>NC_138792.1:15684936-16991270 GCF_965178545.1 Coloeus monedula | reverse complement strand
ATGTCAAAAAACTGTCATTGATACATTTGATTTTACACTAAAAGCCTCAGCATTCTGTAATATGCTTGTGTATAGTCTCCATGAAAAGACTGAACTGAAAATAGTATGGATACTCTCACAAAACATTTATAACAGAAAACAAGTCTAAAGGCACAAACCCTTGCTAGAAGCAAGAAAGCTGATGTGGATTACCTTTGACTTCTCTTTCACTTCATTGGCAATACATGATAGCATACGGTTTTGACAGGAAAATAAAAGGAATTAACAAAATGGTAACTGAAGACATGTTCCAACTTTAGATTCCAATTATAGCCCACATTGCTTAAAGCTAGGAAATGTGCAAACATCTAACACGGATGAAGGAGAGAGATCTAATGAAAAAGACAACATGACACGAGAACACCGAAGCAGAAGCAGCTAATTAAACCCATACAACTGCAAAGCAGATGAATTATTAAGAGAGGCAGAAGTTAGTGACAAACTTGTAGTGCTTTTATGCTGAAAGAAGATTTAAAATTAAACAACCTGTAAGCACAAGTTATATATAGGGTTGGGGGGTGGAGTAGTTATCATTGCATTTATTTTTTCTGCTGTAACCCACTATGCCATCCAAGCTGCATATGAAAGACTTTAGCCCAGGTTTGCCTCTGGGCTAAAGGGTTTTGATAAAAAGCTGTGTAATGCACACCAGGAAATGCTTTATTCTTTGGTAGATAAACCTCCATCCACCGTTGTTGTCAACAGCAACAAAGCATGAGTGTATTTCAAAGGCAATGTTCATTTTGCTCACCATGAAAGCTCATTCTGTAATTAAAATAATCTGCAAAACACCCTGCTTGACAGTAAGGGATCTACTACTGATCTACAACAACAGCAGTCTGCAGAGCAGAATGAACTCTGGGAATTTAGGGATCTGGCACGCATCATTGCTACTGTTAATTTTTGCCACGTGGAATGTAACCCCAATGAAGTAATACTGAAAAAAGATTCATTTAACCCTGGAAATGTTAAAGGCCAGGTTGGACAAGGCTTGGAGAAACCCGGTCTAGTGGAAGGTCTTTTTTTCCATGGCAGGGGATTTAGAAACCTTTTCCATGGTTGGAAGTAGATGACATTTAAGGTTCTTTCCAACCCAAACCATTCCATGACTCAACCTCCACAGGCAGCACGTGCTCGAAAGGGGTGACCAAAGGGCCATGCCCAGGTATGAATGGGAGGATCCACATCTCCATGCACAATGAGGATCTGGAACACAGACATGTGTGGAACAGAAGGAACAGCTCTTACCTCTGGACAATAGTTCTGTAATCCAGGAAGGGAAATCAGTGCGGGGAGACTGAGGCAGCAATCACCACATCCCCCAGACACTCTAGGAGTCCTGTTTTCAGGAGCAGTTCTCTGTCATGGACGTCTATTTGTTCCCTCTCTTTTTGAAAATCTGGGTGGAGCTGAAAAATCTACACTCATGAGGTGTTTTTACAAACTTCCTGTTAACGTTTTGAAAATGTGCTGTAAAGTGTTTGAAAAGCAATAAATACTTACACTGGCAGTTCAGTGCTTGGAAGGTCTCTGCAAGTTGCTAAGGCTTTTACAATAGCCTGTAACGTGCTCTCCTTTCAGCATTTCCACAGCAGTTACTTAAACAAGGTGATAATTTAATCGTGGTAACAGTTACACAACTCCACTGAAATCAGACTTAATCAGAGCAGCTTTGTGCATTCAATGCAGATGATAAACCCCTACAATCTAAACCTTTTGTATACACTCTGTACCTGCTTTCCCCAAATTACAGGAAAATATTCTTATGCAAAGAAATCTCTAGTAAACTGGGTTTTAGCTGGAGTGAAACCCCATGTTTTCAGGCTTCACTGAGTAGGAAGGTATCACCTTCTCCCTTTTTCCCCTCCCACGTTAGTGTTTCTCTATTTAGTGAAACACAAGATTGAGCAGAATAGACAAAGTCTCCACTGTAAATCATTGTTGTGCAACTCATTGAATTGAAAACCCACCATGGATTAAACTGCCCCCCAAATGACAACGTCTGCATCTGCAATGCAGATTTAACTCCTAAAATATCATTAAGTCTTCTGCAAATCTTTTTTCCAAACACTGATTCCCTTCAAGAGAGATTTAGAGTTCACACTGAAAATACCGTGGGAAGTCTTGGAATATCTCAAACACGTCTTTGTATCTATTAAAAAAACCCGTTTACAGTATATAGGTGTTTTGGAGGACAATCTTGACAAAATCCTCTCTCTGAGTAATTAAAATACAGCAAATGCTCCAGAGCTATTTTTTGTGGGTCATTTAAACACATAACCAGCTTCTTTGATTTGAGAAAACCAACATTTCTTTATATCAGACCATACCATTAGCAGATCTCTTATCTTACACAGTTAGTACCTGCCTAAAATAAAGTAAATCCCAGGTCTCTTTCCACTATGTAAAATAAAAGAACTAACTCTGAAAAATAAAAATTAAAAAAATGTCCACTTGAAGAGTGCACCAATCAGAGTATGTGTGTTTGCACAGTTGGTAGTTTATATATTTATATACAAGATAATACTGAATTTCGTAGTTGAAAGAGATTCACATTTGGACATCTGTAAAAACAATTGAAATTAAGAATAATTTTCCAAATTATTAATTCGTTTATAGGCAGTCACCTTCTACTCTGGCATGAGAGAAAATGAAACCTAAAAAAACCAGCTTTTAATTTAATAATTTAGAAATTTAAAACACTCCTTAGGAAAGTCAAATGCAACAACTTAAGTTTCTTGCCTTTTTCTGCAAATTCTTTTGTGGCGTTTTTTGACCATCTATTGTCATCAGCAGTATCTTGCTTTTAAAACTTTCTGTAGAGAAAGATTTACAAATGAAAAAAAATGAACTCTCTTTTTCCCCAGTATCAAGGAGTTTTTCACAATGATACTGAATAAGTTGTTCCTCCCAATCTGAACAGTTCTATGCAATTACTGTAGGAACAGATGCTTCAGTTGTTTCCCAGTGATCACTTTCTCTGACCTAAATTACTTAGTTCTTTGCTTCTGATCATGGGTACTACAGATTTTGTCAAGTACTTTTAATTTAAGACCCTGAAAATATCAATATAGTCCTTAAAGAGTTCCCCATGTCCTTGAAAAAGTCATGTGTGAAAGACTTTTTATCACAAGTTTCTTCCTGCACTAACTTTGCAGTGTGTTTGGTTTCCCCAGTATCCCTGAACATCTGCATGCTCTAAACATAAAAAAGAAATCCATTTCCAAAACTGATAGAGCAGGAATAAAACTGCCAAATATCAGCAAAGTGCATTTTTATGGCAGAGGATAATTTGGGTTTACGTTACCGGTGCGTTTCACCTAAAAACTGCAAGTAGCACTTTTAAAAGTATAAAGCACTAATTTAAGAGAACCTATATGGAGCCACCAAAGTTTCTCAGTCTCTGCTGGAGAGTTCTATGCAGTTGTGGGCTCCCCAGTAAAGGAGAGACATGGACATACTGGGGCCAGGAAGGGATTAAAGGGCTGGAGCATCTCCTGTACGAGAAGAGAGCTGGAACTGCTCACCCACAGGGAGTCAGGGCTTGGGGTGGGTCACAGGAGTGAGCAAAAAACACCCAGGGAGAGCAGCACAGACCAGACCCTCCCCAGTGGTACCCAGAAACAGGACAAGAGGAAATAGGTGCAAATTTAAATACAGCAAATTCACATAAGAAAAAGGCTTTTTCTGTTCTAATTTTGTGTGTTCTGTTTTCTATGAGACTGGTTAAACTGCCCAGAAAGCTGTGGAATTGCCATCCTTGAAGATCTACACAACCTAACTGGACATAACCCTAAACAATTTGCTCTGGGTGAGTGCATCTTGATGTTGGACTAGATCTCCAGGGATCCTTTAGTATTCAACTACTCTACTTCATTTCTTGATTTTCTGCTTGATCATTTTTGTATCCTCTGATATTGTGGCTCTCTTTTAACAAAAGAATGCATTATGAGTAACTTTTATTAATAATTATAATTTTTATTCAGGAAGAACTTTGTTTCTCCTCAGTAGTAAAAGATATTGCAATTAAAGACAACTACAAAATTGTCGCGTGTTTTATAATCAGTAATATTTATAATTAATTTTTTATTCCGTTATTAGACATGATCTAGACACAAAAACCAAATCAAACCTAGAAACTCACGTTACAGATGAACAGTATCAAATTAACTTTCATTATTAAGCAGCTTCTCATTCATTTTCCTGAATTAAAAAATAAGCAAAACATTTTTATTCCTCTACATCCATCTAATATTATTGCCAACTGGAGCTGTTGCAATCATTCTTTTAATAAGTTGTACTTAATTGCATTTTTATGTTTTTAAATAAAGACTGAAGAAAAACTTTCAGTACCTGAAACGTAGACAATTAAGTGCTACAATGATCACATTTCACTGAAGTTTGAGCAACAGCCTCAAGAAGAAAGCAAAGGTATAAACCAAGTTAATATCTGAGAACACTCACAGGCACCCCCATTCTCTAGTGGGAAAACTGGGAGAGTCAAATGCTGTCCTGCACTGGGCCCCAGTATAAAAGAGATGGTCCAAAGTGAGGAATGCACTAATGTATCATGGAAAGGGTTCATGAGAGAACTGGAGAGCTGGGATGGATGCCATGAAAATCATGGAGCAGGAGCCTGAGCACCAGCAGCTCTTCCACTTGCCTGGAGAAGGCCACAGCCAACCCAAATTTAGTTCCAAGATTTTATTAATATGAATTGAATGAGCATACTTTTAGCTGAATTAATCTTAGTATTTAGCCATGGCTTGAAAGGAGGATGAAATGAGGGACCTCTACAAGTCATCCCAGCCTCATTTTTCCTCCAGTTGCAGCTACATGATGATCTGTATGGAGGTATTTCTAAAATATTGATGCCTGTGCTGTATTTGAGATTTTATGGCTCACTTCCTTTTTTGGGGCATTTTCATTGAAATTAATGCACATCTTACATTCTTTTTAAGGTACGTTCTTCCACTCCACATCTCACCAGGGCCATTATACTTAAACAGAGCATTTTTTTTCAAAAGTTTTTTAAAAAAATCATGCCTACTTCTTTAAGATTTCTCCTCCTCTATTCATTTATTCTTGAGGAAATGAGCAAGAATCATAATTTCAGGTCTTTTTATTTTACTTTTCAAGGTCTAATGCATCATTTAAAAAGGAAATATAGCTCTAAAAGTTGCTGTTAAGGACCATGAAGCAGAAAAATAATATGTAGTTCCTTTGTAAGGTTTTTATCTTAACAGCATTACTAACTGTGACATTTATCCTGCTTAACCTCACCAAATGTACCCTAGGGAAATGTCAACAGAGTCTTACGGTTTTAATACAAATGAATTATCAAAGAGTTTGAATAATGTAATCATCTTAATGTATTCAGTTTTTATAATGAACATCTGTTATGGGCAGAGAGAGGCAAAATGACTGGTTAATGCAACAATTAAATAAACAATTGAACTCAAAAATTATAAAAACCTGATTTTACAAATTTAACTATTTAGAGCAACAAGCTGAAGGACCTGCCACTGAAATACTCCTTCTATCCCTCATTTCTGTTGGGTGCATTTTTTTCTTTGATGGCATCCATATATGTTTTTCGGCTGCTTGTTCTGGGTATAATCCTGCTTACAAAGACAGCTTGTTCCCCGGATAGAAATCTTCTCTCTTGAGTGATGCATATTTGTGTTCTTAAAGTTGCTGCCAAATCTCTTACTTTACATTCCTCTGCCAATAATCCTTTTGCAGTGTATTTTCTGTATTATTTATTATAAGAGGGTTGTTTTCAAACATCCTGCTTGCATACATTACTGCAATTCTGCTCTCATGGGAACACATTCTCTAATTATCAAGATGGACTAACAAATGCCTCTGATATTTACTGCTCTTATATTTTATTCTGGCACTGCACTTTCTGACCCAAATAAAATATCTGGAAAATTTACATGAATGATATATAATTTTGCAGTCCATACTCTTTTGAGCTACCCTTTATGAGTAATTCCAAGAAATCATGAATATTTTGTCGAGGAAATCATGTTGTCATTTACAATTCAGAAAATAAACATCCTGGTTTATCTGAGTTCCTCAATGACATTTCACCCAATCTCCATGCTCTGAACCTTGTTCAGACACTGCTATCAGTTTGTTCTCTTGCTCCTGAAATGCAGAAATTTGAATATACTTTAGGAACACTTGTCAGCTTGCCATTGCACATCCATACAGACAGAACAGTTTAGGTCCTGAGTATGCAAATGTGGTATACTGAAATTATATTCAGAATCCCTTGCCAGGTTGGTTCAAGGCTGGATTCATCTGCTTTTGCTTGGTGGCTATTTGCTGTTCACAATTTGTTAAATAGGGATAATTCAAGCTGCATTCAGAATAATATTTCAGTGAAAGAGAAAATTATCACATGATTAAAGGTCCTAGTTACTCTTAAATTAACCCCAGAATCACCACACCAGAGAAAATTCATGACTTTGGCCACGACCACAACTTTACTGGAGTTTAATGTATGGTTTTTTGGGTTTTTTTTAACTGAAATTTATTTCTCACTGAAATCCACATCCTCAATGTCAATGACTGTGTCTAGAGGGGTTGCACAGCTCCAAATGGTATTTACATCTTCTGGTATATTGACTAGGAGAAAACACAAAATGGTTCCACCTGAATAAGGAAAGCAGGTCTGTACTGCTGAGGCCTTCAAGGAGTTCCTGTCAGGATTCACAGTTATAAGCAGAGCTAGAGCAATTTCCCCTCTCTTTATTTAGAATGAATGATTACGGTAATATACCTGAGAAAGTCTGAGAATGACAAAGGTGTTTTCTTTCTATATAAAATGTTCTAGTCATAACACATTAGGTACAGTAGGCAGGTTCAAAGCTGACTTAAATGTACATTTTTGCTGCCACTTTATACCACCCTAAAAATCTTCCTACTGAAAGAATGACGCGAGACAATGAAGATCTCAGAAATCACAATTAGGCAGAGTATGATAATTATATCTGAAAATGAGTGGAGAAGGGGGAGTGAGGAATGCTGGCTCTGCTGGTTGCTCACCCTTTCCTAGCCAGGGGAATAACTGTGTCTCACACATGACAGCTCTGAAACCTGGGCACACAGGCAACTTTTCTCACAGGCAAAATCAGTCATTTCAGTCACGAGCTAGTGGAGAAGTTGCTGCTGTCAAAATCACATGAACATATGCATAATTTTCATTCTTGTATTCACAGTCATCATTACTAAGGAAACATAGAGAGCAACCAAACCAGATGCCTGTGGCTCTGAACATAACTCATTCCCTTCACTGCCTGTTGGCTTTGGCTCCCTAGCTGAGAATGCCCTCACCTGTCTGGCTGATTATGGTTTTCCTTTCCCTTCGCTGTCCCGTTTCCATAATCAACCCTGAATTTTACTCTACTCCATGTTCCTTTGCTCATCCCCCTAATTCAATCCCAATTCTTTTGAAACCATTGAATCCTCTAAACTCTTTCAGCTTGACCAACTTCCCCAGGAGGAAAACAAAAAAGTGCTTTTCTTAGGATCTTGTACACAGTTTTATGTGTACAATTTCTTTTTCCCTATAGTCAGATTGTACTGAATTCTTTTAGGAGTGTTGATACTTTGGTCATTCACAGATCCATATCTATTTTATGGATGCAGGGGACAAGGATTCTGAGTATCAGGCATGACATGAGCACAGCTGCTCCTTCCTTTGGCATTGGAGGGACCTGGAATAACTGGAGAGAAGATCTCACCTAGGGCAAGGTGTGAAACTGAGGCCAGGCTGGGGGGTAGGAGTTGCAATGTTGTGTATGAAAACAGACCAGGATTACATAAATCTTCCTGAAGCACATGGAAGCACTGGCTGATTGCTGTCCCTTCACATTCAGGCAGAAATTAGAAGGATTACACTTCTTGACACTAAACATCTGT
The DNA here is from genome assembly GCF_965178545.1 of Coloeus monedula. NCBI lineage: Eukaryota > Metazoa > Chordata > Aves > Passeriformes > Corvidae > Coloeus > Coloeus monedula. The sequence goes on along the minus strand of NC_138792.1, from coordinate 16,983,296 downwards.
GTTCTGCCCCAGTTATACTTTAAATGCCTTTTGTGAACTAAGCCTGGGTCTTTTAAAATTAATTATCTTTAATTACCAGGTTCACTCCTCTGTCCTTAGAAAATTGTCACTTCATTTTCTTTGCTCTAATATTTGCTTACCTTCCCAGTTAAACGTGACTTTTCAGAATGAAATTCTCAGTTGTACAGCAGGGTATTTCTAGCTAATTTCCTTAATACCCAAAGGATGCTCGTAATCTGGACTTTCAGAAATGAGTATAAATTTCTTTTTTGTATATTCCCTCCTTTGATCTTAGTTATTTTACAAGGTCAATTCTAAGCACGACTTCATAAATTTTCAGATACCTCCTCCAATTTCATTTTCTGTGTCCTTCAGCATTAGCAGTCACAGGTAAATGTTACTGCAGCTTTTTTCCAGTGCATTCTTTTCCACTTCCCAAGGATTTCTCTGCTGTTTTCCTTGGAGGTTCATCTTGCATGCCAAAAGCCAGGATTCTTTTGGCATAATACTACCTTTCCAAATCTCACCATTACTCGGCTCCTTGAGTTACTCATTTTCATTAATATTCCATTTATATGACCCAGCACATCAGATTCCAGTAATGCATCAAAAATCACAATTGGTGTCACCTCCTTTGCTTCTGCAGCCTTTTATTTCTGTTTGTTTCTTCTCTTCCCGTACAGCCATTTTAATACATTAACATGTTTCTTCTAATCTCATTTCTGTCTCAAATAATGCAATTCTGAAAAAACTGAAATTTCCTGGCACATTTTAGCTCAAGTGCCACTCAAACTCTTCTCTCCTTCATCAGCCGCTCTCACCCAAAACTGGTCTTGAAGGCATTATTGTTCATGCAGACCATGAAATAAACTTCTGTTCAGACACAATTTACTGCTGAAAGTGATAATTGTTAGTCCAGGTGAGTTTGTGTGCTTTGTGCTTTGCTTTTCACTGAGTTCTTTAAAGACAGGGGGGAAAGCATCACCAAGATTTTGGCAATGACGAGTATATCAGTTAAAGATAAAGGAAATTATTTCAATGTTTGAAAATTAAAATAATACAAATTTTTTAGGTTATATTAGAAATAATAACTTGGCAGCAATATTTGGTGTAATGGATGATAAGATATATGTCAGATAATGGCAGAAAATCCAGGAAGTCTATCTGCAATAATGGGTCTGTAACTTTAATTGATGCTCAAATCTTGTTTAAACATTGGCCTACTGAACTGTAAGTCTCTCTTATTTAGTTGAGTTTAAGGCTAAAATAGAAAAGATATTTTAATTTTAGCTGTGGCCACTAAAAACACCTAAAGTGATAAAATCTGAAATCTCAAGGAATTTAGAACCAAGGGGTTTTTTAATTCAGTAAAACTGACCTTACAGTCTTAAAACTGGCCTAGTCTTTCTGAGGACCTGATTACCTCTGTATGATTTTCAGTCTCATATTTTGCATATTTTTTACTATATCTTGTTCTCTTTCCTTTTTCAGAAGCAGAACTGAATTGACTTTCCAAAGTCACGTAAAAGGTTGATATGATTTCTCACAAATATTATAAAGCAATTTCCTTTAGTGCTGCCAAGCCTAAGAACGGGGAAAATATTTGAACACAGGCTTTATATCCTTCTTCCAAAGCAGAGCTAATGATGAAGGTGTGGCAGGAGAAACAATCTTTGCACGAAGTTTAATTCACAAGCCTATATTTTTTTCTTACAGAGTCATCCAGAGTTCCTCCCTTAAGAAGTTTTTCCTATAAAAATATTCGCAGTTCTCCAAATCATTCAGTTGAATACAGAGACACTCAAACTCCTGGATTCTAGTCCTTCTCTTTGTTTTCCCTCAGTATTTCCTGATGTTTGTGTGAAACAGTACAGAAACATGTCTTACAGCCAAAATTTCTCTGCCCCCTCCCTCTGTTTTGTTCCATACCCTTCTTGGACACACCTCCACACCCCATCATCTGTAGCAGGTTTGGATGCAGAGGGATTTTCTCTGCTCAGTCCAGCAAGTAATTCAGGGTTTTTACCTTTATCTCCACAGGTTTGTTTGGTCATTTATTGTTTTGCTTTGGTTTTTTTAATACTCATACAACACATTTGTTCACAGATTAGAAATTCTACCCAGTCCCTCTATCTATCAAAGCCACTGTTCACCAGTTTGTCCTGACATCCCACACAACTGGAAATTTACAACTGGGAAGGTTAAAGCAGAGATTAATCTCTGGGTTCTGGCTTTTCTTTCAGAAAGAACTGATTTGATTTTTGTATTTATACTTTAGAGATATGGAACAGACTGGTGCAAAATTTGGTCACTCAACTCTTTCATGGCTCATTTTTAGTGGGAAAATTTAGTACCAGTTAGAGCACAGAGAGTTTCAAGTCTCCAGTAAGAGTGGAAAATATTGCAATAAATTATTGCATTTTTGTTCACACTGTGCATTTCACTCACCAAAAAACAATTTAAAAAATGCCCCAAAATCCCCAAAATCTTGAATTCAGCGATGTTGACTCTGAGCAGCACATCAGAAGGATCAAATAAAACCCTCCACACTAACACCAAGAGGCTTAGCTTGCTAGGAAAAGAATTAGTCATAGCTTCTATCAAGAAATTGATTTATGATACACAAACAAACACAGAAAGCTTCCATCCATTTCAGAGCCTACTTTTTGAGAGCAAATTGAACACTGGAAACAGCAGTCTCCAAACAAACTATCTTCTGACTGTCATTAAAATAAGGCAAAATTAAATGTTAATAATTAAAAATAAAAGCAAAATTAAATTAAATAGCAAATTAGAGGCTAGATAATTAATGCATTCCATTCTCAATACTAGATGTTCTTTACTTGTGAAAGCCTAAAATTCATGAGCAAAGATTAAAAAAGTCCCGATTGCTGATAAACAGATAATTAGAAGCAAACTAAGCTTGAAATTAGATTATATATTTTTACAAGAGGCTGTATACCTAAAGAATTATAAAATAATTGCAGGGAAAGAAAGGTAGGCTTTAATTTGTTGAAACACAGGATGAGGCAAACTTTCAGAGACTGAGCTTGAAATGAGGGCCTTTTGTAGTACAAAAACACGATGAGACAGCCTTTCACAGCATTTCAAGCTTTTCCATAATATATTGTCATTGCAGCCAAAGAACCCGTCATATATGATAATTTTCACACAGTTTTGAATAAAAACTTCAAATGGATCAAAAGAAAACTTTCAAGTTGCTTTGTGGTTTGTAAGTATATTTAGAAATTGCTTTGTATCACAAACAATGGCACTCTAAGCACTTCAAAAAGAAAGCTGTTAGTTATGTTACCTAACAAAAATAACGTTATTTACTGAAAATAGCTTACAACACTTACAGTGGATAGAAACGTTCATGTAAACAGCAAAATACTGGAATGGCTCTGTAAGGTGCATTGTACAACAACAGCCACATTGATTAAAGTTACTGCTGAATTTTCCATTTTATTGCTTTTAGTTCTCTTACTATACTGGAGAAAATGATTGAATTTTCTCAGCCCCAAGAACATGTGACTTATTAAATATTTGAAAATATGTAGCATTAGACTGCACAAACCTAGTAATTTCCTCTGATAAATAACCTGGCAGAAAAAAGCTGTTACTCATTATCCCCAGCACATTCACGGTTTAAAAGCTGCACATTGCAGTAAACTGTATGGGCAGTAAAATATATCACTATATCTCACTTGTTGACAGTAAAATATATATCTAAAATATGCTGTAGAGCTCTAAAATATGCTATATATTGTAAAATATCAAAGACAAAGCCCGGGCTGACATCAAGCGAGGTAGCACCATATAAAAATAATACATATTCCCAAAATATCCTGATTAAGGAAGTAGTTTGTGTATCTACCTGCTCAGTAAAGAACAGTGAATTTCCCACTGGTTACTGCATTTTCCACACTGTTCAGTTCCTGCTTTAACTCAACACTTCTTAGCCAGTCTGTTCTCATGGCTCTGCCTTACCTACCAGGAGAGTGGTCCCCAGAGCTGGTACCACACAAGAATCGTCACTAACTGGTAAAGCAGTTTGGAGCTAGACAGAAAAAAATGCCTTTTTCTATACTGAAATTTGGAAGATGAAAATCAGAAGTATTTTGTCCAGTGTAATATTTCCATTTTCACAGGACAAATGTGAGCACGTTGTGTTGACAGAAAAGCCCAGCATAACACATTTAGGGTATGGGCGCGAGCACAAAAAGCTTTTCTTTATTAAAAATTTTATAGAAGCTGATTTTTTTTTTTCCATTCTGACCAGGTCCAAATCCTTATTTCATTTCATGACAAATGTTGGAGGAATTTACACTCTGAGATTCCCCTAAATGCTGTATGTTGAAAGATGCCGTGCTAGCCATGTAATCTTTATCATGGCCATACAGGGAGGTTTTATTCATTTTAAATCATACAGATCCCAAAACAATAATCCAAAAGGCAGACTTAACTGAGTTCCCTTGGAAGCACAGCACTCAGATTATTTCCTCTAAATCTCTAAGGCCATTAGCAGAAACCTGATAAATGAGAAATAGTGCTGGGTAAAAAGAATGTTACTGCAAGGCTGTAATTTCATTTTATAGAATTTTTCTAATATTTTAAGCTTTTAATAGTGCTAAGATTAACTGAGTCATACTTCATTATATTACTTTGCTTCAAATATTTTGCCTCTTTATTTCATCAATGGAAAGTATTCTTCTCTTTTGTGAACACAATTTTTTCTTTGTTTTTAAGGTATTTCTAATAATGAAAACAAATAAAAAACCCCCAAAATATATATAACCTTAAAAATAAAATTGCTTGTTCAAATATGGATTTACAAAACACTCACACATTCCTTTTGTACCAGAACACCGGCAATTAAGAGTTGGACAGCATTTAATTAGCTTGTCAAGTGTAACTAAAAGCTCTTACATATACTTTTTTCCCCTTCAAAAGAATTGTATCGAAATTTTATAGTCTGCCTCTTCACAGGCTGAACCTTCCTCCTGAAAGCAAATGATTTTATTCCTTCGGGAAATGTGAATCGTGTACTAAATCCCATGCCATATAAATAATACCTCCTGGACACAGACAGATCAAACATAAAAAGTCTAAGCCTTAATCCTCATCCCCAGACAATGCAAGCAACTTTAGAAAGCAAATATATCATGTGTCTGAAAAAGGCTGATTCTGCTCCAAACTCAGCAGTACACAAAGCCCACTGAGCCCTTTTTCCATGCCCGTTTATCCTTCATTCCACAAAAGGATCCTGGTACTGTCCAGCAATGGTGTGTTCTCAACAGCACTACAGATTCTTTATAAACACAGTTTCCTTGAAGCTGCTGACCTAAACTGAGAAAATGCTGGGCTTACAGTTTTCTTCATTTATTTCTTGGGGATGCCCACAAATGTGAATAAAGGATCAAAGAATCCACCCAGCACCACCTCCACGTTCATCATTAATCCCATGTCCTCAAGTGCCACATGCACAAGTTTTGGAGCACTTCCAGGAATGGTGGCTCCATCACAGCCCTGGGCAGCCTGTGCCAATGTTTGATAACCTTTCTGGTAAGGAATTTTTCCCAATATCCAATCTACACCTCCCCTGGCCCAGCCTGAGGCCGTTCCCTCTCCCCCTGTCCCTGTTCCCTGGGAGCAGAGCCCGATCCCCCCGGCTGCCCCCTCCTGTCAGGGAGTTGTGCAGAGCCACAAGGTCCCCCCTGAGCCTCCTTTGCTCCAGCCTGAGCCCCTTTCCCAGCTCCCTCAGCCGCTCCTGGGGCTCCAGCCCCAGCTCCTTTCCCCTCCTTGGACACGCTCCAGCCCCTCAATGTCCTTCTTGTCCTGAGGGTCCCAGAGCTGTCCCCAGGACTGGAGGTGCCCCAGCAGTGCCAGCACAGGTGATGGGCACTGCCCTGATCCCACTGGACACACCATTCCTGATGCAGGCCAGGTGCCACTGGCCTCTTGCCCACCTGGGCTCACGTTCAGCCAATGTCAACCAGTCACACACATTTCACATGATTCTCCACATTTGAGATAAAGTGTGCTGCAGATGCCTTGAGCAGCAAAGACCTGAACTTTCAGGTAATTTTAGCAGCTTAAACACTTTATTAAAACTTTGTCAAAAAAAGCAGAAACAATTCCTGACTAACACCATACTGCAGAGGAAGGCTATTGCTGTTCTGAGGCGGATCAATCATGCGCAGCATCTTTAGGAATGCTCAATGCAGTTGTTTTGCTGGAGAATAATTTTTGGCATGCCAGTGCTCTATTCCATATCATGTTCTTTAGTAAGACAATGAATAATCCTTACCTAAAGAGCAATTACAGATCCATCATTCCAACTCTTTCATTTCCCTTAATGAGAGAAAGCACCAAGGGCAGAAAATATAGGCAAACCCCAACTGCCACTAACAGTAAATGAGATTTGCAGAAGTAACTTATCTGAAACTTAAATCTCTCCGCCTACACTGCATAGATCTGCTACATAATTAGCTCATGTGTCTTTATAGATGCCCATTTTGTCCTATTTCTACACAGGTAAAATGTCTTTGCCTCTTTAGGGACCATAAACAAAGTTCATAGGCACCCGTCAAGCATTTCTTGTGTTTCTGCTCTCCTCAGAAGAAAAGCTGATCCAGCCAAAGATTGCAGGACCCATTGAATGCTGTGTCCAGCTCAGCTCTGTGCATAAATCCTGATTTCCTGCCAGAGGAAATGCTCTGAATCCACATCAGAAAAACACAGAGTGTACCCCCAGATCCTCAGTTCAGCCAAGGAACTTTGCTTGGCAGCCAAGGTTCCTTTGTAATCAACACAATCACTTTTTACCTTGCTAGCACATTTAATTTTTGCTTAAAAAGAATTTTTATATGCTAATTTTATATATAATAGTTTTCAGAATACAACATGACATATGGGAGCAGCAGCTTAACAAATTTCATAAATGTAAATTCTTGTCTCAAACAATGTCACAGAGCTTTGAATCTTGTGACTTTGTTTTCTCCCTTGTTAACTGGAAATGTGCTTCTGAAAGCACAAAACTAAACTGCAAAGTTTAAATTTTTCCCTTTATTAAGGATCATTAATAGTGTGTGACCCCATATGGTAACACAACACGAGGTAACATTCTTTAAAGTGATTTCTTGGACAGACTACAGCAAATCTAGGTATTGGCAGAAAAATATCTTTTTTTCCCTTCATCTTTTAAAAACCTTTTTAATTTTCTGAGAAAATCTGAAGCCCTACCTTTATGCTTTAACTTTTCTTATTGTAGAAAACAAAAGGATGGGAAGATAAATTTTCAAAAGATTTTCCGTGCAGTAATTTCTTACCACAGACTGTGGGTGGTAATTCAGAGTGACAAGGGTAAAAATGAGATGTTATTTCAGGGACTTTAATAAAACTATCAGTACAGGCCTGTCTGCGCTTCCAAATATTTTTTACAAGGTAGAAATTAATACTTCTTAATCTGCCATCATCTTTAGCTCTCTTACATTTCTTTGGGGCAATTAAGAACACACTTTCTCCAGCAGAAAGAACTGCTGGTTGTCACCCAGCTCCTCCTCACCATTTGAGATGATTATGAAAAACTGCATTTTAAAGAGCCAAATTCTGTCACTTCACAGGTATTTAGAGCACAAACCTTTCAGGTCACCTCAAAATGATGTCCCTGCCCATGGCAGAATAGATCATGCCCTTCTTAGACGAAGCCCAGCTGTGACCCAAGAGACCCCAGTACAAATGGATTGAGGATTTTGTGGGGGAAACTGAGACAAAACATCAATGATTTATTTTAATGAGTATGTAAAGGTACAACTAGAAGGCAAAGGGCAAAAGAAGAGGCAAACATACATCTTCCTGCCTTTACTTTTATAAAATTTATTATAAAGGAATTTATTTTAACAATGTGAAAAGTGCCTTGGATTTGTTCATAGCCTATTTTTAAGGAGTGTTTTTCTGGTATCTAATTTCTCTATCTGTAATGTTATAAATCCGTCAGTCATGCTGGAGGGAAAAATGAACAAATACAGAAAACCCTCTGATAATATCCAAACATAATTGCTAACTCAGAAAATAGATCTGATTTTGGTGAAAGCTCTGAATAAAAACCTGCAATGAAAGTTCTACCTTTGGTCCACTGTTACAAGCAGCAAAGAAAACTGCAAATATGAAATAAATCCACCAGCACAGCTTTTCATTGGCTACACCTATTATCTTGCAGTGGGTTAAGTTACAGCTATTCCCCTTTCATAAAAATCAAATTCAAAATTTCTATTACAATATGTCAATTTGACAAAGAAAAGAATTGCTGCCTCCTTCAGAAGTTATTTGTTTTCACTCCCCTCTTACACAGGAAAATAGAAATGCGCTGACTCCTTACGAGTATCGTTTGAAAAGGTGTGAAAATCAATTTCACTTTCTAAAAAATGAAGGTAAATCACGTGCAGAGCTGCTCTTCCCACTTTGATGCTTCCCAGGTCTCCTTCTCCATAAAAAAAGCATTACTGGAGAGAGTCTCAGCACTGCTGTTCATATCTGTCTGTACAATCCTCTCATTAAAGGGTCTCTAAGGTTTGTGTGGGATGGACCTGCTTCAGTTAAAGGAGGAACAAAGTCCCTTTGGAAAATAGATCAGAGTTTCTGCTCTTTAGATCCCAAACCCTGACATGGAGCTAATTTTGAAACTTCTACATCTCTCCTGAACGGAAATTCTGCAGCTGTGTTACTCTGGTGGGTCTGCAGTACAGTTCAGCAAAAGACAGATAATATTCCTTTTGTAATTACAGTGTTCTCATCAAGCACAGGAGTCACATCTTTTCTGCTCTGTTGTTTTTTGTTTTGTTTTTTCTTTTTTTTCTTTGTGATAATGTTTTATAACTGAAGCAGCATTAAATTTCAAGGAAAGTCAAAAGACAAAAGAATGTTATATTTGTTTCCTGAATGATGCTCACTACTAGTGCTATCCTCAAATTATAAATAAATTTAAAAACTCTTTGTATTTAGATCAGCAAGATATAAATATTAATTTCACTACCCAGTGGAACTTTTATTAATGTTTTATATAAAACCTCTCTCATATAGTCAATTAATTCTATTAAAGAATAAGAGAACTATAAAACTACAAAAAATCCCCCAAGTTAGAAGCTTCTCTCATTAATATTATTTACCCAAAGAATGACAGCAAAGCACGTGGGGATGCTGAAAGCTGATAATTAAGGTGTGCATAAGCAGTGGTTGGCATCCCACACTATATTTTATATATATGGCATATTCACATGGCAGAAAAAGCTCAATGTCCCATACCTTATTTATCAGTACTGTGTCATGTTATCCACAGATAAATTCATACCTCAATAAGATAAAGGAGAATGAAGTTTCAGTTTCTATGACTTCATTACTTTAGGCCATGGGATATTGCATCAGCTACTGCATACCTTATTTTTATGCTGGTTTTATCCACAACTTTAAATAGAATATATGACAGCCCTTTTATCTTTCAAACTTTTTCAGCTAAACCCTGAGTCTCCAAAACCTTTTCAGGTACTATAACAAATATGACAAGAAAAAGTTTTTTGCCTAAACCAAAATTATGATTATTTATGTAGTCAGAATTCCCAAGAGAGTTGCAGCAATTAATTAGTAGGAAACCTGCTGAGAAGGGTAATAGATGTGGGACATTCCTCCTTTCACTTCTAAGATAACTGTTCACTTTTATTTATTATTAAATATGAGGAAAAAATGCTTTAATTTTAATTTTTCCCAGTTAAAAAGTGTTAATTGCATGTCCGGTAACAGGCCATTAACACAGAAATAATTTAAAATTGCTTTATGAAAGAAAGTATCAAATTAAACCCCCAAGTCTGCTATTTGGGACACACACCCAGCATTTATTCTGACAAAGACACAGAACAGTATTAATCCTGGACGCTGGAATTTCTTAGGTGACATTGACTGAGATTATTGTCAGAAAACACCTCTGTTGCCTTGTGCTAACCAAAATTAAGGCACTGAAGCAAGATGACCAAACTATATTCTCTAAATATGAGTGTTTGACACCGATTTGTATCAGATATAACCCAACCAGAAAAATACTTGAGTGGAATTTTCAAACCTCTTCTGACATCCTGCAAACTTTCTAAAGATAATTTCACACAGAGCAAAGGAGCAGAGAAATCGAGTTGTTGATAGCTCTGGTAGCTTGGCAGCAACTCCCCCACCCAAGTGTCAGAACAAGGGGTTTGAACAAGGGTGAAGGTCTGGATCCCTGCAGGGAACAGGAATCCCCCAGGGCAGGGAGGCTCCATCTCCATTGACACAGATCAGTCTGGCAAGGGGCCACATGGCACAGGGCTGAAGTAATTTTGAAATCAAAGACTGATTGAAACAGATTTTCTGTCAGATTTCTGTTTCAGAACTGCCTCGTGACAGAGCCCCTCACTTTTCACAGATTAAAATGAGATTGGAGCCCAGAGACTTGGATCACAAAGCAGCTGCCATCCCTACTCTGTGTGCTGCCATCCCTACTCTGTGTGCTGCCATCCCTACTCCGAGTGCTGCCATCCCTACTCTGTGTGCTGCCATCCCTACTCTGTGTGCTGCCATCCCTACTCTGTGTGCTGCCATCCCTACTCCGAGTGCTGCCATCCCTACTCCGAGTGCTGCCATCCCTACTCTGTGTGCTGCCATCCCTACTCTGTGTGCTGCCATCCCTACTCCGAGTGCTGCCATCCCTACTCTGCCTGCTGCCATCCCTACTCCGAGTGCTGCCATCCCTACTCTGTGTGCAAGATGCACACAGTGAGTGGAGTAAGGTGCTCACAGCAGCCATGGCAGTACAAGCACTGCTCAGGAAAAAGGCACCATTCGTATCCAGGGAAATCAGTTAAAAAATAGTGTCCTTCTCAATAAGTGGTACAGGAAATAGAACACAGATTAATTGCTCTGGGACAGCAGTCACAAGGCATGGTGATTCTGTAGCAGATTCAGATTTGTCTTTGTATTTTAATGTCCCTTTGCCTGCCCTTTTTTGGATTTTCTGGTTCCTTGTCCAGCTACCTTGCTATAATTGCTCTTGCCTTTACCTCCTCAGACTATGCACTACTATTAACTTATTGATCTTTAGTTTTAAAAATGCAAACCTCAAGAAGTGTGAAATTAAGGCAAAGCAAAATCAGAGGTGAATAAGTAATGAAATATGTGTTCTTTTATTTCTCTGAACATCTCCCAATTCAGCCGCTACCTCCCCTCTGTTTTAATGCCACTGCTGTGGAGATCTCTTTAGAATCACAAGCACAGACCCAGAGAAGACATATGTAATGCAGAAATCAGAAACATAAAGCCCTCAGGCAGAATATTAGATATTTCTTTTCCTATATGTATGGGGTTTTTTTTTTGGAATATCATTTATTCATAGACAAAGCCACGTAAATAGATATTTCTTAATAGAAGATTTTATTTCCCTTCTGGTAGAAGGAAAACCATGCACTCTGCTTGCAAAGCTGTCATATAATGCTTCAGCCAAGCCCAAGGAAATTTGGGTATTTAAGAAACTCTTTCAGGCAGGGAATATAAGGCACTGAGACTGAGAGTTACTAAGTGGCTCCTGCTTGGGTGACGAGTTTCTCATGACAAACTGCCCCGGAGGACAGCTCGGAGATTCAGAGAGGGTTATCGGAATCCCTTTGACAAAATGCTGAGAGGAGGGGTGAAGGAAAAGAGAAACATTCCTTCTGCTTGCCAACAGGGAGAGCTTCCTCAGATGGGCAAAGCTTCCAGCACAGCGATTTCACACTGGTATTGCTCAGATTAAGAGTGCAAAGCACAGCCTCTGATAACAAATAAAGTGTTACGTTTAATGCTGGTGTAGGAAAACCCAACAAAATTAGAAGCCATGGAGTGGAGCCAGTTCTGGTGGAGCCTGTGGGAAAGGTTCAGGTGTTGATTTTTGTTCTTCCACACAGAACTCATTTGTTCTGCTTATAGAACCACTAAGGATGGAAAAGACCTCCAGGACCACGGAGCCCAACCTGTGCCTGATCCCCACCTTGTCCCCAGCCCAGAGCACTGAGTGCCACCTCCAGCCCTTCCTTGGACACTTCCAGGGATGGGGACTCCAAACCTCCCTGGGCAGCCCCTGGCAATGTTTAATCACCCTTTCTGTAAATTCCTCTTGCTGTCCGACCTCATCCTGCCCTGGCCCAGCCTGAGGCCGTTCCCTCTCATCCTGTCCCTGTTTCCTGGGAGCAGACCCCGATCCCCCTGGCTGTTCCCTCCTGTCAGGGAGTTGTGCAGAGCCAGAAGGTTCCCCCTGAGCCTCCTTTGCTCCAGGCTGAGCCCCTGCAGCTCCCTCAGCCACCCCTCATCAGACTTGCTCCATGTGCAGCACCCCATATCCCAGGGAAGTTGCCTGATCCTCCTGTAATACTGTACTTGGAATTACTTGTGCAGCTGGGGGTTCCAGCATTGGGACAGGGGGTGAAAAGCCATTTTAACATCAACTGCTGAACATGCATTAACAGGCAGTATGAGAAGGCTGGGGGTGAGCCAGACAGAATAGGTGGGTCTGGCCTCTGAAACATTCAGGATGGAGTCCTCAGACACAAACCACTAAGAAGTCAACCCATTAGGAAGAGAGAAACAGGAAAGAGAAGCATTCAGGGAGATGGAAAGAAATATATGCAGAGCTGTTGTGATTTCTGTATTCATCATCTTACATTGCAAAATATTCAGAAACATTTTAAAGCAAAGAATTAATAAATTAAGATGCCGGTGTTTTCTTCAACAGAAGTTAATGGTAGGTGATTATTTAAATTTGGCAAATAAAATCTGAGTGCCTAATTACCAACTCAATTCAAAATGTGTGTGCTTGCAGTGAAAGTCAGCCAGGGATCAGTTTGCATCCCTTGAAGACCTGCCTTGAATCAGTAGTTTGAGATGTGAATAAACCATTATTCTGTCAACTTTCAGACCTTCAACGCATCTAAGAGAGAGACAGTGCAGAGTTTGGAAAGCTTCCCAGAAGGTTTCTGAAATTTAATATCAACGCAGTTAAATGTAGTAAAATTTGAATTAAAAAGAAACTGGGGTTTTACAGATTCAACAGAAGAGGCTGCTCCAAATGTGCACATTTAAGTGTGAAAAAACTGGTTCATTTTCCTAAAAGATGATTGAGAGGTCTATGTCTAGTGAGAAAAGAGATCCCTATAAATAGAAATCAAAGAAATCTGTGTATCCCTTTTCCATCGAAGTACTGAAATTATGTGAAGAAAACAGACCTTTATCTTCCTGTGAATTTATTCCAAAAGATCCCCAAGTCTTGTTAGCAAAGATAAAGAAGGGAAAATTTTAATGTTTGCAAGATTTTCAGTTGGATTTTCTATTGGGTTATAAAATTGGTAAGATTTTCTAAGGGTATTAAAGATTTTCCTTGAATTATACTATAATTTCCTTTTAATAATATGAATTTTATCATTAAACCTAGATTAGGACGTGATACTTTAGTGAAAGGAAATATAAATTCCAATTTTAAAAAGATTAAATATGACAGTTCCATATAGCTCATGTGCATATCTAAGTTTGTAAAGTAAAAGGAGAACATTGCTATTAGTGAGGGAATTCTGGGTTTTCTGGGAATTTAGTAGCAACCTGGACAGGAATGAATACAAGATACATCTGTTGTGTTTTGAAAATGCAAGGACTAAAGGGTGTTTAATTCCCATCATTTTTACTCAATCCCTTTGTCTGGCAGGTTTCCTCAAAAGAATAAGGAATTCTTGATATCAGAGTTAATCAATTTCTGCTCACCATTGTGACTTCTTTTAAAGTCTTGTGTTTGTCCTCCTTATGTTAGGGCCAGGAGCAAGAAAACTGAAACATCAGTGGGTGTTCCTGGTTGAGGACCTCCTGAGACCTCCAGGTAATAAAGACAAGTTTTGCAGTTTTAGTTTTCTCTGAAATTCAGACTACTAGAACATTCAGTCTACTGGAAAACTTCGAGGACAGCAGAATGCTAAAGGGTTTGTTGTGTCCCCAGGAGATGAAGACTTTTCTGAAATAATTAAGAAAGACGAATTGAGCACTTAGAAAAAGACCCCAACAAAACAAAACAAAACAAAACAAAACAAAACAAAAAAACCCTCTCCAGTGAAAGAGTATTTACTAAAACCCTAAACATCACCCATAACTTATGCACTGGAGCTTTCTTTGATTTATGAGGAATGCATGGAATTTGGAAACTGCTTAGAATGTGATGACTTCTGACGTTAGGGCCTGTTAAAGTAACCTCTGAGCCGAGGTTGTGCAGGGTTTCTGAGCTGCGTTTATCTCTGACAGATCTAATCCAGGTCTTATCATCATCTTAGAGTTCCTTCAAGTTCTTGGAAAAGAGTCAGCAAGGTAAGCTTTCCTGAAGGGACTAAATCCTTTTGGGGAGTTTCTGGACTCTGAATCTCCTAAGATCAACGCTTCTTCCACTCAGTTTTCCTTCCTAGTCAGCTCCAACGCTTAGACTGAGACTCACCACTGAATTTGTGTGTTCCTTTGCAAGCATGACTAAAATAATGACATTTAAACTTTTAAAGTATATTAAATAGGGATATAACATAAGATTATTGCCTAAACCACAACAGATTTGAAATAAAACTTTTCTATTCTACTACCCATAAAATTTAAATGCTACAAGAGAGCTAATTCCATCTCCTTTTGGAATTTATCTGTGTTCCTTGGGTGGTTTGGGTTGTGCCCACCTCACCCAGGATGTCCACAGAAAGTGCTTCCTTACTCATTCAATAGCAGTGTGGGGCGTTAGAGATTGCAGGAGAAAACCCTACAGTTCAATCCATTACAGAGAGACAGACCCGTTTGATAAGACATAAAATCTGGAGTCCAAAAGAAAGCATCTAGCTCTCCATCCACTGTTTCACCTGAGCAGATGTTATCTACTCTACAGAGCAACAGTTCCTCCCAAAGAATTATTCCAGTGCTGAAGTTACACCCCAGTTCAGGTCAGGAGTAATGTCCCATCCCACTAGAGGATATTCAGGCACAGAATCAGATGCTATTTAGGCCACAGTCTGAAAAAAAAATACCACTTAACTAATAGAAAGTCAATTTGAGCTCAGCGTATTCTGAGACAATTAATTTTATTTCACCTGTTAAAAATAAGCTTTGCAGTTCTATTAAATCTTTGTAGAAAGCTGATGGCTTTTATCAGGATTCTATAAAGAAATGGTTTGTTTTCCTCTTACTGCTATTAACATTTAATTAATCAGTTTTGTTAAGGACAGAGAAAAAGTGTTCCTCCACACCGTTCCTGCTGTCAGGTGTGGCTGGGAATTGGGATGGTTTATGTGCTGTTGGCACGTTCCCCTCTCTCCTGGGACACAGTAAAGCAACACTGCTGTGTGTGTTTCATGAGGAGAGCACATTTTATCTCTGCCATCCACTGCATCACCCCTCGGTGAAAGCAGCAATAGAAGAGATCTGTCAACAGTTAGAGACCTCAATTTTTGAATGAATTTGAATTTCCACGTGTAAAAGGACATCAGTAATTTTCTCACATTTTCCTAATCTCCCCTGATGGATTCAGGCCATGCTTTTCATTTACTCCAGATGTGATAACCAAACTGTCAGCTATGTTTCAGCTTTTCCTTTAATCTTCCCTGGAGCCGATAATAAAAGATTAGTAATTGACAGTGGTTGCCAGGCTAAGGGTAATGCTTATTTTAAACATGGGAAGCAAGAGCTGTATTCTTTGAAGGGATAATTTGTGGGAGGCCAGAAAATTGGATTACTTTGTTATCTGTTGTGTAAATGACAAAGATATTCAGTGTCCTTAAAATGTCAAGGCAAGTTTAATTAAAAAATTACTACTTCATTTGAATGTGGGAGAAGGGAAGGAAAGAGAGGAAACACAATGATGTTTACAGGTAATTTAGAAACTTCATCAAGAAACATATAATAGTAAAAGTTATGAAAAATGTAAGAAGGATGTTGATATTTTGATACATAAACAGTTTTGAAACATGCAGACTTTTTTTTTAAAGGAAAAAGTATCTATTCTCATCAGAAGATAAACATATGTAACATGTCATCAAAATAGTACCAATTTTGTAAAAATACAGAGTTGGGAATGAGAGAAATGTCAAGAAACATTCAGAAAAATGAGCTTCCTTAGAAAGAAATTCTCCAACCACATCAATGCTTCCTGAAAGTTTTCTGCAAGAGGTGAATTTCACTTTACCTGTGAAGTCACTCGAGTCCTCTGTGTTACTACACCAGGGAACAGCCCTTTTCCTACATTATGTGACAGCACATTTTTGTTTTCCCTTCTAAAGTGAGGGAAATTGCATGGAAAACATTAATACTTTGGGACAGATTCTGTTTCAGGCAGCACAGCTGAGCTCAACCCCACTACTGCACGTAGACATTCATTAAATAATCAAATTGGATCTAGGAAATGTGAATGGAAATACTTGTGCAAAAGTACGTTGGTGTGGCTGAGAAAAGCTGTGGCTGAAATGTTGTCACTGAGAGTAGACAACAAAAGCCATGCTTTGCTGAAATAAGGTGCAGAGTTTGAGTAAGGAAAACAAATTTTTGGAAGCAAAAGTACATTATAACTTTATTTTTGTTAATTAAATGTTCAGGTCTCACTAAATGGCTATACACATTTAAGCTGCTATTACAGGAGCTCAACAATACTTCTGAACTTTCTCTTCCTGTTTATTAAGCTGGTTTCTTTCAGTTATGCAGGTATTGTTTATAAGTCAGGGGTAAGTACAGATAACTCTGTCACTCTCTAAGGCTCAGCTGCCCCCACAGCTGATGCTGATGTTTGGTGACAGCAGGAGCAGCAGTGGCAGCATCCTCTCATCCCCAGCACAGGTGGGAGCCCCAGCACAGAGCCAGAGCTGCAGCACACATCCTGCATGCCAAAGCACTGCAGTAGCCTCAGCACTTTTCTTGTCACTGCCCATTTGAGAAAAACTTGGATCTGTAAATAATTTCTCTCCTAGTAACAGTATCAAGCCACTTCTCTCGGTCACATACTACATTTCTTCACACTAAGGAAATTTTTGCTGCAAAATACATGAAAAAAGTGGGATAAAATCCAATAGTCAGCTCTTTCATAGACAGGAGAGATGACAAGCACCGTGGTAGAGATGAACAAAGAATGAACAGGAAAACTGGAAAAGCAAATAAGATAAAGATGTCTTTGAAATTTCCAACCCACTTCATTCATAATTGAACCCATCATGGAAATGAGCTGCAGTGCCACTGAGCTCATTCAGTGTCAAGGTACTTTATCTAAATTACTACAGTTTGGCTTCTATCTGCTCTGTAAATGTAACAAGGCTTACAGAGTTTCCAAATTAACTTAAAATGCACTTTGGCCACTGAATATTATTTTATTAGACTACACCACCTTGTGCTCTATGACTGACTTAAGGCCATGGATGTGCAGAGATGGCTGAGTATGCTCTAGGAAAACAATCCCTGGCTATATTAGTTTATTCTTTCAAGCTTTACAATCTTTTCTGATGTCACCCTCAAGAACTCGAGGACCAGTTCTCCACACCATCACTGGCCACTGAGGACTTTTAGCACCAGTGGAAACAGTTGGACTCAATATGGGAGCAGCATTTGTAGGAACATGTGTTGGATTAGATGGATATGTGTGCTCCGGGACTTCTTGCATAGGGGTCACTTGCACTGTTGATAGAGCTGTGGTCTCACTAGAAATGTGTGAAGGGAAATGGGCTGTTGGAATTTTGGAGGAAGAGAAAGATGGAAAATATTCCAACCTAACATATGTCTGTCTTTAGGCACACTCTTGCTTTCAAAAATATAGTTGGCATTTAAATTACAAAGCTCTCTTCGTTTTGCATCTAATTTAGAAAAGCGTTTTCTTCAATCAGATTTCCAGGCAAATGGATAGAAAATGGGCTCATATCTTCCTGTCAATATTTTATTTATGCAGTTAAATGCAGATTCTTTTTAAGATTTACATTGTTAAATCAGGAACAGCACCGGGTTCAATGAGCAATAAGACTGGATTTCAAGAATACAGACAGACAGAGGAGCTAGATTTGACTAAAAGTCTGAGTTAAATAAAGATCCACTTCACTATTTCTGATGGAGTCTAAAGGTCATGTAATCCATTATTGGGATAAATGTTCCTAGGGCAGGTAAGTGAAACAGTAAAATGCTTTTTACAGAAACAAATTAGAAGATAATTTGAATTTTTGAACCTTTAGGAGTGGGAAAAGTGACACAGCAGGGTGATTGACAAGAAGTGTTTGTCTAAAATACAGAACAGAACACAAGAACATCTTCACAGTGACTCAGAGTCAAAAATCAATGAGTTCTATTTATAATCAATATCACACATCAGAAAAATGAAGAGCTAGAATCTTTGTAACTAAATATACTAACCCTTAACAAGAATGGAAAATATAGCCAAAAAATTAAAAGTCTTGGAAGAACTGAATTTTCCTGTTGGAGTTAACTGTTTGTATATACGACTTTCTATTAAGCACTATCTCAAGAACTTTGGATATTTTCTCAGTCATTTTATCAACAATTGAAAAAAGAGAGGGAAAATACATTAGAATATGATGATTTTAAAAGCATTTCTTATAAAACTGAGATTTTTTTTTTTTGCCTCTATTTCATTCTTTTTGTATAGTTATTATTAATGTTTCACCAGAATTATTTTCATTTTCCTAGAAAAGGTGTGTGGACTGAAGCTGGAGATGACCAATATTTTACAAAGCTTTTGGCATCAAAATGACAAAAGATGCAGAAGATGAAAAAAGGAAGAAGGGATCCTTGACAGGGACTTGGGACAGGCTGTTCGGTATCTGAGGTTAACTTGAAGACATTTCCTTTGTGAGGGGTCTGCAGCCCACTTTTACTGCACAGAGTTGGCAACAAGACAGAGCTTTCCAGGCAAAATATAACTCCCTCAGTTACGACCAAATGTCACAGCTGGGATTTCTTTAGGAGGCAAATGCCATTTAGGAGAGCTGCAAGGGAATTCCTGGACTCATTTTCCTTGTCCATGGCTTCAGCTTGCTCTCAGTCCATGTGTGAGGCGCTGGGCGGGGACAGCCCCTGGAGTGGTGCCACCGTGGGTGCTCCTGGCTCCTCTGCTGCCCTGGGAAAATGGGCACAAAACCTGGGAAGGAGTCCAAGGGTGACAGGCCAATATATCTTAAGGAGAAGAGGATGATAGTGGCCACAGATTTCAGTCTGTGACTGTGGCTGACAAAGAACTCGCATCTCACAGCAAAATCTCCGTCCTGGCAGGACCAAGGGACACTACAGGTTTCCCTCCAGGACAAAACCCATCCAAAAGGAAAAGGATGCTCCCAAGGCAGCCAGAGACACACAGAAGACCAAATGAGAGACCCTCATTCAGTAGTAAGCTCCTAGCCCAAATACTTTTCACTGAACGAACTCAAAAGTGAAACAGCAGCAGCCCTGAGAAGCCCATGGGCCAACAGGGATGGGCAAAGCAGAGCTCCTTTACTTTATGCCTCAGAAATAAAAAGGAACAGCCAAATGGAATGTTACTAAGAAAAAGTAATGGAAATATTATGGGTTTTTTCCTTGAAATTTATGACTGGAGTTTATTTCTAAACACTCAGGAGGAGTCTGTTAAAACTCCATTCATAATTCAGTTGGCTAAAATTCACATATCTAATGAAAGCAACAGTAAATCTGAGCTGCAGAAAGTATCATTTAATTTAGCCATGACAATGAGAAAAGCAGTCTATGTGCTAAATACCAGAGCAATTTTCATTGTCCAACAAATGACTCACTGAAAAAGGCACTAAATGATAAAATGAAATCTTGGTGGACTGATTAATTCACATCCTTTTCCTTTCCCAAATACCTACAGACAACATTATTTTCCTTCTCTAAAAGTAAAGAGCTGCAAGAGACAAAACAGTGCACAGAACAGCTCTTGACAGATTATTTTTTTCAGGGTAAATTCTACTTGAGAAATTTTACTGTTCAGACACTAACCTGAAGAAATGCCAAAAGAAAAAAAATCTTTGGCAACACAGTCCATAGTTACATAAGTACACTTACAGGCTTGTGTGAGTCTTACTTTTCTGAATTCCCTTTTATACAAGACACATGATACACATTGAAACCAATTGTCATAGGTTAGCAAGCATAGTCCCGGAAGGGGCGTCCTTGCTAAGGGGTGCTTACAGTTTCCTCTGGGAACTGATAGAACCTATCAGCTGGCCAGTTTGAATATGGACAATTCTCTAAGCCACTTAAAGTTGTGAACACCTCTGTGATCCACATTTAAGAATAGGCAAACTCCCCCTCCAAGCTCTCTCTCGTTTCCGGTGCTGGCACAGGTGGCTGCGGGCCCCGTGTGGGGGCCAGCGGGCCCGGCCAGGCCCTGCTTGGGCCAGGCCGGGCCGGGCCACGGCCATCCTGGAGCCATGGACCTGTTCCAGCCATGGAACCCCCCCCACTGCCTTGCCGTGGGCAGCCGGAGCGGCTCGGCTCTCCCCCCTCTCCACTTCGATAAGAAAAATTCAACATTCCAGCTGCAAGGCTGCAAGGCCGAGGTGAGATTAACCCTTTTACTGCTGTGAAGAGCTGAAAACCTGAGGGAAGAGAGAGAGGAGATGCTTAAAGCTGAAATTCTGTTGTGAAGCTATGATATATCAGAGTATCCTGTTGTAATTTCATGAAGATATGGGGGGTGGAGTGTTCAACTCGTAAGCAAAAGCACCTGCGCTGAGATAGGCAGATGCTGACGCAGCTGTAATTTCATGAGAAGTTTGAACAAGGAGAGATGAACCAGATGAGGACTTTTGCTCCAAACGGGAAAGGAGAAAACCTCAGTACCTAGAGATGCTTCCAGAGATAGTCTTAATGATGAAGATGATGAAGACCCTTTGCTCCCAGGGAAGGAGAAGGGCCTCTGTTTTTGTTTCTGAACGGCTCAACCTTAAAATTGTACCCCAAGAAACTTCAAGAGTGGACCCTCGAAAGCAGTTGCGGGAAAAGCTGCAAGTCGGGGGAAAGGACTCACACGCAGGCAGAGAGACTCCTCTTCCTAAATGGACTGAACAATATTTGGAAGTGGGCGGCTGTCTCGTTGTGATAATGTTTTCATAGCATGAGCAAGAAGAGACTTCTCTTTCTAAATGGACTGAACAAGGTTATTATGGAAGTGGTAAACAGACTGAACATCTTAAGGGTTGTTTTTTCACATTGTCAGTGGGAGAAGGGAGGAAGGTGGGGGGAGGAGGAGAGTTCTGAAGGTGGTATAATTTTTTTTTCCTCCCTCTTTTAGAGTTGTTAATAAACTTCTTTATATTCTTTCAAGTTTGGTGCCTGCTTTGCATTTCTCCTAATTCTTATCTCACAGCAGATAAACAGTAATGAGTATTTTGGACCAAACCACTACACTAAATTGGTGTTTCCGCCCGGTTACAAACCGAACCCGCGACAAATGGTGGAGAATGCGGGCAATTGATGAGAGCTGTGAGATAAAGATTGATTAGGAGGAATACCGGGCAAAGCAAGTATTAAGTCATAAGTTAAGTAGCATGATAGTGAGAAACTTATATTGTAATTGTATTGAACTATCTAGGGGTGGAATATAGTAGAAGTTGAATGTAATTTGACAATAATTCTTAAATGTGTCTTCACAGAGGTGAGGGGTGGAGAATGTCATAGGTTAGCAAGCATAGTCCCGGAAGGGGCGTCCTTGCTAAGGGGTGCTTACAGTTTCCTCTGGGAACTGATAGAACCTATCAGCTGGCCAGTTTGAATATGGACAATTCTCTAAGCCACTTAAAGTTGTGAACACCTCTGTGATCCACATTTAAGAATAGGCAAACTCCCCCTCCAAGCTCTCTCTCGTTTCCGGTGCTGGCACAGGTGGCTGCGGGCCCCGTGTGGGGGCCAGCGGGCCCGGCCAGGCCCTGCTTGGGCCAGGCCGGGCCGGGCCACGGCCATCCTGGAGCCATGGACCTGTTCCAGCCATGGAACCCCCCCCACTGCCTTGCCGTGGGCAGCCTGAGCGGCTCGGCTCTCCCCCCCTCTCCACTGCGATAAGAAAAATTCAACATTCCAGCTGCAAGGCTGCAAGGCCGAGGTGAGATTAACCCTTTTACTGCTGTGAAGAGCTGAAAACCTGAGGGAAGAGAGAGAGGAGATGCTTAAAGCTGAAATTCTGTTGTGAAGCTATGATATATCAGAGTATCCTGTTGTAATTTCATGAAGATATGGGGGGTGGAGTGTTCAACTCGTAAGCAAAAGCACCTGCGCTGAGATAGGCAGATGCTGACGCAGCTGTAATTTCATGAGAAGTTTGAACAAGGAGAGATGAACCAGATGAGGACTTTTGCTCCAAACGGGAAAGGAGAAAACCTCAGTACCTAGAGATGCTTCCAGAGATAGTCTTAATGATGAAGATGATGAAGACCCTTTGCTCCCAGGGAAGGAGAAGGGCCTCTGTTTTTGTTTCTGAACGGCTCAACCTTAAAATTGTACCCCAAGAAACTTCAAGAGTGGACCCTCGAAAGCAGTTGCGGGAAAAGCTGCAAGTCGGGGGAAAGGACTCACACGCAGGCAGAGAGACTCCTCTTCCTAAATGGACTGAACAATATTTGGAAGTGGGCGGCTGTCTCGTTGTGATAATGTTTTCATAGCATGAGCAAGAAGAGACTTCTCTTTCTAAATGGACTGAACAAGGTTATTATGGAAGTGGTAAACAGACTGAACATCTTAAGGGTTGTTTTTTCACATTGTCAGTGGGAGAAGGGAGGAAGGTGGGGGGAGGAGGAGAGTTCTGAAGGTGGTATAATTTTTTTTCCTCCCTCTTTTAGAGTTGTTAATAAACTTCTTTATATTCTTTCAAGTTTGGTGCCTGCTTTGCATTTCTCCTAATTCTTATCTCACAGCAGATAAACAGTAATGAGTATTTTGGACCAAACCACTACACTAAATTGGTGTTTCCGCCCGGTTACAAACCGAACCCGCGACACCAATCCAACCAATGCAGGCATCTTCATCAAAACCATCTTGCACCTTTTCATTACAAAAAGGTTGGCGACAGAGAGCAGATTTTTGTAATGAGATATGAAACACTGTAAGTCTAAGA
The DNA here is from genome assembly GCF_965178545.1 of Coloeus monedula. Taxonomy (NCBI): domain Eukaryota; kingdom Metazoa; phylum Chordata; class Aves; order Passeriformes; family Corvidae; genus Coloeus; species Coloeus monedula. The sequence continues at coordinate 16,960,150 of NC_138792.1, read as the reverse complement.
GCCCTTAGAAGTAAAATACAGCAGCATTCTACAAAAAAAAATAGTTAATGTTCCTATTTAAACAAGCTCTTCATGAGGGAGAGACCTTTGGAATTGCCCTCTGGTGTCATTCCACAGGTGGGTAAAACCTATTAAAAGGAATTTAGCAACTTTTTTCCAAGAGAAAATATCTGTTTCCATGCCACTCTCATACATGATTTTTCCAATTTCCTCACAATATAATAAAGTGGGAGGCAGCTTTTGCTCTCCAGTGCTGTGTATCACTTATAGGGCTGAGTTCAACTGAACTGAAAATTTAAAATCAACCTTGGGGCTGATGTTACAAATATCCTGTGGGGGTAACTCTTTAGGCAAGCAGTAAAAGGCTAAATTACAGGGAATGGCTCGTTTGAACCAAATGCAAATACTGAACGAAGAAAATTGTTTTTAAGGACCAAGATCAGTCAGACATTCAATAGTTTAAAAGACTCCACGACACACTGCACAGCTACAGCAGGCACAGATCTTCAAACCAAATCCAATGTTTTGTGCCACATGCCAAACTGGGGCTGGAATGGGTTCAGTTCCATGTGTAGAAAGATCACTGGGATTTGCTGTGTTTGTGATCAGTACATCCCCCACTGTCTTTGTTCCTTCTTCACCAATTATGGACTGTACTCACAGTGCAGGATTAATATTCAAAGCAGGGATATTCAATACAAAGATTTGGATTCATGCTAACCTCCCTGTTAGGTTTAACTCCTCCTGCTGCATCTCATGTTTCAAGTTCCTTCTGCAAGAAACTATCCAGCATTGTATTTTTTAAAAACATCACCTTAAAGATGATGACTTCTTCACCTTAAAATCATTATTTGATTAATGACTGCTTTAAATGGGTGCTGCTCACCAGAAGGTGCTTTTCTTTACAGGTAGCAAGAACAGATGAGACAGACTGAAAGGAATGGAGTATATTGTAGAACTTCCCAAATGAAAAATTGAGTAATATTGACCCTTTCCACTTCCATCCACTGCTCCCTGAGGACACACTGCATCTTCTAAAAGCAATTTTTAAGGTTAGATCTTAAAACAAGCTAATAATACAGGACATAAGAATATGAACTGAAGGTGGAGAAATTATCACTTTAGAGACTATTCAATCACCAGCATGTTATTCTCTTGATAGAGGGTGAGGAAATGTTTGTGTTTTCTATCCAGAATACGCAGACGAAATAGCTACAGTCCTGGTTTGACTACCAACACATAAAACCACATTGGTTCTTGCTTGAAAAGATTCTCACTGTGAGAGTTTATGCAGAATTTGCATCTTGACTGTAATTAAGATGAGAAAAAAAAGGTATCTTCCGAGAGGGCATGATGACAAGGCAGTCAAGAGGATAATGACAACAAATGTTGGCATCTTTCACTTTGATATGTATTATTTCTGTTCAAAGACAGCACCCTCAGAGCCGTGATGGCAAAATGCAGGGAAAGCTGTGCATCAACTTAACAATGGTCAAGCATCTCAATAAATCACCCTTGGGAGAATGAGAAATAAATATTTATGCCATTAACCCATTTCCCCAGTAAATTCAATTTTTAATATTATTATCTGTTACTGTATTTACTTCATCTTGAAGTTTACTTTTCTTTTGACAAATTAATCTTAGCTTGGATTAATTATTTGTTTTCACTGCTGTCTTATCAAACTTTTGAAATAACTTTAAACATGAATATGCATGTGTGTTATTTATCTACATCAAATGCTTTAACATGCTTTCATCAGAAATTCTTGTGTTTCAAGGCTCTTTGTCAGAATGGCAACTCTTTTATACAGCAAACTCTTTACAAAGTTAATGTCTTTAGAGAAATGAAGTTTTGAGGTGGAAGTACTGAATCCCTGAAGGTTTCCAATCTTGAAAGTACTTTTTACAGGAATATTTCTCTTCTTCCTTGCAATGATTAGGGCTGTATAACAGTTTAGAAAAACCCTCTGCTAAACTTTCGAGCCAGACATGAAACTCACCTGGTTTCACATTATATTCCTATACTACTATTATTTAAAAGTTTTGGTTTCTTCTATGGGCTAAAAGCGTAAGCTGGAATCACTCATGCTGCACCCAAATGTGCCTTTAACTCTCAATAAATTACTGTGTGGCCTAAAAGCCACTTATGTGATACAAAAAGGGGATCTGACAGATACAGCCTGGAAAGAAAAGGAGCTCCTGATTAAACCAAAGCAGTTCTTCTCAGTCAAGGGAGATAACTGGGTAAATTCTGTATTGACACGACTAATTTACAGAAATTTGAATGTGTCACCCATGGGATGAAGAAAGAATGTTCCAAAACTCATGGGTAGACCCAAAACTCTGCTGTGCTGGGATTTTGGCTGTTACAGAGTTGTGACAAACCCAATGCCTCTTTCCTCAGCAGTGTAGGGATGTGCATGGGGGGATTGCAGGGAAAAAATGGAAATTCTTCCTGAGACATGACCCTTAAATCAGCACAACTTTATTTGGAAATACGGTGGTCCCATTTTTCCCTTTCTGCCTTGAGCTCCCCTTTCCCTCATGCTCATTATTAATTTTTGCTGTGTAAGACAAGATGAGCTTCAGCTGATTTCATTGATCCAAACCATCCATGTTTTCCCGTGGTAACTTTGCCACTACATCCTGGGAAATTTCCTGAACCTCACAGAGACAATCCTAAGAATTATCCCAGTGACAAAGAGGATACGAATCTCATTTTGGAATAGGACTGATCAGACCTCATGATTACAGCCACAAAATGAAGTGAATTTTAATCATGGCAGACAGTTACATGTGGATTTGTATCTTAAATCAATTTTTTTTAAATAAGTGCCTCTTTCCTCACCCCCCCACCCAAAAAAAAAAAAAAAAAAAAGGCTGGAAACTTAATATGTTGGCTTGACTTTTTAGCTTAACTTCAACTAAATGGAAAAAGAAAGACTCATGTACGGAAACTGGCTGGCTCCTAATGGAAATTGCTAAGCAGTTCCAAGCAGTAAAGATCATAAGAACGTTAACAGCTTCATAACACAAGCAGCAGCGGCAAAAATAACAGCCAAATACTTGAGAACAAGCACAATTTATGAATGGATTTCTATGACCTGGCTGCCTCAATTGCAGGGAAGTGAGTTCTATGACCCAGCAAGTCCCATTGCACCCTCTGTCCTTTATTAACTTGCATTTATTCGGATATAGCTTTTTAAAGGAGCTGAGCATCAACAAACTGAAAGTGGAGTCGTACAAAAGGCCCAAAGGAAGGTTAAAAAAAAGTAATGGAAATCTGTGTAGTTTATGGGTGTCTAGGGAAATCACAGCCCTAGCTCTTTATAAGTTCAAAAATACAACTATTTCATTTTAAACAGCTTTTATGCAACTCCAGACAGCTTCAGGTGGTACAAAGAAATGCATGTTTTGCATTTCTCTATGGTTTCTATTATGCCTCTTGATACAATATGAATAGGATAATTATGTAGAATATGTTCAAAATGTAATTCTGGGGTCCTTAACAAGTAGCTAAACTTTCCAGAGGAACTGGAAAACTAAGCCTGCCCTGGATCCTTCCAGAAATGGCTGCAGATAAACCTGTAGAAGCACAGGTGTAGTACATTGATGTGTAGGCTGCTTTGATGTGTTGGTGAAATCTACACCATGACGAGTTTAAGGTCTCCACATAAATTTCAGACTTATTTCAGTCCAATCAGCTCCTCACACAGATGAGAAATATCTAAAGGACTGTCCTGGAATGGTATTTTTCTGCAGAATCCCAGCACACAGCATTATCTTTCCCCTTTACATAGCAACGTGTTAAAGCTGTTGGAGTTCTGGTGGATATGTTTTAACAATACCACTGCCACCCAACCCTGTTTGCCATTAAGCTGATTACTAGGTGAATATACATTTAAAAATATATATACACACACAGAAGATGCTCATCTGTAGTACAGATCCGGGATTGCCAACTGTACCCCCACTCAGCCACCACAAACTTCGGCAGTGTGTCCTAAACATCAACCTCTGCTCACAGGAATTGTGTAGGAATTAACCCAGATCCCTTTTCTGTCTCTTTCTTCTCCATTCAACATCATTTAAATCCACCCAAAAACTCATTTACTGCTTGCACTGTCTCATTCAGCTTTTATACGAAGAAATAAATTACCAACCTAGAAGGTACGGAAAGATTGTGAATGGATTTATGATAATTAAACCAGTTACCAAAATACACCATCATTTGGAGCTTGAAAAGGCCCTCACAATCCCCATTAAAAAAAACCTCTGCAGTGCCCTGAGGTTTTTGAGCAATAAACAGATCTGGGGTTGGGAGAAGCAATAGGATTAACAATGAATTTTAATGCAGTTGTCAGAATTGACTCTGAATAGGTTCACTTACATATCAGTTTATTTAGCTTGGCATTACAGAATTCCTCCTCTACTGTATTTTCATTGTGGTTTACTTCAAAAACTTGAAACCGGTATCAGGAAACTCTCCTCCCACTAACAGTCAGCTTATTATTCCTGAGGTCCTTTTTTGTACAATAAATATATATTGAATTAATGAAAAAAAAAAAAAAGAAAAAGGTCTTGTTTAATTCACAGCAGATTTCAAATTGAAATTCCATAGCTACAGAATATACAAAGCCTCACAAGTCACAGAAAACTAACCTGATTGCAACTGGGAAAGGGAAAAAATACCCACAGCAGATAAAGCCTTTGACCTACACCAAAGTTCTGCAGGAGTAACTCATATGCAGGAGACAAATTCACAAATGCACAATCATTCCCTCATTACTTGGTGTAAGATAGCAAATTCTGCACACTTTCCATGGAATTGGGAATGAACAGTCCTGGCCTGAAGGCCCCAGCGTTTTATAATTCATCCACATTCAGGACATGCTTCCTTCACCGACTCCGAAGTCCCAAAGCCATTGATACCTTTTGCAATGCCACGCTTTGATACATAAATATATATAATTAATTTCTTTTAAACAACACACTGGAAAGCACCAGAGAACACTGTGCAATGTTTTGTAAGCATAGGAAAGGGAGAAACAGGAGGAATGTGGGGAAAGAGGTGGTGACAGCTCCAGCTGTTCATATCTTAAGTGCCACTTATTTCTTAATGATTGCCAATTCACAATGAAAAAATGTGGAAGTGAAGTCTTTCTACAGCTATACAATTAGCTAAAATTATGACTTTGGTATTATACACTACTGGATTAATTCTAATCGAGAAAGTAAAGAATTAATTACATTGTTTCAGCTTGTAGTTAATGCTTTTATTTTTTCATTCCAACTTTATTTTTCCTCCTCCCCTTAATTTTAATTTCCTGTAGATTAAAAAATGAAGACAGTGAATAACATAATAATAGCTAAATAACCTGTTCTTTAGAAAGAAATATTTTAAATGAGGGCAAATACAATCTCAATTTTAGAAGTTTCTTCAGAGTAAAATTCTGAAGCCCTGGATTTTCAGGCTTCTCTCTTTGGGCTTTAAAGGAGTGCCCATAAACCAACTCAAGTGTCTCTCTTCTCCACCTCATGCCAAAATACAGTGATTTCTCCTATCCAAATATTTAATATGTTGAGTCTGTACTTCCAGAAAATGCAGTCCAAATCTTAAAGGCAGACAGAAGAGTTCAGATGTACCAATTTTACAAACTAAGAACTTAACTAGTCTTGAATAACCCTGGTTTACACAAGCTTTGGAAATTACACTCTGGACCCCTCCCCAAGTGGTCAAAAATTTTGCCCTTCTAAATTGCCCATATTGTGTATTTTTCCATGAACTCTACTCAGAAAACTCATATCAGGAAAGTGTTACTTTTTATTTCATAGTCACTCCTAATTTTATGCTGAGAATCTGATGAGATACAGATCTGTATTCCGAATTTCTACAATATGACCTTTCATGAATTTGATTTACTAGAGCCTCAGATGTGATGGTTCCCATTTGCACGCTTTGTTTTATATGGATGACATTTTCCCTCAAACATTAACCTGCCATTTTATTGTCTCTCAATATGTTTCCTAGGTGGAGCAGTTTTGACTTGTCACAAAATCAAAATTGGCCAACAAAAATGTGGCTTTGGTAAGGAAAATGCTTTTTTTTCCTTTTTCTGTCCTTGTGAGAGCAGAATTTTACGTTGAACCTTGTGTATTTTATTTTTAATAGAACACATAGATTGTTTTTATCCTAGGCCACATATTTTAAATGAAGTCTAAAGGGCCTTTCATGTGGTGATAAATATGAACAGAAGCCATTAAAGTATTATTTATAAAAGTATAGCGAAGAAATGCCCTATGAAATTATTTTATGCTATTCCATTGACTAAAAACTATGAACCAGTTAAGAAATTGAACTCACTGACATGACTTCCTTCTGTCTCATATGGCTGCTGGCGTATAGGTTGGATGTTTTTCTACGTCAGTCACACAAAGAATTAAGGATTTACTGAGACAAAACATAGGAAAATACTGCAGGAAGAGGGAATTGCTTCATATTCCTTCTCACGAATTTCTGATTTCTAGCCTTTTGCTTCTATTCATGCAGCTAGCATAGGTGCAAATCTCTTTTTCGGTATTTGGTCCCTTCAGTGAATCTGAATATCTGCTGGGGACTCTGCTGCTTCATCATTCCATAAAATGTAGACATAAATATACAATATTTTTCTCCGAAAAGAAAAATAATCAAATTGTGGTTAAAACACACATGATTAGCACTTATTAGGAAACAAAAGTTCTATTTTTTTTAATAATCATTTTTCTTGAAATAAAGATGCATGATGTTAGAAAGGTGTGCAAGAGTGACTTAAATTTCATGAGAACGCCTTTCTCAGTATAATTAAAATATTTTTGTAAAATACAGTGTGAATTTTTAATAAGCTATTGTTAGTGCACTACCAACCTTGAAAATTAAATACTGTGCATTTTAAGACATTTTGACACCTCTGCTCTGAAAACCAGTACAAAACATGCACTCCTCTGCACACAAAGTACTGAACTGAAAGACTCCCTGCAGTTCTGAATTCCTTCTCATACTCATTTGTCAAATTTTATAAAAGTTTTTATGAAAAGCCCAGAGGAAGCAAGTCCCAAACCATGGCTTATCCATATCACATATTATTGGAGATCATGGTAAACAATTATAATTGATACAATTCTTATTCTAATAATATTGGTGTTACAGACAAAGCAGCAGATTAGTAGGAAATACCATCCTTGAAATAAAAGAAAATTTATTCCTTAAAAAGTAGGAAAAGCATATATATATATATATATATATATATATATATATATATATAAATATTTACATGAGCCTGCAGTGACAGGACAAGGGGGAATGGCTTCAAACTGGGAGAGAATAAGTTCAGAAAGAAATTCTTCCCTGTGAGGGTGGAGAGGCCCTGGAACACGGCACCCAGAGAAGCTGTGGCTGCTCCACCCCTGGAAGTGTCCAAGGCCAGGTTGGATGGGGCTTGGAGCAAGCTGGGCTAGTGGAAGGTGTCCCTGGCAGGGGGGTGGAAGTCCATGGTCTTTAAGGTCTCTTCCAACCCAAACCATTCTATTAGCTATATAGATAATCTGGACCTTCCAATCCAGCCCTTATTTCCCATGAAAACAACGAGGCACCAATAAGAAAAAGCAGTTTTAAAGTTCTTCTGAAATATCTCCAGATTACTGCTCTGGAGAGATGGGACATAGCCCAGCTCCATTTGGAGGCAGGGGAAGAGATCTTCCCCAGGACATTCTGGTCACAGATTCCTGTCCTTCCGACATGAACTGCAAGTTGTCCTGAGCTTTTCCCTGATATTTTTGAAGGAAGGGGAGTTGGGTTTGTTTCTATATTTTCCTAGGAGGGTGTTTTGTTGTTTTTTTCCTCCAAATGTATGTTTTACAGAACTGTGTTCCGGACAAAGACAGATCTGGTTCACACCAAGAAGTTGTAACATCGCCCAGGAAAGGTTCAGGCTGGGCTGAGGTGGACTGGGTGATTTACAGCACTTCACCCAGCTAATAAACCTTCCTGGGAGCAGCAGCAAACTTCACCGGGTAATATCCACCTAACACCAACCTTGGGGCAGCTTGTGCCCTCCTGACCTGGCAGTGAGTGTGGCCTGGGGACAGGCCAGCTCCGTGTGACACAGTCCTGCCCCCCAGCACTCAGCTCCTGCACCAGGGCAGGGCACCTCTCCCAGCCCAGCATCCGCCCGCACTCCAACTCTGCAGCTGAAAGAAATCCATCTTGTCAATACCAATCACTGTAACCCTCCCTTTCATGTCTCAGGGAACAGAAAAGTGGCAGGGGACTGTGAGGAGAAATCTTTGCCATCAGGGCTCTTTTCAAAGCAAGAAGCGTGTGATTTTTCCCATTTCCCTCTTTGCTTTTTACCTCTCTCGGGGTGACCACTTGCTGCAGGCACACTTGCTGTTTTGTGGGCCTGTTTTATTTCCCAAATGGCAGAGTATTGCCCATGTAGCCTTGCAAAATTACAGCAGACATTCTTTTACTTCCCCCCCAGAGCTCCAGAAGCGGGCTGATAAAAAACAAAGCCCAGTTCCTTTCTGAGGATGGATTTTCACTACTCGGACTCCTCATTCCTCACACACCTTATCCATGAGCCCTTCCCTGTGACTGCCCCAATCCCTTGTCCTTCCCCACCCCAACACTGGCTCCCTTTGCGATTGTGGAACAATTTCAGCCTGTCCAGCAGTGTTAAGTGTTGAAACCCAAGAGAAAAAGTGCCACTTGTTCAAAAGGTTCTGCAGGTAATAGAAAGACATTTGGAAGATTTCACATCCTGGGAGGGGGAGTGGGAGGGCTCTTAGAACTGCTCGATCAGCAACACCAATTTCCCTCCAATAGCTGAGACAGCTGAATTAGGGAAATTATCTTTATTCAAAGACCATTCTAGCAACTAACACTGTGATTAAAGCACTGCTTGCTCATGTATTATTTCTGTATTCTCATTTACTTTTACTGAAATCCTAAAATAAAATTACTGCCCAAAGTATAGCTGGTTTATTTCTCATAATAATCTAGATAGATTTTTACCACCATAATATTTAAACATTTTATTTCCTAAGGCATTAAACACAGTTTACAGTTAGCTGCAGTAGACTGCCTGGTATCAAAAATGTCAGGCATTTGTCTGAGACAAAAGGATTGTGGCTTTTTTATATAATTATATATTTTATATTTGTCCTCCTCATCACTCTAATTCAGCTATATATGTAAGAAACACAATGATAACCAAAAGGATACAATTCTAGTCTATCCAATTTTGTGCATTTAAATCTAGAATTCAGTAAAAATGTAATGATGCTGATTTACTTCCATGGAAACTTGGATTTAGAGCACAGCAGTTCATTAAATGTCCCCTGGAGAAGTTCATATCATCCAACTGAGTCATTTGGATCTTCTACTCTGCCAAAGTGACACAAGAACTTTGCAATGGCTTAAAGTGTGGTTCTGCCAAAGATGAATACACACAAACACACTTTTGCAACCTAAACTGCAGTAGGCAGAGATTTTTATTACGGTAAAAGGTCCTAAAAAGATAAAATTAACCAAGATTGAGGAAGATTCTGCTTCTGACTTGGCTAATCTGGAGCTATGCTGTCCATGATGACACCTTACATTCACAACAGGTACAAAAGAGAGTAAGATTTATTGTTGTTAATTCTAAACCCAAAATCCAGTGGTTTACTCTCAACATTTATTTTAAATTCTGAACGTGCAGGTTGCTTGGTTTGCAAGAACAGATGTTTTAGTTTTGTTGAAGGACTTCCCACTGGTGGGGGTTGGAAGGACCTTAAGTCTCACCCAGTTCCACATCCTGCCATGGGCAGGGACACCTTCCACCATCCCAGGTTACTCAAATCCCCATCCAACCTGACTCTGTGTGTTCTGAAACCTCTTTTCTAGAAAAGCCAGAGTTCCTTAAAAAAAATTAAATTAGCAGAATAGCAATGTGCTTGTACTTTGAAAAAGAATTTTCAGTTTTTTTAAGAATTTCCTAAGGAATTATTATACATTAAAAATGCCCAAATGCCCAGAGGACACCATCACCTGGATTTAATAAGCTTTTCTCTTGTCTGTTATTAATATTTTGTTTCTAATGGCCTATGAATTGTTTGACAAGGATCTTATTACTTTTGCAATGAAACACAGAGGTCTGCATTTAAACAATTATTTACATGGATTATTCAAAACTTATTTTTTGAAGTCTATACAAATGTAAGGGTAATAATAATTGGGGAGTTTAACCCATATTTATTCAAATCAATGGTAATCTGATTTAACTCCTTGAAAAAATTTAGGTCACCAGAAAAGAAAAAAATATTTTTGTCTTAATCATAAATGCTTAGAAAAATGAACAAAATTTCTTTTCACACCGACACTTATAGAACACTTTTAAAGGCATTGAAGAGCCAGAGTCTTACTCTCCCTTCAATGAGATTGAGAAGGCAGATTCATTATTAAGTTTTTTATGCCAAAGTATAATCAGATTTATCTCAGGGATCAAAGATATTTTTGCAGGTTTAGATGAAGTATAATCCATCAGTCAGGCACAGTCCTCAAGATTTTGGCATTCTACTGATAGACATGAACAACCCATTTTTCCATTCCTGCAATCTTCTGTTAATGGAACAATATCCCCAGCCATTTTGAATACTTCGTTTAGTTTTAGCAACTCTTATCTCCTTAGGAAACTTTTAAACAAATTGTATCTGCAGAATGAAAATGGAAGAAACCCTAACTAATCTGTCATCACAAAAATACTAAATGAATTTTAAGATTATTTTACAAACACCAGAGGTAGATATTGTTCTTTAAATGACCTACTAAAGTTTGTAAAGCTAAGTATTTTATAAACTAATACAGCTAAATTCAACTTATCTTCATCTTTGAAGTTTGCTTCTTTTATTCAAGATCTGAAAGAAGACTTCACCTGAAAGCTTGTTGTACTTTTTGACTGAAAGCCTTTGTTCTCCTTTCCAAATAAAATTGTTTAGAAGGAAAGATTACCTAAAGAAAAGAAAGAATACCCTCAGTCTTATCTTGAAAGAGAAAGATTTTAGGTACTGAAAGACTTTTCTGTTACTGCAACAGCCATGAAATTATAATTTCTGAAAAGCAAGGACACAGGAATGTCCTTTTGTCATTCTGTCTGTGACAGGCAGCCAGGGATGGGCACTCAGGACACACCAACCATATTTGACCCTTTTTTCCTGCACTGAACCAGGATGAGTCCTGCAGAACCTGGGAAAACTCTCAGCCTAGTGAGGAGTATTTGACTACTCCCTCCTAGGTGCCTTCAAAGGAAATTACTTTGTGTGATATGACAGTGGAAGCACCAGTCAGGCTGAGCTGTGACTCTGCCCATCCTTTCTCGTTCCTCACTAATTGCTGTGGTGAAAGGCTCCCCGAGACCTGTGAGGTTCCAGGAATGAGTCGTGATCTGAACATGCAATAATTACAGAGAGCAGCTCCGTGCTTGAAATAGGTGCTTTAAGCATTCCTACCGAGCCACTTCCCTTTGCTGCAAAAGTTTTGTTGCCTTAAAGCCCAGGCTTTGCCAGAAACCGCTGAAACCTTTCAAGTTGTAATTCCATGACTCTCGTGCTAAGGCCCTTCCATGTTAATGCTGTGAATGTTCATAGTCCATCTGAAGGTGAGGCAGAACATGGAACACAAGCCACTACTGAAAGTAATTTAACCTGTTTCAATTTATTTTAAGAGGAAGCAGAAACACTCACATATAACCCACGTGTCTGGAAAAGGAACACATGAGTTGTACAATTACAGGTATGTAAGGTACCTGGTTACATACCTGAGGTATGTAACCTCATCCCTAATTTGCAAGAAAGCTACTGCCCAATCCAGAATTCCATCTTCACTGAGAGAATGCCCACAATGACTCAAAGACAACCTCTAGAACTGAACCTGTGAGGAAAAACAATGTAGAATTCTGTGCAATCTGTGCTCATAATCCAAAACAACTTGTAACTTTTACTGAACGTGAACTCTTAATGGCACCTCCTCTACAGGAAAGTAAACAAACAAAGTCATCTCAAAGAGGTCTTGATCCCCCTGGTATTATCTTTTATAGGTAGAACGGTGCTGCTCAGCAAATATGTCCTGTAAGACATGCTGTCTCTATAAAATCTGTATAATCCTTTCTGGGCTGAATTGCCCCTGGCAAAGAAGTGTTGGAAAATGACCTCAAGCAACTGTGCCACTGGGATCTGTCATCATTTGACTACGACCTAATAAAATTCCAGTCTAAGGCAAATTTTCATTAATTTTATAGCTCCTAGAAGACTAATATAATGTATATAACTTTTAAGTTTATACCTATGCTTTCTGAGCTACATCTTTAATTGTAGCCCAAATCAGCTGAGCACTTGAACAGATGCTTTATTTTTGAGCACTTAATTCTACTGACTTTGATAGGTCTGTGTAAGTGCTTAACATCAGGTGTCTGCTTCAGTGTTGTGCAGGGTTTACATGGAGAGTGCTGAGTGATTTGAAAATCCACCCTTTCCTACGGGTGGTTTTTTTTGGCATGTGTTTTTTGTTAATAAGGAAAATAAATGGAAGCAAAAATATCATAACAGTAAGACCAAACTGAAATTAATAACAGCTTTCTTAATTTTCTATAATTATGATTGATATTGTAAAGCTGCTGTTACTTTCTCCTTACATTTTCCAGCGGATGCAACCTAGACCTTTGCTTTTGTAATCAGCTTTTAATTAAGCCAATGAGTTTTTCACATTACCCTCGTGCCTGTAATAATTGTTATGATTCTATTACCTTCTTTGTTAAACACATTTGTAGCTTTAAATGACAGGAAGTCAAGCTAGCAATTTGTAAAGATGTGTGAATAACGAAATTGCTCTATTCATATGCTCATAATGAACAGAGAGATAACATAATAACGCTTTGTATTCTCTCGCCCTCCAAGCAGAGGAAAGAAAGGCAAAGGAGGTGGCCTGGATAATTTCCTGCAACCCTCCCTTTGTTCCTAAGCCTTTTTAGCAGTATTTCTTGAGGAATGCAAAGCAAGACAAATCATGCAACCCAAGCTTTGAGCTTGCTGCTTTAGTGACACGAGGAAAAGCTCATTCATCAGAACAAACTGCTGGGAAAAAGCCAGTGCACAACTGCACCCATCACCGGGCTCGTTCTGTGCCACATCACAGCACTGCTGCTGCTCCATTTAGTGTGCTGCTGCTGAAACACGGGCAAGCCTAAGCTGTTCCAGCCTTAAATCACACTTTATGTCAATCACCAATGTAAACAAAAGACATTTAAGGGACTTTGCTGCTCAAGAAACTCGGGGTCAGGTAAAACAGTGGGGAAACAAAGGGGTCAGGTGCAACTTTCCTTTGATTTTGAAGCCTTCACAGACACCTGTCCGAGGACATGAGGGGGTAAAGACACAAACTCAGTGATGTTGTCACCATCTCCCTTCCTCTGCCAGGTTTCAGAACAAGTCACACCCAAACCCACGGAATAGTTCAGCTGCTCCTCTGCCCTTGGATCCACTCTTCCCACCAAAGGAGTTAAATCTGCACTTTCTGCCTTATTTTTGCAGATCCTTGGAACACCACTAAACAGATATATTTCAAGGAGAGGGGGGAATAATATTTTAGCAGACAGTTTGCCAAACAAATGATACTTGGTTATTTAAAGAGATTTTATAACTGCAAACAATTCAGTTCCTTGATGTTTTCCCCATTGTTTATGGGCAAACTAAAGTGTTCAAACATTGCTACTAATTATGTATAAAATTCTGAACAGCAGAGACCTGAATTCATGCCAGTTTGCTCACTTTAAGTGCTGTTCACATTCCAAGTTCTGTCAAAATTTCTATTTCAACCTGAAGAAATTTTCAAGGATAATTCTAGATTAAATAGATCAGATTAAAAGTCAGGACATAAAGGAAACCAAACAGCAACACCTCAGGAGTGAGACTCCTGCCTGCCCTTTCTGCACCCACATCTGGAACTGAATCTGTTCCAGAAATCTACCCTCTATAATTTTATGTCACCCAGCTTTCCTACCTGCTAACTCCTCTTGCCCCTAATTATTTATCCTCTTTAAGTTTTTTTTTTTTTCCAAAAATGTAATTTGTAATTTGGGGATGGAAATTTGACCCTGCATCACATTAAAAATTTCTTAGGCCCAGCGTAGCTTCCCCTGCTGACATTTCTTTCCAATTATAGTGCCTGACTTTCAGAATTTTCAAGTACCTTTAATTACCATTCAAAATGAAAGTTTGTATTTTATGTTTGGAGTTATGCTCTAATTATGTGCTTTGTGAGAACTTCATTACAATGGATTAAACACTAAAATGAAATTGTTGCTTCCCAGTTCTATGGAGTTGAAAATGCTGGCAAAAGGTTAACACTGAACTTGGCAGTTTTCTGGGCTAAGGAAGGTGGCAGAAACTTTCAGCATCATCACAAATTTTGAATTTTTTTTTCTTGATATTCTTTCCACTCCATTTAAAACACATATACAAAGCCCCAACCAAACTTAGTCTCCTGACATCAAAATGTAAAATGTATTTATATTGCAAATATTCATGATGGCATTTCAGTGACTTGATTCACCACAAGGTGTGATGTTTGCAGCTCTTCTGGGCTCACCAGGAGTGCAGGAGCACTGGACTAAACCTGCTCAGTGCTTTCACCAACAGAGAGGAGGAACCAGCACTCTCGGGGCAGCCTGGAAAGTTGGGTGCCATTGTGATTCATTAGGTAGGAAATGAGGTATTTCACATTAACAGGCCTAAAATTAAGATTAAATTACAAGTCATTTGCCCAGGTCTCCTAATGAAAGGACAATGTACATATTTGCTCTGCTCTTAGAGCATCATTTCCACATATGTACATCTATAGTTCTCTGTTCTACAGTAATAAGTTCGAGGAAATGATATTGGGATAGATAACAGTTTACATTTACTTAGAATAAAATAAACAGTCTTTTCTTATTTGCAAATACTTTATCTTAAGTTTTACCCATGTGAACAATTTTTCAGCTTTGCACAGTAATTACACCGTGATGTATTTGACCTTAGCAACAATAACAAAAAACAGCAGTGAAAAATACACTAGATGTGATAAAGCCCCAGAGATATTAAGCCTCAATACAGTTATTAAAACTGTTGCAATTTCATTAATCAGAAATATCAGCCTCTTTTTACTGCCACCAGTGTATCTGGGGGTGCACATTCCCTGCAGATCATTAGCACAGCCTTTTGCCTCCGTGCTTTCTGTGGTGGAGTCCTGAGTGTTTGAAACATGGAGCAGCCACAGGCACAAACTGCACTGAAACATTTTCTTCACTTCCCTCGGAGGCCTGGGGAAAGACAACCCTGCCCCAACAGACACTGGGTAACAGCATCATCATCCACAATACTGGTGATTTCCTCTCCTTAAACATTTCACCCCCGAATTCCATCCCAGAACCCAAAAAGCCACCACCGTGGGCCTCACTGACAGGTAAATATCTGGCTGAGATGTATCTTTCCATCAGTCCTAAAGCCAGAACAGTTTCCAATTTCTAGTCATGATTATAAGATGATGCAGAAATACACCCTAAATTTCTAGCAGGTTAATCTAAAATTGCTTTAGGTTTATCTATCATTTTAAAGCCTAAGTGGGCATTAAGCTACAGCTAAGGGAGGAGTGTTAGCTGCTGCCCACCCAGAAGGGACAGGAGAGGTTCCCAGCAGCGACAATCCTTGGCATCCCTGGCTGCCACCTGAAAAGGGAAGGGCTCAGCTGAGAGCTCAGGGAGTTCTGAGTCACTTGTGCAAGAAAAAGGTAAATCCTCTCCTGCTTCCTGAGGTGCCTCTGCAGACACCAAAAACTGAGAGTCCTTTCCTCTTTGCCATAACTTCTTCTTTGTAAAAGAAATGAAAATATTTACAGCCCATGAAGACAAAATCCCTTCTGATAACTGCTCTGAATGCAGGACAGTCATCAGCGCCAAAAAGGGTTGATAAAAATCTTGGTTTGAGTGAAAAGTGGCTGCCTGCTAATAGATAATGAGAACTAACTCCTGCAGGAAATAAGTTGTGAGATTTTTGTCATTATACACAGAGAACCAAAGTAAAATGTACTGAGTTTAGCATTCTCTGTGCTCCCTTGCAGGGCAGCAGAGAATAGAATTAAAAGGGATTCAGAGTCAGCAGCAAGTTAAGAAAAATCTGCTTATTTATTACATGTATGATGGAAGCTCTCTTACCTGCTCTGGACATAATTAAATATCTGATATCCTGGAGTTACCAATATAAATAACTTCCCATTGTTGAGTTAATTAGTGATCAATCTGTTGCTCTGTGCTGCATCTCATTTCTCTTCATCTTTCAGTTCAGTAATTTCCCATTGAGTAACTGTTGAGTACATACCCAAACCTATAAGCAATCTGCTTGTTACATCAGCTTTTATATCAGGACATCTTTCAATTTTAATTTAGAGCTCTACAAAAGTCAGGGTTGTATTTCCATCCTGATAAACAAGGACTATTCTATCAATCCCTCTGTAGCAATTCACAATTCAAAATCACACTTAAGTCAAACTAAGCTGATTGTAAATTGACCACTTAAACCCCATCTATGGGAACACCATACACACCATCCAAAGATCAGTCATTTTTAAGGTAACTGCTCATTAAATCATAGATATGAAAAGACAATACTTCAGTACTGGGCAAATGAGTTCTGAAGCATTTTCATCCTTTCCCAGAAGAATTTCATTGTAGTGAACTCTTGTTCTTTCCCACTTCTCTCATACTTGTAATTCAGTGCAGGCAGCTTCGGCTGCCAAAACACTTTTGTTACTCTGAAAGGGGCAAATTGATGTAAAATTGAGGGTGCATCAGCTTTTAAGTAGTGTTGAAAACTGGTACAGATATCCTAACTGCAGTCAGAGAAGCAGTGTTATCACAGGAACAGCCACTGAAGGAAGGTTCTATAACTAAATTTTAATTGGTATTACACTTCCTATAGATTTCCCCAGGTTAATGGATCAACGCCCTGGAAATGCCATATGATAATGTCTGTGCCAGTGAGCATTATCCTGAACCACAGGGTCATCTCCAACCAGCTCTGTTTCATGGCAATCACAACCTATTCCTTTAGGGACCTCTCCCAGGGTTACCTGTGACAGTGGATGTTTTTCATGCCTGATGATCCATTGCAGAAATGCCACAGAATTTGTGGAAAGACTCTGCTTCCAGAAGCCACACTGACTGGATTGCCCATCACAACCCTTCTGCTGAGGTACTGCAGAAGAAAGGTGGTGTTAGGTACAAAGATGGATTTAAACATTGATCATTTTCTGTGGGACTGTTTCCGCTTCAGCTTGGTTAGATATAACTGTGAGGATGAACACAATGCAACTTGATTTGAAATAGCAAAAATATAACAAAACCAGGTTCCCTTTCTCCTGGGAAAGCATTCTTATCTTTGCAATGTGAAGGGTCTCTGAAGGTAGGTAGTGAAAGAGTCTTCACCAAGGGCAGGTTTTAATTCTGAAATTTGTTGTGAAAAGGTTTTAGTCTTCAAAAAAGGTGTTTCTGATAAATGAAGTGCCTGAAAAAGCACTTTCATGAAGCCCTACTGTCCATGTCTACTGCATCACAGTACACAGAAAATCCTTATTAGAGCTATATCTGAATTGCACAAGTGCTAAGAGATTCAAATACCTACATTTGCAATGCAGGGACAAAGTAAAAATTGAATTCATTTTATCACTTCCCTTGCCTTCATTCCCATAATTTTCTGTGTCTGATCACAGGAGAGGCACTACATGCATGAGCACATTTCTATTCAGGATCAACTCTGCTAAAGGGCAGTGCTAAGCCACAAATCCATTATTTCTCCTATGAAAATGAAAGTAGCTCTCTCTTCCCTAAATGAAAAATAATCTGAACCCAGATCCTTAGAACTCACTGTGAATGCCATGACTGCAAGCAGTGTGTCTACACCCAGAAGAAGCTACAACTTAGAGCACAAACCTGCTCCATTTTAGCAGCTGTTTGCAGATCTGTTCTGCTCCACAAGGGACAGGTTTGCCAAGAGGACAAAACAGGCCATGAGTAATGAAATCATCACCTGACAAACAGACAAATGTCCTTATACAGCTAAAGTCCAGATTTACCCATTTAATTCCCATATATTGCATTTGGAAGAGAGGAGAGAGTCGAGAAGCAGGAATTTTGCTTGATTTAACCTAATTAAAATAATACTCCAGGCACCTGGGAGAGTTTCTATGTGCTTTTCTATCCTATGTGCTTTTCTTACATACATTGCCAGCACTAAATATATACTTTGTGTGTACTTTCTAACTTCCTCTTTTTTTTTTTTTTTTAATTTTAAAGAACTACCACTGTGTCTGTCAGAGAACAAAAATTGCTCGGAGCCGCTGCAGATACTGTAGAGGAAAAACTGAGTTTAGAATCAGCAGAAGAGGGCAGCATCCTACCATGGTTTAGTCTCTAGGCTCGGCTTCCTGAAGTTGAGACATAACAGGCAACTTCTGTTGAATGCTAATTTCGCTCAAGGATGACCTACATTCGTTCAAAATTTCCCTTTCATTAACACACAATATATCACCTTTCAAGTTAAGCATTTAAAAACCCCAATAATCCTCTGTAAGCTAATTGCCAATGGCAGCTGATAACACTTGCCACAGTAACTTCCCTTTGTGCACCCAAGCACAGCTCCCATTTTACTCTGATAAAAATGAAATTTCTAAATGGAAGGAGCAGCACTAATGCTCGAGCTCAAAAACAGAGCCTGAAGAAAGCACCAGGTCTGAATGCTCCAGAGCTTGATCACCCAGCTCCTTCCAGGATTTAAACAATTGTTTCAAATCACAAAGGAAGTACTTGTTAAGACCATGGTGACAATTTTGATATTCAAATCTTTGTGGGCAATACAATGTTCACTGGAGAACTCATGGATCTGCTGCCACCACCCTGTAACAGCTTGCCTTGGGCTCTCTTTGCAGACTTCATATTTATGTTACTTCAAGGTAATTCCAATGCATTATTTATATTGTTTGGAAGTTTTCTAAAATTTACTCAGCCAAGCCACCCAGTGTGAATAATTTTTCTTTCTCCCAGCATTCATCCTTAATGTACTTCTCCCCTCATCAAATGATCAATAAGGACACAAACATTTCAAGTAGAATGATGTCATTTGTTTGGGAAACAAACAAAATGAAATACCACTGGAATACAATATAACATTGATAAAATGTGAATTATATAACCTTTTATTTTCCTACACACACACACACACACAAAGACTAAATTCTCGATGGAATAAACCTGTCTAGTGTAGAACTTCTTTTTGTCATTTAAGGCATGCATTTACACTCACTAAGGGATAATTGATTAATAGCACCAAGAAGGAAAAGTTTAAAAGTAAGGAAGATGTGACATCCTTTTTTTTTTATTTATTTTTTTTGGTGAGTTCTGAGTGAGTCTCACTGAGAAACAACACCAGATACTTCAATTACAGTAAAATATGGTGTTAACAACCACTTTGTGATTGGAAAACACTGATCTCTGCAGGAAGGTGGTCTGGGGAGATATGAATTTATCATAAAATTCCATACTTGAGATCAAGCAAGGTAGGAACAGGTGGTTTCCACAAGGAACTACCTTATTATCTATAATTTATTTATTCCATGCCAAAATGCTAACAAGTATTCCTCGCTTAGTTAGTGGTATCCTTGCAGCCAAAATTTCTGCTAACAATAAAACTTTCTCCTATTTCATTTAGGAAGAAAGGTGTGCACTGTTTTTGTGTGTAAAACAGACTACAGACAACATGAGCAAGGTACCAGACCTGTTCATCTGATGGCTACACCTAAATGTGTCCCAGAGCTTTAAGGCAGATCAAATACTGTGGGTTGCTGTCAATATATTTAAAATGATAATTCAAGGCCAGGCTGGATGGAGGTCGGAGCAACCTCTTCTATTTGTTGGGGCTTTTTTTCCCTGTTGTTTTGTTTTAAATTTATATTTTCCTTTAGTTCCAAGCTGATTGCATAATGTTCATGCATTTGTCATGGCTTAATGACTGCAGCTGTAATCGGGGCACTTTAGTGTTTAATACCCCTCTTGCCAGAGGCAGCATATGCATTTCTCCCTCTATACTGCATTTATTTGTTTTGTGCCTGGCATGTCTTGTAGCTTTTTATGGGTAGAATTTTAAAAATAAAACACGAAGTAGGGGCTGGCTTAATTAAAAATAAAGGCAAGAAAACAGTATCTTAAGATGATTAGAAATTCCAGCAGGTTTATAAATTATGATACAAGTGGTAATTACATCTGCTCTAAGGTCTTGGTTAGAGTTATAAGTCTGTTGAACATGGCCCTCTGGCTCTGCAATGAAGTAAGAGGCACAGTCACCCCAGGGAAGGCTAAAAGCACATGATTTACATGCCCAGTTTAGGTTTTTTCCATTAAATCATTGCTTAGTCCAAAGAATGGGATACTTCTGGAACACAAGAATCATCACCAAACCAGAATTAAGAGATTTAAACAGACTGAAACCTTTCTATAGTGCTTCCTTCCACTGTTCAAAGGGCACCCCAAAAAGAAGAAGACAATAAGAAAATAAGGCAAGGTAGAAAAGGAGTCAAAAAATCAATGAAAGCTCATCTCATGTGAAAAATATCCCTGACCATAAATGCTGTTTTAACTTCCTGTTTATAAAGCCACAGTATTCAGCAGGGAGTGAATTGCCCTGTTTTCAAGAACTTTGCCCAAACATCACAAAAATTTCAAATTGTCTTTGCAGGAGAATTCAGGAATTTCACCAAGCAGAGTCTACACTGCCTTTGTCTGGATGAGTTTTATTTCAGGTAAGTTAACAAGGGACTCTGATATAAGTATGGCAAAAAAAATTGTTCTTTTCCCGCCAATTTTCCATGGCAGGAAATTGTAGTCAGATGGCTTTTTACTGTAGCATCAGTTTTTAAATCTTTAATGAAATTACCCTTACAAACATCCTGTAAAACTCTGAAGTGTTATTCAATTCCATTGGAGTAACTGAGGTACTAAAACCTAAATGACTCAGAGAAAAACTGGTGAAGAAAGTCTTAAGCTGAAATTTCTTAAACCCTAGTCTAGTGGCTTATTCCCCATGCTTTCTTTGGGAAATGTGATTAAATAAGAAAATCAATAAAGATTTAGGTTTGCCAGATAAAACACAAAGGCTTCAAAGTCCGCTGACAAGAATTCAGGGCGTGAGGCCAAGTTTTTCCTGACTTCGTTGAGTGGATCAGTTAATAGCATGAAAACAACGTAATAAGGAGAAAATTAGACATCTGCCTCAGGTGTAACCACGAGGTGTGTCCTCAAGGGCTTCACTTTTATTTCTGCCCTTGCCAAGTGCACATGAGGAATTCCTTAACCCCTTAACACGGGTGATGAAAACCCCTTTATTCAGCCTGGCTGCAGGTTCACCCTTACTCAGGCAGATGTGATGCAGAACTCTCAACATCAAATTCACTTCTCACTCTCCTGGAGACTGCCTCAGCCTCTAATTGTAAATTAGTGAGAAGAGAGACCAGCTTTAATATTAAAAATCTGGGCTCCCCAGAAACCCCTAACTCATTAAAAAAAAAGCAGAGAGTGGTAAAATGTTGATGAAATAGCAAGTGAAGTAAATGTACAGCTTTAGAAATCATCACTTTTGCAAAATGAAGGCAATTTTCATTTAATGCTCATTCTCTGTATATATTTATCTATATTTTCATTCTCTAACTGTAAGAAGTAACTTGCATTTAAATTGGTTTAAAAAGCCTAAGGTCTTGAAAAGTAAACACAAACTGTAGTGTTTCAAATAAATATTTCATGTTTCTGCAAAATATTTTTTCTGGTCTGTGTTTCATTGTTAGTCTCCTTCAGCTTATCAAGCCAAAAAGATCAATTATCTGACTGGCTTTATACAAAAAGATCAAAGGAGATAACACACGTAGTTTGGGAAATCAGCAGCAGCAGTCCTGATCAGCAGCTTCTGCCATGTTAGATAAGAAACAAGGTCAACAAACTTCCAGAACTAAGCTGAAAAAAATAGGTGTTTTCTCACTAAGGGAAGATGCATCAGCCCTACTGCTGTCTGCAGAGAAGGTAAAATATTGCTCCTCGATGACAGTGGAAGGAATGAAGTCCAGCTAATTTAACTCTCTTCTCTTTTTACATGCAAGCACCACAGATCAGGGGATTAGCTGTGTTGTTTATGAGGAACTTTACAGACCTTTTACACTACTTGCTGCCCATATTTCTTGAAAAAAATCCTGTAACAACACTATAACTGGCAAATGTATTCATCTTTCTAGCTGTTACAGTGATCCTCTTTTCTCTTTTTGATAGAAACATCTGGTGTCTTCTAGGCCAGAATAACAACCTAGTAATGCTTCAGGATGAGTACCTACAGCCTATGAAGGTCTCTGTATAAATGTCTGTGAAGTATTTATATTTTGCTGATAAGTCATTAATAAATATTTCATAGCTATCTTTGGGTTTTGTGACTGTAGTTTTTTGTGTTTGCTTTTGTTTTTAAACTGACAGGAACTGGTGAAGTACAAGAATTCTTCATAAAGAACCTTCAGTTTATGATTAGCTTAATGTAATTAATCCTAGTTTTGAGCTGGCCATACGTGTTTCCCCTTTAGCCTGGCAATTATGGATTGGTCTGAAAGAAAAAATATTAGTTTACCTTTAAATGTACCTTTACCATATATGTACAATGGTAAGGAAAGTAAAAACAGTTTGGAGATATTCCTATGAGAAAAAAGATAGCAGTTACCCATAAGTGGAATTCCCTGGAGTGTAAAAAGAGGATGAGGAACAGCTTAATGGGAGAGCTGTGTAATGATTAAAGACAGGATCTGAAGGCCCATCAGAATGTACTGTCCTATAAACCTCTGTGGTGATTCCTACATCCATATCACATTACAAATGACTTGCAGAGCCTGAGCCAGGAGTGATTGCTCATCACGTCTTGACACAGCAGAACATTGTGTTGGCAAAGATGTCAGGGGCTGGCAAGTCCTGAGCAGACAGAGCTGCTGTGATGTATGGTGCAGCTGCACCCTGCCCCACACACCATGGACACCCAACATCAACCTCCCTGCTCTGGCTGCAGCCCTGGGGATGGAGGGAACCCCACCCAACCTGCTGAGCAGACCAAAACTACCTCGGCCTCAGGAAGTCTCTGCTCCACAAAGCCTCACATGTCCCCTGACATCCACAGTCAAACCCAAAAGAATGAAACAAGCCTTTAGACCCAGCTGTATTAAAGACAGCTCTGTTACAACAGGGTACGTGGAAATACAAGTATAGTTGCTATATTTTGACAAGAAAAGTTCATCAAATATAAGATCCTCCGAAAAGACAGGGAAAAAAATTCTAGCAAAAGCAGCAAAGGGGCTGTTATATTTGTTCCATCAGATATGTTATCTATGTATTAGTGATTTAGTCTAGACAAAGTTCAGTCCCCAAAGGTGCCCTAATCTGAAACCAGGGGGTGTGTGGCAGCCTGATGCATGGCAGCTGTACATCTGAGATGCCTGGGGAGTTGTAGTGCCACCAGCACGGCACCACATTTAGATTTTTAATATCCTGTTGCTATGGATTGCTTGAAAAAAACCCATGATCTATCAGGCAAGGCACATTTGACCTTCTGTAACAGCCAACTATTTTAGTCCAAGGCAAACAATGAACTGTAAACTTTGGCCTTATTTGGGTTTTGGCCAAGCACAGGTTCGTTTAAATCCCCCTCAGTTGTCCAACTAAGGGAGAGGTTTACACAGCCCTTGGATTTATGCACTCCCTGAGTTTTTCAGTGATGCTGACACCCCTGAAATGTTCATATGCTTGAAATGCTAAATTGCATTTTTTACTTTTTTTTTTTTCATCTTTAGGACTTTTAGAAGTAATCGATTGCCTGCAAAGCTGAAAAACTCCCAGTGCAAGGCTGTGTGTGGGACCAGGCTATGGAACACACACTTTTCCAAAAGGCAGATTCGCTACAGAAAAATTTCTAAGGAAAAAGATGCAGGTATGAAGGAATTCAGATGATGAAGTAATTCAGAGTTATTTGAGCATGTTGATGTTATGTTCAGTTAGATATACCAGCAATTCCTTCCAGTTTCATACCAATATTTGTGTAATTGTCATGCCACTGGAATTGGCATTGCCAGGGGCATGGCACTGGAAATATTTCAAAGGTAAAAAAATCAAAAGGCAGACTAAGATGACAAATGTACTCTTTGTTTCCCAAACCTGTGAACCACTGCCACATATTTCTGTGAGAGGCAGAGCAGTGGCAGGTGCTTCTCCTTGCTTTACCTACACCAGGATGATGCTTCTACAAGAAGAAAACCAGCCTTGGATTAAAGGTGCAGAGAAACGTTTGTTATTCTGCTGCTGCTCATTAACAGGCCTGGCACTCACCTACACCACAATTATAACCAGTGGACCAACCTGATTTTCTGCCTCATGTCACATTTACAACTCCAATTCCACAGCTCTTGCCACATCTGAAGAAGCTGACACATTCTGTTTGTCTCAAAGTGGCAATGTGCAAGCATTTATTCCTTTCCCTACTTTAAAGGAAAATAATGTGACTTTTGGGCAGACTTCTGTGATAGCCAGGAGTTTATATTTACTGTGGATGCCTTAATTCATTTGGGTGCTGTATCTATAGGAAAATAGGAGCACAAATACAGCCATCAAACTGCTGGCACAGAATTCATGTTTTAACTGCTTGTTAAAAAAGGGGTAAAAGTTTAATTTCCCATTCATCATGAAGTCTTAAGAATATTTTATTTCAGCTACTAAAGGAGACCTCTAAAAAATCTTGATTTAGAATTAACCTTGAAGGCAAAATCTGCACCTCTTTACAAAACCATGGTGTTCTTTTTCTGGCCAAAGCAATTCTGTGCAGTAGCTAAATAAAGGGAAGGTTGACATCACAGATGTGTTTGATCAGCATGATGTTTTTCAATAATAAATAAAAGAGAGATTTATGACTTGCCAGCCATTGTTGACAATTCACTTTTCTTTATTGATTAAGCTTTCAAGCAAAATTGCCCAAATAAGACCTTTCTTGGTTTTTTTAGCATATCACTTTTAGAGAGTTAAACTGAAGACTGTGTCTAACCCATAAAACAGCTTTTAACCCATAAACAACTTTCTAACCCATAAACCAGATTACTTTACGATCTGGTAAAAATATTTTAAAAATTAAATCAACAAATTAGATACCCCATTTCAGGGGATCCAGACTTTACTGACACAACACTAAGTTTTGCATTTCTTTTACTCCAATCCTCACTTTTTTCTAAAAGATTTATAATATTTCTCTATAAACTGTGTTAGCCCAGAAGATACTTTCTACTTCTCAGTGGAATGTAAATTGTAACTTTATGGAGTAGTTTTCCTTTATGTGGAAAAACATTCTTTTTAAAATCTGGCCAGGCCTTCAAACCAATGACTTGCTATGAATAATTTTCTATTACCAAGCACACAAATCTCACTGAAGAATACACCAAGAAACTCTCATGCTTTTTTTGTGCCTTCATTTAAAAGAAAAACACTATGAAAAAAAGTTATTTTTTAAACTCTGACTTTGTATATCTTTTTGTTAACCTGTTTCAAGTTAAGGATTTCTTCATATTTTGAGAAAAACAAAGGAGAAAAAAAAGGGGGTTTAGATCTCAAATGTCTAAATAACTTACACAATGGTACCTGTAATAAATTGGACATGTTAAGGCTGAAATTTTCCCCTGTGTGTTTATATATTTACAACTTAGAGGGCAAGAAAGGAGCGTAAAATAAATCCTGGGCAGACATTCAGAAATACTGGGCACACACAACATCCACAGGTAAGAAACACAACCTGAGCCCAGTCCAAAAAATACTGGAAGATTTCAAGGTGCAATGAAATTTCCTGTCTATTTTTAAGCTGCTTTAGAAGAGAAAAAACCCCTAAATGTAAAAATATTAACTTATTTAGAAATAACTCTGATGCATTTTCCCCTATATATTAATAAATAAATAAATAAATATTAAATTTAAAAAAAATCCACATTATTTTTTTCAAATCTGTGAGTAGCCAGTGCTTTCCAATATTATAGTAAGACATAACCTCAGAGCTGAGACAGAGTTCAAATGACACAATCATCTTCTTTTTTGAGCAGTCCATAAAGACTGCCCTTTAAAATTTTAAATGCAAATTTTGCCATGGATGTTTATTGATTGTCCCTTGGTTTATGCATCATGATTTAAATGTCTTTGCAACAGTGCTGTAAATGTAAATTTATCACAGTTATTTTATTGCCTCAGTTAACTTTAACAGCTTATTTTATGGGGTTTTGGATAAAAGTAGAAAAATTCAATATTAGAATGCAGGGCATACAATGTAATTATACAAACTGTTATTTTAATATTTCTTGAACACTGTATGCCATAATTTACAGTTGCATTACAAGCACTATCTCTGGTAAGAGACCTCTAGAAATTGAGTTTCAAATATTTGTCCCTCTCAAATCATTTGAGGTGGAGGGGAAGGGAATAAATGTTATACAGTTCTCTGTGGTCACCTAAATCTCTTTATAGAATGTGTGCATTTTATCATCATTTTATGTCTTTCTGGACCAAAAGTTTTTTGAATGTGCTTCAATTTCACTAAGGGTGCATTTGAATAGAATGGAAACTGTGTAGTACACACAAATAAGGAATTCTGGATGCTCACAGCTGAAGGATCTTCAGGGTTTAACTAAACATACAAAATAAGGTAGATTAACAGTTTAAGCCCTGCTTAAGTGGGCTTTTTAAAGTATGGAAAATTATAGATATCTGAGGAACTGACAAACCCACCCACCCACCCAAAATCCACACTTTGTCAAAACTAGGGCAGGTCAAATAACCATTTTTATCATGTTCTTTTCAAATTTGCAAGTTTTTATAGCAAACCTCTTTCAAGAATTCATTTATATGAACTTAAGAAAAATTTTAAAGTTGCTTGGCTTTTCATTTTCCCCCTTAATTAATAATTGCATCATTTTCAGGAGAAAAACTGAATATCTGTATTTGTGGTCTTAAAAGGAAATGTTGTAAGCTTTGAGATGCTCCACAGTTCTTTGTGACATTGGCCAATCTCAAAGGGACAGAAATCAGAAATAAACAGCCCAATTCTGATAAATTTGCTGCCTCCTCAAGCAGATTAAAGAACATTCCCCCTTTACCCTCACACATGCACACAGGATAATCAGCCTTGTATAATCCCCAACTTTTTTCATGTTTTCTCACTCTAATGATAACATAAACTACAAATTACATTATCAGTGTCTTTCTGAATTGAAAGTGCGACTGACATTCTGAATTTAATGTGCAATTCCAGTCAGTGATGTACAGATTAAGACATTAATATTAAACAGATCTGCAGTAATTAGTACCAATTAATGTAAAGGATAAGTTAATTTACAGAGCATATCATTCAATATGCAGTTTTATATGTGCCAAACAGTGCTATGCTAATTCCATAGCCCTTATTTTTAAATTCCTGTTAACTGGGGTTGAATAACTGAAATTTAGGGGCTAAAATCCCTCAAAATATTGAGTTTCCCAAAGCCAGGCAGGTGCACCTACGGTTCCATTTGACGCATTAGCAAGGTACAAGCTTTATACGAAGACAAAAGACGACAAAGAGAAATATTTCTTTAAAATTCCCTTTAAAACTTTTTCAATTATAGGTCTCAAGCCTGTAGAAATTTTCAGACTGAGATTTGTTTACAAAAATAAATATTTTTCCTGTAGTAGCCTTTGATCTGATGTTATTTCAATGGGAATTGCTGCAGAGCCCCACTCAGAACATGCTCAAAAGTAGTTCCTCAAGTCCTTACACAGCAGGTTTTGTTGTGGCAATAGACAAACATCACCAAATCCACATATTTCCCCTCCACCCTATTAACATCAGCCAAATATTCTCAGGGTTACATAGAAATGTTTTATGGGGCTGCTTAAACCACTAATTCTTGGTGCTATTTATTTATAAATGAGAATATAACCAGAATATAACCAAATACTCAGATAGTGGTTAAAACCTAAGAATAATCTTACAGGACTGAAGGTTTGCTGTGCCATCAAAGGAGGATTGGACCCAACCCGTATGTGTAGAGACCACATACAGATAATGGTGTTATTGGAGATACTACTTGTTTATTTATTTTAATATTTGAGGATGAGAAACACAGCTGATCATTTGAGCTTGAAATAAAATAGTGAGGACTACAATGCTTGAAATAACTTCTGGAGGATTTCCTGCCTTACTTCAATGGTGGGCTTATTTTTATGGCATGAACCACTGTGCTATAGCAGATGGATGACATGTGGGGTAAAAAGCAATTCCACGCCCCCTGAAAGGTTTGTATTCAGTAACAAAGGGAAAGCAACGGCAGTACAGGTTATTGGAAATGACCTAATTGTGTCTTTTCCTTCCCTAATCTTTTACTTGGTTGATTCTGGTTTGATATTCTTGCTTGCCATGTGAGTTTTGTCTTGAGCCTAGAACAAGTCTTTTCTACTTCCATACACTATAATTCTTTGTCATCAATCTATCTGGTGTTACTGTTCTACCTTAACGAGAACTAAACCCCACCAATCCCTCCTCCTGATCGTCTACGTGATGATTTTGACCCCATTCAGGATTTGATTCAACACTGGAAGCCTTTATGTTTGAAATCATCAGCATTATGGAAGCATTCTCAGAAGTAAGTAAAACTAGTGAAAAAGTTTCAAAATTAACCAGTCTGGTTTTTAAAGAAGCTTTAAGAACAACTTGACAGAAAAGCTTAGCAGAACTGAGCTAAATTTAAAAAAATTCTGTGTGAGTCAGAAAATAAGAAGGAATTGGAAGACTGGAAAAACATCATGAGAGACTGCTTGAGCTAAACACCAGCTATTTTATTTTCCTAAAGTGGAATTTGATTTGTTAAAATTGAAAAGTTAAGCATTGTATGGCCCCATGCTGCATGTCCCTGAGCAGCTGCTGGGTTCCTGCAAGGTCTGTGGAGCCCCTGTAATTACCTACCTGCGTGTTCTCATTAACACAGCACACGTGGGCAGCTGGGCACGCTCAGAAAAAACAAAATCTCATTGCCACCAGGCTCGGGGGTGAGAAATACTCTGAGAACATATTCCTGAAGGCAAGGTCTTATCAGTGCAGAATGTTATCTTTCTCCAAGTG
The DNA here is from genome assembly GCF_965178545.1 of Coloeus monedula. Taxonomy (NCBI): domain Eukaryota; kingdom Metazoa; phylum Chordata; class Aves; order Passeriformes; family Corvidae; genus Coloeus; species Coloeus monedula. The sequence goes on along the minus strand of NC_138792.1, from coordinate 16,930,859 downwards.
AGCCTGAGAAGGTCAGAAGGAATAGGAATTAAATGATCCAAACCTGCCCTGCTCAACAGTGCAGTCACTTGTCTGCAATCTGTTCAGAAGCTTCAGCTCCAAAAGAGAGAGACTGAGAGTGGCAGGGCTGGAAAGGAAAGTCTTCTTGGTGTTATTACACTTTTAGCATGCAAAAAAAATTCTTTATCCATTTTATAATAATAATAGTAGTAGTAATGATCATTATCATAATAACTACAACTAGTTTTGGCTGCATTTGTTCAGGTGGAGGCACCTGAAATGTGTGCAAGCTCATAAAAAATACACACTTGAATGAAAGTCACAGAATGCCAACAGCATCCCAGAAATATATATCTCTCTATTACAGATGGTGAAATAGTTTGTTTGTTCATAATTTATGGGGAGAGTGCTCTGAGCTTTGTTAAAAAGGAGATGTCCAGGTTTTGCACAGCTTTATCTTGGTAGCTGTGCTAATTCTTAAACATTTTGCCTTGACAGCAAGAGTACATTCAACAAGTCAAAGCTGTTTTAGGGAAAGGAATAAGAGAATGAGTGCAAAGGGAGTGCACGGAGCCTGGGGCTTTGTGAGAGTTTCTCTGTGTGCAGATACGTCTCCTTGGGGTAAGAACCCAGGGTGCCCCCTGGGAGGAGCTCCTATGATCTTGGGTGAAAACAAAGAAAAGACAAAATCAGAAATAAAACAGGTGAGTTAAACCTGAAACTCTGCCCTTGCATCAGTAAAGCCCAGACAGCAGCACACATTAATGATTCCTATCTTCATAGCCTGTGATAAAATACTGGCCTGGGCTGCTCTACATTTAATCTGAGTCACCAGGGAATTAAATAGATGCAAGCCTGAAGATAGAGCTACATTTAATTAAAATGACCTTTATAATTGCCGTTTCCACATTTCAGACTGTATCCTATTGATAAATAATTCCTAGGAAAAAAATACTCTTTCTCTTTTGAATAATCTTTTTTGCAACTTTTAAGACCTTCAAAAAGTCATATTTGTGAGGCTGTTTCTTGAAACAAAACAAACCCCAAATGGAACCCTTAAAGATACAAGACAGTTTTAGACCAAAATTCTGCTTAAAGATTCCTACTTACAACCACAATATCTGAAAATCCTGTGGTTAAAAGCTGAAATCAGTTTCTTGGAGTTACAAATCTCTGTGTAGTCTCATTACTCCTTGATTTCAGGAGCAGGAGAAAAGAATTTTCCTATTGACTTAAAAAAATGAGAATCTGTTTCCTCCTACAGGTTTGAGCCTGTAGCAAAAAGCAGAATTAAAGAACATGGCAATAAAAGCTGTCTCCTAAAACTTTGCTCTTGGAGCCAGAGCCACAAAAGTTCCCATAAAAGCTTCTTTCCTTTCTCTCCACACCCACCCTTAAAAAGGCTGATTCCATTCTCCCTGTTTCCAGTATCAGAATCAGAGAATCAGTTAAATTCATAATTAAGAGCCTCATGATTTAATATTAATAAGACATTTCATTTTGTTTTGATTATATTTATTTTCCTCTGCAAAAGTCTGATTAATGAGTACAACTTGTGCCTGTCACAATGGAGTGGGAATTTCTTTAGTATAATTTACTTTCACTGACTATAATCAATTAAAAAGAACAAATAATATAATGAGACTGGGGTGGGACGCTTTTGAGGTTTTATTCTCTGCTGAGCTGAGCCTCATTTGAGTGTAGGGCTTTAGCATTGAACACATGGATGTTTTTATAAATGAGAAGGTTTTTTCAAATTATCAGTACAATTTGTAAGCATACTTACAAATGCTGAGGACTAAGCAGGTGCATAAGAACAAAATACACAATATTTCCCACGTTCTGAACTTGCTCCAAGATTTTAAAAGTCTATAAAAAGACATATAGGTTGAGAAAGAAATAAAACAAGGCATTTTCCTGTTTCTTGCTATTATCCCATATTTGTTCTTAAAAACACAGTGGCAGCTGACCCACAACTTCTCTAAATAACTTCTAACACTCATGGTCTCTGAGGGAATATTGACACACAACCTCTGACTTCTGGAACCGCTATTCTAAAAGTTTTAAAACATAAATTAATCTTAATCTTGAACAACACGACCCATATCTGATTTTCCCTCTTCATTAAAACACTTTTTTTTCTGGAAGACTTACCAGCCTGCTTCTGCCTCGTGTTTCCTACACTAACTGCATCGAGTTATACAAACTCCTAAAGGTACAGCTGAACACCAAATTCCTTCTTGGCCTGCTCAGTTTAGGACTCCCTGACCCCTCCATCCATCCATCCATCCATCCCTACCCCCAGCCCAGCAGTGCCCACTCCATCCTCCCTCATGTATTTGTGCTTCTCTTTTCTCCTTGCCCGACGTGGCACTTCACACTTGTATTTACTGAATGTTATCTCTGGGATCCGGATTGTTTCTCCAATTTATGAAGGTTAATTTAAATTGTAACCTTGTCCTCCAAATTATTTGCAGGTCTGTCCAGGTCACTGGCATCCACAGATTTGGGAAGTTTACTTTTCCCTTCCCTCATTCAAGGTTAAAAGTGTGAAAGAACTGAGAGCAGAGTAACTCCCTCAGGCTCTACATAGGAGTAAATGTGGAAATTTAGAGAAAGTCATTCCAAATGAATGATTTTGGTTCATTTTATAACATGCAAGCACACAGTGCTAAAAATACCAAGTAAAATAGCAAAATGGTTCATTTCAGAAGTATTTTACTTCAATTTTTTCCTTAGAAAGTAATCTTTGGGGAAAAAAAATCAGTATAGTTTTATTTATACAATATTTTAACTTTGAAAGGTGAACTTCATAATCAAAAAGGGAATTCTAACAACTTTACAGTTTGTTTATTATAGAGCAAATTTACTACCTTAACCTTTAAATATGTTGTAAGAAAATATTCACACTCATATGCACTTGAGTCTTTTTTCTGTATTTTCTCATTTTAGCTTGTAACCTTGCCGGGGTCCTGCTTTTGTTTTGTAAGCAGAAAGTAGAAACATCTATTTAGTTACAGAATATTGATTTTTGGAAATAAGATTGTAGAGGGTATAGATAACAGGCATGAAAGGGTCTCAAACTGGTAATATAGGAATCAATAAATATTCAAGACAACCAAGTATAAAGAAAACCAGGGAAAATGACAGGTGTACACAGAATTCATTGCACTGCTCAGAAAAGGTCTTTTCTTATTGGAAAATATAAATATAAAGCTAAATGAGAAACTGCTGAGTACCAACGTTGCTGGGCAAACTTCCCAGAACTCCTCTTCGCACTCCCCCCGAGCCTTTCCTTTCCACAGGTTCATGGACTATCTCTAGACAGCCACGAGAAAGATTTTAGGCCGTGAGTGGGGAAGAACAAACAAAAATTAAATTTGATTGCTGGGGAACAATGTTTTTTATGAGTTGTGAACAAGGAAGGAAAAGCTGCTGGCAATGAATGGCTGCTCTGGATTGCTGCTGCTGCTGAACAATCAGCCCCAAGCACTTGGTGCACTTCTAGAGCACGAGGCAAGGGAAAACAGAGCAGAGAATCAACCGTGTTTGCAGCGTGGCAGTGCTCTGGACCAGGTTATCCACGTGCAGCTTGTAACAGCTGGTTTGATTCTACAAATAACCCTGCCTCTCTCTCAGAGCTTCTCTGTGCCATTGCAGTTCCTTAGAGGAGTTTTCCATGCTCCTAAGATACCTCATTCAAAAAGGATTGAATTTCCTTTTTAGGAGCTTTAAAAACTATTGTATCTACATAAGAAAAGATTTTTCAAAAACTGACTTTGATACTGGGATATGCAAGGTTTACCAAATTATGCTTATTCCACATACATTTTAATCAAAATCCAAGTATAAATTAAGAATATTGTTAAATTCAGAGAGATTTGAGGTCAGCTTGGTTTGCCCTTTGCTCTCAAGCAAAACTGCATCTAGCTGACCATCAGAATGCTATAACATCATGTAATGAAAAGGTAAATATTAATTTAAAAATAGCAGTGATTTGGACATTGAAACTACATTGAAACATTCAATACTATTTTTGAAATCTGTATTTCTAGACATCTAGAATTAGGAAAACAAGTATCTTTTATAGGCTTAATGGATGCCCAAACCTTGGGTGCCATGCTTGGGTAACCCATGATGAGACTGCACTCATGAGAGTGGCAAACTCAGGACATTTCTAATGCCTCATGCAACAGAATTACAGAAATAGTAGAAGTCTAACAGATATATTGGCAAGAGGGTCAAACAGAGCAATGACTGGATAACATGGATTAATTAAGCTGCACTGAAAATGAGAACTCTCTCCTCTCAGGGTCAGTCCTTCTGCCCTGTGCCTGCTCTGGACTGGTGGTGGAAAAGTTTCCTGTATTTCTTATCCATGGGTAAAAATAATTGTGTGCTCCCTTTGTGCCCTTCAAGTATATTCACTTTACAGTCCCTCAGGAAAAAACAAGGTGTACAATTTCAAACCTGCTGTGAGAAATTAACCCTTTAAGATGGTGCAGTTCTGAAAGTGTTTTTCTGACAGAGTAAAAAAGACGGCAAACTTGTATTAATAGTTTTCCCATAAAATGCAAATTACATTCCAAATGGAGACGAGTCATTGCACCTTCACATACCCTGCAAGCTGCACTTACAGCAAACTGAGGGCAGTTTTAAACCTAACTGGAGGTTGTGCATTCTCTGGACATTTTTCTGGTGTTATGATGATCAATTAATCGTATCGCCCAATATAAAACAGTCCAAATGTTTACTCAAACATATGTGCCACTGAATTGATTAAAATAAAAAATAAGAACAACACTTGGTGAAGAGATCTCAAATATTATACAACTGTCTGAGCAACTGGTATTGTCCAGTCCCGAGTTCCTACAGGATGGCAAACAATATGTGCATCTATTTCTAACGCACCAATTGAACATATGTCTGTCAGAGAGAGATGGAAATAGAATGAGGCTAAGATAATTTAAATAAACAGCTGTCACTTTATGCAAGATTGCCTCTGGTGAGCTTTGATTTGTGTGTGTACAAAAGAGGAAAAGCACAACTCTAGAACTGAACAAAATTACAAAACGGAGACTTTTTAAGTAGGAAGGTCATGGTGCTTGTCTCCCATTTCTCTGCAATCCGCTAACAACAACAAGTCACAAAAGAAAAACTGGTTCATCTGTGTTATTTGCTCCTTCATTATACCACTGGCTGTCAAAGATTTCTCTACATCGCCCTAGGCCTGCTAAGACTCCTACAGAATGCACCTGTGAACGGTTTGTTCTTTCAAGAGACGAAAGAAAGTTTTAAAACCATCCTCTTTTTTAAGGCAAAACAGAGCCAATGAGTTTTCCATTGCTTACACAGACCTTTCTTGAGGGAACACAGTTGCATTCCTGCATTTGCATTTTGGGATGTATACACAATTGTGTAACAGATATGAATTAAACTCATTTTCATTTTTTTGTTCTTGTTGAATGATTCAACTGAAGAAGGGGGCTCAAAACCCTGCCAGGACGGAAAATTTCCACGGCAATGAAGCGTTCTCTTTGAAGCTCAGTTTGCCAGAATGAATAAACACAGTTAAACCCCAAGATTTCAAACCCTTTAAGGTCTCAAAGCACAGAAGAGATTCTTGTGGTTTAAGCGTACACATAAGCCTTGATGTGAACATAAATGTCAGAACCTGAAAAATGAGTATCAATAATGTAAAAAGGAAGCAGGAGACAAACCCACAGGGAAGCACCACATAGGGATTTTCTCCACTTTGGAATGGAGATGAGAAAATGTGAAAAATTCCAAACTGTCTGACTTTGAAATTTTTCCCTGGATCTAAACCCTCAGAGCAACACCTTCCTTTGGAGTTCTGTACAGCTGAGGCAGGAGCTGGTCTTTAGAAGACACTTGTGTTCATGAGTTCTCATTCCATGTTTTTCCTTCCCTGGTGCTGCAAGAAGAGCAGGGTGAAGTGTCATAAAACCTCTGGAAAATTTCATAAAACCCCTGCACTATTAAGTAAAACAGAAAGAATTCCAGCATAGGAACATGTGCTTAAGGAACAGTTGGAAACTGAAGTGTCAGAAACATTTTTTATCACCAAGAAAACATATACTAAAGAGGAGAGAAAATGGAAGAAAATTTTTATCAATGATATCTTCTAGTGACAGCTTTAGTTATCAATATTTACACAAGTTTCATGAGGAAAACCCGCTACTTTTAGAGCTGTGATATCCCAAAATTCCTGCTTCTGCTAGAAGTTGTAAATATTGACAGCATTATGACTTTTAAATTTGGATAACATTAAAATCAAGAGAATTCACACCAATACTGCTTCCAAACTAGTGAAATACTACTGCTGATGAAACTGACTTCTGTAAGAAAAGCCTGAGCTTCAGATTCTGCAGAGATTTTTTTTTGTTGTGAACCAAGGAAAACTATCAAAAAATCTATTTGTTCACTTTATTGGATATAGAGTCATAGATTTGCTCCTCATGGGCCTGAATCTCCAGACTCTTCCCTGTCTTTGTTGCCCTTCTCAAAGTGAGGGAATTCTTCAATTCCCTCTTGATCTGTTTAATTCACCTTCAATTAGGTGAAATCACCCATTCCTCTAAAACATGATTGAACAATGATTTTTTGTACTTACTGGAAGTTACCTCAAAGAACCTAAATATGTTTATTTTGCTGTTTCCATTTCAATTTCTCTATTTCATCACCCATGTTGCTAAAATAGTCATAAAATAACCGTAAAGAAATCAAACAAACAGAAATAAACTACTAATGCCTGACCCTAATTATCAAGAATTTAATTAGTTTACCAGCTAAAATTACTTTGTTGCTGCAAAACCCAAAAGAATTCCTTAGTGGACTCACACTGCTAAATAAACATTATATTCCCATAAAATAAACTTCAATGTTCTGCTGCTACAAAGCCCTAACTTTTAAAGCACCTGTGTGCTGGAAAATTTTGGCAAACTTCTTACACTGAAAATACATTAATTTCTTTCCCTGACATGAAATAGATAATATTGCTGCTTTAATAAAAGAAGTAAACCTATGCAGTAAAGTTTTAAATTGTTAGTAACATGACCTTTTTGAATTCTCTCTTTTAACAGGGTTTGTACCTTTCTGTAAAGCAATTCAGTGCTTCTCTACAGGCGAATTTAGTTTCTAAACCGTTAAAATTTTAATGGTCTCTTTTCTTCAGAGAAAAAAAGGTGCTGTGTTTAGGGTTTTCTGATAATAAATCTACTACATGGCTGAAAGTAAAATATAAAAGCATTTAAACTCAGTTTTCAAATTCAATTGAGAAACAATTTCTTTCAGAAGCTTCATGAAAGGAGGACATGAGTTACATTTAAACATAAACAGAAGGACGGGAATTAATGTAGGATTTTTATAAAGGGCAGGTGGATGTGCAGCTTTACTGTTAGAAACAGTGTACAATTCCATTTCAGTACAAGCTTCACCTAACTGTACAAAATTTATCCTGATATGGAGCATATAAAGAAAAAAGAAAGTTTTCATCCCAGTTATCTTTCTCTTACACATTTTGATTTCAAAAGGTTCTCTGCTTTGAGCAAACAAACCTGCTCATCCAGGTACTTGATGCAAAATGTTAGAAACAGAATTCAGCTGCACCTTGGGAGGGGGTGAGCTGCTCTTATTTCTGTCCACTGATGGGGAACGCTCCTGCAAACAGAATCACCCAGGGCAGGAGGAGCTGGACACTCCAGCTGCAAATTCATGACCTTGCTGGTGATCACCACTGTAAAATTTCCAATTTGGGCTATCTAAAGTTGTTCAAATCTACAGATCTTTGCCTCTCATGCAAGCAATAACTCCTGCTGGTCTTGTTTTCTCCCTCCTAATACAAAGAAAACCCGGAGCTCCATGTCTTCTACCCCTTAAAAACTGTTCTTCCTCACCTCTGTCAAGAGAGCAAAAAATGCATTCAAATTTAAAGGGATTTTTTTTAACTGAATATGGGTTGATTTTGATAGTTAACCTTGTTATTTGATATGATTAATCGTGTTTATATAAATAATCTATTGCTTATTAATATTTTGAAGGAGGACGTAGGAATTCCTCCTCTTTTCCCAAGAATATAAAGACAAACAACAAAATTATTACAACTCTCTGACAGTTAGAGATCTGTTCCTTGACACTGGGCTCCTGGAAGCTGAGACGTGGCCATCTACTGGAAATCCAGATGTTTATTCTTGCCCTGGACAGATAAACATTTTGTACATGATTAAATAGTCCTTGTTAGAGCAGCAATCCTCCCACCTTAGGTTCAGGCTGAAAAGTTAAAGTAACTTGAGCTGGTTTGTATTCCAGCATTGTGATTTTTAAATTAATTTTGAATCAAGTCTATAACTAACTATCAATCAAATCCAACATAAGAGGAGATTGCCCAAGAGTAGATGCTGTGACAGCCCAGATGTATAATTACTAATGTATTTAGAAACACCCTGCAAATCTGTAATAAAGATCAATGGCTTACAGCATAATTTGGCATCTAAAGCACAGAACTTTGATTGTATTGTGTTTGTAAACATGTTTTAAGCTGTTGATAAGGTCTGTCAAACAGAGGAAATTGAAGTCACTGTGGCAAAGATCCCTGAGATAGTTAGCATCCGAAGAGAAAATGATCTGCCAACTTCTCCCAGCCTTGTTGCCTTTTGTGACATATGCAGCTGTACAAAACTGGCTTAGGGGAGATCCCTGAACGAGTCAGGGTAGACAGTGCCATTCAAAACAAAAATCCCAGAGGTGAGGGGGCTGGGAGCAGCAGGATAATTCTAGATGTAGGGAAAATACATATTTCCAAAAGCAATAGTCATTACCTTGTCACGAGGCCGCTGCAATAGGAAATGTCATTGCAGTCATTGAGTCTGGAACTATGACCACAAGTCATTAATTTTAATTTGCTAGCAGTACTTTGATTGTTACATAGCACCAAAGACCTGGAGAAATCCCCAGGTGAGGCACATTTGAAATTACTGAGCAGTGTGGATTCTGCTGTTGGTGACAAATGATCAACACTGGAAATATTTGGATTTTTCAGCAGTAGGAGACATTTTCACCCGGGCCCCAAGCCACAGATATGGAGGGCATCATGACTGATTAATCCCAGGCAGCAACTACAGCACTCTACCATCATTTACAGGGTCATGGAAGAAAATTTTCCGTACAACCCACAAGGTGCTGGATAATTCTCCCAATGAAATAGAACAGCAATGCTGAAAAACTGATTTCAAAAGATCCCAATTCCACCTATTTTGTGTTTCATTTTGTGGATACTACATAAATTGATGTTTGCCTAATAATATTTACAAATGGATTTATAGATAACTAGCAAAAAAAAAAAAATCTACAGGAGGATACAATAATAAAGGGAAAATAGGATAGCAGGTGTTTGAAAACTGGGAAAATCATCATTCTCCTGAGGAGTGCTAATCATCAGTAAAATAATTGTTACTATCAGTGGTGTACAGAGGGAATCAGAGATACCATGCATTTATCACACCAAATATACCACATTTGCTGTAGGTTTGAACCATATCAGCACACGACAAGAACTTGATCATATTTTAGACCAGAATAGTAACACTTTCAAGGCCACCCTAGTGCAACTAGCTAAGTCAAAGGGATTTTGAGAATACAGAGGGGTTTTTTCTCTGACAAGAGCATGTTTATTCACATTACTTCTTACACAAGAAATTCAAGTAAAGGAGCAAACAACCAGCCAGAAATGGAGCCTGGCAGAGCTGTGTCTACATTCACAGTGTTGGTGAGTTTTATTAATTCTCTGGGTTCCTAACTTCAGTATCATTCATCAACAATAATTCATTTCCTAGTCTGTGTCATAAACATTTTTAATAATATTTTTTTTGATAGATGAAGGGAAGGTAAACATTCTCCCTTTCAAGGATGGGATTTTGACACAATCCTGGGTTCCTGCTGACAGAAAAACCCCTAGGTGTCCTTTTCCCATATTTTTTTTTTTTTCACACAGACTTACATAAGGGAAGGAAATAAATCACTCAGGGCACTCTGCCTCACACGGGCAGAGTGCAGAGGGTGCCACAGATCCTGGCTCTTTTGGTTGTCCAGGTGAGTCCCTGACAAACCCACATTCTCCTGTCAGGAGCACAAGCCTGGCAGCAAGAGGAGCAGAGCAGCAGGAGCTCTGGGGTCCCCAAGATGTCCCAGCAACGTGGGTGAGGTTGTTCCTTGCTCTGGCAGGAGCAGACAAACAGCAGCTGGTGCCGAGAGCACCAGACACTGATTTTTTGGGAAACCACGATGAATTAAATGTAACATTTCTCGTGCTGCTTCACCTGGCCTAGGGACACCCTGGCCACAGGACAGGTTTGCTGAGACAGAATCTGTTCTGTAAGGAGTTTGTAGGTTGGCTGCAAGTCCCATCCATTTAATTCTGTTTCCACAGCCTTCCTCACAACGCTATGTGAGCACCTATGAAGTCTGCCAGTGGTGAAACTGCCTGCGGTGGAGCTGTCAGGATCAGAAAAGAATGCTAAATTAACTGGGGTTTAAAACTGATAGGAGCAGAAAGGTACCTGAAGGTCTATTGCTTTTCACTAATTCCCCTAGATCTTAAGAAACTCATTCTTTGGCATAATTCTCATTCAGTTTGACAGTAACTGACCCTGCAGCTATTCCACCTTTTGAATTCATCAATCAGATTCCTTTTCTTCTCAATGGTTGCTAATCCTGTCTCATACTTATTTCCTGTACTACCCAACCCTCCCAGAGTCTAAAAGCTTGGAGACAGGTCATAAACCATCAGGTTTTCTAAGAGGCTGCCTCATTCTTTGCATATTAAGAACCAGCATGGGGAAATGCTCCTCTTGCAACACAAGGAAAGAGAGGAAAAAACCCTAAACTCAGCATGCAGAATGAGATACCTTCTGACAACTATTCAGCATAGAAAGACCAGGTTATCACATCAGATCCTGTGGCTAGAAATAAAATATTTGCTGTGTAATCACCGATCTCAATCTGGAATCAGATTTTAAAATATTTATATTTTAAGAAAGCAAAATATACTGTTTCACAATTCTAGAGTTCTACCAGTTGTCAGCAACAGCTTCTTGTGTTTTGGGGGCCATTTAGTTTTGTTATTCAAAAGCACTAAGCTTTTGAATATATATAATATAATATATATTGAATATATACGATATAAATACAATGCTACAACATTGGCAATGCTTTAACAAGAGGAATCCCTTAAAAAGCATCTCCTACTTCTGCATTTTCAATTTCAAGATTGTCCCTAAATGACAGGGTTAAAATTCAGGGTTCTGAGATTAGTCTGCATCTATAAATAATGCCAAAGGTTCAATCTCCTACTGATAAAATAGGCTTTTATTTTACTGCATTCAACTGAAAGCAAATTTTTACATAGAGAATAAAATGATTCATCAAAATAAAATTTTGAATCCAGTTTTTCTCACCAGCAAGAAATTTCTGTTCTTCAGTTGAGAACATCATGTTCTTTAATTGTTAATTATAACATTCTGCAGCTCTCCTTCTCTGGTTATGGACAAAGGAATAGACACTTGTGACAATGCAAAGATTCTTTAGTGTCTGTGCTCTAAGCTTCACCTCTCCCTTTAGTTTTAGTGGAAGACTCCAGTTTCCCTAAGTGCTCTATATTCAGCTGTTTCTTCTGTTTCTTTGCACTGTTTTAAATTCTGTATCTGATCTTAATTGACAACACAGGTTAAGGCCGTGGAAGAAGAGAGAAATGTATAATTATATAAGGAAAGGAAAGGAAAGGAAAGGAAAGGAAAGGAAAGGAAAGGAAAGGAAAGGAAAGGAAAGGAAAGGAAAGGAAAGGAAAGGAAAGGAAAGGAAAGGAAAGGAAAGGAAAGGAAAGGAAAGGAAAGGAAAGGAAAGGAAAGGAAAGGAAAGGAAAGGAAAGGAAAGGAAAGGAAAGGAAAGGAAAGGAAAGGAAAGGAAAGGAAAGGAAAGGAAAGGAAAGGAAAGGAAAGGAAAGGAAAGGAAAGGAAAGGAAAGGAAAGGAAAGGAAAGGAAAGGAAAGGATAACTGAGAGAACTATAACCAGGTATAATTTCAAATGGATGTGTCTTAGGAGAGGTGAAAACAACTGCAGAACAAAATTATATCAATGATATCACTTCTAACAAATCAAATAGAGCAAATGACCTGGGATTCCAGTTAACACATCTATGCAATTTATCTAGCTGAGGAGTCTATTTAGGCATACAGGGAGTTTAACAAGTTTTCAGTGTGTGGGAAATGAAAATTGAATACATAGATATTTTCAGTAAAAATTTTCCTTTTTTCACCCCTAATTTTAACTGATCTGTCAATCACAGTCCAGATTTTTGATTGTTTTAACACAATGCAGTTGATTAGCATTTTTCAGAAACTCTCCCATTTCCCCACAACACCTTCCTGCTACACCAGCCATAAATTATTTCTGCTGTTATTACTATCTGTGCTGGTTTGGGCTAGAGTTAACTCCCTTCTCAGTAGCTGGTGGGGGGCTGTGTTGTGGATTTGTGCTGGGAACACTGTTTATGACACAGGGATGTTTTCATAACTGGACAGTGACTCTTATGCACTAAATCCATTCCTGCATCACATCCCTCATCTTAGTTGCATCCAAAACCCCACAGCTGTTGGAATCAGAGTCCTCTGCACCTTGAGTAGCAGCCCAGATAAGTGGGAAGGATCAGGAGGCTCACTCAAAAGGACCCTGTCCATCCCTCTGACAAGCTGACTTATGTGCAGCTGCTCAGTCCGTGACATCAGACTGGATTTATCAGGGAATGCAGCAAAGATCAGCTGATATTTCCTTCTCACTCCTGGATCCAGCCCTCCCACCCACACCCCAAGGTGCACTCCAGGCCGCTGGATGCAGATGTTCTCCAGCAAGTGAGCTCTACTCTACTCTTGGCAGGAGGTGCTGAGGGTCAGCATCGGTTGGCATTGCTGGAGGTACGAGCACAGTGAAAGGGAACCACTGATTTCCTGACTGAATGTGCTTTCTATTTTGGCACAGATTTGCACATTGCAAGTGTTATTTTGATGCTCATTGTTCTCCAGACTTCTCACCAAGTCTCTCTTTACATCTCAGTTCCCCCATGCACCAGGGTGCTGCAAGAGATGATCTTGGTCAGGAGCTCCGAGGTGATGTCAGGCCTTATTTTTATTGCCAATGATGAGTGCTGAATTTATGTTTGGAGTGGCTGCTCAGGAAGAGCAGGGAGAGGATATAACAAGGCAGAGGAGTACCCAGTGCCTGCCAAAGTGCAGCTTCATGGGCAAGCTCCTGTCTTTGAGGGAACTGTCAGACACACGTGCGATAAACCACAATTGTGTTCAAAGCTAATGCTAATATGGCTCAGTGGGAGACTGGTTTTAAATGTCACATTTTCAAGCCCTTCTCTAAACTATCTTTCCTAGAGAATACTTCAAGGGAACTGGCATTCTAATGAATTCCTTAGGCCTGATTTTCAGAGCTATTAAGTGCACCTCTGATCACAAGTGCAATGGGAGATACTGACAGATATTCAGGCTTAGCCTACCTAGATAGACAGGTTGTATAAATACTCCATTTGAAATATTCCTACCCAAGTGGGAAGGAAGCAAGACAAATCAGCCTGAATTAGGATGAAGATGGCAGGGTGACAATGCAACTTATCTACCTGAAGCAAGCTACTTCAAAATTATGTGAAAAAAAAAATCTTAGAATATGTAAACCTTTGCATAAAACACGGATATATAATACCAACAGATAATAACAGATAAAAAAATGAGTTTTGGGGATAATGAAAGGCCACATTTTACAATTTATGTACAGTTGCACATATTTTCAAAGTGTTCTGGTTTTTGGTGGAATATAAATTCTCTCCTGGAATTCAGAGAACCTATCTCCTCCTGTACTAGAACAAACAGGTAATTTAGAATAATTTGATCACTTTTGACACATTCCTCCTGGTATTGCCTAGAAAAAGTGTTGACAAATTTAAAATCTTGTTGGCAAAAAGTAATATTCCTTATGGGCTCACCACCTGTTTATTGATGCCCGGCCAGTCCCTGACCAGCCATCGGCCCTTCCCAGCCAACTCCCCCCAGTTTCTGCACTGGACATGACATTCCATGGCCTGGAATATCCCTTTGGCCAGGCTGGATCGTTGTCCTGGCCAGGCTTCCTCTGGGTTCCTTGTGCACCTTCCCACAGGCAGAGCATGGGAAACTGAAAAGCTGCAACTACAAAGCTGAAACCACTCAGCAACAACTAAAACATCAGTGTCCTACCAGCGTTATCCCCATTCTAAATCAAAAATAAAACCTGGTAAGAGATGCTAGGAAGAGAATTAACTCTCTCCCAGCTGCAGCCAGGCCAAGCTGTATCTCTCACTATAATATGTTACATCCCTTCTTCTCACAGGTTACTCCTCTTTCTCTCCCTTTGGCCATTTGGCAGCTGCAGCAGAGGAAAGTTTTGTGCAAAGAAAAATACCTGGTGCTTTGCACTGGGAAAGAAGGCAGTGCATCAGCCTGGGATGGAAAAGGGAGCTTCACAGCAGAGGAGCAGCAACTGAGAGCCCCCGGCCCCAAGTGCTCTGATTTTCCTTTAAGTGGAGTTTGATGAAACAGAAATCCTGCTCAGAGCTGTTCATCACAGCTGGAGAGAACAATTAAACATGAGCCTCCTAGATGTTTAGTCAACAGGGAGCTGTCTGTCTAACATGGCTCTAACTGAGAAATATGAGATCTCAGAGCCCTAATACAGATCTATTCAGGATATGGAACACCAGGACAGTCTGACATTTGACGAAGACGGAACCTATAAAAGTTCATCATTTAAATGAAGATCTGGACATGTAAAGAAAATAACTAACTTATCTGAAGGTCTAAAAGTTATCTAAATAGGAGAGATACAGGTGTTGTGTGTGTCCTATCCCTCCCCCATCCCTCAGTATCTCCTACAGAAAAACAAGAGATACGAATCAGGGACACAGTGACAATTAGCCTCCTAATTAAAGAATAAGAAAAAGGCTAGGCAGTAAAGCAAGTTATTCCTGGTAGGATATTCCCAGTTGTTCCTCAGTCTAAATAAGACTGTTTTCTCCTCAAATGTCACAGCATATTAAGTGCCAGGAGAGAATTATTCCAGCATATGATGAACAAAACAACACAACCCCAAGGAATGAAGTCACAAAGCTGTCCATGAAGTGAATTGCAGCTCAAATTCCAGATAATTAGGAGTCAAGACTCCTACAGTATGAATCCTGCTGCAGAGGCAAACCCCACGACATTAAATTCTTTTCTCATTTGTTTTGATATACTCAAACTATTGGCAAATGAAGGTCAAACAACTTCTCCAAGTATCCTCAGCAATGTAAGAAAACTGGGCACCTCCAAAACTTCGCAGTCCAGGTTTGCAGGATCAGGATTTCCCTCTGAGCACAGCCCCATCGATACAGGGGAAAGGAAGGCCAAGGGAGAGCCAACACTTCTGGTGCTGTCCATCCTTGTGTTTTTCTTTTCCTGATGCAAAGCCATTCCCAGGTCTTGCTCTGACAACACTCAGCTGATTGTCTCCACAGCCTTTCATCGCCATGATTCTGTGCTTCAGGATGTCTGTGTGAGCACAAGTCACAGACCTCAGCTCCTGCCAAACCTGGCTGAGCTGCTCTGTACCTGCACCAGGGCTTCCAACTGCAGCTGCTGAACCCACCCACCAGTTTTGCAAAGAGTCATTCCTGCATGGTTGGAAACTATCTTTAGCATGCTAATGTTCAATATTCACATTATTGCTGCACAGGAGCTTATGGAAACTATTAGTTATGATGCTTAACTCCTGTGTGAGAAGAAATTAAAATTCTCTTTAGGAGGAATGAATGGGCCATAGAACTACTAAAGGCCTGACTATAACATTTTCTATACGTTTATTGATCTAAGGCCAACAAACTACAATTCACTTGACATGCCAGGGTTTATTTATTTATTTATTAGCACGCTTGAGTCACAATTATTTCCAAAATGTATTTTCAGACATGCTAATCCCTTCATGAACATGGTTAATCATGACATGGCTAAGTCCTCAAGTAGTCCAAGCAACAGATAAAGTTACTTTAGATGACAAATTAGGAACAAAAGTCCTCTCTTGAAATGTACCAAAATAGACCACAAGCACATTTGTTTCTCTCACTGATCATTAATTCAGACTAAATATAACATGAATGCTAATTAAAATTTTGTTGGTCTTCACTGCTTTCTGACAGCAAAACCACAGAGCCAATGGTTGCACTGAACTAATTTCACTGACAAATACTTGGCATCACAGTCTGTTGAAACTTCAGATTTAGTGAAAAACTAACAGTATTTGGATCAATTCTGAAATATGCCCAAATACCTAATTTTCCAAAGCATCTGTTACACACGACTCTTCAAACGCTAAATATTCCAATGCCTTTTGTTCTTCTGTTGAAAAATTCTTATTTATAATATTCAAAATCTCACCTAACATCCAGAGAAATATAGAAGACAGAAGTGAAAATTATTCTGCTAGATTATCCTTAAAGCTAAAGACACCAAAGTGCTCACTTATCTTTAACTACAGTTTTACTTATCTGTGGAAAAAGAGGGGGAATTATTGCTTATTATTTATATACAAACAGGAACTTAGGAAGTTAGTTAATTGCACCCTCATTTCACTGTTTCAGATCTACACTGCCAACTCCCAGGCAGAAGTCTGAAGGAGCCAATATTGTGATTTTTGGCAGAAGATGAACAGGTGTGTTTTTGCATGTGGGCTCGTGGGTGGCCCATGGCAAGAGCCAAGGCCAGGGGATGGACACAGCCCTTGCAGTTTCAGTGGCTGTCCCAGGACACAGTGGCCTCGGCACTGTGGCCAATTCCAAGGCTGCACACGGGAATTGTGAACAGAAGGCTCAGCTTTCCCTCCTAAGAGAAGCTACAGCAGCTTTTGAAGTTCTAAGGATGGCACCAACCCGTGTCTCTCACATCACTTTAAACGTGCTTTGTTGAAGATAACACAAGGAAGCCTCCTGGGGCTGTGTAGTCTCCTGTGGGATTATTATTCAGCAGCAAATACTTGCTTGGATCCTACTGTGCTCTATTCTAAATCAGTACAAGTATCTGCTATCTGACACCTCCTGAAAACTGACTGCATTTTAGGGGACAGTCTGGGCTGTAAATTATTTATCTTGACTTACACTGCTTGCTTTTCTATGCTCGGAAAGAGCTAGAATGGCCAGACCCTCATGACTTGTTGCATGACTGGATTTAAGATCATTTCAGTGTCTTGGCTTCATATCTATTATCTTTTTCCATAGTCAGAAGGTATTTTAAAGAAAAAAAGAAAAAGGATTTTAAATTTTAAAGAAAGTATTTCCTTTATGTATTAATAACACCTTAGTAAAATTATATTTTTCTATGCGAGTTTCACTTTATTCACAAGAATAAACTAGTTTTAAAGAATTTAAAAAAATAATTAATTTCTAAATTATTTTTTTCATTCCTGCTAATATTGATTAGATCCCAGAGTACTGTGATAACTTAGAAGTAAAAGAAGCATTTCTGATTTTACTAAACCTCCAAACAATTGTACCCTGTGGCCAACCATTATAAAAACTCTTTATGTTTTTCGAATTGGCTTCTGGTTTTTGGTAGGTTATTTGTTTTGTTGTTCTTGTTTTTTCAGGGTTTTTTTTTTCTCTTTTTTTTGAATTTTTTTTGGTTGGTTTTGGGGTTTTTTACCTTTTTTTTTTGTTTGGTTGGGTTTTTTTGGGTTTCTTTTTGGTTTTGTTTGTTTTGTGAGTTTTTTTTTTTCATTTTGTTGGTTTGGTTTTGGTTTTTTTTGGGTTTTTTTTGTTGGTTTGGGTTTGGGGTTTTTTGTTTTTGTTTTTTTGTTTGTTTGGGGTTTTCTTTGGTTTTTTTTGTTTGGTTTTTTTTTGGTGTTTTGCTTTTTCTTTGGTTTTGTTTGTTTGTTTTTTAGTTAAGTTTTGAGACAACCAAATAGACAGAGTTCAGTGAACAACTGAGGTCTCTGCTGAGCCTTTGGCTCCGTTTCAGTGCCACATTATCCTGGTGCTTGGTTTGGTGTTTGATTCCAACCTCCCTGGTCCTCAGCCTTTCCTCCAGTCCCTTCAGCATCTCCACAACCTCCTCTGGCCCCACTCCAGGAGCTCCCTGACCCTCCTGTCCCAAGGACCCAGCACTGGACACAGCACCCCAGAGGTGCCTCCCAGGCTGGGCAGAGGGGCAGGATCCCTCCCTGACCTGCTGCCAATCCTCTCCCTAAGTCTGGTACCATTAAATCTCCATCAGGCAGAAAAATCTCAAATAACTCCCTCTCCACCAGGCATTTTGATAAGTTAGCACAGCAGCCCATAAACATGTTTCATATTAGTAAAACAAATTCCTGTTTGCAGCCAAACGTGGCAGCGCATCAGCGCATATTGCTGCGAGATGGCCTTTACAAAGGCAATAATAAATCACAAACACCCTTAATAGGATAATACTACCATGAATGTGGAAAGAAAAAAGCATCTGTAACCCGCAGATTAAAAAAGGCAGCATATTTAATATGAAACAATGTAATGTAATGCCAACAGGAGACGAGAAGATTACAAATTTCTTCAATTAGTCATACAGCCAAAGCATGAATACAAATACTCACTATCAGCACTCTGATACAGAAAGCACACCAGAAAATAGGTCAAAATATAGCATATCAGGACTGCTCAAACAAATGACAGTCATGTGAAGATAATGTTTTGGTTTTGGTTTTTGCTTTTTAATATACTATCACATGTTGAGTTCTGGCTGTATTTATCAAATATCTTCACTATACATTACATCCCTTTAAGAATTAGGCTGTCATGAGCTTGACTCTTCTAAGACACCTAAAAGATTACCCCCCATTTGCCTTTTTGTTTGGGGGTGGAGAAAGAATAAGATAAGACATCTCATAAATCATCTAGATAGAAAGACCCTTCAGGAGAAAAATATTTTCATTTAATTGTAAGACTCTGATTGGCAACTAAAAAAAAATAAAAATATCTCTCTCTTTTATATATCTATCTATTTATCTCATATTCTGAACATCATCTTACCTAAGGAAACACTCTCTTCTTCCAACCTGACCCATTTCTTCATGTCCTTTGGTTTTCTCCTGTGGCCATTGCCATGCAATGGCCAAGTGTAGGAAGTTCCAAGGGTAAATGTGTTTGATTTAGTGAACTCACTGATTGGGACCAGCTTTTTGATCCATCTGATTGACCTCCAGCTTTGTGTCATGGCTGTTTACTCTACTTTCAGGGATCATGAATTTCCTGTGCTTTAAGGCTCACGAAGAAGTACAATCCTGTGAATCAAAAACTGTCAAATATTCTTACCAAAACTGTTCACTCACATAAATCAAAAGGAAAAGATCAATCCAGACCATCAAAGACTGAAGTACCATCCCATGAAAGCAAGCCAAAGAGCTCAGGAACAATATTCAAGATGCAAAGTGCATGCAAGGAAGTGATTCTGACTGCAAACAACACCTCTGCAAAGGGAACTTCAGCCCACACCATCTATTCTCTACCACAAACTAAACCATCAGTAATTTTTAAAAATACTCAGGCACCAGCAGCTTGAACCCCAGCTGGTATTTTAGTGACAACTGATAATTATAAACCTCTGCCTTTCTGTCAGAAGGGCTTGAAGGACTTTGCTGTACCAACAGAGCAGCACCTGCCTGCTCAGGGGGCAGCTTTGGCACTCCTGAAACCAATAATTCAACAATTTTTCACCCTCACTCTTCTCAGCAGTTGCTGCTAATGAAAATGATAACCAAGAGACCTATGCAAAGTTACAATGAGGAACCAGGATAACAGTAAAAATTTCAATATTCAAGCTGTGTAAGACCATTTTGATTCAATTCATTTGCAGATTATTTTAGAATAAAAAAAATAAATAAAAAGAAGAAAGCCTGTGGTTTAAAATTCATTGCGCACCAGAAGTTTCAGCAGTTACCTTATGGCATAGCTATGGAACTAAGGGGAGGTCACAATCAAGGCTTTTAAATTTTACCTCAATACTACCAACATTCATTCTTGGTACTTACGCTTCAAAGCATCGTGTCTTTAAAATCCTTGTTTTATACATTTTCATTTAAGTCAGCCCCAGGTAAGAAAGAAAACATTACACACAGATCTTTAAAAAGGAGCTTTCCTTCAGTCCAAGACCCTGCATTTTAATGCAGGCCGTTTTTGTCTACCGTACAATCAATCTAATTTATATAAACTTTTACTTCTTCAGTTTAACAGATCATTTTCCACCCATAACCTTCAGTTGTATTTCCAAAAATCAGATAAATAATATCTCTGTAAGATATGTAACATCAACTGGACACATTAATTTTGTAAACCCATCAACTTTATGCTTTCTCTCATGCATTTGCATTATGTATTTCCATCTTTCAGTTGTTAGTACTCGAATTTGATATGCAATTAACAATTTCATAGTCAAATCTCTCTGGATTTGGGAAATACTTAGAATTTTATGTGATAAATTTCCCGAGTCCCTGAGTAGTGGTTCTGCATTACAGGTGTTGGTATTTTTCTCTGTCGTACCAACCAGCCAATTTGTCCAGTATTCGAAATCACAAGCAGTACTGAAAATTGGAATTTTTCCTGTTTAATCTTTTTACATGTAGTACTGTTTTCTCCAAATACCTGCAAGACAGTCTGATGATTAGCATACATCAAATGCATTGCTGACTATTACCAAAAATAGGGTTCCTTTCAACATGCTGAAGGCAACTGTTGCTGACAGAAATTAAGTAGCTGTTTCAATCTTTGTGATATGTTCCATATTTCAAGAGCTACAGCCCAGTGGAGTTTTTAGTTGCCCTTTTCCAATCTTTCCCCCACCCACCCCAATTCCTATTTATGTCTGATTATAGAGATGCTTCATACTCAGTCCTGATCTAAAGCCCTTAAAAGAAATTCTCTTAATTTAGTCTTTTTTTTTTTACTGATTAATTTGAAATATCATAACATGTGATTTAGAAATGTCTGGGAAGAAATGCTATTTATAGATGTTATCCCTAATAACACTCTGAAGTGCTGCTTTTCGTCTTTGGTTCTTGCAGTTCTTCAGCTGTGAAAAATTTCTTTCTCTAAAATATTATAGAGCCTCAGAACTGCAAGTGCAGAATAAAAGGCAGACACTACTCTCAATTCCCAGACACTTTACCCTGGAATGCTGCAGTTACAGGACTCACACACAACAGGATTCACTCTGTGCTCCAGGAAGAAAATGGAAGTGACTTGAGGTAGATCAGAATTAGTGATTCTCTAAAGAATTTTCTCAACCCTCTCCTTTGAGAAAAGGTTTATTTTAGTAAAGGCTGAAGCTCACTTGGAAGAATAGGGGCAGCTTTTTCCTCTGAAGGAGCTCATCCCCCAGCTAAACAGCAACACAAATCCATCGTGACTGCTATGAATTGCTTCTCAGCATTGATTCACTGGCTGCTGACCATTTTATAAAGTGGGCAGCCTGAATTCTGCAGACCAGACTGGGAGCAAAAGTGTTCTTAACGGAGGATTAATATTGACATGGATTTCTGCATAATAACAAAAGCAGGGGAACACACTTAGTTCATATAAATGATCACTTCATTATCCAAATTTGTGTCTTCCGATATTTCCTCAGAAAATGTTACACAATGGCCTCTGTGTTCCTGAAGAACTCTATTTGTTCTTTTATTGAAATGTTGCCATCAGAAAGCATCGTTTGTTCCCATCCATAATTCAGAGCTTCCTTCAGAAAAGGCAGGAGCTGACTGTTCAAATATATTGAAACTCTCATAGCCTGCAGCACCTGCTGCAATGCATTATTGATACTCAGCAGTGGCACTGACGCATTTCTGGGAGCATCTGCTTTCCTCTGGATGGGACAGCTCCAAAAGGAAATACATTTCCTGTGGACTTCCTTTTTCTGATACTTTCCCAAGATGGATACTTCAAAAGATCGACCTCTGGACGGTTCTAAGTTAGAGCATCTTAAGGAAGCCTCTACACTTTCTTTTGCTAACATTATTTTGTAAATTCTTTTTCCCCTACAACCCATCTTTTCCTTCACTCTGCAGGGAAATGGAGCTGATTTAGAGGGAGGAAGGAAGGCTGGCAGATTTGTGCCCTCAGTTGGTGCACTCAGGGCCCTGGCAAAGCTCCTCTAATTCCATGATTAGTCACTACTTATGGTAAGGTTTCTGTCAGCCCTATCCAGCCTCTCTGAGATCAGCACAGTTTGTCACAGATTGGCGCTGAAATTCCAGGGTTGCAGGTTCAGCCCCCGCAAGGGCCACTCAGTAACCATGGGGACTGGAGGGTCCTTTTGGGTCCTCTCCAGCTCAGAATCTTCTGTGATTCTCTGAGGCCTGGCCTAGTGTCCCCTGTTTTTGAAGTGGTCAGTCAAACATGTGCTTTATTTTGGGACAAAAAGGACTTTTCCTTCTGGCTAAATAAAAATCCAGCATGATTTTCCTCACATTATAAGGCTCAGCTCTTTGCTGATTGAGAACTGCCTACCCTGTTCAAAAGCAGTTCAGGTTCCTGACAAAAGATGAAGTGCAGGGCTGGATCTCATCAAGACTTCATCCAAAGGAATTTTGCTGGCAACCTTCAGTCCTTTAGATTATATCACTTCTGACATCAACATCACAACAGAAATAGGCACGAGAAGAAATGGAGAGGAATGAATCTACAATATGTAATTTATTGCTGCAATCTTCAGATCCCAAGTGAGTTAATTTTAAAAAGCTGTCAGGTAATTATTTTGTGCTTTGGGTTTTTTCCTTCTTGACTGGAACAATGAATCATTAAATAAGTGAGAGCTGAAGACACCTTGCTGAGGAGAACCGTCTAGCATCAGTAAGCAGAGAAAAATCTGATTCTGATAGCAGCCTCATCAGTTACTACATAATTTAAATGGAAGTTGGATAATCCTAAAGGCTTTTAGAATCTCATCTAAGCAGTGCTATTACTCATTCTCAAAACATTTTATTGCAAGAAGACCTCTTTTTATGCTCTCAGATAAATTTAACAGGATCCCTGTAATTTTATTTTTATGTAAATATGTACACCCCATATATAATAAAATGGTTTACTGCTGAGCATTTAAAGCACAGGCTTCTACAGTTCTTTTTACATGGAATATGAGCCCTCAAATAAAACCTAGACCCACGCACTACTTTTAGTTTGGACAGATCCACTTCTCTCTCCTGCTTCCTAATCAAGCAGTAATTACCATTTATGAAATTCATACTGTGTGACCTATCAGCTTTCTGATTAAAATACATCCAATCACTTGACAAATAAATCTAATTCTGCAAAATTCTCCCAAGCTTTCCATTTTTATGGAAAGGCATGACGTCTCAACCACGTGAAACCAAATACATGCAGCAAGTTTTCTGCTTCTTTTTCAATATGTACCACACAAGAGTTTGCAATGAGCAGTTATGGTGCAGAATTCTGTGGCCTTAAGACATCCATGGCACAGAGATACTGACCCAGTTCAGGGTAAAAAAAATCTGCTGAAGGTAGCACCATAAGAGAGATCTCTAAATAAAGGTGAAGAGTAGTCTACCCGTTCCTGAGGTACTCAGGAAATCCTCAATTGGTCATTTAATCCCTTTAGTTCCTGCCATTGTGGTGCTGCCAGGCAAACCTGGTGCCAGCAATCTGGTCAATGGCCACAAACCAGATGCTTGGAATAAATGAGCAGAAGAGAACCTGTAGATAAAGCATCCTTCCAGACCCAGCCTTGCACAAAATAAAAGTACTTTTGTTACATTTCTCCATTTATATTTTCTAAACCCATTCTTGTTCAGAAGTATCCACAAAACCACCTTCACGTCTAATTATTGTTATGTATATGTTTCCTGCTCATTTCCGTAAAACTGCTCATTATTTTTCATTAGCGAATGGAACCAGAAACAAATTTGAAGCAGAGAGTTCACTTGTCTCCCAAAAGTTGGCAGTACAAAATGAAGCAACCTCTCTATGTGTGTTAATCATTTATCTCAGGGCATTATGCCACATGATCGGAAAATTGCCACAATCTCAACGTTCTTTAGCTGCAGCAAGTGTACCTGCATCCATAGGAAAATTACGAAGAAAGATTAAGTACTCAAATCGCCTTTTTTCCCCCCTCCATTACTCTATCTCCAACCTCTCTCTCTTTTTTTTTAGTATTGTTAGAGTTGCATATGGGGTATATAATTTTTATCTGGCATTTAAATGTATTTGTAGTATCAGTTTTCATTTATTTGTTTTTATGATTAGGGAGTTATTTCACCAGCCTGCTTTCTTTCCATTTTCTAGTCAAACAGCTGCTTTTATAAGACAGTATTCTAACTGGAAAAAAATCAGTACAGTACATAACTCATCTCAGGGAGAGAGAAAGAGAATATGGGGTTTACATCACAAGAGAAAGGAATATTTTTATTTTCCTTTTCCAACAACAGACTTTCAAATGAGTAAGTTTCATTCAGCTGCCTGTTGTGAAATTCCCTGGCCATTTTCTCTAATGCCCTGTAATCCACTTTGTGCATAACATCTGGAATCCCAGAATGGCAAACACAGAACCTTGCAAGCGTAGGAAAACCTGAGAGATCAAAGTGCTCCTCATGCAGATCCTCCCATGGAACACGGGCAGCACCAAAACAGCAGCGTGTGTGTGTCAGCATTGCACAACACAATCAAAGAAACGAGGAACTCTGTTTGAAAGGTGGGAGTTTAAAACCCTCCTCTGGTCATCCCTGAGGAGCCCATCAACCCGGCAAGCAAAGAATATTTTGGGGGTTTTTGATTATATATTTATACCTATTACTAATCATCTCTAGGGTTATTTTTAACTTTTGCAGGACTGTTTCAAAACTCCTTAGTTCAGTGGTCAGATTGCAGCCCAACAAGTCCTAAATGATACCATGAAAGAACTGTGAAAATGTTGGGAAGGGAAATGTGTGTCTGAGAACCTTCTAAATGACTCTGGAAGAAAGAGAAGAGAAAAGAAACAGAATTCCAGCCCTGAACTGCAACTCTGATGTTCTAATTATCCAGAGTTATCATGATTTTGCCATTGATGGCTTTTTGAACAATACATATCACACAAATCATGTATACTTGGTCACTGATGACTTCTAAAATATGAATTATTAAATCTGAAATTGCCAGAAAATCTTCCTCCCCTTGCAGTCTCTGCAATCTCTCATTCCTTCAGTTTAAAGTAATTGTTATTTCCCCTGCAGCTCTTTTTCACAACTGATTTGGAGATGGGCTGACTGTAGTTTGAGGAGCTGCACTACACTAAAAACAAAGTATGTTTTTGGAAGAGTTTCTATGCAAATCTATAAAACCTAGAAAAAAAAAAAAAAACAAACACAAAAAAGCCAACAACCCCCTCTCCAAATATTTTCTGTGATAAAGACATCTGTGCCAGAGCAATCTCTGCACAACCAAGCAACTAAGTAAGCCCTGCCCTGCAAACCTCTAAACCTCTGCTATCTCCAGGAGCAGTGACAGCAGCACAAGACAGCAATGTCTGTACTTAATTCCACCTTCCTGCTTCAGGCTACACAGACAACAGGTAGTCCCCAGGTTCCTATTTATGTTTTCCTTAGGAACTGACAACCATTAATAATTCATTTCCTAAATCATATTTGGGTGTCACCGTGAGTGATGTCACCTTCAGAAGCACAACGGTGAGCGACTTCCACCCCATCCTTGGCAAGGCCTCATTCTGTCTTGGTTTGCACTCGTGATGAGCTGTCAAACCCAATTTCCTGCCAGCTCCTTGTCAGAGCTGTGCTTGATGTCAGATATCAAACAACGCCCTTGACGCCTTTCCCTTCGCGCTCCCTCCGCCTTCCGGGGCTGCGAGGGAGAGGGTGACATTTGTGGGTCTGCATCAAACAAAGAGAGCTAATCCACCAACTGCTTTTTAAACAATCTGTTTACAAATGAATCCCAGATGATTAAGTCCTAAATAAATCTGCAAACAGCAGAAATTTCTGCTCTTTCTGCCCTTGGACTACTTTCCATCTACTTTCCTGGTAATCAGCGGCGGTTTTGTTCTTATTATGAGTTATCAAATGCGATCATTTTGCATATAAATTCCTCTTGACTTTTAAATTTAAATATACTTTAAATGGTGTAGTCAGTGAAGCAGACTCCTACATTTGCCATCAGTACTGCTGACAAAAAACCTCTTTTAGAATAGCAGTCTGACATATTTTCTAAAAAGTGAAAGTATACTTTATGAAAAGTGCACTTTGCCATGAATTATGCCAACATCCTTATAATACTCCAACTAATTCCATCCTCTCTGAAGCATGACCAAGACATACCATTAAAAAAACCCCAGCAGCCCTACCTTATAGTCAAGATGCCCAAGGGGACATATTAATCCTAGAAACAAAACCACCCTGTATCTGTGAAACACTCTTTTCAGCCCACTCTTGTGAAGTACAGACCTGCCTAAGGAAGTTCCCATAGAAAAATGGGATATACACAACTCCCCTGTGCCCTGCAAAGCCCTGTGTCCACTGTTTCCAGATTTCTTTTGTTCCATCTTCCAGGATATAAATTGTTATTGTTTTGTTTCTGCATTTACCTAAACTTTTATAAGAATCTAGGAAAAAGATGCTAAAAATCCCCAAGAAAACATTAACCATGTTATTTTGGGCACTCTCCCATTAATGTTACTTAAGATGAGCAAAAGAAGTTGAGTTGCATTAATTTTTAAGTGTATTTAGGGATTTTTTAAAATCAAATTAATGAATCCATTTCTACTGCCATTGATTTACAAAAAGAACAAAAAATCAAGTAAAAAACTTTTCAAATTTCACATAATTAGCTGAAAACACCAGCTTCATAATAAATACATCTTTAGGAAAGGTCTTAGGAATGAAACAGGAGTAGAGGCAAAGGTCCCCAAAATGTACAAGAATCCTTAATTTCAGAGCCATTAAAATTTTTTCTGTTGAAGGTTTGATCCCTTTGGCTCCCTCTGCTCCATGACCTCGTGGTAACTACAAAAAGGCAGCAGCACACTCCTCCCTCACTGCACCCACCCCAAGGCCATGCTGCACTTGCACAGAAGAGCTCCCAAAGAACCACCCCAACACCAGCAGGAGAGAGAAAAGTTGTTTGGGATAATGGAGCAGGAACAATGATGAGAGCACACATCTCCCTGCAGCTGCAGCAGGAGAGCTCTGCCAGAGATGGGCTGTGATGGGAACTTCGTTCTGGCCCCAAGACTCTTGTTCTCCTTTCATTTGCATCTACATAGGTGAAGGGACTTTGATGTCTACAAGAAAGTTCTGAGAGGGCAAGACTGTTTTAAATAAGGAGGGGAAGAACTGAGTCAGCCCTGACCCTACGACTCCTCTGAGCAGGGCTGATCCCTCAACACGCAGTAAAACAGCCGCTGATTAAAAAAGAAGGGCATTATAAAAGACAGTGCAAAAAGGAAAGAATGAGGAATCAATGGCTTTAGGTGAAGATCTTTCTCGATTCTGATGGCTGGAACAAAGGAGGACCAGAAATTTCACTCACAGAGGACTCCTTTGTAACATATTGCAGCACTGGAACTGCCCAAATGTCTCGACAGCATTGTACTGGCACAGAATTGACAGCACAGAGCAGACTCACAACTTTACTTCCAGGGAAGCTGTGGCAACTCACACTGGCTGAGAACTCAGCCCAGTTTTAGAAGACTTTCAATGAATCACTTCTAATACAGTGCAGATGTAGCAGATGTATCTCTGCAGGATTTCAGACCAGATTTTGGGTATAGAGAATTAGTTACATTTCATAATGACATTATTTCCAGATGTCTGTAAGAGATCAGAAGAAAACTAACATCTGTTGAGGGACCAAAAGTACTGTGTACTTTTAAATATTCAGCAAGAAAGAGATCAAGTTTCAGAAAAGGAAACAATTCCTAGGAAAGCTCTGGTAATAAAATACACAAGATATTCAAGAAAATGTTTCTAGCACAAATTTGTTCCACACTTGAGAGGCAAGTATAAAGTTTCCTTTAAAAATTAGGTAAGAGAGCAATATCACCTATGAATCAAAATCCTAGCACAGAGCCAGCACTTTCTACTTCTAAAACACACTGAGGAATTGGTACCAAATCACCATTTAAGTCACCAATGCTTTACTTGTTAAGCTGAACCAGGATATAATTTTTAAAATTGCTGTCTGCTTTCCAAACCCCAGTATTTAGCATGCCACAGTTCCTGCCCTCTGTTTGCAAGACATTGATCATGTTATTGAAATGCTGATTCTCATAGTTTCAGTTCTGGATCACAGAAATTCACCACTTTTGTGCCACAGCTCCCAGTCACACAAACCACATCTCATGAGGTCTGAACTTATATCTGAGTCTTGTTTCTCAAGAAACCTGGCCTCCTGAACAAGTTATTTTCATTTCAAAAAACCCACTTTTATAGCTTCCAATGAAGATGATTTGGACAGATATCCTGAAGAATCTGGGACATGTCCTTATTTGCACGCTGCTGCTGGCATTTTATAATAGCAATAAACTCACACCTATATAAAATCACTTCCCTGAACACCTGGAATGAGACTGGGATACAACAGGATAAGGACACAAAAAACCCTTCCCCTTTCAACAAGAGCCATTACAGGTAAAACCAAGCACCTCCTCACCCAGATAACCAAGCACCAAAATGGAATTTTGTCCTCTGCTGCACCATGCTCAGGACAATGCCGATCACTCCACTTGTCTGAGGCAACTGGCACTCAAAATACATTTGGAAACCAAACAGCAAAACATAAACCCCCCAAGAAGTCTAATTATAAGGTAACAATACAATTCTCTTGGAGTTAATTTATGGATAGATCCAGAGTACTAAAAAATAGGCTAAGTCAAGTTTTCCTGTGGAAGAGAATGCTATTAAGTTAATTATTAAGGAGTCTTTCATACTTTCATGCCTACACCGTGCTAATAAGAACTGGTTTCATGTAGTAACTCCAGAGGGAGTCACATGCTGACAACAGCTAAAAGCTTCATAAATACCAGTTGCAACACTTCCCAGCTGCATTTTTTGATCTGAAACAGCTCAGAAGTGCAGGAAAACCATGACGGATGGCACTAGGAAAGTCTGGGGGTAAGATTAGAAGGAACGTTTTTCTCCAAGTGAGACTAAACAAGAGTCAAATACTGGATGTAACTTCTACATTGTACACAACTTTATTGTGAATTCTCTAAACAAAATCTAACAAGCTTTGGCTTTTTTTAATCTTATTTCCAGATGATGCCCCCAAGCTGTTTCTGGGTGGCCTTTGCTGCAGAGATTTTGAGGCTTGAAAAGTTCTCCTAGGTATGTCCAATATAAGCTTTAAGGAAATAACCAGCTGACATATTTTAAGAGGTGACCTAATTCAAGATCCCTTGTGAACCATTAATTAATTCATCATGTTTGATTTATTCCATCCATTGCCTGCTTTGTCTATTCCCATTACTTCCTAAGAAAATTAAAAATTCCTTTAATTATTAAAGACCAAGGAAGACTTATGAGCCTGTAATTTATGAAACTATTTCTCATGGATTACAAATACATCACACACAAGTGACTTCTCTATAAAAGTCCAGCAGCAAGATAATGTTCTAGAATGATCCTCCCAAAGACTGCCTGAGCACATCCTCTGTTACTGATTCACACCCCCGTTCATGAGATGCCAGCTGCAGCTTTTTCCTCTAACTACAGCTGAGAAATCAAGTTTATTCTACGGCCCCGTGATGTTTTAAACAAGGTCCAGCATGTTGTAGAAGGAAATATATATTTCTGACTTTTCACATGATACATTACTAACACTTCAAGGAAACAACTTGATGAGCAGGCTGAGTTTTGAAATCACAACTCGCATCTGCTGCTCGTGTTCCCAAACTCAGCATGTTCCAAATTTCATTCGCTTGGACAGCAAGTGCAGTTTGAGGGGTCTCTCAACGGAGTGTAAATGGGTCTGGGGTTTCCCTGAGCTGCTTGTGAAAAGCTCCCAGAGGTGAAGAATTTAATTCTTCTGGTATGGCAGCTGCTTCTGTTATGAGCTGCTTCTGGGCGAGAGAAGATGAGAAACCCAGGGCAGAGCAGGAGAACCCACATGGACTACAGCAGCTTGTTTTATTTTCCTGAATGTCTCTGTGTAGACAAGCATTGCAAAAAATATCTACTCTGAATTTACCCAGCTGTGAGCCTTCAAATCCCAAGATTAATAAGATTTAAACTTTATAAAGTAGTTACAGTAAACAGCTACCATTTTTTCATTAA
This sequence comes from Coloeus monedula, assembly GCF_965178545.1. Taxonomy (NCBI): domain Eukaryota; kingdom Metazoa; phylum Chordata; class Aves; order Passeriformes; family Corvidae; genus Coloeus; species Coloeus monedula. The sequence goes on along the minus strand of NC_138792.1, from coordinate 16,900,483 downwards.
ATTACTCTTTTGCTTGTTCAACACATTCTCTTTTCATATGGCAAATATTACACCTGGGATAAATTTCAGATCAAGGGTGTTATGTCTTTTTTTTTTTTTTTTTTTTTTTTTTTAAGAAAAAAACCAAAATGCTCAATAGAGTAAATGATGGTTCACAACATTCCTTCAATTTGGCTTAAGGTGGCTTTCCTCTGTTCTTCAAATTTGGATTCAGACACTTTGATTATAGAAGCCACAGCAACCGAAAAATTGAGGTACCATTATAAATGGAGAGATTCAGACTATCATGAAATCAGGTAAAGTTTCTAGAAAACTGAAAGAAAGTTAATTTTCATCAGAGAGTTTCTTTTAATGTACAACAAAGTTCACACAAGTGAGCTAATTTTTTAAAAGATCTGGAAAACCCCAATGCTCTTTTCCCTTACAGTTCCCATGGCACTTAAATGCTGAAAGTTAATGAAATATTTGTGGTTTAAGATTGTGTGTATATATATCTATGTGTATATATATGTATATTTGTCTACATTTTCCCACCCAAGTTAACATGAGATGAATTTGTGTGGATTGAAAATAAATTTGGGGTTCAAAATAACATTAATACCTCCATACAACCTCCCTTATTTGAAATAACAAGCATTGCTTAGAGACAGAGACAGTTTGTTCAACTTTTCTCTCACTTTTCCAAACCTGACAGCTGCTATCAATAAATAAGGTATTCTCACAAGATATCAGGCAGATTTCTTTTATACAGCTGCCTTTGGGCTGGGTTTCAGATATTCCAGGCCACCTCCTGGACTCGAGCATTATTAAATAAGAGATGTGTGTAGAATAAACCCTTCTGTGACCCATAATCACATCCAGGATTTTAGATCATCCATTTCCCATCATATTCACGTCAGACCAACCTGCAACGCTACAGATGTGGGGGTTTCATTGTCAAACACTGACATTCATTTTGATAACTTCCAAATTATGCTCTTGATTCTTAGGGGAAAGGAATAATGTTCCCAAGCCTTACTCAGTTATTGTTAATCTAGAGCCGGAGTAAATCTTTGTAGCATGGAAATGGATGTCTGCATTTTTGTTTTATTACGCACATTAAAAATTGAAAATATCATGATCTGTTCCAAGATTTTATCTGGAACATCTTCAAAAGTCTGTTCTTTGGTGGAATTAGTTTTAAAGCTTCCCAATGACTTTAAGTTTGTTTTTCCCCTGCGTGCCATGCTGGCACTCTGCCATCCTTTCCAGTGTGGGTTTTTTCCAGCTTTGCTTTTTCAGGCAAAATAGAGAGATGTGAACGTGAAGAAAGCAAACAAATCCTTTTTATCCAAAGCTGCATTTTGAAGCACACAAAAGGAATTAAAAAGTCATAGCCCTAAACATTAATCAACAACCTTCTGAATAACTAGAGCTTAGATTCACTGGGTTCAAATGCACTCTCCAAGTAGTTGCAGGTTGCCACTCTTGGCCTTTTCTCTGCCAGACTGAGAGAAGTCACCCTCTTGGTTTTATTTTAACTTGTTTTATCGTTATTTTGTGCGCCTTTGCCTTGCCGCTCATGATACAAGCTACACTCAACCCAAGCAATACAGGAGTCCTTCACAGCCACAAACACTTGTAATAACTATCCAAGGACACGGAAATAGCAAAATTTCAATTCCAGTGGTAAAAATTTCCACCATTTCTCAATATTTCAGCTGGAGTCTGGAAGGAGCTGACGGACAAAAACAGAGGTTTAGACTGAGAATACCTCAATATGAACATCCACAGCAAAACCAGAAAGAATTAAAAGCCATTTCCTTGTTTTGCACAGCACTGTGTCATATGACATTATTTGATTAAGCAGGAAATCTGCATCCCTAAAAGGGAAAAGCAGAAGGCAGTACAAATATAAAGTTATGCTGACTATATTGAAAGTGCTTTGAACTTGTAGAGATCTCCTGTTGAATTCAGTTTTGTCCAGACTCCCAGGGAAGTGCTTTGCCATGAGCTGAAAGAGCCTGGGACAGATTAGACTTTTGTATAAGATCTAATAACAAAGTCTTTGGAGAGTCCCCCTGTCACATTCCAAAACGTAAAAGCAAACTAAATAAATAGAAGAAATTTTCTTGAGATATTTAAAAATGTTATTTTCTTCTAAAATGGTTCTGCTTCAATAAAAAGAGATCATAAGTAGGCTGAGATTTTGCATACAGCTACGAACAGAGCTGTTGAGTTCTTAAATATAACAAAAAATGGATCTGGAAAGATACTGGAGCTCCATTGTTCTGTGTAAAACCTCAGGAGCATATTAACAGCTAAAATGTGTTCAAACCAACTGCACCTCAGAACACTTAATTTTTCCTTTACTGCCACCTTTAAAACGTCTCCCTGAATTGTTTATTTATTTAAGAGAGCACCAGAAGGAGATAAATCAGCAAAAAACTCTGGCAGGTGATTACAAAAACTTTACTTATTGAAGTTTATAATAAATTTGCTTTTCATTGCACCTTTCTCAAAATTGCACGAGAGAATTTTGTGTTCATGGATCACCATGGCTCATCCTGGCAATTAGAATTCAGTCGTGCTGAAAAAGAGAAAAGGGCTTGTACTGAACCCCTCCTCCTGTAAGGGTGGCACCCAGATAAGGACAATGGGGTTTGGCACGTGGAAAGGGTCCCCTTATTTTAGGGTTGTCTCCAGCAGTGCTTTTATTTTGCAAAAGCAGCTCTCTCTTGTCAATGCCTTCTGTGCCTCTCTTTGATGCTGCTAAGTTCATGCAAAATTTCGTGACTGTTCCGATGCTCACAGGAGGAGGCATCAAGTTCCTTCCTAGATGTGAAAATATTTGCTCAAATACTTTTCCCTTCACAGGGATAATTTGAAACAGTTTGGCAGCGTGAAATACCCCCTGCCCCAGCTGGAAGCTGAATAGGTCATTGACACAATACATTGATTTCCACGTCTTAATTTTTGCAGATACTGTGATTCCTCAAAGTCCAGACCAACTTGTTGTTGAAAAATACAACTGATTTTAAAAGTTTTTTGAAATTTGGGTGCCTCAGGAACTTGGTGCAGGTTGAAATTATGTTAATATCTCAGTATTTCCATTGTGTCTTTTTTTTTCCTTCAGATCTTCAAAATCAAAACAATGTTATAATTTTTTGACAGTTAAAATAAGTTTGTGAAGTTTTTTTGAGGCATTTGTATCATTGTCTACATTCAATTACTAATTTCAATTTCACAGGGCAAACTAAATATCATAATTTAACAGAACCTGGGAAACAATTTTGAATGCCTACTGATACAATTAATTACTAATACTAATTTACTTTTCAAATCAAACACACCAACTTCAAGTGCAATATGGAAATGAAAATCGCATTATTTTAGTTATCTGGGAGAAAGAGATTGATTTTACACAATTTTTTTTCAAAATACCTCAAACTGATGAAAAATTACAATTATAATTATGGAAAATCAAGATCTGTGAACTTAGAACTGAGATTTTCACTGACTGAAAATTAATGCCTTTTATTTATTCTAAAAACAACCTCCTGCTTGCTTCATGCATGCACCTCAATTCTAGCATTTAGTTCCATAACCATATTCCACAAATCTGTCTGGATTTTTTAGACTCTCCTTGGAAAGCTGCTGCAGCATCTCCTTAATTGTTTTAATCACTTTCATCCATGCCTTTTCTAATTTGATTATACATTCTTGAAATGCAGCAAACAAAACTGCACGTGGTGCTGTAAATTTGGGAGGGACAAGGTTTTATACAGCACTAAAGCAATGGATTTTAGGCTTGGAGAGTCACATGCCACATTGTAGGGGAATGCACAATAGATCAGGAGAAAAAGGAACAGGAATAAACAGAGTTTCATCCATTAAAATTACTCCACTGTAACCATGCGTCTGATGATCTTTTGTAAATAATCACCACATCACAAGTAACGTGCAAAAGATATGCAGATTTCAGTGGAGGTTACTAAAAAACGAGCTATTAGAGCAGAAATACTCTGAAACAAAGGGAAAGATAAAGAAGCTGCATCACCATGGCCAAAGTCAGCATTTGGGAGGTACCAACACAGCCTCAGAGAGAAACTCTTATGAGCTCAGAAGCTGAGAACTCGGGTAAAACTACAAAGTCACCTCTAAATCCTGCCTTTAAATAAAGATCAGACAGGAGAGAGACCTTGCCAAAACCTGAGAATTCCTCCTCATCTTTTAAGGCTGCAGCATCTCTCACATGAGTGATTTCTTCAGGCAGTACCTACAAATCCTGACTTCAAACCCTTGGATCCCAGAGCACTTCAAACCCCACATTAACCTTGCTTTGCCTCCAACAGCGAGCAGGCAGGCAAACAATGCAGCAGCAAAGTCCTGCGAGCCCTTTACAAGGTGTGCAAACACAACCATGAAATTTGTCCTCAGCACATTAAAGAGAGGAGCAAGATGCACAGAAGTCTTCAGGGCTGGCTTTTCTCCACAACTCTGCAAATGCCACGTGCTCTTTTTAAGATTGTGCTCCTAAACTGTGATTGAATGTGGCAGAGTCCATGAGGACATCGAGCATATTTAGGGAGTATTTAATTTCAAGTTTAAAAAAAAGAGTAAATAACTCTGTGTCTCAGCCAATACCAAATTGTAAAGATAAGGATATGGTTTTGGTAAGCAAAAGGTGAGATGCTGACCCCTTCAAATTATTAGGAATTTAAGCAAAATATTTGAGAAGATCTTGCAGGAGTTTCTGTAGGAATCTCACAGATATTTCAGGACTTTTAGCTGTGCTAGACAAATTCATTGGTAGGATAAGGTTGAATTTTATGATACGCCTTGAGATAAAAATCACATTGTAAATAGCAGAAATATTTCTCTTCATCTCTCCTTAGCTTAGGAATTCCTGTTGGAGCACAGGCTTCTGTAGGACTGCAGAAGAGCTTTTGAGGAGCAGAGAAGCAGCTCAGGCTCCCCCAGTCAGCAGCAATTACCACAGCAGCCATGGAACCTCAAAGCTGAGGATCAGAACGGGCAATTTTAAAAACTAGGGAACGTTTTGACTTTTCCTGAAATAATCCTCAGGTGCCTGAGTGCATGCACAAGTTTCCTCAGCTGCATTAATATCACACAACTTGTCCTCATCAGTGAGACCTGGAACTGGCAGAGCAGAGAACCTTCCACTCCTCTTGATTTCTGTTCAAGATAAAGCGTCAGCACCTCCAAAAATGACCATTCCTGCTTTCCCAGCAGATGTCATTGGATTTACAGTTTTTTGAGAATAAAAGCAGCTTAATTTGCCTCTTCCAGCATGCCCTGACTGGAATGTAACAGACCCACAGACAGAAACTATGCAGAATCACTTGAAATTAGATGTATTATGCCCCTAAGCAACTATTTATGACATTTGAGCTTATGGTCAGCTCTACAAAGCTGGTAACTCATACAAGTTCAGCCATTCTGCAATGACAGAAATCATAAAATATAAAATATTTGTCCATCATAGGAATTTTACATTTTATAGTTAATGTTTTTCTAGCTTAGCAATTCATTTTGCTGATTAAAAAAATTTCTTATTGGTCTGGTAAAAGTTAAATAAAATCCAGAATTAAGTATTTAAAATATGAGTCCCTAAGACCTTAATTTGTATTAATGCTCCCTTCTTAAAGTTTTTGACAGAATTCCATTCATAATGAAATGTTCAGAGGTAATTATTTCTCTTTCTTCTGTGTGAATTATGAGAATTATTTATATACTCAATCTTAATATCACAGCTTCATTGCCTAATAGGAAAAATCCACAGGATATGAATCATTCTGAGGAAGAATTAAAATTTTTTCTTCTGTTTTAAATAAAAAAAAAAATAAAAAAGAGAGAGAAAGATGAAAAGATTTCTAATGACATAAAATTCACAGTGCTGCAGGCTCTGCTTGCAAATCAGAGCTTTCCCTACATAACCCAAAGCTCCTGGTTCCTCCTCCAGTCTCCTCGCCTGTAAAGCCATAAACTGCAATGCTGGAATGATTAGTTAATGAAATGGTGGGGTGATAATGAGGCTATCAGAAATGTAAGTTAAATTATTAATTAAAAAAGGTAAAGAATAAGTAATGAGAGCAGCAAGGTACAGGGACCTTTTTGTACCAGGATGGTCCAGAGCCAGGAGCTGGTGGGGTTCAGCCCCTGGTCCTTTGCTAATGGAATTCCTGACATTACAAATCCATCCAGCTGCCAGTTGTTCTCCCTCATAAAATAATGGGCTGTGCACAAAGCTTATTACAAATTGCAGATAAGCTGTAAAAGCCATAAAAATTTCTACTGACATTTATTGCCAGCAAGTAGCTCGAGGATGTTGATATATATTGATAACAGTCTGCTTTGTGACATTTTCAAAGTTTACTCCTAATTCACTTGCAGAATATGCAAATATATTTTTTTTCCTCCAAGTCATTAAGTCACTGCAATATCCACCTGTATTTTAATGAGTTTTTACCTGTTTAACAGATATTCTTCCATGTGTTTTATAGGCTTTTCCTCCCCAAAATAGCTTTTCCAATGAGAAAAAAAGGTACATTCTCGCAAACTTCCAAGTTAATAACTGCAACAAGTGTTTACAGATAGTTTTTATGGCAAGCAATAAATAGGTGTTACTACATAAAACACCTTGAGACAGAAGAGAATTGTATGTGCACCACTACACATATTTATATGTGCATGCAGATAGTTGTGATATTTTTTAAACAATATCATGACGAGCTCTGAACACCCTTTACAAAGAATTATGGCTAAAAACATGCTTTATTCCTTCTGAGCTTTCAAACAAGGAGACTGAACAAAGGTGTTTAAGTATCATTAAAGATACTCAGGGCAAGGTTTTATCTGTGCCACACATGAAAATTCTGCATTTACAATAGGTCTCATTGTACTAATCCAGTCACAGGTTTATTATCTACTATTCCTTTAGGAAATGTCACAAATCTACAGAATGTCCTTGAGCTTTAAATCTTGCATTTTGATCTTTGATTGAACAGATAAAAGACATAAACCTACATTTATCCAGGCAATTCCTCAGTGACTATACATCTGTAATAGCCCAGAAATAACTTATTCTAGACAGCACATTTTATAAATTAAGATCAGTAGCTTTTATTTCAAAAGCCTTTTTTTAGGCATAGAGACAAAAATATTTGGTCTCAGAAAATTCACTGGGGTTCCACATTTCATTTCAGAAACCCACAGCACGCACCTGGAATGTTTGCCAGCTGTTTATTTCCAAACACCGACATAATGCCCCCAAATTGTATTTTCTGATCACCAACTGCATCTGTGGAGCTCTAGAAGATGGAGAAACTGGCTGAGCAGCAAATGTATATTTAAAACAAGGACTCCTGAGGTAATAATCAGTTGAAACTAGAGACAATGAAATCTAAAGTGTTGCAACATGAAATATAATATATCTGTAAGGTTTTGTGCAACATCTTATTAAAAAATTGATTTCCTATCCATTATTTATATTCCATGTGACACTTGCATGTAACAAAAACTGACGGAGAAGAGTTTGGTCCCATAAAGCCAGAAAGGCAAAATAAGAAATCCTGTTACCTGCAACTTTGTCTCTCCATAAAAATCACTCTGTGCCAGACCAAAGGACCAAATATATTTGTACAAGGTTCCTTTTTGCAATAAATGTATTAGCAATGCTATAAAGAAACCTTCCTCTGGGAAGAAGAACAGCTAAAAGTTGAATACTGACTAGATTCAGAAGGAAACACAAGTCACTCAGCACCATGAAATCTGCATTAATTAGGACCTTTTAGTACTTAGCCCCACTGGGAGCCATCAAACACATTTGCTACTTATAACCCAAAAGAAAAATCCAGTAAAACGAGCATAGGTACAAAGAAAGGAAAATGAAAACAGAGCACTCTGCCCCAAATGAATTAGCCCCAGATTCAGAAAACCAAGTTGCAATTTAGTGCTGAGAAGGAAAGTGTTGCTTTGAACTCCCCCTTCCAGGAGATGCAACAGGTCCTAGGAATTGCAAATAGGCCGGACTAAAATGGCTTAGAACCTTACTAGAGATAAGAATTATGTATTTGCTTTGCTTTTGATTTCAATCTTGTCATAAAAGTCCTGACACTGAATACTGCCCAGCAAGGCCTTTCCTTGATGATAAAGCCAGCCTGGAGATGGGGACTAGGCAAAACATGTAAAACAACAAAAGTAAACCTCCACAATATATAATTTCAACAGAAAACATGAACAAAAGAGAGCAAAAAATGCTCGTTTCTGTGATAGAGGTGAACATTTGTTGCAGTAAATTGCTGGGGCTTTCAAAGCAGCAATTTTCAGGCTACAGAAGGACGATGTCGTGCTCTTTCAGACACAAGTGTTGGTGAAAAAAAGCCTTTCTTGCCAAGAGAGAAATGCTTTGTTTGGAGGCAGGGGAGTCATCCCCAGCCCTCAGGCACGACCTGACACTGCTCTGGGAGATTGCTTACTCTGGATGTAGTTATGCACTCACAGATACAACCATTCCTGGCTTTAATTATTTGCTTTTCCACCTTCCATACCCAGAAAAGGGCATCACTGAGAATCAAGCCTGAAAAAAGTATTTACATCTTGAAGGTGCAGTTTTAAAAAATTACTTTCAAGAAAACTTCCCCATTATTTCACATTTTTTCTTTCAAAATACTGCATTTTTAAGTTTTCTCCCTCCTCTATCCATAACTGATTCTATTTTATTCACATGTGTAAAAAATCTGATGCAAACACCTCTGTGGCTGTTTGAATATTATGAGGAGAACTTACTTCCCAATCCCCAGTTTAGTAAATTAGTAATTCTTGAGATCTGACTAAAGTTCTTAAAAGTAAGGGTGAAGAGGATGTAAAATTAATGTCATGGCCAAAAATACCACTAATTGCTTAACAGCAGTATCTTACTGTCAATAGAGTCAAAGCCTTAGAAACTGAGCACCTTACACTAACAAAAGGAATTCTGATGTCCAGAATTTTACTCAAAACTCTAGGAGATTTTGAGCTCTGTCTTCACCTGGCTCCCAAACATTTGAACTCCGCTAACTCAATACTGAGACTCATTAAACCAAAGACAACCTGAAGTGGATCACACATCTACAACTCCTCCTTCTTCACCCCGTTAGGTTTCATCATGCCTGTTCCTAAATTCATACAATTTACAGCAAATCAACACCTTTTTTTAAACTGATATCCAAGGAAAGTTAAATACACACCGAATATTTCTACATCACCTTTTTCATATTTTTCTCAAAATAGTTGTTAGAATATGCAGTGAAGAGAGGAAAGCTTGTTATTTCAATAAAATTCTGTTTTACACTAGTAAGCTTAATAAAGCTACTTTCTAATTTGAAATGTTAAAAGCTTATAATGCCCATCTTTCATAGCAATTAGATCAGAGAAAAGCAATTGTCCCACACTTCCTTAATTTGAAAGATGTTGTGTTTTAAGTGAAAGACTCGCAGAAGAAACTTTCTTATTGGATAGTTCCTGACACCTTGAAATTACTGTCCTAATTCAAGGGACTACATAGCACATCTGAATTTTATTTGGGTTGGATTTTCAAAGGTTAGTGTTGTCACAAGAGGAAAAAAACCCTTTCTTCCTCAGTTCAAATGAGAACTTAGGCCATCATGTGATATAATACACAATATATAACAACAGTTTGAAGGATTCCACGTTGTTCATTCTTTGCTCTGCTTCTGCAGACTTTCCTAAAGCCACATAAAATTGCTTGTGGGTATTTTATAATATTTACTGCTGCCACTAAAGAGCACAGAAAGAGTTTTTAGCAGGAGACCAGCGCTAATTCTTTGATTACAGAGTTGTGTGTTTCAGAAAGTTTTCAGCCTAAGGCCATGGGAAGAAATCATATCCAGACTACAGAGAAACCCAGTAAAGGGATGGGACCAAAGAGCCAATATTTGCAAACAGCCCTGGCAGTCCTAGCCCGGCCGTCAGGCCCCATAAATTCAGCTGTGCTCTGCAGGCAAGCAGCAGGACAGGTGCCCTCTGAGGATCTAGGGTTTTATGGGCAGCAGTAATGGAGATGAAGTAGCTCCTCTGTCCCCACTGCCTCTGTCCTGAATCACTGCCCCAGCACTGGTAACAGGGCAGCTGGGGGACACTCCACACAGCCAGCGGCTGGGCCAGGTCGTTGGGCACGCTTTGGTTTGGGTTGCACTTGGGGTTTTTTCTTTAAAATATGATTATAGTCCAGAAATAAAAAGTGTTGCACAGATGTGGAATTCAGTAACTGCTTCCTGCCCATCTGAATCCTTGTCCTAATTCCCGTGGCCAAGTGCCACCCACCCCCCAAACCGCTGTAGGATTTGGGGTACCTGCAGTTCTTCCTCTCGAGACCCTCTTGTCATGTGCTCTACACAATCTATACATCAAGAGAACAAAATATGCAGCTCATGCACTCACCATATAGTTAGGAGTTCTGTCTCAGGAACTGGAATAATTAAAGCTGGAAGTACTTGCTTGTATACTTAGCTGACAAATATTGAATTCCTCATTTTTCTAGTCTTTAACTTCAGATATGTGTGAAATGAATGAAGAAATAAACCTTTCTTTAATTTAAACATTAAGTTGATTGTGGAGAGTGCATTGATTGCACTGAGGTCTTAATTAAAAATTACATTGTTTAGTGTAAGCCCATCACAAGACAGACATGGTTTGAAAAAAAACCAAGGAAGTTTAAGCCATCTTGTAGAGCAAATGCACAGTGAAGTCCTTACCCCATTGTCTGAGGCCAAATGCAGAGAAATCATGGGTCAAGCATCACACATTCCTCTAACTCAAATGTATCAATACAAAAAAAATGTTCATTTTCCATGGGTCTGGTACAATGTAATTTTGAGGCAAATCCACCCTTTTTTCCCTTCACATTCATTATCAAATATAGAGCTGCCATATTTGCCTTTTTTCTTTTTAGAATCACGCCTTATTCTATTATTTTAGCATTAGCTCTGATATTTGATCATATTATAAGCCTCTTTTTTCCATGATAAAATATTGCAAAAGCAGAGGAATTATGTACCTTGGGTAATGAGAGCTGGCTTTCCTCAGCAGAATGTCACCCCATTGCAGTGTTTAAGCAGAATCAGTGTATTTTGGGGTTCTGACTGGAACTCTAAATAGATCTTAAAACATATCCAACAAAACAAAGGAAAGGAATTAAAATTTAAAGAAAAAGCAAAGCCCGACACAATACACATAAGGGAACTTGTAAACCTGTGTTTTTTGCCCATAGACCAGCAAAACTGGAAAAGTAGTGGCAAATGATATTTGTTCTTTCTATCTGAGATATAATCTTCCAAATTATTTCTGTTGTAAGTTCTTTGACAGCTGAAGAGCCAAGCAGAAGGTTCCTGGGCAGGTACCAGCGCACTACGGTGTCTGGAGAGGAGGGGAGGTTGTGTTTCTAAAGTAACCACAGAACACACAGATTGCACTATTCCTGTATTTTTTTTTTCCCCAGCTTTTTCATTAAGGTGTTTAAGGCTCTCTGCACCTATTGAGATGAATTTAAAAGAAACACAAAGACAGTAGAGTTGGTAAAAGGGTGCTGCTACTGATGAAGTGTAGCAGTGAGCAACGCTTTGTGAAGGTTTAGTCTTATTTTTATTCTGTGCAGAATACACAAAAGGTCAAAATGAATTGCCTCGAGGCATATCAGTAGCACAAACTGTGTGCCTCCTGTTGCCCAGACATCACAGTGGTTTCTGAGTTAGTCTGCTTAAGAACTGAGCACCGACTCCGACTTTAAAAAACCCACACAGGGGGATTATTGCCCCAACAGGCAGAGGGCAAGCCTAAAATGCAGTTTTTCCCTGCACATTATACTGGTTTGTAATGGTGGTCATGAGCAGTTGCAAACTTTCCAAAGATGTGACCCAGTTCGATGCTAAAAGCTCAAAAATATTTTTCTTAGTTGTTCTATGCATTATCTGTGTTAGAGCACTTCGATTTTAGATCTGCTGTGTCTAACACTACGTTGATAGCACAGAGACAGACTAAAGCACTACTGCATTGTTTCTTTGAAATTGAATTTATTTAGTGAGGACAGAGACCAGAGGAAACTGGAAATGCTGGTTATAGAGCCACTCCACAATACTTTTTAACATCTCACCCTCATTGAAGAAAAGACGTAGTCAGGTGGAATTAATGCACAGCATTAATAACAATGTGGATTTGTAAAAGGAAATATGCAGGAGAAAGGACCTCCATTCATTTCCTTTTATAATGTCTTCATTTGGGAAGTGTGGTATTTTTTTATTTCAGTGATAAATCTAGAAACACTTAAGCTATTACAAAGAATTACATCTTACTGATGAAATGCTGCAGAGCTGTTCTATTGCAGTCTAATGGGAAAAGGACACAGTGAATAATAAGAAATTATATCAAGACAAACATCTTAATGAGCTAGATTCTATTATAATTCTATTGTAAATTTTGTAGCACTATTACAAACTGTTCCATTTAACATAGGAGTTCAAAATACAGTCATCCAGTAAGCATCTTCTACAATATTTCAAAATGTAGAACCCTAATCCTATTACCCTTAAATTCTCATTGACTGTAGAAAGAAACCCAGTATGAAAATCAGCTTTGACTATTCCTTGTGCCTTTACCTCTGGGAGACGAGGAGTATCTGGGAATCTGCCATGCATAACAAAAGTTACCTCCCATTCACCTCATTTCCCTACTTCACTGCCCCATTCCTTCTTAGCAATCAGCAATAAAAACCTGTGGAAGATGGGAATATCTTAAGCACTAAATTTTTGAGATTTTTCTGGAGCTTTTCATTTGAGCAATCAGTATCTCTGCCTGTCTCTTGGCCAAAGGTTTGACAGACTTATTTCCATGCCTGAATTTTGTTAAAATTTCCAGTATTCAGAAATGCCCATGATACTGAGCAGCTGGAAGAGGAGGAATAAACAGCCCATTATGTAAGAGAATTATAAAGAACAGGGGGAGTTTCCTGGTCCCCAACAGTAAAGGACTATGACTACTGCAATTTATCCAATTTCTAAACCTTTTCAATAAGAGGTGAACAAGTCAGCTTTTTATAAAAATTATGAAAACTTTTTTTTTTTTTTTGGTGAATGATTTTCAGGAATTTTTTATATTTCTTTGTAATGATTTTTTCAAGCCTTATTTGGCATTCTCTCCTTGTCTTACGTCTATAAACCCCTTTCACCAGCCAAACTACCTGAAACACTACATTTGCCTTTTTTCTTCTAACCCCACTTCTGATATCACACAAGCAACAGAAAGGATAATCTCCACAAAGCCGTGTGTTCCAGCTAACCCAGCTCAACAGTTTGTTGATAAGTATTTAATATAAGCTGACTGATGTGCTAAGGAAAAGACTGAACAGCAAAACTATCACCAAGTCTGGCTCCTCTTTTCTCTCACCCTAAACTGTGCTGCTAAAGCCATGTTATTTCCATTAAAATATTTGTAGATATCTGGGAATCTGATTTAAATCCACTGATTATTTTTTAATTCATGGTAAAAGAAAAAGACCTCTGTGTCAGATCCAGTGCTACCATCTGTGAACCCCAAGGGGACCAGAGACTGCTCCTAAACCTAAGACAAACCTATTTCACTTTTTGTGTCTGCATGTGCCCCTCAAAGATTCTTTAAAATCTTTTTCTTGCCTTAAAAATAATTTTTAATCTCAGAAATGAATGCCCTGTCAGAGTCAAGTTAAACACCACTTATTTTCACACAGAAGCCCTTCAGAGTGTTCCAAGGATCGCTCTGAGGAATCCCACAGACCTTCCCCTGGCAGCCAGTGCTTTCCAGGTGCGTGGGCCAAACAAGGCTCAGCTCCAGCAGAGCCCCCAGGCCCTCAGGTTTGTGGATGTCAGTGTTAACCCCTTTCCCTGTCAGCCAGAACTCTGCCTCCAACTCAAGAAAAACAGACCTATCCTAAGCCTTTCTACTTATTCTTTGGAATAATAAAGATACTGCCACACTAAGCACGACAACCATCCTCTTATTTGTCTCTTTTCTACTTAATTTGTGAAGTATGGAACATAGAATGGTTTGGGTTGGAAGGACCTTAAAGCCCATCCAGTGCCACTCCCTGCCATGGGCAGGGACACCTTCCACTGTCCCAGGTTGCTCCAAGCCCCGTCCAACCTGGCCTTGGACACTTCCAGGGATCCAGGGGCAGCCACAGCTTCTCTGGGCACCCTGTGCCAGGGCCTCACCTCCCTCACAGGGAAGAATTTTCCCTAACAGCCAATCTAACCCTGCTCTCTGTCAGGTTGAAGACATTCCCCCCTCGTCCTGTCCCTCCAGGCTCTCACAGTCTCTCTCCATCTTTCCTGTAACTCCCTTCAGGTGCTAGAAAGCTGCACTTGGCTCAACCCCAAAGCCTAAGTTTAATTTCAGTAATAAAACCTGCTATCTTTAGCTCATAACCCAGTTTCAAGCAGAAAGAGTGTGTGTATGTGAGAGACAGAAACAAATGCTCTTTTCAGGTCTGTCTCCTCCTTGCATTTACACCATTGCAGGGGGAGGTCTGCTTCTCTGAAGCATCCTCATTTCCTCAGCATGAGGTTACAGAGTGCTAATTTTAAATATTGAACTCTATGAACTAAGTAAAGTAATTTTAAGAAGAGTCTGTGGTCTAGGCAGACAAAAAAAGTTGCATTTTTTTGTTCTTGACAGACTAGAGCAGTCCCAAAATAAGCAAATACTGTTCTCTAGTACAGGTAACATCTCTACACGTTTGTTTTCTTCTAAGACTTAAAATGCAAAACAAAAAAAAACCTTTCTGATTATCAACAAGATATTTTAGCATCTCACAGTCCTTGGGTCAGCAGCAAATTTGGTTACAGATGAATTTATAGCAGAGCAAGACTAAACAAAAGATGAGTCTTCCCAAAAGCTGATTGCTCTTTTGAGCAAACCAGACCTCACAGCCACAGCAGGTGCTCTGGCAAGAGAACAAGGGAATTCTGGTTCAAGAAAGAAGCCTGGAGAGTAAAATCCCCATGTCCTTGTGTCCCCTTTCAACAAGTGAAAGGCCACAATACCAGAATATATGATATTCCGCAAATATATTTTTGTTTTAAACTCCACCATTGAAATGATGATGTTTAATAATGATTCACTTCAGCAACATATTAATTCTTACTAAATGTATCTTATACATACATAGAACATTTTAGTTGCATTTTGGAGCTTTGTCCCAGTAGCAGGGAAGGTTTCCATGTGTGCACACAACCTGTGGGCCAGCACCTGTCCCTGGCTGACAAATCAGACCTCAAGTATTAAGAAAATTTGTGGTCTAAGACAAGGCCAGGATCTGGAACAAAAGTGCTGCTTTCAGATTCCTACTGCATCATTTGGATTAATAGTTAATAAATTCAGCCCTTTAGGATTTGGTAAACAATTCTGTTATGTGTGGGTAGAGAAATGATGACCCTGATTGCCATTTGGTTAAAAAGGGTTCATCTTAGGGTACAGGGATGCCTCAAAGGTGGATATTTCACTTTACACTGCAGATCAATACAGAAAACATTCACAGCTGGGAGAGGAGGGTGTCCAGTAAATCCTGTCATCTTTGACCTCAAGCAAGCAAGAAAAAAAAATTCTTTAGAAGGAATTAAAGTTGATCTTCATCACCAAACTCAGAGTGATAAAGTTAGCTTTGATCTCTCAAAACTGCAGGTCTGTTACCAGATTTGCAACTGTGAAGGCAATCGTGTGTCACCACATGGCCTGGCAGAGACAGGCACAGTGCAGGGCTGAGTGAGGGAACACATTTCTGTGGAAACTTTCACAGCTCTCATCTTTGGATGGCAATGAATTCTAGGAGGAAATCTAGAGAAGCAAAGCAGGTGTTAGGAAACGGACATGATGCCATGAAGATTTTTTTGCCTTTTCTTTTATACCCCTGTTATACCTTTATACAACTTCTGTGTTCCTAGTGCTTTTTGCCTACATTCTTGGGCTTGTTTGTCAAGCTGAGAGACAACATTTTAGAAGCTTTGTAGTTAGGGATCAGTGTGCCCCAGACCCAAAGCTCCTCTCCAGAACACATTCTGTAAACCAAGATAGAACCATCCAGGGGAAGGCTCCTTGGGGAGGGGGGCTCACTTGAACCTCTCATTGGGGAATCTTTGATAGATCTGCTAATTAGTAACACCTCTAATGTTAGGCCAGATCTTTGGGGGAGACTCGGTGGGCTGCATCTCGATGCACATGACCTGGACGTGTGCACCTAAGGATCCTTAAAATAAACACCAAGGTAAAATCCCTTTTCCCTTTCTAACCATGTGTGACTCTTGATTTTAAGACCAGGAAAAGGCATCAGACACAGAAGACAAACTGGTGCTTTCTTTATGACGAAAATAAATCTTAATAGGGAAAACCAAGAGACAGCACCCGGCTGAGAGGATAAATGTAACCTCAACAGACTTCCCCACTGGAATAGAGACTGGATGAGGAGGATCGAGGAGCGAGTGCCTCATTCACACTGTATCTTTTTTATTCTCTGAAGACATTAAAAGTCTGTCTAATTGAAAGCAGATATTTGCTCCTGCTATTAGCACGAAAGTAAAGTAAGAAAGGTGTGAAATTCCAGAAATTTCATTTTCAGCTACCAAAATCCCAGGGAACTTCCAGTGCTTTGTTTTAATTGTGGGGCATCTTTATGTAGGCAGGGTTGTGTGTTGTAAAAGTAGGATTTGGGGTTATGAGTTTAGAGGGTTTTTTTGGCTCAGCATTTTTGGTGAAATACAAAACTCTACAAAAATTAGCTTTTTTCCTGAGTTCTACTCATTTTCGATATGGAATACAGAATGTGCTAGAAAGCTTGGAGTACACATCAAACCAGATTTTATCCTTTCTTATCAATGCCATGATTTTTTTTTCCCTCTTTAGTTTGAGAGGTGTTGTCATTTTAACATTCATAGAAACATCAAATACTGGTTTGATACTTTGTTAGGATTGTTTTATTCAATAACATTGTTATCCAGGCAGTGATGTACAGAAATCAATACCACAGAGTGGAGGTGTTAAACAGGAAATTGTTAGATCAAACAGAATATTTCATTACCTTTCCCAGATGCATGTTTTTGTTTTGTTTTTAATCTGCTCCACTAATGACCAAAAATATCAGAAACACAGTCTGTGGCTTGAATTTTAAAATGCAATTATCAAAGAGTGCTTTCTTGAACATCATTATTTCCCTGTACTTTGTAGGAATTTGCAGCCTGTCATGTCTGTGGATTAAATATTTTCCAATATGCAAGGTGAATCAGGGAATTACTATTAAAGTAAACAAAAAACCCCCTGAATTTTCCTTGTCTTTAAGAGGATTTTGACATCCTCCATCCATTCCTGCACCAATCTTTCTGCCTTCAGAAGTGAGGAGAAAATAGACTCAAAACCACTGTAAAATTTACCTGTAAACAGGCCCATGAGGAAAGTAAATAATCGGATTTCTCTGCCCCAAAAGTTCAACTCTAAAGCAAAGTAAAACTGGTGACTTCTGGAAGCATGAGGTGATGACAGGCAGGGAAAGCCAAACTTCCAGTGACAACAGTTTGAAGTCACAATCCTGTCTAACCACAGCTACAGTTTTGTGAACTGATGTATTTTTACACCCAGAAACAGAGTGTAATAAGTGTCCAAGATGCATTCAGAGGCCTGATCTGTAGTTAGTTTTTACTGTCTTTAATGTAAATACTGAAAAAATGAGAACTCTTAGGCAAAATTTCCTTGAGGGGAAAAGAAAAAAAAAAAAGAGATAAAAGAAGACATGGGCCTTCTAGGTTATTTTTTATTCTCCAGCTAACTAGAAGCCAGTCTCAATAAAAGTTTCTCCCCTAGAAAGTACCAATTACAACAGAGCAACTACAGTTACTTTCAAACCACAGCAGTGTAGAACTCTTGGCTCCTGCATATTAACATTTCTTAGAAATTCTATTGCACTTTTTAACTTTTCAGTGAGTTTAAATGCCTAAGTTAGATTATATGAATAATGTAGGATTGCTAAATTGTCCTTCTCTCTATACTGACTGGAGAGGAAATCTAAATGAATTACACATCAGTGATTTATCTAGAGACCATGGTCTGAATATCCAACCATTTATGTTCTACTTTGGTTCATAAAGATGTGAGATTGTCTGATTTTAGTCCGTTAGGCCGTGGAGAACTACATGCTGAGGAAATTCTGCCCTTATTTTCACCACAGAAACTGAAAGCTCAGTGAAAGCACACGGATGTTTAAAGCTGACCTTCTTTGAGTGCTCCAGTTCTCAAATATTTACTTACAGAGCACAACATCCACGTGCCCTCAAGCTGGGAGGGGACCCTAAGGAGATAGTCAGGCATAAATTCAAATACACATTGTCCTTATGGGAGGAAGTAGAACAGCAAAGCAGAACTACCCAGAATCATTGGTGCCAAGGGTGATGGAAGGCCAGGCACTGTCTGGGGCTGCTTGTGTGCAGCTGGCAGGGGCTGCCCAGCTCCCAGGAGGGAGGATGCCCAACAGGGGTTATTGCAAGGAAGCATCAGGGCAGTGCCAGGCAGCGCCTCAGAGCAGGGGCTGGCAGATCTCTGCCACACAGGCCTGCAGCCCAAGCTACCAAGCAGATGCACTTTTGATGTGTCATCAGATTCTCTTTTGCATTTACTCATTGGAGATCAAAGCATTGACACGGGGGATGAAAAATTGCTGGATCTGTTCTATCACAGGGGTTCTTTGATCAGAGGCTACATTTAAAAAAAAAAAAATCAATTTCTTTACTATGCCTCAGTGCACTTATTGGATCCAAAAAATCTCTAGATGGATGCTTTGCCAAGTCCCACAAGCAGTGTTGAATCCTTGCTTGTACCTCGATTAGATTTTCTCTGGACATTGCCGTGGAATCACTGACTATGAAAGCAGCTGCTGCTGTAATCTAAATTTGCAAAGGTGGTAAATCTGGTGTCTGTAAAACAACACAGAGCCACAAGAATTCTTCAGCCTGCTTCTGTAGCTCTGAGAACATTCCAGAGTTAGTATTCTTACCACCTTCTAGTCTGTAATGGTCAAAAATTGGAATTATAGCAGAATGAATTGTGAGACAAATTTTCCAGTGCTCCACTCAGCTAATGCCTAAAGATGGGCAACACTTCTAGAAATCCCAGGTTATTAAAAGTTTCTGTTAGCAGATATGGCTTTAAAGCAGACAGGGTCAACAGGTGGAAATGCTGCCTGCCCTTCAAGAGACCCTAATCACTAATTCCTACCTTGTGTTTCAGCCAAGATGGTTCAATGTTAATGGCAAAAATACCAGTAACAGTCTTTGCAAATTCCCAACTTAAAATTTAAATTTCAATTCTGTTCCAAACCTACTTACTTTTACAAGATCAGAAAGAATTGGGATACAACATTTAAATGAAAAAGAGAAATTCAAGTCATTAATAGCAGCTTACCCCCTCCACTGCCCCAGTCATAGCCTTAGGATGTAGTATGAGATGTAAAATTATTGGCAAAGTTTCATTGTTTTTTTAAACTTATGTGACACAACACAAGCTGTGATTCTAGATACTCCCCTTACACTGGCTGTATTTTCAGCAATAATCCCTCTTGCTGTGCTAAATACAAGAGAGGTTTAGCAGCACACTCTCCTCAATATTGGCCAGCAAGTAAAAATTTTATCCACAATATGCAAAAAGAAGTGAGGCAGCATCCTCCTGGTTTATCTTTTGTGTTCAAGCCCAGCACATCTTTCAGTTATCACTGCAGTTGCTCAGGAGTGCTGTACAAGCTCCAAAACACCAGAGCTGTCTTGAGGCACCAGCAGCAGCCATGGCCAGTGGGCAAGCTGGGACCTGGAGCCCACAATAAACAGCTCTCAGGACTTAAACAGCTCAATTCTGACATTCAACTCCTCCAAGAGAAAAAAAAAAATCATTTACTCTGCAAGTAAAGAGAACCACAGCAAAAATTTGCAGCTGTACAGGGCAGAAAAGGAACTTCTGCCTTGCTGCTTTACACTCCTTGGGAGCCTCACACCCTGAAGGGCTGCTGGCACAGGGGCACAGACTGAGGAGTTTGACTTCCCCTCCGACTGCTAAACACAGGGATGAAGCTGTGTAAATCCATTTTTATCACTCCCCCACCACAGATATTCTCTCAGATTATTCAATTCCTGCACAAGTGCCAAGCTCACAGAGATTATTTTAAGGTCAGAGGTATGTACGTGGAGTGAAGGAAGGAGTTCAGAGACACACTGCGTTGGAATTCGTGCATCTCGGTTTTACATCACTGTACTAACATTACGTCCAAGGCACAGCACAGAAGCCAGTGAAACCTTTTTCCCCTAATGGGCCCCCACCCCTTGATTTTTCCCTCCTCTCAAGCACACCGAATCTCAGATTTCAGTAGCCAAGTACTCTTAGTTGTAGGAAGTGCAGCCAGTTTTATCTGCATCCTTGGTCCCTCACCCCTTTAATCTTTTTTTTTTTTCCTCCAGATCTGTGACTCAGGAGAGTCCTTTCATTAAGCAGTGCTTAGATGTAGGTGGCTTAGTGCTTAACAAGTAAATTCATGGTGGTGGTGTGATCTGTACCACTGATCAATAAAAGAACAAGTGAATCTTTATTAATAAACCCTGGTGCATCTCTGAAAGTACTTCAAACCAGGATCAAACTGTATGGTATTGACAATTCCAGCATATCCCACTCTGTCAGACACTGAACTGAGTTCTAAAGGGACTTGGCTTCACTATCACAGGTTCCATCAAGATTACAGCATTAACATCCTAATTTCTGCTTACCTCAAACTCCCACTGCATTGCTGTTGCATGGGAGAGATCAATATAATACTGTTAGAATAGTTTTAAGGCAATTATGCTTCTTATGTTAATAACTACCTGATATTTTACTTCTTAAAGGGAAGTTTCATACAATCACAGAGTGGTTTGGACTAGAAGGGGCCTTAAAGACCATCTTGTTTCAACTCCCTGCCATGGGCAGGGACAGTTTCCACTAGACCAGGCTGCTCAAAACCCTACGCAGGGGTGCTGTTTCTTACTCTTTCCCCCTCCTAATAACAATTTCATCACTCTTAGCATGCTTCTGAGTCACACCAACCAAACCTAAAGCCTTTCAAGCCTCAAGCACACACAACGCTGCTGTGCAAATAATACATTCACAGCTTTCCTCCCTTTGGCTTCTATTCTACTGCTCTTTGGCTCTTTATGGTCATGATCACAATGTTGAGAGACAGACAAGCTAAGAGAAAAGAAAGGCAGGAATCCTGTTGTATTTAACTCCAAACCCCACAGAAATTATTGTTTTCATGACAGAGGTGACAAGCCACTCTAGCCAGCACATTAACATTTACAAAATATTTTACTTTTTTAGGACACTGTGTCTGTTTGAGTGGCAAGAAAAGATATAAATTCAGAAACTTGTCTCCTTCTCTTCAATACTGACTGGTGTCTAAATTCTAAATTGACACAGGTTTATAAAGTCAGCAGACAAAAGGCCAAATTGGTGCACATGCAGCAGGCAAATAAAGCCAATGAGATTGTCTGAATACAAGTGTGACTGTGTTCAGTGGTGGCATTAATAGCACTTGTAATATGGTGTTTAGAAAATGTAAGAGGATTTGAGACTACATCCAAATATTTAATATCAATTTTAATCCAGATGGCAAACAACACAGAAAATGATAAAAATAAATCTAAACTGATGCTCAGGGTACAGGCACCCTTAGATGAGTTCCAGCTGTTCAGCTATTGCAGTTTTATACTCCTTTGAAACACTCCTGCCTATGAAGAGCATGGACCACGTGGCTTTTTATTGTCAGGTAGGTGCCGCAAAATTTCTATGAAGATGTTTAATGTGTCATAATTTAAAAGAAAATACAGCCACAAATGCACAGAACACAGGCACTAAAAGTCCAACAGCAGTGAAATGACAAGTGCCATTGCTGACTTCATTCATTATGTTCTCCTGTTGCAAATTCCACGTGGGCCATGAACCAGACCTGTGCACGTTAGCAATGCACAAGGCTGAACTTCCTAAGTTATCTAAGCAGTCTTCTATTCCTAATTCAGGGCTAAAAAAGTGTTTAATAATTTATGAGGAACAGAGCAGCTCTAACAGGGGAAGCTATCAGCAAGAAGCCCCGTTCATCCTGAAATAAGCAACAATAAAGGGTTTGTGAAACCCTCGTGGGAAATGCTCAGGTCCAAGGTAGAGAAGTGACACAGACTCACACATGAGATACTCCAGTGGAATGCAAGAATATTCACCATAAATAGCAGTAAAGACACCCATCTTTCAAACTGCCAACTGCTATTCAAAAAATATTTATCTTTGCCACTATCAGAGACTTCCCACAGCAAAGCACCATAGTATCAGATCCAGCAAAAAAAGATGCAGCTCTGTGTATCTTAAATAAATTCAATAACAGTAATGAAAGGACTCTCTCTTATCCCATCAGTATTTATACTATATAATTGTCAAGACGTGCACAAAGTAGCAGAAAACCCCCTTTACTTACATAGTGTCCAAGCCTTCACAGTATCTTAAGAATTTGTGTCAGATTTTACAGTTGACAGCAAATTCTAACAAAACTGGGTTTTTTCGGTTGTTTTTTTTTCTGTGTTTTTTTTTTTTTTTTTTTTTTTTTGTTTTTTTTTTTTTTTTTTTTTTTGTGGGAACTCAAGGTCATCTTTCCACATTTTGAAACACTGTTGTATCTTCAGTGGTTGTGAAACTATAGTATATATTTATATATATGAGATGCATTTGGAAGGAATGGTGCTTTCTAAGGACCAGTTTTTAGTTTAGACACTCTCATGAAGCTTTGACTTTGAAGCTTTCATGTCATCCTGGTGTGAAGCACATGTAAGAAACATCTTATCTGCAATCAGTATTATTTTATTGTTTAACTCTTCACCTTGTCTTTGATTCCATTTGGAACAAATATGTCCCCAGGGGAAAGGCTTTGATAAAAGTAATTATTTAATTTCATCAAGCGAAGCAATCTTTGGACAAAGTGAAAGTGGCACAGGCAATATTATATTTCAGTAAATATTATCATCTTATTCACAATGAATAATACTTTCAAGAATAATTCAGATCAATGCTAATATGAATATTACTGCACAAGCACCAGGTAGCCTGAGACCCAAAAAGAAGAAATGTGTCACTAAGCTAGAAATGGCATATTTGTAAATGGCCCAAAAAAACTAGCAAGCAATATGCACATTATTTGTGAATTGTAGACACAGAACACGTGTACAGAATAAATAGAATCTTCCTAAAGGCTGCAATACTTAAACAAAATCTGGGATTGACCTAGCCTGGCTGTTAACATATGAAGGTGTGATGCATTAGGCTTTAATTTCTAGGAAGACCATCAACAGAAACAATTGCAGCCAGTCAATTCCCCCAAGAACCCTTTCCAGCAGGTGTGCAGGGGAATATGAGGACCCAGGGCCCCTTCCACTCCCCTGGGAATGCACTGGGCAGAGCTTCCCGGGGCACCCTGGCCCTGCTCTCGTCCTTCCCATGCTGCTGGAAACAGTTTGGGTTTTATGTGGAGGCAGCACAGGCCAGACCCACTCAGTCCCTGCTCAACAGATGGTGTTGACACACCATATTATGAGAACATGCTCACAAAGCCACGGCAGCTGCCACCCCTGAGCAGGATTTTCGGCCATTCCCTTCTCTCGTGTGCATTCTTCCAAAGTCCATAAACTGTTTAAAACTCAGCATTCATATCCAGAAAAAACCCAGTATTTTTGTATCCATATGTTACACTCTTCAGAGAGGGATACAGGCATTTTTTTATTAAAGATGTTTTAAATATTTTGATAACTCTAATTGAAAATATCACAACTTTTCTTGTTGTTCCTTTACCTTGGCAAGTTTTTCCCCCCTCCTAATCTTAGCACAAGTTCTATGAATCAAGAACAGCTGCCCTACAGCAGTAAATCACACAAGTAAAAGTGGTACTTAAAAAAAGCCCCAGAGATTTAGTTGTGTGGTTTGTGTTATTTTAAGCAAGAATGGGAATATTTGAGCAATGTGTAAAATGAATTAAGGAAAAACAAGAGCACCAAACCGCTGAAAAAATCTAAAGTGAATCTGAAAAGAATCTAAACTCTTCTACTCGAAACACTTTCACCAGCATTATGTAAGGACACAAACGTTTATTTGGTTTTAGGTTTAAAAGGCTGTCATCATCATCACCATCATCATCTCAAGAGCATGTACAGAAGCAAGCAAACAGAAATCTCAGTTCCCTAAAGCCTGCGTGATGCACTTTAGAATCACAGAGCACTAAGTATGCAGGAGATCTACCAATATCTAATTCTAATAAAGATAATAGGGAAGCAATGAGGCTTAATGGTTTCAGTAGATATAAAACAACAATCTCTAAGGATGGAAATAGCATCGCTGTCTTGGTTTTAAACCATTTGGTTTGTAGGTAAACATTTCTGCTGCAATTACAGAGGAAAAGGGGAGCAGCAGAGGACAGGAGTTGCAGCAGCCTCATCCACTGCAGCACATCATCAATGGTGTGGGGAGAGACTCATCCCATTTCACATCCTCAGCCATATACATCTACAGTCCTCATTTTTATGATTTTTGAGGTTCAGCCTCATTTTTTGGTACACAGCAGGAGATGTATCTGCATTGGAAAGGTGGTCGTGGTTCTGTAATTACAAAATGCTCGCTGGCAAGAAAAGCTGAGAGACTGTTGTGGTAACAAGGTTCTAGCACACACGCCATGTCCAACTCTATTCCTGGATAACTTCAGCTAATTCCTGGCAACTTCCATGGGAATTGTACACGCACACACAGTTCCTTACAGCTTCCTTATGTCTGGGAACTCTGATGAGCAGAAGCCACAGCTTCCTCTCAGTACTCAGTTTCTCAAGCTTGTCATCACTAAAATAGTGTATTTCTGAGGCACTGGGGAAGTTCTGCAGCCATAATAGAACATCATAGGCAGATTCATAATGGGAGTCCTGTGGTTACTCAGATTTGGAAAAATTCTACTGTGCCCTTTCATTTCAAAACAATTCTCAGGCTTGGCTCTGCACTTTCTGGCCATACCCGTCACAGTTCAGTGAGTTACAGCACAGTAGGTCTTATGAATAAAAACCTCAGTTATAAACATTTTCTGCTGTGCAGGAGTTTGTTTTTATGATCTAGACACTCCTTTTACACACAATTTATATAAAAAATAGCAGTTATTTTTAATATTATTTATATTACAACTCCCACCTATTCTATTTTTTGCTTCCCAACTCACCTATAAACTAGGATTTTTTTCCCCCACATAAAATTCTAAGATTCCCTCTCTGGGATGCCTGTTCCTACTGGCCATCATTTTAATGATATATAATAGTAACCTGTCTTGAGAGAAGGGTCCCTAATGATATATAACACCATAATAGGTTCTCACAGCACACTGATGACAGGTTGCAGTGATCCATCATCAGAGAAACAGTCAGCAAGATGAGGAGTTTGGGGGATACACATGAGCAGAGCACAACCATAAAGAAAATATGAAATAGAACCACAAAGCCAGGTCTGGTGCTTCTGTCATCTGTGGCTGAAGGCATCCCCAGAGGCAGAGCTTTAAACATCCTATGAATTCTGGAACAGCCCTAAGTGACAGACTATTGCTGATAAGAAAAGCCCAGCAACCAAAATAATTCCTTCTTGGTAGCACCAATGAGTTAATTCTCTTCTGTTCCTATTAAGGAAGCAACTTTCACTCACCAGCACACACAACATATTTTCAAGTGCAAGAATTCTGATGAAGTGCTTGGGTTATGTGCAGGAAGGTAAATAGAGAGTTTTTAGTCATTCTATCTTAAAAGTGAAGCCAGAGCAAGCAGGAAAATTAGCAAGGGGCAGGTAGAAAACAAAGTATGGACTTTCATAGTACACATGAGAAGCCAGAAACTGCTGCAGTGATCCAGGACATGAGGCTTGCAGAAGGAATTAGATTAATTCTGCAGAATATGAAACAGAGTTCTCAACTGATCTATGTTCCACTGTTACTAAGAACATGCAAATTTCTGCAGTATCTTAAGGTGAGAAGCAATAAATACATCAGCAAGAAGAAAGCAATCAGAAAAATGTACTATTTATAGAGAAGTGTGTATTTACAGACACAAACTCGTACATGCTATACATAGACATATTTAATCATGCAGACTTAGAAAAACAGAAGCCATCCTCTTATCTGAAGGGACACAGCCCTGCTAAAACCTGGGGTCTCACACTGCTTTGTTTTAACCAACAGGAAATATTCCTATAACTCTGCCTGGATTTCCCCATTGCATATCCCCACACTTCCAAAGAGAGGCAAATACTTTAATTACTTGCAAACAGAGAAGTCAAAAGCTCATCATCTCACTGAATCAGGAGAGCATTATTTAGACATCTCTCAAAAGAGAAGATATTTTATGTTCTGTTTTTGATTAAGAACTATTTGTTTTCACATGGAATGGACTTTCTCTACTGACACTGAATGTGGATTGTGTTAACCAGCAAAGAATATTTTTTTCCTTTTTTCTCTTTGGGAGCAGAAGGAGTAAAGGAAATCAACAAATCTACAAGACACAATGACCCAATTCTGTGATTATCAGAGTAAAATTTTTTGCAAAGCCATTCTTACTACTAATGATAATGATCCTTTTCTGTGATTTTCTGCTCTAGTTGCATAATGAAAGTTGGTGTTGATATGACTCTCCCTGCACAGATCTGATTTCAGAAGAAAAATTTAAGGACTTAAAAGTGATCTCTTTTTCAAAGAAAATCATCATTCACCATTCTCTCTGAAGTTAAAGACCTGCAAGTAACTCAACTAAAATTAGTTTTTATTGAAGAAAGGTATCTAAATATCTCCCTTTCTCACACTGATAGTTTCCACCACCTTCATAAGCTTGCACTAGGCAAACCATTATGATGAAAATTTGAGATATCATTTCAAATTAAAAACTAATTATCAGTGAAGATCAACATCTAGCTACTAGAATATTTCATTTTGTGCTTATTTCTTGAAAGCATTTGATTTTGGTACAACAAAAGTACAAAAAAGTACAGGATATTGTATTTGATGTAGGAAATTCTTTTCTTCCAGTTAATTTTCTCTCTGTGTCTCTTTATTGTTCTTCTACTTAAGGATGACTTCACTTATCAACTGTTTTGGTTTTGTTTCTATAAGTTATCTATATCTTTAACAGTACACTGTTCCAGATGCATTGGCAAATCACTGACAGAAGGAGCAATTAATTCTGATTTAAGTTCTTTTTCTGTCCTTCATCTAAATAACATGTGCCAATAGTCTTCCTTATTTGACCTACACTAGAAGCACAGACTATTTAATAGCTAATTTATTAATATATTGTTGTATCATTGTTGAACAATATTATTTCCCTTAACAAGTTGGTTCCATTCACAATCCAGATTCAGAAGTCATCAGTACTTGAAGGAAAATTCTGTTACCAAAAATTAGATATCTCAAAATATTGGTTTATTTGAAGTCAGAATAAGTTTCATTGTTGGAGCAATTTTTGTCTTTAATTTAATAAAGTGATTTCCCCCTCCCACAGTTGCTAACTTCTTAATCAAATCTAAAGATCTCTGTCTAGATGTCAATATTATTTCTGTTCTCTCACTTCCACAGTCACACTTTATTCCTGTAGAGCCATAATTTCTAGTTTCTCAGAGAGTACCTGGAAATACAATTTTCAAGGTCCAAAAGGAAGAATTCTGTGAAATGCCCAAAAGTCTCACACCACATCACACCCAAGTAAATTTCTTTTCCAAATATACAGTACTTAATAGTACTTAGTATCCTAATGTGTTCTAAAGAATGTAAATTGAAATATAATAGAAATTAAGAATAAATCCAGCAACTGGTCTTTTCAATTCAGCTGGTTGTATTATTCACCGATAATTTTTTCACGTTTCCTTTGTACTTTACATTTCTAACTTAACACACCATAATATAACATCAGACTTCATTAAACTCATCATTGCCAGAAGAGACACAACTCTGCTACCCCAAACAGTTGGAAAAACTAAAGTCTGTCTTTAGACCACCAGAACAGGGTCCACACAATCTAAATCCAAACTCTCCATCCACCTTGGACTGAACCTGCTGGGCAAACACGTTTCTCTGACAACAGCACTACACTAAAAGCTTTACTTTCCACAGCATCTTTGAAAGAGTTGTAAAGGAGTGTTGTAAAATATTTTTTTTGTTGTTTTCGTTTGGGTTTTTTTAGTAAAGCAGCATAGAGAGAATTCCAGGAAAATATTTCTTTCAGAAAAACAAGCAAACCTCATTTCCACAAGTACTTCATTTATACTTCCAAGTATATTTCCAAGGCAATTCAAGCTCTTTTTGTGACAGAATAGAGCAACAGATAAATGAACAAAGACACCTCTGCCTTACCTGAGCCAGGATGTGGACACAGCACCCTCGGGTTATGACACAGAAATTTGCCCCAAAGTTCCTGAGCAAGAGCCGGCTCCCACCCAGCTGCCTGGCAGCACCTCTGAAGACAAATCCTAAGGATTAGAGGAGAAGGAAAAAATTGCATTTAAAAAAGTCAGGCTGTTAAGGCCATCCAACAGCCTTTGATCCAAGGTGCCATAATTTTGAGCAGCTAAAAATATCTGGCATTTCAGGTATTCCAGTGATGTCACAGCATTTTAAAAAAGATGGGATTATTAGATGAGCCTGGAATTTCAGCAGGCCAAGCACAACCCAAGGCTTTCCATACTGTTTTGGAAACAAAAACTTCCATCACACACACTAATGCAACTTTGGTTTTTTTCCTTTGTGAATCCCTTTGCATTCCAGAAACTTCACGAGAATTTCAAGCTTTTTAAAAATCGTGAAGCATCTTGCCAAATAAGCCATCATAAATTAGCCAAAGAATCATTCAAACTTGTCCAAGAATTATAGTTCTTCCACTTTTTCCTAACTTTTCAGGTCTCTGGCACTATCAGAAACCCAGACTTCCGAAAATGCTCACATCTGTGAGTAATTAATTATTTGTTGCCCTTTCCAGAGGATTTGGCCTTTGGCGAGTTAAATTTCACTTATGACTATTGTGAAACATATGAACATAATGAGAGGCTGTTCTTTATCAGCCAAGTATCATCCTTCTACTGATGACTAAAATATTTTGCCTCACGAAACCAAAACCAAACACTCATTTTATGAAATTGATAAAACAGATCTTATTTAAAAGCCATTTCACACACTAATCACATGAACAGATTTATTTTAAAACCTATTAACACAAAGGAAAATTCATTAAAATAAATTTTGTCTACAGGAGTTCCTTAAAAAAGTGTTTAAGCTTTTAGATAGAAAACCAACACAGACTGTATACATCAGAAAACAATTGTTCAGCTGACTGTTTTTATGACAGTGAATCTTGTTTAAGTTGAATTATTAACTATAATTTGTTAAAACTACCAAGAGCAGCCTTCAGTCAAAAAAGAATCTCTTTGTGGACCATTACTGCTCCTGGTGTAGCAAAAACCAGGCAGAATCAAAACAATGTGGTTGTGACTAATTCCTTGCCTAATTTTTTTCTCCTCTAACACCAAAGCAAAGAGGCTGCCCTCATCTAGTCCCCAGTTAATTTGGGGTATTAAATGAATAAATAATAAACACTACAAACTGTGAGATAGTGCAGCTACACTTAAGAATATAGTGACAAGCTGAAAACCTAAAAGTATTGTGGTTCTTATATTTCCCCATTTCTCTAATTTCCAGGGCAGCTTTGTTGTGCACAAACAAGTTTATTTTCCTAAACAGATAAAAAAAATTTAGTCCCACATTTTCCCCGCTTACCTTTGGGAACACCCAAAAGGACAATTGAGCTGCCTGTTCACAGCACACCAGTGTCAAATTAAAAATACACTCCACAGTTACAAAAGGGTGTTTATGGTCTACCAGGTTATCTTTGATTTATACCACTGTGGCCACTTTCCAGCTCTAACAAATTACTTCCACCTACCAACACCACCAAGCATGTTTTCCCACAGGGGACAACACTTTAAACACTTGACCTCTAAATTTGGCAGTATTTGCAGTGCTCATTGTTATCTTCCAAGAGAAAGCATGGCTTTCTCTTTTTCTACCACCTGTTTAAAGAAAAGGGAATAGATATTAAAATATCTGGGGTTATTTTGTGGTTTGTTTTTGTTTCATTCTGCAAAATAGAATGAAAGTTAAGGAATTTTGTATTTAAATGAAGTCAAAATTTAGATAATTTAAATGTTCACAGAGAAATGTTACATAGTCCAAGTATGACTCAGATTTCATAGAAATCTTTCCTTCACTTCTATTCTTGCTCTGGCCTAGAATTCAACCTGAATATTTTACAGCAGAATCTGGTTCTGGAGCCCAGGATGATTTCCTTGGTAATAGCACTGCCATGTTTCCATTTCCTGTGATATGACAGCCTACAAGGTAGAAAAAAGGGAAGTTCTGAACCTGAGAAGCCTTTGGTTTAGACTCAGATTTTGACAGAGTGTTCAAGGCACATTTCCTATTGCTGGACTGGTTTGTTTGATAAGGATATCCCTCAGCACAGAAAAAGACCAAGTTATAAAAGAAAATAGTTTCTCTCATCCTCCCTGGCTTTTCTCTTCATCCTCCTTTCAGCACACGGCACGGGATGTTTGCTTTGTGCCTGGGATACTTTGTGAGCTGCAGGGACATCCAGTCCTCATGGCTGTCAGAAATTAGTGTCCATTTACCCTCAAGAGCTCAGCTAAACTTTTCTGTGGGATTGTGGAGTTGAATCTGTCACTCTCCTCCTAATCTTTCCCAGCACTACACAGAAGTTTAATGAGCCAATACCCAATTTAACAAATGACAGCTCTGCTGTTTGCACTCTCTGGTTGCAAAGACTTTTTCTCTCTCACCAGTGCTGGGGAAGGTATGAGGGTGTGCAACAGTAGAACACATATTGGGAACTAAAAAAAAAAAAAAAAAAAAAAAATCACTAAATGGGGTTGTGGGGTGGAAAAAGTAAAATATCTCCCCGGGGTGGGGGGAGGTGGGGTGTGGGAAATAAGTTTTTTTTTCTCTTTGAAAACTTTGGCTTAAAAAAACCCAACCAAACCCTCAGAATGAACTGGAAGTCTCCAGGGTGTTCTTCCTTATCTCCAGAAGTGTTGGAGCTCATGATGGAGCAGTCCAGACTGTTTGCCCTGATTCATTTAAAGCTCTGTGGCTGCAGACAAATCCCTGCCCAGATCTCCCAGCCATTCCCTGGCCACACCAGAGTTCTAAGGTGCACCGAAAAACCTCCTTTTTTTTCATCTCAAAGGCTTTTATCCAACTACATTAGGCAGTCACTTATTTCATGAGTGTGGAAGTAATGGAAATGGAATGTATTCCTTCCCTGGAGCACTTCCCTGGTGTTTGTGTGGAGTTCATTAAACCTGAGGAGGTTCTTTGCCCTGGTGTGAATTCACACCTGAATTCGTGCCCAGCTCCACAGGTAGCCTGACTGACCCAGTCAAGTGTGCACTTCAAGTTTTCTCTGTCTCTGCTTTTGGAGTGGTTTGGTTGTTTTTTAGGTTGGTTTTTTTTTTTTTTTAATAGTATCAGATTTAATTAGAATTTCTACTCAGGGGGTGGGGTCTGCTTCTCTGAGTCAGTGCATCAGAGAAGAAAAGCTTCACTACAAATGAGAGAGACACTGAAAGCAGAATTCAGGAAAATCATCCTGCCTCTTAATTAAAACACAAGTGTTCTGTAGGCATCAGAATCACAGGCGCAGATCGTCCATAAAATATCTATTTTCTCATGTCTGAATGAAAACTGTTTAAATATCAATAGACAGAGAAATAAAAACTACGTTGGTTTCATGTGTGCCTGTCTTTGATGAGAGCTTGAATGAAATCATCTCAGGAAGGAATTAAAAATTGATGTGGATACACAAATGTATCCATTTTATAAAAGTGTTAAATAAGCATTAATACTCTAACAACGGGCAATCTCCCATGTGTATGTACATATGTCAGAATTGATTGAGATTAGAACTTAATTACAGAAAAAAATATATCTTAAGATATAAGTTAACATTAAATGTTAATGACCATTAGCATTTTTCAGCTATTTCAAGCCTTCTGTCTAAAACTCAAATTATGGACAATAAGAAGCTGTTATACCTTTCCTGAAAGGAACCTGAATAAAGATATTTTTGACTTCTTGTTTCTCCTTATTACATGTTGCTTTCAAATATTTGTGAATTTATATTTACATAAACAGGCCTGAACAAGTTGAAGCAAATAATTGGAGTGGTAGCAAAATATGTTCTGTGAAATCCAAATTATACTCTTCCATAGTTTTAATTTAATTTCAGGAAGTCACCCAGAAAGTGTCTTAAAAACCCCATTATCTAAAGTTGCTTATATTAACAATTTCTGCTGTAATAACTTGAATTAAGAAAAAAAAAAAAAAAGAACAGAAATCAAAGTCAGGAGAAATAGATCTTGCTCAGTCTTTATCATTATGGGAAACATTTTAGTTGCTTCCCAGGGTTCAAATAGCTGTAGATATTTAATTAAAGAGCTAGAAAAAAAGATTTATTCCCTTTACTTAGTCACTGCATCTGTCAGTAGGGAGGTAGACAATCAGCTTCTAAGTTTCTAGGTAACATCTCATTTCAGCTAGAAGACAAATAGGAATGAAAGATATTTAATACTACATAGACACAGTGAGAAAATCCCATAATGAAAAGGATGCTGGGATTTGGGATGTTAACACGTGAAATATGTGCAGTGAAAGCTTCTCAGTTAGCAATCTCCTCAGTAAGAGACTGAGCCATGCAGCATTTCATCTCTGGGGAGGGTTTGCTCTGATTATTATAATAATATTAGGTCATGCAAATAGAGTTTGGTATAGAAGACAAAGATGACAATATCTGCGAAGAATAATTTCCATAATGTTCTCAGGGTTTGGATTTTTTCCTCTCCTTTCCTCATTCACATGACACACTACCATAAATATTGCACACAAATGATAATACTGTATTTTCTAAATTATTGAAATGAAACTTTGTGGAAAGAACATAGACATTCCCGAGGAAATAGCTACTTAAATTCTAATACATTTAACCTACTTCAATTTACAGCAGACACTTCAGCATATCTGTGATGAAATCCTCCAGCAAACCTGTTCAGTGCCAGTTGAGTTTAAACCGCACTCAGAAGAGGTGCCAAGGAACACACACTCCTCAATTCTCAACTCTGCCTTCCAGCTGAAGCAGTCAAGTTTCTCCACAGCCTTCTCTTGTTCAACCCCCTAATTGCCAAAATGAAGTGAAAGTAGATGTAAAGTGACTAATTATGGCCTGCCTGTAACGTCAGCACACAACTGGCAGTGTCTTTGTGGGCGCTGGGTGCTGCTCCGACAGCATCTGCTTCCACCAAGAAACTGTGCCACATGTCACGGGCAGACAGTGACTTACAGAACACTCCAGTATAACTTTTCTTCCCTGTCTTCACAAGCCATAATCCACATGAAGGAGTTCGAGAAATAAGCCTCATCTGCAGGAGTTCATTAGAAATAGCTGCTTTATAGCTCACGCCTTGCTGCAGCACACAGACCCCCCCGACTTCGGCGAGCAGCTGAGGGGACGGGTGAGCTGCAGATGACTCTCAGCAGCAATTGCTGTGATTGCTAACCTAGATCATAATCAGACACCAGAAGCACCAGGGCCTGAAACAATTTCCCATCTATTACCTGTTCATTGTAGCAGCTCTCCATCACAGGGTGTCACAGTGACACACAGGATGCATGGCAGGAGGACGAGAATAAGCTTAATCAAGCTATTTTCATTTCTTGCACAAAACATTTAGTTTCAAATACTCAAGACAGCTAGAGCTAAAAGGCTGGCTTGCTGAAATCATCTAAGGTGGTAAATATCTTCCAAATCCACTTTCTTCTACCCCCTGCTTTCCTCTCACACTTTTTTAGGCAAAGCTTTTTTCCTTTTACCATCGGAGGAAAAAATTTCCTTGTTCTGCTTTGACATATTGATGTTCCAATAGGTGTTATTTTCATAAAAACCTTCGTCTTTGCTTCCTCTTTACCACCTCTGAGTTCCACAACCAGAGAGCCCAGGCTGCTCTTTTTGCAGGATTTACTTCCATTCCTTCTTGATGAGAGGAATAGTGATAATGCTTTAGTAGTATTAGTTAATTTGATAATATCTATGAATTTGGGGTTTATCCTATACTAAGCACTGCTTTCCACTTGTTTGAGTTTTGGTTTATATCTCTGTATTTGAAACTTTTAAATTCCACATCAGAGTCTCACACTGAAAAACTGAAAAGAGATCTGGTCAATCAACCTCCCACTAAAGAGAGATTCTCTGGAAAACTCCTTCTGGTAATTCCTACCAGGAGCCAGACATGCAGAACTAAACATCTTTAAAGAGTGGAAATTCCTCTGAATACATTTTGGGGGCATATGGGAGTTTTCCAGTAGAGTCACAGCAGAAGTTCCTGTGCTTCCCACTATCCATGGGAATATAGCTGCACATGTGTCTGATACAGAAAGACATCACAGAAGGGAGATAGAAATGGTTGATGCCTGGATTGCTGCAATATCAATTAAGGCAAAAGGGCATTAATTAATCAATGTTTTTCTCATCACCAGGCAGCTGCAAGTTTCCTCTGTGGATTCTCCACTGGTGAAGGACTAGGAATTCCCATTAGGTTTTTCTCCACTGGAATGATAACTGACTCATCTGTTGTTCTCCCCTCAACCCCCCAGTCCTGGTAACTTTTCCTAATGGGACTCTCAGCAATTCTTTGAGATTTTGGCAAAGGTCTTTCTGACTGCTACAAATGTCTGTGGAGAGAACACAGAGTGGTGTGCAGGCAAACCGCTTGAACAGACAAGGGGAAGGGCCAGCCCAAAGAGTGGATATTTACATTCCCCACGTAGGAAGGGAACAACAACATTAGACTGAAATTATAAGAATCAAATATTCCTTGCTGAGCGTATTCAAGACAAGCTCAAACTGAGCACTGTGGTATTAGAGAGAAATTCCAGCTAAGAAATGCACATAAACATTATTTCTTCTCTTCCTTTCTTTCTCTTGCCTTCTTTTTCTCTCTTTGTGTCTCCTTCTGAAAGCACAATGTGGAATTTGTGTGAGTTTGATGGTTTTTGTTCTCCAGCTCCATAACAACATGAAAACTCTCTCTGAACATTTAAATATTCCACTTTAGTAGCTGGGTCCAAATCTGAATACATATCTATGGCTTGGCCCCCTGCTGCTTAAAGTAAATTGCACTCAGATCAAATTGTGACCCCCAGAAATAGAAGTATTTATATTGAAAGAGAACTGAATATTTACAAGGGTATTGTTACAAACCAGAAAATTATGATATAAATATGATTACACTGTATAAGTCAGATAAAATCTACACAATCCTTTCCTTTAAAGAAACCCAAAATGATTTCGTTTCTGAAGTACACATAAAAAGAATTTCAATAACACTGTATTTTCAGACCTTATTGTTAAAGGATCCAAGGAAAGTTTTTCCCTGGTTCTAGCATTTTCTTTATAAAAGCTGTATTTCAGACAAAGTCAGCTTGGGTCATTTAAAGTCCCCACAAGGGACTGATACTTTGTGAATGGTATTTTGAATGTTTTTGATATCCCAGTTTTTGTGATCCCAGTGTGTCTTTATTTTCTGGACAATTCAGTTATTCTCTCATGCTCTGACCCTATTATGATATTGTTTTTCCCTTCTCTTCACTACCCTGCTCTGTGAGAAAGCTCTCCATAAATTTGATATAAATATAGTTCACATACAATATCTATAACTTAGTCAACTTCACAAGGCATAAAAATAGCAATTTCTTTTTCTTTACTCCTCAGTTCTTATTTTTCTACAATATTATCCATTCACTATGAATTCCCCTACAGCAAAATGAAAATATCCCAACCAAACCCAACAGAAAAAACAGACAAGCCCTTGAAATCCGCTCTATCCACACCAACTATAGGATAATTTTTTTGTGTCCTGGGTTGGCTTGTGCTCTTTCACATAATGCATCAATTTAAATGCAGATGGCCAAGGAGAAAATATATTTCTGCTCACACTGCTCATGTCCCCAGCGTCCAGAGATGGATGTGCCAAGTGGGAGCCCAGAGCAGGGTGCTCAGAGCTCCACCCAAGCTGGCCTTGAACACAGATATTATAAATGCCTCTCTTATGTGCTGGCACAAAACCAGGATTCTGTAGCACCTTGGGTGTGGTGAGTACTCTCCTGCCATCCATTTACTGAGAGCATAACTGCACTGCCACAGCCGAGCCTGGGCAGTGCATCTCTCTGGCAGATTTTCATTCATTCCCTGTCTCTCTTTTCAGCAATATACATTTCAGCCTCCCAAGGTTTTTGCCAGAACTCCTTGATTTGCACACCCTTCTCTCTCTCACTCTTTGGGTGCAACTCATCATTGTGATGTGATGGACAGAGGAGAGATACACAGATCTCACCAGAAACCCAAAATATGTATTTGTAGTGATCCCAGACACAGCTGTGAGCAAAGCTGCTTATAGGACTGCACTGTTCTACGGCTAAGAGGTCAAACAAAACTTGAAGAATTCCAAGATAGTCTTGATGAGATAGCTTCTCCATAACCTTGTCCTGGTGGTTGTCCCACTTGGAGAGGGAATTTACGCTTCAGAAAGACCTGACAGGTAAGACGCAGCAGGGCTGAACACAAGTGGCACAGTTGGATGTATTGTGAGTACATCAGCATTTGCAGCAGCTCTCTCTCATTTCAGGAGGAAGATGACAACAACCCCAAGGCATTAACAGTCTAAATTAGACAGACAATGTGGCTGAAAAATTGAATATCTTACATAAAACAGGGGAGGTCAAAACTCAGCATGGTGATGCTAAGTTATCTCTCTTGGCTGGTAGACTTCATGGAAGAAATAAGTTTATGTATGGGCTGCCTCCTCTAATTCTGAATTCTCAGAGCTTAGGAGTGATTGTTTATCTGCTAACAGCCTGCAGGGATTTGGTAAAATAGCTACAGCATAAAACTGAAAAATAATTGAAATAAATAAAGTGGTACCTGGCAGCATCCTTGTTTATTCTGTGCATCTGATATTAACATTCGGATGTCTTACGCTCGTAATACATAATAAGAAATGAAAATGTCATAAAATCAATACCTTCTAACAGCAGAGGGAAATGTCACAAATTATCCCATTCTCATTATAGTTCTCAGACAGTAATTTTACAAGCCTCCAAGGGATTAGGAAAGCTGAGCATATTTTTGCTCTACCCTCAGATGTCAGTTTTATTGTACATGATCTAGGCAGGGAAGGTTCTCTGCTCCAGAAGTTAGAAATCAATTGTTTTGCCAATGAGATTCTTTTGCAAGGCTGTTAGCTGCCTTTGAAAGTGTGAAACTACCAAATTCTGTGTCCCTGCTTAAAATACTTTGCAACACAAAATGACACTCTAGCCCCTTTGTGGTACAGACTCCTACTGGGTGCACATAAGGAACGGAGAGCTGCGCTCCTAATAAATAAACTTGGCACTTTCTAAAGAAAAGAGATTTACGAAATCTGTATATTTAATTACTCTCCCATGTTTTCCTAGGAGGGGTGTTTAATGAGGGATTAGGGTCTGCTTGACCCTGCCTAGACAAGAATGAGCCAGGAGGAACTGGTCTCTCATAATCCCAATGATGGCATTTGCAAACCTTGTTCGAGTGCAGTGGATGCTCCACATAAATTAAGGTGAAGCTCAGCCTTGTGGTGTCATCTGTGCATATTTCACCAAGCTGATTCACTTTACCACTGATCCTAATCCTCTGACCAATCAACCTGCAAATGTGGTAGCCCATACTCAAACTGCTCTGGAGACAACCAGGCACAAACCACCGAGAGTTCCAGGCTCTGCTGTCACCCACCACAGGCAGAGCCAAGCCCAGCTGCACCACTTGGCTCGACAACACACACTTACTCCTTGCAGCACAGCATAAAACCAGATGAGGCCGTTCATGTCACAGCAGCCAGACCACAAGATATTGTCACAGAATATCCTGAGTTGGAAGGGGTGCATTGGGACCAAAGTCCATCCCCTGGCCCTACACAGGACAGCCCCAAGAGTCCCCACCATGTGCCTGGGAGTGCTGCCCTCTCAGCATCTTCTACTTGTGAACCTCTGCCAGGTTCAGGATTCTGAATTTTACATCACATTGAGAAATCTGAGGAAAGACTTTTTGTGGGAGTCAAATGGATGTTTTGGGAACACCCTACACATTGAGGATTCTTGGACCCAGAAAGGTGAGTCATACCCAAAAAAAAAAACCCAAACACCACACAAAATGCCACCAGCAACAACAGAGGACCCAGGCTTTGGGGATAGCTCCAGTTATGGATATACATAAAATAGAAACTGTCATTGCAGTGGTCTGGAAAAGGATAATACCTTCTGCCTAAACCCAAAATGTCTTTCATTGTGAAATCTCCCCAGTTTTGACAGAGATTTCAAAGCAGGAAATTTTGCCAATACAAATGTTATCCCAGACCTCCCCATCAGAATATAAACTATTGTGCAATAGCCAGAGGTAAAGGAATATAGCTCATACAAATATGACAGGGCTCTGATTTTTAATGGAATCTCTTTCACAACAAAATTTCAACCAGAGAATTTAGTACTTATTTGATTGTAGGTCTCTGGAAGTTCAGAGGGTTACATAGTGTTAAAAAAAAAAAAAAAAAAGTGGCTGGGATCAAAGCCTCTCTGCAAGGAAAAGGCTCAATGTGTTACTACAGAGATAAATTGTGAATTACCTGAGACCTCTAAGTACCTCTGAAGCTCAACACAGCATATCATTCCTTTGAAAAGCCCAGTTTTCAAATAAAGGCCATATTAATAAAATATACATTAGATTATATAACTTAAAAAAAAAATAACACTGAAGTGCTTTGGAAACTGGAGCCAAATTCAATACCAAGCCCTTACTGTGAGTGATCCGTTTGCTACAAAGGCTCAGAATTTTAACTATGGAATGAGCAGCAAAGACCAATTAATTAAATAATGTTTCAGTATTTAATGGACTAACTTGTCAGCACAGAACATTGTGGAACCAAATTCTAATCTCAGCCCACCAACTCTGAGGCCCTAAGATGAAAAAGATCAGTCAATATCCTGCACTTCAAATATGAGAACAAAGAATAAACTCTCCCCCTGCAGTCAAAGTGAGACTCCCCAGTCCCCAAAGTAAAAAAAAAAAAAACCTTTTTGCCAATAACAGATGTGAAAAAAATATTCATCAATCCTTTCTAATGTTATACATTTTGAATATATGAAAGAGAAACGTGTTAGCTAAACAGAGATAACTGCACTAGAGAGCAGAATGGCTGACAAGATGAATATCAGATGAAAATGACAGCTGTTACAATTAAATTCAATATTTATGTTTTCCTAGTTGAAAATGACATCTTATTTAAAAAAAAAAAACTCTCTCACCATCTGAGGAAAAAAGCAAACAACTGCCTTTTTTTTTTTTTTTTTTTTACTTTAAAAGAAATATTGTAGGAAAAGCTCTTTAAGTTTGGAGTCGTCTTTTTTTTTTTTTTTGGCTCCAGATCCCTCATTTTTGTTTTCATTTCCACATGAGTTCTTTTGAGGCTTGTGTGTTTGCAAGGATTCACATGTCACTCTGCATAAAAAAGGTCAAGTGCCCTCCAATATAGACCCATGTTTTTTCCCTGAGGGATGACTGTGTGTTACTGAAATCAGTGCAGCAGCAAACCCAGCTTTAGACGCTGCCAGAATTTTTGTGTAGGTACCTTCTATTGAGTATTTAATCTATCAAAACCTTCCTGGGGAGTGGTGCAGAGGAGAACAGGACACATTCCTCTCTCTCATTATGGCTATCTCGAAGATGCAGAGGAGCAGAGTCCAGACCACCCCACAGTTTTGCCACTGGCTTTAATTTCACACGCTGTTCTTGCCCTCCGTTCCTGCTGCTGGAAGAGCTGGTCCTGTTGATGTGATTAGAGGGATATGGCACATAACAAAGCTGGCTTGCACTACAAGGACATTTTTATGCCATAAATTCCTTCCAAGTGTGGCAGAGCTACCTCAGGGCAACACTGTTCCATCCTTCAGGACTGCTGGATTTTTAAAAATATATATATTTTTCTTTAATCTCAGGGTTTGTGTTGCTTAGTGACTTTTTTTCCTCTCAGGCACTTGGCAGCACATCAGCTCCAGAAATCATACCATTTTCCTGACCTTTAGACTCTAAACTAAGTAAAGTTTGAATCTCTTGGTTTTCTCATTTTTTGTATTCGTTTCTTTCCCTTCTTTTGATCGTATTAGAGCTATTAGAGTTTTCCTTTCACACTATAACCCCTGGATTTATCAAATTAAATGCTATTTGGAGGGTTTGGGATTTGTGTTCTGAATCTTGTTGTTGAAATATTCCACCTGAAAGCTCAGCTATGAATCATTAGGAATCACTTAAGTCTTAATGATGTCAAGCAATTAATGAACAAAAAGATACATCACAAGATTCGAAGAGATGCACACAGTAATAATAAGGAAAATGAGCTCTCTTCAAAGTAGGAGGACTTGATATCCCAAAAGTGACTTTGAATAAACTTGTCATTGTTTCCACCAGTTTTGCTTTTGAATATGACTTCTGCTACCCATTAAAATATGTAATTAGTGTTTATTTTCAACGCAACTGACACCTGTAGAACATGGACAGACTGGTTTTGCAATTATGTCAACGCTGTGCAGTGACCTTGAATTGTGAGAGAGCCAGCTGCCAGAAAAAGAAATCTTTAATTTCATTGACTCATTAAATTAAAATCATTTTTAGCAAAAATAATCATGGATGAATTGCCATATGTTCTTGAAACTTAGGAGAATGGGGAGATTTTTAAATAATCAGAGTGCAGAGCTGTTCTTTTGAACTAAAATGTTTTCAGCATTTCTATTTCAGCTACATTTACAACCCAGTTGAACATAAAGTTCTGAAACAGCAGGAAAAATTAAGTAAAGGAATGAATGATGCTGGGAGTTACATGCTGTTCACCAAGAGATATAAGTGAGAAGTCTGTAGATGAATAAAATATTAAAATACTAATGTAACTCTGTAAGAAAAACTTAACAGATTGCAGAAATAATCGTAATTTTTTTTTTTTATACTGATGATGTTTCCCTGAATCAAATGTAATGCAAGTTTTAGAGTTGAATAAGATTCAAAATGGAAAGATAAGCAACAGAATCTGGTGCAAGAGACTTACAAGATCTTGTTTGGAAGAAAATCCAGATGAACAGGGGCACCATCTGTTCTCTTCCAGTTGTTCCTGCATTCATCACTACACAAATTATGGCCACTGAGGCACAGATACACCAATCACAGCACACAGAATGGGAGGAATGGGGGACCTTTGGGCCAAACCAGAATGTTTCTCTGTGCACAGTTCCTCCTTCTTCTCCTCTGCCCATCCTCCTCTGAATCTTCTAAAACACACAAATAGGCTCACTGGATTTAAGAAGGCTGTAACATTATTTGTGCATTTCTATCAAAGTGAGTTCAGATAATGGTGGTGAGACTGAGACTGCAACTTAAATTATAAAAGTCTGGTGAAACTTAGATAACAAAAAATGGAAAGCTTACCCCAGGAAGAGACTTTTGAGATAAAAAGAGTTATATCAAATAGACAAAGAAACTTTCAGAAAGTTCAGCATTTTCTTCTGCCTTTACTGCCCACCTAAGTTATTCTTTCTTTTGCATTAATTCATATCATAAGCAACTATACTGTACCAAGAGCTAGGACATGGCCAACTCTATTTTGAGTTCTGTATTCAAATATTTTTACTTTTTTCTTCATCCAAGGACAAATTAGTGATCTGTAATCAGCAAAGTTTCCTGAAAACCTGTCACAATGCTCTTTTAAAGGAATACCAAAGAGGTGACTTCTCTTGTTGTTAAATTTTGTATCACTCTTGATGTCTTAAGGAAAACCTAAATCCAGACCCCAGATTCACCCCAATCAGAATCATTTCTGATCACAATCTCTCTCTGAACGTGACTTTCTGAGGACTGTTTCTGCTCTTACTCTGAGACATTTCACTGAATGTCTCTTAGGAAGCAACAGCCAGATCTATTTGTCACTTCCTGAAGAACAGCTCCTGAGGACAGGCAGTGCCCCCCGAACACAGACATCTCTGCTAATCAGTGCTGAACTTTAGGGGAAGTGATTTGTTTTGTTTCATCCAAACCCCCGTGGTTTGAGGAAGCGCAGCTGTTACAGGCTCGGTTTGCACACCCATTGTTCCTTTGAAGGCAATCTCTGGGACTGCCCATTGATCTCCTGCTTTTTGTTATG
The DNA here is from genome assembly GCF_965178545.1 of Coloeus monedula. Lineage (NCBI taxonomy): Eukaryota > Metazoa > Chordata > Aves > Passeriformes > Corvidae > Coloeus > Coloeus monedula. The sequence goes on along the minus strand of NC_138792.1, from coordinate 16,858,027 downwards.
ATCACTGAAAGTTTTCCAGAGCTCATTGCAAGTCATGTTGCTAGCTGATTTCTGATAAAACAAAACTGCCGCGAGCTGCACTGGGGAAAAAGAGAATAGGTGATAAAGAGAATATTATGTTTCATTAGATGGTAAGAAGATATGTCAGCTTCAAAGATGAAGCCAAGATCATTATGTGAGCTCCTTTTGTTAAATAAATGATGCTTAGAAGAACAGAAATGGGAATCAGAACTTTAAAGTAGATAGTATAAAAATACGGTAATTTGTTACAGAAATATATTATACAAAACTCTATATTATTTATTTCTTTAAAAACTCAAACTGGGTAAATGGGATATTTTGGGAAAAAAATAAATTGTGCCTTCTAGATTGAAGTCCATGTGCAGATTATTGGCCTGAGCTCCTTTGATCTACCTTCATTCTCAGCCAGCACCTTTTTTTTTAAAGTCAGAAGTTATCAGCTTCAGCTATATTGCTGTATGGATTTTTAATTTCTTTTCTCAAAAGAAAAAATTGCCTACACAGATATTTGCAAAACAGCATACAATTTAAAGCTGACCTATCAACAGTTTCTTCTCTCTCATTGTGTTGGGAGTTTCTGGCAGAGTGAGGGACTCAGGAAAGCAATGCCTGAACATAAGGAAGCTCAGCAAATCCACAGTTCTTTTAACAAAGTTTAGCAAGTCTTGCTATGAGTTAATAGAAAACTATGTATGTTGTATATGCACATTGCTGTACATGCAAATATACAGGTAAAATATTAAACAATCATGAAAGCAACACCTGGGCGCTGAAGTATTTCATTTAAGAGAAGCTTGCTGCATGAATTCGTTTCTAAAATATAAAATTGGCATTTAAAATTCCAACAATCTTCAGAACTCCAGGATGCTGAAGCCAGAGCTGTGTCCCTGCAGCACAGGGAAAGCAAAGGCAGGAACTCACTTAGCCATACTGACAAAAACAACCAGTGATTTTTTTCCTGCTGAGCCCTGTATGAGCTGGAAGGATGAGAGTGTCCCCAATTAATTTTGTCCTTCGTTCCCTGACAGAAGGTCCCACGCTCTCATTCCAGCTGATCAGCTGCTTAATGTTGCACATCAGAACCTGCAGCAGCCATTAGCACCAGGGAGGGCCTCAAATAGCTTTGGTCAATCAATGTAAAACATGACCAAATATTAATTACTGCATTTAGCCTGCCTAAAACCTACTAAACTCTGAGGAAAAAATGGGATTTTGCTGCTATTATTGATGTGCTGGTTTAGAGATCTCCAAGGCGAACACAGTGATTTTAAAACCGGATTGAATTCTTGTCCACAACACCACAGCATTTTAAATATCCCAGATTTATCCTTTTGGAAAATGAATTCACCTTAAATATAAACCCACAAATGTGCCCTCAATCACTTCAAAATTATTTGTAAAAGCATCTTGAAAATCAAGTTATAACTACCAGATTTTCTGTTAGAACAAATCCAAACTAAACCCCAGAAGCACAAAAGAAATCAGAACCAGCCTGTAGAAAGAAAGTGTTCAGTAGAGCGAAGCTTCATCTAAAGAAGTATCTGTTTACCCTGACAGTTTCTTTCTTCCCTTGCTATGTTTTCTTCTATTTTCTATTATTTTGGAAACTCTTTCTGTCTTGTCAGAAAAACCACTCATATCAAAGCTGTATTTCTGTGCCTGCATATTCCTGTCTAGTCATATTTGGTTCCTCTCCATATGACAGCTTGTGTTTCATCATTATTAAAAATGCAACAAAAATTGCAAATTACTTAATTAGTTGTGGCTGAAATTCAGTATAGAATTTTATTGTATTTGAGAGTCACACATCTCAAACTCAGCACCATTCTGCACCAAGTTTGGCAAATGGGAAAATGGGATCACCTCTTCTCATCTTTGCAGTAATTATCTCCTGTTTAATACCATCTAATCCCCAGGAAGGTTTTTAAGAGTTTCCTTTTTTATTTGGAGACAGGTACAGGCAATTAGCAGTGTAACTGTACCTTGATTTCTTTCCCATGTTGGCCAAAAATTCCAGGGAAAACACATACAAAAAAATGTTACCTGAAACCAGGCAATTTCTGTTGGGTAATGATATCCTGAGCAACTGTCCCAAATTATTCAGAACTTGGGATCTGCTGGATATGGCTGAATGTAACTAAAGGTTAAGAGGAAAAACTGAATGTAAAGTGCTGATAAATTGCAAAAAACTGAATGGCCAAAGGATTTTTTCCCTCTGATGCAAGATATGCAAGGGCAAATTTTGTAAATTTTTCTTGTATTGAAGAAGAGAATGGAAGGTGAAGCAGCTGGGATAATTCTTTGTGCCTGCAAACTCCTAAATCCCACCCACTTCATCATGGACAATTCACTCTGTGAGCCCTGAATAATACACATAACAGCTGTAATATAGAAAAATCCACAGTATGTGACAAAGGCAACAGAGCTACATTTGAAACCTTTATCTACAAGTGCCAGGGATTTCACAGAGTTGAAACAGAGCAATAGTTTTTAAAAAGGATTTCTTACTGGTTGTGAAATATTCACAGAAATCATGACAATTTTAGAACAATTCATCCCTCAAAAAAAAAAAAAATAATCACAACCAAAAATATGTTAGGCTTATTCTGTTTTATGGGCTTGACTGGGTAGATAATGTAGGTTGCAAAAAAATCCAAGCTGAAATCCTTGTTCATCCTCAACTCCCCACGTGGAAGAAAAAAAAGCCATAAAAGAGCTTAAAGCACTTAAAGTGTGACTTAGTCTGCTTTTAGGTATTTTAATTGTAATCCTTAAAACCTTGCTCAGCAGCTCTCTAGACATCTGAAGTTCAGAAGTCACTTTCCTAGGAAATTCCAGTTTTGCTCCTGCAAATACTTAAAAAAAAAAAAAAAAAAAAAAAAAAAAAAAAATCTGAGTCTGGAGCGCCCTTGGCTCCTCAGTTCGTGCCAAATCCTTGGCGTGGTTGTTCCTGACCCAGTGAGGGGGCAGTGGGTGCACTCCTGCCACAGGTTTTGCATCTGACTTTGCTAAAATCTGTCCTCCAGCCGAGTTTGAGCTGAATCTCCATCCCCACTGCAGCCTGGGAGGAGCCAAGCGTGCAGCTCTCAATAAAAAGGGAAAGCGCGAAAGGCTCTGGCAGTTTCTGCTCTCACACACGCACCTTCCTGCTGAGCTGGAAATCACTTCTGCAGCCAAAGAACAGCAAGAAAACGCTGCTCCCACAAACGATGTGGGCAGTATCTGGAGAAACAGGGGAGGTGTTCTTATCTCAGCTGATGAGTGTGCTTATCTCAGACTGAAAAGAGAAGCAGGAAAGGAATAGATTGCTATGACACAGTCTAAGATGCTGAGTTCCACACACGGCTTTGGAAATATTGGAAAAACTCTAGCACAGATTCACGGTATCCTGCACATATTTCAGGGATACCTGGTGTGCAGAGAGAAATTAGAAACCCATGAGAAGTGAAATGGAGAAGTCCCTTACCTGTTGTAATCTGTTAAGTCTTGCCCTTGTAAATTGACAGAAAACTCTTGTAAGGAGCTATTAATTTATTAAAAGTTAGCTAGTCCACAGCCTAGCTAGTCTAACTAAGAAAAGTCACTGGGCAAACTACATTTCTCTGCTTTTCAGAAGCCAAAGAAAATAAAATCACTTCTCAAACAATTCAGCAAGATCGGAACATTTTCCTGTTGCCTCAAGTTACCAACTGAACAAAACCTCACCGTGGCTTCTTTAACATCTCAGTTCTGGTGTTTTTCTTCAGAAAACAAGAGATAAGATGCATGTATATTTTTCAGAAGCTGAATCTTATCATTTTTATAAGGTCAAAACTGAACACAGGAAATTGAAAACTCTGTGGAGGAAAATAAAAAACACTCTGTTGCAGGTGTGCTGATTGTAATGTAGGTTTTGTTTGGTTCTTGGTTTTTGTTATTTCAGAATTGATTGGACTTTCTCCTAATACTTTATTCTTAAAAATGTAACCTTTTTCTTTAGAGTTGTTACTGTTTGAATTGCTTGATATCTTACAAACCACACTCAGATTTGTTTTATAAATAGAGAGAATGTTATCTAACCCTGAGCCCTGCAATGCTGCTGATACAAAATATCTTCACTCCTAAAGCTGGATGAGACTCAGGATTATAATTTTCTCCAAAGTTTTTTGATAAACAAAGAATATTTTAATTTTTTTTGACTGAGCTTTATTGTTTCACTGCTTTTTTTCCTCTTCACTACTTCAAAAATTACTCTGCTGTGATAGGACTTCAGTTTTCTGCAAAGTGGGTTTGCTATATATATCCTGCAAAACTATTTACATTCATTTATAATCGCTGAGGACACTTGATAAGTGTCTTTCCCTTACAATCAAGAACCATGCATTTTCCCCAGAATAGCAGTGGCTGTTTGGATAGCTTTTTAAAGCCATGTTTCAGTCACATTATTTGAACCAATACAGATAAACTCTTGACCTTAATATATTTGAACATGCATCAGTTACCAAAGACAGAAGAACACACAGTTCTTCAGCAAAAAAAAAAGACAAATAACCATCAATAATTAAATGCTTCTAACTTTCAATGGAGTGCTTGCTTTTCCTTTTATAAATACAAATTAACTTCTTTGTGGGATAGACTACCATCTTTTCATCTTAGGATCAGGTCTGCAGAGTGAGGATCTGATACCATTTTCCAGCACCTAAAGAGATGGTAGGGAACTGAGCACATCCTGTACCCCTTTGAGACAACAAAAACTGCTCAACCTAATTTAATGTCCATTTCTTACCCCCTCCATAATTCTGTCCAAGGAGTGTGAACTAACAGAAAGGGTATTTATAATGGATGATAAAGTTATGATCAATACTCATGCAAAATTTAGCATCTGATTTAAAACTGTTTGATAGAATGCAAAAAAAAGGTGAATAATACATGAAGTTCTTCCTCCATGAGTGCTGCTTCACACCCTCAAAGATGTAAAACCTGTTCATTTAAAGCATAACCCACAAGTATTGCAAAGATTTTAGCCTTAAAGAACTCAGATAAGGTGAGAAACCAGCCAGCCCAGGAGCAGAGTTAAAAGGAATTAGAATCCCACACCAGAAGGAAAACTGTTTATGCTCTTCCATGGTAAACCTTAACAGGAGTGGTTTTAAATCCATAGCATGGGGAACAGGCAGCACTGAGCACAGCAATCCTGCTCTCCTGCAGGTTCTGAAATTATTAATGAGCTGCAGGACCCAATCTGTTATTGAATTAATTATCATTAATCAAATTTTCCTGACTCCAGTGAAAGACAACCAATGTCTGGATGGACACAGCTGTTTATCACTTTGATGTGCAGTTTGGGTTTTCTACTCCTTCGGGACATCCATCTGACACAATCCGAATCAATCAACCATTAGATAGATTTTTTTTAGGTATTTTCTTTAGTTACTGAAGAGAAACAAACCTCTTTAGAAGCCAGGCTTTCTCTCTGCACTAGATTATTCATTTTGAACCCTTTGGGATGAGTTATCTTCTAGATTTTCATCAGTTTTACATTAGATATTAAGAATGAATTTAGACAACAATCTCATACTAGTTGAGATTATTTGTATGAGGTGAGATCTGAAACAAACAGAATTTGTCAAGCTATTTTAAACAAAACCTTTTCTCACACTTTAAATTTTAAAAATAAACTGCATTCAGTATTAATGTCACAATATTCATACAACATTAATTGTATAATTCCAGGGTTTTTTTCTCCCTCTTCACATTCATTTATGAACATCAATCATTTGAAATACATGAAGTAAAAATAAAACAAAAGAGACAAAAAGGGAACTAGTGTTGATTTAAACACTGCCTTGAGAAAGCTCCTCCAACAGTCACAGCCTGTGTCAGAAAAGACATCCTGTAAGTGGTTTTTCAGGTTAGACAGAATAAGTCCATTTTACCCTTTGGATATAATGCTATTTCTTCCAATAATGATAGCTGTGGCAATTTTTATCTTCCATCCTGTTATTGAAGGAGGATTAAGATATTTCTAATGTCATACGAGTACTCTTTGGGAAAGAGTGATGGTTATTAAAAAAAAGTGCTCTAAATTTAGATGATTCAAAGGTGTCAGGATCCACATCTAACAGACAAATTTAGCAGGCAAGGACTGGGGGATGCTGAGCTGCTACTGGTCCAGACATCTCCTCAGATGGGAGCAATTTTCTTTGAGGACAGAAAAAAGAAATAATCATGGAACAAAAGTACCACAGAATATTGACCTTCAGCTCTCTGTCAGCTTTGGTTGATTGGATGAATATAGTCCAGGAAAGGTTTAACAAAACCTTACACTCCATCTTCTTTACCACAGGGAAGACAGTGAAGCGATAATGTCACCATTTTACCAATTTTTGCAGTTGTAATCAGTTGTTCACTTTTTTTTTTTTGTATGGAAATAGAATGGGCTTTTTGGTTTTTGGCTTTTTTTGGCTGTTGCTTCCTAAGAGACATTCAGTGAAATGTCTCAGAGTAAGAGCAGAAACAGTCCTCAGAAAGTCACATTCAGAGAGAGATTGTGATCAGAAATGATTCTGATTGGGGTGAATCTGGGGTCTGGGTTTAGGTTTTCCTTAAGACATCAAGAGTGATACAAAATTTAACAACAAGAGAAGTCACCTCTTTGGTATTCCTTTAAAAGAGCATTGTGACAGGTTTTTAATTTGCTTTTTTCTTCCTTACAGATTAATTTAGTTCAAGTGAAAGCTGGTCCATCTTCCTGAAATTGGAGACCATTACGATGGGCTAAACCCTAAGTTGCTTGGTACTTCAAATGCTAAAAAAATGGCATTTGTATGGCTCCAGTGAATGTTGCACTGTCTGCCAGCGCCACCACTCAGCTTTCGTTAATGGAAACCACTGCTTGAAAAGCTGCTGAGAAACTCAGTTATCTTCTGAAAGCTGGGAGGTGCGTCTTGCAGAGGTGAGAAGCGCAAGGTTGCTGTGAACACACACGAAGCGCATCCTGAGCGCCGCGCTTCCCCCAAGGACGGAGCGCAGAGCTGCCGCCTCTTCCAGGGCTCAAAAGCTGGGCAAGAAGGGCAGCAGCATTCCCGGCGTGTCCCCTCCTGAGCTGAAAGTCAACAGGAGGCAGGAAGAGGTGTGAGCAGCTTAGTTCAGCTGCTGAAGGAGGGATCCTCAGGCATTATCAGCCCCAGTTTGCTTTTCATAGGCTCTATTCGATTATAGGAGAGCAGCAGGGAGAGTCCCCGGTGTCTCAAGGGCAGCGTTTCTCATACATATTTAACAGCTTTGGGCTGAGCCCGGCGTTTCTAGAGAGGTACTGAATCAGGGCGATGGGAAGCAGGAGAATTAGTTTGTCAGGAACAATGCATCCAGCTTGGCCAGCATACCAGGGCAGGAAGAAAAGATAAGAGACCTCTGATAAAACCAGGGGGAGTCTCAGACAGACATCCTGTGAACTAGCTCAAACCAGTCTCAAAGGCCAAGGATACAAAAGAGCATGCACGGGGGAGAAAGGTGAAAAGTTCAGGATGAGGAAGACCTTCGGCCTTCATCAAAAAGACCCTCGGAGACCCCTACCAAAAACACCAAACCACACTGCGCAAGCGCAACGCGGATGTAAATGACTTTTGGGTTCATTATAATACGGAGCGAGGCTGGGCGGGGCTGGGTGATGAATATGTACAGGCGTGTTGGGAAACTTAATGACTATGGAACTTGTAACCCCGTAAATACCGAGCTGAATGCAGCTGTGGGCACGCATGGCTTTGGAGGAGCGATCCCCCGTGCGTCCCAGCGCTGGAATAAACACACCGACTTTACCACTTCTTTAGTAGCGGCGTTCTTTCCGCTCTTCAGGACAATTCTCTTTGAGCTCGCTGTCTTGAGCAAGGGCTCAGGGCTGGACTCCGCACCGATATTGGCTTTAAGCTCTTCCACCTGGGGCTTCTCTCCGCTGCCCCAAAGCGGCGCCAGTGGGATTATCACATAGCCCACGATGCACTCACATTTATAATAAAGTGCTGCCAACGGCCTCTAAAAATAAACCAACCCCCCCATCAGGTCATACACAGCTTGCTAATCACAGAAGAACACCCAGAGACCCATAGAAATTTCTGTTTCACTAGCACAGAATAATGGAATATCAACAGTCACAGTATAAATATGTGCATAATGACGCTTTATCTTTTGTGTACAGCAAGGCCCCGTTCGTTATCTCTTCACAAACAGTTCTGATTACGCAGTCTGACGAATGCATTTCTCTAGCAATGCTGCAACAGATTTGCAGGCAGAAGTGTGTGTATGTTGCAGAAAGAGAATCTCTCAGGCTCTTTCAAATGCAAAAGATTCACTTCAATTCACCAGAAGAAGCTAACTCAGGTTTAATAAACACTTAGGTACCAGAGCACTAGGTTCAGTTCAAGTTCTCTGCTGCTACAGCCTGAAATATTTATAGCTTGTATTCAGAATTTTCCCCACATTTATATCCTGCTATTTGAAAGATGTTTGCATTTTCAAAGAAAACAGTTCTACCTGTGTTGAAGAGCTATTCAACACATAAAAGAATAAATTCCCCAAGCTGCTGCTAGAAATATGACTGACAGAAGAACAAGTACATTCTGGAAATCTAAAGAGGCAAATTTTCATAAAACTATTCAAGAAGCAAAATTAGTGACTAGAACTCTATATATATATATTTTTTTTTTACAGAGATAATCTTTGCAAACTTTTCTTAGCTACAGCTGAAATAGCAGAATACCAAGAAAATAGAGGTATATAGGATTGATAATGTATCATTAGTTTCTTTAAAACCAAATTTTTTCAAATAGTACGTGTGGCTCAGAGGAACTGAAAATATGAATTCATACTAATACTTTCTACTTGTAAAATTTTAGGTATTATACATTGAGATTTGCAATGATAACTCAGGCTTTCAAAACAACGGAGATGGTTAAAAAAAAAAAAAAAAAACAATCAAAAAACCAACATTTACCCTCTCCTATCCTTCATTCACCAAAAATCTGCCCTGGAATGACTTTCTGGCAGTGATGGAATCAACACAAGCGTGGGACTATAATCATACCCAAGCAATTCTGGCAGATATGAAGCCTTTCCTTTCCCCATCTCTCTTCTCCTCAGTATTCATATGATTTCCCCACGTCCTCTGTTAATCACAGCTCTCCATTGCACATTGTTTCTTTTACCCTCCCAACCACACAAATCCATAAATGTCTTCCACATTTCTCCCTCCCCACTGTCCCTACGATTTGATTGGAAGCATTCATCCCACAAGGAAAAAAAAAATAATAATAAAAAAATCAATCTCATCGGAACCTTTTATTCCTTCTCTACTGAAATCAACCTGCATTTCTCCAGAGCCTCTCAATTTCTTTAAGAAATTTTGTCTTTTCCCAGCTAAATTGGCATTTACTACTTGTTTCCTGGTTTTCAAATAACCACATGGCACCTGAATTTAGCTAATGAATAGTATTTGAACTTAAGCTAAATAGGGGGGAACACCTTGTATAAATATCTGCTTTCTGTAGTTTTTTGATGGGTTTGATGTGATCTATTTTGTCACACTGCAGTAATGAGAAATCCTGAAAAAAAATCAAATATTTTCTTTTAGAAGACAGTTGCAAAAGTGGGCTTGATGATTTTGTCCCATCTCCAGGATAATGGATGAATAACTGCACTCTACATTTAATATAAACTACATTTTTAAAGGAATTATAGAGTGTTCATGGAATTGCAGCTTCTTATTAATCAAATTCATTTGTTAACCCCCTTTTACTAAGCAGTGTTTGTTAGTCAGTGTGAGGGAACAGGGCCACATTGCTAAACCTCATTTTAAAGAGTGAATGTTTTCAAAACAAGATTTGATTTAGTAAGAGGAATCCTCATCAATCCATCAGGACATTTCCTGTGCAATCAGAATTCCACACCAAAGGAAGTGGGAACTAAAATCTAAAGGAAAAGGTGAGAAGTAAACCTTCATGAAAGAATATTTTACGTGATGTGAACATCAGCATCTTCAGCCTGGCAGACCTCGTTGTTCACACCTTTTTACGTGGGTTTAGGGCTGTGCCCCACAGATTCCCCTGTAAGGGGCAAAGTCCTTTTCAAGGGCTGCCTGTGCTGGGGGACCATTTATCATCCTTTTCCCTTCCCTGCTCTTCTCTGGAAGGGAACAGTTCTGGCTGGAGGACAAAAGGAACAAAAGCAAGAGGCTCCAGAGATCTCCCTGTTCCCTCCAAAAGCTGCTCTGCATTTCCTTTGTTCTTTCACTGATCCTGCTCCCTTTCTCCCCTCCAGGGAGGAGCCATGAGCTGCAGGAGCAGATGTTTCTAATTTCATCAGACACTTCACACTGATACTCAGAGCTTTACTTCCCAGTTAAGCAATGAGAAGGGCTGGTGTATCTCATAGGAGCAGCAGGACTCTCTAGAGGGGCTGATATATATAAATATACATGTCTAACAAACCAAAAATGTCATAGTCTACAGTAAAATATAAATAGCAAAGTCAGTACCACAGACTACTTATGAAGTATGTCATTAAGAACATGAAGCTAAGTAAGATATTAACTCATTCTTCTAGAAACAAAAGTAAAATTGAAATTTACTGTACGAATCCTTTGTGTAAAACTCACATAGCTTCAAAATATCTTTCTCCAAACAAATGCTAAGAACTTCTAAAACAGATTTTCTAAAGCAATAAGTACAAAGAAGTTCACTCCTTTTGAACCCCAATTCCTTTTCCCCTCTAATTTATCTTTCTTCACCTACTTCTTTATTCCTCATGGTCCCAATTAGTGAGTTTTTCCTAAAAGTTGTTAATCCAGAAAAACACACAAAGGAAAACCTACCCCCTAACTTACAAGTGCACCCAGCTGGAAATTGTCAGCTTTAAAAGACAAAAAAACAAATCCAAATATTAACTTTCTGTTTTCCTGTAGGATTTAGTCTATCCTGAGCAGTGACATTATAGGATAAACACAGCAGGGTTCTGGTCCTGCTTAGTCAGCTCTAGCACAGAACACTCACTCAGACTCAAAGTCCTTAGAAAAAAACACAGTTTAATGAAATCAAAGTCTTAAAAGCTGAGGAAATGCCCATCTTCTTACAAATCAGGGTTTCTACAGAAAGGTAGACTTTCATTAATTTTAAATGGCAATAAGAGCTCATTGTCCAGATATACATATATTAAAAAAAAGACCTGAAAAAGGATCACTTAAAACTTACTTGTGCTGAAGCTGTAGGATGTACCTTCCTCCCTGTTCCCCCTCCATGAGGGCTTTCTATGGGATTGAGCAGGTGTTTGTGGTTGGGTTGGAGCCACTCAGGTGAGGGGAATATTGTTGTGCTGCTGTAAAACAAGTGCAATCACAGAGATTATGAGAGTCTGGAGCTCCCAGGAGCTGCAATCTAATAATTCTTGAAATTAACATAATTATTCCAAATTTAAAAGCATAAAAATAATATTACACTGGCAAATAGTGACTCAGCAAAATTAAAAGAAAACCTGCATGGAGCTGCTTTGAATAAAGTCAATAATAAAAGAGATTTCTCAAAAAATTTCCCTAAACCATCTAGCCTCCCTAGTTAACTTAATTGTTGGAGCAGATGTGGAGAAATATCATTAGAAAAAAGAAAAGAGAACACTTTAGACAGGTCTTCTTTCTCTTTTCTGTTTTTTTTTTCTTTTTTTTAATCTACAATTGTCTAGCTCTAAGAATGAATTCAGATGGTAGAAGGCTTTTCATTTCTCTGACAATATAGCTAAATGAAACAGATTAATATCATACAAATAAAATAAATAAAGTAAAATAAAATGCCTTGCCAGCCATCTCTGAATTGCTGTAAGTAGATATCTCAGAAGCTGCAGTGAGCTTCCCACTCTAAACTGAAATATTTAGTTTTAGAGTTTGTGTTTTCAAGCATCAGATCTCTTGGTAAAATTTCTTATGAGAGAAATAATCTGGATCCCTTCTGACAAGGAACAAACAGACCCAGAACACGGTATCACATCCCAAAGGGATGACAAATTTATTCTCTGTATATTTCTTGCCTTAATTTAATTCTATCAAGAATTGCAATTTCTAAATCATTTATCCGAACAGATAAGTTAATAAAAAACATACATAAAGTAAAATTAATATAAAAAAGCCTTTCTAAAACAACAAAAAAAGGCTGTATAATTTTATCTCGTGTTTAATACCTTTTGTATGCCAGAGCAAAGCAATGGAATGTGCTCTGGGGGAAAAAACAACAGTGTGAATAAAACATCCTGAATATGAGAAAAGGCCATTGAGCCTAAAGAGAATTGGCTCATAATGCTCGTGCTCCCCCAGGAAGGTGCCTGATTGCCTCCTGAATGGCTGCAGCCTCTTCTCGTGGCCCAGGGCGCCGGCCCAGCCTGCTCATGACCAGAGTGAGCAAGGCACGGCTCAGACGTTCTGAAACTCTCCTTCCTCGCCCCCAATTCACACCCTGATCCCTCCAGTTTTCAGTGTGGTTACACTGGCCAAGGGTGTTCCTTGTACAGACACTACTTAGGCTTTAACAAACTTCCCTTGTCTTCTTATTTTCTATCCAGTTCTATTGAAAGTTCATGTTGTCATTATTTTTCCCTCTAAATTTTGTCCATCTGCTTGAATAATTCCACCAAGTTCTCTTTCCTGGGGTCGTGATGGGCTTTGACAGCTCTCCTTAGGTTCTTCAGCTCTCCTTAGGTTCTGCTGGAACTAGAACTGGAATAATCCCAATGTCTGGGAGCGTAATAGGAAAATAGGGATTGTATTTAGTGTATTCCTGAGTGCCTGTAGGTTCATAACACTGAAATATAGTTAAATCACCAGGTTTTAGCAGATATATTACCACAAGGAAAGGAGCTGGGACATTTCCCCATCTTCATGGCATAAATTACTTTCTTCTGAGTGAGCACATACTTGTGCAGCTTCTTCTTTATTTTATAATAACTCATTTGTAGAGCTAAGTCTGAAATGGTCAAAACATTACACATAAATATAAGGAAGATACATAAAATTACTTTTCCCTATCTGCTTCAGCTGGGAATTTCATGCCAATCTACTGCTAGCCAATATCCTCCCACAGATTGCATTTGTGGTAAAGTGGATCTTATATTTCCACAGCTGCAATAAATTGGTTTTGTCCAAGCCATTTTCTATATCTTTAAACTCTCCCTAAACATCCCAACCAACTACATCTGTGGTTTTCCTTTGCAATTTAAAAAAATAAAAAAAGAGAAGATCTGAGTAACAGTTTGAACTAAAAAAAGGACTGAATTTTAATCTAAACAGGTGTTTTTTGAATTATAAACTGTGAAAGAAAACTTAGCAATGTAATTAAATCCAAATTATCCAATTTCATGCCTATTAATACTATGAAGTTGAATTGTTTCTTAATCTACTTTGAAGGGTTGTTTTGATATTCAAATTGCCACTACAGAAAAAATGTGGGTGTTTAGTAAGATATCAAGTGGACTTCTGCTGAGCTACCAGATTTCCCAGGCATCTTGTCCCTGTCGATGTGGAATACTCAGCATTTTCTAGGGAGCTTGGATGGCTGAAAGTATTTCTCAGCTGATGAGACTTTAATGCAAATAATAAATATTTAGAACATGCATATAGAAAGAATTTTTATAAATATAGCCCAGTGATTAAAGGCAAGCTGGAGGTGCTTATTTGACAACTGAAAACTTCCTGCTCTGTGTGCAGCCTTTGGAAGTCAGACATGGCTCTAACAGCAAGAGTCTTTGGATTATTTCATAAATAGCAGTGGGTAAATAGGCTGCAATACCAGTTTTGTTACATTTTTAATTGTGAAGTTTAGCTTAACATTAAACAAGACATTAAAAAATGTCTTGAAAGAGAAATAATTGGATAAAATTTCTGAAGGACAAAGATTTTATGGCCTTTGGCTGTATTACATTAAACTTTCTCATAGCAAATATAATGCAATGAGTCCCCCTGTGCAACCACAAACATCCAAGGTAATAAGGGATGGGGTGCAGGAACTCTGACCTCCTTTTAAGCTCAATTATCCTTAATTTGCTAAATAATTAAATTGTTCACCTTCATACATCTTGAAAATTCTGTGTAATAAACAAATTGCTTTTTATCTACAGCACTCACCACTGACAATGATCTGTGATAGCTTTACATAAGCACCTCAACACCAGCACACGTCTTCTCTGTGCAGGAAATTCTACATGTGTCACAAAAACCTGGCATAGCAATTGTAATTCTTAAAATCTGATTTTTTTTTCCTACAGGAGAAGCAAATTTTCAGCTGTAAAATGAAAGATGCTGCAAGAGTGAGAGCCATCATTTTGGTACACTACATGTGACCAAGATTAACTTCTGAGTTAGTTTAAGATTTGCAGTTTGAGATAAGTGCAATACCCTTATCTGCAGGTTATATCTAGTACTTCTATTAAAGAATTCAGTCAGCTCAGCACCTCCTAAAAGGTAAGCCAAAATTTACATTCTCAACTCGGGTATGTATAAGGCAAGCAAATACCCTTGTCTGAATAATTTGACTTTTTGTTCTTCATTTTTCAAGTCTCAAAGGTTATTCAAATTCTGTTTATCTTCAGAATATCCATCTGGATAGGTAAAATATAAAGGTTTAATTTATTGTGCTCTCATTTCATAACAGTACCAAAGCTGACAGTACTGGAGAAGCACAAGTCTGGAGCAGATGAGCAAGTAGGAAAAGTAAAGATTTATTGCTTTAACCGAAGTTGGAGTTATGAGGTTAAAAAGAGAATAATGGAGAAAGAACAGAGCCACACAGGGAGAAAAAAGTTACATGGTAAGTTCTCAACATCCTCTGAAAGTGATACTGTCATTCCTACTGTCATTGTTTGATGTGTGACTGAGGGCACACAGGGAATATCAGGCCACACCTTTGCTCCCCTTGGCTCTTGGAGATCATCAGCACCAACAATTCCATGTACACAGTGAAATCGTAGGATCCTGATGCTGCTCAGAACAGTTCTTCTGATGCATCAATTCTCAGATGAAAACCAGCTTACTCCTGATTTACAACTCTTTATCAATATGCTTCCCATTTATACCTACATTGAAATTAATCACAGTCCATATTTTTAGAAATTACTTTGCTTGACAGCCAAAAAAACCCATCCTGATAAAAGCCACTCCTGGCACAAGTGCTGCTACAGGAGAAATCCATCATGGTCAGGAAATGAAATACAGAGGGACAGAGAGACAAACCAGTGTTGTCAGGGTGGACCTAAGATCTCCATAATTAGTCTGTTCCAGTGGCAATTAAGCCACCATCACTGATATAATTTCTAGCCTCGGGGCTATTTAAATCCTCCTTGGATTTACAGAGAAAGCCCAGCATTGTCGTACATTAAACTACATTCAGGTTTACCTCTTTCTGGGTTTTGACTGCAGCAGAGTTTGAAATACTGTCTCAGGGATTCTAAGATGCTTGGTTGGCTTTGGAAATGACCCAGGTGCCACTGAATCAAATGGGAGCTGTGCACTTGGACACATTTGCACAGAGGCACTCGGGGAGCTGTATAAAATATGTTTTGAATGGAAACAAGATGCCCAAATGCCTTGTATAACTCAGCTGGAGGCATCTTTCAAAGTTGGGGGCTTCCAACTACATCAAAGCAGTCTGGCAAAATTTACTGGCTGGTGAGCAATACCCACACCTTAGCTAAGGTGCATTATTTCAAATTTCACATCTCTGGGAAGTGTACTGGGAGGGGGGGACCTTTGGGTGACCTGGGCCAGAGGCAGGTGAAGGATGCTGAGTGCTTCTGGTGACTCCCAAGGACAGGAGCCCCTCTCCTGATCCATCTGCAGCATTCTCCACATTCCATCTCCCTTACTCCCACCCCAAGGCTTAATGGTTTTACATGGCCTATGTTTCAATAGGAAAAAAGGAGCTTCTGAGAAATGAACAAGTGAAGATCTACAGCACATTGTCTTGAACGAGATAAATTTCATTGAGCTTAGCAGAATTACAGCACTGCAGACACCTGGGGAATATATTCAAATGTACTGCAGGTTATGTTATAAAAGCTGGATTTAAAATTCTTCAGAGATGAAAATGTTTCTACTTAGTGAGTAGCAGCTGCTCTAAATTAATCTATATTGATTAAATTTCCTCTTGCTTCACAAAAAAAAAAAATCTTTTAATTTAGAACATCACTGTAACATCTCAATTGAAACAATTGCAAGATGAAAGCAACCACATGATGTCAGCAAATATTATCTCCTCCCTAAATCACACTGAAATTAGTCTTCTAGAAACCCAAATATTCTCTCTCCATCACTTCCTCTGGTGGCTTTCGATATTCTCTGATCTATGTCCCCAAAGCCAAATCTATTTTCAGTTTTGTTATCCCTGTGATACACAGCCCTTCTAGCCCACTTTTCATCTTTTCCATTTCCCACACCCCATCCTTCTTCAGTTTGCTTTTTTGTAAGGTTCAAAAGAAGGTGCCAGATGAGTTGTGCCCACCATAAATAATGCAATGGATTATTCAGGATACAATCAGAGCACACTGCAGGTAAATGATGGATGTTCCTGCCCACCCTGAGCTGGAAATGTGGCTAACAGGCCACAGAACCTGGGCCAGGGCTGCTGAACCCAGGCTGACACAGTCAGACCCTCAGCATGCAGGGACTGTTCACACCTCCAGGCTGAGCTGCTGGATAAAACACTCAGCAAAATGACCCTAAGAGTAGATTTATTTCATTTTTAGAAGTTGTTTTAACAACTGGAACAAAGCGTGTCAGTGCAGAAATTATTTTGACTGTAGTCTAATGGAAAGCTAACAGGCAGCTGCTTATGTGTTCAAACATAGTTTATACTTTTGATGGCTTCTAAAAGGTATTTTGGACTGATTATGTTTGGTTTTTAAAGAGGTCTGCTCACCTGAGTAAAGCAAAGAGGATTTGGCTGCTCATTTCTTAGGCCCTCAGAATGGTACTGCAGCAGGACAAATCTTCATCCTACAAAATTGAGGCATTTTCATCTGGAACTGAATTATCCTCTTTGTATAGTCATATTCATATGCTTTTGTTTACACATAAAATAGCACTTTGAAATTAAAGATGTTGATTATTCTCGTTTTACATTCAGATGTTCTTAATGTTTTATTTTGCAGTATCTTGGGCGAGTTGATGTATATATTCTAAATGTGAAATAAATCAACAAGCAGACTTGCAGAGTTTTCTTTTTATTGCTTTTTGCTTTTATTTGTTGCTATTTTGCTGTGTATAATTCTGTATATCTGACACCAAACTGTACTTGATGTCTCTTTGAAGCTTTAATTGTCATCTTTTTTCCCTCCGGTTTTTCTGTACTTCATATAGAGTTCATTTTTCTGAACCAGTAACTCCCACTTGCTGAATTTAATACTGTTTTCTAGAAACATAAAATCATGTCCCAGTTACCCCCTTTCAACAATATACAGTGCTATTTTCCTATCATCTGCAATAAAACACTGAGAGATAACACATAAATAATTACATTAACACTAAACGTGTTCATTAAGTGCCTCATTCTGAAAATGTGTTACAGCTGGGCACTTCTACTTGGCTGGAAATCAAATAATCCAGGGCCAGCAGAAAATAAATAGCTGACTCTGATATGATACTTGGATAAATTATTCCAGGCTAATTTCTGGACTATTTACATGACTGAGATGAGTGAGGCAAAGTCCTCACTCACTGAACTCAGCCCCAGTGGAACCAAAGCTTCATTCCTCCTGCTTAAGTCAGGTGTGTAGTGCAGAGCATTAAAAATATTGTGGGAAATGGTACCATTGGTGAAGAATTGAATGGTCAGAGAGGACAGACAGCTGACAGACTGTATTACATAATGCAGGGTATCACTTCCCTTGTAGCTGAATTTTCTGCCTAAAACCAAGTGCTGACAAAAACTCATCCCTTTTAGTCCTGCACTGTCACTTGGGCTCTTGGAGCAGCAGTGAAAATCACTCTGCACTGTGGCAATTTGTAACTTATTTACCTAAGACTTACAGCTCAATGCCCTGTTTAGGTTTTAAAACTAAGAAAGCTTCACAATGATTTTCCAGTTTAAGACACTTACAGTAGAATAAGAATATTTAAAGAAGGGGCCAAATTCCAGAGAGACCTCTCTTCCAGAGAGGTGGAGGGAAAATTATCTAGAGGCTTCCAAGACTGTGATTGTAATATTTAGTTTGCTTATTTCTGGCTTTGTTTGCAGGTGCAATGCAGTCAATGCTGCTCTTAGATCACTGATTTTAACCGGTTCTTTGTCTAATCCCAATCTACATTTTTATATTTTTGCAGTTCTGTTATCACTTCTGCCTTTCAGATTATAGTCCTTACTAGTCAAATTGAATAATTTATTAATTATTTCTTTGTTCTTTCAGAAGGCATCATAGTTCCAGTGTTGGAGTGGACCCTAAACTCTGAAGCGCCAGATACAGGATAATTCTCATATTTTAGCCTTTGTGCACTATATAGAGCCATCTAATTAATGTTTCCATGGGTCCAGATTGGTTTGTAGCTTTTGTATATTGCATAATTAGTAAGTTGGGGGCTCATTTCTTATTCATCTTACTCTAATTTTAGTATGATTTATTTAGTTGGCATCAATGGTGTTACTTCCTCACATATCAATATTAGACTCTGTATTATTAATACATATATAAATGTTGCAAGGATTATTTAATGCATCCAGGGCTGATTTCAGATATGTGCTTCTCATTTGCATGAGAGAAAAATCACTCCTCAAGTGTTTTCAGCATCTCTGTTTTTATTGCTTTAAGGTGAAAAGATTGTGTTGTGTTTGTGAGTTTATTTCTCCCATTAAAAAGATCACTTGGTATTAAAGAAAAAAAACAAAGCCACCTCAAAACTGTATTTCTTAATGGGATGAAGTCACATAAACAATTTGTTTCATTAGGCATACGTGTTACTAGATCACTGGAGATATTAAAGCATCTAAATCAATTTCTTAAGCAATTCCACATCATATCCTCTTTCAAACCTTAGTGCTTCACTAAATTAACAGTCTGAGAGCACAAAGCTGAGGGGTAGATTCTAATAACACACAAATGCTTCTGCACTCTGTTACTCTATCAATTTGTGTCTCCAGGGCTGTGGCATTTTGTTTTCTGATTGCCTTTATTTACTGTAACTTTTTAGATACATAATCAGGGCAGATCTGCTGGTTACAATAAGAAGCTTTATCAATGTTTTCTACAGAAATTCTACCCTAAAAATAAGAGCATATAAATAGAATTTTAATCTCTGCTGTGATGTTTGTACACATTTATCTTTCTTTTCTTTCATACCCCTAATTAGTTGCAGTTATCTTACTTTCAGTAAGTAGACAAGTGATAATTATAAGAATTCATAGCCTGATTCTAATCTAACATTTGTCAGTTTTACACCAGGTTGCATCACTGACATTCCCAGCATTAATTCAGGAGACCAAGATCAGGAATTAATTGTTTAATCTACATCACTATCTCAACTCCCATATTTTAAAAAAAATAAAGATATTTCTTTGAACTAAAGAGATGTGAAATCATCTTTCCTGTTTTGGAATAACATCATTGCCCACTTTGTTGTTCAATATTAGTTATGCTGAGTATAATTAATGAGCTTTCAGTGTGTTCGGGAGAAGATCCCCTCTGTGATGTCTGTTCCTGTAAATTATCCAGTGCCAGGAAAAGCTGCCCAGCCTTGAGGTCAAGTGGCATGGCCTGTTCAGAAAAGTCTTTTTCCCTACCACTCCTCTATGCATGATCATATTCAAACTGCTCTTTGGCATCAACCTCCACCCAATTGTTCACACGAGGTTTTTTTGAGACTTCCTCTTGGTGCAGGTCAGCACAGAGCAGGCAGTTAGTTCCAGCCAGCTGAACCTGGCCTGGTGGGTTGGTTTAGCACCGTGGGTGGAAGCTGCAAACCAAAAATGCAGGTGCAAAAACTCCATGGGAGGCACAGAAAATGTCAGAAATAGCCCTTAGATCACATAAATGAAGTTCCACTGAGTTCGTTCTAGTCCAGCCCTAAGGGTGATACAAATACTTGTATTTTCCAGAAAATTGAGAACTTGCATGTTTATTTCTTCCTTCTCACCCTCCATTTGTCCCTGTGCTGCTAAAACCTCTTTGGCCCCTTCTGAATATCCTTGTATAAGATAACAAAAAGTCAAAAATAGATCCAAAGTCTCTTTGTCTCAAGGAACCTTGTGCATTGAGACCTATAGAGGTTGTTGGAAAAGTTGCTTGGTTTGCAAAGTTCCAATCTCTTTTCCTTTCGGTTTTGGTTTATGCAGATATCTTTCAAGACCTCTGTCACATCCTCTTGGGGAGAGGCAGGCAAAGGAAGATGATGGGCAGGTCACATTGCTCTGGGTCTGAGATTTATGGCTCGACTTGTCAAATTTCACTCTGGGAGTCTGCCTTCCAACGCTGCATTTTTGCTTTGTACTCTTTTAAACACCACTTTGTCTTCTGTCTGCAAAATTCAAATTTCCTGTTAAAAAAAAAAGAAGAAAAGGAAAAAGAAAGAAAGGAGATAAGATTCCCATTTTCCTCCCACCAGCACTGATTTAGCATGTCATGAAGGATTATTTTTTTCTCACCTTTGGAAAAAGGCTGAATGACCAGAGATGAAGAAAAAGTCATTAATTCTTAAAGGCCAATCACCCTCTGGCAATTCCATCATTTATTGCTCTTCCTTATTTCTCTCTGCTCGCTCTTTTGTGTGGTTTCCTCTCTTGCTTTTTTAACTCCTTTCCTGTCCATTGTTTGGGTTAAGAACAAAACAAAACAAAACCCAACATATTCATACAAAAGCTCTCTGGCTTCTGTAAAATACAAATCTATGATTTACACAGAATAAAATCATAGAAATTATATTGTGTAACAGAGCCCTCAGAGCCCTTACAGGAAATTGAATTTTGTAACAGTGCTGTTGGTGCAAAGGCTGCAGCTTTTCTCTTGTGTTTGAACCACAGCAAGGAAGTGAACAGCCTAAAACCTGACACTCCTTAAACATCCATCACCAGCCTTTCCTTCAGGAATGGCATCACCTGGTTGGGTGTCCCAGGTGTCCTCTCAGTCACATTCCCCACGGCAAGGGCAGCAGTGCTGGCTGAATGTGCTGGGCAAGGGGGACACAGGGGCTGCTGTCCTGACAGGGCCTGTCCCTCACTGACGTGGGACAAACGGGGGTTCAGCAGCCAGGACCTGCCAGCCAGGTCTGTTCTGTGCCCCCCAACAGCCACAGAGGTGCTGGGTTAAAGGCTGGACTCAATGGTCTTAGAGGCCTTTTCCAAATTTAATGATTCTCTGATTACACTAATAAGGTCACTGATGAGCTAAAGATTCCCATTTATGCTAATCCAGAAGGACATAGCTATTCCTTCCCTTTCTCCTTCCCTGTTAACTGCTGTCATTAATTAATTAATTTATTAATTAATCCCAGGATTGCCATCCACTTGATTTAGATAAACCAGGGAAACCCCCTTAACTTTCTTCCTCCTTCCCTCCACAGCAAAGATTATGGGGTTGAAAGCTCTTATTCCTCAACATTTTTATCCTAAGCAGAGCTGAAATGTCACAGGGCCACAGCAGAACAGAATTTGTGGTTTCAGAAGGGTGTTCACAGTGTTGGTTTTATCACTATTTTGCAAGGCTACAACGGGGTCACGTGTACTGGGATTAAGTGGTGACAACACATTTAATCTATTTTTGAATGATTATTTTGAACTTTCTTTAGCCCCTTCACAGCCAACACAAGCTCAGGTGCACCCAGACTTGTGGGTTTTATCCATGGGCAGGTTCTCACCAGCTTCCAAGGGGTTTGTGTCCCATATTTGTGCTGTGATCCAGTGGTTCCACCTGCTCTGGGAACAGTTTGTGCCCTTCACTGAGATGGCAGAGGAATATTTTTGGTGTTTTGAGCAAACACTGGCTCCCAAACAGACACAGCTCCTGTTCATTTCCCCTCTGGACATGACAGCAGCTCCATACCTGGGAGCAAGTCAAAGCCATTTCTTGGGGAATTCTGCACTTCCTGCTTTCTGAAGGAATAAATACTTCAAATCTCCTCCTGCTCTAATGAAATACACACAACCAGGCAATCACAACACTTGGTTAAAGTGCCACTAAAGGCAGTTTTCATTCTTAAGCAAATCTTGATGCCGAAAGCAGATACTAAAGGGAATTAAATATTTTCTTTAACAGAATTCCATTTGACAATTTCCCCCTGTCATTTAACATGACAGTCCAAGTGTGCTAACTAAATTGATTTACATTTTTACATTAGGATCTTCTAATCATTTATTCTCTATTGTCAGTTTATAAACTTTTTTTTGATATTAACATTCTACCCACAAAGTTTTAACCACTCACTCCCAACCCATATTTAGTACTGAAAACACTTCCAAACGACTTTTCAGATGTTAAATAAGTTACTTCAATATAAAAAGTATTTAGTAGGAAAATATTCAGTGGTTTGAACTGCCCCTGTTACCCACAAACCACTACAGGTTTAAGAATTCATACCAACAGCTCCAATATTCGCCTCTCCTTCATTTCCACAATAAGGAATTCAGTCCATACCAGCTCTCTGACAGACAGAGCACATGCAAATCTATCATAACTGAAAAATACCTCATTTGTTCAACCTGTCAGGTGAACAAGAAGCTTTATGAAACCATTCTCTAATTGTTATTGTTTAATCTATTAAAACTGCTGTGTCAAGGCACTTCTTTTTTCCCCGACAATAAGAAGCACTGAAATACTGGTTTTTGGTTACTTCTCAGTGGATTGGCTTTCAGGGAAACACTCGACATTTCTTCTGTTATTAATTTCTGAAACAGGAGGGACTATTAATTATGCTTTTTTTTTTTTTTTTTTACATCAGAATATGCATTTAACACTATTTTTTGGTAAAAAAGCAAAAACTGGCAGACAAATAACTTATAAATGACACTAATGAGTGCTGGGAGATGGAGTGGAAAGGTTTTAAATGTGTCCCATTATTTAGCAGGAAAATTAAGAGCACAGCTCTACCATGGCATTTTATTACAGAAATAGGTAAGATCCCATTTATTGCAAGCAGGTGTTGTAATGAAACAAAGGGAGATCATTTTTATGATGTTCCTCTGGTCCAAAGAAAGATTGTAAATTTATATTGTGCTCCCTAAATTTGCAAAAGTAACCACACAGATCTTTGGGACAACAAAATACAATGTGTAAAACCAGTTCATTCAGGTGACCCAAGAAGAAAAAAAAACCACTTGTTCTCCCTAAATCTTATAAAGATAATTTGATATCTCACAGATAATGGTTGGTGTAAGTAAACTCATTTCAAATGGAACTTACTGTACACAAATGGCATCACAATTCCATATAAACTACATATCAGACCAGATTATTTACAGTAAAAACAGGCTTTCTGCTATTTTAATTCCTTACAAAGG
The DNA here is from genome assembly GCF_965178545.1 of Coloeus monedula. Classification (NCBI taxonomy): domain Eukaryota; kingdom Metazoa; phylum Chordata; class Aves; order Passeriformes; family Corvidae; genus Coloeus; species Coloeus monedula. The sequence goes on along the minus strand of NC_138792.1, from coordinate 16,834,526 downwards.
TGCAATCCTCCATAAACGTTGCCACTAAACTTTTCTAACATTTCTTAAATAATTTTATGCTTTTTTCATTAGTATTTAATATCAAGTGTTGCAAAACACAAATAACCCCACGTTAATCTACAAAAGATCTGGCATTAAATTGAACCAGTATTTGAAATGATGTAATTGTAAGAAGATTTTTGGCTAATATTCACTGATAGACTTCAAGAATGCATACAAAACCCACATGGTAGAAAAATATAATATTTGATTACCCAGACTACAGGCTATGCTTTTTTCAATCACTATAGAAAAAACATTCTAATGAAATTGAGAAGCCAAATTTTTTGGAGGTTGGGTCTTTCTATTTTAAGATGAAGATAAAAAGGCACTTCAGGTAAAAAAAAATGAATATAGGTATAAAAGAATTTAATTTCTGACTTCCAAATATAACATCTTGGAGAAAGTTGTCCAGGAAGAAGAAATCCTTTGTGTCCAGAAAATTTTCCAATCCTTTTTTTACAAATAAGCAGTATTTTGTGTGGCACGGAGACACTAAACCTCATCTTTCTCAGGCAGCCACTTAGAACAGACTAAAGTTTCAAGGTCATTCCAAGCAATTAATCAAAAATAAGCCTGTCTCAGCCTAAAGACACTAAACAAGGTCCATGAGATTTATGCCAACAGTTTGGGCTAAAATTAAACAGAAATACAAATGGTATCATCTCATTCCAGCCCTGTGGAGTGAAAGCACTTTGAACCCTGGTGGCAGCAACAATTTTACAAATCCTTTTGAGAAAGCAGAACCTGTACTTGTTATCACTTTTCAGGGTTTGTGGTTTTCCTTTGCTGCTGCTGAACCATCCAGGGTCAGTAACTACTGATGGACAGCCAGAAAGATTGTACAGGGTACCAAAAGCACTAATAACTGTACAAATGGCTGGATATCATCAAACCCCAGAAAACTTTCTGAACCTGCCAAGCACAAATTCATAGGTTCCTGACAGTTTCCTCTTTTTTCTATTTTCCTTTATGCACAGAGTTTGAGATTCGTTACACTCGAAATCTGAGGAAGTTAGGTGGGGAGATGAAAAAAGGAGCGAGATACAGAACGAAAGAAGTGTGGAAATTGAAATTTAAAGCATAGCTAATGTCATTTGGCTGATTTTGCTGCAAACCTATGGGGGAAAGGAAAGAAAGAGCGAAGTTCTGCAATATATGAGAAACTGCTTCTCGAGATGGTCTTGATTTTCTACTCCCCTGCATGGTGAACGCTCTATAGTTGAAAGAGCTTGAAATTAATCATCTTTATATGGAGATTAAAGAAGAAGTGATGAAGCGTGATAACCTCCAACTTCTTGTGCTTCTCTTTATACTTGGGGAAATCTCTACTACAAAGGCTGCAGAGATGGGGGAAGTTCCAGTGGATCCAACACTTTCATCTTGCGTTTCAAACAGATATTATGGTGTCATATTTGCCCACTTCTTCCTCTTACACTCCCTGTAAATTATTGCTCCTGATTGTCAGCTTAGTTTCTGTTAATGTTGTACAGGAAAGCCTGCCAGCAGCTTGACTATTTCAGATGTGGAACATCCGAGCTGGGATGGAAAAGGCACAATGATTTTGTTAACTACGGAAAAGTTTTGGTCGGTTTGAAACTGTTTTACACTTTATGCCTCTTTACAGACTTAACTTCTCCAAGTCATTTCAGCATGACAGATGCTGGTCTAGGGGATATTGTAATAGAAGAATTTTAAACTTATTTCCTGCTTTTTGGAGCAGAGTTTCCCCTGCAGCCCATGTAGAGAGCGCAGAGGAGCAGGTATTTCCCTGCAGCCCGTGGGGTCTATTCTGCCTGTGATGGCAATTGGTGAATAATCTCCCTGTCTTTGTCTCAGCCCATGATCTTCTGATTTTTCCTTTTCTCCCCATCCTATTGAGGAGGAAGACTGGGAGCAGCCCAAGGCCAGCCTACCACACCTTCCCTTTCTTTGCTGCCCTGGCAAACTGCTCCATCTTGATAAATTCACATTGTTTCTAAACCATAACCTTATTTTTCACTTGATAGATCCCATTGAACTCTTATTTTCAGCTGTTTATTGCTTGCAGATCCTCAGACCATGAGGAGAAGCTTTTACCTGTTGAAGCTGAGAGAGAACCCAGGACTGTGGCTCTTAATTCTGCTTTGTCACTCACTACACAAAGAAGCAAATATCTCCTATTTAAATCTTATGAAAATCATGAATACATGTGTTTGACACCCCAGATTTGAGGTGAGTTTTGGAGAACCTTGCACCTTTAACTGTTATAATATAAATTCAGCATGCCATGCCATTTGAAAGCTTGAAACTGTAATAACTGAGGAGAAATTTTATTGTTTAATAATTGCAGTTAATTTCTTGCTTCATACTTTATTGCACACTGTCTTCTGTCTGTATCCATTAAACTTGTTGTGAGCCACAGAGAAAATACCAATTTTTGTCTGTGGGGAATAGAGTAGTCTCAATTTTTACACTTATTAAATTACCACATATCTGATGTAGTCATTTATTCTTAAAGTAATACTTAGCAATAATGACTTTTTACTAATAAACACCTAATGATTGCCTGAATTACAAAATTATCCAAATTATCCAGCCTTGGTAGTACAGTAAATTTGCTGGAAGGCATTAACCATTTAAAGAATCAAAACATAATAGAAAACTGACTGGTGGTTTCTGCAATCCCTATTTTTCATAAAGTCCACACAAATGGACTAAATTTTCTGACCATCCTATAGGAAGAATATTATGGTTCTGGATTAACCAGGTTTGTGTAAATTACTGAGAATGATTTGCTACATAATTTGCACTTCTTTGATTTCCCAAGAGTTTAACCTTTCTTTTCTTACTCATAGTTTGAATTCTTCCAGTTCTTCTATGACAAGGTCAAACTATACCAAAGTGGCAAGTCAGGATGGGTATGATTCAAAAGACTGAAATATCAGAAAGACGTATAAAAATATGCACATTACACACAAGGAAAACAAGGATGAACACAATCTTATACTTCAGTGTATGGTAACTATTTGAAAATAAAAAATGCATATTACAGAAACCTGAGGAAATCAAATAGTCAGAACTGACTCCCACAGTTACCCAATATTAAAGCCCAATTCATTAGCAGGTTTCTCAGCTGTGGCTCATTTCAAACTTCTTTTTCTCCACATCCTCCTTCCATATCAGTGCCATTATTCCAGCTGATTTATGCACTGAGGAGACACACTTCATCAGGTTAGATTAATTCCCCAACTCCTGGGTGCTATTATAGGCAGATCCTGGCTCTGTGCATATCAGAGAGCCAGCTAAGGTTGGCATCTGACATGACAGAGATTAAATCTCTGGACTACAGCACACATTTTATTCCATGGTCAGAGGCAGAGGAAGAGCACACACATAAAACCTCAGGTCCTACACTCACATAAGCAAATCAGAGTTTTCTTTGGCTTCAGTTTAATGAGAATTGAAATCCCTACTCTGTATGAACAGGGAGGAAGGGAATAAAGGGAGTAACTTCTCATCCTGCCTCTGAAATCTACAAAACACAAGAGACAGGGCACTAAAAAATCCAATATTTATCCAGTATTAGAAGACAACACGTGATCAGTTTCTGGTTTAAAATGGAATTCTGAAGCTGTGCTCATTTGTATCCTTGTTAATATTTTAATCCTTATTTTGCATTATTTTTCTCTGTGGTTGGCAGAATCCTTGATGTACAAAAATGGCAAATAATATGTTCTGTAATACTCTATTTCTGCAATATTCTGTTTCAGAGGCTCCTGGTTAGGTTTGGGTATAAATGAGTGCCATCAGTGGGTTAAAAGAGTGTTAGCAATGGAACCAGCAGGAATATGTTTGAAAACACTGAACTTCATTCTTTGGCTTCCCTGTCACAAGGGTGAACTGTCTGGAAGTGTTTTAGGCAAATTCATATTTTACTACAACACCAACAGGACCTGCTGACGGAGTTCAGTGTTTCTAACAGCTTTGAACTTTGTTCTTATGTTTAGATTTCAGTACATTAACATCCCTGAGGTTAATGGATTTCCAAAATAAAATGCTAAAATTGCAATTTGTCTTATTCAGTCTGAGGTTGTTAATTCTGCACTGAATTCCTCCATCTTCACTGATGTTCAAGAACAGAGCTGCTCTCTCCAAATAAACCCCTCATCACTCTAGTCCAAGGTGCCAGAAATTATGTATTTTACACAGAAATGCCCCATATTTTCTTGCATTCTTTAAAGTTTTAGTGTAATGGCCGTGTTTACTACAAATTTAATGAATCTGACTGGGTTTTTTTCCTTCAGTTTCCATAGATCTCTGACATTACTTTTTATCTACAGAATTCCCTCAGGAATGCTCACAAGTCACCAGTTAAGAGTCTGCACCAAATCTCCTTGCTGCTGCTTCATTCTCTGTTATTCTCATGTGCATACATTTGATAATTCCTTTTCTCACTCTGTCCTAAGCTTTCTCATTTTCACTCTTTCTCAGGGGGTTCCTTCCCCCCACTATCTTTAGGAAATCAGTTTGGTATTATACAAATAGATCCTTTGTGATTGCCACAATCATGGGTGCAAAGCTCATTTTCCAGTTTGTCCAGGTTTCTTTAGTATACAGTGTATTTGAGTCTTTTCCAGCATTTTCCCATATTTCCAGCAGTGGGAAGGGATTTGCTTCCAGCTGTTCTTTTTCTCTGATTAGTCACTCCACACCTTCTAACTCTTGATTAGCGAGAGCAGTTTCACTATCACCTCTTTCAATAAACCATTAAAAACTAAATAGAAGCATCAAGATAGAAATATTTGCAATATTTACTAGTGAGACAAGAACCTTTTGCTCTCTGCTCTCTATTTTTTTTTTTTTATGGCCATCACACAGCACCTTAGGAAAAGGGTTTTTTATTTAATTACATATTTTAATATATCTTGTAGAAAGCAGGGCTTGGAAGAAAGCTGGAAGGCATAAAAGAATCACTCCACAAAATGAGAGAGAACTGCCACAGCTTGGGTGAATTTAGCCACAACTAAAAGCAACTGCAGGATGCTTGAGGAGAAAATATGGCCAAAATTATTTTTAAACACTGCATTTTTTTGTGATTTGAGTAAGACAGAGTGTGTGGAAGATGGAATTTTATGTGATCTCCTACTGGGAATAGCCCCATGCAAAGCTGCCCAGTGCTTTGAGAAGTGTATAAATAGGGTGACAGGTTACAGCTAAATTTAAGAGACAAAATGTCAACTTAAGCTTAATGCTTTAAATCTCATTACTTACAAGATTTTTGTGTGATACATCCATAGCTGAGATCAATGGAAATTGAGAGTTCCCTCATTACAGAAGAGGAATTGCTCTTGGTATATCATTTTTCATTAAAATCTCCCTAAACTGGAGTGTGTATCCTTCCCAACTGCTTTGCCAGAATATTTATGACACCCCAGTTGAGCTATGGTTATTGTTGTTTTTTGCCCACGACTTGTGTTGAGAATAAAAAATGAGGAGTTTACACTCTCCCATGACTATTTTTCTGGAATTCTCTTCAGTGTTCAGTAATTCCAATCCTATGAAAAAAGACAATTTGAAGGCATTCTTAAAACTGCTGCTGCTTCACCTGAAGTTTTACAGGAAGGGAGGCTACACATCAGGGCAGTACAGAGTACCAGAAAGTGGCATTATCCATGGATTTGTACCAGAAAAGCCCATGGAAACAGAAATGCTGCAGTCCCCAAGCCTGAAGTGCTGATCTCTTCTCCCATTTCCAGCAGACTGGAAGATGGTGACACTGGGTCAACTTATATTTTTATATGTGCTAAAGAAGAGGATTGTAAGCGTGCCTGGGGCACTGCATACAGACATTTTTATAAATTAAAAAAGTCTCTACGTATGAAGTGTTTATCAGCTCTTCCTGTTTGACAGCACAATATTCTTTTTGGGATTCACTAAATGAATTTTCTCACCTTCTCTGTTGCTAAAATAAACTGCTCTTTACACCTACTACACAATTTCCTCTCCTCTGAAATAGTTTCACACAGCTTGATGTGGTTCTCTCCCAGCCCGAAGCCAGGCCCTTTCCTCACTGTGTGCACTCACCCAGCGCCTGCTGCAGCTTCTCACACCCCCCTCCTCTTTGGGGTTGCTGTTTCACCAAGCACGGGGCATCACCAACGCTTGGAGTTTGTAATTTCCCATTTAATTGGCCTTGATTTCAGCATTTTCTGCCATTAGGACACAGAATTTCCCTGTTTGTATTATCTTCACTGCCTAAAAGCTCTGACCTGCTGCTTCCCAGTCTGTCAACACTCGCTGCAATCAGGAGTAAAGTCTGTCTACACTCACTCCTACCCCTGGTAAATCAGGAGTAGCACAGAGTTCATTCCCAGAAATCAGCCCCAATCAGCTTTCATGGTAATATTTACCCATAAAATTTACCCACACATTTACGGGAATATTTACCCATAAAATTCTGAACTCAGATCCTTGCAGGAGTTTGCTGAGATTCCCCTGGATTATGGGCTTGGTGATGGGAGACAGAAGGTTTAATGCCTGAAGAAACAGAAGGGATGACATTTTACTTTGCTGCAAGCTTAGAAACTGGGAACTACTTGTGAACAAAACAAACCAACCCCCATGCTTCTCAGTTTATCAATATTAGGGCAAAAATGTAAATCAAATCCAACTGGTCTTTGTATTTTATTTTGTTTGATACAAATACAGGAATTCACAATTGGTTTACAGGTAGTTGCCGGCTGTATTGGATCATTCTTATCTTCTACCTTTCTCTTGCAGTACTCAGCTATTTTTATAAGGTGCAGTGTCTCTAGAACATGAGATAGATATGTGTAATATCCCTCACTTGGATGGAGTCTTGGTTGAAAAAAAAAGGTTTAATAAAATAATGATAGGTCAGGGAGCAGCCACTGAAGCAGGCAAAGGTACAAGGAAGTGAAAACTTCTTAAACTAAATTTTGCTGCCAAAGACAACATAAAATGTAACTGGGCTCTGAAAGATTTAGGGCTTGGCCCAGATTTTTAATCAATGCTCTGAAGAGAAACATTTAGAACAGCTTTTTTTATAATCTGATTCTCATTTTCCCCACCCAAAATTTAATCAAACAGAATCTATAGCTTCCCCAAAAATCCAGAAGTTTTTTAGTGATATTCAGCATCTAAAATCCTAGCTGAGGTCTGAAAGACCTCACAGTTGTATAAGTGCCCTGGATATTGTTACAAGCTTTTTTTGGTGATTTGAAAATCTATGTTACGAATGAAAATTTAAATTTAATACGCTAAATCTTAAAACCGAAACCTTAATATAAAATTGTATCGAGTTTCACACTGTGTGCCTTTCTTGGCACTGGCTAACCAATTCCAAAAGTGATTTCTGGATAAGCATAGAATCAGCTTTTAGATATTTTGTATAATTGTGTGCTTCATTTGTCTACAGACACAACTCTTTTCTTTTTGTAGAAAGGCAGCAGAAGGTAAAAAGCTGTTGCACAAAGGTCTGTGGGAAGACCAGAATGCAACAAAGTGCTTTATTTTGCTCTCATTTTACACAGAAATATAAATAGATGAGAACTGTTTGAATAAACTGGATTTCAGACACTTATACACAAGACCAGCATGAATTAGTTCTTCAATGTTTTCAGGAGTAAAAACCATTATACTACTCAATACAAACCATTTTATTACTCATTTCTGCCTTTTTCAGGCTCTATCATTGGGTGTTGAGTGGTTCAGGAAAGAATTTTATAATCTTAACATTCCACACATTTTTCTAAGACCAAATTTTAGAGAGACAATATTTAAGAAAATTCCCAAACACAAACTCATGTAAATACCTTTTAGAATTATTTTTGAAATTATATTTCCATCTTGGTAATTTAAAGACAAACTATTATTGGTCAAAATATTTTATTGAGTTTCAATGGGAAGAGTCTATTTAGAGCAGAACAACATAAAAGTTTTGAAGCAAATGGAAGTTTTCAAACTCTCTGAGTTTCAATACTCACCTTATTAAATCTCACATTAAGAGTTCAATTTCAGTAAATCTATTTTTTTTTTTAATAATTAAAAGCAGTAGCTTTAATGGAAACTAATTTGAATTTCTAAAAATAACTGTTTCCATGAAATGACTATCAATCAATCAATCCCTGGGAGATAAGAGCTCTACTTTGTCCTGACAGCATTTCTGGGTTTGTGGTATCCTCAGCTGACTGACTTTGTTTCCTTAAAGAGCTGCTGGTCAGCTGTGGAAAAACCTTTTAAAACCAATATTTTCAGTATGTTGGCATCTTCAAAAGTTCAAATAGTGGTTTTCACCTGTCTGATTTTATTCATAACCATATTTACATGAAGGCACTAAAGCCCTGACACAACAGTCTGTTCCAAATTATTCACATTACTCTGGCATCTTCTGCTTGGAAAGATCACAAATTACCTAATTTCTGGAAAAATCTTAAAGTGAAATCTTTACAGATAAAGTCTGGGTACAATATTCAAAGAAAAACTGGACTCTGTACCTACCATAACAGATTCTTTAGTTTGCCTTTCCTGTTACAGGTTCCTGTGGAATGGACGAAAGTTGTCCTCGTTTTGTTTAGACACCAATTATTAATTTCCACAAAAGTACCTATAAGTCACCTGATGGTGAGGGCATTGGAAGAGTTCATTAAGTGATCCTCAGAAAGAGCTTAACCAGGCAGGAAATCCACCAGGATGCCCTGGGTACATGAGATAACCACCCCCTCTTCTTCAGAGAAGTGGAAAGGGCATTTGCCAGGGTTTCAGCTGTCCAATTACAGCCGCAGGTTTGTTTGTGATATCTACTGCTGGAAATGGAGTACACCTTACTGATATTCATATCTGAAAATTTAATGGAAGCTAAAAAATAAAAGGAGGAAACCTTCCTTTCAGACTTTTTTTGGACCTGGGTATAAATTACCTGCTTGAGGTAAGTGGAATTCACATTACTGTCTTCATTTTACTGTTTAAGTTGCACGAGAGGGAAGAGTCTGACCCTGTCTGGGGCAAAAGGGGGTGACCTCAGTGAGTAATTTGATATTTTACAGCACAACTTACACAGAGTGATGTCTAAGGCAAATCCAAATGGTGATTTCATACCCAAATGGATGGAGAAAAGCTTAGGAGAGAGTCACAGACTGAGCTTTAAAACTGAGGAATTCACTTTATAGGTGGGTCCTGAGTTAGGTGAAGGTCTGGCTGATCCACCCCTCTGTCTGTACGAGTGGGAGAGGGGCACCAAGGTCACCACCAGCAAAGCCAGGCTTCAGCTTGATTTCAGAATAGAGTTGCCCAGTGATAACAAAGATTTCCTGCAACTGCAGAAACCCCTTTTGTGTTAAAACTCTTCTCAAAATCACATTAAGGGTCCTCTCAGTGTGAGATTCTCCCACCAGATGACATTAGATGTGCTTAATTGCTTGTGCCATATATGTCTGTATCAGAGGCAGCTCTGCAAGAAAAAATAAAAATAAAAGAGATCTGTGCAGAGGGGATAAGGCAGGGTAGTTTTGCTTCTTAAATTCAACTTCTGGACATGGTCCTTGGAGAATCTCAATAAATTGTTGTTGAATTTCTCAGAAGTAAAAAAAAAAAAATGGAGAATAATCAGACGCAGATAGAGATGGAGAGCTGCACATTAATGCCGTAATCCCAACAGTTATTAAAGTTTCTTAGCACTGGAGTCAGTCTGCTCCATCCTTTTATAAGTGTGTAGTAACTGAGTCTTGCTACAGACAAGACTATTATGTTTCAAATGCACAGTATTTATTCTAATCAACATCAGCAGCCACACATTATTAAAGTGTTCCAGATTTAAACTGAATTAATTTGCTTAAAGCATCTTTTCCAAACAAAATATGGTTAAAATGAGTATTTGGCTTTGGGCTCTGTGTTTGGAAGGCTGCCAGAGACAGTAAAAAGGATTTCAGACTTTTCCATTTCATTTCCTTACCTCTAAACAGTATTTAAGGCCAGGTTCAAAATAAGGCATGAGATTTTGAGGGAAAATAATTTACTTTTATTTTTTAATTATGTTAAATCAAGGGCATACCTATTATTTTGAGTTTTCAAATAGTCTTTAGGGTCGTTAAATAGCTTAATTACAAGACTGGGTTGCTGAGGACACACTTGACTAAGAACAGACATGTTTGGTGTGAGGAAATGGTTGTGGCTTTATGACCTGTAAGAGCTCAGATGGGATAAAACCCAGCACAGCTCAGCTGAGAGCAGCTCTGGAGCCTGACCACACCTCACCAGATGCCACAGAAACACAAACCCCCAGGGGCCATCTCTAAGATCCCATCCCACCATAAATCCCTGGGGAGTCTGACTGGAGCAGGTCTCTGATATACAAAGCTTAATTTTTGTGCAGAAAGACACTCTCTGCTTGCTGAGGAATTTCCACTTGATTTGGCCCAAATTGCATCTTGTTACTCAGAGGTCGAATGCTCCATTACATTCCTTATTTTCCCCCTGATCCTGGAACACTTCAGAACATCCCTCCCCACACGCACACAGCTGCTCTGCAGCTTCTGTTTTCTGCATGTGGAGCGAAGTGGATGCTCCAGAGATATCGGTCCAGACAATTCACACAATCTACACACATTAAAAGCCAAATGAGGCCATAAATAATGCATGTAACACTAACTACCCTGTGCTTGGATGTGTGTATCTTGTAAGATCTGCCGCTGCATTTCACATACAAATGTATATTAGCCAGTTTTACAGGACAAATTGGGATGTATTCCTGATGGCATCTCCAAGAGCATTATCAAACTCCAGCTTATTATAATGAGATTCAGCTTGAGAAAAAGGAAAAGAATAAAAGAAAAATCGTGTTCTTGGCAATTACATTTATTAGAATAGTTTCTGCTCCTATCTGTGGTGACTAAAGACTTCATGCAGCTACTTTGCATAATGCCAGAAAGATTCTAATAATAATAACGTTAATTTATTCACATTAAGTAACATACTTCTGGTTCTATAATAATCAGGTAGTATCAGATATTAGGTGTTAAATCTGGGTAAATTTTAATGTAACAGCAATATTAGCTGTTACTGTCATGCATAGAATAAGCTTTGGTTCATTATGACTCTACTGCGAGTAAAAAGATGTCAGATTCTTGTTTTAAAGAAAAAAAGCTTCAGAATAAATTTGTTACCTGATGCTGCAGTCAACAGCTGCAAAGAGCCAGAGAATCCCAAAGTTTTACTTATAAAGGAACCAAGTTTACTCAAAGAGTAGAACAAAAAATTGCTTCTTGGTGGTGCTCTCCTAAATTCTTCTTTGTCAGGAGAACTGTCCTCTCGCTTTCTCTCCCTGTCTTTTCCTAAAGACACAGGGAATGAAAAATGGCAGAGAAACTGAAGGGAAATCTGTCTTCATTTTCCGTGCACTGTGTGCTGGTGGCTTGGCGAGATCCTGAAAGGTTCCACCAGAGCCAACTCCCAACAGCCTTCACTTTACTGCCTTCTACTCCTTCAGCTCTCATGAATGTGTCAAACTCCTGTCCAGGGCAGCTCTGCTGGGGATTTTTGTCCAAACTGAGGCAATAAAGCAAAGGAAATATATTAATGCTGAAGGTGTGAGATAAAGTCTGGAAAGTAAAGAACTCATCCTGGGTAAAAGTATTTTACGTGGTACTTGATGGGCTTCTGTTGGACAAGATCAAGGAAAGGTTGGGCTTCTGAAAGTAATTTGGTTGATTTGTGTGGGATTTCAGAATGGAGCAGAGAAGTGGCAGATTCCTGCTTTTAACACACAGAGTTAGGTAAGGTAAGGAGCTAGAGGCAGGAAAGAGTGAATGAGTTCCATGAGTACACCTTTCTGTTAGATTTTCAACCCCGTTTTTGTTTGTGATTTTGGTAAGTATTCAGTACCCAGCAATCAATCCAATACACACAGTGAAATGGTCATCATAAAATCAGACAAAAGACCTCTCTCCTGATTTACAGGATACTACAAAAAGTCATTTCTTCCTCTGTAATAATACATTATTCACCTGCAGGGAAATTGTCCTCACATAATCAAAGCTATTGACTGATGAACACCAGTAAATATGCATTTGCTAGGGATAAGATCTCACACATCTTTTCCCTGGCCTCTCCTGGTAATAGTAAGAACTCCATGCACTTGAACAAAGCTGAAATGAGCCTATTTCAAGGAGATAATTAGTTGCCCTGTATTACTTTTTGGAGATCATTAGAGACTTATAATATCCTCAAGAACAAAAATGCAGTGAATTCCCTCTAAGGAAAACCCACATTGTTCCCAAGTACTGTTTGCAGTGGTAGAATATCTAATCTACCTTTTTTCAGCAATTAAAAGGTGGATGGAGCTTTGCAAATTACAAACTTGGGGAGTTTCCATGGTCTGGCAGACTCCTGTGATAACTTCCAGACCATTTACCCACTTCAGATTTAAATAAAATATGAGTTACAACCAAACACCTGAGCATACACTGAACTTATTAAAATGAGAACTAAAAAGACCTTTTGGAGATGTAGAGCTCAGTGAACAATTGCTTATATGTAGTTACACAATACTATTTACATAGTTCAGAGAATTTTTTACTATTAGGTAAAAGGCTGTATTAGAAATACAGATAAGAGGAAGATTTAGAACTTACTGAACTTTCATCTTTCAGAGTCCAAAATTTCTTGGTAAAAACACCATTCTTCTTGCTTTCAGGGAAAAAAAAATCCTTTACTTTTTAAAATAAGGTAGTCAGAAAAACAGACGAGAAATGGGAGAGAAAAAAACGCAAAAAATTAAATGGATAAATTCTACCCGGTATAAAAGCTACATAATAAGTAACAAAGAGGAAACTTCCTTTTTAAAAAAGAGTCAGAAAACTTCTCTTTGACTGTCTTCTAATGAAAATACCACAGGCTCTCCTTTTGATTCCTCATCACAGCAACTTCATTTGTAAAAGTCAAAAACTTCATGGGTGAAACCACTTCAGAACACTGGAGAAAGATCCCTGTCCCTAAAGACACCTGATCCCACACATCCACGGCAGGAAAGGCTTCCAGAGATCCGTGGCCTTCACTCACACAGCCACAGCCAGCACTTTACTCCAGGAGTGCTCACCTTTTATTCCCCTGCCCATAAATCTGATATAACAAGTCAAGGATAGCCCAGAACGGGCTCTCAGTGTGGAGCTGTGTGAGAAACCCAAGGTCACTTCCCAGCTCTCCCAGCTGGGATAACAAAGTGCACTCCCAGCACTGTAAATGGACCTGCTCACCCTCTGCTTTTAAGAAATACTTTAAACTAAACTACATTTCAGCTGTTTAAGCCTAATAAAAATACAGCACTAGTAATTTATTAGCTGTCACTTCCCTGTAAGTAATGCTCACAAAAAGTCAAATTTAAGATGCTCTGCAAAAGAATTCTTTCCAGCTTGTATTTTAAAATTTAAATGACATATTCAGAGACCTTCAGTGCTGTATACCTTGGATGCAAGGCTCCAGTGCAATGGAAGGCAAATGCAGTGATTAAAAAAAACTCCAACAGAAAATCAAGTCCAGCTGTCAATACTTTTCAATAGAGATTTACATCAAGCCACTTTAAACTCTCATAATTCTTCAAGCACTCTGTTATAAATCAGATCAAAATGTATTCCTAGTCAAGTCCCCTTTTCCTATAACACTTGATGTGTCTGTTGGATGAATCTCAGAAATTATTTCCATAAAGTACTCCAAAAGTATGAGACTAAAGGTGGAAGAATATGGAATGCACTGAAACTGCCAACTGCCCTGCAGGTGGGTCAGCTCCTTAGCCACGATGTTTTCTCTTGGCAGAGTAGGAAACATTTTGTTAGGAAGTATTAGATGAGAATGAACTCAATAGGTTGGCAGATCACTCCTCTCAGCTTTTACCAGACTATAAATGGCTGTGTGTAAACTGATTTGAATTCTGGGCTGGTGAACAGAAAAAGATTTCCAATGCCAGGCCACACTGAGGGGTGTTCATCTGATTTCCCAGAGTGATTTAGAGGGAAGCTCTGGTGAGAGATTGTGAGGGCTAAGAGAATGTTTTATGGTTTTGACTTAGATCCTCCAGCCAGAATTCCCAGAATAGACTGGCTTTGTGTTATGATTTTTTAATGGAACTAGAGAGAATCTGCAGAAAACAAGTGAGAACTCTTTTGTTGCCTAGTAAAAATGTAATTTAGGGGAGAAAAAAACCAAAACCTGACACAAATCACATTTGCTCACTGTGAGCAACAGAGCTGGGTGGGGAATGATGTTCCTGCACAGCTCCGGGTCCAAGGTGCTCGTCCACAGCAGATTTGCATCTGCCATATACCAGTGAAACAGCACATGAGGGTTTTGTAGATTTATCTGACATATCTCTGTGGTGCCATAAAGGCACAGCTTGAGAAGGAGCATCTTTTTAAATCATGAGGGAGTTAGTTTATTCTTGTGTAAAGAAGAGTTTCTCATTCTATCCCTACCTCAGCAGTCATTGCAGTAAAAGCATATCCTAAAGTATTCCTTGCATCTCCGTAGGTTTCTTTAAATAAGAGGATTCTTTAGCACAAGGCAATATATCCTTTGGAAATGAAGTCAGCTTTAGATACGAGATAGTGGGGCCTGATGGGATGAGTTTCATCAGTTCAGAGCACTATTTATTTCTCCTGAAATATGATGCCACCAGGTACTGCACCTGCTCCTTGCATGTTGATAAACTGTTTAGCATTGCATGTGGAGGCAGGAGTATTTACTGTTTCTGGTGGTAGGAAAATAGGAAGAGGCAAGCAGGGTGTTTAACTAACAGCAGTTTCTTTGTGAAATCTCAGTATCTTCCAAATGCAGGGCCCTTGTTGTATCAAAATTACATATTGAGCAGGTGATCTTTCTGGGCTTCAGTTCAAAAAGCATCTTAAAATAAATTAGTAGGTATTTCTGTTAATATAATTAAGAAAAAAGAGATGCAAAGTTACCCCTACTGCAGCCTTGAAATTCTTTTTCCATTCCATTTTGGCAAAACCCCCACTTCCTTCTGGTAGTAGACCAAGCTTGGAGAGTAAAGACAGCTTATTTTGTATGCACATCTGCGGAGGGAGGCAAAGAGTTCTTTGCTTCAGGTGGATAAATTGTCAACTTTCATGTCTGACAGATCATTTAATGCACAGTGAAACAACCATTGTGGCTATTCCTTGCTGCTAAATATATCAGCAAATGCTGTCTGTGGCAGAGAAGCAGTGAAGAAACACACACAGAGTGTGGGCAGATGTCCACAGTGCATTAAAAAGAAATCAGTGTCCTCTTGGATTTAAGGAAACAACTGTATTTACATGATTTACTGTAATTTACCTGATCCTTAGCAAGTTCTACCTTAATAAAGCTCATCTAATAACAGATGCATTTCTATTCTTTTTCATGCTTTAAGAGTCCATTTAGCTGTTGAATGAAGGGAAGAGCACTTAGAGGCGCAGTCACTGATGACAGACTATTGTTAAAAAGCCATCATATATTCAGATCCATCTGGTGCCATCCTGGGAGCAGCGTGTTACAAACTAATAAAAGTACTGCAGAGGTAGGGAAACCAGCTCAGAAAAGATAAAAAAAAAAAAAGGCCATTTTTTTAATACAGAAGAATTACACTGTTTTATGGCACAAGAAATACTTTTAAAAACACCATTTTGGCAAAATGATCTTGATTCCAAAAGGCTGCAGTCATATCCAGATTCATATTAGTAATTGCCTAAATATCCCATAAATAATGATTACAAAAATATCTCCTAGACAGTGCTTAGACATTTCTGAAAGGTGAGAACAAGCCTGAAATATGTTTTCACATTTCTGAAATGTAAGGCAATAATAAAAATGATATAAATATGGAGTTAGTCATATTATTAGGACAATGAATACATTAGAAATAGTCTGACTGGTTATAATTATTTATTCATCCTATCATCTGTTAAATACTACTTCACTTTTTAACACTTCCTTAGGCACGTTGAGTGCAGCATTAGGTAGAAAGGAATCACAGTAGATTCAAGTCCATTTGGTTTTGCTGCTTTTTCTGTGCTGCTGGCAGGCAGGAGCATGAATTCTACCCAGATCTGTGTAAAGCATTTGCCACCCTCCCTCGTGGCATCCTTGTCTCTAAACTGAGGAGCCAGAGACCCAGCAAGGGGCACTGGCAGCCCAGAAAGCCAAAAGATAATGGGGGGGATGCATCAAAAGAAGCGTGAGCAGCAGGGTGAGGGAAGGGATATTTCTGCTCTCATGAGACCCCACCTGGAGTCCTGTGTCCAGCCCTGAGGCTCCCAGCTGCAGAAGGACATGGACGGAGCAGGTCTGGAGAATGTCACAAAGATGCTCCGAGGGCTGCAGCTCTCTGCAGCCAGGCTGGGAGAGCTGGGGATGTTCGCCTGGAGAAGACAAAAAGGCTGGGGAGAACTTTGAACTCCTTCCAGGGCTTAAAGGGGCTCTAAGAGAGCTGGAGAGGGACTTGGGACAAGGGGCTGGAGGCACAGGACAAGGGGGAATGGCTTCGAGCTGACAGTGGGCAGGGCTAGATGGGATATTGGGAAGGAATTGTTTCCTGGGAGAGTGGGGAGGGTGCCCAGAGAAGCTGTGGCTGCCCCTGGATCCCTGGCAGTGCCCAAGGCCAGGTTGGACATTGGGGCTTGGAGCAGCCTGGGACAGTGGAAGGTGTCCCTGCCCATGACAGGGGTGGCACTGGATGGGCTTTAAGGCCCCTTCCAACCCAAACCATTCTATGGTAATTTTAACTGTTCTTATAAATCACCTCAAAAATGTTCTTCTAGCTCCAAGTTTTCCCAGCCATAAGCACTTCTTCCTCTCAGTGAAGAGAAGCAATCATGGAGAAAACACACAGCAAAATATGAACCCAGCCGTGTAAAGCTTTGTTTTCCTTGCATTTGTTTGAATGGTTTATATTTAATTGATGAATCCCAGTGTGTGTGTCTGAATGACTTTCAGCTCCCCAGTGCCTCAATCAGCGCAGTGCAGACACACAAACCACAGGTGGGCTTCCTCACATTGCTCTGCTGATGGAGCTTCCCTCTTCATCTTAAATGACCACCTGAGCTGAATGTGATAGACATTTTTATCTGGGAGCTTATGCAGTCCTTGGCCTTTTCTGAGGCAAGCTGGCAGTGTCCTCCCTATGTACCGCATACAAAGAGCAAAAGTTCAAAGTGTAATTCTTATTTATTTGGTTTCCCTTTTGGTTTTTTTTTTGCACTGATTAATGACAGGTTCATAACTGAGCTCCAAGAAAGAGAAATTCTAAACATGAAATATGTCATATGAGAGTGAAAGGCTACAGATGTTTTCTGCCAAGACATATGGCTTGTAGAAAAAAAGCAAGATTGCTTTTACACATTTTATATGTAACTCTTCCTTTTAAATATGGTCTTATTACAAAATACACAAGGGCATTTGTGTTAGATACTGAGACATATGGCTGGTAAAAAAAATATAAATCCATTAACAGATTTTGTATGCAATTTCACTCTTTTAAAATGATCCTAGACCTGAAAACATGATATCTCTCCTTTATTCTTTTCAGAGCAGTGATCAGAGGGAGAGGAGATTCATTAATATACACATTAGCATCAACAGGCAGGAAATACAATCATTAGTGTCACGGCTCAGGTGTTTTGTGAGTGCAGCTGTAGGATCAAATCATATCACACTAATGTAAATTGCAATGAAGCTTTCCACTGGATTTTCCTATTATTTGAGTGTTAAACCTGTTTTGTCACAGATGTATGAAGGACACTGACAGTAGTAAACCAACCTTCATTACCATCATCATCATCTTCCCCTCCCCTTTTTTTAATCAATAACCAAGCTGTCACAGCCTGTTTGCTGCAGGTTACCCGTTCTGGCAGAATGGATCCTTTACAGTCAGAGCTGTAAAACAGGCATTTGACAGAAATATTAACGACTTAGGATTTTCTAGTAGAGCCACAGGCAATGAGGAAACAGTGACCCCCCACCCCCCAAAGAAAAAAAAAAAACAAAAAAAAAACCCAAAAAACCAACAAAAAACCAGGGAAGAAAATATTAAATCCTAATTGATTTACAAAGAACATTCTAAAAGCAGAATGATAAAAAAAGTCCTTAACTGACTTCAGAGTGAAATCTCACCATTTTGTGCTTAGAAAAGTATTGAGTATTTCTGGCCTAGTAGATTTAGTGCTGGTTTCTGTGCTTGATTTACTTGCTATTTGACTAAATGCTGTTTAATGCAATCATAAATTAACAAACAAAATCACACTATTTTAATGATGAGCTCTAAGTATGCACATTCTAGAGTAAAACTTGGAGGAAAAACATTAGAGATGTACATTTGGAGTCATTGCTATTATATTACAATCTAACAAAATCCTTGAATCATTCCATAAAATATCTGTTCTGTTACAAAATTCTTTTCCCCCTTAGTCTGATTTTTCATCCACAGTCCAAAATTTCAGATACTCTTGGTGGTAACTCCAATTGGAATTGGTACTAAACTTGCTTCCAGTACTTAAAAAAATATCTTAAGTTTCACTTGGTGTAGTGTGGAAACTCATATCAAAGTGCCTGAGCACCCTTGAAGTTTAAATGACCTCATTTACACATCTTGTTCTGACAGAATTATATATTTTCATTCTGTCCCATGGGGAGA
The DNA here is from genome assembly GCF_965178545.1 of Coloeus monedula. NCBI lineage: Eukaryota > Metazoa > Chordata > Aves > Passeriformes > Corvidae > Coloeus > Coloeus monedula. The sequence continues at coordinate 16,815,829 of NC_138792.1, read as the reverse complement.
AAGTAGCTCACAATTTTGTCACTTGTGTATATCAAATTAGCATACCAAAGGTTTACTCACAACGTGAAAACAGCCTCCTGTGTTTTTAGGCCCTTCTGTTGAATGCTAAGTGTCTCCATAAATTGTTACCTGTACCCAATCCTTTACCTGGCAATGAATCCATAGTTTAAAATTCTTGAGGTGCAGCACCATGTGCTGTCTTGAGTGACTACCTTGGCACATGGCACGTAAGAGTTCACAAATCTAAAAATTCAGAATTCCCCTTAGTGTCAAAGAAAAATCCAGACGTCGATAGAATGATTGAGCTGAGGAAATTCAGAAGTGTTTCATGACTGCTAATCAGAGACCTGGACTGGGAGAAGCCTGCACTGAGCTGAACCAAAACATGGCTCAGAAAAGCTCAAAGAAATGCAATTTTTTCAGGAATTCAGCACTAATAAGGATTATAGAAGGAAGGCCTATTTGTTTGCTAGCAAGGATTTAAGGGGATCAGATGGACGCTGCAGCATCCCTGGCTGCAATCTCCTCTGACAACCAGAGAACTTCAGCAGAGCAATGCTGGGAGCAAAACTGTCTGCACAAATGCTCAGGCAGCAAGGAAAACAAATGCTAGCACAGGAGTGCTGCAGGAGGTGAGAAAGATGGGAAGCGTTCCAAGAAATCTTTTGAAAGCCCACTGGTAAGAAGTAGGAAGAGCACTGACTCTAACACAAAAGGCTTTGTGGGTTGTGAAGGAACAGTTGCCTTAACAGAGGTAAAGCAGTAGAGAAAATCCACCTACGAGCAGCCCCCAAACCTTACCATCAAATGGATCTTGGGAGGGTGAACAAATGGCCTGCACTTATTTAGGATCTCAGAAATTCCTGAGGAATTTCAGGTTCACAGACACAATGCCATTTATCTGCACCATCTGTGGGGGGACGTTCCCAGTCTCAGAAGTTCCCAATCTCAGCTGGTTGAAGTTGAGATCCAGCATCCGAACTAGGGCCTTCTCCAAACAGCTTTTCACACTATAATCACCAAGGAAGGTTCTGGCAGTTCCTTCTGGTCAGAGGTTGTGTGGATATTACAATGATATTAACAGCATAAAACCAAAAGACTAAAATTCCACAACCAGATACGCTGGTTTCTATTATTGAAGATGTATGAAAATCATTCTTCCCCTTTTATTGCTCTTACCAATAAATTCATGACCAGTTGGACCAAAAAGTACTCTTAAAATATAAGAAATGCGTTGGTGAATTTGCAGTGAGGTTTCTCTCAAACTTTTTGCCTGCCCTCTTCAGAAAAAGCAGTGTTATCTGTTAACCTGCCAGACACAAGGATCTAAAGGTTTCTTGAAAGTTAGAGAGGCAAGAGGCAAAGAGAAATGCCCAGATGAGGAGAAGGCTGTGTGGTCTGAGCTGTTGGAGATTCTCTCTCTCTAATGGCCCTGCGTAATTGCTGCCCACACAGCACACACAGCTTGGGACCAGCACCTTGTGCAGTCAGGAGCTAAAAGCACCGAGGGAGTAAGAGCAGGGGAAAAGCTGGATGCCCCTCTGCTGAGGGGAGGGAGTAGAGAGCATAAGCCTCAGCTCATAATTAACCAGTTTTTGCTATTTCCTATTATTTGATCATTTTCTTCACTCTTCCCTCAGTAACCATTAGCAGAGATATTAAGTGAAGAAACATTAAGCTAAATTGACCTTATACTAATTAAAATAATCCTTTTATTAATACACAGACTTAGGGGAAAAATCCTGTATTTCAATGCAAAGGCTATTGGACAAAAATATGCAAAACTGTCATAGAGGTAACTTCAATAGTAACAATAAGGAACATGTAGCACTCTAAATACAGGCCAAATTCCCATTTGAGTGAGAAGGGTTTAACTTAAAATTCTTAAAAATTCGACATAGCAATATGTTGGCTTTTTCACAGCAGCAATTCCAAAACCACAAGGTCACACGAGAATTTGCAGAAATGGTCTTTGCTTATTTGTTACAACACTTCTAGTAAAGTATCCCGGCAATGTCAGGTTCTCCCAGCATTAAATGTGAGTTATCTCTCACTGGAGTGCAGCTGTGAGGGAGAAGTGCTCTTTCCTTTCATGTCTGGGACTCACTGGCAGACAGACTCATTTCTCTTGTGAGCAGTACTGGGTTCTGGCTCTTCTGGAGAATATTTCCCAACCATTGGGTTAAAATGCCCCACTCCCAACTTCATCTTTCCCCAGGTTTTGTCTTTGCTAATTGTTGTCTCCAGGTCTCAAAGAGGAGTGTCAGAGTCTCTTAACTGGGAAGTCTGGATTTGCTTTATGTTTGTTATTTAAGTCAAATTATCTCCTAAGGGAATTATTACTTGCCTCAGCTTTCTTGAGGTAGATTCAAGAATGATACAAAACATGATTTTTCCTGTGTTTATTGAATTTTTGAGGAATATGCATTTTCCTTTCATAGGGTGGATGAAGCTCTGCACACAATCCAGATCCTTTTCTCCTGTTATTCTCTCAGAGAGGCACTGCAATGTACCCATAGATGGACCTTTAGAGTTTTTGGTTAAAAGCTGGAGTAGAATGACTTATATTTCCATCCATGCAATAAGAAAATGTGCTCATTTGGGGGTAAAAAAAAAAAAAAAAAATCAACTACAACTTAGTTTCCATGAAAACAATCTGCACAGCTTAGAGCTCTGGCATCAGTGAATGGCATTCTTATACATGAAATTAAAATCAATTCTTATAAAGTGCATGCATTGAATTAAAATGATCTTTCAAAGGAGCTGTCTATTTCCCTGGCAGGTTGGGAAATAAGAATTTGTCTTTGAGCATAAGAGATTCTGAGCTCGACCATCTCATCTGACAATCACTCTTGCTATGGTAAAATCAAGTTTAATGTTTTTATTTCTGAGTTATAGAATGATTTTTTTTTTAATGCATTTCTGAGAGTGTGATAACAAATGAAAACATATAAATGAGAAAGGAGAGATAAAGAAATACAATATAACCCTGAAACAACAACAAGGGAACTGCGGCCATGTCAACACCATCCCCAACATTTCTTCACAAATGTGGGGTTTGCCTTCTTCAGGACAAGCCTTGCACCACCTTTGCCAGTTCAGAGAGATCACTTTTCTGTTCTGAAAACAGGAGAGAAGGAAAAGGTTGGACTGGCAGTGACAAGGCTGGCCAGGCTTTCAGGAAGGATTCATGTATTAAAAACTTTTTTTTTTTTAAATTAAAAAGTCAGTTTCTGTGACTCTTTTCTCTAGCCACCAATTCTGCCCAACATTCTTCTCAATGTTTTGTGCACAGAGAACCACCTAATAATGCATCTTTGGAAACTGCACAACATGACAGAGCTCAGACTCCAGGAAGGGCTGCTAGTGTAAAATAAAGAGTAAGCAATAATTTTCCTTTAATCAGAAAAGTTTTGTTCCGTGTTAAATATGAATCAAATATAAAATCTATTCTCAATTACAGATCAAATCCTAGACGAGGTTATTAATATGCATTTGATATTGTTATAGTAATATTTTGGGGTATAAATAATAGAAAAGCAATAATTCAGTGCAGGCTGAAATTATGAAAGCACTTTCCAAATCCCATAAAAAAGCAGTACAAGTTTGCCACAGGATCTGCTCTACATGGATTCCTCATGTAGAGACTTCTTCCAGTCTATCCTGTGAGTCACAGGAGGTCATCTACAGCTCTGTGGATGTTAGATGTTGCCAAAAAGTTCCCTTAATTCTGCTTTGTTCTGTCTACATTCATTGAGAGCTTCAGCATTTCTGTCTCCTTCTGCAGAGTTTGATTTCCGAATTAAAGCAGCTCTGCAGCCTGAGCACACAGCACCTTGGCCTCCAGTCGGGTGTTTGCACCACTTCAGCACCTCCCCAGAGAAGATTTTAGGAGGAAGAGCTGGATTAGCTTCTTCAGGGAAAACAGAACAAAAAACCCTTCACATGGCTGGAGATTCCCTGGTCTCGATCCCCCAACATCTTCCCATCTTATTGTCCTCCACAGGGTTGCACCCAAGGAACTGGGCCCTGATCTGCACTCATTTCTGAGCACACCTCCCCTCTGCGTTTTCCCAACTGGAATAATGACAGTATCATAGGGGAGGAACCTCATTATCTGAAAAACTCTGCAGCAAGGTTTAGTGGACTTACCATGCCAACACATTTTTTAAAGGATATACAGTAACATATCTGTGCTTAAAATGAATTGACTTTGATATCATGTAACCAAGGAAACAGTGTCAAAAATAGATAAAATCATAGTTGATCCAAAACATCTAAAGTTCAGGCGTTTTGTTTTGAATAATCTTATTTATACACATGCCTTCAATAAAGGCAATTCAAAATAAAAGCAGTGCAGCAACAAATATAAAGTGCTTGTGGTGACATGTTTGTGGTGAGCCAGAAGAGAGAGAGCACAGCTCACATCATAAGCGCATAAATTCTGCCTAGTTTGTGTTATTCTCTGGCCACTCTGGGAAGTGTAAAAAGCAGACAATACTCTGACAACGACTAAAGTCATCCCAATGCTTGAATTAAGTCACTTTTGGAAATAAACCTTTCCTTGGGAAGGCTCCTGGGCTGATCCTTTGCACAAGGAAAGGTGGAGCTTCCAGGGATGGAGCCTTCACATCAGCTCTGGGTGCCAGATGTGTGAACATCAGATTTCTTTTTAATGTTTGCATGACAGTGGACTTAAAATAGAACTTTAAAAAGGTTTCACTTTTCCTGAATGTTCCAAAGTTTTCCACCTCCTTAGGTCATGGATATGGATCTGCTTTTATTTAGCAGAAATAAAGAAACAAGTCACCAGTGTGGGGTCAGTACCACTGACTACAGAGAGAAATTTCTAAACTACTTAAAGGAAAATGAAACACTCTTTAGGAGAAAAACACTCCAGAACTTGATTTAACAACATTATCAATGCTTAACAGGCTCAGGATCATCTAATACTTCTCAAGGTAACATCTAAAAAGTCCAACCTTAAAGAATTTTTTTTACCTTAACATAAGCAATCAATGGGTAACAACCAAACCAAGTAACTAACTAAGAGATTAAATGTTTTTTAAGTGAATATTCAGTGAATATTCAAATAAAAAAAGGTATTATGGATGCTAAGTAACGATTAAATGTAGAGCTTTTTCCTATCCTGGCAAAAATAGGTAAAAGATGTTTTAGAAGATGTGTCAAGAATTTTTAACACAACATTCTGTATTAAAACCTTGCAGCAAGATACTAAAATTAAAAGATGAATTATAGTAGAGCCCTTTGTTTAAGGCTTTCTTGGAAAATGAGGTTTTACCACAGTCCAAGGACAACATTGTCCCAGATTTGAATAGGTTATCACTTGTGCCCTTGGAATTCATTGTTTGCTATTCAGGGCAAAGAATTCTGCAGAGAAGATTCTGATTTTTCCCAAGCCAATAAACAGTTAAAAAAAAAAAAAAAAAATTCCTCGTTTCTGGGGTGATTCCAGCAGTGGCCTTTGGTGCTCTTCAGCAGCACATTAAGTTGTTTCCAGGAAAGGGAAAAAGTTTTGAGGTTTGCCAGTTTTGGAAGCAGGTTTGTTAGCAAAGGTCAATGCAAGTCTAATCACTACTTATTTTAATCTCTTCATTGAAACTGAAAACAAAGGGAGGATTTTCACCTTCTATAAAATGCTCATTAAAGGCTCATAAATAATTAAATCCAAAGAAGTTGAGTTTACAAACTGTTGCAGATGTGATAATGGAAATGAAAGAATAGAAATCGCTTCCTTTGCTCACTCGAATCCAGTAACAGCTTTTGGGTGGTATTTATATTTATTTTTAGTATTTACAACTAATACCATAGTTACAAAAATGTGTGGGTAGAAGTTTTTCTCTATTTCATTTCCTAGTGTTTAGTTTCTAAATTAATAAATGCAAATTATGAAAAAATATTGCAACTTTGTAGCTGTCTGAAACTTCAAATATTGTTCTTCTCTAAAGTTCATATACACAAGGCAGAGCTTATTCTACTTTCCTTCTCTCAGAAAATGCTGATAATTTCCTCATCCCTGCTCCTGCACGTGATTTTAATTTTTCTAAAAAAATATTAAACTATCACTTCCAAGTATCCATAATTTAATATCCCTATTCTCATATTAGAAATCTGTATAGTGTAAAAACAGCTATGACAAGGACAAATATTTTATAGTTAATTGCAAATGTGTATTTTCCACAACAGCCTAGAAACCAATTTCTCCCTGGATATTTACAGATAATGGTACCCCTCTTATTTCTTCCCAGTGAGCACAGGTTGGAATTCATTAAAAAAAACGCAGGATCTGTTCTCAAAATTGAGTTAAGGATGGAAGAAATGTGTCCAATTCACTTTCTTTTTTCTTCTTTTGGCCATTCTAGTCCATCATGTTCCCCTGTATGATCTCTTGCTGTAACTCACAGTAAGCCAGGAATAATACTTCATAAGATAGGAGGCACATCACACAATATTTTAAATAATACATTTTCTCACACTCAGCTTGTTTTCAGGCAAATTCAGAAGGCAGGGCTAAACTCCTTTTCTAAATGGATATATTAATAGTTTTAACTTTTAGTTTTGAAGAGATTAAAAATAAACAGCAATATATTCTAAAAGTCAAACAATTCTTTTTATTTGCCATACTTAAAAGCAATTATCCAGCTTTTCATCAATGCTGCTGTGGGATTGAGATGCAGACTGGAAACTTTTGCCTCTGAGTTGCCACTGCTGCTGAATTTCAAGCAGTTACAGTAGATATTCTGAGCCAGCCCTGGCAGCAGTGGCAGAGGAAATACTGCAGTATTAGATTTCTGCAGCAATCAATGGCAGAGCACTGGCAGAATCCACCCCAAGGTAGTTTTGTTACCCAGCATAATAATTAAAGCTGTATTTTTAAAGCACTAACACAGGACAATGCTTCCTGGAATTATAAAATAACTGCAATCAGTGTACTTAATTAACCCTCTCCTGTTTCCCATTTTGCTCCATCTTTTGTTCTCATTAAGTGCTCTCCTGACCTTTCAGTCTGTAAAAGTCAACAAAAGGCATTTCCTTTTTTATTAAGAGATTGATTGCAGGGCCCCTGAGAGCACAATGAAAAGGAGGAATTACCTAAGCTCAAAACCCATCAAGTTTCTTAGACAGCCACTGCCATTTGGCTCAATAATAATGGCAATGCTGACCTGATTCTCAGATGCAACAAAGCAAAATGAGCCAAAAAAATTAATAAATGATGCTATAATTCACAAAGAAATGCACGCACTGTGAGAGAAAGTTTTCAATAATTCTACTTAGAGGTGAACATCCAGCTGGAAAAAGCTGATGAAGGAAAGATTATAGGCAGCTGTTATAGTCCTACCTGAGAGAGCAGGAAAAAATGTTTCAATGTATAGGGCACCAGTAGACCTAAATTCAAATGTATTTTCAAAGCCACAGCACCTTGACTCCAGAGGCACAGCTCTGGTCAAGGTTTGATGGCAATCTTCTCTCTTGGGATGCCACTGATCGAGTGAGCAGATCCCCAAACTTATTCCTACCTATGACTCTGGAAATAATATGGAAAAAACGAGTGCAATAACATCATAATTGGAGTCATCATAAATTGGCCACCGTCCCCAACTAATACAAGGTTAGGCCTTTCAGAGACTTTAAATATTTATTTATACAGGGACTTACTCACAACTGATCCATGAGAAGCCTGATTTGACTTCGAATCTGATTTGTGATACCCTCTTGTCCTTTACTCCAACTGATCTATATGCTATTTATGAAACCCAGCTGAAAACCACCAAACAGATTTAATTATCAGTACAGGTCATGAACAGCTGCTGTTGAGGGTCAGAAGCACTTGAACAGCACAATATGGTCCACAGATGGATTTCACATTGTTTTTCTTTTATTTCTGAATGTCTAAAATGTCCTACAGTTGTCTCTAATCATAAATAAAATGAAAAGGAAGGAAGTGGTCCATAATATAACAATCCTTAGCCTAATTCTTCTCATTAATCTGCCTTATAGGTTGTGGCATGCACTTGTTCCAGCCAGTGAAGGTTTAATAGCCCCGTTTCTTTTACCATCATCCATACACAAGCCTGTCGATCAGTGGCAATTATTACTTAATGAACACGTAATGATGGGTGAGCCCAGGGAGAAGGGAACAAATAAATCACTCATTAGAGCCCTGACTGTGAGCTCCCACTGTCTCCTCTCAGTGCTCTGTTGTGCAGCTTTGTTTAGCCAACATCCTCAGGAGCAATCAGCACCAGCGGGTGCTGCAGAGTGCTGGAAATCTTCAGTGACCTGGAGGATACTCAGCTTCAAAAGGAGATGTACACAAACGTGTTTTCAGCTTAATTGAAAACTCTCTTCTGAGCAGTTCTTTAAAAAAAATAAAGCTCCCAGAGCTGTTTGTTTTTTCCTGATTTTTCGAAACTGTTTTGTTTTCTTTTTTTTTTTTTTTTTACTTCTCCAATATCAGCAAAGTTACATTCTTATTCCAGTTTAAATAATAAATCCTTTCCAGAAGCTTCAACATGGAATCCAGTGACTAAGCATGATTTTAACAGTGCTTCTATATTCATAGACCTACACAGGAAGGATTCATGGGGAGCTACATCAATCAATATTGTGCCAGTAAAACAGGTTCTATGTTTCACAGAAATGATGCTGGTATTGCTTTTGAGATGCTAGCTCCTGCTCGTTGAGCTCTGAAGTAAAATATTTTGCACCTCAGCAGCAATTACCAAAAGTTCTAGTCTAGCTTCCACATCAGTTTCTCATTTTTCTGGTTTTGAGACAATCCTGTCAAAGTTAAAGGGATGCGAGAAAGGAAATCAACAGCTGATAATCCACAGGCAAGTCAAATCAAATAGTTCTGGAAACAAAACCATGACTTGGGAATGCAGAGGTGTATTGACTTAAATTCTGCAGATTCCCCCTCATGACCTTTTGAATTTTGATGTAAAATGGCTCCAGTGTCCTCTTTTTTCAATTGATGTTTGGCTTTTTCAAATAACAGAGTCACAATTGCAAGATTTAAATGAAGTTATTTAGAACTTCAAAATCAAAGTGGGATTTCCTCACAAGATGCCATCATTTCCATGGGATGGAATGGAAACAGGTTATCACCATTGGAAAAACGAATTTTTACGTTTCTCTCTAAGGAAAGATCATTCCACAAGTCAGTTTCTGTACAGTTCTCCAAATTCTTTATGTTAACAATCCTTGATTTGCATAAAGGTCTTCCTTAAACCTTCACTTAAGAAAGCTCAGTTTGCTTTAAGATACAGTTTAGCAACTTTCTAAAAAAATGCTTTCAGAAGAGTATAAAGCTTCTAGAAACTCCCTGGGCAAATGTAAACAAGATGAATCCAGTAAAAAATGCAGGGAAAGGGTTACTTTCTCATTCAAGGAAGACTTATTTTCTGTGCTACGTATCCATTTATTTGCTTTCAGCCCTGAAAGAAATATTACTACAAATTTAAGAGAACATTTTGACTATTCAAAGTCTCCTCCTAATTCAATGTAGATTTTGCCAGGCATTAAACCTGTTAGACATTCAAATAACAGATTAACTGTAAAGCACTGCATAAACCCACTCCGTGTTTTCAAACATATCATTAAAGGAATGGCTTCTGGGGGGAGGAAAAAAAGAAAACCACAGAGATTTCTAAAGCTTTTCTGCCTTTAAGTAATAAGGAAGGAAAAAAAAAGAAAGAAAAAGAACTATTTCAAGTCAAAGCAGGTAACTAACTGTTCCAGGGCATTGCCTTGCTGGAAGAGAATTTCAATACTTAATTGTAATTTCTATCAACAGAGAAAACTCATAATCATTCTTATCACCTAAAATAGCTTGTTAAACATGAAAAAAGCTTATTGCTGAAACAGGCTGTATCTGGGCACGAATCATAAGCAGAAACGTGTTTTAATTACCTTTTCCAATATCTTCAACTAAAAGTTAATTTTAATGAGAAGAAATACTCATGTTGGCTTTTTTCCTTTCCATTTCCCATGGGTTTTGTTTGTTGTTTTGTGTCAAGCAGGCAAAGAGAGCTTTGGAGATGAGTTTGTCTATCAGAGCAACCCAGGGTGGTTTCAAAATTGAGTTGATCCCTTTCTGAAAGTCATTTGCAGCTCATCCAAAGAAAAGCAGAGAAAGCCACCTGAATTCAGGGTCACACAGGCAGAAACGCTGGGTGATGGACACTTTATAACTAACATGCTCCAAACCATAAAATCATTGGAAAAAAGTGAATTCCTTAAATCTTTCCACAGTTAAAGTATTGACTACGTCATCCTTGAGGACACTTGCACTTACCTAACAACAAAATTTAAATTGAGTTTGACAGATGGTGTTTACCAAGCTTTTTTTTTTCCCTGCAAAAAACAAACCAATAGAAAATAGCAACCAACACAAGGACTTGTGTCTAGGATAAGCATGGGTGTCATTCCACCTTTGACTGAGGCACTGAGGTTGTGAATGAGTCCTTGACTCAGTGCCAACTGTAAACAACAGTTTTCAGAAAAGCAAAATATTTATCAGTTAAGATCCAGGATGCCAAATTATTCACAAACTCGAGAATAACTCAGTTTTGTTTTCTAAGGGGCTGAAACCAAAACAAACACCTTACAAACAATGAGGACAGAGAAAGGAGAGTAACACCCACATTACAGTATGGAAGTGTGCAAGAAGGAGACTCCATCAGAAATGATACCACTTATCAAATGTTTGGATTTTTATCATTTTGAGGATTTCCTTCCAATATTTTGATAATTACACGATATCTAAAAGATCCTGCTCAGACCTCCTGGCTGGTTCAGGCTGATAGCCTGGCTCTGCCCAAACACTCAGGATGCCCACTGGCTTTGCCCTGGGCATTTCTGAGGGACAAGAAGCACATGCTGCTGAGGATGGGCATGTTTAAAACATAAATACAGCATTAAAAGCCTGGTATTTTTCCTGAATTGTTGGAAGCTTCAAGCCAGTGGTTGCAGGGGAAGCCAGAGGAACAAGGGAAATTTACTTTTGCCTTGTAAGATTTTGATGTTCCTGCACCCCTTAGTAGTGGGTTCCTTTTTTCTGCAAATACCCCAGAGTGCCTCAAAGTGATTATTACCTGAGCCCTCCCCAGCTGACATTAGCAGGGTGATCAGGAAGACTGCACTTGAGTAGAACCAAACTCTTTCTTTTTCAAAAATTATCTAATACTCATGATTTCTCTTGATTTTCTGTAATATGACTTCTTTTTTTTTTTTAGTATCTGCTGCTACTACGCTGGGAAGAAGAGCAATTTTGATGAGGAGCAACAGAAAAATTAAATTAGCACATTTCAAAGCCTTTGAAAGACAGTCTCAGAGGAACACAAAAAATGCCAAATGAGTGAGAAGTCTCGTATTAACATAGGGATTTTTGATAGCTTTTAAAAAGAGCATATCTGAGTACTATCAAATATCTTTTATTGTTTTTCTTCTCATTCATATTTCCCAGTTTCTTTGCCCTCGCTTACCTAAACCCGTTCTTTGCCCTTGCTTACCTAAACCCGTTCTTTGAGGTTGTATAAAGTGGTCAGACCATTTGTTAACAATACACCTTTGGAGATTTTCTTGGGTTTATGAAAGAAAAACAGCAAATTAAAAAAAAAAAAAAAAAAAAAAAGAAAGAAAAATTAATTCTTTAAATAGCCAAGGACAAAGAAGAGAAGCTATGTTTAACCAAAGCTGTCTCAAAATCAAGGCAGGACACTAAAAATGCCAGCCAGTTACATATGCTCCACAGCTCCCTACTATATAAATCCTTAGCACTGCTGTGCTCCTTTCCTGGTGGATGTAGAAGTATTAGCTGCAATTTGTCACTGCGTTATGTCAGGGAGGGAAGGTTTGCTCTTAAAATGCCACTTGGAGAGTAAACAGCAGCCTGCAGAGCAGGATTTGTTTATATCACTTTGGGTACGATGAATAACACACTTAGAAAGATATATTGAATATGAAACATGGAAGTGTAAAAGTTGTGACTTGTGTTAAATATTCACTGCCATTGCTGCCAGAACTGGGGTATGGAGCTCGTGTATTTCAGGCAAAGCCAATACAGGTCATTGCTGTATATCCCAGCTAAAGCCTTCTGTGCATTGCTGTTTCTTCTTTTCCCTCCGCTCATCCAGCATTTCTGTCCTCTACCCAGGAGTCACCACACCTCATGCAAGAGTTCTCTGCAGTTCCCTGGAGTGATTCCTGCTGGATGGGTGGGTGTTTATCCACAGGTACAGAGACACCCACATGCCAAGGGCTGAGGCTCCACAGGCTGCTGAAGCAGAGAATTCTGCACAGATGATGTTCCATTAACACCGTCTGCTCTCCACCCACACAAAGGAGAAAACCCCTAAACACTGAGTGCTGAGCTTAACACAAGAACGAAAATATTCAAGAGACACAAAGCATTTTCCCCTCTAAGAAAACACAAAATCACACAATGTATCTTCCAGTGCACATCACAAGTGTCCTGGGACATGACTGGAGACGTCTCTGGAAGCACCAGAGTGGAAGAAGTTCCTCTAACGATGCAGTAAAACTACAGCTGTACCACACCACAGTCAATAATTACTGGCACCTAAGGCTACAGGGGAATTCACTATAGATTCATATACATGTGAGGAAAAGCTGCTAATCCATAGAAACATAATGGCTGCACTGACCTTTCCTCACTGCTCCCTCACCTTCACAGGCTGCTGCAGGTCCACGTGGTGCAGAGCAGAGCTGGGAGCAGCTGCTCCCCCACCTTCCCTGCATTTAAAGAGGCATTGGGCTCCCAGGAACAGCCCCTGACCCCGGCATCACCTGGGGCAGCTGCAGCCCCCTGCCCTTCCCCTGGAGCCCGTGAGATTGTGCTCCATGCTAAAAAACCCAACAGGGCATTCAAAGTCTGAAATTTGCCCCAAATTTGGGTCTGCTCCCAGGGCAGTGCTGGGATGCAGCTGAAACCTTTAGTCAGGTGTTGGGAAGTGTTCCTGCGTGCTGGAGTTCAGAGAGCAGAAAGCCAAGGGGAAGAGAAATGAAGGATACAATATAAGAAGAAAACATCTTAAACTTTATAGAATGAGTTGCACAATGTGTTACTCCTCAAAAAAAAAGCTCTGGCTTCTCCTTGCTCATTCCCTGCGCTGAGGAGACTGGAAGCAGTTGGCTGTCACATTCTGTACATCTGCAACATGCAGCAGTCCTTCCCTGAGAGGCTGGGAGGCTGCACAGCACTTTTAAATGTATAAATTGCATTAAAATATCTGAAATGTTATCATTGGTTGGCAAATTACTTCAAACAGAAAGACATTAAGTTTAGATTAGATATCAGGAAGAAATTCTTCCCTGTGAGGGTGGGGAGGCCCTGGCACAGGGTGCCCAGAGAAGCTGTGGCTGCCCCTGGATCCCTGGAAGTGTCCAAGGCCAGGTTGGATGGGGCTTGGAGCAGCCTGGGATAGTGGAAGGTGTCCCTGCCCATGGCAGGGGGTGGCATGAGATGATCTTTAAGGTTCCTTCCAGCCAAGGCCATTCTATGATTCGATAAATCTAAATACTACTATAGAGAAGAGTTATTACCTTATCTAATGTAAATTCTGTTTTACAGGGCTTTATAGTGCATGAAAAGAGATGCAGATTTTGTTTCAAATTTAGTCATGTGTCCACCTGCAAGAATTAATTTTAGTGAGTCATTTGGCAAAGACTAACTGAGCTAATCTACATTATACAAGAGCAAAGACCTAATGGAGTCTAAGACGTGTTGTTGTGTATATTATCACATAAAACATCTTACACACAGATAATTCTTTAATGAGATTTAAATGTTCAGATTTTAGAGCCACTGGTTAGAGCTCAGCAAAGGCACTGCAGCATTCAAATCCCAGGAATAGCTAGTTTCACAACAGCATTCCACTAACAGGTTTTGCACAAGATTGATTGTGTGCCTTGCTTATAGAAACCCAGTCCAAGCTCTGTGGAGTTAAGCTTTAATAGACAAAGAGCCTGTCCAATGTAAATGTAGCTCACAGGTTAGATTCTAAGGTCTAACTGTACCTCTGCTCTTCCCAGCCAAGTTTATTATTTTATTGTACTTTCTATTGATTGTCCTCATCCCCCTATTGCCCGGCTGCGCTCAGGGCGTGCGACAATTCCGGAGGATCGATGATGCCGTGGGGAATCTGTGGGGATCCTGGTGGGGAGCAGGAGGAATTGCCTAATGATGCCTACAAAAACACTTCTGTTTCGTTTTCCACTCAGAAATAAATGAATCATGGGACACAAGCAGATCTTGGTGCCTTCTGCAAACTTACTCGTACCACATTAGAAACGTATATTTGATAATTCATCATTTCACTAAGCAAAATAGGCGGTTAAGGAATTTATTTTGAGCTATGTTAATGCTTCCAAATAGCTCAGAAAGCACTGGCTGCTGTGCTCAGGGTTCTCCAAAAAATACAACTGAGCTTGGAAAGCCTCCTCTGGACAGCTTGCTCTCCTTTATCCTGCATGGCTTTCATGTGGATCACTGTGTCTCACATCATCCAGCACTGCAGGTGGGCAGTGGATGCCACAGAGTCTCATGGATGTTGAGGTTGGAAGGGACCTGTGGAGATTGTCTTCTCCAACCCAGGGTCACTTAGGTGTTAGACCACAGGTGAGATATTTAGCACACTGCTAGATACTTGAATAATTTTTTAAAAAGCTAGGATAAGTAAGTTGGAGGGGTTTAATGCTTAAATTAAACATTATTTTTCAGCTATAAGGCCTACCATGAGACTAGGTAGTGTGAATAAGAATATATCCCATATTAATATTCCACAATGCTGTGGCTCATTCTTATGATAAAGATTTTAATGTGAATAGAAAAGAAATCTAATTAAATCATTATTATAACAGTGTTTTAGTTAAGTCAGGTCCTTTTTTTAAGACTAAATGCCTGAGATTTAAGATTTAAATTTTTTAAATATAAACCTGCAAAAATTGATCTAATTGTCAATTAGTTTTACACTTTCTGAATTTATTCTACGTAAATGCAATTTACCTTAATGTTTCTGTGCCACACATTTAGTTGTTTGGGTTTTTTTCTGTTATGATGCAATATAAACATTTGAAGAAAGAATTTCTAAATCTTTTCTAACTGAATCCATGCTGTACCAAAATGCCCCAGCGTGGCTCTGACTACCCATTCCTAAGCCATGTACTGAGACCATGTCCAGAAGAGATCAGGCTGGAAATCTCTCCATTCCAAATCCAGGAATCCTTGCACAGGAGTTGTCCAGAGCCCGTGTGGGTGTTCCCAACCCTCCAGCCTGAGCAGGGCATTCCTGAAGTTGTAGCTCGAGCTCACAGTCCAAATCCACTGTGGCAGGGGGCCTTGTAATGGTATTTTTGAGCCTCAGATGAATTTATCCAAATGAAAGACTGCACAGTCCCCACGACCTGATGCACTTCTAAGCTCTGTTTCATTCGCTGCTCTGCCCAGGTCAAGTCTCACCTCCTGGTTTAATAGAATGCACGCAGCAAGGGAGATGGTGCTCCATGGAGATGAGGCTGTAGTGTCAGGCAGCACTGCGAGCCTGAGCAGGAGAACAGAGCCTTTCAACTCCAGTCTGGCTGCTATTAAAATCAAACCAAAAAGTGAGAGGCTTTTATCATCATTCGGCCCAGAGTACCGGCTTAAAATAGAATCTAATTTTGGCTGGTATCAAATATTTTAACATTAAAGGTTCTATTAATACCATTCAATAATATATGCCTTTTTAACATAGAACACATAGGCCAGTTTTTGATTAAGATTAAAACTTCTCCATGAGAAATGACTTCATTCTGCCGTCTGATTAATACAACAGCCTATTTTTCATATGTTTAAATAAATAAGTATGAGAGTGTATCAAAGAGGCGAGCCTAACCAAGCAGGCTATGAAAATATAGTGCTCAGGGAAGTCCATTAAACTTGAGCTGCAATTCCAGCACCGTTGCTCCTGCATTTCTGCAGCAATACAGAAACTGTGGCACAGATCCTTCCCTGTGGAAGGAAACCTTGCTCTGCACTAGCACAATGTCAAGGTTTCCATTCACAGCTTTAGCACCACGGCTACAATTTGTCCTTAGAAGAAAATTACCACCATGCACCTCTGCATCTATCATTTCATGGTGTTCTTCCCATTTTTGATTCAGCATTTATGAGCTTGCTTTTAGCTATGAGTTTATTATTATCCATTTATAGGAAGCCAGCTAGTAAATTATGTATTTGAAAGCCCTGCTGGCTGACATTTTTAAAGTTCATTGGATTTTTTTTTTTTTCTTTTGCAGAGTAGAAATTTGTAGCAAACACTCAAGATCTGATAACTGATTCCCATTTAGATGTCATTGAGACATAAGTGCAATGTATTTTCATTAATATTTCATTGTGTAAGTGTTCCTTGCTCTGACATTGCCATCTTGTAGTTATTTGTCCCCCATCTAAAGAGCAACTTGTAATCAGATCGGTATATTGGACTTCATTATCTGTCACCACACATTCTTAGCACAGAGAATGTTATTAAGTTATAATTGCCTCTGTTTTTCCCTTACGGGAAGATGAAGAACAATAGACAACAATATATGGACTCATTAAGGAACAAAAAAACCCAGGTTGAAAACAGGCATAAAACTGTCAAATACATCAAGATTCTGGATTCAAAACTTTTATTTCCACTTGTGGTGGTTTTTTTATAGCCTGATGTGCCCAGGACATTTAAGGAACTCATGGAAGATGGGCTCCTGACTGAGCAGCTGCGTGGTGCTGGCTGGGCTCAAACCATGACACCACTAAACACAGCCCATATTTAACTGATAAACAAAGACAAGGTGCATTTTGAAGGTAGCACAACATTTTGTGATTAATATGTGATTTTTTATCAAAATACTGTGGTTTTAAAACCAAATGTGACAACAGAAGATGTGCATTAATTGAACAGCCACAAGTAGATGTCCTTTTTAAAAAAAAGATCTAAAAAATTATTTGGTTTGCTTTTGGAATTGATATCAGTCTAACAAATAGAAAATAGATGGCAGTACCGGGTATTTTGAGTGAGATTACTTGAATATGTTATGTAAGAAATTGTTTAAACTATAGGTTCCTGAACTGTTGCAATAATTAGAAGTAACTTGTAGGTGCAGATGTACATTTTTTTCCCATCCTCCATAAGACTGAGTTCTATTCTGTGTTACATGAGGGTAAATTACATAATCCAGAATTAAATGAGAAAGAAGAATCTCACTTTAAATAACTGAAATGGAAAGTAATACTTAAGAAGGTTTCTCAGTAAAAAGTTTCTGATTATCTGCCATTAAGAATTTTATAGGCAAAGAAAGAGACCCTGTCACACTTCATCATGTCTGGAGCTGATTTCTTCTAACAAAGTCCCCAGTGAAGCAGCAATCTGGTAGCAGTTAAAGGAAATTTTGAAGCTCAGTAACCAGGAGAAGACACAGACACTGTGCATCTTCCATGTTTCCCATTTCAATATTCAGGGTGATCTAAAGATGCTCCTGCTGCAGGAGCTGAGGAGACCAGGTGAGCATCCAGCAGCATCCTCCCATTGTGAGCAGTGCAGAGCCCAGTGGGTCTCAAGGGGCAAACTGGGTCCATATCCTGTCTCTCATTTTCCTTCCCCCACCAACTCAGGTTGCTCCCTCTGTGGAGAAGAAGAAGGTATCGTAAAACAAGTTATGGCGATGCTTTGCCATCAGGAAATTTTAAATTTGCCATACAAATCCTGCACAGCTCCTGTATGGCTTCTTTAAGTCTTCAGAGAGGTACCCAGCCCCTAAATATATTGTATTATACTTCCACTTTATAGCGTGCTATAGATTTTTTGTATTAGCAATAACTAACTGCATTGTGAAAGTTATTGAGGGAACAGCTGCAGAATTTGAATCCTGTGTGGGAATGAATTGGTGCTTCTGGCACAGAGGAAGGAATAAAAAGTGTTTGGGGCCTCAGGGAAGGTTCTGTGAAAGAACAACACTAAAATAATTTCAGTTGTTACCTTTAGGTTTCAGTCCCAAGCCCAAGCTTTGCTCCTCTGAAGTAATGCTCCACATTGTCTGCAGGCTCCAACTGCTCCTTCTCTGAGGCTATATTTGCTCTGTTCTGATTTTCCCACCCCCCAAGGATCTGTACTAGATACTGCACAAATAGCTGGTGAGGTTTGGGCTGGATGGCCCCTGGTAGAACACACTTAATCCGACATGGACAGGAAACATCATGTCAAGTATCTCCTTTTCGTTTGTTCTTATCACCACAGCAGGATCGTCCACACTGAGGCTCATTTGACAAATGCCCACAAATACCTGTAAGGTAAAAAACAGCCTGTGATAAGCAGAGACATGAAACCAGTGGTTGAGCCGTGTTGGGGATGCCAGAATCAAATGGAATAGAAGAATTTACTGTATTTTATAGAAAGCAAATGGTGCTCAGCTGTAATTGTCACGAAGGCTGATATTACATTTACCAGTTTAAATCACAACCAACCCCACTGAAATGAATGGCATATAATGATCAATACAGAAGCAGAGTCAGCAAGAAGGAAATAATGATTACATCCACACAAGCTGAGATTTGTCTCTGTGCACAGAGCCACAGCATCTTCATTCTGCTACCACATATTGAAAAAAAGAAATATCCACCAGTAGTCAGAGTGTTTTGTTCTGTCACCAATAATCTACATCCACAATTACAGTCCAGCCCATGTCCTCAGAGTCAGTGGATTGGATTCATAGGTAATAATGGAGAGTAAAATCACTCGTAGGAGTAAGATATACAAGATGAAAAATCATCTTTCTTAAGGATCTTATACAACTCTATAAATAATATTATAAATATGAATCAAATTAAGAATTATTTAAAGCAACTAAAATGAAAACCCTTGATGGTTACTTCTGTGTACACTGCCTTTATTATACCTCAGTTCTTCCTTTTCCTTTTAAAAAGATCCTTATTTCGATAGGAACATCAGAAAGGACCCGAGACTCTCAGCTTCAATCAGGTCATTTTCTGCATGCAGCAGAAATGCCCATCCAGTGTTTCTCAGAAGGTGCAGAGTCCTTCAGATGCTGATTGTACAGCAGGTGCTTAATGGTGTTTTGCTCCTTATTGGTACCATTCACTCTTTTGTCAAGTTCAGTACAGAAAAGAAGAAAGCAGATCCAAGTTACCACTTTGAACCATTTCTAATATCAGCGTTCAGACATTTTAGATAACCTTTTTTCTCTTTGAGAAGGGACATAACAATCATTGGTTGAGCTGGAGCTGAGCCACCCTCATAATTATAAGACAAAACATCACAAACCAATTGGCATTTCAGTGTAGCAAAATCCCAATTCTGGCATTCTGGAATGTTTCCTCGGAAATTGGATGCAATACTTCTGGGATCAGTTTATTAAATTTGTCCCACATAGACTCTGACCTTTCAAAACACAGAAAAGATCACGTGGCAAATCACTCTCAGGAGTGACTTTTATTTTGGCTCTGACCTCTCCCTCTGACCTTGGGAGAAATGCTTTATGTAGAGACAGCTGAACAGCTCTATTGCTTTTATGCTTTGAAATAGGAGAAGCAACCATTCCTGAATATTCATACAGTTCTCTTAAAAAATATATGCAGAGCAGACATCTCTATTGCATGAGACGTCTATAGACTTGATCATTTACCATACAGGTCAGTGGAAAACATCCATAATTTAGATCCAATTTCCATCTCTGCAAGCCCAGAGAACACAACTTCTAACACTGACTTGTATTAAAAAGGGTAGAGTATGAGATGCTATTGTTCATTTATAGGGCAGCAATTATGCATGGAACCATTTCACTGGAATTCTACATTTATAACTTCTGCTTTCCTTCTCTTTAAATGTATTGATTTTATCAAGTATTACAAATGGACCCAACAGACTGCTGTGGTTAGGGCTGTACAGTTACTTGTGTAGCTTCTTTTGGATTCCTTGTAACGGTTACATTTTAATCATTGCAGCTGGAATTACCTTCCAGAAATCTCTCCCGTGTTTTTGAAAGTCTGAGGTGATCTGTTTCCAGCAAGGAAAAGGAAATAATAACACTGAGTTAATTATATCAGGACATACGCAAGGTTTTCCCTTGGTCCTTAGTTTGAAACAGAGCTGGAAAGTTGATGGGATGAATTTAGTGCAGTGAAAGAGATTCCTGAATTTGCGTTTATGAGAAGACATTCACATTTTACTTCTAAAAATCACAATTGTGCAATTGCTAATCTTTCTTTTGGGGTTTCCTGGTAACATTATAAACTCTGCCTACACTGAGCAGGAGCCAGAAGCCATCACAGTCAAATGCCCATGAGACATTCAAGGCAGAAGATAAATGGATACACACATATACCAAGGGAAAATTGTGTATATATCTATATATCTATATACCTATGTATCTATATATATCTATATATCTTTTCTTGCAATGATGTTAGGAAACCAAGTGTATTAATGAATAATAAAACCAGGAAAAAGTAACCCTAGGAAGAATAAGAAAGCATACTGGTTGTTTTGATGCAAGAACTGAAAATAAGTTGTAAAACCACAAGATGGAGTCAAAAAATACAATTCATTCCAGATATCAGAAGGCACCAGCAAACAAAATCACTGACAAATTAAACACAGGTCTTAAACAAAATTCTTGTATTACTTTGTCATCCTGAGAGATGTAAGTTTTTCTTACATGAGCAAAATTTTATGAAGATATTTTTGGTACATTGTCCACTGAACACCCAGAACGACACCCAGAACATGCTGAGAATGTATCAACACAACACCCACAGAAAAATGTATCCTTTGGTCATCCTCACAGAAACCTCTTGCCTCTGCTCAGGTGGACATGCACAGAACACAACCATGAGGAAAGAACTGGACAGGAGCCACTCAAGGGTGAAGAGCAGTAAAATTCAGCTATTTTCATTGTGTCTGGGGCTTTGCCACTCAGATTTATGAAGGACTTTGAGTCCCACCATCCATCACAGACAAAGGCTGCAAAGACAGAAGATGGAACTGTGCTGTTCTGGAGAGCAGACATTCCAGCACAGCACATGGATTTTTTCTCCCTTGCATACAGATATTTCTGCTTTTTCCCCATCGTTGTAATGATAATAATCTGTAGCTCCTTATCCCCATGTCTTCAAACCTGATTTTTAAAGGCTCCTTAATGTGGCATGGTTACCCAGACACACACAGACTCCTCTTTGAGTGCATCTGTTCCAGCCAAAACAGTAATCACAAGCATGCCAGAAGCTCACAAATAATCTCATCAATATATGTGAGTGCTGTCCTGTGCCTTCGCGTACATCTGTGCTTCAGCTCAGATCAACCATTGCTTAGCAATGCTGCAAGGGTCAGATTTTATTTTTCCTTACCAAAAATTGTCATGCTGCAGACTGATCCAGGCATTCACATCTGATTCCTGAGTTGCTGGTCATGAGGAATCACAAGAGAGATTTGTTTGATGGATAAATCCAAATATATTGGGAAAATGCACACTGTGAGCACGTTTCATTTGACTGTTTCCATCAGAGTCGGTGCCTTTTAATTAGGGGATGCCTGAACAAACACAGCAATGTTTGCTGGAGCTGATAGAAAAGATGGCTCTACCTGAAATACAATACTGCATTGAGTACTATTAGTGAAAAGCAAACATCCCAGCTCTCTCTGTCCCTGCACTCAGCTTGCTGGGAGATGGAATTACGACTGCCACAATCTCTGCTGCAAAGAGAGAAGGAGAATAGGAGTGGGATCCTCTGAGCCCACACAGCTCAGCTGCTGCTGCTGCTGCCTTTGCTGATGTGGGCTCCCCAGTTTAGTTCAGCCTTGCCTCCAACCCACCTACATGCAAGGCTGCACTTCTGAGATGGGAAAAGTCCTACTAAGTACTGTGCTGATTGAAATTCCTGACTGGTCCTATGTGGAAATTACAGGTAGGTACATCCTTCAAAACCGAACCTGAAAACAGACACAGTAATGTGAGAAAAGATGTGGGAATGGTGGACCCCTTAGACTTTGAGCACTATAGTACAAGCTGGCTTTAAATCAAGATATCATGTCAGATGGTGCTCATTTTTCTAAGCCTTCCCCTCTCTAGGCTGTTGGATTTGCACTTTACTTTCTGTTATTACTTTTTTATTAGGAAAACTTAAATCCTGTTGAGAAGAGCTTATTTAGGTTGAGCTGTCGCCTTTAGCTTCAGAACATTAAGTCCTGACAAATGCTTCTTTTGAAGTCTGACACCTGTTTGTTTGGCATTTCCCACTTTCAGAAACTCACTAGACTATAATAATACCCAGCACAGCAGAAGTAAAGAGAATGAATTAAAGCAGAAATGCTTTCAGACGTGAAAGAGCAGTACAAAAGAACATCCCTTTGCTCAGGGTTCCTCGGTGGTTTTGAGAGGACCTCAGGAGAGCTCAGCTCCAAGCTGTATGCTTTTTTTTTCCTGTAATGGCATTCTAATGCCCGTGAAACAACCCAGAGCACCAGCCCTAGAGACCTGAAAATTCTGTCTTAAAACAGCTACAAAACAGCAGGAGAAAATGAGTTTCTTTGCAGACTCTTTTAGAAGAAGAGAGAAATATCCTTATTAGACCAAATATCAAGTATCTGCTCCTTTTGTAACAGAAAAGTTGAAGGAGAATAAATATTCGGAGTTACTCCGAGTTCATAAATACTTGGAGATGCCTTTTCCTGGTCTTAAAATCAAGAGTCAAACAGGGTTAGAAAGGGAAAAAAGGATTTTACCTTGGTATTTATTTTAAGGATCCTTAGGTGCACATGCCCAGGTCAAATGCACCTCAATGCACACCGCAATGAACACCCTCAAAAGATCTGGTTACATAGGTCTTACATTAGAGGTGTTACTAATTAGAGATCTATCAAAGATTCCCCAATGAGAGCCTCGAATGAGCCCTCCTCCCCTCCTCAAGGAGCCTTCCCCTGGATGGTTCTATCTTGGTTTACAAAATGTGTTCTGGAGAGGAGCTTTGGGTCTGGGGCACACTGATCCCTACCTACGAAGCTTCTAAAATGTTGAGTCTCTCAGCTTGACAAAAAAGGCCAAGAATGTAGGGAAAAAGCACTAAGAATAAGAAGTGGTATAAAAGGGGTATAAAAGACAAAAAATCATCATGGCATCATTGGAGATGGGATTCTGTTAGATTTCCTTGGACATTTGGCTTCATGAGGATTTTGATGGCAAATTCCTTCAGATAATGATTTATCAGTAGTGGGGGAGTCTACATTTAGATGAGAACCTGCAGCCCACTTAAATCAATGAAGGAAACTCTCACGAACTCTCCCTAATCTTAGAGCAGACCCACAGGGCACGACCCCAAATTTATCTACCTCTGCCATGTACTTAGACGCCACACCTATGGTTTTTATTTTATTCACTGGAGTTTCAGGTCGGAATTTGCAACTGAAATTGAGTCATTAGGAACTGGGTGCTTGAATTAATTCCTTCAAAAAATCCACCTCATCTGGATATTTCAAAACCTGCTTTTAATCTTACAAAATGGATCCTACACAAACAGTATTTTTTCTATGGCCAACAACACATTCAGTCTCTGTTTTGAAAGATTCAGCATGATGGGATATATATTCAATTGTGTCCTGAAAACTGTAAGAATCTTAAACAAAACCTGTTAGATTTATTTCATTAAATAGATGACAAAAAATCCTTTCAAAACGAGATTGCAGGGAGCACTGCAATGATTCTTAAATTCTATACCAAAAAAGGGGCTAAAAAGTACAAAATATATTTAGAATAGTTTCACACTACAGCAAACTTTCTAATCAAACTGAGTCTCCTTCAGGAGTGTATTTCTTCAGCAATTTTAAGCAGTGCTTATACCTGCTGGGGCTTCTGTCGGCAGGGCTCTACTCTTTTTAAGAGCACTCAGCACATTCTTTATAACACTGGTTTCATCTTTTCCCAAATTTGCTAATCTGAAATATCCCATACAAGGCTCTCCCTCAGAATGACATTTTGGTTAAAATTCATCTCCAACACTTCAGGCGATTCCATAAATAAGATTAAAGAGCAAATGAATTTATGAAAAAGATGTACAAGTACTCAGAGGTGCAGAGCTGGGCTCCCCAGCCAGCTGTTTCAGAGGCAGCTCAGAGAAAACACAACTCCTCGTGGCAAGAGCTGTTCACACAGCCTTTGCATGGCAGATCCTTTAGTTACACATCGTTAATCAGCCAGGTTGTGCAGAAGGAAAGAAGCAATAACCCTTTTCCCTGCGCAGCTTTCCCACAACAGCCACTGTGGCTGATGGAGAACGGGACCATCCCCTGCCCCATGGCCTTGCTGCACCCGTGGCAGTGGGGTCTCTGCTCTCCCTAGGTGCAAAACTGAGTGGGGTTCCTCCCTGGGTGCAAAACTGTTTGTTTTTTTATTTTCACTCATGGGACCCCAAACATATCCACTGTGAGCCTGTCGGTGGCTCAGAGGGCTCCACGTGACAGATTTCCATCTGAAGCCTCCCACTCCACCACCTTTGAACAGGAACTTGTTAGCCCTAAGTTTTCATGTCTATATATTTATACGCATGGAAAGGTCACTGTTATTTATGTGGGTAGATGTGAAAAGTAAATTTTTGTGTTTGGTAGCGAGCAAATTTAAAAAAGATTGTGATTAGAATATTATACAAACATATACACAGATTTATACACTCAGTGTGTATATTTATAAGCTAAATATCAGGTGTTCTAAACTATAGATATCTGAAAGCTTTATGTAAGTAAAATATATTATTATCCAAAATATATTATTATCTACCTGCAAACTACGACCTGTTGCAACTGCATTGTTGCAGGCAGGGCTGTAAGGCCAATTTCATTATACGGGTGAGTGCTCCAACTTTTATTTAACATTGGCAGGTTTTAACTGGTGGGCTTAGATTTACATTGCTGGACAAAGGACTTAAAGCAAATTACTTCTCTTAATTAACTGAATGATCCATAATGCATTTCATGCCTGAACAAATATAATTGAAACAATTGAAATCATATTAGCAATGCAGAAAATAATCAAACTACTGGCTTAACTCTTGGTAAACAATGGTCACTTCTCTGATTTTGCAACAAAAATGAAACACCAGCATTGCAGTAAAGCATTAACATAAGTGTTGGTGGATTTAC
The DNA here is from genome assembly GCF_965178545.1 of Coloeus monedula. Taxonomy (NCBI): domain Eukaryota; kingdom Metazoa; phylum Chordata; class Aves; order Passeriformes; family Corvidae; genus Coloeus; species Coloeus monedula. The sequence goes on along the minus strand of NC_138792.1, from coordinate 16,790,624 downwards.
AGCCCAAAGTACTATTCTGTGTTTCAGCTCTGTAATTTCCCAGAAGAGAGGCCCAAAATCATACTCAAAGCAAACAGCAATCATAACTAAGAGAGACATTCCTCATACTCCAGCCCTTACCAGAAGACTTTGGAATACAAAATTATTAATCAAACATTAATCTTTTCGAGAGAAAAAATGATCATGAGTGAAAGAAGATAAACCAAAGACAAATAAGTAATTATGCTATTATTCAAAGGATAAAATAATGAAATGTAGATTGAAGAACTGCCAAACCTCTGTCAGTCAGGGTATGTACAACGTCCTTTCATTGTCAGAAGGTTTTGGTACCCACACACTTATTTCTTTGGACATCCATAAAGGTGTATGAGGTCTATAGCATGCAGTGGGAATCACCAGGGAGCATGACAGCCTGTGGAGGCAACCTGCAACCAGCAAGATTTGGAAATTTTCAGAGCACGAAGAAGCTGCAACCAGCTGCAGTAAAGTGCTGGCCAAGGAGAGGGAGGAGCAGAGCTGAGCACTGCAGGAGCCAGGAGCAGGTCCTGACACAGGCACGGGACACTCTGTGCTCCAGGGCCTGGGGAGGGTCAGGCTTCCCACTCACAGCTGAAGGCAGTGGGTTACTCACAGAATTCCAAAATGGTTTGGCTTGGAAGGGACCCTAAAGCCCCTCCCGTTCCACCCCCTGCCATGGCAGGGACACCTTCCACTATCCCAGGCTGCTCCAAGCCCCGTCCAACCTGGCCTTGGACACTTCCAGGGATCCAGGGGCAGCTGCAGCTTCTCTGGGAAACCCATGCCAGAGTCTCACAGGGAAGAATTTCTTTCTAATATCTACTGTAAACCTGCCCACTGTCAGCTTAAGGTCATTTCCTCCATCCTGTCACTCCAGGTTGTCCCAAAACCCTCTCCAGCTCTCTTGGAGCCCCTTTAGGCACTGGAAGGTGCTCTAAGATCTCCCCAGATCCTTCTCCAGGCTCTCATGACAAATTTTGCCAGGCTGGCTCTGTGCTCTGGCCCTGCAGAGCTCCTGGGGCTCCCAGCAAGGAGCTGCTGTTTGGGCACCAAGTGACTCCTGCAGTCCCTCAGCAGGAGCTGGGGTTGCTGTTTGGGGTGAGAAGCTGCTCAGCTGTGTCTTGCTGTGGTGGGAAGCACTGTCTTCTGCTGAGTTCCTGAGGGCATTCAGAATACCATCATTCACCTAATGATTTGGAAATGACTCAGAACTGCTTCCTGTGGAAGAGAAAAGGCATGGAAAATCGGGATCTATGGCCTTTCCTCATTGCTTGGGAAGGCTGCAGGTGGACAGACAGCTGAGAGGGATGTCAGGGCTGGAGTTAGAGCTTGATGACCCTCGAAGGTGCAGGAGGAGACAGAACAGCACAAGCTCGAGGCAAAGGCCTCAGGCACAGAATAAGATGAGGCGTAAAGCAGAGAAAGACAGCTGGGAGAGAAGAGAGCAATTGTGGGTGATGTTTACCACAAGGAGCCATATCAGCTAGAGGGGAGTGGGATGTATTTTAAAATACTTTTGGAGCTGACACTATCTGTGAGGGCTAATGGGCAAGGCAGAAGGGGACTCCAATAGCAGCAATGCTTTTATCTCCTGCGACAAGTTTGTTTGAAGATTTTTATAGATAAACGTGTCATTTCTGATTTTTTTGTGCATTATTTTTCAAGATTTTAAGTCTACAGAACACCTAAATAGGCTGCTGTTCATATGCATTATTCATGTTTACAATTTTATGTACCATTACTTCAGTGTATATGAGTTGTACAGCCAGTATTAGCTTTGCAGAGGACATTCTGAACTGGTGGAAGGGCTACATGCAAATTCAGCAATAAGTCCATTTTGCATTATAGAAGGTTTCAAATATTTCACTTGCTAAAAACCATTCTGTTAGTGAATGGGGATTATCACAATCTAACCAAAGGGAAACTTAAAACGCATATTGCGTGAAACTGTTTGTGAAATCTAAATCAACGTCACCCATAAGAAACCACAGAAGTTCGAACCAATTGATCCAAAAGTAGCTGAAAATCAGTGTCATACTTTGCCTATCACAATAATTTTGCTGATTCTTAGTTCTATTGCAGTATTTCGATGACATATAACTAGAGCTGAGTACTTTGTAATGAATAATTTATTTCATCAATTTTTCCTCCTTTTTTTTTTTCTGTGACATATCCATGAATAAACAGATCATGGTCTTCTTTATTCCTAATTCAAAGTTCTCTGACAGTTCCACCTCTACCAGCTTCCCTTTACAGTGCATAGATTGCCTCCATGTACATTCCAGATTTTGAAGCTGAGGAAGGTTAGCATCAGAGGTCTGTGGTTTCCCTGTGCATGGTCATACCCCATTGTTCCTATTCCCCAGCTGGACTCTTCTGAAGTAATTGGGTGTGAATGTTCATGGAGAATAAATTAGACTTGGCTTTTTCTGTGATCCTGAATGTAAAACCAACTCTCTCTGTGCATTGGCACCAATAAAATGTAAAAGAAACTCCACAAAAAGGCTGACACACAAAAGGCATGAGCACAGCTGAAAGCAATTAATTTAAAAATTCATATGAATATTCATAGGATTTTTTTTTCGAGTGTGTTCTCCAGTTAAATGGCAGGAAAACAACTTTTTCTCTTAGTGGATTCAACTTTGGACAGTTCACCTGTTCCTGATGTGGCCACTGGGAACATTTTAGTGGTTGAAAGGAAGGACAAGCTCGGGGCTCTTGTCATTCTGGAGTTCAGTCAGTCTTTTTCTGGCCCCAAGCCTAAAGACATCTCTTTTCTATATTAGAACTGTGAAGCTTTTTGGAAGACTCAAGCTGAAAGGCAAGGCTCGGCTGTTTCCTCACAGGGAGGAGGAGGGGAACACCCTTCCTTGTGTGAACTAACACTGAGGCAGCATTTTGCTGCTGCAGAATCATCAGGCAATTAATTAATGCTGTGATTCTGGCAACTCTGTGTTTTGTGTGAAGCACAGCTTTCCCCACTCCACACCGGGAGGCAGTGCTGAAATACATCCCTGACATCAGCCATGGAGGCACTCACCACTCCCCACATCCCTGCCTGTCACTGCCTGAGGGAAGAGAGGCAGCCCTTGACCATTTTAAGTTATCCCACTTCCGATAGATGTCTAAGAGATTACAGGATTAAAAAAGTCAAAATCCATACCAAGAGAGGTCTATGCTACTCAATATAATATACCCTGAGCTCAAAGTCTAAAGATAGAGAAAGCAACACAGCTGGGATAAAAATGTAAGTCAGAAGTTAAGTTCCACAAGCAAAGTGATGCTTAAGGCTGTTTTGCATTAGTACATTTGGAGCACATTGTTTCCTAATCTACTCCAAAGAAATGTTTAGGGATTTTATTAACATAAAACAAGATAGTGAGAGCAAATTTGATATCAATTAACATACTAATTAAATGTCACTTAGTAGTTTTAGCAATTACTTGATATTTAATTAACCACTTAAATACCTTGGGAGATCCAGATTATTGTACATGTAATCAGAGGGCAACTCTTCTGACCCTGTGGGTACATGCTGCATGTCAAGACATTCTGTAGATAGCAACAAAAATAACTTTCTGCACCACGACCCCAGGTATGTCAAGCTGCTGTGCACCCAGGAGATTAATTGACTCATTTGAAAGAACTGAGTATCACTTAAAAACCTTCAACATACCTCAAGTGATTAGGGACCTACATAAACATCATGAACAACCTACCTATAAAATATCAATTATTTTCATTCAAGATGCGTTTTAAATTCATACTGCAAAATTGTCTTGGCATTTATGAAACTTCCATTCACCATCAGGAACCAGGAACTCTTTTTTTTTTAGCAAAGAGCTACAAGGAAGAGCAAGGAGACAAATATTTTTAGCAAAAAATTACTTAAAGAGGGTAAATATGTACCTGACATCCTCTGGACTGTATTCACACAGAGGCGCCCATCTTTGCATTACGAAGATTTCCTGGTGAACCACTTCTGTACAGTTAGAGGGGAAAAAAAGAAGTTTTAACCCCTCACAAGACAGGGATGTGTCAATTTGTCCTCTCCTACAGGTAAGTGTCCTTCCTCCTACTTCTTTTGGAGCAGCCTTGGTGTCGTTCAGCTCATGCTGGCAAATTGCACCATGCTGCCACTGACTTCCCATGACAACCTGTAGCAGTGTCACACTTCAGCCACAGAATCAAAGATTCCCTCTTTTTCATATCTCCCACTTTTCTAAATGGACATTAACTACTCATAACTCTCATTTTTGGTCATGTGCTTGTATACCCAGCAGCCTACCCACTGCTTTTGATTACCTTCTCTATCAGTGTGATGTTTATGCTTGCATTTGTGCCTGGGTGTGTCAGTATGGAGAAACCAGGCAAAGGAACCTTTCTTTGCCTTTGTAGCTCTTTCCCATTTGCCTTAAAAGAAAACCGAACTTCACTCCTCTGTAAAAGAAACTTTGTGATTTTCAGTTATTTTTTTCAGTTCTTGCCTCTGTCTCATTCCCATACTGATTAAAGCTTTTCATTTACGATGTACCTTCAGATCTCTCTCAAATCAGTGACCCATCCCTCTCACTCCACCAGAACCAATCTAAGTCTCTAATGGTCTCTTTGAAGTAGAAATAGAGAAGGAATCCTCCCTTCTCCCTGTTCACCTATCAGCCCCCTTCCACAGCTACTGACACGCCATTTATTAAAATCTTTTGCCTTTTGCGTCTCTGTCTCCCTTGGTTCTCCTGAATAAACTCTAATTAATCCTTCAAAAATTATTTATCAGACTTCTTTCATTTATGGGTGGCAATTGCATGGATTTCTTTCAAGTTCCTCCGGGGCCCTCTCTTGACATATCCCATACCAAAGGGATTGAAAACTTGAATACTTCAGCCTTAAAAAGGATTTTTTTCTAATTTTAAGTGCATGAAGTGAGCTGATCTCAGTAGCAGTTTACAAAGGATATTTGTGTCCTTATTATAGTTTCTTAGAATAGATTTAAAGGAAATAGAGGAGGTAGTCTGGCATTTTCTGAGCTCAATTCCCTGCCCCCCCCCCCCCCCCCCCCCCCGAATTCAAAAAGAAAATTATATAAACAAATCATTGAAATCTTTATGTTCAGTGAGACTATATCAAAATAAGTGAAGTTCTGTTTCAAGGGTTAAAAAACCCCAAGGGATTTCATCTGTAGTTTTTGGAATTAAAGTTCCACAGTAATAAGCACAAGTTAACCAAATGTTTTGGGGTTTTAAATATAAATTACTGTCTTTTTATTAATGTAGTATTGTAATATACAGATTATAAAAAGCAAATTCCAAAACATGGATTTTTAAGCTGTTCTTGATGTAAATTAAAATTTGCATTGTTTGTACCCCAGTCTTGCTTCATCCTGGGCAAAGGAACAATGCTCTATGACATGGCAGGAAATGCACTGATCAGGAGGCTCATTTATTTATGTCTTAAAAATATCGCTGTAGTGAAGAATAAAGAGAATAAACTTGTATGAACTCATTAAGAAGCTATCCATTGTTTACCCTGATTTGGTTTCATTTGTCTCTTTTTCCCTCAAGGGGATCCTGACACCACTGCTGTAAGAGGAGTGACCAAAGCACTGATGAACTGTCCTCTTGGGAGGATATTTAAATTAAATGGTTTACATTTGGTGCTCTCCAGCACCAAACAGAAGATATTGGAAGCGCAAAATATCCAGTAGTAGCCCTAAGTAACATTGCTGTACTTTAGCATCTGAAAATTATGTATTTCTACAAAGATAATTTGAGAACATAGTTTCCCACTATTATCAATGTTGGGCAATATAAAAAAATTCAGAAATTAGAAGCAAAAGCATAACTAGGAGAAAACAGTAGTTTAAGTACAAAAAACTAAACACCTCATTCTCACACTGCACTCTAGGGCATCACATTTCAAATTACTTTATGAACAAGATCCCTGTGACCACTGACAATTTCCTTGCATGGTTCTGTTGGCACAAGCACAGACCTGTGAGCACAATCAATCTCAAAAAAAATTCTCTTCTGTGATGCCAATATTTCCACCAATATTTGTCAAAAATTTCTGGTCACTCAAGCTTTACCCCTATTCTATTGTTCACATGCCACGTCACCACACCTGAAATCCTGTATTCAGCACCTACAGCCATTTTTACATATCTCAAAAGTATTAATTTTAAAAATTGGATACTCACTTCATAAATTGAAAAAAAAAGAAATCTTTCACACAATTTAGGGCTGTTTCTGCCAGATACATTTTGCCATCAAAGCAATATTTATAGATAATAATATAAATCTAATGCTTATTTATCTGAATACATCTCTATAGTGTTTAAGCCTGTACTTATCAGTATGCCTATACTGTAAGGATATACTGGGAAAGAAGAAAAATTACATTAAAATTACCACAGGGGTTGAGGATTTTGTCTGGAAGAAAGAAAAATTAGTCTTTAATCAAAAAAGGTGCAGTTACAAAAGGATTAATTTTGGATCAGAACATATCAGGAGTTAGATATTTTTCTGTCCCAGCTGAGAGCAGTAATTGGAAAATCACAGTTTACACAAAAAAAATAATTATTTTCTTATGATCTGCCTTTCTTTCATGAAGTCTTGCATCTCCATCACTCAGTTACAATCTGAGAGATTAGGGACTCAATATAGACTAGATTAAAGGTCACCTATTATGACAGACAGGATTTAATTGCAATATTGACATAAATTCCTTACGAACCATAGGCTTAAAGCTGCTTGTGCACACTGAGCACACTAAAAAGGGATGGAATATTCATTACTTGCACGATGGGACAAAGTCTAGAAGGAGCCTAAAACCAGAGCAAAGCTCCTTTTTTAAAAGAAGAAAATTAGGAAATGTTGGTGGTTTAAAAATTGCAGATTAAATCTTATTCCATTACAGGGAGCAAAAGTTAGCTTGATTGCACTGCTGTAAGAACTTCCTCGGGGAAATTAAACTTGATAATCTCAAGGTGTTTCCCAGAAGACACCATGCATTCGGTAATGTTCATTATAGTCTGCAGAATACCAGCTAGAATTTAAAGTGAAGACTCCCAAGGTTTAATCAATATAGACATTCTAAATTGTTCACACTATCAAGCCCTGATTATGAAACAAAGATGCAGTGAGAAGGGAAGCCACAGCCCTCTAGGTGGATTTTTTTTCTGTTATTAACTGGTGGGTTCACAGCAAAAGGTGAACAGTGACAGCCAAATCTCCAAAACAATTTTGGTAGCAATGTCATCAGTGCTTTGTTGGGCCTCTGGGACTTCAACAGCTCTGCCCGGCTTCAGTGAATAATTCTTAAAACCAGGTAGCAGGAGAACACTTGTTACAAGATTTATAACCTATACATTACTTTTAAAAACAATTAAATATTTAGCTATTACAAAACGGATTTTAAATGTTTCCTTTAGAAGATCATGGAGAGTATGAAGGTTTCAATGTAAAAAAAAACCCAACAAACCCAATTAAAAATTAGCTGCCTGCTACCTCTCCATGTTTTAAAGCAAGAAATAAAAGGATATACAGCCTAAACTTATATTGGTGCTTGTTATCATCTGGTGATATGCTCATAACCAGTAAAGGACAGAAATGGCACATTAACAGTTCAAAGCACAAAGAAAATGAATCTTCAGTTGTGATTAAATGAGTTTGCAGCATCTGTGCCATCTTTAGACAGGAGAAATTGCCAAATTGCCAATTGCAAAAATAATCCAGCAGATTTTGGAGCTGGTAAGGAAAAGCTGCCTAAGGACAAATGATTTTAGCTGAAGCCAAGGAGGACATTGACCCTCTTAAATCTTCAGTAACCTGGACAAAGATCAAGAAGGTTTTTTAGGACTAAGGGAAAGATCTGGAATTTCAAACAAAGTGTGGCTGGAAATATTTTTTGAGTGAGCCAGAACAGGATTTATGGTTCTTGTCCATCTGCTGCTGGCTATATGGCATCTCTTCAGCACAAAAGAGAGATGATGCCCCCTGATTTTATATGGGTACATATGTCTTCCCATTCCTTTGATATACAAGGGATAATCAAGCTTGAAAATTCAAACAACTCCATCAATAAGAGCATAGGAGATGGATATAAATTAAATAAAAATTCTCAAGAGCATTGTGATAAAAAAAATTGTGTTTCAGAGCCATTAACTTTTTGAGGTTACTGGGATCTAATGGGGATGAGGCTCTGCAGGCTTCATCCTATTTCAAAAAATTATTGCTCTTCTCTACCATGCATCTGTCCTCCATGGTTCTGGTATTTCCCTGACTCCTTAAGGAGGATCTGGAAAGTGAATTTGTCATTGGCTTTCAGACCATGAGGATAATCTCCACTGTCTTCTGATGTGCTGGAAATAAAAGGTGTCCCTCCCTTTTGTGTTTGGGTACTTTTCCTGGGTGTTTAAAGGGAATTGAATAAAGTCAGTTTTAATGACTACATTACTCTTATTTTCTGAAGGAGTAATTTAGTCATTTTCATTTTAAGTAAAATATCTGGAAAGACTTAAAATAAAATGTATATTAAAACTTTATTATATTTGGATGAAGCTGATGTTAATAATTTCCAAGACCTAGTCCTTGCTTGTCCTTTTCCTGTGACTTTGGATCAGAAAATTATGACTTGGATAATTAAGAAGTCTGAGGTACTTCAGAAAAGAAAGTATAAAATGTTCTGCTGAATCCTTCCTAGACAGCACAGTTGGAACTGGGGGTCATCGTGTTCAAGAAAAAATAAATTCTGCTGAGCTGGACTCAAGAATAAAGAAAAAGAAAATGAGGAACTGAACTTGAGGATCAGAAGGCAGGACTAGTTTTTGAACAGAGAATTAGTTTTTTATGTCAGTAAAAAGATCCCACCTCATCTGGCAATTGGACTCCTTGGTCAGTGTTTCTTGGCTGAGCAACATTTTAATTGCCACTAAGAAGATGGATCTTAAATGTGGCTGGTGTGCACATCAGAATCAATGCCACAGAATTGTATAAGAAAATATTTGGTCTCTATGAATTAGAAAAGACCTGCCCCTCCCTTATTGAAGTTATGGTTAAACAGATAAAATAACAAAAATTCCGAGTTAGTATCAGCCTCGTCCTTAGCTGATCTTCCATGCAGTGATTCCACAGCTCATTTGTAAATGTGACCTGATCTGACATCCTGATGGAAATTACTGTTAAACAGATTAAAAATTATGTGGTAGCCTTATTTCTGAATGTGTCTGCTTTTCTTCTGTTTCCATTGCACCCAGAATATTATCTAACCATACCCTAGCACATTATCTTGCTTCTTACATTGGGGAGTGCAAACTGAGATTATAAATGATGACAGGTTGTTTAAAATATGAATGCAGTGAATTCTAAGCTTGCTTTATGATGAATAGCTTAGACATGGTCTTAGAGACTCTACATGAGTTACTAAGTTAGGCAATTACTCTTTTTAATCACTTTTAAGAATTGCTTGATAACTTAAAAGGCCATATAAAGCTAAGCACCTCAGTCAACCAGCACCTCATTGTGGATTCTGAAAGTACTGAGGGAACAACTACGGGTGTATAGGTATGAAAACTAAAATCAAAAACAGAATTAACTTATTGAAAAGGAATGTTTTATTCCATTTCCCTTCCAGATGAAGCTGTCAATACAATCCATGTAAAACAAAGTGCCACAGATCAGCAACCACTGGAACTGGATCTCCATAATCTCTATGGTACTGGGTTTGTAAGGTTTTGGTAGCAGGGGAACTCATAAATATCAGAATGTTCTGTTTCCAAGACTTTTATCCAGCTAGAAGTTCCAAGATTAAAGCTTTTAAAATATAGTTAGCCAGTTTTAAAAGGGAACTGTAGATACACTTTGATGTGCCTTTGACCAATTCATCCCAAGTAATGGGAGGAAGTTCTGGTGTTCTGTAAATCTCAGTGCAGAAAAAATATTATCAAGTGTGTCAAGTGCTGGAGTCTGTTACAGAAAAAAACAGACTTTTTTATTTTTCAGTCATAAAAATGAAACTGTATTTAGATAAACTCTTTATGTGCTTGTTATAAAAACTGTGTATATGAAAATGTACCACATACACAAATACTATTTATATAGACATGTATATAAATACACTTATATTTACTTTTATGTAAATGTACTTAAATGTAAATACATTATTTAACATTTGCCTTGGAGGAGTTTTGCTAAAATAGCTTTGTCATCACATCTTTGACTCCTTCACCACAATGCACGTCTCTGGCAGAGCCGGGATTTGATTCTAAGCAAGAAGCTGACTTCCTTTCAGTCGGGAAGTAGATGAAGGAATAAATAATTCACATTGTGTTTTCTTCGTGTTTGCTGATAACCCTGTCATTAGAGCTCATAAGATACTTTGAAGATTTCTTAAATATAAAACTTTAAACAAAGTTACCCCCTTTGTCTCTAATTGCCCCGTTGGAATGCAAGTCACTGTTAGGAGATGATCATCGCTGCCAGGCAGTGTAGGAGGCATTGTGAGAGAGCAGCTAGAGCTGAGAAAATGCGACTGGGTGGGTGGGGAGAATTAAAAACTTGGTTTTGGTAGCAAACAGAGATGGGTGGGATTAGCATAGAGATATCTCAAGCACAATTTGTGATCAGAACGCTCTGCAAAAGTCTTGCAGAAGTGAAAATCTGAGTTAAGATCTGCTGAGAATTTTCTGTCAGCCTGTGTGTTAGCAGTCCACAAATGCTTTCTGCCTTAAACACTAACCCAGTAATTACTTCCAGAGCAGGGTCACATGGGAACCCGTCTCCAAGAATAAACATTACTTACAGAGTAAGGAGGGATGAAATCAATGCTGAGATTTACATTGTCATCTTGAACTTTTAACTCCTCAGACATGTAGAACTTAAGGTTTAGCAAACACATCCAATATTAATTTCTGAATAAAATAAAGAATTTCTTCCTGCAGGGAGAGGTGAAATAAATGGGTCAATGCCAAGCACACTCTCCACACACATATTTCTGATAGAGGTAGGAACATTCCTTGTTGGACTTCACGGTTAACTGGAAATGATTTTAGTAACAGCACTGGTTAAAGCATCTTCAAAATTGGCAACATGTAAGAAAAATGAAACCAAAACCCATCCAAAGTTTCTTACCATTAGTCTGGGAGAAAAAAAAAAAGGAAGTTGATTATTTCAGTACCTAACAAGTTGTGATCTGTTTAAAGCCTGCCTGTACAAGAGCATGGGAAAGCACTCTGACAACAGCAGCCCTTTCCCATTTCAAAGGCACATGGAAGAAACAGTGGACAGGAAAGAATTCTTACATAAAAAATTGAGTATCACACAAAAAAAAAAAACCCTTTTGAGTGGCTTATGGTTGTCTTTTTTTACCTGGGCTGGTGTAAATTAGAAGCATTTCATGGAGTTCCACTGGTGTAAGATGAATCACCTAAGTGAACTAGCACAAACAAAACCAGTAAAAACATTGATATTTTCACTTTTACTACAAAGAAAAGACAAAACTATTTGATATATAAGAAAAATATGGGCCTAGGACTGCTCGTTTTACCAATTTAAGCTCATAAATAACATCTTAAGCAATAGATCCACATACTGATTCAGGGAAGGGATTGAGGAATTGATTTGACTCTTAGAAAATTCTGTCGCTATTGGCATATTTAAATCCATCCCTCTGCAAGTCTGGCACTCCAGACACAAAATGACAATTGTGAGTGATTTCCTGAATGCAAGTCCATGGGAGGCTACAGAACTGCATTTGAACAGATTAAAAATAGCACATTGGTTTTCACAGCGAAACAATCCAGGAACCATTTTGGGGCCCTTGGACCAACAGGCACAGCTCATTTCCATTCAGCTGAGTCCTTCTCTTGCCAAAGCTGGGCAGTCCTACCACGACTGCCTGGTAGGGAATGGTTCCTGGCCTGGGCTAGTCCCCAAACTGCTCAAGCGTGGTTGAGTGGCTGCTACTTAGGTCATGATGAGTGGAAAACTTGCCAGCTTTTAACAATTGAACAGCATGAACAGAGAGCTCACAGGCTGCTGTGGATGCAGCCATCACATGGACAGGCCAGCAAAGGCACCGTGATTTAAGGGATATCCAGCTTTTTCTCCAGGCTTTGGATCCAGTAGGGACCTCAACCCGTCAGAAGAGGGCTTTAGATGTGAAGGTGAAACTTCAAATGCTTGTTATCCAATTTAGATAGGCCCAAAGGGAAAAAACAACCCCATCATTCTGCTACAGCGAGCACAGGCCTTGCTAATTATTATGACTGACATATCATAATTCAATAACTGCCCTTCTACATAAAATCAACCCTCCACTATACAAAACCATCAGTGCGACTTACAAATGATTCCAGACTGTAAAAAGCTTCGTTGCTGATCTAATTACGCTCTGCTCCTCACAGCTCTGGGAAGCGCAGAACAATCAGAGCACAGCAGGCACCAGAGCTGAGCCCCCTCCCTCAGCACAGCCCCGCACGCTCCGATGGACGGGGACAGCACCCTGGGGCAGCAGAGCAGCAGCTCCTCTGCCTGCTCCCAAAGGGAACTGCTCTTAGGCCATTCTGTCTGCTTTATACCTGACTAGAACAACCCAAAGCAGCTGGAGGTGCAGCGCAGTGAGGTGCTGGAAGGGTCCAGAAGAGGCCCAGAAGCTGTGATGATATAACACAGCCAAGGAAGGTGGCAAGTGGGATGTGTCACCTGTGTGCCCTGGCAGCCAGGAGGGACATCCATGTCTTGGGGGGAATCAGGAACAGCAGGACAGGATGGTCGAGGGAGGAGATTGTCCTGAACTGCCCTGCTCTGCACTGGGGTGGCCTCACCTCAAGTCCTGGGGGCAGTTTTGGGCACTAAAAAAAAAAAAAAGATATAAAGGTGTTAGAGACCATCTAAAGGAGGGCAACGAGGATGGTGAAGGGCCTTGAGGGGAAGCCATGTGAGGAGCAGCTGAGGGTGCTTGGCTTGTTCAGCTGCAGAAGAGGAGACTCATCACAGTTACAACTTCCTCGTGAGGGGAAGAGGAGGGGCAGCTCCAATCTCTGCTCTCTGTGACCAGTGACAGGACCTGAGGGAATGGCCTGAAGCTGTGTCAGGGGAGGGTTAAGTCGGATATTAGAAAAATGTTCTTCCCCCAGAGGGTGGCTGGGCACTGAACTGGCACCCCAGGGCAATGGTGACAGCACCAAACCTGCCAGAGCTCCAGGAGCGTTTGGACAATGCCCTCACATGATGGGATTCCTGGGGTGTCTTGTGCCAGGAGCTGGACTCGATGATCCTGATGGGTCCCTTCCAACTCAGGATGTTCTGTGATTCTATGGAGATCAGAGGATAGAGCTGGAGGTGCCAGCTGTGCACTGTGCAGGAGAGAAAATAATTAAATCACTTATGTAGAAGACCCTAACAAGAAAGAGTAGAGGCAGAATGCAGAGCAAGGGAGTCACGGAGACAGAGCTCATGTGACAAAGAAATTGGAAGAATTAGAGCCAGAAGGAGGGGCAGACAAATCACAAGGAGTGAAATGAGAGAACAGAAAAAGTCTCTCTGGGGTAAAGGAAAGGAGACCTAACATGGTCAAGAGACAATGAAGAAAAAAATAATGAATGAGCAAAAAAAGAATGAGCTGAACAGAAGTTATGTTTTTGCAGAAGAAAGGCCAGGAAAAAGGAAGGGGAGAAAAAGCAGAGCAATTAATAAAAGGAATGAGACAGTAGGGATGAAGGGAGGGACATGAAAGTGACATAAAACAGCACAAGGCACACACATTGGAAGAAACAATCACTCTCTTATTTATTCATACCTCTATATTTTACATTATCTTCCTAGCAAGTGTCCCAGAGCTCCATAGATAACTTATTTTTGGGGGGATGGAGGGGTGTGAAGCGGGGAACGGGCTGGCAGCATGGCAGTAGTGCTGGATTTACTTCAGCTCTTCTTTCTTCTTGAATTGCTGGACATATATTTATTGAAATTATTCAAGGCAGTGGCTGACACTTTTTCAGAAATATCAATACCTTATTTGGAATAGAGGTGAAAATTTATTAAAAGAACCCTAACAAAACACAGAAAAAGACAAAACTAAACAAACCTGAGAAAATTCAGAGAGACGTGAGGAAGGGATTGGTGTCACTTGTCAGCCCTTACCAGCAGACTGCAAATATACAGCTCCTGTAGATCACCAAACACTTTTTGCTGTTTGAATGACCTGTGAAACAGAACTGGGATATGATTTCTCTTTCCTGAGTACTGTATTAACACCTGATTAGCACTGCCTGATGAAAAAAATATTGAGGGAAATGAAAAAAGGCATCCATTTAAAAATAATCTAAACTAATTCTCAGATTGTTCAGATATTTTGTTGGAATTTTTAAGGCTCTGAAGAAACATCTAAGATTTTTAGTTCTCCCTTTTACCTCTTATCCTTTTACTAGTTTCTTTCTATCAGAATGATTTGTCAGAAAAAGAGAAAATTCTATGAAAATAAGAGCAACACATCAGAAGGTTTTATATCTTATTGTTAATCACTCTGGCAGATGGACTTATAAACCCATGGGCCATTTTGATGAAAAACAGAATTGAAAAACGTTATTACCTTGGCCAGCAATAATCACCTACTAGCATTCATTGATATTAATTTTGGATTCATAGTTATGATTATTTCTACCTGTCCATTTCCAGGGCAGTTTTAGAATGCCCAGAGCATGGCTGCCAGGTTGCTGTGTCATCCAGTATCACATCCTGGGCTTTTATTGGATTCATTTTTCCTTCAGCAAGTATTTACTCTTGATGCTTAATTCAGAAGCTTCTTGATTCTGTGCTGAGAATAAAAATACAGAATTTGTTCTCCAATTAGCAAACATTTTCAGCTGCAAAACTATCAAATCAATACCATATCCTCAGCAATCATTTCACTTACAAAAGTGTGATTTTTTTTTTTTTCTAAGAGCTCTCAATGCCCATTTTTTGGCTAATTAGCTGCCTGTCTGCCTCATCCAAGTGGCAGAGTTTAATTCCAAAACTAAAGACTGGAAAAACCCATGAAAAAGGTCTCCAAAAGCAAATGACTTGCATTCAAACAAAAAAATCCCAAAAAACAGTGCAGCCTTTCCTCCTATGAAAGATTCTTGTGCAAATCAAAATTCAATGATTAAGAAAAATTTGTAAGACATTGCTCTGGGGATGTACTGCTCTTTCACACTGTCTGTCCTCACGTTGTCTCCCCTGAAGCACCTTGAATGAAGGCAATGAATAGCAGCAATTGTATATAATATATATAATATCTATTAAGGTATGAGTATTGTGCTTGTTTATAATTACATGAAAAGGCTGCTCAGCCACAGCTGCCTCAGCAAACATTCTTATAGATTTTGATAGAGCTTTTATTCACTCCATCCTCTGGAAAGCAACTCGTTTTACTTGAATGAGGAGGTTCTATCCTTTAGCAGTCCTGATGTAGTGGCCAGTTGTTATTTTTATTCTGCAAGGAGCACAATATAGCCAGAACAGGAGTTAAGCCTTCTGCTGGTGGCTTAAATTAATTGCTACTAATGTCCCATTTTGCAGTTTGCAGCTCAGTTTGATTGAATGAAGGGTTCTAAGCCCACATTTTCACCCTGCCCGTGCACTGGTTGAGGATTGATTGCACGAATTCATGTAAGGGGAATCCATTAAGGATTACTACAGGCATGGATATGCACAGAAACACAACCCAGGGAACAACAACAGTCTGTGAGAGTAATAGAGGGAATGGCCACAGTTAGATTGCTCTCTGTCTGCTGATAGCATATCAAAGGGCTGCCTGAACAGATTGTGCTGTCTGGCCAAGAACTTCCTGAGGCTTTTTAGATAACTTAGTGCACTACTCTGTGTTTTTGGCAGAGTGATCTCTTCTACAGTAATGAGCTGTGTTTAGAAAGTAGCCTCTGTTTTGTTCAAGGATAAAATAAAGCAGTAGCTCTATTCGTATCATTGTATTCTTTAAATTTTGCAGTTGTTTTTCCCCCAGTCTTGGTTACCAATAAGAATAGCTTGGTCCAGATTTACAGCGGCATTTGAACATCCAGCTTGGTGATGGATGATATTTTCAAAAGTGAATTACATGGATAATGCACTTAATTCTGAATAAACTCACTGGCCTAAACGTGGGACTTCTGATGATCCTGTCAGTATCTATCTGGATCTTTGCATGCCTAAACATCTCTGTTGATCTAATCTTTCATTTAGGCTTTACTGGAAGCAGAAAATTCATTCCTCTGCAACTTTTCTGTTATCTCAAGGATGCAGTGAAATGTCCAACAGAATCTGAGAAATACACATACCAAGCAGCAGAGATATCAACAAACCTTCCTAATCTGTAGTCTACCTCATTTAGGCACATCACTATCACTGGGCTAGAACATTTTTTTTATCTCAGGCATCTTTGGCTTCTGATTCCTTTTCCAGCTGGATAAGAAAACAAGCTGGAATACATGCAGTAAAACATGGGAAGGGGGGTTGGAACGCAGTGATCTTTCAGGTCCTTCCCAAATCAAATTAGTCTCTGATTCTATGATTTGAACCCCCTTTTTTTTTTTTTTTTTTGGTTATAAAAATGCACTCTTTTACCTTACTGGAAAATGACCATATATCACCACATATATGACCATAATCATACTGTGATTCCATCACAGGATAAGTAATTTTACATGTCTTCACTCCAAAGGCACATAAATGGACACCTAGAAGTTCTGTGTGGTTATTTCACTGAAACAACAGCATTTTGTAAAGCACGGGTTGAAATCACAGAGCCACAGTCTGCACCTTCTTAGATGTCTGAACAAGGGGGAAGGGTGAGCTGCTTTCTTTGTAAGAAGATGATTAATGAATTGTTGACAGTAATAAAGAAGCAGACATCTTGGAAATATTATTATGGATCACATATCACGTCAAACAGCAAGTCTGCCTCCCTAAAACATTTTATTTGTTATATTGTGCAAATCGATTGTAATTTGCTACCGGCTTCTTTTCAAATACATTTCTTCATTGCTGCCTTGGTAAATAATAAATCACACTAACTATTACTTCAAAACTGAGTGTTCCAATTTAGTTATGAATGGCGAAAGTAGAGGTACTTCAGGGTATGAAATCTTTTAGCAGTTCATAGAAAAATTGCTTTTTAAGGATAACCACATCAAAAATCATTAGAGACAAACTAGACCATACTGGTGCACGTGCCTCTGTGACTGAAGCAGCCTGGAAAACACTGACAAGGTTATGCTAAATCAAATATTTTCTTCATATTTGTCTTCAGACATAAATCAGAAGTGTATGTATATATTTGCTTCTTCCAGATAACCAAGCTGTGCTTTGTATAACAAAACAGATTTGTTTCCATGCTCAACATGGACGAGTCATGCTTCTTGTATATGAAATAAAACTGAAGGAACAAAAATGATTCCACAAAGTTATTAGACTTTGATGGGTCAAGTACATCTCTGAAATCTAATGGATAATTTGCTTTGAGATGCACTATTCATTTTTGTTTTCTTGCCTGTTTTTACAAGACATTAACTTCAAGACTCAACAAACATTTATGCATTCAAAACACACAGCCATAGAGAATTTTTATATGCTTTCCAGAGAAAATATATAATATTCTTTACGTGTTAGACTTTTCTTTAAAGCTACTTATCCTTTGGTTGGTTGGTTTCTTTTTTTAAATATTTTTTCCATTTTCTTAACTGAAACCGTTTTGACAAATACCACCTAAACCAAAAAGCAAGACTCTTGTTGTAAGAACCCAGAGTGCAGAGAATATTTCTCTGCCTGTTTTGAAGGGTTTTATCCCCCTGGACAGCGCTGTTTTTGACCTTCATCCTTGGAAAAAACTGCCCACTATCTGGGAAGAATTAGAATCTACACTGGTGTAAACTAGGTGATAGACTACTAGGTAAGATTGTCACAGGGTGAAAAATTTAGAGGTTTTGGGTTTGTTAATTATAGTAAATAGATAAAAGCAAAAAACATCAAAATGGAGGATTGTTGCTGTTCTCCAAACCTTCTTCTTCTACTACTCCATATTCTGCAGTAAAAGTAGTTTGGGGTGATTGGATGAAGAATTCCACAGTTCCTGGCTGTGTTACTAAATAATTGTTAGAAAAGTAAAAATAATGTACATTTTTAGTACCCATTGGTTAATTTACCTTTAATAAGGCCGTGTAATCTTGATAATTGGGCTTTCTCCCACATTCCCTGCTTTGTGCTATGTCTGGGTCATGCTAGTAGCTCTATTTCTCTGATAGGACTTAATAAACAACTCTCAAGAAGCAGCAAAGGCTGAGAGTCCTGTTTGTCTCTCAAACTCCTGGCAAAGACTTTAAAAACTCTCTCCCATCAGGAGAGGCATAATTATGGCACGGTCAGTGTCACTTGTAAGTATTGCAGATGGTCTTTAGTGGCTGGAATCAGATGTGGTATTTATTTATAAATTATACTTTGGGTTTTTCCATTATTTCCTGAAAACTATCAATTCCTCTTTTAATCAAAATAAGTCCTGCCTCTGCCTTGGGTTTCCTGCAGGATTTCATAATCTCTCTGTTTATAAATCTTGGATGACAGTCCCAGAGGGTTTGGATGTGTTAATATCTAACTCTACACTGAGCCACAGACTTTACTAGAGATAACTAAAGATAAAATATAGATTAGGATGAGTCAGCAACTCAGACCTACTGTCTGTGAAGAGTTTACTGGAGTTTATTGGGCCCTTCCTTCTGCATGTTCAGACAGCCTGCTTGAAGGAATTCTGCAGTTAAAGATATCCATGAAAAACATACCTCCATAAAATAAGGAATAATCCAAGCCATATTACATGGCTGCTCATCAGCTTCAGTTTTTAACCAAATAGGAATGTATTCCTGATTTTTTTCCATGCATCCACCTTTATCATTTTCCCATGAAGAGGCAGTTTAATAAGGAGAACTTCCTGCTAAACCCTCTTATTCAGTTTAGAAATGTTCAAGAAGAAAATATGGGAACAGCAGTTGGGGGTGTAAAAAAGCCAGACCTACAGATACATAATCACTATTCTGTGATCTGCTGTGCTCCTGACATACATTAGGGAGATCCCTTGGAGAATTCTGTCTCTGTTCATTATATCCCAAAAGAGTCTGGTTTCACTGACCTTGCTCTCAGTACAGTGCCTCATGTCCTACTGATTGAAGGAGTTTTATATAATGAGTAGCTGAAAAGGGGTGAAATTAGCCCACAGAGCCATAATATATAAAATGTTCTTTGCTCAACACTAATTAGTTTACTTGAATTTCGTCTGGTAGGTCTGGTCTCCAAGGTACAGAGAGTGCTTTTGATTTCACATACCATAACATCAGACACTTAAGTTCTTTAGTTTCATATCCTGTTCTGGGGGTGGTAATTTTGTTTAAATAAAATCTTACTTCAGCAAATAAAAATGCATTTTTGTCGGTGTTAAAAGAAAAAAATAAAAGCAGCTCTTTTTACTGGGGACTTGGGGAGATAGATGATGAATTAGACTTTTTGATAACTGAAGATTAATATTAGTCTGCTTCCAATCAAAAACTTCAGCACTTGAATACTGAACACTTGAATAGGGATGCTCGTTGACACAGCCTCCAAGACAATACACCAAAATAGATACAGCTGCTGAAGTGGAAGTTGCTTTCAGCCAATGAATTTCCTGCTTGTCAGATTTGTATGCGTGTTTGAATGTGAGGGTAATGAAATAACATTATAGACTTCAGAACCAGGGCAGCCTTTATTCAGATAAGGTTATAAGCAAATATGGTTTAGAATGAGTGTCTGCTGAAGTAATAGAATCCATTGCCAGGAGTTTAACTGTTTGCTGCAACATTTAAACATGCACAGCAATGCAGAAATGCACTTTGGGGTCATACAGAAAGAGTTTTGCACCTTGGGCAAATAAACACTGCCGAGGCCACAGGGGTCACCTTCAGACAGCTTAGAGTGGGTCTGTATAGACTTAACTCTTTATTCTCAATGTTTCCTTTCATCTGGGAATTTTTCAGATCTCAAAGCCAGACAACAGTAAACAAAATTAAGGGAAAATTAATTGTCAAATCACAGTGAGACCCAAAGCTTGTTTCTCAAGATAATTAGCATACAGCACTGAGGCCAGACTACCACATACAAACTGATAGATCAACACCACACATTTATAACTTAAACTGAACGTTTCCAATGTAAAGTAGGGAAAATTTTCAAAATCACTGCACTGTGATGCAGATTTTAAATAATTAAAACTATACTAAATAATAGCTAAGAGTTTTGAAACACATTCAGTTGCTAAACTCTTCGGAGGGTTAATATTAATGCCACTCTGTAAAGCTAACGTCTCTCATCTGGAGGAAATTCGCCTGTCAGAGCAGCATTTGTGGGATAGAATTTTTGAAAAGCCTTCAGATGCATCAATGAAAAGTCTCGTCCCACCAGTATCAGCACACTATTCAACACAAATGGCACAAAAGCAGCTAAGTGGAGAGAGATGGATAACAGCAAGGAGCTGCTCCCACTCGCTCCAAGCACAAAGCGAGCAAAGAACCATGTGCCTGAAAGAAATGGAGCAGTATCTTGCATTGGATCTGATGAAAATCCTGCAGTTGCAAATGCAAACTATCCCAGGTTATTAAAATATTAAAGATAAAAGTGACCTTTGGTTATTGGGGTTTGTAAGTTTAGCTTTTTTTTTTTTTCAAATCAGAAAAAAAGAATTTTGAGCAATTCAAAATGAAATAGGTTGGCAGTAGAGATTAAATTAAAATGAATAGCATGACCATGACAGAGCTACTGAAGATATTTATTCCATTACCATTTTCATTCTTCTAGAGAAGTCTTTTAGCATACTCTCAAAGGGCTGAGCTTGTGACCAAAATACTCAAAGCAAGAACCAGAAGTGCCCTGAAGAGTACTGAAGTCAGGGGATAATTTTTCTGAAGAACATGAGTAAACAGGAAAAGTGGAACAGCCACATTCAGGGAATAATTATTGCCTCTAGTACACTAAGTTATTCAGCATTAGGCTATTCAGCAGTAATTATACCCCCCCTGGGCAAGGATGATTTAGTGCAGCACACTGGTACAAGCTGCATAATTAAGAGAATGGGATCTGGCTACTATTTAACACACCTTTCCAAATGCTCATTGGATCCAGTTGGCAAGAGCCACACTGGGCTGGACTGGAAGGGAAGGTGAGCAGCGTGGTTTGTACTACAACGCCTTGAGTGCCACAGCATTTAGCACTCTGCAGTCGGAAGGTCAAACTCTGCTCTCCTTTAACTCTGTGCAAGCCAACCAGCTCGCACAGAATTGCATGTGTCTAATTAAAAGCTGCATGTCGTCTGCTGGGCCACCCTCTGATGTTAATGCTGAATGCAGTTTAGCACATTTTGTTCTGGTTGCGTTGAAATCGGGCAGAACAAAGCCATGGATAGGCTCTAAAATCAGCTATATTGCCCCATATGCTTGAATGGGAAAAAAGTAATTGTTTAACAGAAAGAAGAAACATTTTGGTGTTATAAATTAATTCCTTCCCCTGCAATGTGCAAAGTTTATTAAGTATTGTTCCTTTTTCTCTGTTGCTCGCATTGTGGGATTCATTGGAATGGGGAGAAAGAACCTCTACAATGGTTATCACATTGACACAAAACCACTCAGACTCCCTTTCTATCCACATTGCTTACAGAATAGAAAATTAGAATGTAAAGAGATATGAAGCTGTTCCATAAGACTTAGAAAGTACCACAATATAAACAACCAGTTCAGCCACATCTGAGTTTCTGAGTTTACACCTCCCACAGAATCCATGCAGGGAAATTCTCACCACGGGGCTCTTTGTCCCTCAGCCTCAGTCAGCTCTGGGAGCACTTCACAAGAACAAGAGATTTGAAAGGCATCTGATGCAAGGCGATATCTAAACCACCATATTTGGGGATCTTTGCTATGGCAGGAATTCTTTCCTGAAGCCTCATCCCCACACATGGAAGACGATCAGCAAACATCTGACAGAGACAGCGGAATCTGGAGCGCCTCCAGCCTCGGGATCTGGCTCCCTGCCCCGGCTGCTTGGCTCTCTCCCTGACAGCTCCCATGACTTGCTTTACAAGCAGGAGCAGTGGCAGTTTGGAAAAGCCTCCAGGGGAGGTCATGGGGGGATTGGCTTGGCTCCTCCACATCATTTGTCTTGTCTGAAATTAATTTTGAGGAAGCTGTTCAGCATTGCTCAGGAATAAGATTATGTATTAGCAGGAGCCATTCATTTTCCTGCTTAGGGTAAGGTAACAGAATACCACATTCAAATGCCAGGATTTATGTCACTCTGGGGAAACATGTTCTGAGCAATTTGATTTTTTTTTAACACTTCTCAGTTATCCTGTTTGATGCAGGCATCACAAAGAATGAAAGCCTATAGCTCAGTAAAGTAAAAATAAATAAATACAAGTTTTAGAGAGTTAGAATAAATGTAGGGAAACAACATTTTTTTTTCCTCTTGTCTTAAAAGTAAAATCAGTGGAATGTTAAATTTAAGCTTATTTTACATTCTTTTTCTACTTAATTCTCAGAATTTACACATCTTTCAATAGGAAGAGTTGGCATTACCACTATTTTTGCATCTCTTACAATTTTGCAGCAATATGTCTCTGACTTACATTTGAAAAACACTAAAGGTACTTTGACTAAACTTATTTACAAAGCCACTGACTTAAATTAAATTCTTCAAGGTTAAGCCAAGTTCAAAGATGAGCTATAATCCCACAGCCCTTCAAACAACATCATCTATGAATTGTTCCATTAACAAGACCAGCTCAGAATCAAACTGGGATTTTACCCATCTTTCACTGTTACCTTACCTCACTGTTATCAATCATTTATTGCAATTCTTCCTTTTGTCATGGTTTTTTTTTTCCTGTTGCTTATCTCTCCTGGCCCATTGCAACTGGTGATAGATTGCTTTCTATGTTCTATTTTTTTATTGTTATTTCTTTCCTGTGAAAAAAAATAGATTTTCCTGGGGAAAAAAATAAAACTGAAAAAAAAAAAATCAGATCAGAAAAATAAACATCTAGATCATTAAATGGTGGGAGCCTGTGTCAACTAGAAACTCTTCCATTCACATGCTGCTTTTACAAATAACTCTTTTTCACACTGGTTCAGGACAGAAGTAAGAGCTTGGATATTTTCCTAAAAGATGTTAAACGAACTCTACGTTACAGGAGAGAGATGCTGTGTCTGCCCCATGGGAGGCTGGGAGAGCAGCTCTCAGATGGTGCTGCAGCCACAGCTCCGTGTAACAGAAAGAATAACCGTTCAGAATTTCCCTCCCTCTTCCCTCTGCCCATCCCACATTCCTCTTCCCCCCCACCAAGCAGAGGGACTCTGCTGGAGCCAGAGGTCCCCAGACTGGGCGGTGGTGGACCAGAACTGCAGGATGGTGCAGCTGGTGCCTGTCTTTGCTTTAAACACAACCCTAAAGCAGGATGGTCAGAGCATGAGCACAGCCAGCAAGGCTGCAGGAAGGCCAGTGACAGGAACTTGTTCTGATTAGCTGATTCTGAGTGGTGAACCAGGAAGGGATCAG
The DNA here is from genome assembly GCF_965178545.1 of Coloeus monedula. Lineage (NCBI taxonomy): Eukaryota > Metazoa > Chordata > Aves > Passeriformes > Corvidae > Coloeus > Coloeus monedula. Next base: position 16,767,012 of record NC_138792.1, on the reverse strand, counting down.
GACACAGAGGTGTCCCAAGAGCCGCTTACTCCACCAGGATACACCTGGGCAATACACCCCATGCTGGAAGCAATCTCTGGTGTAGAAGCCAGGGAGATGAGGAGGGAGAGGCAAACTTGCTCTGAAAGCTATTTGCCACTCATGGATATGCTCAGCACAGACAGAAAACCATCATATGTTGACCGAAAAAGTCAGAAGTCACTTAAGGACACTGACTTTATGCAGTGAACAAAATAACAGACTAGATTCTTTCATCACTCTTTGACTTCACTGATGAGTCAAAAATCAAGCTCTCATTTTTAACTGGTTGAAAACAAACTGTATAAGATACTGAAAAAGCTTCCAGAATTTACATCTGTTACCACAAATACAGATTAGATTCTGCCTCTGGGTGACCAGCCATAAGTTCTTCATGATTTGCTACACATGGAAGACTTTCAGCAACAGCCCACACACCCGGTCTCTACAGCATTTTGAAATTTTTAGGTCTCTGAGCCTGTTCATGCTTCTCCACAAACACCTGTTAATTTGAAAAGCTGTAGAATATAAAACAAAACAAATAGGAAAGGAAAGGAAAAAAAAACCAAACAGCTGCTTATAGCACTGGGGACAACAACAAGGCTGAGCTGAAGAAGCAATCTTTATCTCAGGGAAAGGCAGTGATACTTCCAGCACACACAGCAGCAGTGGTTTTCCTGCTGTAATGCATATTTGAACTGGCTCTTTTCCTGTTCTCATTTTTAGCTCAGAGACTAATGATCCTTGTTGCTAAGTCACATCAGTGCAACGCTATGAAAGGACAAGTTCCATTTAAATGAACGAGTCTATGTCGGCACACACAATTTTCATCTATGTTCCGAGGAATTATTTGGATCTGCAAACTTAAATAAAAGCTCGCTCCTGGTCTTTTAGCAAGGCACGTTTTCCTGGGAGCTTATGCTCCAAGTAACACTTACTGTCACTGCTCTCTCCTCTCTTGGAAAACAACGGATGCTTAGAATTAGTTCAAAAAGCTGTGGGAATGTGCAATATATTCACAACTCCAGGCTATGGCATACGTAGTGACACTATGCATTCAAGGAGCAGCTGCAATCAATATTTGTGATTTATATGCTGGAATTTAATGACCTCCTACATACTTATTCTCAAAGATTAATATAATTTTGACTCCAAACTCCCCACAGCCTCTGTGCACAGCAGTCTGTAACACAAGGGCTTTTCTTGCCACAAGTTGTACGGCAAATTTGAAGATGTTTCTCATCACTGTGGTGCAGATTATTGCAGCAGTTTCCACACTGGAAATGAGAGTGTTTGCTGGGACAGCTAGGGCAGGAATCACAGAAATTGTGGTGTTTCCTCTCAGAGAGGCACAAAGCTGCAGGCTGAATTGCTGGAAAGCCTCACTGACACCCAGGTGTACAGGAAAAGAGGGGAGAAGGTGGCAGGCACCAACAGCAGAACACAAACACAATTTCTGTGCTCCCTCCTAAAGAAACCAGTGAAAATAGAAAGTGACACGAGGAACTGGGCCTTTCACATAGAGCCTGCCCAGATGGAAGACTGCCAACTGCACAGGTCAAACATCAAAAGCAACGGGAGTACTCCCGACCTCTATCAAGCATCATGGCGAATCTTCTCTGGGAACGTCACATTCCACAAAGATCTCTGCTTTAACAGGCATTTACAATTTCCTTTCATGTTCCTTACAAATCTCCAGCACATTTTTACCATTTCCAGTTGAGCTTTTATGTATTTGTTCTATCTTTTTTTTTCTCAGAATATCAAGGAGAAATCCCAAACTATCCTTCAAGGATGTCAAAGCTCCTGGCTTAAAATTAAATCCTATCCTATCCCAGCGTGAGCTAGAATATTTCCTGAAACCTCAGTAGACCCAGTCTAAACTAGGTGTTCACTCAGGAAAAAGAGAGGTATCCAAGCATCTGACTTTATAATGACTTTAACTACAACAATAGCTACCAAATTTGAATACCACATGTTCTGGTTTTATTTTGCCAGTGAAGACTATTTTGGCTTACAAAAGAATCTGAAGACACTTCTGCTGTGGAGAGAGAGAAAAAGAGGGAGAGAAGTAAATACTAAAGATAGAAGAATAAAAATCCTTTGAAAGGGAATTGAGTTCTTGCCTACTGCTTAAGAAAAATGCACTATAAAGCAGCTATTGATTTTTCATTCAACAGCACTGAATGTTTTATTGAAAAGGAGCAACGCTCAGTAATTTGAATTTTCAATTAAGGTAGCACGTTCCTTGGACACATTTACTACTGCACTCCAGTGACATTTATTTGACTTTTAAAATCCCTCTACTATTGTATTCGTGTTTGTATAGATCAAACTCCCAATACAGAAAGTGCTCGGATTATAACACTGCTGATTATAGACATGTCTGCAAGGCTCTATGGACAACCTAATGACTTTATTTATAGGTAGGACAATGTGCAGTCAGAGACAGCTTAAGTAAAATATGGCACCAGGAGAGAGCTGAAGCAGTTCAGCATTTCAGCTGAGAAATATTTACATTTTATTTATCTTTATGGACAGTATATAGATGCAGTGAATTTAATTATTAAAAAAAAAAAGTTTAAATTTCAGAGGATTGGGGCATCTTTACTGGTTCTAAAACTCATCAGCTACTTAAACGTATAAAAATTTTAGCTGTAAGACAGACTGCAGTATTTCTGAACTCTAAAGAGGTAGTGGTGGCTCATACTGGATTCCCTTCTGGAGAAAAATTGGCTGATAACCTGACAGCTTTCATGGAGAGCTTGAACTCCATGAGGTTGATTGACAAACTTTAGACGTCTAGAAATAGATTGGTCTCTGCTAATCATAGGTGTTGTTCAAAAACCTAATCATCTACTCCTGCTAAGGGAAGGACTTGGGTAATCCCTGGATATTTTACTAACCAAGGGAGACACAGCTCAGAGTCACCAGTAATTTATTTCCCCCAAATTACAGCAGAGATTGCACAAATTCCCACCAGTTCATGGTGTGTTGTGTTTAAAATCTTGTTCCTTGCTCTTAAAATCTAGATATGAGCAAAAAAAACCACACCTGATATGCAAAGCCAAGAAATTATTCTTATTTTAACCAAAGTCTAAGTCCAAAGATTTAGTCCAGTTGCAGTGATGCCAGCACTTATATCTCAAAATAAATTAGGCTAAAATTATCCATTCAAATATGCTAAAACCAAGGCTTTTCTATGCTGTTGTGCCTGCCCTTGCCCATGCTTTATTTCTTCTCACCCCTGGAACTGCTTGAGGCCACTTTTTGGAGAAGAGTTGGAGCTCCCCAGTACCTCTGCAAAACCGAGCCAGCCCAATATATTGTAGTGCTTGAGGTGCCTTGTTTCTGTGTGACCCTTTAATCAGGATGGACTCTACAGATGTACTCACTGAAGTGCTCCCAGCCCTACTATCATCTGACTAAGATTTCCTGTTACAGCTAATGAGGTTCTGCTCCCACTTAATCTCTAAATATGGCACAGTTCATGCTTTTTAGTTTGCTTAATGACATACTATTAATAAAGACATGACCTGAACAGCTACTTGCATTTATTGTCTTTTTTCCCCCCCACCATTTTTTAAAATTATGCTGAGGTAATTTAATTTTTTAAGATCATAAACTGTTGTTTTGTTTGACAAGTTGGACATAATCATCCAACGCTCCCATGAAGGCACTCACCAAGGTCAGTGCATAAGCCAGCAATTTATCTGAAACGTTTATCATGATATCGAAATGGCTTTGCTACTTTTTCAAGTTATTATTATTATCATTGCCTTATTGACAGAGCAGGATGCTAACCCACACTAAAGAAAGGTTCAGTCCTCTGTAATTATGTGTATTTTCAAGCAATCTCAAGTTATTGAAAGCGCAGAACTATGCTTAACTCTTGGTTGAACAGTACCTATGCTGAACAGAGCTACTCAATAGCTTGTTTTTCCAATGAGAAATGGCCTTAAAAGAGGTACAACAACTCATGCCTTTCTCAAAACAAATTATAATTGGCATAAGCACAAGAGCCAAAAGTTTTTGTTGGAGTTAATGAAACCACAACGCAATTCTCTGATCAAAATCATTAACTGGCAATCTTGGTGCAAATGAGATTTTTTTGTGTTTTTTTTATGTGTAAGACTCAGATATTCGACAGCAGAGAATTAACTCTGCATCATTATTTTAAATTGAAGCCAAACAAGAAAAAAATGTCAATTACCTTTAATTTCAAGCACAAGAAATCTTGTTTGTGTGAGTGAAATCAGAGCCCATTGACTTCTAATGGGATTTGAGTGTTTTATCTCTTTAGGCTTGATTTGGTTTTATCAATTTTTAAGTATGGGTTATTATTTTTGTTTCTAACAGACATCAAGTTGCCCAAAGACTATTGTAGTTCTCTGCTCACAAAGCTCTGCTCTCTATTCTCTCTATTTCGAAACAGATGTTACAAAGGAGCAAAATACCTAAATTATGCTGGTATGGATGTTCTTTTTGGTTTCTCCTCTTAAGACTGACCAAACCCAACCAGTACAGCCTGGAGAGCACCCCTCACTCTCCCTCTGAGGGGATATTACCAAAAAAGTTGCTGAGAGGGGACTGTGATCCAACATCTTCATGTCAAGGAGCACTGGTCCCTGTGCAAATTCCTAAGGGATACAACAAGGAGGCAGCTGGCAGCTGAAGGGTGCATGGTCATAACCCTTGGTCCAGATAATTTCCTGTCCACCTCATCCATCAGAGAGAAAACCAAATTCCAAACACACTTTTAGATGTTCTCAACCGTGTTTCAACCTCCTTACAAAACAACCCAGATACTTTCTACTCTCTCTACTGTACTTCTCTCCAAGCAGGAAATACGGCACTGAAACCTCCCAAAACAGAATGCAGAGAAAACTAAAAATCACTGCAACAGAAAAGTGTCAAGCTTTAGAAATCAAACTTAAGAATTACGTGCATTCCATATGCTTACAAATGATCTTCATTAGCACCTAATTACAATTTAGTTCAATTAATCAGGTGATCAACTGCATTGATTCTTATCAGCAGATTAACCCTCTTATAAAGTACTATGAAAATTTACAAGATTGAACTTGACAATTCAAGTTATTTTCAGGTACTTTGTTCTCTGGGTAATAAATAAATAAATAAATAGGACTAAATTTTGCTTTCCTGGTTAGGAAAAAAATGTTTTCACTGAAATAAGGAATAAAGACAGTCTAAGATAGCATGGTTTGGCCTGCATAAATTTAAGTGTGAATTTGAGACTGCACAGCCTCATTAAGTTTCAGAGATTTCACATGGGGTTCTACAAATGCAACAATGAGAGCTCTTTCTAAACAGAACTCGAACCATTGCTGCATAAAGCTGGAATGATCATAAATGACGAATGACTGAAGATAAAGACAAATGAGGGCATGCATGGAGCTCTGGATTTCTGTGTGTTATGGTTGGATACTCCTCATCCTGATAAAATCTTCTCTTCATCAATTTTAATGCTGGGAAGACTTGAGAACAAGAGATGAATCTGGCCTGAAGTTTACCTTTCTGAACTACTACAACTTTTACAAAATTCCTTGGTGACTTTTCTTGCTTTAAAGGTACAAGATGAAGCCAGAGATACTGGCTGATAAGTAAGCTAATTTTCAAAACTGACATTGAAGATAAAAATTTTACCATTATGAATAATATCAGGAGATTATTCAGTGCAGCTAAGAGCCTCTTCTTTATACATACATGGACAGTTAATAAAGGGGTCCTAAATTTTCTTTAAAGAAACTTGTAAGTGTTGATGGAGAATGATAGAGACCCCCCTCATGCATTTTTCTAATCTATTTTATATATGCATATATGCATACTCTTACATTTACACATAAACTTATGAATTAGACATAATCATCCTCTGATGTTCATTCTTACCTCCCAATGACAGTGGTGAGTTTTTTACTCTTTCTCCAGACACTGAAAGTTAAAAATTCACTACTTCTATGGTACCACAGAAAAGTGGATGCAAACAGTTAATCCAAGTGGATGCTATTGTTATCCTGAACTGAATATTGATCCTGATCTAATCCTGATCTCTCTACTGTATTTAGATTACTCTCTCTGGGATGAAACTATTGATATTGAACATGCAGAATGGAATAAATCAAAATATTTTAATCCTCCTTTAAATTCCACATTTGTTTACAACTTCACTTGGGAGAAAACTGAATCAAGCCCGGGTACTAATTTCCTCTCCCAGCTCCCTCAGCCTTTCCTCATAAGGGAGATGTTTCAGGCCCTTCATCTTCTTTATCATCTTGCACTGGTTCCGCTCCAGGACCTCCATGTCCCTTGTCCTGGGGAGCCCAGAACTGGACACAGCACTCCAGATGTGCCTCAAAGGGCTGAGCAGAGGGGCAGGATGCCCTCCCTGAGCTGCTGGGAATGCTCTGCCTGCTGCAGCTGAGGTGATCAGGTGCTTAAAGCACCTCCCATATGAGAGCTCTTCCAATACAAGAAATACAAACAATTCTATTTAAACATAAGAAAGAAGTAACTTCTTTAAGACCAGAGTGGTCAAGCAGTGGAGCAAATTGCCCGAAGAGGTCAGGGAGGCTCCTTAAAGATATTCAAAATCCAGCTGGACAGTGTCCAGGAACATGCTCTGTTTGCTCCTGCTCTGAGCAGGGAGAGGAGACTGTACAGCTTGCAGAGCTCTGTGCCAGCCTCAGGGACTCTCTGATACAGCTTTTATTACCAGGGTTATGGGAATGTCCTGTGTAAAAGCCCAGGAAACATTACCTTAAATCCTCTGCTGCTTTAGTGGCCAACCTTCATCTTCAAATTTTATTTCCAATAGTGTGCTAATGAGAAAACCACTAGTGGGAAGCAGCACTTGCTGCTAGATCTATTAAACATGATTAAAAGAAAGAGCCTGAAGTGCAATTAAGGTAAATATTTCATCGAGTTTTATTAATCTGCAGAGACTCTATCCAAAGCAGACACACTGAAGTCTGAGAGTCATTGTGTTAAATCCCAAGAGAATGGGGCTGTCTGCTGTGGATGGAAGGTGGGACAGGGCTTTATTTGCAATACCTGAACAGACACCATTGCTTTAACATTTTTCAGTTTTTGCTACTACCATTACACAGGAAAATTATCCAAGTTTTAAAAAAAGGGTAATAAACAGTATTTTGACTCATAAAGAACAGAATTAGGCAATACAGATATTGAAAGCATAAAACTGATTTTATGTTTCTCTGTTTAAAAAAGAATGTGGAATAATAGGCAGACACTGAAGGGTTAAATTCTTTTGGACAGATTAGACAACTTATTAACTTTTGAAAGTGGCAGAAACTGAATGCTTAAAAAATGAAAAACTGTTTTCAGTAACACAAGGTGTTTTAATTTAGATCATATGTCAATAACCTCCTGGATTTCCATTTTGGTCTGCTTTTGTTGCCTGCTTTCTTGGTTCTGTCTTATCTAACAGCTTGAGGAAATAACAATTTATGTCACCGATTTACCTCTCAGTCTCTCTGACCATTTTCTCATTCAGATGCATTTTCTATTTCATCTCCTTGCCTCCAATTCACTAAAATAGAATGGAAATATGCAAGAAGTGATATTCAAAAATCAAAATATGATATACTATATAAATTTGTGGTAGCACAATGGCAAGGTAAACTGCAGTAGCAAGATAAGTACACTTCTTTTCTCATTGCCTCTTTTATGTAAAAAATGTAAGAGCTGAGATTCTTAATCGAGTGCTTCCAGAAATCAGGTGTTTGAAGTATCACACCACCTCCCACTCAAGTCATAAGGAAAAAAAAAAAAAAAAAAAGAGAGAGAATTGGCAACAGATGTAAAAAGTTTGACCCTTACTTAAAAAAAAAAAAAAAAAAATTCAGGGTGTTTTTCACTGGTCTAACATCTTCAACAATTGTGATTTTAGGAATTGAGCATCACTGCCTATTCCTGCTGTCTCTCTATAAAACTGAGAAATTTATTAATTCCTGTGGAACAGCAATATTATTCTAGAAACAGGGGATTAGTGGGAACTACAAAAGGGGGTGTTAATTCTATTGTCAACTTGGAAAAGCAAACTTCAGAAAACGTCCTCTAATGTTTCACTGGAAAAAAAGCCCCTACATAAGATAGGATATACATCAAGATGCAGATCAAACCCATCTGCACACCTCAGCTGTGCATTATTTGAAGTTGACGCTGGTTTCAAGAAACTGCCTTGATCTTAGGGCCTCATAATCAAATGCATTGTCTGGTGCTGGAATGAAGCCAATCTGCTTTGAAAGGCCTTTGCTTCATCCCTCCAAAAGCACGAGAAAAAGGTATACAGGGAAAAAAGTCTGATCTGATCTTCATTTCTAAGTTCAGAACAAAGATATTATAAAGTCACTTGTACTTTGCTGCGTGCTGACAGAGGACTCAGAGGCACAGAGGAAAAATACAGAATGGATTTCAAATTAAATGGAGAAGGAATAACTTTTGTGCATCTGTAGGCAACAGTGCACGTGGACAGAGGAGAACCTAAATTCTTGAATTTCAGACCTTGACTACAGCAGTGGTTATTCAGATGGTTGATGATTTGGTGGCATTAGCACCCTGTGGCCATGCCTGGTGTCCACTGCCCAGTACTGGCCACGAATCTCAAATGTCCCTGTCAGTCTTTCGCACCCATTTTTCGGCCACCAGCATTACACTGCCACATAGAAAACCCCTTCTGGCTCTTCTACGCTATATTTCAGCCATACTAGATTTCCTTAACAGTTTAGTGAACTCTCTGTACACACTAACATGCACAAGTCTTTAAAAAATACAGCAGCAAGTCACAGGAATCAGTTGCTTGCTCAGACATTTCCAGTGAAACACTTTATTGTTCACAGAGATGAAAGATCTACACATGAAACAGCCATGGAAATAAAAGCATTTGGAAGGTTTCACTTGTAATTTAAGTACAGTAAAAAAACCCAAAAAAACCAAAAAAACCCACAAAACCCCAGAAAAAATACACTTAGTGATGCATGCAGCCTTTAGTTCTGGTTGCATTTGACACTTCATTCCCTGAACTTCACTTTCAACTAAATGAGAAACTTTCGTGCACTTCTTTGGGGATCACTCCTGCCAATCACTCACCATTAACACCCTGGTGTCTGAATGAATTTTCTATTTATTTTAGACTGTAATTAGACATTTTACAAATCAGACAGATTTGTAAAATCAGATTTAGAGACCTGATCTCTAAAAAAAGAAGAAAAAAATAAAAACCCAAACCAAAAGCAGTGACGGTCAGTAAAGTATAACTTAAAACTTCCTATTAAGTCTTGCCTTCCTCATCCTCCCTGACTCTCCTCTAGGTAAAACAATTTAATTAAGAATCAGATTTAAAAATTGAATATTAACACATAACTTCTGCCAATACTTTAAAATAGTGATAACAGTAATAACAATGAATGTGCTCAAGCTGTGGCATGCTCAAGTCCAAGTTCTTGTGATGACCCTCAGCAGTGGAAGACCTGACCAGCAGGGCTTGATGCATAAAATGTTATAATCTTACAACATGAACAAGATCTTTAGAATCAGAACCGTGGAGTTCAATCTCTTGTATCTCAGAGCTCCTTTCCCCAGTTTATTAAAAATTCAAACTCCAGCTGTGGACTTGCCTTTGTAACCCACTGTCAGGGCACCACCCAGAGGACAGAAAGACAGAAGAGCAGAGCGTGCAAATGACATCTTCCCCAAATAAAGCACACTTTAATTACCAGCCTAATCACTTCCGACCTCTTTCCTAGATCTCTCTTCTACTGATGTTTTGTAACATCTTTGTGCGATCTAATGGAAGAGGAACATCTTTGAAATGTCAACTTTTAGTCTTTGATTTTTCAGAGAAAGGTAATTTCTTTCCTGAGAAGTACTCACTTTTTTTTTTTTTCTAACATGCATGATATGATCAGAAAATAAGAAAAAATGCATTAATTCTTTGAAAGAGAAGGTACAATCCTGCATTTGCAGAATGGATATGCAAGTCCCTTCCACTGTTCAACAGTGGAAGAATGAATCTATTCCCTGATTACATTTTTGATACAAACCCACATCTACCAGCTGGCCAAAGCAGATCCCAATCACATCTACCATAGGAGAAATTATTAAACCATTTAATCACAAAGATTCTAACAGAAAAGGAAATGGATTAAATAAAAAATTGAAATGCTTGTGACATTAAAAAAAACCCTCTTTTGATACAGTTTATGCATTATCAATATTCCTACCATAGTTGTTACTTGAAATAGCTCATCACCACACTAAATAGAACACAATTTCTACTCTACTAAGGTAAGCTAACAACCTTTTTGTTGTTTCATAGTCTCATTTTTTAACTCCACAGAGAAACACTATTATTTAACACAAAACCAAAAAGCAGTGAACACTCCCTAAAGTTAGATCCCAAAGCAAACCCTAATGGCTGTGCCAAGTGGATTTTGTAATATTCTGTATTAAGGTTGAGCTCGGACTGCAGCCTTCTCCTCCACAGCACTATTTTGATATCAGTGCAGACATATGTTCAGCCAATCAGTGGGAACATAGTGACTTTAAAATAGTTTAAAACTGCCCAACAGATTAGAAATGTTTTCAAGGAGGAGACAGCAGAAATCTCATAACCTTTGTTTCCATAGGAAACAAAGCTGAAAGCCAATTGCCTCAACACCCCAAATCTTTGACAACACTAAAATTCAGGTTTTTTCTGTGGATGAAGCCATTGTGATATTCAGTCCTTCTCAGTGACAGCACACGAGTCTGCGACTCACCAGAGTTCTGCTGATTAACAGTAAAGATGCATTTCAACTGATAGGTTTCACTTCCCACAGACATTTTAATGGAAAAAAGCAACCAACAAGCCCTCAAAAGCTCAAAGTGGATACAAAGGAAACTCAAATGCATCTGAACAGCAAGAGCTTGCAGTCTAGATAAATAACATATGCTTTGTAATCAACAATATTTTTTGTAAAAAGAAGTAAACAGTCCTCAGTTTAGAGGTTTAATTAAAACCAGCCAGAGCATTTCACATTCTGATATAGAAAATCATGAAAATAAATTAAGGACACAAACAGTGCTAGTTTCTCATCTAAATTGCTCTATTTGTGTTTTATAATCACGGATGATTTTCTATACATTTTATTTTTCTTTCCTTTATGCGTCTTCTGAAATGGAGTTACAGCAGCCCTTCCTTATCTTAAAACAAATAAACATCTTGTCGATAATTTCACATCATTCTCTTGATGTCTACACAACGCATGATGCAAAAAACCCCTGTATAATCTAGATTTACACATTATTGCTGATTTCATGTTGGAGGGTACAATGCAACTCAGTCTAAAGAGAGAGCAAACATTATTTGTGAGAGGTATGAATTTAGGTGACTCCTCATATTCATACCTAAATGAGTGCACAACACTTTGCAACCTAGGCTGTTATTACAGAGATATATTAGACATTTTTATTTGACATACCTCTAAAACAACCACTTTTCTTCTCTTGGAGAATGGTGTAGAAAACCATTTGGGTGTTTATACCATCATTGTTCATTCCTCTACAAAGAGGAATCACTACTTGCACCTTTAAATTAATTTTAAGTACACATGTTTATGTATAAACAAGTGGAAAAGGCTCAATGTAGAATCACAGCAGCTACATGAAATTACTGAGCTTTTGTTTAAAACGTTTCTAAGTGTAGCCTATTAATTTCTAACACACTTTAGTTCCTGTGGTACTTCTTTGAGCCTTTGTTTGAGTCCACCTACCTTGTGGCAGCCTATTGATGCCTGCGTTTTAAGCACTTATTGCCTATAGGTTTCCTTCTTCAATAAATATATACAGCCTCATGGGCTAATTCAGCCTAACCAGGGTCAAAACCCTTTAGGTATTTAACTTTTTTTAATTTAAAATACAGGACTTGAAAACCAAAGCATTACCTTGAGGGTGTACCTGTATAGCAGAGCAAAAGTTAACTTTAAATATCTTACTTTGCCAAACTTAAATACTGGGATAAACTCACCATGTAAATATGATAATGAGTAAATTCTAACATATTCAGCCAAACATCTACGGAATTTTTTGTGTCTTGCTTAATTAGTTACAGTTACATGTGCTGCTGTCTCTCATTAACTTTGTAATTCCTGGGCATGCATAGGTGGGTGCCTCACTAAATATTCTTTGATTAACGCACAGCACTCATATAATATATGCTAATTCCTATTTGCTAGGAATTTAATTATAAAACTTTGATAATCTGTTTTGATAAATTTAGTTTGGTGGAAAATGCGTGTTCCTAGAACAGGATCATATTAAATTTGTTTTGCTTTTGAATTTTTAAGGCAGTTACCTGCTACCTGTTGGGATGGATTCTTTGCCTGCAGAACAAGCAAAGCCAAGTTCAGAGTGAGCACTGGGTAACCTTTGTCGTGGTTTAAAGGCAGGTGGCAACTGGGCACCACAGAGCCCCTCACTTACCCTCCTCACTCCACCCCAGAGGAATGGGGAAGACCATCAAAAGTAAAACTTGTAGGTTGAGATAAGAACAGTTCAGTAACTGAAACAAAGTAAAATATTGTAATGATAGTAAATATTGATAAGGATAATAAAAAGGGAAAACAAAACAAACAAGTGATGCAGAATACAACTGCTCCCACACCCTGACAGACGCCAGAACCTGTCCCCAAACCCCAAGTGGCCCTTCTGGGTAACCTCCCCGGTTTATACACTGGGCAGTGGTTTTATGGTGTGGAATATCCCTTTGGCCAGGTTGGGTCACCTGTCGCAGCTGTGCTCCCTCACAACATTTTCTGTGCAGCTCCTCACTGGCAGAACATGGGACACAGAAAAATTCTTGATTTAGGATAAACACAACTTAGCAACAACCAGAACATCAGAGTTTTACTGACATCAGCCCCATACTGAACCCAAAACACAGCCATGCCAGCTGCTGAGACGAGACTGACTTTACCCCAGCCCAAACCAGGACACTCTTCTTCCTATTCATCCCATTCCCACCCAACTCTTCCCTTTACGAAGGTTTTGCTGAACCCTTCTGGCACAGGCAAAAAGACCTTAAGAGACACGGGAACAGTGGCAACATTCTCTTGTTGGGACTGAGATCTTTTGGAATTCTTGTGGAATTTAGGTTTCCACACTCCTTTCTTGGTTGGTATCTCTGACTGCCCTCCCTATCTCCAGGCCTAATTGTAAGTAAGTACATCTAAAGTTTGTCTGCTGCAATCTTTTATTTTCTTGTCTCTGGGAGCCCCACGAACAAGAACACCATTCCAGAGTCATCACGACAATACCCTTATTCCTTAAGAAATTAATTTGAATTCAACTCACAGCAACACGCTGAATTGTAAAACTCATCTCAGATATAAAATTAATTTTACATGGGCATACAGAAGAATGATTGTCACTAGATAGCAATGTGAAGCCAGACCTGTATTTAAGCAAAGTTAATCTCTTGTACAAATGAAATGCTGCTTGCTTATTCAGTTTCCTTTAGCTAAATTCCTAAACTTCTAAGGACTTCAAAGAACTACACAGAAGTGAGATAAAGAGCTTATCTGCGTAATTCTTATGCTAATTCACAGAAGGTGTCTTGACTAAAAGGATGTCTACGTGCACGTTAAGGACTCGCTAATTCCCTTCCTCTAAACCCTAAGTTATTATACGTGTATTTAATTGGAATATAGCTGACTCTGCTTCCAGACAGTACCTGGTTCTGTATCCTGCCGTGAGCTGGTGACTCCCAGGCTGACCTGGCACTTTTTTGGGATGTCTAGAGATGGTTTTGAGCCAGGCTACCAGCACAGTGCACAGGTGCAGAGCATGAAGTCCAACTGCTCACACACTTGAGCTCGGTGTCCTGCCCAGCAGCACGAGATTAGGAGGTAAAATACCATCAGCTGCTGCTCCTCATCCTAAAATCCCAAACTACTCATTTTCTCACCTCCCTTCCCCAGGCCTCCACTCCCACATCTCCAAGCTGTGATATTAGTCACTTTATCTTAGGATACAAACAAGGGAAAGTCCCAACATTAAACATCTCTGACATTACAATTTCCACACAATACCTTTGTAAACCTTTTAGTTCACAGAGTTCAAAGACAAACTGAATTGATTAACGTTTACAAAAGAGGTAGAGGTTTCCCAGGAAATTAAAATTGGTTTTAGTAGTATGGTTTTATCACATATTTAAAAAATATTTATCATTTTTAGTTCTATTTCTGCAAGTAAAAAAGCACCCTTTATTCCAAAAATTGCCTCACGTGCATCACACACACAGAGACCATTCTTTACCTAATCCAAAAAAGTAGTACCACCATTTTAAATGCTTTTAAACAAATTTCATGCTGCAGTCTGAAGAAATTACAGTTTTTTTCTACAGCTTTTTTTACCCTGTTCTCTTTGTTGTGTTTTTGGTTTTAACTGTTTGCTCTGTGTGCTGGTTTGCTAATAGTGAGTGTGCAAGTACATTCTCATTTCCAGAAAAGTGAATATTTGCAATAGCAGTTCAGCTAAAAGATTGTTGCTGCCCACAAAGAAATCCTATGAGTATCTTCACAGATTTTTTACATAAAAATAAACTAATTAGGTTTTTTTTCCTTAACAAGAATGGTACAGTACTGATTCACCTCCACAACAGCAGGAGGCTTTTCACTTTCAAAAAGGAAATGCACACAATACAAAGAAACATAATTTTCTTAGAAGTATAAAACAAGTCCTGAAAGGTCACTGCTTTCTACTTGATGCTAATTCTCCCTGGAATGATGTTGATTTATATGCACAATAAAGAACTCATTACGATAGCATCACTGGGCCAGCCACCACGCTATCGCTCATCACGAGCTCCAGTGACAGGACAAGGGGGGATGGCTTCACACTGGCACGGAGCAGGTCTAGATGAGATGTCAGGAGGAAATTCTTCCCTGGGAGGGGGATGAGCAGAAGCTGCCAGAGCAGCTGTGGCTGCCCCTGGATCCCTGCAGTGTCCAAGGCCAGGCTGGACAGGGCTTGGAGCAGCCTGGCACAGTGGAAGGTGTCCCTGCCCGTGGCAGGGGATGGCTCTGGATGGGCTTTAGGGTCCTTCCAACCCAAACCATTCTGTGACTCCATGCTGTACTGCTAATTACTTCCTTTGATTTTTGAAAGATTTCTTTCTTTTTCCACTTTCTTTCTCTGTAAATATATACAGTCAGATTTTCCAGGATTCACTTTGAAGCAGCCTACCAAAACCAGGAATTGTTTTAATACAGTGATGGTCTATAGGTTTATTAGTAGCTCCGACAGAGGAATTGCTGAATCAAACTCAGCTGCAGATTCTGGCTAAGTCAAGCAGAACGTGTAGGTTGGTAACAATGTCTGCACCAATGGTAGATGAGTCTGTTCCCACAGGTCTGGCACAATAATAGAAGTGAATAATTCATATCATGTGGGAACAGACAATTACAATGCATATGCATCTGGAAAAGCAAAATACACAAAATAGGCTTGGTTTTATTCTCTTAGTCTCTTTCCTTTTGCTTTTTATCTGGGACTCCCTTTCTGACCTTTGCAAACTCTGCTCACTTTGTGCCAATTTACACAATTACATGAATTTGAGCATGTAGTGAATGCACTTTGTTCTGTTTTTTTTTCAATCCAATCAAGATGATCTTTAAGGTCCTTTCCAACCCAAACTCTCCTGTGATTCTATGATCCTCTGCTACCACTTTCCCTCTCGTGGAAAGAGAGGTAACTGGAATAGCAAAGGCCAGAGTGAAGGAGCTGAAGGCAGCAGCTAGAAATATTCCACTTTTATTTCCAACTTGATCCAAAGTGGGAGCCACTGAAGGAACGTGTTAGGATGTGGAATTGAAATCATTCCAAACCCAATCTGCAGCACTGCTCAGTACTGACACTGGCAATAGCAGCTTCTTAAAATACTTGCAAATTCTGTCCAGGGGATCTTTCAGAGCACAAAGTCACATTAAGTAATCATTCCAGCCAGATACTGAGCTGTATTGGGGCATACAGGCTGTCATTCACAGCTAAATTACACGTTCTATTTGGGAGCCTTTTTTAGCTTCCTGACGCACGTAATTGAGTGCAACTGATGAATTTTGTCTAACAGTTTATCCTTTAGCAGTGACACTGCGCTTCCTAATCATACACAAAGTGTGGTGGAGTTCTGATACTGCTCTTTTGAAAGTCAAAGGAAGTTTTAGCAGAGCTCTCAATTCCATTCCAACCTTAATTTTCTACTTGCCACTGCACAACGCACACAGAAACTGAGCCTCGAGTTGCAGCCGCAGCCAAAATTCTGGCACAGCACTCGATGGAAATAGCAATTTAACCATGTTTTAGTGATGACCTTCAAAATTTAATTACAGATATAGCATGAAAACGATGAGCACGTGCTGTGCTTTACCTGTTCACTGTGAGAATAAAGAATGAAAAAACATATTTAGAACTGGTAAATATTCTTTTACCTTAAACAGCCTGGTATAACAGGTAGTTCCAAAGTCTTTTGCAGAAAGAACATCTTAGCAGACTCTGGTGTAGAAACAATTTAAACAGGAATTAGTAACAGAGATGAGGAGATCTATCCAGCAACGTGAGTGATGTCACCCTTATCCTCAAACAATTCTTTTCCTGACTGTTAAGCTACAAAAATAAACCAAACTTACTCCTCAGTTCTTAATAGGCATTAAGAAACTCTACGTTGTTTTTGCCAACTTTCAGGCATCACTAACATCAGTTTTATATAAAATATTTTTCTAATATACCCCTTGAATCTACAGGATAACATCTCAAACAAATGCAACAGCTCTGCTGGGGGGCTGAAGTCGTGCCTTTGAAGGAGCTCTGTAGGATAAAGACTTTTAATGTCCCAGCATTGGATACAAACCCCATTTAGCTCTGCTGGACTGACAGTGCTCTAATTTCATTGACTCCAGAGCTACTAATGAGCTCCTGTCACAGAGGGGAAAATAAACACCTGCTAAACACAGAGAGACTCTTTTCTGCAGCTGTATTTCCTTACAGGGGATTATGGTATCGACCAGACTGATGGAGCCGTTCCCTTGTTGGGGAGCACTGAAACAGGAGATACGGCCACATAAAGGAGCCTGTGATTAGGCCTGATAAATCCTTTCTGATGGCCTGGAGTTGGTTTGATGCTATCATCCAATTTCCAATGAGCGATGTCTACGCTGCAAAAAAATCTCTGTGAGAGCTGGGGCCGGTGTTTGGCACTGTCAGCCAAAGGCAATGGATCAGGGAACAGCTATGGGAACACAACAAGACTCTTAACTCTAGAGTAAAGTCAGGAAAATAACATTTTTCTTAGTTTGCAGACAGACCAGAAAGGAAAAAAAAAATTATATATATGTATATGTATACCTGTATATGTATATATATATATATTTGAGACAAAGAAAACCAGATTTTATTTTTTCTGCTGACAGAAACAAACAACCCAAAATGTCTTAATTCAATAATGAAATATTCACCGTTCCTTTGATAATGAACCCTCTTTAAATCCTAAATTACTCCATATTTTAACTAAAGAATAAGGATTTTGACTGCGACTATTTACTGATGTTAACCTACAGAGCTAAAATTATTAATCTCCATAATTAATCTATTTAGGGACCAATTTCCTGAAATGTGATGAAAAATTGCTGCTTTGGATTTTACCTTAGAGGTGTTTAATCTTCACAGGGTTTTTTCCTGCATGAGCTGGGTGGCTTGGAAAGGCCTGTGGAGCTGCCAGCCTTGGTCTGTGTTATTTGAATAAAAACCACTTCACTCCTGAGTCTTTCAGCTAAACATGCAAAGAGGGAAAGTTTTGAAAGGGAAAGTCAGTATAAGTAAACTGATTTATCTGGGTAGCAGCTTTCTCACAATGTTTTGACAGAAGTGTTCTTAGAAATGTCTATTTTTAGTCACACGTTCTGCAATCAATCTCTTTGTAAACGAAATAAAAATCAAGAAATTGCAGAGATACCTCAGAAAAAAGGAGGATGCAAAGCCACGGGATGATTTCTCTGCCTGAGGGAAGCAGGAGCACTCTAAAGTTCAGAATGTATTATAATGTTAATAATTAGACTACTAAATGCCAGTAGTCTCAATGCAGAAAAATACAGGGGGTTTATTTGTTGGGGTTTTTAATTAGTAACTGCTGTATCAGCACAAATGTTCAGGAAGTTTGTCCCATACCTTCTGCAGAGGAAGGTCCTAAACCTTAATGGTTCCTCCACACCAGGAAGCACCAAAAGGATATAAAGGCCTCCAAGTAATGATTTCCCACATGCAGAAATATGAAAAACACTGTAAATTTTCTTATTCCACCTCAGTTTAAGAGGTGCATATAGCTTATAAGGTAGATGTGAGGTTCTGGTAGGATGCTGTTTGTACAGCAGCCCTGGGGCTCAGCCATAACTTAAACACATCTCCAAGGACCTTTAATCTTCATTCTGTGTTTTTCTAAAAACACTCAGTTGGGACAATAATTTCAAGATGAAAATTCGACTTTCTTCTGTCTTTGCTAATTTTATGCCATAGTTTAGACTATACAAGTAGAGAAAATTCCATGCCTTCACTGACTGTGTACTGTATGTACTTTAAAAATCACTTTAAAATGAAATTTGTATAAAACAATATGAAGTTGTAAATAAATTGTAACCCTCTTTTTCTTCTCCTGAGCTAATTTATTCTCCATAAATATTTTCCCTCCTTTTAAAAATGGATTTTCATATTGGCAGTATGAGACTTACAGCTTTGAGCCGCTAGGAAATGCAAAGTAAAAGAGTTAATTTTTCTTTCTAATTAAACTGGATTGTGTATTTTTGAGAAGATATAACTGTGATTTCTATATTATCTCACTGTACAAGTAAGCTGCAGTTTCTGCTCTCAAGAACATCAGCAAAGAGTGCTAAGAACATCAGCAAGTCAGTCCAAGACTGTCTGTGGTTTGTAATCAATAATATTGGAGGAGGTGTCACCAACATGGGTGTACATAAAGAAACATATAAAAAATAATATGTTTATATTCTTATAGTGTACATAAAGAAACATATGAAAAATAATGTGTTTATATTATTATAAACCTATTGCCCAGTATGTTGATGATAAAAGCAGTTTGATCCACGCCTGTCCAAAATCTATTTACATTTTAGATTTGGGGTTCTGCCTGATGAATTTTTAAAAATAGTCTAAAATTTTAAAACACACTCTGGGTAAATGTTAAAGGGAGATGCAAAACATACCAATAAACCCACCTCTGCTAGGGGACCTGTCAATCCAATTTCCCCCCTAAACCAGGGAATATGCAATAACCCATCTTAAGATCCACTGCTGTGTCAGTTTCATTCAAGACAAAAGGAAAACAAGCATTTTATGATTAAACAGTAATTGAGACAAACAAGCAAAAGCTTGAAAGGCATCAGCCCACACAGGGAGCAAGGATTCATTAGTGCTTCCTCTGTAGGTGGGACAGGCAGTGCCGCCTGCTCTGCTCCAGAGCCCAGAGCAGAGTTCTGAGTGGCTGCTCCAGGGATTGATGTTCCTCAGGGTGACAGTGCTGATTGTTTAGTCCCCTCGGATGGCCCACTCAGGCAGGAGGAAGGCGCTCATGAGCATCAGGAGTCACCAAGATCAAGGGCTCCGCCTGCTCCCCTCTCCCTGCCACAGCCTGCTGCCCCTCCAGCAGCTGGAGCCAGCTCCTTAACTGGGACAGCACCAAACCAGCAGCCAAAAGACCAGAAGGAGGCACTTTCTGATGTAGAGGAAGCAATTTGCACCATGGAGTATCCGTGAGGGTTTGTACATAAACAAGAAACATGAATTGCACTTCTGGGAGGGTGAGACGGAATCGACGCTCGCTGGGCACACCTGGTCCAGGTTTGGATCTTGCCTGGAGCATTGTTTAGCCAAGTATAAACAAATAATGTTGCCTTTGAATGATGTGACAGACTGCAGGGGAGCTCCAGGTGGAATGAAACTGCTGCCACAATTTGTTCACCCCAGAAAAATCCATGTATTAGTAGGAAAAATAGCTTTTCTTTCGAAAATGTCTGTCATCATCGTTATAACAGCCATGATACATGAGCAGCACTCTCCTCTCTGTTCTAGGAACAGTGAGAACATATTAATAATGATGGGGAAAAAGTCCCCCAAGTCCTTCTCAGCAGGGCTGCTCTTGAAATATTTGAAGTACTAAAATTACAGGAAGGCCACTTCAGCTCTTGAACCAGATGAAATCTGGAAAATGAATTCCAATACTTCCTAGCCATTCCTCAGCCCCCAGGAAGCTGGTTGCAAAGGCAATGTAAACAGAGCACACAGGACATTGCCAAACCAGCTCTGCTCCATTTCAGATTCTTGCAGAACTCTCTCCTGTCCTGGCACTGTGGCAGTGCTCCCTCGCTCCAGCAGCTGAGTGTGCAGCCAGTGCCATTCTCACCACCTCATCAGCAGCAGGGACTGCTGCAGGAGGAACTGAACTCATTACTTTCAGCCTCAAAGCAGCCCTGAAATAAAGGTTTTCTGTGCTTAGCTGTTTGTAAAGGACTCAGTGCATATTTGACATAAAGCTTTTGAAGTCACTGAAACTAACACGGTGAAAAATCCCTTTGTTGGGTTCGCCTGAGCAATGTTGGAGAGTTCAGAAGAAAATTGAATATGCAGATATTTTTACTAGTAAAAGGAGAGAATGTTCTCATAAGACAGAAAAAATCAAACTATTTCCTAATTTATGTATAGGAGTTTCTGTATTTTTATAACTAATAGAAGGGAGCCTTATAGACTGAGGAGGAACCACAAGAATTTTAAAAAGGTGTGTAGTAATGATAAGCTGAATTCAGCCATAGAAAATAGATGTCTCCTTCTCCTGTGATCCATAACATTAAATGTAATTGTGGAAACCTTTAGTATTAATTCATTAAAATAAAACAGAATTATTTTAATTAAAAAACCCTCTCTTGAGATTGCCAGCCTTAGTCAAATATATTGAGAACTCTTTTGAATTTCACTGTTCTCTAAGGCTATGATATATTTTTTCTTTTATTTCTTTAAAATTATGTAGGCATAATTTTAATAGGTTTTTTTTCACTTCTGTTGAACATAGCATAGCAACATGCTAAATATTTATATTTTATGAAAAATGAATGTTCAACAAACAACAAGCACGAAGAGAGGAACTTTTTACATGTTAGGTGTTTATCTGGCATGGGTTCATCTGAAAATGAACTGTCCTCTGGCCAAACTCACAGCTGCAGGCTGCAAACAAAGTATCAAATTCAGCTTCTTGAACAGATCTGTAGGAACAAAATGCAAAGCCAAAACCTCAGGTTTATTTAGCAACCATCAACACCATCTAAAATAGAATGCACTCATGAGCTGAACCCTCCTGGTGCCACAGAGATGGAGTCTCAGTGCTGCAGGTTGAATTTCAGATCTCGACAGGTGCTGGCCTGATTGAGCAGATGAACCACAGGGAAAATGTCAATTTACCCTCAGAGGTGGCTTTGCAAACTGGGCCAGTTTAAGATGAGTCAGGGAGTGGTCAAATAAGCAGTAAAATCACCAGGACTCAGAGCAGACTGTGGGAACCAGCTGAGGACAGAATTTCTTCTCTAACCCCAAGCTGCAGCCAGAAGAGTTGATCTGGTTGCCCACAGAATTATGGTCTCTGCTATGGGTGCAGAGGCACTCATCCCATTCACATAGAAACCTCAAGAAAATATCCTCTAATATCTTGCTGTAATGTTCAGTGCTAATTTTAATCTGCATTTACGATAATAAAATTAAAATAATAGCAGAAGGTAATTAACCAACCAAAGGAGATTCCTACTTTTGCATAATAATATTATTAACTCTGCCTAAAAATATTATGACCTGTTATCAGATAGAGCTAATGCTAACATGTCTAACACAGCAAATGAACTCACCTTTTTAACAGTTCTCCACTCCTGTGGATAAATGCTGGCATTAATTCATCACCATTTACAATAACTTCTGGCTTTAAATCAAAACTTGACCGTAAAATCATTTGAAAAGCCTGTGCATAGATCCCCTACAAGTACACCAACATTTCTCTAGGCATAGAGACAAAAATTTCATCTTGGGCAGAGAAAGTGACTGGTGGTGCTGGTTTGGGAGTGTTAAATAAACACAGCAAAAGAAAGCTCTTACTCCTACCTCACACATGGATGTCCACCTATTCAGCAAACCCGCAAGCAGAGTTTCAGGGAACAGTTTTATGTGTTTGATTTTCCTAAAATTTATTTTTCCTTTTACAAGACAGTTCTCTTGTGAAATTTTGGATGATCAGTTGAAGCCTAAATGCCTGAGTGAGGAAAACCTCGAGCTGCCCCTGGACTTGAGCTGACCTGGGGCTCGAGGGAGGTAAAATGCTCACACTGGGACCCAGACTCTGAGCAGGCAGCAGTTCCCAGCGAGAGCAGTATCAAACCTCTTTATCTAATCATCCACTATTATTCACTGCTGCATTCTATTTCCTTCAAAACTCAGACATCCTAAAAGAAAAACCTCAAGGCTCCCATATGCTGCCTGCCCTCCCTCAACATGTTTTCAGTTTGTGTTTGTTGTTTGGGGCTTTTTTTTGGTAAATTGAAAACCCCAGGAAATAAAGGAACTTCACATGCAAAAAATAAATTCAGATATCATGAAAAGTCCAACCAAATAAAAACAGTCCAGAAAACTCAGAGCTGCTACTGCATCTATCCTCAGAGTTCCCTGTTGTGGCAGAGCTCTGAAGGAGTCTCCAAACAGCGTGTGATTTTATAGACCATATGATCTGCAATATTTACCATGCATAATGGAAATAGATAAGGCAAAGCAAACAGCTTGAATTTTGTATTTCCTTGCTTTTTATTTAGTCTAGGTTGTTAGCACCATGTGAATACATATTTGGGAGTCTCTGTGTTTGTGTGTGTGTGCATATGTGTGTATATATAGGTATAAACAAACACACAGAGTCATTTCCCTGTATTTCTCACACATCAGAAAGAATACTTTCTGAGCAACCAGCTTTTAGTTCCTAAAATTTCTCAGACAAAAAGAAAAGGCATTGTTCATTTTGGTCAGAATTGGAAAAGAAACACATTATGCTTGTTTTTTCAGCTTCTGTGTCCTCTTGCTGTCCCTACTCTGTGCTGCTTGTTTGTGGAGCTCTTCAGTTTTAATAACAACAGATGTCAACACCTTGACCATTGTTTTATAGCTTTAAAATGCACTGCTACAAAGTGTTCAGCATGTGAGACTAAACGGGAAATGCATTTGCTAACTGCACTTTTTTTTATTTGGCAGTACATGCAGGAGCAGGGAACAGAGGCTCACGGGAGTTTTAAAGTAGAAGAAACATTCACACTGCATTGAAAATGTAAAGGCACACATTTGAAAGCAATTCCTCCACAAATAAAAATATGTGTGCAAGTCCTAGGTCATAGTGACAACATCTGGCTTGCTTGGCTGGTCTTATATTTGAAACCCCTGACAGGGGTGGGGCAGAGAATAAATATGAGTAATTCAATAGATCAAGACTTTCCTTCTCTCCCTGTGTTGACACTAATAGGGTCATTTGATTTTCTTTCACTATTTTAACTCTGGAAGTTTGTCCCCTCAAGCTTTCCCTTTGAAATCATTGCTCACTAGTGTTTATTATATATACGTCACCCAGTCTGCTTAAAATCTGCTCTCACCAATCTTTACTGTTCCACATTTATCTACAGTTTTCTGCCAAAACAGTTGCATGAAAATCTTATTGCCATCTATAAGCTTGGGCTTTTTCTAGTTAGATCTCTTATTTCTTTATTTCAGTTTGATTTTTTGTAATTTGGAGCTCTTTTTCGTTTCTCTAATGTTTAAGAAGGGTTAGTCACGAGTTTATTATAACATATGTAAATTTGCTTATTTTTAGGAAATGTCCTTTAACACTCTGGGTTCCTTGTGCTAATAGCTGTGTTAATAAAATTATTATCTACAGTGAAGAAATTGCTTTCCATACATAGAAATTTAATGAGATGGAAATTTTCAGGAACTGAACTGATTCTCAGCAGTGCTTTGGTAGACTCTCATAACATCTGCCCATGTGCAGGCTGGAAATACTCGATGCTAGGAGAGATGTCATTAAATTAACTCTGCTTTTGTGTTCCACACACACGTGCTCCTCCCCTTAATAAATTAACTTGGTTAGCTAAATGCTAAGGAATATCTCTGTTTACTGACCAGATCTTCTTTCCTCAGGCAAATTAGCTTTCAGGAACATTACAGGGTCAGGTGTTTTTTATCGGTGTTATCTCCCTGGAGGAATGAAGCAGTGTGTCCATGGATCCATTACATCCCAGTTGTAAACAGGATCCCTTCACCAGAGACTGGGATCTCTCTTCTACCCCTCTTAGCCTGACAGGAAGAATTTATTTCACATTTTTTGGTATTATCTCCCACTATGAGACACACAAAACAACCCCCACATTGCACTTACCCTGCTTAGGCCCTCCTGCCCTTTCCTGCCCAGATATGATTCCTGTCCCACAAGGGCTTCATCAAGGGATTCATGAGCATTTTGGGATGTAAATTGTGATACCTGGTGCTGCTTTCTTTCACTCTGTTTTCCTCTCCGTCCAAACAAGTGTGCTTCCCCAGGAAGAACAGGGGAACTGACCAGCTTGTTATGCAAACATTAAGAATAAAAATGTTCATCTCTTGTGTGTTCAGCCATACACAACATCCACACACAAAAATGCAAAGGCTGTAGGACAGGCACTAAGTAGCCTTTTGAGACCTGCTTTTATTACCAAATCAGTGGGAATTAGTAATGACAAACCTGAGTTTTGTCAGGAAAGCACAGACATCAAGAGAATGTACAGAATTTTGTTTTTACCCTTGCA
Source organism: Coloeus monedula (assembly GCF_965178545.1). Classification (NCBI taxonomy): domain Eukaryota; kingdom Metazoa; phylum Chordata; class Aves; order Passeriformes; family Corvidae; genus Coloeus; species Coloeus monedula. Next base: position 16,742,065 of record NC_138792.1, on the reverse strand, counting down.
TATAAGTGCATTTAATTTCATTTTTGTGTATCCCAGAGAGAAGCAAAGCTGTCCCCTGCCTTGTTTCTGTGTGCTACCTTCGTCAAGCTTCCATATATTAAGCCTGTCCTTGCTTTATTCCTAGCTGCTCCTTCTCATCTCTTCTCCAGACTCCATCTCCTGACATTCACCATTAAGGAACTCGCCATTCAAAGCAAAAGTAAGTGACTTTATTGTTTGATAGTAGATCCTAAGGAGCAAAGCCTCTAAAAGATTAAATATTTAATCCTTTGATCTGCTGTGCTGGCAACTGCCCTATCTATTTTATAAAGCAGGTTGACAAAAGCATTATGGGGCCTGGGATTTGTGTAATGAGGCAGTGTTAAACCTTGCTCTCCTCCGTGCCAAAAAAGCAGATTCACGTTTTTCAGACACACAATATTACTGCAGACTCACTATTAATGGTAATTGGGACTCAGCTGAACATAGATGTTACTCCAAACAATATCATGGGATGATTTTTAATGAGGCAGATGAAGCCAAGTCACTGAATACACTCAGAATCAACCATAAACAAGTTTTTAAGAAGTGAGCAAGTCCATCAGACAGAAGGAGGTGTCCAGGTTGTACAGAGCAGATCGATGCCTCTCAGGGCAGGGAAAGGAAATCTGGTTACAGGAGAAGGTCGAACCTGGTATCGAGTGAGAGGGCAGAAGGGAATCAGGAAACTGCAATCCAACCCACAGAACTCATCTGGGAAGTTACCACAATAATCTATTAAGCACTTTGAACACACCTTGGCAAGGTTTTAACAGGAAAAAAAATAGCATCTTTCCACTATTTTGGGTTTATCTGTAGATAAAGGTGTTTTTATATTCTTAGATAAACCCTCAGTATCACCAAACCAAAGTTTAAGAAGGACAAACAGAACAATGGAAAAGTTTGAGCTACAGCCACCACGAAAATGTTGAAAGGACTCCAGTCTCTTTGATCAAGAACACATAAGCATAAAAACAACCTTCCAGAATTTAAAATGCCCCCAGTAACAGGTCTGTGACTGATTGTCCCATATATCAACCTTATTAAGACTACACATAACCAGCTTTATTTGCACCAGGGTTAGGTGTTGGGGAAACCTTGCAGATTTTGAGGGTTGGTAAGCCTTGGACTAAGTTACATAGAAAAACACCACCAAAACTACCACATTTTTTTGCCAAACAGCATATTGACAGCTTTCAGCAATTATTTGGATGGAATAGATCTTCCTGCCCTCTGCCTTGGACAGACTAGTTACATTTTTCAGTACAATTCCAACTTAAATTTCTGTTGACTCTCCAGTAACTCTCTCAAAACGATGTCCTTGGGCAAGGATGTGACAAGAATTTAACACAGGCTCAAACCAGTGCTCCACACAGTTATGTTTCAGAGAATTCTAAGGGGAAAACCCTGCCTCTCAAGCAGATTAAGGAATCTCTGGGACGGATTAGCACTCCTCATTTTAACTTTAAAAATACTACATTACACACTGGCACAGTTGCAACAGACAAGTAATCCTTTGCCTTCCTGAGGCACTCACGGGAAGTCTTCATTCTTTGTTAAAAAGAATCAATACCAAAATGTGACCAAAATCTAAATTAGCCCCTCTAATTTAGAAAAAAAGCCAACCCATCAAAATTCACTAAGGAACAGAATTTTCTGCCTTTAAAAACTGGTATAGAGTTGTTTAAAAATACTGAGTTATTTAGAAGTGGTGGTCAAGGTGGAAACATCAACTTAATTTCAATTGAAATTTTCAGTCAAAGATGGAAAGGTTAATGGTAAAATCTGTTTCTCTCTTTAAAAACAAAACCAACCAACCAACCAACCAACCAACCACAGAAAGCCTTACTCTGTAGTAACAGGATGGGACTCAAACTTAAAAATGACCTTTATGACCATTCCTCCATCTTGGTGATCTTTGGTGAGAGCCACACACATGCTGTCATTAAGAATACAAGCAGCTCATGATTTAATCTCCTCTATTTCTCATCCTGGGGGAGCTCAGATGTTGTACAAACCAGCAGCTACTCACACAATTTGGATTTCAATAGATTGGAGCCAAGTTACTTTCGGAAATGGAAATACAGAGAAGGTATCCAGTTGCATTTCTGCCTTTTTCATCTCCAAACAGACCTTAAACAGAGCCATAAGTGTTCTGAAGTGTGTAATCAATATAAAACCATGCACAACATTAATGGATGAAACTGAAACTGCAGATAAGATCTAAAGAGCACTGGGCTTGCACAAGAATAGATGCTTTCAAAAAGGTTTCTGACCTACTTCACCAGAATTTCATTAGAAGGCTTGCAAGATTTTAATATCACCTCTGAAGACGAAAACTCAAATTAATTCATTCCTTTTTTATAATTAAACAGCTATATAACTTGTACATGCAGTAAAATGTGACCAAAACATTACAGCCGCCATCCCAGGATACAAAGAGGGAAGTGACCTCACTAAAATGGTTCTTGGGGAATAAATTCTCGCAACAGGAGTTTAAGTTCTGCTGTGCCAAGAATGAGGCTAAAATCATAAACCCCTATATAGTCTTCAAATTATTTTTCCAATTATAAGAGTAGGAAGATGGCTAAGTGTTGCAAATGGAAATAATCCAAGGGTTTCAAAGTTCAGGGCAAAAATATGACATTGATATGAACTCTCACTTTTCCTTAAAAGGGAAGACCCTCTTCAGTTTCTCAGATGGACTAAGGTCAGTAGGTGAGAATGAAGATGACAATATAATTGCCTGAAAAACTAGCTTTTACTTTTTACAGACAAAGGTAAGAAACATATTCTATCTGGCAAATACTGAAATTTTAAATTTACAGGTAGACTCTACCAGTCCCCCCAATTTTTTTTTTTTTTTTTTTTTTGTGCTAACCAATCCTTTAAGTTTTCCCTTGAAACTTTCTCTGAGGAAGACACAAGGTAAAAGCATCCTTGCTCTTTCTCATGGTGTTCTCACAAATACATCAAAGTTCTTCAAAACAGGCAGAGTACACTGGGAGGAATCCAACACAACAACAGAATATCCTTCCCCAGTCCATCTGTCTGAGAGCACTCCACAAGATCCAACCTCTTATGGAAAGGAAGGAATTGAAACACATTCTCTGTATCCTAAAACAACCTGGTGTTCATCTATTTCCCTGCCAGTAACAATTTTGAGGTGCTTTAAGAACTTTATTGCTCACTTCAAAAAAAAAAAAAAAAAATCTTTTCTAGAAGTTCTGTGGGAAATAAAATTGAGAAGTCAGTAATGGAAAAACATTGAAATAGAAAATAGCTTTTAGTCAGAGAGGAAACCTATTGCAAACCAGTCCCAAGAACCAATGCCTGCTTGGTTTACTGCACAACGTGGTTAAAGAGCTGTCACTTACCAATGTATGCTTCCAACCTTCCTTCTATCTGCTCTATATTGCAGAAGTGACCAACAAAATAAGCAGGAAATTTATTTGAATTTGCACCTCTTTGCTGTGTCTCCAGCACCCAGGCCAGGCAATCTGCTGTCATTCCTTTGAAACCTTTCACCTCCTCTCAAATCTACCAGTGCCAGACACACTGGGCAGCAATTTTCTATTCAGACTGGGGAACCTTCTGAGGTGCCTCAAAAATTCTTCCTCATGGTGTAACAGAAGGAAAATTCCATAATTGATGCCATGAAGATTTTTGCCTTTTCTTTTATACCCCTGTTATACCTTTTTACAACTTCTGTATTCCTAGTGCTTTTTGCCTACATTCTTGGACTTGTTTGTCAAGCTGAGAGACTCAACATTTTAGAAGCTTTGTAGCTAGGGATCAGTGTGCCCCAGAGCCCAAGGTCCTCTCCAGAACACATTCTGTAAACCAAGATAGAACCATCCAGGGGAAGGCTCCTTGGGGAGGGGGGGCTCCCTTGAACCTCTCATTGGGGAATCTTTGATAGATCTGCTAATTAGTAACACCTATAATGTTATACCCAATGTTGGGGGGTTACACGAGAGGAGAGAGACACAGAGACACAGGGATAGACTCGGTGGGCTGCATCTCGATGCACATGACCTGGACATGTGCACCTAAGGATCCTTAAGAATAAATACCAAGGTAAAATCCCTTTTCCCCTTCTAACCGTGTATGCCTCTTGATTTTAAGACCAGGAAAAGGCATCAAATAACACAGCAGAAAAGGAGAACTATTTAATATTAGAGGTGCTCTGCATGAACCCATCCACTGCTGATGGTCTGACATCAAAGAATGTCTCTGTTCCTACTGACATTTAAGTCTGAAAGCCCAGGCACAAGTGGATTCACCACATCCTTAACAAATACGCAACATTTATATTTACCCATTGCACTTGGAGCACATGCCATTATACAATCTTACAAGTATTGCAGTGTACTGCAGTGGGTCACAAAGAACATTGACCTTTTCCAGGTAAAATTTCATATTTCAAATTTTGGAGGGTGATTTCTCAGAACCATATTCTTATGTAACAAATCATCACTGTAACTGTCTATATCCTTCCCAGGACTTCAAAATGCTCTTCCACTACAGGGGGCAGGAATGTAGTCAGTTCAGGATATATCTGTACTGTGATGCAACAAGTGTTGAAATGCCTCAATAATACATGCTGGAGTTAATTTATTCCAATTAATTGTGATGTGGTTTTGAGGTCCATTAACAGTTACTGCACATCCTGGTGAGCACACTCCAGTCTCATTTCAAACTGGGTGTTTCTCTGCAGGGATGAGCAATGTGCTTATTCCCTCCAGTGCAAAAAAAACAAGCAATGAAAATCCCAGAGAGAAGCTGATATAGATTTCTTCTTGGACTGAAAATACAAACATTGCTCCAGCTCCCTTCAAATGTTAGTCCTCTGGTATCCATGGAACTGGATCAGAGATGGGTTGAAAGTCTCACCTTTGCTTTAAAATTCAGATAATCCTATTAAACTAAAAGTATTTGGGCTGCAAAACAAAAATTCCATCATAAGACCAAAAAGAAAGTTTTTAGATGTGGTCAGAATGAACCTTAGATTGTTGTTGCAGAAAGAGGGGAGCTCATTAGAAGCAGCCCCAGGGCTCAGCAGTGAGAGTATTCACCTGCAGTGTGTGCACTTAAATCTCTGCTCTGCCTGTTTGAAGTGAGCACTACAAGTTGTCTTGTCGCCCAGACTTTGCCTTCACTCACAGAGCTGGTCTCTCTCACACAGTTGAAAGCTCAAGTGGCTCTTTGGGGACACCTCGGTGACCTCCTAAACCCTGACCCTGCTCCTCTGATGTGGCCACAGTCTGAGCATTGGCCTCCTCCTCTGGGGCCACAGGGACTCCATCCATGTCCCACTCTGATCACAAATGTGCTACTGGCCAGAGCTCCCTCAAGCAGACACATTTCCACAAGAAAAACAACTCCAGTTATTTTCCTCACACATTTTTCCCCTTAGCCCTGATCAGCCCAAACCAATCTCTGGCTGGTTGTTCCCCCTGCAGTTACAGCTCACTGAGATGTGCAGCGACAAATTTGGATGGGTAAGAGCACAGAGCAGCCTTAATCCAGACATGCTCATGGCAGTAGGAATTCCTCAAAGCCTTCAAGTTCTCCTGTTCATGCACTTCAGATTAGGGACAGCCTTTGTGAGAATATTCTGGCAAGCCTTGTCCATGAGCAGAGCCATGTCTAATGTCATCCCAAACTGGCCCAGTTTGTCTTTCTGCCCTTCAGCTGTTCCTGAAATCCAAGGGCATTTCCAGATCTTGTACAGGATGCAGGTGCATCCATCAGGGGCACAGTGACAGCACAAGGAGTAGCAAGGGGAGATTAGAGAAGAGCACAGGACACGATGGAAAGTAAATTCAAATCCATAGGAAAAAAATGGATGAGAGAGCTTCCCACAGGCGTTTGTTTCACAAGTAATCACCTAATTTGCTTTCTGAGATCTATTTTACATATGCAGTTATGGTGTTTTCCTCAATGAAAGGTTTCCAATGTGTCATGAAAAGTTCCGTATTTTACAACTTTTATTAGGCTTTAATGTAACCGAATGCTTCTCTGCACCCCCCTAATGGCTCAAGGGAAAGAGGGGGTCTCTTGTAATCTATAACACACCTAATTCTTCTCTTTCCAATCCATCATCTTTAATTTTGCAATAAAAGTAATCATAAGTGTATTTTTTTTAAAGGGCTGTGTTGTTTTCCGACGCCTGCAAACAGGGATAACCTTGGGGAAATCTCTGAGCACACTCTGGATGTGCTTTGCAAGAGTGGCTCTGTTAAGTGGTTTCTTTGTCAGTCCTAGCACAAAATACTCTGGCCTGGTATTCTTAGTCTGGCTTGCAGACCTTCCTTGTGAATACAGATGACTGGGTCATGAAATTTAATTTGAATTATAGGGCTTTCAAACTAAATGGTAATCCATAAAGAAACAAACATTCAATCTGCAGCTGAGGATTTATCAAGCAAATGCTGTTCAAACTGTATATGAACTAATAAAACTCTGAGCTGCTCCCTTTAATTTATTTCATTTTGCTTGTGAAATCCATTTTACATTACACAGGTTACATAAGTGGGTACTAATGAAAAAAAGCCATTTCACAATCAAAACTAAGCCAGAGTCTTTTAAAAGCTTCACGTGTGCAATGCTGCAAAATGCAAAGCATATTCTGTTGGCAAATAGGTCGATGAAGTGTTACCATCCTGTTCTGGTGTGATTTTAACAAATTGCTTTAAACAATCACGGAAAACAATTGACTACTTCAAAATTCACGAATTCAGGAAAACTTCTGCTTGGAACTTAAGCGTGCAATTGTGATCACATCAGTGTGAAAATCTATCCCCCTTTCAAGGAGAAACTGAATTTGATAGAAAACACTCATATTTTTGACTGAAAGCTTAGTCTGTTTTTCCAGGACAAGAGAAACATTTTTCATAAAAAATGCAGAATACATTTGTGTGATTTGCATGCTCCATTACAAAGCTGTCTCATAAACCTAAAAGAGATCTCCAGAATTTTGTTACAAAGCTGTTCTCTGGGTTTCAAGAACTAATTATTTTTTTGCTTTGGATATACATGAATATGAACTGAAGGCAGCTGAAAATTGGAAACTGTCATAGAGGTTTGGGAAGAGGTGACCTGACAGAGCCTCTGGCTGATCTGGAAAAATCAAAGACTAAACACAATTAAGAATATTCCTGGGTTGAAATCTACACTGCTTTGTGACTATAAATACACTACTTTTATAAGCATTTTTATTTGTTTTATAAATATTATGGTGTTGCCTTTCTAACTAGGCTATAAAGTAGCCGCATTACTTTCAAAAGATGTTGTTATATATTTTCAAACCTTTAAAAATGTGGATTTTTCCTTTGGGTTATTCTCAAGACATAGCACCTTTTTGGTGTTATCTTGTTTAGCATTTGTTTTACTGCTAAGAGTTATGCAGCTAATAAATAACCTTTGTCTTAGCCTTTCATTTTCTTCCTCATAGAAAAATCAAAATAAATTCACCTTGCCCTTCTCCGAGGCTGAACAGCAGCAAATTAAAATGGGAGTATTTCCCTTGACAAATTTAATCCATCCATCTGTTCTAAACTTTTCTGTCAAAACCCCCAAAATATACCTGTTTTTTTCCTAATAACTAAGCACAGAGCAAAACCTGTGATGTGGAAATGAGCAGAAGATGACATTCGCCTGCTGGTCTAATGTGTATTAAGGTTTGACACTTGTCTGTTTTATTTGTCAGCTCGGAAGCTATCTGGATTTGTTCAAAGATATTGCCCCACTCCCAAACAGACAACATGTTCCTCTCTTTATCACATCTGACACACAGTGTTAGGCAACAATAGGAAGAAAAATACTGCTGCTATTTTCAAATCTACTTAAATATCACTTCTTGCATTTCTGCCCAAGAGGCATGACAAGGTGAATTAATTTACTGGGCTTTGGAACCACCAAGTGTCCCCTGGTACTTGACTCAAGTATCATATATAATATTTTGTAGGGAATTTTAGAGTGGTATGAGGTTGCCACGTGTGCGAGAAAGAAAAGACCAGATGGATGTCAGAGGGCAGCAATTTTTCTAACATCAGGCCTTGTTTTTCACACAAATGTTTGCGGTGGCTTCCAAATGTTGTTGCACTGAGTTTTCCTCTGATGAATTTATAAGGAGAAGGGGTTCCCAACTCTTCAGATGTCAAACCCACCCAAGGTGCCTTCAGGAGGGATCATCCCCAGCCCTCCACCCTCCTCAGACACTGCTGAAACACCACTGCAGAGGGAACAGATTTGCCAGCCTGAGAGCAAAAACTAAAGCTTTGATACAACTAAAGCAAGGGATAAAACTCCCACATCCGTGGGATGTGCCACCCTCCCCTCCCACTGGAGTTCTGTTATTCACAGGGCTTTGTCCTATTAACTCCCTGAAACAGGGGACTGAAGAATGAAAGATATCGGGTGAGATATGGAAATCACTTGCCAAGGGAATCGTGCTTCTCTCTGCCATTTACACTTTCACAGTTTCTTCTGTGTGCCCTCTTCCCACTTCTGCCTGGCTTCCTGATTTTAGCCCATGGATGCTGGGAGCTGGGCACTGTAGCACGCAATTTTTGGTTTGTAGAATTCATAGGAGAATAAACTCTATAATTCTCTGTTAAAAAATGAGTGTTTTTCCGAGGTCACGTTTAGTTTGGTACGTTCCTGCCTTTTAAACAACAACAAAAAAGCCTGATTAAAAGAAAAGGTCAAGTTCCAATCTTCACACAAGTCTTGGCAAGTGAGTGAAATAATCATAAATCCACAAGAAAACAAAGAAAACACTGAAGCCATCTGCTCCTGAGGGAGGTAGAGGAAGGAAATTCCATTTTGAACAGTGTATGTAAGACCTGCACCATTCAATAGGATAACATGTAATTCCTGGATCCCTGGAGCTCCTTAGAAAGGTTTTATTGAGAAACCTTTCTCTATTGCTTCAAATGTCACAATATTTTATATATGTGTGTATATATATATATATTCGTATAAAAACGGTGTTCTTTTCCATTGTCCTTAAGCTCAAAGAGCAAAGAAACATTTAATGTTACAAAATGTTTAATGTTTACAAAAATCATGAGCAACCCAGCCTGCCATAATTCAACAGAACTGTTTTTCTGGCAAAATCAAACTCTTTTAAGAGTGTTGGCAATGTAAGCACTAGATAATTACAGCAGTAGCCATCAATGACACATCAGTACCATTATTATATGCACCTTCAGCCTGCTCTGATAGGGAAGGTTCCTGATTTGATATTATTAAAATAACATTAACTCTCCCTGCCTGGGCGTATTTCACACTTCACACACATTTACTGGAGAATCTCAGCACCTTATAAAGTCATTTATAATTTAACTTCTCTGTGAGACACAAAAACTCTCTTAACCCCATTCCCACACAGAGGACTGAGGGATGAGGAGAATAATTCACTTTCCAATTTCACACTCAAAATGGTTTCCTAGAGAAGGTGCAGAAGAGGCAAGCACAAGCCTCAGGTTGGTTCCACCCCTGCTGACCACCCTTTCTCTCAGACCTGCCACTGAGATTATGAAAATTTGAAATATACTTCAAAATGTCCTGTTGGCTTTTCAGAGTTCTTATGCAAGACTGGCATGAAAGAATATGAATTAGGACTGCTCCATAGTCCTATTTCTTATTCCTTTGGATACTTTTATTTGAATTAATTTCACAGTATAGCAGTATTTTGAGGACTATAATAAAGTGTTTGAACAGCTCTCACTTGTTCATTGGTGTTTGGGAGATGTAATTATGCCTCAGTATTTTAGCAAACAGACATTGCAATAGGGCCTTGTTTCCTCTTTATGACTTAAACGTGTCTTCTCAGCTCCCCAGTTTTAGCTGAGCTCCAGATTCATATCCAAAATATTCGTAGTACAGAGTAACACTGGGTTTGACTCCAGTTGTAATTTAGACAGGGATGGGGGAAATGAATGTACATATACATATGGAAAGGTATTAGTAGCAAATATATTCACCAAGGAGATTTGAAGAAATCAGAATTAGTGACAAATACTTGTGGAACAGAAGTACAGGCTCTTAGGGCTTTTCAAACTCAGAATCACACAAACAAGTTTTCTCATTGCCATGGAACAGTAGGGACAAACCTTCGGGGTGTAATCCTTTCCCCTTGCCCTCTCTGATAACTTATTCAGCATGATGGGGTGATCTGTCTTCTCCCTTCCCGAGTAATATTCGTACCACAGTCACATTCTGTTCTGCAGGATGATCTGTGAGCACTGCTTGTCAAATGGGCATTTATTATTCAGCAGCAGTGCTGGCAGAATGGGTGCCCCACCTCTTCTCATTCTCAATTAGTCTTTACCTGCAAAGCTCTGACAGAAATGAACTTTATTCTATGGAAAAACGTTGTATTTAATCTCCAGATTTACAGTGTTTGACAATTCCCCCCTCAAAATTCTGTTCAAATACCACTTAGAACCATTTCTCCTACAGAAATTTCAGCTTGGCCACCAAACTGAAAGTCAGGCAGTTGTCCTGCTTCACTGTCTGCCTGTGGATGTTAAGGACAAGAGATGTTAGGATCATCTCATGCCACCTGCTATAGAACATGGGTAAAAAAAATATTGCCCAATTGTTCCTTGTAAACCCAGTGTATCTTCTGTGACTAAAACATATCAAATAGCTAAAGATAAAACGCTCCAGAATAAAACCAAATACTCTAGTAGAGATGGCTGAGAGTATATGAGAAGCCAACATAATTCCCCTCCTACAGCCTTATTAAAGTTGTCTGTTATAGACAAGTGAAATGAGGGGATATAATTCCAGGAGTATAAATAGTCCTTCTGCTCTTACATCAATATTTTATGCTATTCATGGAGAATCAGTAAGGTATTATTAATTGCTTCTAGCAACACAGGTAAATTAAAGGCTGAGCTATTAACAACATTAAAACTTAAATATTAATTCCGAGAAGCCACAAAATGTACTAATGTCAGAGCTGAAAGTGGAAATGTTAAAAAAAGAAAGGAGGTGTTGGCTTGTTTAGAAGCAAGGGCTGCACTGTGGTTTTAGGTGCAGCCTTGAACAAAAGACACTGTGTAAACTGCAGCAGCCCAGAAATAGCTTTGGGAGACTTTGTGCCCCAGGCAAGTTCTACACTAAAAAGCCCTGGCAGAGCTGTGTAATGAAGTGTGGTTTGTGACCAAAGTGCCTGTGCTCTTTGGGTAGACAGGCACAGAGGAAGCACGGTGTTCCTGCTGCTCCTGTGCCCCGTGGGCAGGGACTGAGCAGTGCCCGAGGGAGCCACCCTTATCTGAGCGTGGTTGGAGCTGTGTCAGAGCCCTCTGCCAGCACAGGGCACAGCTGCACCAAGGACTGTTCATAATGCACATCTGGCTCCAAAGATGGCCAAACACGTGGCATTAAAGGAATGGACTGGTTCATAGTCCTTTCGTATCACCAGCAAAACTAGGGAATCACAGAATGGTTTGGGTTGGAAGGACCTTAAAGCCCATCCAGTGCCATCCCTGCCATGGGCAGGGACACCTTCCACTATCCCAGGCTGCTCCAAGCCCTGTCCAACCTGGCCTTGGACACTTCCAGGGGCAGCCACAGCTTCTCTAGTTTGTAACCACAGCTTCTTCCTGTGCCAGTAGCCTCCTCCTCCAGGTCAGAGTCCTGGGACTACTTTCCTGCCAGCCTTGTCCACGTTTGAGGGTGAACTGAAGGGTGCACCCTCATATTTGGGTATGCTAAGCCTGGGCAACGATGTCCATCATTTGGAATCCATGGATTGTTCAGCTCTGTCTTTAGCACAGCTTGGAAGCTGGGAGCCACTTAATGACACACAACATTTTAGAGCCTGCTTGGAAATGGACTTACAAACCCTGCAGGAAATGAAGCAGAACCAAACTGATTCTCTTTGCTTTTCCAGTGACTCACAGTGTGGCAGATACAGCACAGCAACTCAGTAGTGCCGTTTGCTACGGATTCAAATAATAATGAAAAAATTAAACAATTGGCAGATAAAAGTTATTAAGTAGTTGAATAGCTCTGGGACTCTCCTACAGTGTCTGCCACAGCTACAGCTGAGTGCTAAATGCACATTTTTTAAAAACAATCTTGGGTAGAATTAGCTGTCTTTAAGTTTGTTAATTACCTTTATACTTGAAACAGTTGAACAGCTGATAACATAGCAATATGTGCATGATATGGCTAAAACTTCTGTGCTTTCACAGAACAACGTGCACATTTTATTTTATTATAATATATAATTTTACCTCCAATTAATATTTGGGACACAACTATTTGTATCTTCAAGGAGTACCAGTCTTACATCCTATCTGGGACAGAGTTTGCCACCTCTCCCTAACATAAATAAGTTTACTCTGAGAATGAGCTTATTTCTATAGCAACCCTGAACCACGAGAGTTATTTCATATGATTATGGAACCTTTAGCCAGCTTTATGCAGCAAACAAAAAGTAGATGTGTAGTGGGAAAGAAGGCTTGAAGTGTTACCTGATCCACACATTCTCCCCACACCCACCACCTTCCATCCAGCAATGCAGTCTGGACACCCTGATTCACTACAGGCTACCCTGATGATGAGACCAGAATCACCCAACGAGGTGTCAGGGCACAAAAACAATGCATGAATTGAACAGCCACAGGCATTCCATGTGGGTCATTTGAAAAAATAACCAGGAATAACACAGGAGAAATGGAAAGCTCACGCTGTGTGCATACTTCTAAGTTCCAATGAATATTTCATTTCACAATAAATATTTCAAAGTATTAGCAGCTGATGGATTTCTGATTTTTGATAAGATACAAGCAACTTTTGAATCATACATGGTAAATACCTTTTTTATAGATTAGATTAAGGTTTATTTGGTAAGGAACAAGAGATATGTTGATATTATTCATGGGTACAGGGGGGCAAACCACAAGAAAATAAGCACTGAGCCAGATGCCAGACATGTGGATTTCATCACCTAAACTTCAGCAGTGTTCCATGAACATTATTCAAAATAAGAAGACATGCTTTATGGTTGCCTCAAAAGCATTCCAGAAGAAAAGACAAATAAACTTGTGCTTCATGGAGAAATTTGTGGAGCCTCTTCTGGGTTTCTGCATATCCGTACCTCTGCGAGCAGCTGATCAAAGTTAATGATAAATTAATCATGTGCTCTCTAAGATACATTTACAGGTGAAAAATGAGTGGCCCTTCATTCCCAGCTGCTCAAAATGAGCTATTGAGTTGCTGTTCCAGCAAAGCAACTCTCAAACAACAACCAAGGTGAGATATATCAAAGTAGGTAAAAAAGACAAGGGGGGAAAAAAAAAAAATTGATCCCTGTCCAAAGTAAATAAAAATCAAAGGCCTGCTGTGACAAGGGGAGAAATAAATCAGATTGACATCTTATAGTGGAGTACAATTTTCTTGTAATATGTCTGTTTAAGCTAAGGCTGTGACAAAACTGAAATGTTTATATGAAATCATGCAACTGTCACCAAGCTGTTCATTTTGATGGAAAGAACATGCAGTGCCTTTCATTCTAATATTTTCTAAATAGACTATTTCCATTTTTCAACTTGCCCCTTTTTCCTATGCCAAAGTTCCCATCAGACTACAACAGAATTTTTTTTAAAAGGCTGTCAATTTTAATTGCAGCACTCTTTCACACTTATTTTTTGTACTCCATTTTTTTTTTTCCTAATGAAGCAATTAGTCACTGCTGAGGTCAGTTATAGTTGCTGCAGAGAGTTTTCTAGCATGTTCTCAAGCAGGTACGTAGGGAGGGTTATTGTCAGATAAAGTGATGTTGAAACAAACATCTCCCACCCGTGCCAGAGGAATCAGTGCACACAACAAGCAAAGACCCTGCACCACCAATAGCTTCTAGAAAGTTCCTTTTCAAGTTTCTTAATCAGAGAGGGGCAATTAGACAATATCCACACTTGCTTGTCCACTGTCATATCTCAGTATACCTCAAAAACCTGTTAGTATTGCCAAAGTTGTCTAAATTAACTAAAGTAATTAAAATTACTTTTCAATCCTTTTTTTTTTTTGCCAAATATGTTCTGCCACACTAAAACATAAGATGCAGCACAAAAGCATCTTCTCAAAGATAAATGTAAAGCCACCAGAACCATGTTGGATAAGTGAAATAATTATTTGGAAACTTTAACAAATTAATTGCTTGAGGTTAATTTATGCCATTTGCAATGACCCAGAACTCAATTATGATGCACAATCTTTACTAAGGTCTGTAGATTTTACAGGGGAGTAAACAGGACAGAAAAAAAAAAAAAAAAAAAAAAAAAAAAAAAAAAAAAAGACAAGTGTTACATAAGAAACACTGATAAACTGATTCTGTTTGCTACATTTCTATAGTGCAGTAAGATGAAATATTTTAGCATTGGCTGCAGAGACAGAAATGTTCAAATCCATTAGTACATAGCTTATGCTAATTCTGCTTAGGAAATCCCTGCTGAGACACCCACAAAATACCCACAGGTTCAAGGCCAGGCTGGAAGGAGCTTGGAGAAGCCTGGGCTGGTGGGAGATGTCCCTGCCCATGGCAGGCATTGGAACAAGGTGGTTTTTAAGGTCCCTTCCAACCCAAAGCATCCTAGGAGTCCATGGTTGTGTGAGGGTATTCACCAGAACTGTTCTTCCAGCCCAGTCTCACAGAAAGGTCCACACAGCATCATATTTCCACAGCCAGACAGGACAAATGGAAGCTGAACTGCTGCTTCTCAAACTGTTCACTTTCCTTGGTCTCTAAAACAATGGCAAAACAAGTTTCAGACTGGGTCATCTTTGGTGTGAAAGACAAAGTTCAAGCACATCCAAACAGAGCCTCCAAACCCAGCCTTTCATTGTGCAGCCCTGTAGTATTTTAGTAACTACCATCGTTTTTTCCATGGCACAGCACAACCTGCCAGCCCGTGGTAGCTCCTGTCAATGACTCTGTACTTCAGAACAACAAATTCAGACCACACTCACACCACAGGGATGAGATCAATATAAAATCCCAACACCTTAGCTCTATGTATGTGGATAGCCCTATAAATTATTTCTCATTCTAGCAGCAGACCATTTCATTTAGGGGCTTTTCTCAGATTAGCAGGGTTCCAGCAAGTTCTGGTGCTGCTGCAATTTAGGCAAATAGTGCTTGTCAGGAGCAGACAGCTAATACAAGTTACATTAGCAAAGAGAAATATACATGGGGTTCTTTTTCATTGCTGCTGATATTTTTGCATGAATGGCTGCTTTTCTGGGTCTCTGTTTTAATTTAAAAACCATCTGAGAGCTCTGTTGCCTGTGCTCTGTATCATTCCTACCCACAGGATAGGTGAAGACAGTAAACACCTGTAACAACCATTCTTTTTCAGCTCAGCAATTTCAGGCACCAAGAGAGATTAGGGAAAATAACTTTTTGCTGAAGTAAAAGTTCACATAGTCTTGGGCAATGTTTTCAGGTAGTTGCCTTAATGCTGAAACATCTGTTGGCAGTAAACATCCACAACAAATGCCAGCTCTCAAAAAGAGATCCATGGATCCAAGTCTTCTTCATATCTACCAAGATATTTATTTTTCTTTAACCACTCTTTCCATTTTTTGTCATCTAAAAAGTATTGCTGTCAGGTGAGGTAAGGTCAGAAAGTTGTTCTAGCTCTTTCTGAGAATCAATTGAGCACCATCAGCCCTGCCAGTCCTGGGAGATACCTTTGCTTCAGCTCTGACAAACTGCTCCTCAGCTTGCAGCTTGCCTCCTCCAGGCTAGATTTCTCTCTTCCTAACATTTTTGGTATTAAAAACCCCCCAGGTAACTTTCTTCCTGTCTAATGACTAGTTGAGAGGATTCATAGTTACAGAAAATCAATGTTTTAAATGGTATTGAACAATGCTCTCAGAATCTCAAGGTGACCGGTTCAATCTTCCCTGATTAAACATGACACAGGATCATCAAAGTAAGCTGAAAAGTTGTTCCTTGCCTGTTTTTTTATGCCCTTTCAGACACAGCATCACATCAGTGCAACCAGGACCTCAGTCTGAGCTGCAAGAAGACAATGGGAGTATCACAATGGATTTTAAAAGAGTCGAAGGAATCAAATGTGCTCGGAGTCTGAGGATTAGCTATGGGAGGTAAAATTCTTCCAAACCACTCAACCATTTTGGAAGAAGTGTATTTGAAAGCATAAAGTGTGCAGTAAGATATAATATCCAACTCCTCACCTACCAAGCTCTGTGGTATTTTTCTGCAATCTACATAATCCAGCTAAACCAAAGTCTGAAGGGAGGAGCCAGGAATCCTATTAAAGGAGTTTCTTTGCCTTCAGGCTGCAGAACAGAGCAGGAAGCAGCAAAAGTGGCCTGGGATTTTTAACTCTCCTGTGCAGTGAATCCTTGAACACAGTTTTTGTGGGATGATTTTAGAAGCTGCCAGTAGGAAAAGTCAGCCCCTGCAGGCAGAGTAAGGATTATCACAGGGTTTGCAGGTCCTGGTCACTAAAGAACAGTGGGCAGTGACACCTTTTTCACTGTCCTTTGTGGCTGCAGCTCAGAGGACAGCACTAAACCTCACCAAATCATTTCACAGAAATTTTATTACTGCATTTTCTCAGGAAAAAGTTCTGATCTCCAGATACTAAGTGGACACAGGTGTCTTCAAATACCTTTCCCTGCTCTGGATGTTTTGACTATCAGTCTGTAGCATAACTTTTCACTGGCCAGTTGCCAAAGGACTCCAGATTTCTCCCCGAGGATATAAATACCAACAGCTGAAGAACCCAGACATGTTATTTAATCTGTTTCTCTGTGTCTAAAGCATCAATGCTTTATTTTCTAGACAAATTTCCTAAGGAAATATGAATGCTTTTAAGTCATTACAACATCAGTGACTGTACTGATTATTTAAATGTAAAAATACTTTTTCAAATAAAAATAACGGGCTGTCAAGTTCTCTGCTGATAAATGGTATTTTAAAAAACCAACATGAAAACAGCTACAGTTATAGGACATACCTTTTAATTCAAACTTCTGAGTTTTGTAGTTACAGCAGCATGTCTCTAATGCCTCAAGTAAAGAGGGATTTATCTGGCCAGCATAGAGAACTTGTGTGATGCAGTGAAGAAAGCTTCCATTATGTCCTACAGCTTTACTGAAAGCAATGTCTATAACCTTCAAAAGCTCTGAGCATGTCTTTTACATCTCCCCCTTGAAAAGGTCATTCTTTTTCCATTTTTCTCTCTTATTTACCATTGCTTTCTTTTCAGTAGGCAAACATACCACTTGTAAATGAGATGTACAGGCTTATGGAACAGAAGAAGCTCCAGCAACACACAGCTCTGAACTTCTGAACCTTGTGGCCTCATGAACAGAAGCCAGGACTGGGGTAAGTTTACCCACATTACTCTGTCTAATTAATGAACTTCACACCTGAAAGCTGCCTCCTTCTCATAGAAAGGTTGGCAAGGGTTTGGGAGACAAAATATTTGTTCAGTCATATTCTCATGTAAAAAAAATGGCCAGATGCTTTCAAAATAGTTGAAAGAGCTGCTGTGATTACCTTTCCTAAAGGTCTCAGAAGGCAGCTGGAAAAAACACGTGAATGATGGAAGAAATCTTGTGTTTGAGGATATTTGTATCTGTTTTCCAGGAAAAGTACCTGCCCCTTTGTTGGGCTCTTCATAACTACTCCACCCCATTTCTGGGGGTGGCAGGAGTGTGTTTAATCAGGGAGTTGTTGGAAGGAATCCTCTGAGAGCCTCTGCCAAACAGCTCCAACCACTCTGAGGATATCAGAGTTTGAAAGGAAAAGGTGCCATGAGAACAAATCCATCCCTTCCATTAACTCAGGTTCCTCCAGCACAGCTAAAGATCCATGCCCTGACACGTTAGACAAAGATGTTCCATTAGCCCAGAATAAAGTTCCTGAATATATTTAGGAGAGAGGGAAGAAAAAGAAAAATAAAATTCTTTTCTCTGCAGACAAATAGTTATAGATTGCAACACTTGATGAAATGAAATAACCCATCCTAAACAAAACAACCAAATACTCAGTTTCACTTCAAAGGTGACTCTGAAGCCTTCAAATTACAAGCAGAAAACCTCCTGAGATCAAGCAAGTCCACAGAGTATTAGGAACTACTTTTAGCAATGTTGGCAAATTAATTTTTGCATAAATGCAACCAGAGAAAAAAGCAAATGTTGTAAACATGAAACAAAGTGTTAGACATTTACCAGCTTGTTTGGTTGGGGTTTTTTAAATGAATGAAGGGTGAAACTCTGCCTCATCATTGCTGGATGGAAGAACTTGTTTGAACAGAATTAAAATGCAGGAGAGTTAACATTACCAAGACCAAAACTCACTGAGAAATTTTGAATAGTTCAAAAGAAAGATGTGTTTATTTTATATTCTGTCATCTCAATACTTCCTCCTCTGCCTCCTGGAGGATCTGAGGACAAAGGCAGAGAATGAGAGGGGTGTGTAACATTCACAGGCACAATTTAAGATCAGTCAGAGCTGTGACTGACTCCCTGCAGCTCACAAGAAGCTGCATTGCCTCCTCTGGGGATGTTCCAGCAGGCAGGAAATGGGACAGAGCAGCCAAGAGTGTTTATGGCCTTTTCCCTCACCATTCCAGGTCACTGTTCCAGGAACTGGCCAGACATGAACCATTGGTCCTGCCCTGAAAGAATTCTCTTGAAAACACAAATTCTGAATAGAGCACTACAAGTTTCAAAATGTTTTGTGATAAGGCAGAAGAGTGGAAGGAGAGACATGAAATACTCTGAGAGGATGTTTCACATTATGACACCATCCCAAAATTTAAAAAAATCTAAATATAGTTCGTTCAGCATTGCAAACTCCTATAACTCACTTATGGGCATCTTGTATCTTCCTCTATTGATCTGACCTCAAGCTTCAGATATAAAAAGCTTGGGAAACAAATGGGGACAAATTTATCCCTGGTGCAATCCTATTATCTGCAGATGAATTTAGGCGATTTTATTAATCTCATTCCTACCTCTGTCTTTTTCCCCCCTAAATAAATTCAAAAATAATCAGTTTTACTGTTCCTTATTGCATCATGCAGTAGAAACATTTTAGATCCTATTTTCTTGATGGACATGAATGCAAAGGATTTTAAAATAGTGTGCAGCTCTCTAAGTATTAATTCCATGTATGCATAGAGGAACAGGTATCAGTTTTATATTTTAAACTCTTATCCTACAACAGGCTTTGTGACAAGGCTTTTAAAGGCTTGTGGCAAATCAGAAGGAATATATTTTCGACTTTCATTTCAAGCATATCTGGAATTTTGCTTCTGTTTCCCCTCCATCTGGAACACAGATGAACCTCAATCAATCTCAAGTTTTCCTTAAGACAAAAGACACCTCTGTCCATTTCTCCAGGTGACTCTTTCTAGGATCCTTTCTATATTTGCACCTGTTGCCATGGGCTCCTTTCCTAAATCTGATAAGGCTAATTAGAGGTGGTCTCCCATGGACTTTTACCAACAGTGTTTTGTATCTAAAGCACTTTTTATCTCATCAAACCCTTTTATCAAACATGTTTATTGTTTAACACTTCAGGCAAAACTGTCTGAGGAACTTTCTAAAGCAAAGTGTGGGACTGAAGTAACACAAATGATCCCATACCCACCTACTTCAGATCCACACAAATCTTCACCAATGGCAGATATGTCCCAGACAAACGTGTAAATGAAAACTTATATACACTCAGTCCTTGCCTCAATATACAACATCATTTATAAACCATCTAGCACAAAATAAATGGTCTATACAGTCAGAGAACTCTTAGGCACTACAGAAGTGCAAATAAATAGCAGCCCACACAAGCTAATGTGAATAAATGCAAATTGTCATGAACACTCAGTGAAAAACAAAAACTTACATAACCTGCTCTGCTTAAAAATCTCTTTCAATTCTCATTTTTTATAATAACATATTTGTTGGCACCAAATATGCCACGTTGAGTTCCTTGCTTTGGCATAGTAAGCATCACGTGGGCAATATGTAATGTTTGGCAGAATGCAGAAGTTTCCTCATCCTTTATGCCTACCCAACAGAAGACCTATTTTATATTATTTGGCATCACTAATTAAAGTTATAGTGCCCCAGACTCCAAAGAAGTTTAAATGATTAATATACTCTGATTACTTTTTCCATTTTTTTTACAACACCTTCCATTAGGAATTCTCCTAATAAAAAAAAACCAAAAAACCAAAAAAAAAAAAAAAAAAAACAACAAACCAACAAAAACCCCCCCCCAAAAAAAACCCAAAAAAACTGGTTTAGATTTAAATTAAAACTTTGCCCTAAAAGTTTTTTCACCTCAGCGATGCAATTGAAATGCTGAGGACTCTAAGGGTGTTCTTTCTCTTATGCAAGGCTGAGCCATCTTCAGCATTTATTAATAACGCTCTTAGAAAACTATTTATCTAGAAGAGATGAAGAATTTACTAAATCCAGACCAGACAATGCCTTAAAGGAGCACTTGCTAAAAACACTTGCTGAACAAAGAAGATTGAAATTTAATGGTTTGAAACATTTTATCTGCTTTTTTTGTACTGTAATGTTACTGTTTCCCATCAGAATCTAAACACTGAATAAAGAAAACAAGCTTTTCTCCTTTCTATTTTGACTCATTCCCCTCTATTTTGTTTCATTCCAGAACACTGACAATCAATTAATTCCAAATAAAAGACCAAAGAACTGGTTGCAGTATGCAGGTACCAGTAACTAGACTGATGAAAGGCCAGACCTATTGCTTCAAAGGAAACAAAAAATATTGAAACCAAAGGTGAACTGCACTTATTTGTCCTTGGCTACAGAAGGAAACCAGAAAAGGTCATAAACATGTGATGGTATTTGCCTACAGTACACTGCATTTTGTGCTCTGGCCTTAGAGAAGGCTTAAGACACATGGCTTAAAATATCAGGCCACAAGTTTCTTGCAGCACAGCCTCGGTGCTACACACTGACAAGATAAAATATTATTTGTGAGCAGTCTGAATTTGATTTATCATTATAACAATGTAGGTCAGCATTATAATTGTCTCATCTGGTTATGCAAATAGGCACTGGGATGCAGTATGGATGCAGACCTTGCAACAGAGCTTTGCAATAGAGCTCCTTTGGGCAAAGGACAGAAAGAAAATGCTGAAAAACATTTATCATACTGAAGTAAAACAAACATATTGTTATTATTTTTATAAAATAGTTGTTATTGGAACATATTAAAAATCTTGGAGATTGGTTTGAGTTTGCTGTAGGTAGAGCACATCACTTCATTGGAAATCTGGCAACTGAATAAAGTATTTTCCCATCCAATATTTACATTACTGCTACATAAGCAAAAAATACTAACTAGAACAACCCTATTAAAAGTGATGTGTGAGCGATGACTGGTTCTTTACACACACCACAAGAAAAAAATTTACTCTGGACCAAACCAAAACCCAACACTTCAAACAATCTTCCTGACTGGTGTGAATAAACAGGGAGAGAGTGATGGACACCCAGGAGAACCAGCCCAGAAGTGGAGAGCAGAGCAGTGGAGCTGCAGTTTCCTCTCCACATTCCCCATAAACAGCCTTGCAGTTTTCTGTAAGAGCTGCCACCCTTTTATTCAGCACATCCTCCTGGGGAGCACCTAAAGGGTTTGATGAAATTCTCCATCACACAAAGCAGGGTCTGTGCCTCCCAGTGAAGGATCACCCCGACAAATTATTGATTAATACCTGGCAGACACACTATAAATGAGGTACAATTTATCAGGACACAGTGACAGTCTTTGCTTTCTTGAAGCTCATCTTCTATTCACTCTTCTAACTTGCTTTTGGCTAAAGCAATTTCTTGAGTTCATCTTCAGCCAAGTGTCATCTGTTCTCTCCCATAATCGTTACCCTTCTTGCTAATTAGTAAGGTTTAGCTTCCTCCTGTTACACACTTAATTAACTTCTCCACCTTTGGAAAAGCAATTTCCCCTGAACGAATTACTATCATGACTGTTTCATACAATGAACTAGTTCTAAGTATAGTCTTCAAATGGAGCAACGCTGCTCAGACAGACACTGAGAGGTGCAGAGGACTTTCTGAAAGTGAATCGACTTCACAGGGATGGCAAAGATAACCATGATGAGGAAAAACTCAATCAGAAAACACTTATTCACTGTGCCTCCGTCAGGAGGAAGAGACTGAGGAGAGAAAGAGATGAATAACAGCTATTGTGTGTGGCAAATGCTATTCTCTAACATTCATCCAGCGCCTTCCTCTTGTAATGGTTTTGGCTGCACAATAACAGCGAGTGTAAGTGAGCTCAGAGCTCCATTTGTCACCTGCTCCCTTCCAACAGGTACGTACCAATAACAACACTTCTGCTGAAAGGCTGCGCTTGATAGGCGAGACACAAAAAAAATGAGGTGGCAACACAGCAATAGATAGAGATAAATCAAGTAGTCACAGCTTAAATGAATGGCAAATCACTGGTACAAAACAGAGTATCAGCCTCTGGTGCCCTCCCCCTCAAAGACACGCTGCCTACCAGGACATTCCTTCTTATGCCACCAAGAATTTAGTACACATATCAAGTTAGGTCTTCCTATCAGTCATTTCCTCCAAGTGGAAACCAGGAAAATCAAGTGTTTTCTACTGATGCAAATTTAAACAATGGTCTATGGAATCGCAGTGTCTGGCCCAGATTCTCTGTGATGTGTTCAAACTCCTACTTAAGTGGGAAAAAATAGACACACATTTCTATGAGTTTCCTTTGTAGGACTATGCCCAGTTTCCCTCTCTCATTGCTGGCACCAGAAGCAGAAAGCGACTGAAATCAGAGCATGCGCAGATCATAAATGCCATGACTTCAGTATCAGCTTGTCAGAAAGACACCAAGTGTCCCTTCTTGTCAGTCGTGCTGTAAGGAAAGCACTCATGAGAAATGACAGAGGTTTTTAAATGCTGGGTCTATTTGGAGGAATTCACATAGACAAATCTTTGTCTTTGCTTTCATGCCAGCCAGGACTGTGGGTTTGGTTTGTGTCACACTCACCCACCTCCTGCATGGGGCCAATTTAATGCTAACAGTTTAGAGTAAATGGAGAAACATGATTGACATGATATCCTAATAATAAGTATCTTCTCAACAGGCATTAGGAGCAAATAATGCATGCAAGGCATCCTCGGGTGCACATATTAGATCATCATTATGTTTATTTTCCATTGTTAGCACTTGTCATTCAGATGAGTTGGAAAACGATTGCTTCACAGAATTGGGATGCTCATTGTGAGGAGACTATCAAAATGTTAAGTACCTGAAAGATTATTTTTTTATTAGTAGTAATCTGTTTCTTACTTCCTTTTCTTCAAATTTGACATTTCTGGCCTGTTATATTGCTCCAGTATCCACTGTTCTCTCGCTACTTGTGAAAAACAGGGTGTGGAGCGAGTGATGCACCAGACATGAGGTATAAATGCAGGTGGTACTTGGACTCTACACAAGCCACATACAGAGTGTAATTACAACAGAGGTTATGAAAACAGTGATTATTTCACTCTTCTCATAGTCTTGCTTCCTCTTTTTCAAACATTCTGAAAAAAAAAAAAAGACTCATCAAAGTGCCTCCTCCCTGCTCTATGTCTGGGAAAATTGTTGCTATCTGTGATTTTGTCTATCCTCCTAATCTTCTCAAGAATCAAATAAGCTTTTCTTGGCTTTATATAACAAAAGGAAGAGCAATGCAGCATTTTTCAGATGATAAAGTATTAAGATTTTCAATAATTGAGGACTGAAAATCTTCCAACATCAAAAGCAGAACCTGTTATTTATCATGATTCAAACCGGAGCTAAGACATCTAAATACCAAGGAGGTGAACAGTGCCTGGGGGGATCACACAAAACCCCTGGGGTTCATACATACAAAAATATTCCCATTTGGTTTAGGAATTGCCTAACTTCAGATAAGTTTAAGCTGTGAAGGTTCTGTGGGATGTATCATAGATACTCTTTATACCCTGGTCACTGTCAGAGGCAGAATACTGGGGCCATTCTCCTGCTCTTACTGGTGTAACACATCCAGACTTAGAGCCTTTATCCCATAAATTGTTGGAATTAAAAATTAGAAGCCTTTCCAGTGGACATCCTCTGGTTCAGCAACAAATGGTGAATTTTATACTTGCTAAACAGTATAAATTTAAATGTAGACTAAACAGGCACAGAGGCTTTAATAAACTGTGGGAAGAGGTATCCTCTGTGCCATTTCCACCAGGAACTCTGGCAAATGGGGGCTGTAATTGCTGCTCCCTCTTCCACCTCCTAGCTGCAGATTAAGGCTGTGTTTGGGTGGAAATCACATTGTGTGGGGGTAACTGCACACCCAGAAAAGGGACAATGCATTTAAATTGCCCAGTGTCTCGACAACATTTGTCCCTTTTCCCTTAAAAGCTGCTGGCTGATAAATGCTCTGACATCTCCCATGACACAAAAAACCCAAGAGAGACAAGTCAAGACACACATTCAGCTTTTCAGCCTCCATGTAACTGTAAATGCCACAAATCAAGATACTCATCAGAAAATGAGTTTAGAGGTTTCAGAAAAGGAATCGCCGCAGTGAGCATCACAATAATAATTCCTGCATTCCTTCTCCTGTGACACAGGACTCTGACAGACTGTGGGGATCTAGCAGGGAAGAGGTTGAGTCAGGGAGATTAGGAGATAACAGGAACATTTTGCATGGCAGTAGAATGCGAGTTACTGCATTCAATTATATTCTATATACAAATAATTATATTCTAACAACTTTAAGGCAGTCAAAGTGTACAGCTTTCAACAAATAATAATTTCAAACAAAACCTTTATCTCTACAGCCATTTCCTCCCATTTGTCCTTTGGTTCATCCTTAACATTAGGATTTTCTAAATCCTAGGCAGGTAGAAATCGCCTTGGTAAAAACCTAACCCTGGCAGAGCTTTTCTTCCTACAATGCCAGCAATTGTATTTGATAAGTAGAAACTCCCATATTTAATGAAAATAAGAGGCAGAAGCTCTGTTAAAGCAAATGAAAACAAAATTAATAAACACAAATGCCTTATTATTTTGTTCTAGTTGCCTCTTCTCCAGATATCAGGAAAAAGTGAAAAAAAAAAGTTGCCACTTATGAAGATCACATTTCTTTAAAAAAATTATGAGAACCCAAATAACCTTTTTTTTCCCCTTTTAATTAAAAAGATACATTAAAACACAAACCTAGAAACCTGAAGGTTTAATTAATCACATTGAGTTTAGCTAAGGATCTTTTACAACTCACTTCGGGTCCCAGAGTGTCCCACAGCAAGCAAGAGGACTTTAATAAGATCCATATGGATCTCAAGATCGCCACTGAAGTTGTTCCAGAATATCATCAGACACAGATGGGATTTCTAGAAGATGTTACAAAATCCTTTCCCTCTGCAAACATCCCTTAGGGCATTTCCCAGCTGCAAAGTCTGTTCAGTAGAATGTCAGCCAGAGCTGGTCAAGTAGCAAATCACAGATTTGGGAATGTCCCCCTCCCCTTCCCAAATGAAAACATAAATTGTGCTGTGGCTCATGAGGTCATGACACTTGTTACTGGCAAATATCCATATCCATAGAGGAGATTTTTGTATATTCCAAAGGTTTACTGGGATCTCTGTCTGAAAATTGGCCCTGCACTCTTTCTGCTGTTTCTTATCTCAGACCTCGATCCATTTCTCTCTCCAATCATTAAATATAAGCAGCTCAGGACCATCAATTTGATGGCAGTTATATGGCACAGAAATAGATCCAATGGCAAGGAAACCTCTTCTCAGTGGCAGAGAACCACTTATCTGGTCAATATTTGGTAATTCTCTCTATATATCATAGAAAGCCAAAGAGTTAATTTGTCAAGATGCTGGAAAATTCTCCATTTAACGTAAAAGAAAACAGTTATTTATGAACAACTTGCTAAGAGCTCCTTCCTCACCACTGACCAGAAGAGAGACAGTCCTAAAAATTTAGATTGTCTTTTTGTGTACTAAATCACTCAGCTGTAAGAATTTTTACAAATCATCTCCCATAAAATGGTGAGAAAATTTTACCCAATCAGGCACAACATATAGAAACTGGGAAGACGGAAAAAAACATATATAAAAAAAATAATATCCCCAAAGAGATACCGACATGATTTGACTGAAAAATAGAGCAGCCTCTTCAAATTTATTACATTTGTCTTTGAGGACTGTTATTTGTAGGTCCCCTCCTCTTTGCTGCATGGCTGAACATTCAAGAATGAGACCTTAAGACTCAAACATGACTTAACCTGATAAATTTCTAACTCAATTTACAGCAACGTCATGCATATGCTAAACCCCATCTAACATTAATATTTAATGAAGAAATAAACCTGCCACAAGAATAAATTTACAGCACATTTAGCGCACAGCATTTAGAGGTGTCTGTCGAGGAGGTTTTGCTGTCGAGACAAGGTTTTAAACTGCCAATAGTTTAAAAGTAGTAATTTTTCATTGCATTTCATTCGTAAGCTCTGCTCCTTTTAAGAGACTCCAGGCTGTCAAGGTTAATTGAACCCTCAGGGCCCTCAGAATGACTGCATTTGTTGGGGCTCTGCTGGCTCCAGGCTCAGCTCCCTGATTCCTTTGCTCTAAATCTTGTCTCCAATGATCTTCTTCATAAATATAATTTCAACTTTAATCTCAACAATTATGATCTGCTGATCTAATTCTCTGATTTTGCCCCGTGTCTATCTGGTCAGACTCAACTCCGTCTTTCGTGCGTCTCATGATCAGCTTAAAACATCAAACTCAAATAATAAGGAGCAGAGGAATAGACAGCTGGAATTTTCCTCCTGTCTAGACAGCACGACCTCCACCTGCAAGTGACACACTCACTAAAACTCCACACCCAAACTTTCTGCCAGCAAACATTTCTCAGAGTGTTCCTCACAACAGCCCCAGAGCTATTTCAGAGCTCTTGGCTCGCCTGCCTCCTGTCCACCCATGACCAATGTCTGGTGACTTCTTTCTCCCAAGTCCTTGTTTTGGGGGCAGATCAGCAAAATCACTGTATTTTTAGGTCAGCATTGAAACCTGCTGCTTTCCCTTGCCAGTCCCAGGGGAATTTTTGTCCTGTTTGGAATCCTGTGGTCATAAAACTCATCGGTTTCACTAAAGCCAAGTGCTTTTATTCAGAGGTTGGAAGAAGTATCAAGGCAAAAAGATACAGGGAACAAACAGGCTTTGCTTGTACTTAGTCTCATCTAATTTTACGCTTCACTACAAACAAAATTAGCTACATTTCCCTGCTAAATTAGTCTAGCACCTCTAAACCAGCTTTAGTCTCCAAGCAAGTGCAGGTGCTTCAGTGTGTTTAGAGGACAGATTTTCCCTTAGGAAAACTGACTATAACAGAACTTTAGCTTTCCTTCTGAAACAGAGCTTTTTATTTAACTTACCAAGTTTTCTGTTGGAATTCTACTGGAATGGACAAATGTCTATTTGGGCTTCCTTTGTCATTCAGAAAGGAAAAAATTTTCCAGGATTGTTCTATTTTGTAGAATAAATTCCAACACCTGATGAATTATGTCCAATAGCTTCTTTTTTCAGGGCTCAGATGTTCAGTCTCCTAAGGCAGGATGATGGTGACATCCTTTAAAAGGGCACATTTGCTTTCAAGTTAAAATTTTATATAAATAAATTCTGCTTTAAAAAGAGTCATAGCTAGAACATTCCAGCTTGAGAGTTGAACTGAAAAGGGAAAAGAAAACCCTAGGCAGAATGATAGAGTCATTAGAGGTCTTTCTATGGACATAAGTGAGCTCAAGTGGGAGTCTAAAGTAGCAATCTCTATGACTTAGCCACTCACAATCTTTTCCATGAAATCAAAATATTAAGAGCATCTTCTAAATTCAGAAATAGTCAAGTGCCTTATCAAAATGTATGAAAAATCAGTGAAACTAAGCCAAAGGAAAAACTTCCAAACTTTCCTTGCCTTTGCATATTTACCCTTTTTAGCAGTCTACAGGGGATTTTAATTTATGTGATTTTTGAAACTCAGGTACTGTTGTGATGGATGGGCTGGTGGAGTGATAAGGTCATAGATATGCCAGCTTGGTAACAAAGTTAGGGAGAAACCCCACACTGGAAATCTGTACAACTCATGGTAGGCAATGAGTGATGCCAGGCTGTGCCATCACCTCTGTGGGTTCTGGCGGCTCAAGAACAGAAATGCAAATTAAACCCTTCCAGGCAAGCCAGCACATGGCCCTGTAGCATCTTTGTACTATTTTCTACTTCAAATGGGAGATGTACAATCACCAATTTGCTTTAATGTTTTAAATCATGACCTTCCTAATGCTGCAGCATCCTTGCAGAAGTGATTGAGTATTTGGATTGTAGAAGAATAATTCTCAGAATATAGGGTGTCTTGGGTCCACTTTCCCCTCAGGCAGTCCTTTTCACAAGGGATCAGATATATTTTGGAGATGTCACCCATACAAAATGGCTAAATTTCAGTATTTCCTCAGTTTTCTCAAATATTCATATTCTTTTAATCTTTTTCTTGCACTGAGAACCACTCCAGCTAGTGCTGACAGAAATGTATTTTGCTCTACTTCAACTTTTCCTGATGAAAGTACTCCTTTCCCTGAGGAAATAGTCACTGGAACGGAGCAGGATATTTATTCTAATGCAAGAAGGTATCAGCATATCTGTTTATAAAGCAGTTTCTTCCACTCTGCTTTGTGTCAGGACAGGAATGCTAAACTGCATCTCAATTACTAAACCTCAGTATGGAAGATTCATGCAGCCTCCTGAACCCAGAAAGGCTATCATAATTAACTCCTCAATAAAGCTGTAATTAATTATTGACAATTTAATGTCTCCACTTTTAACCTTAAATAACAGGCAGGAATTACTGGCTGTCATCTCTTCCTTAGCACTGCCAGCTGCAGCACAGGTGTTTTCAATCAGGTCACCCCAAATCCATCAGCCACTTACAGCATCCACTCACACTGCAGCAGCACCTTTCCCTGCAGAATAGCGATGGATTCTTCATTTGAATAATTTACGTCCGAGTTTTGTAATAGAAACTCATCATTTAGTGAAATGAGCTACTAAATGGACCTTAGAAGCACATCATCCCCAGCATTTCCCACAGAAACGTGGTTCTGTGCTGCTTATAAAAACCCAGAACTGTGATATCCAACATTAAACTGTAGCTGCTGAATTGGATGCTCATCTATACCCTTTGCTGAGCTTTTCCTCTACAGCCACTTTGTGTTTTGAGTCTATCTATTAATTTATAAGGTGTCTGCTGTTGTAGATAGCTGTTAAATAGTTAATAGGGACCTACTGCACTTTGTCCAGCAGCATAACTGCAGCCTGCCTAATAAAACCCTCCTGCAGTAAGTAATGATTCTCTCCTTTCACACTTCTCACACTGAATTCACAGTTGTATAGTTAAATATTTCACAGTGTACAGAAGAAAAAGGCTGTACAGCTTCTCCATGTAAATTACTTTTATACCACAAGGCTACAGAAAGTCTCCAAGCTGAATAGTCCTACCTGAGTATATATTTCAAGTATATATGTTCAAATATTTAAAAATAAAAATAAAAAATAACTTCTCAATGCCAAGGTATTGGCCAAGTTAAAATGATCTTTCCTGAGCACAGGTACTGTTGCTACAGGTGTGCCACCTAATGCCCAAGGAAAGCCTTGAACTGATCCAGCTTTATTTGTCCCTGGAAATTTCCTTCAAGACAAATCTTTTCACTGTGAAAAGTTGTTGCAGGAGTTGCTGGCGATGGGCAGTGGAGAAAAACTCAAAGTGAAAAGGTTTCTCCTACTGCCACAATGGCCTTAGGGATTGCTGAGAACAAACTTAATTACAGGAACAGTAATTTTGCAGGACAGCAGAGAAGAACCCAGGAGATCCAAAAGCCACAGGAGTAGAAGGTGCAAAGTCAAAGCAGGCTCACCTTCCTTCTTGGCTGTGTAATGTCCATTTCTGGCACCACAGAGCACATTGACCCACAGTGCCTGACACCAAAACTACCAAAATCTACTTCCAAAAGTTGTCTGAGAGAAGAAACACAGATTTATAATTGGGGTTCAATGAGTTTAAGGAGTTTTCATCAGTCAAAACCTACTCTCTTTTTTTTCATAAACTACTTGTTTTATTGCGTTTACTCTCATAAAATTTGAACTGCCTTCGAAAGAACACAATTAGCACTTTGAGAGGAACAGGAAAAATTTTGTGCAAGTACAGACAATGACCACTGAACTTTTAAGAATTTTCCATGACCCTTACATTACAGAAAGCTCATAAATCACCAAAAATTACATTTGCCTGAAAAGTCTTTGCACAGCTCATAATTAATGAAGGAAAAATTAACAGAAATTTCATTTCACAACTCAAAAGCTCAAGTTTCAAGTTGCACATATATGTTAATGGCCCTAATGTCTTATTTCAGAAGTACTCACTCAGTGGATATCGTAAGTATACATCCAATTTTAAGTTCCAGTTCCTGTGTGGATCACTAGATGGCACATGCCCAACTTGGTGAACTGGTTTTATGGAGAAAAGATCTTTGCAAAGGCTCTTCTGCAGCTAAGGAGTACCAGGAAAGTTAAGACACTGCTTTGCAATCTGCTAATTATCTGTCTATTCAATTCCTTATTTAGCATAAATGGTTTCATAACAGATATGAAAACAAGGATGTCCAAAACAAGGAAGAGCTCTTATTATTTAAATGCAGCTGGGGAAAAAAATTTATAGGATGTCTTGAAGAGCTGCAATTTGCTTATAATTTCTGAGCCAGCTTTCTTGTCCTGATTGTGTATGTGTGTTTGAAGTACATTAAGTGGTTGAAATACAGAATGATTCACAAACTAACATTCTGTTTTATCTTTATTTTAGGAAATACATTTGATCTGTTGAAAGCCTTGGTTAGATATAAGAGGTTATAGAGACTTTTTTTTTTTATTACAGATACATTCTGTTTTTCAAATGGAAGGCAAAGTAGGCAAGTGAAGGCTTTCATTTAGTCAGAGCTGGGTCTGAAGTAGATAAAAGCATTTGGGGCTGAGTATAACCCCGTTATTACACATCATCTATGAGTAGCCCTGATGTTCTTGCTTACCAAACAAGCCTTTTAAAATATAAGATACATTTTATGATGAATGCCTAGTAACACACAAACTCCTTTGACATGAGTGCTCAATTTCTCGTTTGCAGCTATTTTCCTCTAAGTGTTTCTGGGTGATTTCAGTGATTGCCTCTATCAGGTGGCACAGGGGGACAGGCACAGGCTGGCTTTGCTGCTCACAGGGACCATCCATGACCCTCAGCCCTCACCCCAGTGCAGTCTTTCAGCATTGTTCCATCCACATCAGCCTTATCAAACCCCAACAAGCCCACTGGTTTTCCACCAGACCTACGCTTTGCTATTCAGCTCAGAGTTTTGATATTAACCTTCATCCAATGTGCACCAGGGCATGAAAGCTGCCCATGTGGTGAGCTGACAGCTGCACATGCCAAATCCCTCCTTTCCATGCAATTCAACACCAGCAGAACTACAGGATGGGATTTCCACTTGCTCCATGCCCAGCTGGAACCAGCTGCAGTGCCAGCACAACAACCACACAATGGTCACTCTGGAAAAATCTGCTTTGAGGGCTGCTTGTGATCCCAGCACACTGCACGCTCTGGTCACAGGCAGGGCACAAGCAGAAATACCCTTCCATGTGCATGGCATGGCCCTGCTGGAAAAATGTGATGGTATAAATCTTTGGAGAAGCTGTTATAGATTCCTCAGAGGGCATATGGCTGAGATTTCTTTACTGAAGTCACAAGTTTCCTTTTGCTTGCACATATTCCCTAACACTTCCTGAAGTTTGTCACCTTAGGGCTTCCAGTGAACTCTGATTAAAATGGATTTGGCATCTCGTGCCTTTGATTTAATTCCTTTTATTTGTTCATGGGCATCTAGAAGTAAAGAGTGTGACATGGAAAAATAACAAAAAAAAGAAATAGAAAAAAAGAAAAAAAAAGAAGATAACTTTTTTTTTTTCAATCTACCCACTCACCCTCCCCCAAAATCTAATGTGCAACATCAGACCAGCTTAGTGCTTTGAGAACTCCCCATACCCTCTGAAATTGAAGAGGCTATACTCAATTTCTAAGAAGCTGAACCAGAATACAGCCTATACGAATACAAAATTAAAGCAAACGTAATTTTTAAAGTTATGGCAATGTAAAAGAGATTGTAGGGTGCATAGGAGAGAAGTGCCCTCCAATCCATCACACACTGCGTGGGCCAGACTATATCCAGGCTGAATTATTTATGGCCATAAAGGAGGACTCTCCTTCTGCTTTGACCACTGGGGAACCAGTACAGTTGCACAGGTTGTCTGTGATTTTTAATTTGTAAAATTAGATTATTTCCTTCTATCTTAGAGATGAAACATAGAAGTCATCATGTAGAGCCCAAGGAAGAGTTTTTGCTTATCTCCTATTCACTCAAAGGGGGAAGGCAGAGCTCAGGCACAGAATGGTGGCCAGACACACATTTTCTCCCAGCTGGTACCTTTGGGACCCCACGCGCTGCTGCAGGGAATGGCAGCTGCTGGTTTGGGTATCAGACACTACACAACACTCACAAACCTCAGTTATAAAAGTTTGCTGGCTCCTTCCACAGTCGCCCTGGCACTCCTTGGAATCCAGCCCAGTGCTACTGGAAAGGATCCTGGGTGTGAGCCACACACGCCTGCATACCTTCTTCTGACTTAAGAAAAAGTAAAATTTCTCAAGTGGGAGTAGGGGAGTGAAGTTCATTAAAAAAAAATTCACGAGGGGAGGCAAAGCGATGCAGTCACACAGAAGTTTTTGTGTGTGGCAGACAGAGGAGAGAATGCAAACCTGGCTGACTGGGCTTAGCAAAGCCTCTCTTCTGAGGGAAACCCCCTTAGGGCAAGCAGCCACTGCAGTCTCTTGTATGACAAAAATCAGCTGGCAAGAGTAAACCCCTAAATGTGGTTGTGCATGCTCAGTAGGAGGCAAAAAGGCCTTTTGGACAGGCTGGGATTATTTTTCATCTGAGCCCCAGACAGATCACTGGGCAGACAAACAATGACAACTCCTCCTATTTCTGGCTGGGTCAGCTCCCGATCACCACCAGAACTGTGGGGCTGCACTCACCAGGAGATTTAGGGCAGCAAATTCTCTTAATCTTCAGTTTGCCATCTACTGCCAGCTAAATATTTACTGGGCTGGAGGGCTCCAGAGAGCAGCAATGTAATCTTGTTACTGTCTCTCCAAACTGTTTGTACACCCACCAAACCCCCCCTCATTATCACACAGCTGCCAGTCTGATAACGCCCCTGGCACAGGTCAAGGTTTTGATAGCAGTGGTACATTAAACATCAAACGTAAAAAGATATTAATTTTAAATGCAATTTCAGGCTGTTTTGAACTAATTCTTTGAACAAGCTTGTTTCACAGAGGAAATTAATGAAAAGTTAAAGGCTAAAACACAAAGCTACAGAAGAGACTTGTTATTTTCATTAATAAGTAAAATAAATACTCTGAAAAAGCCTTTCTTTATTTTTATTGCTCTCAATGCTTTTAAAAAGGCTTCTCACCTGGCACACAAAGTTCCAATAGCACTAAATGCCCAGAAAACATGCACTCATTTTGTGCAAACCTGCAGGATGACATATTTACATTCATGTTAAGGGATGCAAACAAAGAAAAACTCAATTCCAGCAACATCAGATGCAAAGTTAAATGCCAAGAAAAATTATTCCAGGAGAAATAACACATTAAAGAAACAGAAAATTGGCATTTCAGTCTTGCAGATGATTCAGTCTGCATTAATTCCTTTCAAGATTCATATAATGGGTAAAACATCTGCATCCTCTGGACCCCTGCCTCCATTATTTTATGAGTCAGAAGAATGATCAGGGAAGGAACCAGGATCACAAAGACACAGAAGGAACTGTTCTCCAAAATGAGACTTCATTCACAGAAGTCAAAATGTTGTTCCACATTCCTGCTTACGTCATCCACATCTGTGGAGTTCAATTTTAACCTGGAATATGGCACAATATAAAACGTATTGATGTTATTTTTTGGACTTCACTGAGGAAATCAAGGTAATGAGGAGAAAACCATAAAAAAGGTGCAGAGGAAATAGATGTCATGACCATTATGAAGAGAGGTGCACATCATTTTGTTCCTGTGACTGATCTATGAGTGAAATCCAATTTGCCTAGATTTCATTGTGCAAACCAGGTGAACAGAAAATAAATTTGTTCTGAAATAAATCAACTCTTCCATACTGGAGGAAAATCAAATTCAGAGCCGAAAATCAAGATTCAAAAAGCCTATACAGAAATAATGAAAAATGGGCAGACATAATCAAAATAAAGCTTGGACTCATTCTGTTGCCACAGCTGTAAGGACACCTTTTAAAGCTGGTCCTCTTCTGCAGATCACAAAAAGGAAGGTGCCAGCCTTTGCATGCTACCAGAGGCTTGTTTTTTCTTAAGTGTTTGTTGTGCCTTGCAAGCCTAATGAATTATGTTTATAAAGGTTAATTAGCTTTCTCCTATAATTCTACTCGAATGCAAAACTCCTGCATCTCAAACAAATAAGGGAATATACACCCAATTATTATTCCAAATGCAACTCAGTGGAATATTCCAAATATCTTCCTTCTTTTTCCTAGCAGACAGGCTGGAATGTTTTAACCCTCTCCTGCAAAACTGCTCCAATGGCATCCAGGCACAACCTAGGCAAGACAGAAATCCTGATTTCTGGAATGACCAGCTGGGCAAACAAATATAAATATAAATCCCCATGGCCAGTATATTCCCCATACATAATAAAAACCCAACAAATTAAGAGGTACAGAATTGTTCCTTATTTAAACACAGTGACTCTGAACAGAAACTCCTCTTGCAGCCCAATGTAGACTGGTCACAGTGCAGGAGCAACCAGAACAGAGGGGGAACCAATTTTTTGAAGGAAAGCTAAAACACAGCATTCTAACAAAGGTCAGAGTTCAAGTTAACACCATTAACTGAAAGCATTAACCACTCAAAAATATTGAATTTCCACAGTCACCCCTGTTTTGAAGGATTATATTTTCTCTCTTAATAGAACAACCAGTGAAGTCCAACTTTTTGTTATTGTTATTTTCATAGAGAAAATTTTCTTTTTTCATGACTGGGTAAATTTTCTATATTTTTCTTCCAGTGATATGCAGAAGTGCAGGAAGAATAGAGCAAAAATTCCTTGGCGCAGTGGACAAATGGCATGGTTGAGGTTTCTTGCTGCTCCTGTTCCTTAATATTGCCTAAAGTTCTACTCATATTTCCAGATCCATGCAACCTAAAAACAATCAAACAAGTCAGGCTAAATAATCTAGACTGCTCTCAGATACCAAAAGAGTTTTTACCTCACAACACATAAATTACAAGGAAGCATAATCAGTTATTTGGCATAAAATGAAAATAATCTGTTCCATTACTGTAGAAGTATCTTAATCAAGACTCTAAAATTAATGCAATGATTCAGAAAACACATTACTGTTCAAACAAAAATATTAGGCATCTGTGTTTCCTAAATATGCTTTGCTAATTTATCAGCAGCAGCTCCTTCCCCAGAGGCTCACAGTACACAGATTCCCACGTTTTGGTCTCTGGTTTGAAAACACCCTCTCAATTTTCACAGGGCTGGAATTTTTGTCCTCCACTCTTAACTTGACATAATAAGACCCAAAGTGATGCACACAGTTTTCAAACAGCTGAGGAGTTGGTGAGAAGTGCATGTTCTTACACACAGAGCCCGTGTCCTGGATTTTCCAGTGTCTTATAACACCCCAATTTAAAGAAATGTTAATACAAGCTTTATTGGGATATGCATAATTCATAGTTCATTTATTTGGATGCCGCTTGAAATTCCTGCAGGTACAAGCCTTTCATACTCTGTGTTTTAATGGATGTGATCAAAACATGAACACTACTAAACTTTCATTAGGAAAAATAAATAAATAAATTCCGAGGTGATCAGGGGCTCAGTCAAAGAGTTCTGCTCTATGGGGCCTCTCAGGGCCAAAATCCACCAAAAAAAAAAAAAAAAAAAAATCAGGTAATAAATGGTAATTATAGTCTATTATTTTTTGGCCTCATGACATAAATAAAGGTAGATCAGTATTGCAGTTATATGAAACAATATAAGCATCCTGCTGCAAGTCTCTAGAACTCAAATGCTAAGTAAATATTAAGCTAATTTTAATATTTGCAAGATTTCCTCACAAATATTCTCTTTTGGTTTTTTTTTTTTTTTTTTTTCATGCTTCTACTTACAGCAGGGTGTAACCAAAACCTACAGTATATAAATTTATATCTTTAGTCTTCATCACGGGAATGTATACAAACTTGCAGGTTATAAGATCAGTTCATCTGAAATCAAAAGATCTCAGCTTTCTTCTCATCTCCTCTGGCCTTTTAACAGCTTGGAAGAATGCTTATTGGGATTTGCATTTTATTTCAACATGATGATATATTTGTTTTTATAATTCTCTATTGACAAGGCATTCTGCTACAGTACCCTGATCATGTCGTATCCTACAACAGAATGTGTAAATGGATTCACTGGACTTACAACCAATAGCAATTTAGGCATGGATTGGAGTTTTAATTGATTTCTTTGAATAATTTTCATCATATTGACAATTTGAGCTGTCTTAGTCTACTTATACTGTTTTGTGATATAATTTCGTCCCTTATTGACACAAATACCCTACAGCCAATTTAGGCAGCCATTAGGTTTTGCATTTAAGCCTTACTCAGATTTAATTATCTAAAAATACACAAAATCTTGAATCAGTAACTAAACAATAAACTCAGCAGGGAAAATATCTCGGTATGGTGAGATCCCATGCAATTGTTGTGATTTTTAAAGCCATCCAGGTGTAGCAGCATGGACTTCCATGATGGATAAACAGGGAAATTAAACCCTACTGGATTCAAACTCTGAAGCCTGCAAACTTGCAGGACAGGACATGGATTGGAGTTCTCTGACTCACCATGAAAGCACAAGAACAGAAGTTGTGAGATATGCACCACAAGTTCTCACTCCTCCTTGGTCACCACGGATGGAGACAGGATCCTGGGGACTAAACAAATTTTTGTGTTTGCTAGCACAGTTTATCTTTTATTACTGTTCTCAGAGGAAGTTTCCTTTAATGAATAACATTCATTAGTTATAGAAAACCTGAGAAAAAAACCAGCACAATGAATTCAAGGGACATCCTGCTGCTATCACAGAATCAACTCCTTTGGGATGACTGGGGGTGAGATTTTGTCTCTGTGAAACTCTCAGTCCCTGCTGACTGTAGAAAGAGGCAAATTCCCTAATTCAGTCTTTGCAAACACTTTCATGTTTCACTCTCTGGATGATATGAGGGGAGATTTTTCCTGCTGATGCTTGAGCTATCCAAAAGTGTCTCTGAGGCACAAGTTACAGCTGCTGGAAATCCAGACTTTACTGGAGCCCTGGCTTTCTTAGTCTGCCTAGGAAAGCACACAAAGCAAACTTGGTGGGAAGTGAATGGACAACACAGAGAACATCCTGAATTGGGAGGGACCCGCTGGGATCCTCAAAGTCCAGCTCCTGGCCCTGCACAGGACAACCCAAGAATCCCACCACGTGTCTGAGAGCATTGTGCAAACACTTCTGGAGCTCTGGCAGGAGACAGACATAGAGGAGATACTCAGAAGAAAACTTTGTCAGAAAGGTCATTATAACCTTCCTCTGGATTAGAAAGGAGAAAGAATAATTCTGAAGTTGAGTATTTATTTACCTCTAATAACAAGGCAGCTAATCTTTTCAGATTAGCAGAACCTGTTTATAAACCTCCTCAAAACTAGGGAGCTTTGAGCTCCAGGCTTTGTTTGGGATATTACTCTGTGTACGATGAATTAATAATTCAACTTCCTAAACAAAGCATCCACAGCATTCATCTCTGCTCAACAAACAAAGCACTGGCTCACCAAGCCAGGGCATCCTGAAGTGCAAATCACCAGGGAAAAATAAGCAAGCATGAGATGTCCCTCTGCTCCCAGGAGGGAGGTGGCTGGAGCTGTGCTGTCAAAGAGAGGAGACACAACTGGGTTTTTGATTTTGTTTTTATGTTAAAGCACCACAGCAAGGCTGGAAGGACTTGTCAAGATAATCCAGCTCAGTGAGGCAGCACCATCGCCACCCAAAGCCTCTGCCAAGTTCCTGACTTGCTCACAAAGACTGTGGCTGACAAAACCAGAAAACACACCAGTGAACAAAGCAGAGCTCTTCTGTCACTGTGTTCTCAGCTCTGCAGCCTCTGGACAGAGCTTTGGGACATCCCCCCACTGCTTTAAAATCTCACCACCCATCTGGGTGCTGTTTTACCCATCCAGGTTATGGCAGTTTTCAGCACAGTTTGGTTTCTCCAGTTCAGTTCTTGCATCAACCAGACACTCCAAAGGCCACCAGTGCTGAGCCCTCAGCTGTTGCTCCCACCATAACCTGCAGCCCAATGTCCCCATTGCTTTTATTTCCTACGAGCTCTGCTAAGTCACTGCAGTTTGAGACACTCTCCTGGCGTATTCCTAGAGGGCACAAACAGATACTCTGCAGGAATCCCAGCACTTTATTCCATGGGCTCACTTACATCAGATTTGTGTACCATTGCTCTCAGAGGATAACAAACCCACATTCCTTGACACCTTATCTTTACACACTGCCTGAGAACACCTATGGGTAACATATGGTTAACCAAAACTGCTTCTGCTTTGTTTTTGGGGGACATTGATCAAGAGAAGCTGTCCTTTGCTCTCCATGGGTGGAGAAACGAAATGTCAGGAGTTTGTAGCTGGTAGCACACAGCACTTGAATATAATGAGATTGGAAAAGGAGATTGACACAGGAAGACAAATGTGTTGTGGTGGTTTAATTAATAAAGTACTTTTTCTGTATGTGTGTGAGAAAGAAGGGGAAGGAGCAAGCAGGAAGGAGTAGGAAGTGCTTCTACAAATAATGTGTGTTCAAGTATCGTTAAATTTTACAAAAGGTGTTTTCTCAGAAAAATAATGAGTAGGCTGATGGGAATCAGTTTTCTAGCCTCAATTATTCATGAAACAGCTTAGCCTCTACTTTATTAAGAGTTTTATGAAAATATAAACATTTACAGAAATCATATCACTATATTTTAATATATTTGTAAATAAAATTTAACCAAATCTATTCCTCTATACTTCATAAACATAGGCAAAAAAAAAATATAAATCTGCTTAGAGAACTAATTTACAATTTTTTTCTTTAATTACATTTACGGAGCACTTGGGATATTTTAAAATACTCAGATTTTATTTTTTTTAAAGACATCCCTGGCTAGTGGCTGGGATTATTAAATGAACAACTGTGAGCATTACAATTCACACAGAACAAAGTACAGCTCTCTACGGCTTCATTTATGCTCTTAAAACACAAAGTAATGGAAGCTTTATAATCTAAATAGATCTTTGGGTTTTTATGGGTTCAGTTTTTAATGCGTTACTATTTAAGGGAAAATAACATTTTTCCCTGAAATAAAACTGTATTTTGACTTCTGAGGCAATGTGGTGATCAGTAAGGAGTTAAGGAATAGCTCTTACCAAAATTAGGTTTTACCTATTGAAAGAAAGTTGTTTAAATTCTGGTAGATAACACTACCCATGTGAGAATTGCTGGTTTTGTGCCATTTGGGCACCAAATTCCAGCTATAATCTAACAATCTACAGTGCCAGAAACTGGATTTGAAAGCTGGCTTCCATCACCCTGCTGAAAATGTTTCATAATCTCCCATTCCTCTCCTCATTAGATCACACTGACAAAAAGGACACGAGAATGAAAGCCTTTAAGACAGAAGTTAGAAAAATACACAGGAATATTATCATTTTAATTATCCTCTTTTTCCTCAACTCTTTCAATTTTTCCGACTCTATTAACGAGTTTTTACCACTGTCAGCATAACATTAATGCACAAATATTAATCCCTTCCACAAGTTCACTTCCTAGTCATTCACAGAAATATATAACAGCATTCCTATATTGGATGCACACTGTGTACAAACTGGGACTAAGCTTATTTAAGTTGAAAGCATAGACATGAAAAACCCAAACCCAACAATGGGGGTGCTCCAAATAACTTTTTTTTCCTCCCCCTCCTCAAAATGCATCAAAATTCAACTTTAACTTCTCTTATAACAAGCTCTGCCACATCCCCTGCCCCCCCTGACACTCCTGGCCATGAAGGAATCTTCTCATTTTTGCAGCCAGGTGACAGAGGCTCTGCAGCGTTATCTAACCCAGATAAACAAACACCTGCCACGAGTTAGCTCCTATCTGATAACAAACTCACAGTGATAAGGCTACAATCAATTCTCATCAAATCTTGGTCTGAGGTGGTTTTCAGAACCTGACACACCATCACAGAGTGCAGTCACGCTGACTTTGCAAAGCTGCTTTAAACTCCTGTCCATTCAATTCTGATGTTATTAAATACTCTTTTTTTTTGTTATCTTCTATTCAGATTTAATTTTTTTTTTTTTTTCTCAGGCAGGTACAGGTTTCTGTATACCCCAGAAATATTCTCTGCAATAACTTTTATAGAGAAAAAGAATAAATCCATGATTTTTTTTCAGATCATAGAATACCCTGAGTTGGGTACTAGTGTGAATCCAATATAGTAATGCTACCATTTACTGTGTAGGACACGAAACACTAGACAGGCATCTCCAAGGAGAAATGCAAGTTTGAAAGATGATTTAACTGCAGTCAGATAATTTAGGATTATTTAGGGGAGTTAGAGGAGAGGAGACAGCTGTTCACACTGGAACCTAGGATGAAATACTTGTTTCATTACAACACTCCCAATAGTTAGGAAAAACACCCCAGCCATCAACAAAGGTCCAGCAATAGAAATAAGAGTTGCATGTGATTTATACCTAAATTGAAAAGTGCAATATGTTTTGAAATTCCCAGATGTACATCATTTCTTATTCATTAAAGGATAACAAAATTTATACTATGCAATTTAGAACTAATTTATGCTTCAGCAGCTGAGGTTTGATTAAGACATACCACTGAAACTAAAGCAGTGGAACAGGACCAGCTTCTGGTTCAGATATAACGCAACTGCAATTTGCAGCACAATTTCATCTCAGAGAAGGAGAGGCCTTTCTTAGAAGAAGATGCTGCAATTATTAATTGTGGGGGCAACTCTGTATTCCTTGGAGGTAGGGCAATAAACTCAGGACTTAAAGAGAAACATTTCTGCCCTGGTTGCCTATTCAGAGTCTGCTATGAGGAAGTGAGTTCTGAAGAACAAGTGGTTTCATTTGGCAATACAAAATGTTTTCTGACAAGAGACCACCTCAGTACATCAGCATGAAAGCTGAACTATTTTACTCAGATGACAAACTGTTGAAAGCTTTAAAAACAAACAGAGCTTTTACAAAGAGAACACTAGTGGCACTTAATTTTAAATCTATCATAGCATAGTGAGAAAGAACTCACTTTCTGAGTTTAAAACGGAGTCTAAATCCACAGTTATTAAGAAAGAATCACATGTGCAATCATACCTGTAACACCTTCAGAATATCATGCAGGTTCCTTTTATCACCCAGCAGTTCTTAATGGTGTAAAACAGACACAAACATCCAGCTCAGGCTTCCTCTTCCTCTACCACCCTGAAGCACCCAGACAGAAACTGCTTAAACAATTCTCACCTGCAACACCTAAACTGGCAAAAGAGCTTTTATTCTTAGAAGGAAACACATGTTCCATCACCTGACCTGAGGGAAATTGCCAACAGAATGGGAGCATACACGACTGATGATTTAAGGTTATGTTACAAAGGCTGATAAAAACACAGTGTGGAAGAGGAAATGTGCATATTATTTAGGACAAAAGTAAGAAAAAATTAGGACCCCTAGAGTAGGCAGGAATTAATCCTAGTAATCCCATTAATCACAGGTACCCTGCTCTATGGAGGTCAATGTTAGTGCTGTATCAACTTCTGTAGCAATACTTGGGACTCAATTATGTTTAAAATTTCACAGTTCAGGACCTTCTTGAAAAAAATTTCCCTCCTTATTTGAATTAAATAATGGTTCTAAGACATTCACTTGGTTATTCCTTATCTATTATACTGATGAATAAACAGGAATCTAATAGTTTACTTATTCAGAAGACAATGGTACCTAATAAAACCTAGATAGCTTTCACATTCTCACTCCAGCCCTAGTAGATAGAACCTCAAGAAATGCTAAAGAAGCACATATTGTTTTACAACGTTAGTGTAATACAATAATTTCTGAAATTAAACTGAATAACAAACTGGGATATCTCAGAATGAAAGAAATGGGATAATTAAAAGTTCCCATTTGTGTAATTGCTCTGAAAAATCTCCAGTTTGGGAGCAATTTTCTGTGTGTTCTCAGATACGGGGACCAGATTTGCAATAAATCTCAAATCAAGACAGAATTATAAATTTCATGATCCAGAATCTCTTCAGTCATGGAAAAATATTAATCCTGAGAAAGTAGAATGTTGTGTTTTGGTTGACTAGAGTAAATAAAAGATCTGGACCAGAATACTCACCTTGTTCCTTGACAGCAGGGAAAAATAATCTACCAAGAGTAATGAAGTCTATTCTCTATGGAAAACATGTGTCCTTTTCCCATTTGAATTAATGGAACATATATGGTCACATAAAAGTAAAAATTGTAGTCCCAGGCAGTATATTGGAAAGAAAATATAATTTTAACTGTGGCTTCAAGAATAATCTGCATCCAAAATGAACAACAATACCTCAGGCCCTTATTAGGTTCTACGAAATGAAAACCTCTGCATATGTGAATGTGAATTAAAGTTAGAATTGCTTTGTGGAGAGGAATCTTGGCTTTCTGACTTTGCTGCTTCACAGGTCTCCTCGTCTGAATGTTTCAGCAGTCTTTAGGAGAGGACAGAGTCAGCAGGTCTCCAGCCTCATCCAAAATACATTCTGGCAGGCTAAAATCAATAAGATTTGTCTGCCAGCTTCTTTACCCTCATTCCCATTTGCTGCTGACTCTCCCCGAAGCCTACTGCACCTGGTACTGTCTGAAAAATTTGTACTCCTCCAGTTTACAAATCACTTAAACCACTCCAGTGAAAGGAAGGGAAGAAGTTCTCCTTCCTGGCCATCCTAGAACCAAGACCTTGTGTTCAAGGAGCACCTTGGCAGAGACACTTGGAGTGGTTTTGCAGCTACATCTGCTCCATCTGTTCTTGCTCTGCTGACAGGACCCTCAGCCAAGAAGGCTGCAGCTCTCTGGTCAACTTGCCAGTGGAGCTCTGTTGAGTCTGATCAGCTTTGGAAGAAGTAAACCCTGGAAGTTTTACATTGCAATGTTGCTATAATCATGTCTCAAATCTCCTCAAGAAAATGTACACTTATATACATATGTACAGCTAGACACAGGTGTGCCTTGGTACATTTTTAACCCCATAGATGATTTATGAGCCTAAAAGTGGCCTGACACTAAGTCTATTGATGCAAGACATCATTAGAGATCATAATACCTTATATCCCCCAAAAGAATCCCAAAGAAATAATTCCAGGCAGCACAAATTTGCTTAGGACTTTGTACTAATTTGAATCATTTGCTACTAACAATATCTGAGTGGTGTTTTACAGGCACCAGCCAAATGAAGTTAGAGGATTGTTTCCCGACTCTTTTCCATGCATACATTAAATTCTTCATTGCTTTTAAGGGATTTATCTATTTATTCTCCACTTCTCCTTTAGTCTAAAGGGAAGAACTGAATGAGCAACCCTTGTTCTCCAAGGTTTTTGGGGTCTGTAA
The DNA here is from genome assembly GCF_965178545.1 of Coloeus monedula. Lineage (NCBI taxonomy): Eukaryota > Metazoa > Chordata > Aves > Passeriformes > Corvidae > Coloeus > Coloeus monedula. Next base: position 16,698,070 of record NC_138792.1, on the reverse strand, counting down.
TTATATCTAACCATTAGTTTGCCATTATTTGAAACTGCTTACTGTGTCCCAAAACCAAGACTGAACTTAAATCTGATCTTAAATCACCCTTTTTTACATCATTTTCTCATTTTATACCAGTCAAATGGCTTTAGACTGAAAGAGGGTACGTTTTAACCAGATATTAGGAAGAAATTCTTCCCTGAGAGGGTGGTAGGCCCAGGGTGCCCAGAGAAGCTGTGGCTGCCCCTGGATCCCTGGAAATGTCCAAAGCTGGGTTGGATGGGGCTTGGAGCAGCCTGGGATAGTGGAAGGGATGAAATGATCTTTAAGGTCCCTTCCAACTCAACCGCTCTGTAATTCCATCCCTGTGATTTTATAGTTCTCTGATTATTTCTCAAGGTGCTCCCCATAGTTTCCACCTTTTACAACTTGTACTGGCCTCCATCTGAGTAAATTCTACTCATTTCCACTGGCAATGTTGATCTAGTCTGAAGCAATCCCAGTTATCTTATTGCATAAGACCCCCAGCTCCAGAGAAATCAGGCATATGGAAATAAGGATTCTCTAAGATATTAAAAGTTGCAACTACGTTTTCCTCTGGAGAGGCTTGAAAACAGAAATATTGCAAACTGTTGGCATTTCAGGACGTTCATGGCTGTGCTCAATTTTAACAAGATTTAGCAAATTCTCCCTCCTCAGTTAGGAAACTCATCTGAAAACCCTGTATCAATCTCTCAGATAGCTGAATAATTCCCTAATTCCTCTGTGCAATTCAGGTAACAAACAAAAAGGTTGCAGCAGCATGAAAACTTTAAAGCTTGTAATCATGGCATATACAAATAGCAGTATTATATTAGAATTGTTTCTGTCACTAGGTTTCCTAGGGATAAATTGACAATAAATTATACTTTTATTATTATTTTGGGATGCTTTTGCAGTTTGTCTTTCCCAAAACCTAATTAGGCTTATGTATCATACACCACTCAAAATTGTTCTATCTAGCCTGGAGTTAGTCTGACTTGTTCCATTTCAGGGTGAATATTTTCCTTCTAATTCTTCTCCTGGGAATCTTTAAGCAAGAAAGACATAATTTCCATTAGGATTGCTTCACTATACTACTCACACCAAATGTTGGGTGTTAGTATATTCTTGTATAGCATTGCTATACGTTCTGAAAAAATGGAAAATAATAACAATAAAGTCTCATTACCACTGGAGAACATGGAAGGTTTTCTTTTCAACTAATGCATCAGTTCTGACACTTTTGTTATTTATGAACAAGTTCAAATCATTTATAGCAAAACTGAGATGAATCAAGGTCTGAAGGAACCCAGAGTAGGCTCAGTTACTAAAAACAAAACCCCAAACTTAAAGTATTTGTGTCAGGTATGCCTTAATGAATTATAACTCTTTCAAAGTCTGTTTGGAACATTTTAGAGAACACATCTGACAACCAAGAGTATTTTGCTTTGGATTAACAATTCATTGGCTCGGGTTTGTTTCTCTGTGTTTTGTTTTTTAAGCAGAAACCCTCCATCTATGTGTTGCTTACTTGGGTAAGAGGATGTGTTTGTGCACTTTACATTTTATTCCATGCATTTGATAAGGCTGCAGCTTTACTGCTGTGATAGAGAAGGGAGACACCAAAAATCCAAAGAGGTTATTTGCTGGAAGGGAAAGCTGGGAGCAAAATAAAGTCATTTTAGAGTTTTCACTGTGTTTTAGAACAGTTTCTTTTTCATGAAGAAGCTTCCCTAGGAGGCATCATGGAGAGCAAAGTCCTGAGCTCTCCTTCCCGTATGAACTCCACAAACTCCATCCCCTGGAATGAATAAAAATACAAATGATGCCAGACACTGGAGCAGACAGATCACCTGGGGTTGTTCCCCTGGGCAGGGTGCTTTGGCAGGCAGCTGGGCACTGCTTTCCCCCAGAGCCTGCTGCATCTGCAGGTCCTGTGCCCTCTGTCCCTGCCGCCTGCCAGGCCAGCACTGCTCCCTCTCCGAGGGCAGCTCCCCGTGCCAAGTGTGCTCAGGCTGTCACAGAGCTGGCACATCATCCCTGCCCTCATGCTGCAAGTCCATGCCCCATTTCCTCTCCTCTCTGCTCTTTGTCCTCCTTTCTCTCTGCCTGTTTGCAGCCCCCAGTGTTTCAGTCACACACAAGTCAGGGACTCATTTCCCTTCCTTCGTGTCCCAGCTCTGCGGGGGATGCACCCACGGATACAAGGAGGGGTACCAAGGAATCAAAGTGTGCATCTTCCAGTCCAGGATGCAGCAAATTTGACTTTACAGATTCCAAGGAACCCATTCAGCACTCTCAACTTTACCATCTGTATTAACTCTGCCACCCACTGCTGGATTAAGTTGTATCCTAAGAGTTCCACATTGTCTTGGTTTTGAAAGACAGGTGTCTGCTAAGGAAGGCAGAAGTCTCCCTTGAAGTGGCAGATGTAACCCCTTTTCCTCTGAGTTATTATAATTTTGAAATCAAGGGCCTTTAGGCAAAGATGTGGGAAATAGGAATAACAGTTCTTGACTATATATACATAAATATATATGTATATATATATATAACCAGTCAAACAAACAGCAACAACTATGGCAGTAACAGCAAACAATCCCAAACCCAGTCCCAGCCTTCTCGGCTGTCAGGCCCTTTCCCCTCGGGTGCAGTTCCGCTCGCAGCCGGCAGGGGCGCTGGCGGCTCCCGGTGAGCAGGGCAGGTGCGATGGTTCCCCCGCGGCTGCAGGGGGCGCTCCGGAGCGAGCTCGGGGAGCACGCGGCACTGGCGGCCTGGGATCCCGGGAAGGGAAGGAACAAAGAAGCTTCACAAACCCCTGGGCAGCTGATCCCAGTGTCCGGCCGGACCCTTGGGAACAGCAGGCTGGAGTGGCAGGCTGGAATGGCAGGCTGGAATGGCAGGGATGAGCACAAATCCCAGGTGGCAGACGCGATGTATCCAAGCGGGGAACCCCCCGGAGGTCCAGGCAGGCAGGGCGAGCACCGCTACAACGCAGCGAAGGCTCCAATCAGCAGCGGGGCAGGGCGGCCACAGCCCGGCCTCCAGCAGGGCAGGGAAGGTGGGCCGGGGGTCCTGGGATCTTTCTCCGCAGAAAGAAAAAACAGCCGAAAAGAACCAGGCTCCTCTCCCCGAGAACGCGGAGAGAGAACTGCCCCCGCACCCAGGTGAAACAAAAGAGTAGCCAGGTCTTTTGTCTTCTCGTAAGTACGGCCATTTGTCCCCTAGCAACATGCATATGGGAAAAAATTCCTTTAACAGGAAAAAAACTAGGAGTAAACTAAACCCCCAACACACATCATCAGCAAAGACCCTGCACAGCCTACCAATCCTTCAGCTGTTTGAACGGAGATGGGGATTTATGATGAGTGGAATGGGGTTTCTAAGCAGAAAATTGCAGTCAAGAATGCAGACACGGTGATTAAAACAGTTGGCTAAAATGTTCCTGTAAGGAAAACAGACAAAATGACTCCAAAAAGGTTAAAATATTTCATCTTGTCACAAAGAAGTGCTTTGATTTTTAAAATTCAAAGCATATTACAATTTTTATTATTTCCAAACACAATATTGTTTTACTCACCTTTCTAATTCTGTAGAATGCAAATGAGATTTCACCTGGTTTGGTATTTATGTGTACTACTATTTTATACAGGAACTGACAGCAATTGCTGGTTTTGTTTGGTTTTTTTAATGCACTGAATTGATTTCAATAGCTGTCCAAGCCCCTCAATTTTTCATAGAACACTGAAAACACCCTGCCAGAGACAGGCAGGCCAAACTCTTTCTAGAGCACTTTGATCTCAGAGCTCTGCTGGACCCCAGTTAAAGCAGGGCAAAGAGGCCGAGAGATTTCAGTTTCATGGATTCATGTTTGTTTTCCTTGGATACAATGGCAGCTGATGCCTCAAAAGGTGTGTGACTGCAGCCTTTTATATTTTGCTATCTCATGTTATTGGGAGCACATTGGATCATTGAAACAAAATGTATGCATGGGGTGACCATGGGCCAAATAATTCCACAGACCAGGAATGATTTTTGGTAACCCTCACTGTGACCAGATATTATTAATCCTTCTGCTGCCCACTGCAATGATGCAATGATGAAGAACTGATGTGTTGTTAATGGGAGGTAATGCTCTATAGACTTCACAGAAATTCCCCTATAATTGACCAATCAATGTACCACTGTTTAAAATGTTAATTTGTTTTTAAGAGTAAATGTAACATAAGTTAACAGATGTTGTTTTAAGTAAGGCTGAGGCCAGCTATTTTCCAATGACCTTCTTGGCTCTTTTGGAAAGCTTTGCCAACTCATTCAAAAGTGAGAAGACAGAGTGGTTTCAAAACAATTATAAAAAATGCCAATAAATTTCATGCAACTCTTCTTACTTAAACAGAAGGTCAGCAATGACAAAAAAAGAGTCATTTTGAAGTCCACTTTTCATTGAAGAGGTTCTAAACCATAAAAACAAGTTTGAATGAATGTGGACAACTTGAGATCTCCCCAAAAGGTTTGGTTTTTGAAGGAATTGTACTTTCTACTGAAATGCAGATTTTCTAAAGGAGTCTAAAATTGGACACCCAAATTCAGTGGTATTTCAATATCATTATTATCATTATTATTCTTATCATTATTATTCTTATCATTATTAATATTATTATTAATATCATTATTATTATTACTACTGTGGAATTGCCTGTTCATTTTAACTGATCACTTCTGCTTTTCTATGCCCTTTATCTTATCTGTGGCCAGGACATGTAGTTACAGCTCCTCTGCTGAACCCACTTCCTCTCCTCGTGCCTTGGGGACAGATTGATTCAGAGCACTCAGCTGACCTCAGATGTTAAACAGCAATCCTACCATTTCAGTGGAATTTGGTTGGTTTGGGCAAAATCTTCAAGAATTTATGGTTCAGTGAATCCAGAAATGCCATCATACAGGTTGAGACAATTCTGCTTCCATGAAGATTCTGTATCAATTCCAAGCAGAAAACAAAAATACTTCTCAAAAGTGGGTGAACAGAGAAAAAATCTGAGGAAAATATTTTCCTCAATTTCATTCTTCTTTTGAATTACACATGTAGCATAACAAAAGTGTTACTCTGATCTTAGGTTTAATTCTCCAGGGCTTCTCCACGGGAAATACCACTGAGCCAAGCTGGTCTGTCCCCATAACAGCTTCACTGGGTGTTGTATTGTCATTGATAAAATAACCTTGGATAACATTTATACAGACATTTCGAGCTTTAAAACACCAAGGGGCCAATTAAACTTTTTCTAAACTTTTGGAAGCTGGGCTTTGGTCACCTTTCAAGGGAAAAAAGAAAAATGAGTCAGTGGTTATTTTAATTTCTCAAACTTTTAATGTCTGAATGCAGATATTTTAGCTTAGTTTTAACTCCACTTAAGTAATGAATTTGAAAAGGAGTAGGTTTAAAGTACTTGAGCACTTTCAAGGGAGTTCTTTCTACTAACTTTAACTAGGGTTATAAGATTTGGTTTTTTGTAATGTTGTGATCTAAAGTGTCTCTCAAAAGAAAATGACAGCCTTTTAAGTTTGATCTTCTAACAAATCTTACAAGCATTCTACATGATAATATTCTGCTTAAGAAACCCACATTTGTCTCTCTCATAAAGCAGATGTAGGATTTTACTACGACACTAAAATTCTTCCTTATAACTCTACACTAAAACTGCCCAAAAAAACCCTTTGGAATTTGGTGCTCAAAACACACAGGCAGATCTTTCACTGGATGTAATGAGGGCTGTAAATTTAAGTTCTGAACCTTATAAAAAATTTGATGCACACATTCCTGTTAACCAATTTGGTCTGTAAAGTTAGCCCAGACAGAAAAAAAACCAAACCCATAGACTTTTTACACTCACATCTTCAGTGTAAAATGAGCCAATTTCTGTTTCCTATATGCCAGAGAAATATTTGCATATTATATAGGTAGAAAAATATCTCTCATGAAACCACTAAACATGGCCAAATTTCCTCTAGTCATGATTTATTGTTCTGATAGTCCTCTTCAGGAAGGGAAAAGCAATGCATGTAAACCATGAAATACTCAGTGCCTTTAAAATGACTTCACTTAAAAGATGTGCAAGTGAAAAATAATTGTGTTTGAGCACATGCAAGCATTGATTTCAGTCTCCAGGCAATGCAGTTCTCTGTGTATTTGTCACAATTCAATTTACATCCACAAGCAGCAGAGGATCAGCTCAGCATCTCCAGTCAGCTGGCAGGACCCAGCAAACAACCACCAGGGGAACCCTCACCCTGCCTTACACCACCCCCACAGGGCATTGTTTGCAGGGGGATTCCGTCCCCAGCCAGTGGCTAAAGGATGATGCTTATAGAAAAGGGGCATTAAAATTGTCCCTCACCCCTCTGCCAATCAGAGCTGTAGAAAGGTTTGTTCTGGCTTTCCCCATGAAATTAGGATTCTAATCTTCGGGGGATAAATATATTCATTTTTTGGTTGCATTAATGTCTTGCCTACACCAAAACCTCCAAGAAATAAAAGTCAAACATGCAGAGAAGGATCTCACACTGTTCTCATCAAATCCCACTGTGCAGGGTATCATATCTCATGTCATGCACATCCTCAACCTACAGCATCCACTGCACACCCCTCTAAGCACATTTTGTCCAAAGATGCTGTTTCCACAATCCAAAGTATCTTCACTTTCATGAACCAAAAAATAATGTTATTTTAAAGGCTCTGCAGGTTTTAATTTCCTTGTGCTTAATGGTCACACAACCTCCTAAAGGCTCAGTGCCAATCCCATCTCCCGAGGTGCAGGAACAGCCCCAGTGCCATTACAGAGCTGTGGGACACCAACAATCACTGAGATATTTTGGTTTTCCCACTAAGCAAGAATCCATTGAAACCAATGACACAGACATCCCATAAATTCTGAATGGACTTTGCTTCATAAAAATAACACAAAATGCCCTCTCTGCCCAGCAGTCCACAGAGCAGGGCTCTGATCACACAGAGCAGGGAAGCAGCCAGCTCTTCTGCAGAGGGTTTGGACACAATTCCGCCTCATCCTATTCTCTTCAGCCACTTGGTCCCAGCCAGTTCTCGTCTGCTGCAGGGCTTTTGATGGAAGTTGGGAACACAGAAATGGATTTTCTGTTCCTTTCCTTGCACAAGTGCTGGGATCAGGGAGAGCTGAGGAGGAAAGAGATGAAGAACCCATCCACCCTGCCCATGTTCCGTGTCCCAGCTCCCAGAAGCTTCCTCATTGTTTCAAGGACATTTATACAAGTGAAAGAAAGAGCAAAGGAACCACAAACACTGAAAACAAAATATGCAGTTAATTTGCAAAATGTGGCCAAATGAGTATTTAGAGTGATGGTTTTCTACCTATTTCTGGAAGCATAATTGAGCACTTCTGGACTAGAACCACAGTTAAATTTTCTCAAAATACGAAGGTAGCCAGACTCCCTAAAAAAACTTCTCCCATCAGAATTGCAACAGGAATAATAGAAAATGATCAGCATTCTCAACATCAGATAATTTAAAATCCCAGGGACTTAGTATAATTTCCTACTCCTATTAGGTAAAGCTGTATTAAATCCCTGTTCAACAGCCTGTGCCCACCTAGAAAACAATTCCAGCATTTGACAGGAAACAGGGCCTAAACCTGCTACTTTGTTCTGGTACCTATGGTCATTTTTTACACTTATTTTGCATTCAGGCTGCTACAAAAAGAAATACAGAATGGAAATCAGGCCCGTTATATACCTTTTAAACACTAAATCTGACTTTTAGAAAATCAAGGTTATGCTTTTCTTCCCATGTAAAAATCCAACCGTATTAAAAAGTTTCCAAGGTTTCAGCAACAACAAAATTACGACTAATTTATGAAAACTGTGTTAGTGCCTGCAAACCTTCGTTGTAAATTATGCATGCGAGCATGGAAATGCTAATGAAAAGAGGATTTCATTTACAAATGATTAGTACAAATTCAGCAGTCACTATAGTTATGCCACTCTCATTTATTTTCTTGTAGAACATGCTGTTTGCCAGGTTTGGGCCATTTATTTCTACACTGTCGAGCATCAACTTTTCAGACTTTAATGTCACATTATCTTTTTTATCCAAAGAAATGTTCATTTTCTTTCCAGGGCTTAGTAAAATGAAGTCCTTGGGTTCGAAGGTAACTCTTTTGATTAAAACATTTGTAGGAGGGCTGCAACAAAAGTGATGCCCTTTTACAGACAAGGAATTGCTGAAATTACTGTGGTTTCTACTAATGTGTTGAAGAAAATGCATATGAATATAATCACTTTCACCAGAGCTTAGAAAAGATTTTTCCACTCAGCACACAATTTTTAATTTTTTTAAGAAATTCCCTTCACAGTAGGGTTTTGGTAGGGATTAGACCTCCCTAGAAATAAAGAAAAAAGCAAAAAACCTCAGTGAGTCAGCATTCCAAAAACATTCTACAGGCCTTTAAATGAGAAGAATCCATAGTGAAAGGCTAAATCATTATTTTTTTTCCCAAAGATCCATGTTGGCTGGAAAATCAATAGTGCCTTATATGAAACATATCCAAATGGAAATGAAAACATGGGTTCTAGGGAGTCATAAAAACTTATTGTAGAAATCCCTTCAAGGTTTATTATTAAATAAATAGAGAATGTGGATCTTTGCAGTGGTGGTGAAGTTCTGTGGATTGTGTTAGAAGAGTTTGAGGCAGAAACAATATTTTTTTCCACAAGGGAATTTGCTACTTTCTGCTAAATCCATTAAAATATGTCAGGCTGGGAAGTTTCGGAAGTTTCAGCACTGAGGTCCTGTGTTTAGATGCAAAAGGAGACTTTTGTGCTTGTTTCTGGGGGTTTTTAGAAGGCTCAGAGCTGAAGTTTGGTCAAGTCAATAAAAGTATTTGCAAGTCTGGAAAGGCTGAGGAATTATACAACTGGTCCTATAATTCTGGCCTGGAAAACAAGCCACACAACCCCACAAAATCAGCCTGTGAGCAGACTATTAAAAAATACTAAAATTGTGGGAAAACAAACTTTAGGCCTACATCAGACAATGATCTGATTGCATGATCTACCCAAAGCAAATACATCCATAACGTGCAGTGCACATTTGCCTTTGACAGCTTTATTTGTTCATTAAACATTTATGTTTGATAGCTTTTAGCATCCCAGTCCATGATATTCATCTAAACTTGGCTAGAAAATTAACAGCTTAAGTAGTCCATATTTTATCATATTAACCTCTCTTTGTGTTTCTACTGAGCAATTGGGATAAAAACGGGCCTAAATCACACATTTCAGGATGGAATTTTAAGAATGCTTTTGCTAATTTTAATTGTTTGGGGTTTTTTTCGTGTTATGTGGTGCAGCTCCTCTCTCTGATAACTTGGTAACAGCAAATTGATTGCAATCACTCAGCCTAAAATGGGATTTCTTTTATAAGCAAATCAAGAACATGACTACTGGGAAAGGTTTAGCTATCAAATTAACATTGTAACCTGCTTGGAAACTATTTCCTACCGAACAGTATGTGGAAAGATTTCCAGGAAACTCATGCTATATATAGGACTTTAAATAGCATTTAAAAACAATTATTCATACACTTTTAATTTCATGTTCTATTAGCTAAATGCATCTCCTGCAAATCTAGCTAAGTGAAGGAGCTGGGATGAGGGCAGAGAGTGAAATACTTCCTATAATTTAATGATCAGAATAATCAGAAGTTATCCTCCAATAGGCCATGAGCTTAAGAAAATATAACAATTAAAACTTTTAGGATTTAAAATTATTTATTGTATGAAATAGTATCAAGGAATTATTCAAGCAGAGAGTTTGAGGGTTTACAGGCAACGTGTGGCTGAAAACAAGAAAAACCCATAATGGACCTGCACACTGTACAGAAAAGATAAGGAACTGTGGAATCTGTGTGATCTTCTACCAGGTTTATTCCAAGGGCATCCTCCTTTTCTTCAATGACATTGTGAAGACTTGGCAAACATTTCAAATTAAATGGGATTTTCTGGTCATTTAAAATGTCTTTAAGCTTAATTTAGTGATATCTTTGCATTCAAACAATGCATGCCTGAAAAAAAATTGGTGCCAGACATGGCAGTTTCAAAGACACAATGTGCACGAGATGTTTTCTGAGGCAGCAAAAATGATTTTTTAAAGTGTGCTCTTATTAATTTCTTTATTTTTCAGTACTGTTGACCAACTTATCTGCTTGTGAATTTGCTGTCTGTAAGGCAGCAATCACCAGTATCTCACTGTATCACAAGGCAGAAAATCCCTGTTTTTCTGGGAAATGCTTCTTTTCCCAAGCAGCCATCAAGGGAAGATGAGAGTGAGTGGATGCACAGGAAACCGTACCCAGCAAAGCCTGAACGCCCTCCTGGCTGGTCAGACACAAAACTTCATCTTGCTCACAATCTCCAAACTGATGGCTCAGAAACCTCTCAGAGAAATATTAAGCAACAAAACCAGGTATGCAACAAATTATGAGAAGGTTAATAGAGAAAATCTGAACACTTGAAAGCAGGAATAATTACTCCTCTAGGAGAGCACAGCATCAGTCAGCTGTCACTCTTTCTTACGAGTTCTTTCTCTGTAAATCTGCATTTTAATTTCAATCTTATATGCCCATTCAATCTTTTGCTGTTGCTTGCTAAGAAAACAGAAGTAATCAGGTCTCACCCGCATGAAACAATGATTTGTCTTCCAGGACAATTCATCTGCTTTGGTTCCCTGCAAATCGAATCCACTGAAGTTGTGAGGCTTCCATAATGGCACACACGAGTTGAAAATTTGGTTGTGATGTCAATAATTTCACACAAAGTTGACAGTAACTTGATAAGGTGCTGCCTTTATTAGATCTGTCCCATTGTTAACAGAAACCACCTCTGAGACAAGTCCACATTTCACAATATCCCCATTTCTGTGCTCTCACCTGTTCAGCAGCTCGTCAGTCACACACACTTCATTTTATCCTTTTGGCAACTAGCTTAAACATTTTGATGCACAATTTTCTTATCAGGACAATAACAATATTATCTAAGGGCAAAATCCACCCTGATGTGCATGTGCTGTAAAGCAGCTGCGATGATGACAGCTGTCAGGACGAGCTGGGAAAGAGGAGCAGGGCAGGAATCACTGATGTGATGTGTAAGGAACTGGGTGTGCTGATGGTCAGCTCCATCATCATCCCAGTCCTGAGTTCTCAGTTTAAATACCCCTTTTGGAAAGCAGAAATGAAGACATGAGGGAATAACAGCATCAGAAATGATTGATGTGCGACCCACATCTCCTGTGTTTGTGCACTTTCAGGTTTTCCACAGTTACTTTGTCATCTGCCAAATCTTATGCTGTAATGAAACCTTAATCTAAGTCAGCAGACACAAAGGTTTCACCCCTTGTTATAACTGATTTGTCACCAAATTTTGGATGAACCCAGTGTCTCTAGACTATTCACGTGCATCTAACACAGAACAGAATCACCTTATACTGATGAAGGACTTGGTAAATGCTCTTTTGAAGGGAAGGATCCAGAAGTTGTTCCAGAAAATGAGGCATGAAAAGCCTTCAGGAATTCCAGCCTAGATTAGTGAGCATGACTAGATTGAGCTGTGCAAGACTGAACAAGCTGTCATAGTGACAGTGACAAGATTGACAGGAAAGACATTTTCCTGCTTTTCTTCTCCCCCAGCCACCACACACCTTCCATGGGAAGTGGCCTCCGTGACAGAATGAAGATGGATGATTGGCAGTGCACAGTGCAAATACCAGGTTGGCATTTCAAAAAACTGAGGGGATTCTGAGGAAGCTTGTAAATCCTCACAAAGATACTGATAGGTTTGTTCTTCACCTTATTGATATAAAAAAGGAATTCAGAATGACAGAACAGGGTGATGAATGAAAAGTAAACACTCTAGTCAGGTATTTTGGCCCAACATTTCCTGTATTTCTCATATTCAGCTCTGGCATGTTTGATATTGAACTTCTCCAGTGGAGCTTAACATCTTCAGCACCAAGGCAGACAGAACAGCATTTCTGATGGTATCTGATTTGTTCTCATAAAACTTGTTATTCCACATACACAGCTAATTTCAGTTTCTGCTGCTGATGTGTGACTGCCAGAGAAAGCACCTTCCCCAGTTCTGCATGAGTTCCTGAGGGGCTGCTGCCTTCACTCCTGTCAGAGAAAACTTCTCTGAAGTACAAGTTCAGTGATTTAACTGGGGCAACAGTGCAGCTGCTCCTCCTCAGTTCTTCATCTGTGTACGCATTTCACCCACAGCTGCAAATTGAACAGGGAATTTCAGGGAAAAAAAGAACCTTTTAGTAAAAGCCAGTCTTGTTTCTATCATTTTTCTAAGTAGGGTTGTGATCAAATCTCCACTGCCTATTGCAAGAACCAGAGGAAGCCTCTTTAGCTTCTATAACGTAACGTGACTGGATCAGTGTTACATTGGGCATATAGAAAAAGACTTGGACGAGAGTGCAGTGCAATGTCTGATACAAATTTCAATTTCTTCAATACCCATCTGTCAGTAAACACCCAGGAAAAAATACGCAGCCCTGTTTTGTTAATCCGATTATCACAAAGCCCTCTGTAATTTTCCCATCTGGTTTTTCTAGTGCTAGGTGCTCCTCTAGGAAGGCTTTTGAAATTAAGACCTCTTGGAAGGAAAGAAAACCAAACCAGGGTAGAGGTAGTGTCAGTTTTCTTTGCTGATCACTTAGGGCAGGGGTGATGAGGGCTGGCAGTGGGGCTGCAGTGTGTCAAAGGATACTCAAAAAGTGCAAACATCTTTTATTGAGAGCTCTACAAAGGGGTTCAGCAAGATGCTAATCTTGCTGCTATTACCCCATAGATAATCCCAGCAGAATATATATTTATCTCAAAACTGTGTTTTATGACATTTTAGGGAGGGGGAAAAAATTAAGATTACTTTAAGATTTTTTCTCCTTAAAAGGTTTGGGTTTTTTTATAACACCTGAGTCTAATGGAACAGACATAAGAAATTGACTACTAAAAGAAGTCTCACAGCCTCTCTGCTCCATAAGAAAACCTAATGAACTTGAATTTTAATCTTACTTTTTCATTAAAAAAATGTTTTTAATGTTTAATTTTTGCTTTTTCATGCTAAATGACTGAAAGAGCCTAAAAAATTAGCCTAACCAAAATTGGGAGCAATCACCATGTTTTATTAACTTTGAGGATCATCTTCTGGAAAGCAATCACAAAACTATTGAATATTTTACTTTTCTCATCTGTGATCTTTTCTTCTGTCTCATTAGAAAACAACCCAGTGAATAAATCTTTCTGTGCCCAATTCTGTATATTCAGCTCCCATTAAACACATTGTAAGAGATCTCAGCATCTCAAAAGAACTCACTTCTCATCTGCCTCATCTCTCCTGCAGTCTTCAGCACCAAGTTCCTCCAAACCTACCTAGTAAATGTCTAGATTTTTCAGTTTGATGTGTCTCTGTGTTCTTTTCCCGTGCTCTTTATATCACCCAGCCATGTGTGACTGATACCCATAATTGAACTAAGGTAGCTGGTTAGCTGATACATAGGTTGACAGATATTTTCTGGAACTCCAAATGAAACGTGAGGAGTAAACAACCAGAAAGCAGATTTTCCCCAGGAAAAGAGAGGCTGTTGAAATTTTCCACTGAAAATGGATTCTTCCTTTAATGGGGATGCTGCAGTTGCTCTTAGCAGGAAAAATTCACAGTGAAAGCTGTTCTACTCTCTGTTTTATTAGGGGAGAATTTAGGTATTATTGTACTAATGCTTATCACTCAGACAGCAGCACAAATCTTTTTGTTATTTTATCTTTCCTCTCTCCTTGGTTTTCACAGGAGTTTGATAACTGATCAGCCCCTGGGCTCTTTTATAATTTGAGGTAGTGCAGGAAAGCATCGCTCCAGGAGCCGTGTAATCCCATTGTCTGTGCCACACGAGCTAGGATTACATGGAATCCTATTTTCTCTGATCACAGCAGGTGCCAGGAGAGGTACACAAGGTTTCAAACAGGAAATTTGGGCTACAGAAGATGTTCTCTGATAATACCTGACGGAGGCCTGTGTTTGATGTTCCCAGTGCCCCCTGGTTTGGAGTAGAACCTTCTGAGAGCCACAGGTCACTTCAGAAACAAGTGGTTTTGATCAAGCTACAAACACTTTTAGTGAAGTTTTCTCATATCTTCAATAATTCACCATGGTTCTGTCACCCTTTGCTGCCAGTGACTCCTTCTGTCCTATACCAGGGCCCTCACAAAGGGCAAGGAATCGATCATTTCTGACCATAACCCCCAAATTTCCACCCAGAAAAATTCCACCTGGCCTGAGAGAACACTGCTGGTTATCACATTTCTGTGCAACAGGAGCTGAGCTCAGAGACTCCCTCAGACCTGCAAGTGTTCCTCAGATTTAGGTACAAATATGGTTTTACAGGCCAGGCTGGAAATACTGGTTAGAAGAACAGGAAAATCAACCTCTTAGGTGGGGTGATTTGTTGTATGGCAGGTCAGCTCCTTTCTCTTTTGAAGCAGCCTGTGGAGCAATTCTGGTGGCATCCTACAACAAAACACAAATATACCTTAATATTAAATAGAAAAAAAATATACCAGTTTTCTATCTTAGTAGAAAAGTAGGAAAATGTATTTCAGGCTAAAAAAAGAAAAAAAATGAAGAAACATTAAGTTCTGGAAAGCCTATTTCTTAGGATTATTTCATGACCTTGCCTAATTTTGTCTTTCATTTTCATCATGGGACCAGGACGAAGTCCTATGGGAACATGATAGGAATTGCTGTTCTGACATCTAATGATAATTGACTTTGGTTTTGGTATGAATGAGTTGCCTGCAGTTTATCTAAATAGAAAACCATGCAGAAAACACTGCAGGCATAATGAATATTTGAAATACCTTACAGCCGTTTTAGTAGCTTAGTTGTCTTTTAAGAGAGCTTTTCAAAAAGAAAGTAGATTCTATGTATTTTAGTTAAGTTTAAAGCAGATTTAGAGGTGCAATTTGCAGATTGCCAAAGTCCATTAGCCTGATGCCTGGTTAACATATGGCCCTGTACCTCTGAGGGAGGATGAGCCAAAGAAGAGGCTGGAAGAATTAAGCCAAAAGATCTGAAGCTGATTGATTGTGTACAAATAAACCACCCAAAAACCTATAACCTGGCTATTGAGAAAGTTACAGATTCTGGTAATAGTACAAAAATCTGAAAGAGATGAAATATCTCTGTTCCTTTTGAAAATAAATCTTGGTCTAACGTGTTCAGTGTGGTAGTGCCGAGCTGAAATTCGCTCTTATTCTCCCATTTCCAGAACCATAATTACCAACATACCTCCTAGTAAAGCATGTTCCAGCCTTCTACTGCAGCACAACTTCCCTGAAATCACTTTCTCATTTCATTACTGCCCCTACCATTCATTTCTAATGGTTTGTGGCCTCTTTCTCCACATATATCCTTAGCCCTGCCTTTATTTTCTGCCTTAAAAATATCACTTTTGTTTCTACTGAAGGGCTGAGATTATATTTAGCTGTTGTAAACAATCAGTTTAGAAGAGAGTAAAGCTTGTTTGCTCAAATATTTTCCCATATTTCACTGTATCCCATGGATTTTAGGGTGAACAGATTGTATAACAACCCACATCTGCTCAACAGGTCTGCCAACCTAAAGCTGAACAGCTCCTAACCCCTCAAACCATCCTGTCCCTGTCTCCCTTCCTATTTTTAGACTGAGCTAAGAAGGCTTTGTTTGTCTCTTGTCACTTCAACTGGATCATCTGAAGATGATTCTGCTTAGTCTAATTAGGCCTTTTCTCCTTCTCCCCATAAAGGGGGGAGTGAGAGCAAAGGGGGGTGACTCAAAAGGGCAGAACCCTTCAGCCATCACAGAGATATCCAGGTGACACAAGGCAGGGACTTCCACTGAGAGTCACATGTGAAGAGGTTTGTCAGCTGAAGGCACTCAGGATCTGTCACCCCATCCGTGCCCTGTCCTTGGGAAAACACACTGTGGGGACAACCTGGACTGAATTTCTTATTGATCATTAACAGGTAGCAAGAATTATTGCAGGTTAAAGACAGTAGGGAGATATGAGATAAAATGGAAAGTGAAGCAAAAATAGAAAAACTTAACATCTGTTCAAAAGGTGTGGGGATATTTATAGATCTTAATGTAAATATGCACTCTAAAGCCAGCTTTCATTGTCATAAATTGTCATATTTTCCCCAGAGATGCTGCGCCACTGAAGAAGGAAGCAGCAGATCTTTATGAAGCTGGATGACATAGCTACAGCTAGCTCCCAATTAAGAGTGGAAGGGAGTCTCTCCATCAGGCACTCCAGCCATTAAGATGCAGTTCACACCATGCATGTCTCTGAGAAGTTTGCAGTCTGTGAAAGCGAAGGTGAAGGTCAAGGAGTAAACCACAGAAACCTTGGCTACCTGCAGAGTCTGCAATCAAGATGTGTGCAGTTGATACATTCTCATATTATTCCCTGAAATGATGTCTTTTCTACCCATAAATGTGGTCACTGCATTGCTGATCACCAAGGCTTTGTAGTACAGTGTTGTGAGGTGCTTTATAAAACTCATGTTTTCAAGGCAGCTCATCAGGGAATTGAAGCAGCTAAGATGTTGATAATCACTAGACCTGAAGCAGATCTGACAGCCAAAATTCCAGTCTTTCTCAAAAACCCTTTTGCTCAGAGGTATTTGCTGTAAACAACTTTGGTTCATCTGTAGTCAAAAGCAGTGCTGGTATTTCTTGTCTGGATATCACCTTCCCTTGCAAAGCCCCCTGCCCATCATGCCCTGCTGTCTTTCAGGCAGGGCTAGAAATAATTCTTTCCTGCCCAATAAATTACCAACAATATTTAAAAATGAGTCAGTCACAACATGATTTTCATGAACGTTGAGCAGAAAATTCTTTTTTCTGCTGGAAGTTTTTTCCTTATACAACGCCTTGTTTTGGCACATAGACATCCTCACTCCCATTAAATATCAAACATTTCAAATAATCATCTGAGCACAATTCTTTATTTGAACGGAGCTTTGATCTTGAAGAACTAAATAACTCAGATGGCTCGTATGAGACTGCTAATTCCAGCCACACAATAAAAAGGAAACCTTTTCTGGTGAGGGCAGCTCACACAAAGTTTTGAGAGAGCAGCTTCCCCCACTGGAGGTCACAGACACACAGAGTGGATCATTGACAGAAGAGGGGCAAACAAAACTGCCTCCCAGGAAAGACCAAGCAATAGCCAAAACTAAAGAAATGCATGCAGGAATAAATAAAAGAAACTGTCTTCATGCCTGGGGTCAGACTGGGACTGGCAGAAGTGCAGCAGCTCCAGGTGTGCTCAGGAGGTGAGCACAGGCTTGAAGTCCACAACCAACCACATTCAATCAAACCCTAAGCATTTCTTTTCTCTCAAACCATCTTATTTTTCAGAAGGACTCAGCTTTTCATTCACTGGAGCTGCTGGGTGGTATTCCTTTCCAGGACCTGGACATCTGGTTTCTACTCAGAAGCTTTTTGCTAAATAATTCCACTGATTTCAGCAAGCCCGAGGCAAAGCAGGAATAAACAAACCAGAAAAACACCATGTAGAGAGTCTGGTTCTACAGCACTTCAGTCACAGCAAAAACATTCCTGTCCTGGACCTCTGCACAGAGGGAAATCAGCTCCCATTATCACTGCCTTTGTTTGTCGGCTTATGGCACTGGTTTGCAATTCTGCAAGTCAGACTGGTTTTGATACTGGTCCAGCTCCTTTCACAATCTTCATTTTCAACCTGTCTCTTCACAGAAGGGCTGGGAGGGAGGGCAGGAGGTTCTTTTTATTCTACGTGCTGCCTTGCTTCTGCCTGTCTTGTTACCACTAATGATCTTAAACACTTTTCCCAGCATTTCATCAGTATAGCATTTAATTGGGTAATCACCTGCTGAAGTAAAAATAATGTTTCTAGGCAGTCCATCTGCCTTTGCAACACAGGGAAAAACAGGTTTGAGCAGGTAGGTGCAAATGCACGCCTTGTATTTTGATGATCAACTGGTTTGAATGGGACTTGAGGGAAAAGATTCGCTTCAAAATAAACCTTCCCCCTCTGCTACCTCTTCTGTTATAGATCAGAGAGGAATTTGGGGGCTACATCCTGAGTAACAGATTAAAAACCTTTATGTTTCCATTCTTTTGTTCCAGCAAGCACCAATGTCCAGTGCAGACTGAGAACATTTGGTGACTCTGTACAGCCCTTTCTCATCTTCAGCTGAACATGGCAACTTGGAATCACTTGGTATCACAGCAAAGGCAGCCTAAACAAAACAGGCAAAAAATCATTCTGGATTTTTGCAGCCAGACAGAGGGCCTTTAAAACCTAAAAGAATTTTTCAAAAACCTTAAATAAGGTTTGTGCACATGACAAGATCTGAATTCCCAAAATAACTACTTTATACTAGACTATAAATACAGGTTTAGCATGAGGTAAAAGAGAAGTTTCCCTTGTGTGCCACTAAACTGGTAAAAAGAAAGGACAAACCAATTAGAGGGATTAAAAATTGACGGAGAAACTCTGTAACATTCCACAGGAGCCCCTAGTATTTGATAAATTCATAAGCTCCTTGAAAAGAATGAAGAATTAGGTGACAAAATTTGCTTAAAGCAGAAAACAGCTGGGACTTCTTCAGCATGGGTAAGAACAGAGTTGAGGGGACATAGGATGACTGACTATAGACTGATAATTCACCATGCCTTGCAGCATAAGATCCATAGGGATGAGAGCATGTGGCAGCAGCTTGAACATAAAGAGCAAAGATGTAAATCAAACTTGTCCTTCAAAATTCAGAATTAAAATGATGGAATACCTTCCAAAAGGACAGGTTGGATGTTAATATGCAGAGAGATTAAAAACCTCTTAGACAAATGGAAGAGAACTCCCTCAAGTGCTATTAAGCAAAATGGTGTGAATATAATATTCTGGTGAAGAACACCACAGACAGAAATATGAAGAGCCATAACTAGAGAAATATCTCTACATTTGCTCTGCTCTAACACTTTTTTCTGCAAGCATTTGCTACTGCCTGTTGTGTCTGTTGATTTCTCCAGGGTCATCTGGACTCTTGGACTGAGCTGTTGCAGACAGGCCTTTGGTCTCAGAGCCCTCTGCCCTGTGCATGCAGTTAAAAGAGTTTCACCTTGGAGCACACAGACGTCGAACGGAGCAGTTTTCCATCTTCCCTTGCAGCCACTCTACTCAAAGAGGGACCCTAAAGCTACTGATCTTCTGTTGTGCATGGAATGAAAATCAGACAAGAGAGAAGAAAGGAGAAATCTAATGATAGTCAAGGGATACTGTGTAAGCCTTTCCAAAAGTAGAGAAAAAGCAACAAGCATCACATAAATAAAGAAAATAAAGACCTGAAGCCATAAAATGAACAAAAGAACAAACCCTCCATCCAGCCAACCAAAAAACAAGCTAGCCTTTCCCCAAAACACATATCTGTTGGGTATAAAGAAACCTATTTCTTAAAGAAGGATTTTAAAAGCAGCCTAAGTCTGGGCTGTATTTCCACCATTCCTTGATTAAGAGCAGCACTTAAGGATAACAAGCAGGCTTGTGTTGTACATGGCCTTGTAAATAAAGTATGAGGGAGATAAACGAACTTTTACAACTTTTCTGGGAAAGCTGGGAAATTAATGGAAACCGCCTTAGCCCTAAGATAGTTTCTCCCAAATAACAGAGAAAATCAATTTACATAAAAGCCCCGACTGCTATTGTTAGCCTACTTCCAGAGCTCCTGCTTCCTTGTTTAAAGTTAGCCTGCACCTCCAAACCACACTGCAATTTCTATAGATGGATTCTTTCCTCACTTTCCAGCACCATTAAGACCCTCCAGGATGTGTTTTACCATCCTGCTCATCCAAACCTCCCACAGCAGCCTCATACATCACCCCACACCTCGAGGCGTGTGTTAATTGACCAATAAAACACACCTGTAGCATATCAATGTTCTAATAAAACACTCCACATATTCTGTAAATTTTGTGCTATCAGTTCTCCATCAATTATTTATTAAGAGCCAGCATAATAATTATCTGCTGGGCAAGGTGCAATAACATGAGGACAAAACAGTGCAAAATGCATTTTATCACCTCCTCTCTACAGTTCCAGTCTTTGTGGCACACTGCATATTTATAAGTGCTTGAAGTGAGGTAAGATTGAACTCTTCAGCTCTAAATCTTCATACTCGATTCACCAAGGGATTGCTTTGTTGAAATTAACAAAATACAGGGCTTCTTATAGTATTTACTTGCATCAGGTTCTCTTAGTCCTGACATTAGTGATCCCCTTCTGCATAGAATCCATAGCTTCATCCTTTGTGAGTCCTCCTTAGCTGACTCTGTATTTGTGTTAGTGAACAGAAATATTTCCACTAAAAAGATGCTGTAAGGTCCTTTCAGGACTAAATTTTTTTTTAACTTTCAGTAGAGAATATTTAGAGTATCTCCAGATACAATTAGCACATATCTAAAATGAGGGTGTTCCTTGCCTGCAGAATTAAGAGCCAGCGTGGACTTCAGTGACCTTGTCAGTTTTCAAGAGGTGCCCTATTTAGGTTGAAAATACTTTGGATTTTTTAATAAATATTATGGTTAAATCCAGATACGGCAACAGCCAAATAGAAAACAGATAAAGGCTTGAAATAATCACTAAAACATAACTCTTAAACAATTCCTGATTCTTTTCTCCAAGGGGAAGTTAAAATTCATACTGCTACAGTTTGCAGACTTAGATGATTAAAACACAGCAGATCCCTTTCTTTCCTCCGTGTTCTTATTTATTGCTGCCTTTACAAGATAAATGTTTCATGAAGTTGAAAAGAATTAAAATCAAGACTTACAGAAGTGACTGAAATGAAAGGAGAATCAGCAAATGCATGAGTATAACTTTAAAGATTATTCTGTTGCCTCTTGTTCAAGAGACAGTTCTTATTTTGATGACAAATGAAGGATACGGGAAAAAAGAAAGAGCTTAAGGTAAGTAGAAGTTAAATGGGAGAAAATGATCATCACTGTTATTCTCAATTCTTTGTGGACATCCACCTGAAAGCTCTCACTAGCTCTAAGAACAGGTGAAAATCCTGGTATACATAGCTCTTCATGGAAAAGAGAATGCTCATCTCCATCACCTTCAATCTGCCACACATTGTTTGTGCCACTAAAGTGTGTCTTAAAACAAAATACAGGAATGGCAGCAGTGCAAATATAAGACAAATAAAAGCTTTTATTTTCTATTGACTATTCAGATGTACCTTTAGGGTCACGTTTCTGCCTGTAATTTACTCAATGCTTCGGTTCTGTGTAATGGTGTCCTGGAGTGGCTGTAGGATACTGTATCCCCCATCGTCTGCCCTATTGCAGACATGAATCCTGTGCCTTTCTGTGTCGTTAGGCTGGGTCTGAGAGAAAGGGAGAAAAAAAAAGCTGAGTGGTTTGTGCTCAAGGGCACACACACTGCCCTGTGTTCCTGGCTGCTGCAGAGCAGAGGAAAGCACCTTCCTGCATCTCCCAGCTCTCGATTCCTTTCCTCAGGAGAGAGACAGAGAGTTCAACTCCTTTGCTTTTCAGCTAGTCCATGAGCTGAGGTAAAAAAGTTTTTTTTCCTGTGACTTTGGCTTGTTTTTCTTTTCTTCTGGACTGTTCAGCACCACCAGAACATCACTGGGAGGCCCTACACCTTCCCCTGGAGGGGCCCACACCAAACCCCAGCTCTGGAGAGGAGAGAGCCACGTCCACAAGGGCTTTGAATTTTACCAGGTTCCCTCCACAGCGAGAGGTTTTATTATTTAACATTATTCTTTTTTTCCCTGTGCCTGCATGCACTCTGCTTGTTAAATAAATAACTTTTCTTTTTCACTTTCTTCCAAGGAAAAATTCTTTCCGAACCTGGTGGGGGAGGGGGGGCTGAAATCTGCCTTCTATCAGAGGAAGTTCATTTCGGACGTTCCTCTGAATTTGTCTCAAACTGGGACAGATGGAAATTACTTTTGTTGAAATTTTGCATCTGCAAACATTTACCCTGCTCACGTGGATCACTCAGAGCCGAGAAACTTCAAGTGAAGAGAGAAAGTTACACTCAGCACCGCACACAAGGTTCAGCCTTGGCCTCTTCAGATGTATCTGTAAGAGACTGAGGGAATTTATCCCACAGCAGAAATTGTATTATGTCATGAAGTACTAAACAAATTGTTTCTTCTTGTACAAGAGAGGTTATAAACCATACTCTCTGCCTAAATATTAATCAGTTTGGGGCTGCACATGTAAATAATCCCCCCAGATGTCTCCAGGAAGCAGAGATGCTTGAGAAGGCAAAGCTTCCTCACGTACAAATAAGAAGGAGCAGGACGATCTGCAAAACCTCATAGATATTTTAATTTGGTGTTGGTGCAGAATGCTCAAATAGGCAGGAAAAACCTTCCACGATGACAATATTCAGAGTGTTTTCTGAAATGTCAGAAACAAACATTAAATATATCAACAATATTTCAATGTAACTATGCAAAACTGGCAGAGCATTCAAAGAATGCCTCGAGAGGAAGGAAACCAAATGTTCTACTTTCATCAAAACAAGACAATAACTCATTTCAAAAGTGTAATTTCGAGGAGATGCAACAAATGCTCAGAAAACAGTATTATGGGTTTAGTAAAATATGTGAGATATTTTCTGCAAAATCTAAAAATTATAATTTCCTCAGTAAGGGATCAAATTACCATTCTCATTCAGAGTAATAACAAAGAGCTTCAATATTACATGTCAAAACAAACTTACTTTGCACATTCAACCTAATTTTATTTCCCTGTTTGTTTGGATTTTTCCCTTGAATATTGAAAATGCACCTTGGAAACTTGTCACTTTTTATACTGAGTACAAAATAAAGAATTCAAAACAAACCCAGTCCCACTGTGAGTTTTGGCATTACACACTGGGTCTAAAATTATTAAAGAGGTAACAATAGTGTAATTATTAGTTATATTTTGGAATAATATTTTAATAATATCATTCAGCAGGTTATAGGTTAGAGCTTTATTGTGAGAAATAGTCCTGAAGAACAGATTATGGCTGCTAATTTGAGTGTCACCTGAAATGGAAAAAAAATATTTCCTCATATCTTCCTGATTTGCTATTTTTCTATGTCTTTAGGTCAAACTGGAAAAAAACCCTAACTTTTCATTAATTTTGTAGCTTGTAAGTAATGAAGGTTTATATGGAAATGGAAACTGAGCAGACCAGAACTGCCTCTTTTGTGGCATTTCAATCTGGCCTGAAAATAAAGATTTTAGGTGTGAAGCTCTTCAGAGAACTTGCCCATTAAAGCATTTATTTTCATATTAATATTTTTAACTTCATACTTTCAATGTGCCAAGAATAGCCATTTTAACTGAAAATAAATATTGACCTAAATCATAAGATATGGGTTTCCAGATCCACAGTCCTATTTACCCTATCAAACAGAGAGCAATCACTCTGCAAATTAATTTATAGGTAAAATAATTATGCTGCCCTATATCTTTCATAAAGGTCCTAATTCAAAGAATTTTGCGTTTTCCTTCTATTTAAGAAGTTATTTGTGAACAACAGTTAATTATTAACAAGGAACCGTTATATTTACTTAAAAAGCCTCTCAGCAAGCATCTAAACCAGGATCAAAGTGAGGTGAGGAAATAGAACTCTTAAATCAACAGCTGCAAAATAATTTGCTCATTTTCATGTTATGTGAAAGAAGAAGCGTGGAAGTGCAAGATTTGAGTCAGTTTTCTGGTATCCAAAGTTCAGCAAATATGGCCTATTTACAGACATTTTTGTCTCTCTCAAATGTAGGTTTTTCTCTTTTTTCCCCTTTTTTTTTAATATTATATCTGTGCAAGGTCCTCATATTGTTTGAATCAAATACTTGTTTCCCCCCTCACACCTTAGTTTTGTTTTGTTTGTTTTTTTTTCTTTTGCCTTATAATGAAGTGTTTTGATCCATCAGAAACAAAAATCCCAGGACAGATTATAATGGAACAAGATATTTATTTGCTCTGACTTGGCATAAAGTGAAGCATGTGAAATTAAATCCTGCATTAACATGAGAGCAATACACGCCTCAGCATGGATTTAAACACAGTGGATCTTGTATTTCTTTTCTTGCCAAATCCTTTTAAAATGGTATTTTAGGACAGCAAATATTTAATAGGATAAAATGCTACAAAAGAAACAACATTTAAAATAAGAACAATGAAACTCCAGGGAAAAATCTCTGCACCACACAAAGCTATTTGACTTCTGGCTAATATTTATCTATTATTTCTATGGGCTGTAGAAAGAACCAAGTTATGAATTAGTAACAGGATGATTATTTCCACATAAAACACGTCTAGGAAGCTGGAAAAGCACAAAACCTTTTCTGCATTCTGCCTCAGTCAATATTCCTTTTTTTCACACATTTCAAGAGCATTTCAATGGTAATGGACATAAGTACAACACTGGACTGAGCACCAAAACCAACAACGAGCAAACTCCTAGGAAAAAGTGCACAGCAATATCCATTCAAATTCATCAGCACTTCTGTTCCTATTGAAAACTTCTGAAATATTGATTAATTCTTTCTGTTTGCTCTTTCATATCCCAAAACCAGAGCTCTTTCCCCTTGACAGCTGACCACGCTTTAGTGCTGAGTTGCCACGCTCTGGAGGGGAAGAGCTTTGCCTCTGGCAAGAACCCTTCAAAGAGTGTTTGACTCCCACCTGAGTAACCCCTGTGGGCAGGATGACAAGGAGCTCCCATTTCACACAGCTTTCCTTACACACATATATACATACATGCATACATACATACATACATACATACATACATGCATAAGCACAAAATGCGTCTATAAATCTGAATTAACACTGGGAAGAGCAGCTATGAGTGCTGACATCTGACTGGAGCTATCTGGATGTTAAGAATCTGCTCTGAGTTAGTCGTGATCAGAGGAGAGAAAAAAGCACCTGGAAATAACGTCTGAGGTAAAATGAACCCCCCCAGGAGGCAGGTGGAGCTCATGTGGTGCCATGGGGAAGTCCAGATGATTAACTCAGACAGACACCTCACCTTGAGATGGGCTAAGAACCCAGCTGAAATGAAAGCCAAAGCTGCTACCCCCAATATCATTCTAAAATTAACATGTATCTTCTGATTAAACTCAAGATTAACTTGTATTTTTCATTTAAAATTCAATTTAAAACTCAACAGCTTTATTATTCTAGAATGATAAATCAGTTATTTTAGTTATTCAGTTTGATGCCAATTCTACTTCCTATCCAGCAAGAAATTGTGGAATATATGTTATTAGTACTTGTATTGCTCTGCTGCAATCCTGCTGGCTGTAACCTTAAAAGGATAGTTCTGTGCAGGACATGGCCTCAGTAGGGGCTGGGAATGACAAATTAAATATCATGCTTTAGGAAGCCAGAGGTAGGATTCACATTTGTAGAAAGACTAAAATAGATTAAAACATAGTGCAGTTAAAAGTGAGAAGTGCACTAATAATCAGCTACTCATTTTTCAGAGGAAAAACAAATAGGAAAGAAACACCTCAGCTGTTAAACAACAAATAAGACTGTGTGGAGAAAAAGCAAAAATTGAGTGCAGGGGCAGTGGTTATGGTACAGTCACAGTTCTGACTCCATCACCTGGTCCTTGGGTTCAGCCAGGCAGAGCTGCACAAGGTCCAGCCCCCAGTGCTGGAAGGAGCAGAGAGGGGACAGGCAGCACTTGGCCTTACCAAGGCAGCACAGCCTCAGAACGCAGCAAACTCTTCATCCATGTCAGTGGAACAGACAAAATGATGAGTTTTGTCTCTGAATCAATGCATATGTGCAACAAACCACACACAATTTCAGAGAAAATAATCTGGTTTCAGATGCCTCCACAAAAGCTGAATCTGCCAGAAGAGTGCTGTGCTGGAGGTCTGTTGGTGGCTTCACTAAGCTGTGTTTATATTTACAGGTCACAGTCTATTGCTTGATATTTTTTCCTGATTAAAAATGTTTTGTCATGAAAACATCTCTATGAATTATATTCTCTCAGTCACAAAGTTAAAAACCCCCTCTTAAATAGCATTCCCATTGGCTTTCCTGGACGGGATGCAATGCCACCCTACCAAACATAGGCACAGGTGTAAGGAGGGACTTTAGTCCATGGCTCTTCTGTCTGGTCTTGCCAGGAGGCTTTGGAATCAAATTGCAACTTTCCTCTATTAAAGCTCAAAGGAGAAAATGCAACTAAAAACACTAAACCAGTATGGTGGAGTGAATAAGGCACATTTTCCTGAGCTGGCACAGTGGCACACTCCTTCAGAGCAGGCTGTGGAATTCTGGAATCCCCTCACTGCCTCCCGAGAAAGAAACCAGAGTTGTAAGAATCAGCTGTGCCTTAATCTTTCCTTTTCTTATATTTCCTTCCTGTGAGCAAACGGAGAGTGGGATTTTCTCTCTGCATTCATGTATTGGTAAAACCTATATTTAAAACGGATTTTGAGGATTTCTGCTTAGTGCAATTGGCTATAATTCAGCACACCCTTAAATCTGAGACAACTTCTCCAGAGTTCAGTCAATAAAACAGCTCCTGGCGAGCAGCAGAAACCTGCATTCCCAGCTCAGTGAGCTGTCAGTAAGAAATGGAGGTTATTAGATGCCTGTGTTATTAGAGATTACACAAGTGGCAGAGAAAATGACATCCAATTCATGTTGCTCCTCAACTCTGATATTCCCCTCTCTGCAGTCCTTGTGAACACGTACAGATAAAAATTCAGTTGGCTTGGAAGACAAAATAAGGATTGTATGTGACCAATATTAATGAAACCTAAGAAAATGATGAGACCAGAAACCTATTTCCCAAGACTTCAATATGATTCTTTAATATCGCATTTCATTTTTAATATAGCACTTACATTATTCTGAATGAGATTACTGCATCATATCTGCTTTTAAGGCTTCCAAAAGCAAAAAGACAGAAAAGCCATTTTTCCTGTGTGCTCTGCTTTTGGGATGTAGAAACACTTACTGAGAAAAAAAAAAAAAGAGATTTCTTTGTCTTCCTGTGTGGTGAGACCTCCATAGTCTCCTAGATTCCTTTTTGAAGACAGTAGGTAGATTGACTAGTCACAAAATTTAATGAAAACACATGGTTAAAAAGGAAAATCAGGAATTCCTGAGCCTTCTTCTGGCCAGTGCCCTTCTCTCATCTTATTTTTCTGAAGTATCATTCCTTGGAAACCTCATCAAAACTTTATATACTACTGCAGAAAGAGGCAAAAACCAATCCAAACCCCACCTAAAACACACACAACCTTTTTGTGTGTGCATTTTATTCATTAATTTGTGGGATCCACTGCTGCAGTGTTCTAGGCCACATGGTAAGTGGATTTTTAAAAGCAAACATTTACACTGAGGGCAGGCGTGATGCTGAAAGTTAGAAAGAACAATTCCAGGAATGTTTTCTTTGGGAACTTCTAAATTCAAAACCTGAAGCTCTAACTGAGCTTCCTGATGCAAGAACTTGCATTCAGGTGTAAACCTGAATGTTGTTTTCCAAGTTATGAGCTAAATTCAAGTGTGGGGAGGAGAGGAAAGGGAATTTTCTCTTTAAATGTAGTACCTGATACATAACTCCAGCATTTCCTTCATCTGAAACAGATGAGTTTGATAATGATAAAGTAAACTGAACTGAATGTGCTATGGAATTAATAACACCTGATCTCTAAAAAAAGGGGGTTTATGGGATTATGATTCCTGGATGTAAATATCTGTTAAAAAAACCCAATCAAACAAAACAAAACAAAAAAAAACCAAAACAAACAAACAAAAACCCAGCAGATGCTGCTATCAAAAAAGAATAATTTGGCTGTTTCACGTGACATCAATCAAAGCACTTTTTTAAACATGCCCAAAGTAACCAGTGCTCATACATTACAAGCTGATACCAGGGGAGCGCACGGTGAATGTGTAAAAGATGATAAACTGTGAAGGACAGGTTCGGTGCTGGCCTTTCCTGCGTGCCTTTGGAAAGGAACAAAACACCAGAAATAATTGATATACTCCCTTCTATGAGTGTAGTGGGAGCTGGGGCACTACTCTTGTTTTTGCCTCGCTCCCCCAGCCTGTGGCTTTGACAAAACTGTGAACACTTTGATAGTAGAAAACCAGGTAGACATAAAACATCATAGAGGAAAAATAAAAATCTGATGAAAAAGGAAATAAAATAAGTAACTCAATCTGCCTAGGGAAAATTTTTGAATTAACATACATATATAAAGAATTCAAATCATGAGTAACTGTGTTTTTGCTTATTTTTGGAACCTTTCATCCTATTATAAATATGGCTATGCTTAATTAAGTTTGAAAGCACACTTATAAGGAGAAGATGAAAAAACTGCAGTTATCACCCATAATAAATTATTTTAGATGCCTAAAAAGCCTGTAGGACCAATACAAAATTATGGTATCAGAAATTTTTGAGCAATGACTTACAAACGGAAAGTGAAGAGTTATACAGTAATAATCAAAAAACATTGTAAAGGGCATAATACATACAATAAAAAATAAATGAGAAACATATATTTGTGGGAGAAAAATACTCTGGAAAGAGAATAAACTGAAGGAAAGTTTTATCTTTTCCAAGCTAAATATAATTTTTGTTCTCTGAAAGAATAGCATAACAATAGTTAGAGGCCACCATGTTCCTGAGGCCAGATTGTACCTGATCTTAACATAAGTGTACCCTCTACAATCCAAATCCAGCAAAGATCTAAATCTGTTCCTCAGCCTCAGTGGCAAGTGAGTTTCTACTTCATTCGAGCTTTAGGAGTAGACACAAAATTAACTTATATGTTTGGTCACTTAGAAAACAGGTCAAACTTTCTTTATGTAACCTGCACAGATGAAAAAAAAAAAAAAGAGACTAAACCAGTAAACCCCAATAAAAGTGGTATCAAATCAACCGGGAACTTATTAATTAAATTATTGAAATCATTATTAATTACTTGTTATTATTAACAGACGCAGTGAACTGGCAACAGATGGTGTGATAGAGTGAAAAAGAGATTAATTTCATACATTCACTTTTGGCAGTCCTGCTGCCCAACCAGACCATCTGTGGCACATTAGGAATGTTCGAAGCTGCACCATACATATTGCAAAGATGATACAAATTACTGGACTCTTTGCTTCTCCAGTCCAAAACCCATTCATCCCTCGTGATGGCAGAATTTTAAACAAAGAAGTTTTTATCATATACATTCTGCCCTCTGCTCTGCCATTGTTTCCACGGCACTGCAGAGATTCTGCAGGATTTCTGCGGGATTTCAGCTGAGCTGCACTTTGCAGTGTGTGAGTGACCTCAAGTTCTTGCTCACAGCACATTCTCCACTGCCAACAGGAGTTTAAATTTCCAAGATGGGAATCATCTTTACTTTCCTTTTTCCAAGCGAGAATTCCTAATCTGTTTGCAGAAAACTGATAAGGGGATGAATGTCATTGTCCCTGATGGTTCTTACAATTTTGGTTCATGACAGCATTTAACAACTGGACATTTGGTTCTTTTTCTTTCTACTTTGGGTTTTTTCTATCATATTTTTAAATTATTTCATAAAAACTGACATTTAATCCAGCCAATCCATTTCCATAACCCTCTTCACCTTTGCTACAAATATATGTATATCACACAGAGACGAAATCTTGTTTACCTTTACTTAACGCATTTTCAATGTTAAAAATTTAATTTTAATGGACACATACACACCAGTAAAACAGGGTTTGGAACACAGAAATATGCTCAGAAATCTAGATTTCCATAGAATGGGTTCATCGATGTAATGTGATCATTATAGGGGAAATTTTAATTGACTGGGTAAAGACTAATGACATCTGTTTCCAGTGAAATAGTCAAGGTTTTTTAGTGCAAGTCTGTTTTCTAAATTGTCCTAGATAGTTTGTCCTAGATAACAGACACAAATCCATCTGCCATGGCCATCAGAGGACCTAAAATTGCGACTTGTAAAAACAAGGAATGAGGAGCTGGATTTCAGTGACCCAAAATGTGCAAGTCACAAACACATAAAGGTATTCTGCTGCTCCTCCTCAGCAGTCCATCCAGGAAGGGAGGAAAGAATGGGCTAACAGAACATGTGATCGTTTTGTGAGTCTGGAATTTATTGCTGCATTTCTCACGTGATTTTTAGAAATGCTTTCACAGAAGTAAAGAGATGTCCAAGAGGCAGTGCAGAGTACTCAGTCTTTCTAAACAACAGATGAAAAATGCCCTATGTCACTTTTTTCACTGTCTCCCTCCAGTCTCTTCCCTTTACACCATATTTTTCTTCCATCATTTTTTACTCCTCCCTCTTCTCAGTTCAGTTCTAGAGGATCTAGAGGCAAAGCAGCTCTCACAAGACCTCTGTGAACTCCTTACTAGAATGGCCTTATAGACAATTACCTGAGACGAGGTCATTGTGTGAGCCTGAAAGGACCATGTGTTCCGTCTTTCCCACCTCAGCAGCGGGTGTAGGAAGTGGATTTAACACAGAAACTACTCTCATCTGCTTTGTTCTTTTCCCTCTGCTTCATGCACATTTAGCTTGGCAGCAAAAGGCTTCAAATCAAAGAAACCCCAGTCTTTCTCTTATTTCTCCGTTGGAAGAGTCAATTCTACAACCATCCCTACTGTCAAAGTGGGACAAAGGAAGAGAATTAAGGAAAGCTTTGTACTTAGTCCATATAAAAGCTTGCATTAGTTGAAGGAAGAGAGATGCTATTAAAGTGTAAATTCTGTTACAAAAGTCCTAAGATTTTAGCAGCTTTGGTTGTATTTATCTTTAATAAAATAATATATTTTATGCAAACATATTTGCCATGAAAATATAGTGGTTAAATGGTTTATCAGAATCTCTAATTTTGCCTATTTATGTTAGAATTGACAGATTTTTAAGCAAGTGTTTTTATTTGTTCTCAGTTTATAAGGCAGCACATAGAATTCCAGTGGTACATCTCTCTGTTCTCTTTTATTACTGTTAAGGAAAACCTGAAGATATAAGAGCCAAGAAAACAATTGAAAGAAAAAAAGGTTTTCATTTTCTCCGTGCTATTTCTTGGTATTAAATAGGAATCAAACTGAAAAATACAAGAATTTAACAAGGTATTCATTTCAAATATACTGGACAGTGAATTTTATTTAAAACAGTGAAATGCCTAAGCTGAATATAGGAGATTGATTGAGCTCTTTCCAGGAGACATTTGAGTTCTCAGGTAAATTCTCTCTGTTTCTTTAGGAAAGGAGCCCCCCAAAAACTCTGGTTATGAGAAGGTGACTGCTCTTGCAGTCTGATCCCCCTTTTATTTTCTGAGTATTTCCAAGAAAAAGGCATTTTTCCTGAATTTCCTACTGTGACAGGTACATATGGTACATATAAGCAAATACATGTTGAAGTTTATTAAGAGCTGTGTCCTAGAAAAACAATTCTGCCATGAAAGCAAAATATTTTTCATCCACGTCGTTTAGGAGAATCAAAACAAAATCTCATGCAACGGAATTTTAGGGCCAAACCTAATTTCTCTTTGGATCTAAACCAAAAATATAGTCTAAGCTTTTGCTCTTTTCATTACACTTTAGAACAAGACTGTTTTGCAGGTTAAAGTTAATTGCAAAATTCTTTGAAATGAAACAGCAATACCCAACTAAAAGCTCAATTCTTTCACTGTGTGCTTTCAATTTCCTTCCTCCTTTATTTCTGACTGAACCCATGTCTTGAATTTAGTTTGAACTCACAGATTCTTTTGATTCTCTTGAAACTTCGTTTTGTTTGCAAATGAGTTGCTCAAGCAAATCATATGCCCCAAGTATAAAATGTATTCACTTACAGACTGCACTTCCTACCAAGCAATTAACTCTTTGTTCAGGAGAGCATGATGGCTTTCAGCTCTCTCGGTAGCACCTTATTTTTAGCTGCTCATCTCAAGAGCCCAGCAACCTCTGAAAGGCACAGTGACACCATCTATCAGCCATTCCCACCTCCTCCTCCTTCCAATCTTCCTCCACGTGTTCTTTTCATGCTTTGGAGCATCTCTGATTCACACAGTAATGTCTGCTTGACCTTGACTCTGTACATTAGCTTTTCATCCCTTGTCTTGTTTCCTCAACATCCTTTCTCAGGTCATTTCAGCTGTGCTTTCTGTTCTGTGCAGTGCCAGGACATGCAAATGCTGATGGGCTTGGACCCTATGAACCTTACCCTCCTTTTGGTGAAACGAGATCAAGGCTTGATTGGTTTGGCACCATAATTGTGTAAGGTGGTTGCTCTTCAGTGACTGAAAAAGAGGGAACAAATATCTCAGGGATAGGGTGGAAGCATTCAGAACTCCAGAGTTCCTGGAAACAGCTACAGTAAGGCCAAACAGTAAAATTTAATTCCCACACATGTAGCAATTTCACAGATAACCACAAGGACAATTTGCCTTCCCAAAGTCAAGAAGTCACATGACTTACAGCCTTTTTGACTGCTAGTTCCAGCCCTAATACTACAGTATTAGTAAACCAGGAGTATTTCATTGGTATAAAAGTAGTTCACAAACAGCTGGAGATTAGCTCATTTTCTCAACAATCTTTTTTAAATTCCTGCTTCTAACTGGCTGGGAGACTGCCACACAAGCAACAAGCACCTGCATTAATTCTTAGAATCAAAGAAGTGAAGCAATAAATATGCAGCAACAAAAACTGCTTGGTCAAAGTCTGAGATCACAAACTTTGGGAGACCTTTTTGTACTTTCCCTGCATAGTTAGCTCCCTCCACGGCATAAAAAGGTGACATCATATCACTGTCCCTTTCCTACCCAGTCACTGGCCTTTAATGTGGCACTTCACAGTGCTTTCCCCCGATAACATCACTGTTTCTTAGTTTATAACCCCAAATATCTGTAATTTGTCAGTAATTCTACACTACCTGTTTGCAAGATTTGTTTTCTATTTTCCATATATGTTTAGTGACCAAAAATATACCAGGTTGGCCACCAAGATACTCAGAGCCCACTGTGCCAGCCAGTCACAAAATAATGTTTTGGTGGTTTATTAGTTTATTCCCTAAATCAAAACTTGTTTTCATTATCATACAAAGTTTCTGTTCCCTATTGGTTCTGCAGCCATCAAGGAAACCAAATCTAAGCTAAATGAGTAATTGGATTTGACACAGCTGTCCTAATCCATTATATTGACATCAGTATTTTAGGGAAGAGATGCTTGTTAGGACAGTGAGTGACCTGAGCAGAATGTCTCCCTTAGATAATTAAATTTTGCCCATATAGATGATGTGAACCTGTGCAGGGTGTTTTCATGTTCCGTCCTAAGGCAGCTGAGTACCTTGGTTGTATATTGTAACTATTCTTGCACAGATGAATAAGGAATTCATAAATTGATTTATAATGGAGGAAATCAGTCTGGTGTTAGAGACACTCACTGGTACTGCAGGATGTTATTGCTAAGGCAAGCCTGATAATTTTGCAGCACTACCAGTTGGGAAAGTATTTTCAATAAATATTTTAAAGTATTAAGTGTTACTCTAATGGACATAGAAGGGCCAAAGAGATCTCACCATCTCCTGTAAACCTTTCCAAATCTGCCCTCCCTTTTCCTCCCTCTAAGGTTGGTTTTACTGCTTAGGGGGACACAAGGTGATGAGTGAGGTGGACTGAGAGCAGGGTCTGGGAGATCAGACAAAGTTTGGGACAGGGAGTTTGCAGGGCCTTTAGTCAGTGCCCAGACTATCTGGCTGATTAAGTTTTGGGTTTTTTTGAGAGAGATTGGATGGGTTTTTCACAGAGGAAATTTATTCAGTAAACTCTAACAGCCCCCTTGGAGAACCTGTCAAGTTCTCCTCTTATTCTTAGCAGAAAGTTCACTGCCATACATTCCACTTATAATTCTTCCCACATGCTCGTATACATTCTTTATCTCCCTTAAAATTCCTCACTTTCTTTCAGTTATTTCTTTAT
This sequence comes from Coloeus monedula, assembly GCF_965178545.1. Classification (NCBI taxonomy): domain Eukaryota; kingdom Metazoa; phylum Chordata; class Aves; order Passeriformes; family Corvidae; genus Coloeus; species Coloeus monedula. Next base: position 16,663,970 of record NC_138792.1, on the reverse strand, counting down.
CACTCTAATTTCTACCTTAAATTTTAGAGCACAGACCTGGTTAGGCACATGGATATTCACTTAGCCTAAAACTAAGGAAATAAAAGTTCCAAAGACACAAATGGATTTTATACCTATGGTTCTTCCAACTTTGAAATAGCTTCTAAAAAAAACCCTTAGAGCCATGATTAGAGAAGCGACTATGGAAAAAGTTTGTTAATTCAAGGGAAATCAAAATAATTTCAAAAGAAAGGTGTACACCAATTGATTTCTCATATTTTGAGCATAGAGCTCATTATTGGCCCTGCTGTACAACCCTGTTCTACAGTGATTTGTGGGATATAAAATCAGGAATTCCGTTTCTGTCCCTAGCATCCACTGCCTGCATGGTCCCATACAAACAGCACAACCCCTTTGGAACATGATTATGTGCACCTGAAAAGAAACAGCGGCTTAGTGGGATCTTTGCTGTTTATATAAGCATCTAAAAGAGAGAGGCAACACTCAGATTTTATTCCTTTTCTCATATATGCTGTTCTCCCTCATCAAACACTTCAAAAAACTGAAACTTTCTGTCTTCTAATATAAATGGCTCCTACTGGGAAGCTACTTTTTCTAAATGTGTTCAAAACAGATCATTAGCAAGTTTGCAAAGGAAAACCTATGTAAAGCTTCAAGATTTTATTTCCCAAGAAAATATATTTTACTCTCTCATTCTCAACTGGTATTTAAAAAAGAGCCTTTTTTTTTTTTCATTCTACTTCCCTCCCCACAAAAGAAATGTAATAAAAAAAAAGAGAGAACAGTCAAGATCACAGAACAAACATATTCATATCCTCAACTCAGACTAGAGACATCCTCCCTTGACTTCTAGCGTGGGACAGAGTTTTCCTGGAGTTAAATCCTAGACAGGCTACGCCACAACCCTCCTGAGCTGGACCCTGACAACTGCAGGGCTTGAACATTCTAAATTTGTTACTTCAGAACACCAGCAAAATGGCAAAAGATGAATATTGACAACTGTAAACTGCAGGGCATGTGCCATTAACATCGCTTGGCTGTTTGATAGAAATGGCCAGGGGCACATTTTGTAGAAAAATAAACCTTTGCATCTTTTGGCACTTTTCCTGTTCTTTCCTATTTAGTACAAATTGACTTATTCCCTTGGTACACAAAAGGAATATTTTTTTGCATAATAAAAAAACCCCACGTGCATATTTCCTGTTGCTGGTTTGTGTGGGGTTTTTGTGTGTTTGTTTTTTAATGGTTTGGGGTTTTGTTTCATTCTCCCCCCCCCCACCTAACAAAAAAGAATAACCTTAAATCAATCATAAATAAACCAATGAAATGCAGGAAAATGTCCTATTCCCTTTCACTCCTGATTTTGGTAACATGAAGTTTAAGGCTAGGGCTGTTTTGGTGAAGTTAGAGTGAAAGTTATCCTGGTCTTCTTTAAAGCACAAAATAAATGAAGTTGCTATCAGTTTTAGAGTTGTACACAGACATTTATTTGATTCACATATCTAAGGTAGTCTTTTCTTGTGACAGATGGATTCAAACTCTAAACTTTCTATTATTCTGAGATGGCCCTTGCTATTGTGCAGCAGGCTGCACTTACAGCATCTATTACCACAAGATGCCTTTAACAAAATGCATCCATCAAGAAAAAAGTGGCAGATCTGCACCAAAGGATTCTCAGGATGAGAATACAAGAGGCACCAGTATTCCAACAAGATTTGTTAGGTTCCTTGAAATATTTTTCTCTTCTTCAATATCTGGTTTTTATAAACCGGCTTTGCATTTTCATGGGTACTTCCGCATCCCTTTGTAAAAACATGTCCTCTGATCTTACAATTATCTACCAAGTAGCTGATAATTTAAATGATAACTTTACAGATATTCTAATTCTTTAACTCCTTCTGACAGTCACAGAATCACAGAATGGTTTGTGAAGGGATCTGAAAGCCCATCCAGTCCCACCCCCCTGCCATGGGCAGGGACACCTTCCACTGTCCCAGGCTGCTCCAAGCCCTGTCCAGCCTGGCCCTGGGCACTTGTAGGGATCCAGGGGCAGCCACAGCTGCTCTGGGCACCCTGTGCCAGGGCCTCCCCACCCTTACAGGGAAGATTTTTTTTTCCAAATCAAATCTAAACCTCCTCTTTCTCAGTTTGATACCCAACGAGACAGCAGTGCAGAGACTGAAGGCTATGGATTAAGTTTTCTGTTGTACCTTTGCCACTCATGGTCTGCAAAGATACTGACTGGTGCAGTATTTACCTCCTCAGTTAATCCTGCTTCTCTTGGGAGTTTGTGTAGGAGTTGCATGATCTGGCAGTTATATAATCTGGCAGCTACATTAACAAGTAAATAAGATGCTATACCCAGTTTAGTGCAAGAAAAAGTTTTTCACTTCCAAGTATCAAGATGGTCAGAACTGATTTAGAGGAGGAATCAGGGTGGTTTGAAAGCCACAAAGTAAAACAAGGGAAGATAAAAAATAGCCCATCCTCACTGGATTCCCTTATTTCACAGTGAGTCACCTGTGTCTCTCTGTTTCTGACCAATTTGATTCCTTCCTCATTTTTATACCTGTAACAACATTCTTTATCTCGCATCTTTGTCTGTCAAAGGCCAACCCCCAAACTAGATATTGTTTCCTTATCTCAGAAGCTCACCTCCCTGATATGCAACAGAGGAGGGGAAACAACATATTGTGTCACAGCCTGGCACTGAGCACTGCTATCTTCAAAAGGAACTGTCCAAGCTTGCTGTCTTTGCAAGTGACTGCTCCAACCAGATATAAAAATGCAGACTGAAGTATGATATGAATATTAAAGTGACATAACCTTTACCTGGTTAATGCCATTATTTATTAAACTTTGGCAGACAAATTGATGCCAGGTTCAGGGATTGCTCGGACCAATCTGAGTGATACTCAGAGGCCGACAGAATCCAGTGAGGCTCAAGCTGTGTTGAGAAAATGGATGTCCAAGCATTCAGATGCACTGTGTGTGTCCAGGAAGACATAATGAAGAACTTCAGATAAGGCTCATCGACACGGTAGCTCCCAAGAATGTTTTTCCTTTGTTTCCATAAGTCACCCTCACAGACAGAGGAAATGGGATACATTAGACAAGTCAGAAAAAGAGGTAGTAACTGAAATTTTGGTTAAGATCTGAGTCTACCATTGAAAAGCAACGTGGAAGTCTATGCTACACCCAGGAAAGAAGCAAAAACAAGTTTCTGGCTTTTCAGATCCCAGTTCTCAAAGTTACAGTCAAGCCTTTCCCATGTTTTGCCCATCTGTCTAATGGGCTCTAAGCCTAGCCAGCACTGGAATGGAGTCAGTGTCATTATCCCCTTGCTGTAATTGGCATGGCAGGATGGAGCAGCATGTACAGCCTTCTCCTGGTGGGAGAGAAAGAGGGAAGCGAAGCCGAAGCAAGTGAGCCAGATGTCACAGAGACCCTAAGAAGTGTGCTGGCATCCAGAGGAGGAGTGAGCAAGCTGTCTGCTTTTGCTACACAGAAGCTGTTTCTCCCTGTCCTCCACTGGCTTTGTTTTTCCCAATGCCCGTGACTTTGTTCTTCTTGTTGGTTTTGTACTTCTGACCAAAGCCAGTGTATTTTAATAAGTGTGAGCATGAAACAGTCCACTGGTGATGTCCCTTTCCCTTTTCATGTGCTAGACACTGATGTTAGCAGGAGATTGTGAGGGAACAAGATGGTTTAAATAGCAATACAGGAGCATGAAAGAAAGAACAGGATTTAATAAAAAATGAACGACCACTTCTGTTTTGACAGCTTCTTCATCTCTGTCAGACTTTCTTTGGTTTATGTCTCTAAGAAAGCCAGATCCCACTATAGCTGTAAGAGAAAACAATTCATACTTGGTCTTTAGACCAAAGAAACTGGTCCAAGAAGCAAGAGAAAGAGATTATTTCAGTTTTGTGGGATGTAGTACAATAGGCCCTGCTCTACAGTAGAACTTTGAAGGTTGAGTGTCCATGCTTGAATCAAACCATTTCCTAAGCTGGATGAATCTTGGGGCTGCAGTGTGCCTTGATCTGTGGCAACCACCTGGCTAAACCCACAGCTCTCCCAGACCTACTGCTGGTTTTTACCCTCCTCCCACTCCTTGATGCTGTCTAGGTAGGTCAGACTGCTTCCAGGAGCCCAGCCAGCATGGAGATGTAGGACACCACTAGAGCAGATCTGAGCTGACCTTAAAACAAACCCAACAAAACCCCCAAACAAAACAAAAGAAGAAATTTTATTGCAATTTCCTTGATAGTTCTATATGAAACACTGCTTTTGGTTTCTTCCTCTTTCAGATTTCAGTTCTAGTGTGTAACACTGAGAGTTTGTTTCAGATCTCAGCAGAAGTGTGACATCCACAAGCATTTAAACAATCCCAGAGTCCTCAGTCCAGAATTTACAGTGTTTCCATCAGCGTTTCTCCAGAATCAAAGGTGAAAGAGAATTAAATAGGTTCCAGATGGAGTGGACTTTAGCTAAAGAGGAAAAGTCAGAAGCTTAAACCATATGATAGACCTAGAGGCAATTCCAAAGCTGCCAGGAGCTGCCTTTGGAGTCTGCCAAGGAGACAGATGCTCATGCCAACAGTGCAGAGATTGGCATCATTTATATCACATCGGCTCTCCTGCTGTCACAGTGCCACAGAGCAAAGCACCAAGTCAGACAGTTAATATTTAGAAAAGAGCAGTCACACTGCATACATTTAGATCATATATCCAGGAACAGTTTTCATATTCTATTTACCCTTTTGGATCTTAAGAATGAAAGCATGATCTTATCTTGTGCTCCTATAAAGCTCTTAATGAAAGTTTCATGTGCACAGCAAAGCAGAAAGTAAAACTAAACCTTCAGATTTTATACCTGTGCAAAACTTTGGGATGAGTAGTGATTATGTAAATGAAAATTATGTAAGTGAAAATTAGATCTTCCACTTATAAATGAATTATTCACAGGAATGTGTTGGGGTTTTTTCCTCCTTGTTTTCACTTTACAAAATCTGAATAAAAAGTGCAAAACTGAAGAGTTATAAACACACAATACTTACCTAAAAGCTGCTTTTCTTTTAGTGGATTCACACATTGTTCCTAACTTCATGCTCTGCCACTTGGAACATCTTTCTGTCTGAGAATGAGTTCTGCTCTGTGTGGAGCATCCAGTCTAACCTTAGGCATCCAGCAGCATACAACTGTACAGATGTATTACAGCAAATATTCACATTACACGCTGTGGCATGGCATTCGAACAAGTGCAAACTCTTGCATGGAATTTTGGACACAAACTGGTTCAAGCTTGCCTTGTTCGGAGATCACTGCACTGAGACTTCAGGTTTGATCGGGCCGTCTGTTGAGAGCTCCCAGTTTCATGGGTTTCTCTGAATATACCTAATCATCATCTAAATCCAGCTTTAGAGCAAAAGTTCTAAACAAAGTGGGGTGCAAATGCATGAAAATCATTGTCCTGGCACACAGTAAAACAGTGACTTCCAAAAAAGAGCACTGCAGCTCTGAAATACTTCCCTATCAGAAGGATTAACTTTGTTCTCTACAGAGACCACACCATAAAATGTGTTAAAATCTACCTCTCCCTGATTGAGAGCCCGAATAAACATTGACAATTATTTAACAGCTGTTTAGGCAGCATGTTTACATATCCTGGGGACTGTGCCATCCAAATATTGTGATTTCATTAAGGAGCTTTGCCCTCAAGAAGCTCAGGGATTGAGACTTCTGAGGGCCCCAGAGCAATTTGATAATATTCCTGCCGTGTTACCTGGGTTTCACAAGGGGTTGATCTCAGGCAACCTTGCAGATGGTTTACAACTGCACAAGTCCTCAGCAACATGGCAAAGCAGTATGGTCCTGAGGAAAAAACATAAAAACAAATGTATCAGCTCTCTGTCAGACACTGCACAAACAGCAACAGCACAGGGTTGTTTATATGAGGACTTTCTGATGCATTTCCTTGACTTTTTTTTCCCTAACCACCAAATACTCATTAGAAATCCTGTGTTCTCCATGCATCAGAAAAATCAGCATCTTCACACCAGTGTGTTCTTGCTGAATGCTGGCATTCCCTTCACATGCCATGGAAAAATACAGGTTTGCTGCCAAGTTCTCCATCTCTTCCTGAGGAACTAACTGAACCTAACCTGCTAACTTCCTAAAAAGCTCTAGCGAAGCATCTGCATCCCACTTCCCTCATGGCCACACGTTTTGCTCTTAAATCCCTGTACTCTCTTGAGAGTCCTTTGATAGCATTTAAAATATGCATTTCAGTTCCTCAGGCAGATCAGCACAAGCTCTCAGAGTGAACTGTGACTGCAGAGCTGCGTGGCTGTGCCAGCTGGAGCCCAGATAAGGCCTTCCCAGGGTTTATCAACACTTGGGAGAGGCAAAGGAGTGGTTTCAAGAACTGCACTCAAGAATTGGGGAGGTCAGATAATCTTGAGCAAGGTATGTTTGGGATTAATATTTCTGGGATGACTAGCTCTCCTCATCTGCCAGCACAGATCTCACTTCAGACACAATATATGTCTCACTTTATATTAAAATATATATTCACTCAGTCTCAGCACTCAGATTCTTTCCCCTCGAGATATTCTTTACAGCATATGCACCATTCTGAATGCAAAAAGTATTTAAATCAAATATATATTTTGCAAACACTGTAAATGTATAAAATCTGGTTTTAATTACATATACATAACATACTTGAAAAGAATGTAACATTATATTTGCTTAATCCAATCAATTTATATTCAGCTCCTTTAATGAGGCAGAAGTTATAAATGAGTGGATTTAATCTCTCCGGAATGCACATTATCATTCTTTACAAATGGTACTGTCCTTAAAAACCACAATATTTTCTCCAGTACTAAATATGAAACTAATAGTTCTCTTTGCTAAAATTAACATCTGTTTTCTTCATGAAAGCAAACTAAAAAGCTTATTTGTGTTTCAGGAATTGTGTCTTTCTGCTCTCAATCACACCAGTGAAAGGAGACATTTGGCTGTCGCTACAACTTTCTTATGTCTCACATCTAATTCTAAATTTTACACCATTTAAAAAGTACAAGTACTACCAAAAAAACAAAAAAACAAAAAACAAAAACAAAAAAAAAAAACCAACAAACAAACCAAAAAAACACCAAGCAAGTGAAAAGCAGAGAGGATGCTATCCGTAATACCTGTGGTGTGGAACAGATCAGTGTCATGGAAATAAAGAAAAAAAAAAGATACTAAAAAGGCAATTCAGGTACTTCTGGGTTTTTTTCTGATTGCAAGGCTAAGAAAACATTAAATAAGACTGATTTAAATATAAAACAATATTTTTTTTTTTCATTTCATCTTACATCGATTTTCTTGTGGAACTAATTGCCATGTGGGCTAGAAATAAAAGTATGTGTGTGTTGAAACTGGATAGAAAACAATCAGAATGGAATGAATTACAAAGGTGTAAATTGATAGAAACTTCTGCAAAAAGATGTGAACCATCAGTCAATGACCACGAAAGATTCCCATAAGTGCTATAGAGTATATTTATTCTGAAATACATAGAACTGGTCACTGCCAGACAAAGCACTGAAAGAGAAGCACTGCTGGTGGAAGATTATGTTAATTTAAACTGATTTTGGGGGGGGGGGGTAAGTGGAAGAAGAGTCAGTGAAAGTCACAACATCCTTTTTTCCATAAAGTCACAAATAGTTTTCCTTTGGTCAATAGGTGACCCAGAGTATTTACAGTCCTTAAACAGCCCCACATTTCAGTCTGATCTGTAACTGACAATATCAAAAGAGGGAGTTTAAGGGAGGGGTTTGCCCAGTTTCATTATTGAACCCTTTATCAGAGCAGCTTTATTCCCAAGTCTGCACTCCATGCACAAATTTTAGCTTTGCAATCACGACCTGGGTCATTGCTGGGGCAGGAAAAACATCTCCAGTGCTGTGACACGGCCTCTCCTCTCCTCTCAGCCAGCACCACAGGAGCACCTGGGCAAGGCTTCTTGGCTCCAGGGACTGGGACCTCCTTGCTCCTCTGCTCATCTCTCTGAGCAGGTATTGAGCACTCTGGGCAGACAGGCACTTGTGGAGAGTTCTTAATGAATGTCCACAGATAAGGCCCCGAGGTAGCTCAAATCCAAGAGGTAAACAAGTCCAGAAAGTGAATTAAACATTACAGCCATTCCTACCTTCCTTCTTCTTCCCATTATCACACAGATAAACAAAAGCAAAAACCTCTGGCTGAGGCAGAGCCAAAGTTCCCTGAGATCATTCTCCTTTCTCCACGAGCAGCCACAAAGGGATGTCCTGTGATGAGGGGGAGCCAGGCCAAGCACACACAGCCCTTCCCTTCCAGGCACTCTTGGCCCCCAACCATTTCCAGCTCAGGAACCGGCTCGGCTCCACATTGTCTCTGATAACTGTCCCAGGACTTCCCGGGCATGACCTTGCCTGGCTGCTTTTGAGGCACTACAAACGTAGCCAGGAACTAGAAATGACAGCTTTTGTAGCTTCTGAGATTACAGGGCTACAAAGCATTTGAGTGTGAGTAAATCCTTGCCAAACTCTGACCCCTACCTAAGCAACAAGTGTGAATAAGGTAGGTCCTGCTGGTCGGAAAAGTCTAAGTCTGGTGTTTCCTTATTTCATGTTCTCATTGCTCCTTGCACTGCACCTGAAGAACAGTGTCCTCAGGCAGCCCAAGAGCCCTCATTCTGTTATATATAAATCAGAACAAACCAGATTTCCCAGATCTGCTTTTGTGCAATTATGATGCAGGACCTCCAAATTACAGACAATTTTCTCAAGTCTTAGGTTGCTGCTGCTCAATAAGAGGTTTAAACAGCATAACAGTGCACATGTAATATAAATAAGTTACCATATTTAGAAGACGAAAGCCTTTGAGGAGATAATAGTTTAAAATACATATTTGAGGAAGATATTTACTACAACAACAAAGAACTTGTAGCCTGTCATTATTGGTGTGGGAGGTAATTAGAATTGAAGGGTGTTTCTGCTGTTTTACTGAGGATAGTAAATTCTACACAAAGCTACAAAGTTTCAGTTGCCAAACTATTTGTACAACAGGATAATTTTTTAGGAGTTCCTAGGAGGCAAAAAACAAACCAAAAAAAAAAAAAAAAAAAAAAAAAAAAAAAAAAGAAAGGAACTCAGACTGTCTAATCAAAATATGAGACTCCCAGCAGGAGAAGAAAACTTCAACCTTCCAGATATAAAACATATTACAAAGCATTCACACTTGAGCAATTGATAGGATGGTTTAGAGAGACAGACATGCAGTCAGCACAATGGATAACCCTGGGGAAAAGAAGTATATGAAATTTCTGTCCCTTGAGGTATTCATTTGCTGAGGCTGGAGGAGCAAAGATCCAGAGCTTCTGACCATTAAGACTTCCAAAAAAAAAAATATTAGTTCATACAAAGAAAAGGTTTTCATCAGTATTTCCTTATGAATTTTCAAAAGGAAAAATCTCATTTTTAATAATAGAACATGCCAAGTTATCTTATTTTAATCGAGGTGTTACTGCACTCTGTTAGAAATCGTGACTGATCTTTTCATTTGTAAAGTACAACATGGTTTTTCAGCAGATATTGGCAATTCTTTCGGGCCCAATGCAAAGACAAAAGCTTTTCTGTTGCCTCCACAGGTTTTGTATTAGGCCTTTAGTAAACTGAAATGAAACAAAATCCCAGAACACTCACACACGTTGCCATTTATCAAACAGCCAACAAAAACTGCAGCAGCAATCTGAGTCCCAGGCTTTCTGTCATTTCCAGAGAAATAACTTCCAAGTGGAATGCAGGATCAAATTCAAACACTCATTGTACAATAGAGGGAAGAAATATGACATAGCACTGGGCATGCTATGAGCAATAGGAATATTAACTGTGGTCAGACAGGGAAAGTGTGTAGCTCTCATTCTATATAAAACCCTCGAGTGAACCAAAATACTTTCTGATGTCAGATGCTGGCAGCTGTATGACTGAAGTAGGATTTTTTTTTTAATCTCAAGGTCAGCCAATACATTTTAAAGTTTAAATAAAAATTCCCTGTTGCCAAAAAAGTTAAACCTCCTTATTCTAATTATTGGAGATATTCTCCTTCCATGCTGATGCACACATCATTCCCACTTCACTCCTGTAGGATTCTTGTCACCCACCTTTGATGGAAGAAAGGGAAGGAATGTAAGAATTTAAGAACAGATGCAAACCACAAGCAGGTCCCTGTGGGAAAGTCTGAACACTTGAAGAAAGAAATATGCAGAGACATGCAAATTTTCTCCATTTGAAGAAGAATTTAGGATTTAGGAATGAAGACCAGATGCTACTCAGTCAGGATTCCTAAACTTGCATTAGGAGTTAAAACTTTGAAAAGAACCCTGTTTCAACTTTTAATTAGGGATGGTTCCACTGGTCCACTGTATTTGAAACTTATTAGATAAATTATTTAATAGTGCCCAAAGACAGAAAATGAAAGATTATTGTTATTACAGCAACTGGCACAGAAAAAGGGATACACATACCCACATCAGCCAGTCTGGATCGGGGTCAAATCACTGAAGTTGTACTCAATATTATTGGGAAGTATATAATAGAGTAGTAAATACCTGCCCTAAAACAAAGATTTTCCTTATTTAGGTTTTCAACCCTTTTAAAATTATATTGCTTAAAAGCATCAGGCTATTTGGATTATCACAAGAGCAAAAATCTCTTCATCTAGGATAGTTTAAAGAAGATGATAAAAAGTTCTTAATAGTTTTTGTCTGCTCATATCTTCATTTTTACTCTAATAAAATATTTAACCAAAGAAATTCAATAACTCCACATAGTACACGCCCTAGAGAAATCACTGGAAACAAATATCGCTGCATTTCTGTTGTACAGTATTTGTAAGATTAATTAAGATTAAAATTTAGGATGAAATGCTTCCAGCTAATTTATTTTTCTCCCCACATACTATGATTTCTACACTATGATTAAAGTCCTTTTGCCATCCTTTAAAGCTGAAGCCTGGGAGAAGCTATTCTCTGACTCTGAGTTTATGAATCCAAAATAATGAAATCATGTCTTTTCTTGTTTTAAAGCCTGCTTGATCTCTGAGGATGGGAAAGGAAAATCAGTGGGCCTTTACTGTACAGCTTTCAAAAGAAGACACAGAAAGTGAGAGATCAGATGCTTGATAACTGGAGGATTGCCAGGGAAGCATCCATATGGCTCTCCAGATAATGTATGAGTGCCATGGAAGTTTGTCTTTGATTGGAAAGCCGACAGTTTCAGATGCTGCCCTCGCTCCCTGGAACTTGCATTAATAAGACTGAAATCAGAACGAGTTTCCTGTGCAAAACACATCCTCATTTGGCCACGAGATCACAACGTTCATCAGAGTTTTCCAGGCTCTTCACAAGTCAAGAAATTCATCTTGCTGTAGGAATAAGCTGTCCCTGGAAAGGCCACAGCACGGAAGCAAGGAAGGTTTGACTCTGCTAAATGTGATGGAAATATGTTCAGGTTTGAGCACTGGTTCTACAGCGAGGTGTTTGTTTCCTGCAGCTGTTTGCAGCATGGGCCAATATCAATTTATTTTAGGAGTCCCTTGGGTCTTAAATGACAGATCAAATGCATTGTTCAATTTGCAAGTGAAAACGGGCCCAGTCTGACCCTACTTTGACACTTTAGTGTCACAAGAGCATGAGGGATGTCAGTGGGATTTGGGTGTGTTTATATCCCTGGAAACCCCCGTGCAGGAACTTCAGGTGAAAGGAGGAATATGTTTGAGGAAGGTGAGGGGATCTTGGCATTACTGTTCATCCTGATGGTGGGATCAAATCTGTTTGTGGATATCTTTTCAGAGCTCTGATGTCCAAGCTGTCAGCTTGCTTCGACATTGGGCTTCGGTGAGATTGTTTTACAGCTGCTCAGGAGGGCAAAGAGCTGATTTCCCACATCTTAAAAACTCCTAATTTCCAGAATGAACATGCTATTTACTAGATAACACTTTCATGCCTGCATTTTTAAGCTGAATACCATTTATTACTACCCAGACCTCTATCCATACATACAGATGTCCCAGAAGTAGAGACAGTAGCAAAGATTATTTGCATTTCAGGCATTTTTTTGAGATTATAGGAGTAAGAATGCAATACCTTATTCCAAACAAAAAGTTTAAATGTGATTAAGTGGAAAATTAATGAATATAGCAGCATCCAGGTGACATATTGACTTAAAATTCAGCCCTTTTAGAGATCATGTTTGAAAAATTAAATCTCTGCTACCTCTAGCTGACTGAGTTTATGATTTTTCTTTGGTCTATGCTTTAGATTCAGATGGTGTATCAAATACAATTCATCTTTTTTTAAAATCCAATCATTTTTGTTAGAAACAAATCCAATTTTTTTATTAATCTCTCAAATATGTCAAATGGATTTTTAATTGAGAAGTAATTGCATTTTGCCTTATACAGTCATTGCTGATTTCATAAGCTTATCATCAATCCTGTGGTGATTTCTCACCTGATAAAGAAATAACGTTATCTAATTAATCACATTTTGTAATAACAAATCTCCTATTTAGAGGTACAACGATTAGATTTGGGAAATGCCAGGAAAACAAGAAAATTATTCCCCAAGGTAGAGGGATTGTGGGTTCTACTTGAAAGGAAGACACACAGTTTGCAAAGTTGATTAATTAGTTTTAAGAGGATCTCAAAAAGCTCAGTACTTTGAAGTCTGCAATCAGTTTGGAAAGAAAAATATATCTGTGCTACAAAGATACCTTGTACCAACTTTCAAAATATTATCTGTGGCAAAACACAGCATTTGCTTTGCTATATGAAAAACCTGTTTTCACTTTTGGAGACACAGTATGATAAATTTTGGCAAGCTGAGTGATTTCCTGTCTCTGATGCATTTGGCAAGGCAGAAATGCTAAATAAGAAGCTTGCCTTGAATTTACATCCTCCCTCCACACAGTTTCAGCTGCAGCAGCTGAGAGTAAAGGAGATGCTGGTTCAAGTGAGAAGTCTTTTTGGACAAGAGTCTGCAATGAATCACACTTAAAATACGTGGTCACTCTCCACCATGTGCATATTTTTATCATTCCTATTAGACAGCCAAAAAAATTTTAAAAATCTCTATAGAGCTCATTTTGAGACCTGTGGCAGAGATGAATAGAGAGTTGAAATGAATGATTTGAAGCTGACAACCTCAGCAAACTGTGCTTCAGAGCAACTGTGAGCAACACAGCTGTGGCATCATGCTGAAAATATCCCCCCATCTGAACATATGTACAAACCTCGAGGAGGAACGATGTCCTGGGGGGAAAAGACAGGAAAAGAACACTGAATTCTGACAGGGTATCTGAAAAGTCTTTTCAGTATAGAAGATCAAGAATCCTCCTCTAAAGAAGCAAAAATAGAGTCACAGACAGAGTAGAGGCTGATTTCACGAAGCTGTTTTGAACTTCTATTTCTCCTTTCTAAGGGCACAATTTGAATAAAAACAACTTCTCTGCCTAAATCAATCAAATAAAATACTAAATGTACACGAAGAAGATTTCAAATGAGTATCTGGAAGAGCAATAAGACTTTATGGATCAATAGTTTTCTATCATTTGCCTACTGGAAAAGGTCTTTGATAAAAGGACTCCTTATTTTGCCCAGCAGCTGCCCTGTGAGTTGAGCTGTTCAGTAGTAACCACATGAAAAGAAAATGAGATTGCAGCTTATTTTTACTTGTTTAGTACCTTTTCAAAGATCTACCCTTCTCCCTAATATGTCATCTAGTTAATTGAAGAATAATAAGCAGCAGCCTGAATTCCTTAGACTATCATTAATTTTGTTTTTCTCTGCTGCTCTTTGGAAATCTGCCTTTTCTCACTTCCAAAATTCTCCAAATTTTTTTTACTTCTTCAACTCTTTCAATGCAAGGCCCATCAGCCCATCTTGACAAGCTGACCTTCCCTCAGAATGCAGGACCCTGCTCTTAGGGGATACAGCAAGGCTGTACCATTTATGTGCTGTACCTCTGCAATTTCATAGCCTACAAAACTTTCCTTGCCTGCTCTCAGGATTAAGCCCTCCTTAGCAGGAATTGCACAGGTCTTCCTCATACACCACCATCAAAATGTCCACTACTGAAAACAATTTTCATCATCAGCCAAATGTCAATCAATAGGAAATGGACATAATAGAGAATTCCAGTTATACAAGTTCTAAAGGCAGCACGGCCCTCGATTCCAAAACTGCCTTTGGGTACTTTGTTTCTACACTAATGAAGCTCTCAAACCAATAATTTCATCCAAGAACTCATCATGTTTTTCCAAAATCCATTTCTGACTGTTTAATCCTAAACATATTTTTCTTTCAACCTCTTCCATTTCGAGGGCAAACTCCTTAGCAAGATCATAGAATTGTTTATAGTTCTAATGTTAATTAATTCAATAGATTGTCAAACACACATGCAAAGTAAAATTCTTCCCTTAAATGAAGTCTGTGACTTTGTAGCTCACCACTGAGTGGAGGCCAAGACTGTCAGTCACAAAACTCCTTCTGACCTCTCTTCCATGCCTAGAAGAATTCTCCCAAGGCAGAATAAATGTTGCCATTAACACTCCCAGGCAGGTGCCCATGGATTTGAGAGGCTCCATAACTATCTTATATTACAAAGCCTCACAAGGTTTCTTCTTTGTCCTCTGAAATTTACTCTTTCTTTAAACTAAAGATAGACTTGTCATTATAAAACATCTTCCTCTTACCCCTCCAAGTCATTCCTTAGTCTACAAGACACTATTAAAAATCTGTGCAATTCGAAAGATGACAGCAGCTTTCATATTTTGGAGGAAAAACGGAAGTGTCACAGATGTAATTTTTTCTGCTCTCTGCACTCCTATCTGATTATTTCAGCTGATTGTGAAAACAAGAAAAATAATTTTTATAGAAATTCTTCAAAATACTAAATTTGCTTTTTATACATTATAACTTGACTGGATTTAAAGTCCTAATATATCAATTCTCTAAACAAAGCTGGCCTTAAATAAAACTTTTCCTCTGCTTTGCAACACAGTTTTAAAGAAAATCATCTTTTCACTACTTGTCACAGGGAGGTTTATCTGTGAAATATTTTTTCCTTTTCTTCCTGATTATTTCACTGTCCCTAAAAGAAGTATTCATGCAACATTATTTCAGTTAATGTAATCTGCAAATTCCTGCTATATTTCATTCCACCAAGTAAACATTCCTTGACTTTCCCTCTCGTGTCACACACTCCAGCAGCTGTGTCCTTGATGAATCTGGATATAAATTACTTATGATATGTTAGCATTCATCATATCTGCTAATTTTAAACTTTCTCTTCTCAATTCAAACAACTCTGCATTCAGCTATTCCTGATACCCATTTATTGGCAAATACAGTAGTCCCTGGCAGCTGGCAGTAGGAATTATACCTATTTATCCTGGGAATGGAAGAGTGGTTGAAAAGCAGACAGAGATGACAGAGGTGGCTGTGAGAACTGTAATAAGGGCTCGAATTTCTGGACAATTAATCAATTTATGTTGCTGTTAGGCAGCAGAGTCTTAATAAATGTATTTTTCTAAACTTAGAAAAATAAAAGGCAGCTCTCAGGTTCTCCATACACACAGCTAATCCTGGTGCTCCTGCTGTTTAACAGCCAGGCCTGTGCCTTAAATGCTCTTCTCAATAACCTCCCACCCTCTCTGCTACTACAGTCACAGGCACTGCACTCACCCCTCAGCTGAAACGATTGAACATCAGGTGTGAGGTCCTGGCTGAAAACAGAAGGGAATCATCTCCATCCAGGATTGCCAGTCTGCCCCAAGTTCTCCTGGGTGCCAACACCTGTTTTAATAATAAATGGAGAACATTTCTTGTTTACTAAATGTTTAATATGGACTGACTGCTCAAAGGTGCTACCTCGTAAAACCATCTGCTTTCACAAATTTCAGGGTTTAAAAAAAACCTTATTTTAATATTTGGGTAAGGATATAATGAAAGTTCCTGAGCTTGGCCACAGATGCACCTGCAAAAGTTCATGAAAATATTGAAGGTTCCAAATCCATTTCTTTTACTGGCATGGCAGAGAGTTATGATGGCACAGGGTAGGAAGGCTTGCTTATGTGGATTTGGAGCTTTCCCCATATTCAGTGAAGGGGCAGAGAAGTTCTGGAGATGCAAGTTATTATTTTCTAGACCTGCAGCAATTAAACTAAGATCAACTGGACCAAAATGGAGGTTTTATGGCTCCATTTTGCTTCAGAAATGAAAGTTTTCTGCAAGGAATTGGCCAGAAGGACTGTTGGGAGTTTTTTAAAATAAAAAACCAAAATGTTTCTAAAGACTAGCAGCCCTCTTCAATACACTTCTCTACACCTTATTCTACTATTCTTACTACTTATGAGTTTGTACATGCAAAACATTTCACTGTTCAAAATGGAAATTAACTATATCTATGAGGGAAAAAAAATATTACTGATTAGTGTGCTGGAAATACTGAAATTTTAGAATCAACAATCTACTACTCAAGCTGAGGTATAGTGCAGAAACATAAAAAGGGTTTTTATTTTTTTCTTTTTATTCTATCCTACCAGAAGCAATGAAAATGAGCTGCATCATATACTAGGGCCTGCAATCGCCCTGCAGCTGCCACAGATATATAAATTAAAAAATATACTTATATATAGATATATAGATATATAAATATATATCTATATAAATATATAAATATATAGATATACATATATATTTATATATAGATATATAAATATAAATATATGTATATATGTATAGGTCCAAAGAAAAAGTTCCAGCTGTAAAAATAGTTTGTTATTACACCTCATCCACAAAAAACCCAACAAAAACCCACTTAATTTCTGAATGCTGGCTCCTTCTTGATGAGTGCTAAATCTGAATATAACAAACAGGCCTCGTAACTGCCACAATTTTGTTCCAATAAATCCAACTCAGGGCAAAGGCTCCTGGCATATGTTAATGCAGGGTATTGCAGGCAGATGTAAGCATGCTCTGAGCCTGAAAAGAAGCCTCTGTGACTGCAGTGGCATGATGTGGTGCCTACATTAATAAACCCTGCTGAGAGGCAGCTTTATTTGTGCAGACTTGCTGCTGTGCTAACACACTTGCAGTTTTCTCTCAGCTCAGAGCTCACACAGAATAATCCCAGCTGTATGGCATAAACACACCACTGGTTTAAATTCACAAAGGAAAAAAAAAACCAAAAAGCTCCACGTTTTTATATCCATGATGTACTAGAACCTGTAATCAGCTTGGAGAAGTTGTATAATTCCACTGAGCAAGTGCTAGAAATGGCATCATTTTGGTGCTTTAGAAAACTTATCGACCTGAGATACCCAACCATAGCAAAGCAGATCTGTCTCCAGCCTTTATCTTGCTGCATTTTATCTGAGTATTATTATCTTCCTAATTATTAAAAAACAACCCAGTTTTCATTTTGGCATAATATTGAGAATGAGGCATAGTTAAATATTCTGATAGACAACATCAAATGTATTTCATAATTAGCGCTGATCACTTTTCCAAACTTGCAGTAGATGTTGTTTTTGGGAAGTTGGCTCATTGCAATCAGAAATTATTATACATATCCACAGAGAAGCACATCCTCATTTAGATAATGATTTAAGAAAGATCTACTTTATTTTGACCAGAAAACAACCCCACTAAGCAAATCCCAAACCTCACCAGATTGCACTTCCTTCTCTCCATAGCCCAGCTTCAAATTTTCACCCATTATGTGATTTACATTCTAGAAGAGGGATAAGCCAGCTCACTCTTTCCTCCAAACTGTCCAATAGGATGGTTTGGGGCTTCTTTCCTTTGTACAATAACTTTGTTTCATGCCATCAGGACTCTCTTAACACCCTCTTGCAAGCAGAGGCCTTGCAATATGGCAAAATTATGGATTGCATGGCAGTAAAACAAACTCGAACCCACACAATGTCCAAAACCCACAGAAGGGAGGCTCTTAGCTCTCTCTGTAATATTTTCACTCTGCATTAATAGCCTCCCTAGATAAAGAAATGCTAATCCAGCCATAAGATAGAATTTAATGTGTGGAAAACATGTTATGGATTGATTTACTCAATCATTCATTGTGTGCTAATTAAAACCAGGTTTTCCTGTTTAATTATTGGTCTCCAATGACAATAGATGAAGACAAGGCTGTTTCTCCAGGAGCTGACGTTCTTTTGGCAGCACTGAAAGCTGCCATAGACCCCGTGCTTTCGATTTTCCTTCAAAATTATGCTGGAAGAAGCACTTCTGCAATGCCTTGGGAAAAAATAAAATAAAAGTAGTGAACATCTGCTGATATTGATTGTGAGAATCTGAAACTTTATGAAACCATAGATGGGATGCATTTGACGAGCATTTTTCTGGAACATTTTCAGACTTAAGCAAACAACATCTGTTAATATTGATTTTTGGGTTACACTGAAACTTTCAGAAGAATTACAATCAGTGGGTGATTGAAAAGTGTTGTGATATATGTTAGAAGATCAAACAGGAAACAAAGGTTTAAAGGGTCTGCTTCTCTTTGGCTTCATTAATAATCTATGATCCCTCCCCTTTAGAAGAAAATAAAAAGAATAAAGGCGAGGAAAAAACATTTGCTTTATTTCACACACTGAAAGATCAGAGAAGAAAATTAACATTTATGAAAGTTGGTGAGAATGTCTGAGGCAAAGTGTTTCAGTTCTACAGTTGGCACAAACCTTTCCAAAGCTACATTGTAATAAAAATAACTGAATAAGTCCATGGAAGAGAAATCACCGTGACAGATTAAGAAGTCTGTTTAAAAAAAAGAAAACAACTTTAAAAAAAATAAAGAAATATTTCCCTGGTAGTCTACAGTTCAGCTTTTGAAACACTAATAAACCAAAGTTTTACATGCACAAATTGTAACAAGAAGGTTTTGAATTCCCTTTGCTGGTGAACATTCCAGATGTGGTTTATTGATGCCAAAGGTGTTTTTGTGCTTGAACTTTATAATTTTCCTGTTCAAAGGGCATTTTCCTTAAAAAGTGGACTTTTAGAGACATAATCAATTTATTCACCATTCTTTGATTTAGTAAATGATCCATTACAATTAAAGTGCTCACTGAAATATCAATTTTTTTTTTTTCCTTATCTTACTTTTATAGTTCTTAGCAAACTCCAGTTCTGCAGCAACTGGGCAGTCAAGTATGTTGCATTTTATGTGATATTAGAAATATACAAAAGACTGTGGCACAGAAAATATTATGGGAAATAGATGTGTACAATTAATAAAAAAGAACATGGGTTTGAAGAAACTCTTTTCTGATGCATCTGGGCTTGCCAGTAATTAAATAGAATTAAATCTCCTTCCAATGACTAAGGAAAGAATCACGTGGAACAATGGATTCTGCTGCCTTCCTCCTACATCTGTCCCAGTCCCAGATTAGACCTGGATATGAGCAGATAAAGATATTAATGAATCAGCTTCAGCCAGAGGTCATACAACTCACGTCTGCTTTCAGGCTCTGGCAAAAGGCATCTCAACACCTGCCTGAAAAAATAAGTCATTTATTCACAGAAAACATTTCAGGGGACAGAGTATTCTATTTTTTAAATGTACTCTTTCAGATTTATGCTGCTTCTCTGTCCTACAGAAATTCTGTTTGTACTTGAGGGATTTCTTGAAGTCAAATCCCAAGCATATGGAGGGAGCAGTCGGTTCTATTTATCTTTCACACCATATGAAGCACCACCAGCCAGTCCAGTGTCTTGCTGGTGAATCTAAGCAAGACATGGGGAATGTTGGTAGTCAGGAAGAATCACTTGACAGCCCCATGTGCTTCCTTCAGTGGAGAACATCTGTTTGTAAACCACCAAACTACCAGGAAAAAATTCAGGATTTCTTGTTGTTGATATTTTGCGTGATTCTTGGACTATTCTGTGTGTGCATACATATATATATATAGATACACACATATATGAACAGGCACTCTCTGTGTGTGCATTCAAATATGTCCATCTTGTCCTAATCAGACTTTTCCAAGTCCTGAACATTTTATTATATGTAATTTATAACGCCTTCATTGTTTAGAACTTAATTTTCCCCAGACAGGACCTAATGTAAAACAAGGTTCATCAACCCTTCGTGTGTTACCGAAGAGGCTCATACCAGGAGTGACAGACAATTACAGGAGGACGGAAAATTGAAAATTGTATTTTATGGGGAAACCTTCATTGTCTCCCCTAAAGACATTTGAAAGGGCTAATTTGTGTAAAAAATTCAGAACTAAGGTCTGGCATTGAATGCTGGAAGATTCTGAGGAAACAGAGGCAAGGAACATCTAAGAGACATAAAAAAGAAGTGGAAGTTCCTAAATATTTGTGGAAATGCTTCCATGGTTCACAGTTCAGAGCAGCTCTGGCCATAGCCCAGGGTGTTTCTGAGGATCTGAACCAGAGTCAACACAGTGCCCACCATCCTTCTGCTCTTCCAAGACGACATCAATCTGGAACCAAAGAGAATTCCTATTTTATAAGCCTAACTTAACAATGCAGCTCTTGCACAAGTTAAGTGCTTTCATGTGGAGTGAGTTGTAATAAAACACTAGACACACAAAAAGAAAAAGCACATTCCCTCACAACTGCATTTTGACCCCTGCTCACTGTTCAGTGAGAACACAACGAGGCCAGGAATATTCCAAAGACAGAAAAAACAGGCAGAAGATTCCCACCCACCGGCTAAAGCACAATGCACAGCAATGCCCTCTAAATATTATATGTATTTTACATATGTAGATATATATATGTGTATGCTCACATTTCTATACACCCCATATGAACCTACATATATATATACAGCCCTATAAATATATGCACACACATTTTCAGACAGGAAGAACATACCATGCTGTGGAATGAAAATAAAATGAGAGAATCAAGTAAACACTCTGTGAGGTGACACTTTGTGCCTCCCTCTCATCCTTGGTTCCAAGCACAGTGACCTATTGGTCCAGACACCATAAAAATTGGAGGACACAGCCATGGAAAACAAAAGCATTCCCTGTTTGATCTTCTGCTTCTAACGCATGGGATTCATGCATTTTAAAAAGCAGAATTAATACTAATCACTGTGGCAGAACTGGGGCTGCCTTTTTGAGCTAAAGTTCACACGATTCAAAGCTGACCTTCAGAATTTCGCATTCTGCCTTTCCACTGTGGATCTGATCTCAAGGAAAGGACATCTTTCCTTAGTAGAAAACTTAATCAAACCGAAGCCAAGAAGAATGCTTGTTTACTTAAACTGCTGCAAGATTTTTAATTACATTTGTTTAGCCTTTTATGGAAATGAATGGAACAATGTAGTCTAAAAAAAATAGGACTTCAAACTGTTTTGTGCACTTTGTATTAAAGGGCTTCCTCTTTGGCTCAAGAACTCTTGGAAGCCTTGCTTCATAAGGCTTCTTAGAGAGTAATTAAAATACTTCTTGTCACTACTTTTATCTTTCCTAACCGCTCAAAGTGATTAAATAAAGACACTGAGTAGTTGGTACAAACATTTTTAACGTCAGCACAGGGAATGTTCAGCCATGTGCCTTTTCCAAAAGCCATGCACAAACGCCTTTTTTCCTCAGACAGGCTAAAAAGCTGTTCAGAGCAAAGTGTTTTGCATTTTTTCCCCCTTAAATTATTATTTTAAAACACTAAGTTACATAACCATTCTGAGCTGTCCACACAGAGATGTATTTTAAGAGCTTTACCAATCATTAGTTATAACTAATGTCTTATACCAAAATTCATACGTTGCTTGACCTGCTCTCAAATTTGTACAAAATTGGCCAGCCCCTGAAAAGTTATGGTTTTTTGACACCAAGCAGTGTTTAGCTGGTTAGGGAGGAGTGTGTAATTGAATTTGTCCCATAATAACTTAATGTTTTGCCTTATATTCTTTTAATGAAGAAACAAGTAACATCAGATTGCCATTTATTTACTGAGTGCCCAAGCACCCAGAGTAAAATCAATGGGGTAAGAAGGAAAGATTGATCTTCTTTAAGGAGGGAAGTTAGTTGTAATTCCTATTGCCCATTAAGGATTAATTCTGGGATTCCCATTTTCCTTAAAAAGCCCCCAAAACTTACAGAGCTCTGAACCTTATGGCCTTGACAAAATGTGAATCTTCATTCCAAACACTTTTCTAGAAGTGCTTAATAACTGCTGAGGTTGAAACATTTAATGATGGGGTTATCAATATTGGTTAGGGGATAAACTAAAGGGAAAATTACTGGTGGTAGAAAAGGTCAAGAAACTCCTTCAGATGTTGTGGAATGAAGAACTTTATTTTATTATAAGCTTGTTTTAGTTGAATTTATTAGATTATATAGTACAATCAAATAGAGGGTAAAAGCATTATCTAAATTACTACTGCTGCCATCTTTTAATCAAAGATTTTCGCTTACTCACCTGAAACTTCAGGCTTTCAGTCAGAGAATATTTGAATTAGTGAGTTTGTCCTACCTGGCATGAAGACAAATGCTGGTAACTCAGTCCTTCCCCTGGTCCTTCGCATGGCTCTACCCAAAAGTTAAGCAGGAGAAATGCAAGTGGCATTTAGATTCCTGCTGAGGGCACTGTGTTATCTGTCACCGAGATTAATGCAGCCTGCACGAGGCATTGTGGTGGCTGGCACCTGAGATTTATAGAGTGTGTTTAATGAAGATATACACTGGCTTTAAATGTTCCTGGACACTGCTTCCCCTGCTCCTCTCTCTGCTTTACCAGAAAGTACAGTTTGACAATTATTTGGAACAGATACATCTACCAGAAAAAAAAAAAAATTAAAAAATTAAAAAATGAGCCACATGCCTTTCTGCCTATTCCAAATATTTTCCATGAATGCTGACATCTGCATGCAAGTATAGGTACCCACAGTATTGTTTTGAATTCCACAGAATCTCCCTCCATATTCTCTTCAAGGAATATTGTAAAAATCCTCACTGATCAAGCTCAGCAAGACCCTGCTTTCAATTGGGAGACGTCTGGCAGTTTGCAGCAAGGGGACTCTGTAACCTCACAGTTATTTGATCATTTCCCTGCAGCTTCTTGGTGTCACCGGGCAGAGTTCTACTGAGCTGTGTCAAAAACAGCCTGGAGATGTCCCATCAAACAGTCTGAAATAACAAATTCCCACTGGCAAGTATCTGGGTGTTTCATGGACTCAAAAAAACCATGGAATACCTTGTACCTTGAGTTCAGCATACGTGGAAAAGGTAAAGGTATAAAGTCTGTGTGTGAGATGTGCTCTGCCTAAGAAAGCCTCAAGATCTCAAGGTGCTAAATAATAAAACACTGCTCATTAATATCCCTTGATAAATGTGCAAAATAATTCCCATCAAATGGAAAAAAATTCGCCTCAGAAGCACTGCAAGCCATTGCTTCAAGTTCGCTGCAATTTCAGGCATGTGCCACCTGACACATTCATTTCTTCTTCCACTTTGCATAAGAACAAGAAATAAAATCTTTTTAAAAACCTCTAAAAATCAACAGAGAAGTGGGTTAATCCACTGATGTGTCTCTATTGCAGTTCTGGAAGGCAGTGTCTTTATATTCAAACTTTGGAAAAGTACAGCAAGAATGAACTCCATATACTAGAAATTAAATAAAAGAATAATACTTTGCTATTCTTTAACTGCTACTGAATAAAATTCTCAGAAGGCCTTATGAATACTATTTGTGTCTTACAATATCCTTGATTTCTCTCATTTTTCTGCTGAATGTGAAATAAAGAGGCCAAACGTTATTGTCCAGAGTTTTACGTTTAGGTACTTCCTAAGTGACTTGGGTTTTAAAAATGTTGAACTGCAAAGGGATGCTGAGCACAGGTCTGGGCAGTTTAACTTAATTTTACGTTATTCAAACAGTTTTCAAGTCATTAAATCATATTTTTTAGCAAGCTCATTGTGGTTTCCCAGTTCTTCTCAATACACCCATTCTTCTCTCTAAGTACAGGTTTCCTTTCTCCACTCAAGATGTCTTTGTTCAACATTTCACCGAAGTGTTATTTTGCCAAAACCAAAGAAACTGATTTCATCAAATATTTTTCTAGTCAGGTCTGGTTTGTGCTACTACATGTTTCTTTCATAACTGTTCATCCAGTGTTATTGTAATGTCCAACAATGCTCAGGTAAGCCTATTTCTCCTAAACCATTTTCTCACTAAAACACCCCTATCTAAGAAGACTTGGTGTTGGAAACTCCTTTTGAGTATATTTGTCATTTAATTGTTTAATGTGGTAATTTTACCATCCCCGTTCCAAACCCTCTCAGTGCCCATCACCAAGTAATTTTTATTTTCAAAACTGAGGCATCAGATCAACTTTCAATGGATTCTTTTATCCTTTTTCTCTTCCTGATTATCCTTGACTGCTGAACTTGGATATTTTTGTTGGTAACTAAGCATTTGCAAAGGACAAATCACTTAGGAAATGTAAAGAGATGATAAACAAGGGGCAGCGTAAATTTTAACAGAAAAAAAGAAGCAAATGCAATTGACCAAATACAGAGCAGCTCAAACAAAAGCTTTTTGTTATACCTGGGTGACACGTGAAGAACATTTGATCAGCTGTCAGAAATGGGCTTTAAGATCTAAATCCTGTATCTTTTTGGACCACTATAAAATCTTCCAGGCTGGTTTTTCTTTTCTTTTCTAAGTGATGAGCACAGAATAAATATCTTTCAAAGACCTTTGAAAAAAACCACCCTTGCAGACAACATCAGATTGGGTCCTCTCCAACCTAGAATCTTCTTAAAGCCTTTCCTGTTGCTTTTGTGCTTGAAGGGAGTTATGGTCATTTCTATAAAGAAGAATGAAAATGAATGTTCTTATTAAACTATATTGAACTTGCCTAATAAACAATTTATTTTATTCACCGTTATGAAAATGACAACATTTTGTTCAGTGTAGCATAACTGAAAAACAGTTCCACCAGGTTTTTTAATTTTTGGTTTTTTTGGATAATTAACATGGAATCCTATTTACCTTTAACTTGTCAATGCTTCTCTCTTTAGTGAAGCTACTACTTTCAAATATCAGGAATATTTTTATCAAAACATATAGACATTGTGAAAAAAATAAAGCCTGGTATATTTTGAGGATGATATCAATCAGCAAAAATTCCTTATACCTTCTCTGAAATTTAGAATTAAATTTACCTGCCTATCACCTGGTTAATTTTTGTTTTATTTACTAACAGCAATGTTATTTTCTAGAATCTGACATATTTTATTTTTAATGTAGGTGGTAAAATGGGTGTGTTACTTTGCATTAGGTATGCATGATGCATTTGGCTCACTTGTCTAAGCTGTGCTTTGGTTCAGTTTATTTTTTAATGCAAAATGGCA
This sequence comes from Coloeus monedula, assembly GCF_965178545.1. Lineage (NCBI taxonomy): Eukaryota > Metazoa > Chordata > Aves > Passeriformes > Corvidae > Coloeus > Coloeus monedula. Next base: position 16,638,517 of record NC_138792.1, on the reverse strand, counting down.
TTTTGAAGACTAATAAATGTGATCAAATTTGAGGTGCTTAATCACATTTAAAAATCCCTCAGTGCCATATTAACATCTTAGTAATTCATAAAATACTTTTTAGGTTTTAGGAAAGCAATTGCATTTTAATCAAGGGTTGAATAAAGCTAAAAGAGATGGAGGGGAAGAGATTCCCTTCTTCACAGATCTCTCAAGATGCACTTTTTCTCTTCCAGTTTGAACTTCCTACCTCTTAGGTTTTTTTTACTCAAGACTTGTTTCTCACGCCATAGCACCAGGATTAGTTAAATCTGGAAGATTCTCAGTTATTAAAACTGTCTGAATGTGTGTGTGTCAGATGAGGGCAGATGAGAAGGAAACTAAGATCAGAGAAAAATTTTATGGGATTTGTGGTTTGAAGTCTTTGTTATAATACTTTATATTACATCATTATTTTATATTTTCCTTTATATTGCTTTAACTCCTGCTATTGCCAAAAGTCCAGAATTGGTAGGGAAAGCCTACTGGCCAAATCATTCATTATCTACCAAACCTAGCAATTAACAGGAATAATTAATTCCCTGCTGAATGCTTTAAGTAGGAGGGGAACATATGGAGCTGGTATTTCCTATTTCAAATATTGATCCACTCACTGAGCCTATAACTATAAGCAAATAGTTATGCAGAAACCATAAGCATTATCTATATTTCAGCTGTAATTCCCCCAGAAAATGCAGTGCATGTTCCCTTGCAGAAAGGCAAGAACATAATCAGACATAGAAGTCAAGCTCGTGTGTCATTGATGCAAAGCAATGAGACTTTAGAGAAAACAAACCTGAGGAATTATCAAGACTGCTCTTTATGTTTTCCTGCAGGGTATTTCATGTCAGCCATGAGTTCTTATTAAAAATCACTTTTAAAATTATGATATTTGAGTACTCACTTATAATTTATCATCTTGTTCACGGAGATGCATGATTAATGAAAGGAAATTGAAAGGTAATTGAAAAGCACTAATAAAATTTTATATATTGGATCTGTTATTTTTAATTTTCCGAAGGATCATCAGAAAGCCCCTTATCACTTAAACGGAGTCTCTTTAAATGACCACAAGATGAATGTTATGGGCTCCAACCTCTATTAGAGATTTCAAAAGGAGAAGGGCCTTACATATGTACAAGTCCTATCAAGTATCTTTCTGCTGCTGTCTTTTGCCCAAGAGAGCCTTTTATTTTATCTCAGTCTTTCCCTCAATGCAAGATTAAAACCCAAAGAGCCTTTTTATGTGAACTGCAATACCTGGCTCATTTAGCATGAAAAACCAAAAGGATTTGGAAGTAGCTCTGTTTATCTAAACTGGAAGGAAATTAACTTTTTAGTTAGTGTGCATTTGTACCAGTTAATTTTATTCAGACAAATCAATCCTGTCTCACATTCCTGTGGAATTCTTTGTGCAGACCATGCAGAGGTGGAGGTGATGCATGAAAACAGAAGAGGTGCTAAGCTGTGTTTGCTCCCCTGTATCAAACACGGCCCAGCAAGAGGAACTGCTTTATTTCCAACCAGAGCATCCTGAAGGGCTGGAACAAGCCTTTGAAGATGCTACAAAAATAACACTCCTGTGTTTTTAATTTCTCAACAGTTGCTCCCTTTAGAAATACCTGAACTTCCATAAATGACAAATAATGGCTGAGGAGAACAAGCAGAAATGAGCAGCTGGTTTGTTGATGTTCAAAGCTGGCTCCAAAGCAGCTCTGTAACAAAGGGAAAGGAATCCAGAACAAAGTGTGACACATGGGTTCAACTGGCAAAACACACATCAAAGCATGCCCTGGCTCCAAAAATGAGCTGTTTCATTGGCAGCTTCAAGGGCAGCAACCATTTGCACACTGAGCCATCAGCTGAGTTATCCATGGTTGATCAAAGGCGTTGGAATGGTCAGGATTATGTGTTATGTATCAGTTAATTACATGTTAATGCTCGAGTCTGAGTCAGAAACGTTCCTTGTTTGCTCACAGGAACAACTTTCCTTGATCTGTGTTTTCAGAGATCTTTGCCTGTAATTGCCACGCCAATGACTTTGGTGGACAGACACAGTTCTGATGCAAGAGCAAATCTGTTCTAATTAGGGCTACAGGAGGGAGCAGCAGTATGTAGTCAGTGTCTTTTTCTCCCCTTTCTTTATATATACGTTCTATAATTATACAGATGCTGGGCAAGAATAGTTCAACGAGCATTGATAAATCCTTCCGTTTATTCCAGCTGAATTATTTCCATTTTAATTTTAGTATCACCATGTGTGAAGTCTCAATAGCTGAAAAAACTTTTCTGAAACCTTATTTGTCCCGTGGTTCTTCTAAAATCTGAGGTCGATATTTAGAATTAGCTTCATACTTACAGGGTTTGAAATGTGCTTTTGTGACTTGTGCAATCAAGATGCAATTTCACACAAGCTACTGCAAACTAATAATGAGGTTCTCAGTGATGTGAAGATTCAACTGTCAGTTCAAAGCTTTCATTTCTGAGCTGTTCCATTCATTAGAAAAAAGAACATTTGGAACAATGTTTGTAAGCAGAATGATGAGGTATCCTGAGGGAGCTGAGCAGAAGCAGTTAACAAGGAAGCCATCTACAGAAGGACCTGCGCCGTTCGCGATGAAGGCACAGCAACGCCGATCTCTAATACATTTTTACTTCCTCAATTAACATCATGCAGCTCCACACAGCTTATTATCATTAGGTTTCAAAGCACTTTACAATGTCTACTATCATCAGCCATCAAAAACACAAACCTAATTGTTCATTAGTGGTGGCTGTTATGTTTATGCAGTGCCTTGGCAGTGGAATTTTTTCCACATCGTACTTGTGGCTACATTCATCCCACTTAATGACACCATTTCCAGGCAATAAAATATGGTCCTGTGTATTGTTATAAAATCCAGGGAATGCTTCTGGCATAGACCAATTTGCATTGTCCCAAATAATTCTTGAACCCAGGAGCTGGAGTTTTCCAGTGACGACTCCTCAAAGGCCATTCAGGTGAAGCCACCCTGTTTGGGCAGGTAGGGGACTTGATCACAGACTCACAGGATAAATTAGATTGGAAAAGGTCTCTGTGATCATCAAATCCAACCTGTGCACAGGATTGATCTGTGACAACTGGCCTCAGCATCTGGGAATGAAAACTTCATACTGTCTTTTTCACTAGCCTGATAACACCTATTTAAAAATTGAAAAAAAAATATTTAGTCCTTTTTTATAGATATTGTTCTTTCTATAAAAGTTTTGGTTCAAGGATAATTTGGTCACTACTATTAATCAGGTCTCCTTTATTTTCCTCTTCCAAATGAAATGTTAGGTGAAAATGAGGTTTCAAGAAAATGAGGTTTCAAGAGCATGTCCTGAAGAAATTTGTGTAGAACATTGTTTTGCTGTGCTGTAGTTTTTCCAGGCACACCCCGTTTGTCAGAATTTTTCATGATTTAGGAAGTTACAAAGAGTTGAGTGAGTATTTACAGAGTTTAACAAACACTGAGTTCTTCTAGGTGGGCAGAGGGAGCTCAGTCCATCACCCTTTTCACATCCCAGGTTCCAGGTTGCATAACCCAAGAGATTCTTACAGAAATTGGGTTACAGAACCTTCCCACATGAATCTCAACCCCCCCATAGTTCTCATTGCCTCATTCTTTATTTTATACAAAGCAAAACACCAGATGTCTCTCACTGAATTAATCTTACTGATTTAAAAAAATCTGTGGAAAGAGGGAGCACAAGTGGCTGATTTTATTATATTTTAGGTACCAAGATAAATTCTCTTGTTTGCTGAGTACCCTAACTACTGAATAGTTTGATGAGAAGAATATCACTTTCTGCCCCTTTTACATCCTTTGATTTTCTTTCAAATGCTCAGAAGTAAAACAATCCACTACATGGCTAATGAAACTTTCGCTAATTAAAAAAAAAAAAAAAAAAGGCATTAAAAGAAAATTTAGGAAGCAAAATCAAACTGAAAATGTAATGTCAGTTGACGTAATTTTTCTCCCAAAGGCCCTTTTCTTCTTCTTACTCTTCAACACTCTGAAGTGACAGAATTAGACTCCCTTTCAAAATAGTATTAAAGACAGAAGTTTTAAGACAAATGGATCTCTAACAATAATTTAAACTTCTAGAACAACACAATGAGAAATTTTGAATAAGATTAAAATCATAAAAAGCACCTGTGGATTTATTTTCTTTTTTCGGTTTCAAGCACCATTTTTACTTTGCAGCATTGATTCTCAAAATAACTCCTGCTAACATGTGGTTCTGAGTTGAATGAACTCAGATCATCTGCTTTGATTTAAATATTGATTCTTTGTAATGTATGAGAACAGCTGCCTTTTTGAATTCCTTTCCATCCTCCTTATTACTAAAAACATCATCATTTTATCTCTGGGATTTTGGTGCTTAAATAGCATTTCAACTATACCATCTAATGAACTCAGCCAGAAAAGCTTCATCCGCTGACATCTGAGGAAAATACAATCCACATTTCCAAACACTGACTTAACAAAACATGTCATCAGGAAGTTACTTCGTATTATTTTAGAGGAAATTGCCTATCTCTTAACCTGGAGCCAGAGAGTACAGTTACATTGATAAAGGACTTGAATAGGTGATAAAAAGTTCACCTAAATAGAAAAATGCTTTAAAATAAACTGGAAAGCACAATTATTTCCCATTACACTCCAAGAAAGAGCTGATACCTTCAATGGATTAAGAGACAGAATCAGCCTCCCTAGCTGCACTTTGGCTCCCCAGAAAACAGTGAATTATGTGGATAATACTGGAACATCCACTTTTCAGTTCAGATTTAAATCTTTTGTAAAGGAATCATTTAAGCTGCCCTGGTGTCCAAGAGTTCCAGAGCTCAGAGACTCACAAACATCTTCCTTCATACGAAAACTGGAGCTCCAGTTCTTTCTCCTCTCTTTCAGAGAAAGGCTTGATGGCTCTTCAACAGGTCTGCTGAGATATGTCCCATGTATGATGATATATAAAATAAAATAATATTCAAAAAATCCTATATATTCTATTTTCTCTGAGAAAAAGAGCAGTGGGTCAGAGATGTCTTTGTCTTCACTTCATCTACGTCAAAATAAAACTCCAAATATTGTGTAATGTGTATGACTTCCATATAAATCAGCAAGATGACAGAAAGACAAGGGTCCTTGACACTGCTGTCTTCCCAAGAGTGCCACCTCAAGCCACCTGAATTCACTTGGCTCGTTCTGATACAAACCTGAGAGGTTTTCTTTCAAAGTAAAGAAAAGGTCTGAGTGACTTTCCCTTGTCCTCTCTCCAGCCACACCTTTGGCTGTACCTGTGGAACTTTACCTCAGTAAAATACTCCAGAGGCAGGATACAAGTGGAAAATGCTGTTGTTACATCAATATAGAACTCAGGGGAAATGTTGCTCTCTGATGTGTATTCCTTCTTCTAACGTGCGCCACTCTAGAAGAAACTGAGTTACATTGAAAATTCTAGTTATTTCAGAGTAAAAATATTCAAATAGGCAATTTCCACTGAAGTTACTATAGAAACGGTGAGAGTGGGGAAATTAATTCTAGCTCTCTAACAAGAGTCAAGAATAACCACTTTCCATTACATATGCATAACCATAAAGCTATGTTAGCTCATATAAAATAATAATTATGAAAATTATTTTTTCATGAACTGGATTTTTATTTTTAAAAGAAGCATGAGCAAGCAAGACGAACCAAACTTTGAAAAATACTCCGAGCAGTGAGCCAGTCATCTCACTGAAAAACTTTGAAAAATGTAGAGGTCTGGAAAAATCTCAGCCTGACAGCACTTTTTTGGCAGTACCTCTGATTTTTTCATTTCTCTTGTGCCTACAGATCCCAGCAAACTTCAAGGGTAGATAATCTATACATTCCTACATGTGCCACACACATCTCAATGCACACACGAGTGCCATTTCCAGAGACCTGAGTGAGCAAGGAATGCATCATCAAACTCTCAGCTGGCAAATATTTTGTCAGGTGAGACCAAGGAGCACTGGAGTGCCCCGTGCAGATTTATGAAGCTTCAGCTGGGTACAGCCCCAGTGGCTGCACCACAGCCAGGGGGCTTCGTAGGATGTGGGATGTTTAGAGCAAACCTTGTGGTTTTATTTTCCTTTCATTTTTACTTTGCTGCCTGAGTGCTTTCTCTCTGAAACAAGGAAAAGGCATCCACAGGAACTGTCTGCAAATCCTTGCAGCTTAATTGCTTTCATCTGGGGACTTGTTATTGTTAAATTTAATAGACATTGGGGTGTTCTCTACTGAGACCTTTAATGTGTTCAGGGCTTTAGAGATCTCTGAAAAAAAATTGAACTTATGGAGAGAAAGTCAATGGTCCACTGACTAAGGAAAATCATGCACCTGCTAAAGAACATCTTTCTTTCAATATTACACCATGGTATTTGGGTCCTAAAGGACCAGGCATGACAGGGCTAATTTAAACCTTTTAGTCTTGCTGTGGTTATAAGATGATGTCCAGCATGAATGTACCTATTATTCCTTGGGAAGTGACAGAGAGGAACACTTTCTTTTCAGAGTTATGTATTTCTAAAGGACAGACACAGAGTTCGTTATTAAAAGTGTGGGGGTTCTATAAAAAGGAAATACTTCATGCAGGCAGGCACACAGCTGAGATTCCTGTTTGCCTTTATGGTATCAATGATTTTTTATGCATGTGAAGTTATGTCAGGATGTGTTGTCAGATTTCATCCTTTATAATCTGGAGTTCAACACGTCTTGGTTTTCTGGTATCTTAATCTGCCCCAAATCAACCAATAAATATTAAAAAACTAAACCCTGGTGTTTCAAGATTAACAGATTGATTTCCAACCTAATGAAATGAGGTCAACAAGTTCAGTTATGCAGTTTTAAAAGTTTATCCATAGCAAAGGTTTTGAGTTTTAGACAATACTGTAATATTCTGCAATAAACTTCTCTGCCTGACAGGAATTACTAAATGGATCATGCTGGGCTCTGTAGTAAAAAAAAAAAAAAAAACAAAACACAAAAATATTCCTTTTATTGTCCTTTTAGCCAAATAATTGCCTTGTTTACATAGTTGAATGCATCTAGGATTTAAAAGGTTAAACCAAAAAGCGACCACTAGCACAAGGAGAAAACCTGGGTGTGGAATGAAGAGATGGTTTTCAGATGAGAGGAAGAAGCAGATGGAAAGCTGATGAGGAAAGGAAATGGCAACCTGGGACTTTATTAAGCCATCCAGGTGGCAAAGCAAAGTGGGCTTAATTCAGCAAGATACTGAGAAATTCTTGAGATTGAGCTCCCTGACAGTCCCTCCAGATAAAATATTACAGCAGGCAATTAATTTGTACACCGATTTTTGACAATAGCTTACCAGGGGAAATATCGTACAAGAACTTTTTGAGAAGCTGGATTTCTTTAGAGTGTGCTGGTGACAGCTTTTGAAAACTCCATGGGAAGGAGGCTTGGGTTTGACACTTCAGAGAGTTAATCTGAATTATATTTTAATAGCCCTGATGTGTAAATATCATAATATCTCCTTCCAGAAGGGAAAATAATTTATAAGACTAAAGTTCTGATAAAGCTCCCAGACTGTCTTAGATGATACAGAGAAAATAAAGATGTTGAGGACCTTTTCACCTAGAAAGAAAAGGGCATTAGTGTGAAATACGCTGCATTCCAAGGACTGTCATCTTTAGAGAAAACAAGATTTTATCAGACTGGTGCTGTCTCAAAAATCTCTGAACTCCCACATACAACAGCTGTCAATGCTCAACCATTTTCTGTGACCTATCCCAACTTTCCTCATCTGCTTTTGCCCTCCCGCACCTTTAAAAGCGAGATTGTGACCTCTCTGTACTTACAGACCACGGGAAGAGTGGTTTGGACTTTAACTTTTATCCTCATGGCTACTGGTAAGGTCACACGAGTTCAGAGAGCCCTAAGTGTGCCATAAAACTGACTATGCAGAGAGTGTCAATCTCTGCATGCAGGATGATCTTATCTGTACAGCAACAGGGGACACATGAGTGAAAGGCCTCATTTGGAAGGCCATAAAGAAATGTGAATGCTGTGGAAAAACCAAGCACAAGGAAATGCTTTGGAATGTTAATGAGAATGAAAATAGTTTAGATATGATTAAAATAATAATAATTAAAAAAAAGTATGATATAGGAAATAAAAAAGAAGATTTGGACAAATGACTTGTATTTTTGTGATCAGGTTCCTAACTTGCCACCTATGGGAAAACCATGTAAAACCCAAAAGAACACTAATTTTTAGATATTTTGTGAAATTTTCAAGTTCTACTGAAGCCAATGAGTGCTGAAGGTACCGAGAGACACTTTCTAAAACTGAGAGGGTTAAAGGAAAGTGGAGGAAGACTGGAGTCCATTCTGTCAGCTCTTTGGCCCCTGGTGACAGCCTTCCCACTGAGACACCATGATTTTTGCTTAGTTGTATTTCTAAAATAACAGGAAGCTGAACTTTTTTTTTTTTTGTTTTTGTGGCAGCATGAATTTTTCTTTTCTAATTTTCCCTTTCTTCTTAACACATACTGAACAAGGAATCTGGCTCTGGGATAAACATCTCTTGGGGAATACGTATTCATTAGTAGCTTAACTGCAATGCTAGCACAGTAGAAACAGCTGCATTTCAGCTCTCCCTCAAGAATTGTGTTGTCTTTTGTCCTAGGAGGCAAGAAAATACAGAGAAAAACAAGTGAGAAGTGTTAGAGAAAGGTTCTAGCAAAACTGCTTGCAAATGGAGAAGATTTCTATCAAAAATGACCACTGTGAAATACATATTTAAAATATGACTCAGTCCTTAAAAAGAATAAACATCAATTTGCCAGTTGTCATGTGTTTTAGAACCATTTGTGCCATTTATTCTGAAACAGCATCACATTTATTTTCCTGACCTGCTGTGAGAAAGGGTTTGAGATGTTACTGCCACAGTTGAAATATGTTGCTGTATTCAGGGAAGATATTCAGCACTGTGCTGCACATAATAAGCTTCACCACTCATCTGACAATTAGTCATGTTGACACATTTTTATAAATTAGACCGAACGATCATTTTCAGATGAGACATTTTCCCTGCAGAAGGAATCCTTCAGCTTTGCAGGGCACACTCAAAGTCAGGCATTTACCACAATGGAAAGCAATCTCTGTTATGGAAAAGAGAAAGGTGCCTTTCGAACATGCCAAGAGGAAAATGAAATGTGAACTAAATTTATGGTGGCAACAAAAAACCATTTTCTTCAAGTGAAGAGACGTTTCACATAGCCTAACACTTCTTCTGGGCTAATTGTTCAAGTTCTATATATCAGAGTATAACCAGAGGTAAAACAAAGCAAAACAAATTCCACTAATGAGTATGGTCCAGATTCTCAGAGGGCACAAACCAGCTTAGTTACACCAAATGCCAGAGCCGAGCAGCTATTTCAGAGATGCAGCTGGTACTGCAGAGCCTGAGAAAGAGCTAGAAAGTGACAGAATAATATTTCTCCTTCTGCACGTCTGTTTTGACTGATGGATTTCTGATGGATTCCCATTAAATATGAAATACTGTGCTAGGTACATATTTTTAACTGCCTGGTAGTTAATTTTACAGGTTTGAGCTGAAGATCCGGAGCTCTTCAGTGAAGGATATAACTACTGCTAAGTAATCTGTCTGGTTAATTATTCCTCTCCTAAACACTGATAAATACAAGTTTGAGAAAGCACCACAGGCATCTTTTTAAGCAAATACTTTCCATATTTATGTATTTATATACCCAATGTGACAGAAACTACAAATTACTGCAGAACACCGTGTTAGGTACAGCACTATATTTTCTGTGTGGACAGAATACAATCCCTACACCCTGAAAACATTTAAAAATGACGCATTCTCACATCTGGAGACTTTGTATTTGTGAAGGTCAAGGCACAGATGTTTCACTCATATGTTCCACAGCACAAAGCTGTCACACCTGTCAGCAGTGCAGAGAGCTGTGTTCCTATTCCAGAGCGGATCCCAGCAGGTCCCTTTTGCCGAGGGCTGTCTGTCTGCAAGTCTCCCCCACCACACAGAAATGTTCCAAAAAAGCTCTGGCTGTACTCTAGCAAGTGGTGATGGTGATGGATTCAGTCTCACCAGCCCGCTTCATTCTGCCCTGACCTTGCGGTTTGCTGGGAGAGCGCCTCAGAAATCACTGCAGAAACCTTTTCATCAGCACCCAGGCTTCCCTGTGCGTTATGCCAGGCAGAGTGGAGCACTGACAGCAGGAAGCTCCGCCTCACTTCAGGTTACACACTTAATTTGCATCGCGATTTGTTTAATGACATTAACGACAGCTGAGCGCTCAGGCTTGACTGCAGTGTCACCTGGGTTTAAATTTTCTTGTAAAACTTGCAAATACTTGTTATTAACTTCTAATCTTTTGTTCTAACTCTTACAGCCCATCCCAGAATAATGAATTCTGCTCCCCAGGCAGCCCTCCGAGCCAGTTTTATAAGTCTATCAACATGCCCAAGTATATTCAAACAGCCTGGAGTGTGACAAACTATGCAAAATGATCAAAGAACTTCAAAGTGTCATAGCACCTCACAAGGCAGATCTGTGCAAAGGTATCAATTCTTACTTTGCAAATATTTGCAAGTAAAAAAAGAGATTTCCATGAATTTGTCAAAAGGCAAAAAATGTCACTTCTCCCAGTAAATACAATTTTTCATTATGACAGCAGTAAAAATATAGAGTAGTGTATATGTACTCTGGGCTCTGCATACCTTGTAAAAATGAATGAGATCATTAAAGCAAAATCACAGGAAAATAATTACGGAAATAACACTATTTTACTGAGGTTTTTGGTTTTTTTTACTTTTATCACACACTTTTTGATATCCTTGGATATCAACCGATAGACGTTGATCACTACTGCTACAATTTAGGAAAGAGTTCTCTATAATGTTCCATACATTTTATCAACATGGCTTCTAAGCTGGGGAGGTTATACTATTTGTAATATTCTGTGGTAATTCTCTTAGTCTTTATTGTTGTTGTTCTTGAACTGAAGGCTCTTTTTTTTTTTTTTTTAATTTAAGCTTATTTTTATCTCTTTAGTTCACTATCTGTGAAGAAATTAAAGGAAATAATTTTGAAAGCTTCATAAGATGCACTTTGCAAAAAAAAGCTTTTAGTGCTTAAGCAGAAATACAACTTTTATCAAAACTTTAGTGCAGAAAAACTAGAACGGTTACACAGAATTACTCCCTTAAAATTTTCTTACATGCTCATACTTCTCTAAGTATCAGAGCCACTGTAACACAGAAAACCAAACACTTACTCAGGTCCTCAGCCTTCTGAAAAAATCAGTATGCACAGTATTTGATGCTCAAAGGTTTGCTCACGTTTGTTGCCAATAATTCTTTGAATACTACTCTGTCTTTATATGTTTGTGTACATCCTGCACCCCTGAATTAAATATTTTCAGACTATTTTCCATGCAGACATGCTGTTTCTCTGAGAGACCGGGAGCAGAATGACTGGGGGCTTATTCACTGAGGGAATCTTACCTGCATGAAAGAGCAGCATTTTTTTCCCTTCTATTTTCCATTTAAAACAAAGCTCAACATGCATAATGAAGATGTCAAGTTTCTGACAGATTGGAAAGAACACAGGGAGCAGTCCTGTGAGCCCCAGAGGTAAGCAGAACAATTTCATAGGAGATTTCAATTTGGATGTGCATTGTGAGTCATTTGAACACTGAGAAAGATTTAATGTCAACATCAGTGGATTCAGTACTGACATCATCTCAGAATTTCACCTGTTCTCCCTTGGGAAGAGCAACTCAGCCTCTAAGTTTACTCCAGACTGATTTTTATTATATGAAGGCAGTCATTGAGTAATTGTCAATATAATTAGAAAAAGTCCCCACGTTATTCCACACGGTGGATTTCAGGCCAATTCACTGAAGAGAAGAAAGGCGACATTAGCTAAAAATTCCTCTGGCTACACATCTCTGCCAGGAATTCTCACTCTAATAAAGAAATCAGTTCTAAAGATTTTTTTTGTTCTCTCGTCTTTCCAGCCTTTGCCTTTTCTCTTGTGACTCCCTTAGATTTACTGGTCATCATTCTCACCACTCCTCCTTTATATCAATCTGTCTTCAGCTTCTGATTTTCCACCCCGTATTCCTCCAGTTTTAAACAAAATCACCTCCCCCAAATTACCTTGCATTCAAGAAGCTGCTCCATTCCAGGAGAAGTGATGATGTGCTATTGATGCCTTTTCCTGGTCTTAAAATCAAGAGTCAAACACGGTTAGAGGGGAAAAGGGATTTTACCTTGGTATTTATTTTAAGGATCCTTAGGTGCACGTGTCCAGGTCAAATGCACCTCAATGCACCCCACAATGCCCACCCCAAAAGATCTGGTATATCATTAGAGGTGTTACTAATTAGCACATCTATCCAAGATTCCCCAATGAGAGGCTTGAATGAGCCCCCCTCCCCAAGGAACCTTCCCCTGGATGGTTCTATCTTGGTTTACAGAATGTGTTCTGGAGAGGACCTTGGGCTCTGGGGCACACTGATCCCCAGCTACGAAGCTTCTAAAATGTTGAGTCTCTCAGCTTGACAAACAAGTCCAAGAATGTAGGCAAAAAGCACTAAGAATACAGAAGTTGTAAAAAGCTATAAAAGGGGTATAAAAGAAAAGGCAAAAAATCATCATGGCATCACTATGAGTGTAAAAGTGCTACTTTTTCCTCTAGGCCCGGCAGTCCTGGGGCAGTTGCCAGAATTATAGTGGCTTTCAAGTGGAGTTTACAAAATCAGGCTGGTTCCAAGGCAGTGTTTACTGCTCCATAATTTCATCTAATCCCCACAGCTACTGACATAAACTAATTGCATGTACACATATGATCCCATTACGAATGGTGCAACCCAGATGGTGCCAATCTGGGGCTGCAAACAGAGTTCCAGTGCTGTCAAATGCATGCCAGGCCTCCCTGCTGCATTTACATCTCTATTCCTCCTTTGTCAAAGACATTTCCTGCTCAACTGCTTGGGCAGCACAGGAAAGCTGCAGAGTCAGAAGTCCCCATGGAGAATATTGTCCAAAAGATGTCCCCAGAGCCTTTGAAAACACACCAATGTCTGAAAAGCTTTAGATTTGCCTTTAAATCATTCTATCCTTATTATCATCACCACTACCATCACCACTATTTACGATTAATTCAGCAAGCCTTCAGAATTGCTTTGATTAGCAATGATCTGCTTGCCATGGAACCTGAAATCTCAGCTACAAAAAGACAATTCATATCTGAAAAAACATCTGGTGTGTCCTTATTTAAGTCCAAATAGGATATGCAAACTAACCATCCACATAGCTTGTGGATTTTTCCTATATCACCTCACCAGCTAAATAACTAGGGACCTAAAATATACCAAGAACACCCAAAAAACCCAACCAAATAAAACAAAACAAAAAAAAGTTATGATCTGCTCTTTGTTTAGAGGCAAATAGATATGGAAATTGCCAAGTAATATTTGTCTTTCAAAAAAAGGAGTTGGTTCTAAACTCATTTTTCCATAATTTAATAGAATACTGGTGGTTGCTAAGAGAAGGATCTTCTGTATTTGCACGCTCATACTGCATGGATGTGCTTAGACCCTGGACACACAGTGAAGATTGCTTTATTAAGCCTGGGAAATTTGGTTTCAAGAGTGCCAGTGAGCACATCATCTCCTAGAATGTGCTATACATTTGTGATATGTTTAAATCCATTTGGTTTGATTCCCTTCTCGCTTCTTAATTTCAATGGTTCTTGAGCTGCTACCCTGATGTACATCAGCTCCACTTTAAGTGAAGACAAGTCTAGTTCTATCAAGTACTCATGGCACTTTAGCTTTCACTTTCTGTCTGCATTCATGCAGGTAAAATTTACTTTTCAGAGCAAATTTGGAGTCAACTGAAAGGCCACTAGCTTGGCTCATGTGAATTCAATTTAGAATTCAACTGAATATTCACCAGCTCTATGTTTTTGTTGTTGGTATTTATTCAGCCCTAGAAAACAGTAAACACAAAATGAACAGCTGATATGAATAGCCTGAATCTGTGGAGATCTGAAGAGTCCAGTCATTTGGGGGTATAAATCAGCCTGGTGGCTCTGCTGGAGCCAGTGGTCACCCACCAGGGGCTGAAGGCACCGAGCAATTCCTACATCAGTCCTGATTCCTTGCCTGTTAGTGTATAAGTGCAGATGATTTTATGATTATTATTATTGCTCTTCATATTATTAACCAAACAGTTCAAAATTACTGTATTCAGTTTGAATTGCTTCTCACAAAACCACTAACAGAAATCCTTTCTGAGCATGCAAGAGGCACTTCAGTATTTCATGAAGTGTTAAATTGGCAAAACAACAACACGAGTTCATTACTGCAGATTCTTTCCAGATGGAACGATAAATGTTCTGTACTTCACTGAGCACCCGTGGTACAAAGCAAGAGTTGAGTATTCTGACCACTTTTTGAGGAATAATATTTCTCCAAGTGATCATTTATCTTTGCAAGAAAGACACTAATTGAAAACAGAGCAGGAAAAGGAAGATTCCAGAACACCTCTGATTTATTTGCACCTGGTTTTCAGCTCCCAAGCTGAAGCTTTTCTCCACTTCTCCACCTCTGAACACAACACAGGGAGGGTGGGCCCAAGCCCTTCTCAACACCCCTGAGCACAGGTGCTGACAGCCCATGAAGGGAACAGCAGCACCCAAAAACTTTAGAACCAATTGTGCTTTATAAATGCAATGGAATTTCCAAATGATAAAACCAAGGGAATACTATTCTTGGAAATTGTAACCAATGGTTGCATATGCAATGACAAAATGAAGTGATTCTAAGTTTTACAGCTGTGTTCAAGAGAAACTACTAAATGCTCTGAATTATTTTTCCCCTAACTATGGCAGTTCTCGTTTTTTTATTTAATCTTTTTATTTACATATTTTTAGAATATAAAAATATGTTTATTTGCTTATTGCAAGACATGAGTTTAGTTCAGTCTCACCCCAATGTAAATCAAGAATAATTCCAGTGGTGTAAACCAAACAGGAACAGCACACACATATAAATATTTAAGATTTAATCAGTTGTATAATGTTTAAAATATAATCTGTTCTACCCGTCCATTTTTTGCCTAAAGGAAAAGTTGCACCAAAAGTTTCAAATGAATTTAAAGATGATATTGATATATTTTTGCCTTCACTTTGAATAGGCTTTGCTCCAAAGCAGAATCATTTCATTAATCTGTATCATTTCATCTGTGGATTTGCTTTATTTCCACTGTTGTACTGGGAATTCCAATCAAAATCTTCATCCAGTCCACCTGAGTTGTTCTTTAAACAAATAAATTAGATTTACTTTTCCCTTTGAACACATCAGAATGTTGATAACACTTTTTTCTAGTTAGAAATTATTATTTTTAATAATATTTTCAAACATCTAAAAGAGGTTGCTCCTTTTTCTTGGAAGTTTAGGTTTAAAAATAAATAAGGAAATAATGATAGAGCAAACTAACAACAACACATTCTTCTGCTTCAGAAAGGCTGTGATATCTTCAAAGGAGCATCCAATAGGAAATTATGTTCACTGGTCACCTGAGGTTTTTTGAACAATCAAACTCCCTTGGAAAATGTTAATCCCACATTCTTCCTCATATCCATAATCCCACAGCTCATTTCCATGTCAGGAAGCTCATCTCACTCCTTCATGCAATGAACTACCCATATTTCACAAACACATCAATTTCTCTTTTGTTGAGTCTCTGCTTGTGCATTTCACAGCTCAAAATGGAAATTTCCTTAAATTCCAATCAAGAAACTCATGGCAGTTAAATGATATTTGCCCCAATTAAAAAATAAGCACTACTTACAATGAATGAGATTAACTTTGTGGGAAAAGTGCCTTTTATACATTTACTTTAGCTTTTGTATTGAAATTAAAAAATAAGAGAAGCTCTTAAAATTCTTTATTGAGTAACTTTTAGCAATTAAAATGAGGTCTGTAGTAGTGTCTTGTGCTGGTACAGGAGGTACAGCTTTCCTCTCCCACTATCTCTACTCATACAGTTTTGAAATGGCTGTAATGGCACTATAAAACTTGGCTATGTTGATAAGGCACTTTAGTAAGTCTTTCATCCCAAAGAAATGCTGAAAACTTTATTGCTCTTGACAGAGCTGATAGACAGGGAGTAAAATCCCATTTTTGTGGCATCTTCAGGATGAATTCTGAAACCATAGTGCTGTTGAGGATCCTACATAACCCAATATTCTGGCATTAAATAGGGCAAGAGCAGAAACAAACTCCACAGCGGTAATAAACTCCCATAAATATCCACACCTCTACTCCTTGGGCATCCCACCACAATTCTTCTCAAACTCAGAACCAATGAATCCGTCATCAGGTTAGCATAAAGAGTTGATTTATATGAACACATAAATTTCCATAAGCCACAGTCTAGAGGTTACAGTTAAACTCTCCAAAAGAAGAAATGCAGAAATGCTCTGAGTCCTCAGACTCCTTTGAAAATACCACCTGTAGTAGCTGAGACCTATCTGTGTATCTGAAAGCACAGATACTGATCTGAATGAACATCCCTCATACAAACATACTAGCATGTTAGGAAGGAAATTAAATATATCCCTTTAAAGGCATACTCTTCAGAAAATTCATATATTTAACACCGTTCCTTCAGAATATGAGGACCAAAAAAAGAAAATACTATAGGTTTGCTCAATTTTATTTGTATGGATGTTTGTACTTATCTCTGTGTTCATTAAGTATCACACAGATAAAGCAATATACCTACATATTAAGGTAGAATGGCCCAGCAGCCTGAACATGTGCTTTAAAACTGTTACCTCCAGTAGATCAACTGCTTTATTTATGGATTTTGTGTCAGGATTTACACCAGCCTCGCTGGAGAAGTTCCTTAACCCATTTGCCTACATCTCTCTAACAGCAATAATGTCAAACTAACTCTTTCTTCTGGAGTCTGATAAAGAGGAATGAGTTACTGTTTTGAAAAGGCTCCAAGGAGAAAACTATTCCACAGTCATTAAACTGTGCTCTCAGAGATAATCAAACTCCAGAGGGAATGATGGCAAAACTATCTTTTTTCTGCCCTGTATCTGTGTGTTAAGTCAGGTTTCTGGCTTTTTTTATACCAACTAAAAACTATCTTTTTTAGCAGAGCCTGACACAACTGGGCAGATTACCCAATAAACACACACCAGAACACCAACAGAGAGAAACAATTCCTCCATGATGCTGCATTTTTGCAAGTGGTAGGAAAGAACAGTGTATTTTTCAGATCTATACACCAGGGCAATTCCCACCATGGGGTAAGTTCATGCCTATAAAACCTGGGAGCACAAAGTCCACTGATGCTGTTTGGAAGTTAGTATTCCCCTGCAGTATTAATGACTGTATATTAGATTCTCTTATGAAATCACCTCCACTCTCTCATCTTACAGCATAAATGCAGCACAGGGTTCCCTTTGAGGATCTTTGTCACTGAAGAACACAACAACCTCACCCAGAGAACAATCTCAGACAAAGCTTGGTTTGCAGCTGAAACAAAGAGCCAAAACAAAGACAAAAGGGGGTAATCACAGAACAGGCTCTGTGCTGTGACCCCTCAAGGGTGTGGTCCCCACAGGACCCAGCGATGGCCCAGCACTGCCCACCCTCCCACACAGGGCAAGGCTGTCACTCAGGGGCACACAGGGACCAGCTCCTCCAGCCAAAGGGCCACTCCAAAAGGAAAAGTCATTCACCAGGCAGCCTCCATGGAACCCTCCCAGTCCCCAGGAGCACCTTCGACCAGCAACCCTCGACTCTGCGGGAAGCCACACCTGGGGCTTGGGTGGGGCCTCGTGTAAGCCAGGTTGGGTCACAGCCCATGGCCACACCTGGGGGTGGTCCAGAAACTTCTCTGGGAGGAGGTCTCTCCTTGGTGGGGAGCCCTGTCCAGGGGCCAAGGGGTTCAGCCCTTCTCACTCCTGGGGTCAGTGGGATGGGGAAGGGCTGTGTGCTCCCCATAGTCCTCACCCTTTTAGTTTGTGGACCAAGGGCAAAATCATCCTCCTGCATTGTGTCTGTTCATATGCAAGGGAAGAGAATAAAGGTAAGGAAAAGCTTGGAGATCCACCATACGTGATGACAGGTTAGGGGAGAAAGTTCCAGAAGGCAGAGGTGCTTCTGTTTGGGAGCACTTGGAAAGACTCTCTGCATGTGATGTACAGTGGATTTGAAGAGAAATGAAACACCAATATATTCCTCACTACTCTTACAGCTCGCAGGAGAGGTAGAAGGGGTGCAGTGATTTCTGTGGTGTTTCTTCCTTTCCTTCCACTGGTGGAATACCAGCAGGCCTAGGACTGAAGGCAGCATCCTAAAAATGACAACCTGCATTCTCTCCCACCTATCAAATAAGCAATACACCTAAAAATGGGCTTTATAGGTGAAAGCTTTTATTTTCAAATGCTAATATATTGCTTTATAGTTACCATCACTCAAATTGATGATTTTGAATAATTTCAATAAACTACTTTCAATAAGTGTTTTTAATAAATAGTCACATTTCATACATTTTCTTCAGTCTTATAAAATATTTTCTTTAAAGTAGGCCATAAAGACATCTGGTCTTTAAAATCAAATAAAACAATTTCCCAGGATTTGGCCTACTTGAAACCCATTCCCCAGTCTCACAAACACAGCAGGAACTGTCTTTATACACCTGCACTGCCTGCAGACACTCAGAGTGCATTCAGAATCTTTGTGAGACACCTTGAAATGGTTATAGATATGCAGGTTATTGCATGACCTTATTTTGCATACCAGTAAATATGAATTTATCTCAGGTTTCCTAGTAGACATATCTTACCATTGTATAGTTCTTGAAATGTTTGAAATCCCTTTATGCTCTTTCAGATTGCTCTCAACAAGTTGACAAGCCTGAATGCTTTCTAAGCCACTGTAAAGAGACTGACAACCAACACAATCTGAAGGCAGATAAAAGGGGATTTTTGATGGGCCTGAAACTTATGAGCAAGGCAGAGAATAAATCAGTTTCTTGTAAGTTACTTTCTTAAAGGAAAAAAATATCTGGAGTGTATTTCATCTAGGAGCTGTCAAAATAATAGCTCGGTGATGTGAATTCAGAACATGAAAGTGCTCGATTAGCAATCAACAAGAGACAAGAGATACACCAATCTTTTCTGGTAGAGCTTTCTTATCAGACACATTTGTTTTACTTCATGAGATTGTTCCAAATGCATAAAATTTACATACATATGGCTGCATTGTTAATTCCTACTATGAAACTGTTTTGAAGCGTTTTCATTTTCTGCTTAGGAAAGGAGCTTCCCAGCTGAGAAATGTAAGTGAGGGATGTTAGGTGGTTCTCTGATCACATCAGTACAGTTATACAAAATATGGCTTCCTTTCTGTCCTCATAATAATGAGAAATTATAGGAATTGCAGACATTACATACTGTAAGTACAGATTAGGAAGAGTAAATAACAGATACTGATAGCACGAGTAAACTTTTACAGTAGTCACCTAATTATTTTCTTAAATTCCATCGTCAGGTATCTGATTGTGGACTTTCTTTGTGAAACACAAAGTTTTTTTCCTCTTTTCTCCTTTCTTACAATTTAGCATACAAAATAATGCTAGAAAAAGCAACTGTGAAATACCTACTCAGATGTGAGTTTCCTAAGCAAATATTTCTTGTCATAGCTTCCAGATATCTGTCTTGAAGGAACAAAATTACAGCTAATAGTTATGTTTATCTAAAGTAAAGGTTCTGGGCAAGAATAAAAGTATTTTCACTCAACAAGACTAGGGAGAAAACATTCTTCATTCCTTATCGAGGTGAAATTACACTGCCCCAAATTAAATTCAGGATCAGAGGAATCCTAGAACTATCAAAACCATGGGCTGTCTTTTATTTTCACAGTGAAATTAATCAGAACTTATTTTCACAGTGACACCAATCAGAGCAATTATTTTCCCGCACTGGAGCAGAATTTGGCTTCTTAGAAAATGCCAAAGTGATGCCTCCTTCTCTTATGATCAAAAGCTGTAATTATTATCAGGTAAATCTGAGATTCAGACCTGCTCAAATACTGAAATTCTCTCTGGAAGTCTGCTGAGAAAATGAAGAGACATCATTTAAGGTCCCTGCATATGAAAAAACTGTGAGTAGATACTTATGGGCAGCACCAGCTTTTCTGGGTAACCTGTGCCAGGGCCTCACCACCCTCACAGAAAATTTCTTCCTTATATCCAACCTAAATTTACCTTCTTTCACTTTAAAACTGTTGCTCCTTGAGCTGTCACTACAGGCCTTGGCAAAAAGTCTTTGTCCATCTTTTTTTTATAAGCTCCATTTTAAATTGAATGATAAGATTAAGACAAATCAGTGGAACATTCATTTTCCAAGACATAAAAATGAATGAATGGGGCAACAGGAAAAGGTAGGCATGAAGGGAAACTTCTAAGATATTCTAATGGTTCTAATTTTAAAAGCTGCCATCAGATCTTGATGGATTGTGAAAGTGTGTCTTGTTAGATAAATTATAGGCATGACACTTTGGAGATCAAGAACGTACCTTACTTTATTAAATAGTGACTGAGTGCAAGTGCTATGGGCTCAACATTGAAGTGTGCTAATAATAAGTTCAGCTAACTGCCTTCAGAGGGGGTGAGGGTGTGCTGAGCACTGGGAACTCTACTTTACAGGTTATCCACAAAGATTTAGTATTTCTTTTAAGGACATTATCTGTATGCCTAATGTTATGTGCCCATGGTAGCAAAACATACAGCAGAGACACAAAGAGATCAGCAACAGGAGGTTCAGGATGGATATTTATTTAGATATATAAAGATGCTGAATGATTCTGTAAGGAAATTTGTATTGCATACAGCACATAATGTTCAGCCCTCACGCTGACGATATTAAATGTTACTTATTTTGTCAGAATCATGAAAAAAAATAGATCTGTTGTATCCTTAATCTATTCATTGCTTGATGCTGGAGTTTAAAAAGAATTGTTTTGCTCTTCTGTGCAAAAATAAATTATGATTTTCATTACTTTTAGATATATTACTCAGGTTTTATATCTTACTATAAACCTCAAAATGACAATATGTGTCACAAGGCAAAGAAATCTGCCAATCTGTGAATCTTTTCACCACAACCAGAACTGACCAAGGTGCTGGATTCTTTTTTCCCCTCTGCTGAGAATGGGATTACTTAACTTGCACTGTCCACCTTGCACAAAGCTGATACAGAAACTCTGACAAAACTTTCCAAGTTCTTCCCAAAGTGGATTCTTGTCCTGTGGCCTTTATTGACATATTTACTGTTCTTGTCACTCTTGCAGCAAGAGCTGTTTCCAAATACTCTCCACAAAACTCATTTCCCAGCAAGTCTAAAATTGCTGCCCTACCACTGCCAGAAATATCCACTCTATACTCAGCCTGCTCTTGTCATTACCAGCAGTTCCAGAGAATGTGTAAGGAAAAGGAGGGGAAGCACAAGCAATAATTCCTCCATGCAACTCTGTGTAGTGGTTATAGGTTTCATTTACTGTTACATGAAATTTACCTGCGTTACCTGGCAGGGATCTCCTTCCCCACACCTGCTCTGCTATTCAAGGAAACAGAAAGATGTAAGCATGAATGTGGATTCAGAGCAAATTATGGCAGGAACTCAACAGTATAACCTAGAGAAAGAAATGGAATCTACAGACGGAAAACCAGGATTGAGATTTTCAGTAAAAATTTTTAAGGTTGCGTATGTGAGTTTAATTTCACAACAAGCAAGGAAAATACACTAAGCCAGGCACTGCCCTAAACACCAACCTGAATCAATTGGTTCCTCTCTAGCTGGAGGGCTGACTTTACTTGTGATTGCCCTTAATTTTTATAAAATAACACATTTTAGTTTTGGCTGGTTGAAGTTCAGAATCAATATTGTAGTAAAACTGAAAAAAGGATGTTCAGTTCTATTTGCAGGGCACCACAGGGTAAGACAGGGGGTTAAGTCCCTTTCAAAAATAAATGCACAGCAAAGCCTCTTCCATTTTTCTTTCCTACAGCATTCAGAAAGGCCATATTCTGAGCTGGATTGTATAAGGCAGGCAGTACTTTACCCTTTTGTGTGTGAGATAGAAAAAATTCTATCCACTCTTTCCCTGAAAATGGGTGAAGATAGAGCAGAGAACGGCTGATAGATTTGATATGCCTCAGTCACTTAGGCTGGACCAACTCCCAAAGGTGACAACTGCATCTCTCAACAAAGGTCTAGCAGAGAGAAGAGACGAGACAGAAACTCTGACAGCTCACACTTCAATGAGAGCTCCCAACAAACTTTAACCCAGACAAAAGGAAGTATCCACAAGAATGTGAGTTTAGACACGGCGGCTGCAGGTTTTACAAGTTAGAGCCTCTCTGCAATTATCCAACACATGAAAGAGTGAGACACCAGTTCTGGTTCATTTCTGGTTTGTCTGAGGTATCCCAGACTGCCCTGATATGAGTGACAGCCAGAAATAACTGGACATATTTTCCTCTTTTTGAAGGAGTCACTGTGAATTCAGGATGTAAATGTGGAATGCCTTGGCTGCCTGCAGCTGATCTGAGGGAAATACAGCCAAAAGGCTTTCCTAACTTTTCAGTAAAGAATGAAAATAGACATTCTCTTTGGAGATGTTCCTCAGTGAGCATCAATTCTGGATTTGGGTGATAATTTTATCAATCCCATAAGATTTGGAAATGTCTCTGAGGTTCTGAATGTAGCCAGTTCAGCCACGGGACAATTACCTGCAGTTAGAAACATTCCCCAAACTCATCTACAGCGTGTGTCTTATGAAAATCAAATTCATTTTCACAAGTCCGTCAAAGCAGATGAAGACTTTCACTATCAGTGGTTTTCAGATGATTATTTCACTTTCTTACATACTTTTTTCTAATTGATCAATTATCAGTGGCAATTTGGTGAGCTTTTATATTTTTTTAAGTATTTGAATTACATTTCTTCCTAATAATACCTCCTTCCAAACAGCCCTTCTACAAAGACAGGAAAGTAAATTACCCAAATACTGCCCATCTATCAACTGGAAATATTAAATAAAAGTGTTGTTTAAATTAATGTGTATCTCATGCACTGTCTCTAAAAATTCTCCATTAAAATATTTTGTGGGAGGGGAGTCAATAAAGGAAGATTTAGATAAATGGTGCCAAAGTCACATCTTTTAATTTAAAAATTTTAAAAAAGCATTTTATTTTTAAGAGCCGTTGCAGGATATGTGAATTGGCATTCACATAGAAAGGTTTAAGACTGTTATAAGATGAACATTCTCTTGACTGACCAAAATTTTATGCATTTCATATATCCTAACACACATCAGGATGCTAATTACTGAGGATTTTCTAACCTCAAATAAGCAAGAGAACCAAATCATGGGATCTTTTTTTTTACCAAAGAAGCAGATTTGGGTCAACATCTATGACTTTCTAAAAATCCAGATTAAGTGCATAGGAGAGATAGATCTAAAAAAATCCTGCAGAGAGGAGGGAGAAAGAAACCTCTGCTTCCATGAGACAGTTAAGTTCCTCTGACAAAAAGAGGCAACAGAAGTAACACAACTGCAGCACTAATGGGGGATCACAGAGGGAATTCCATACACAAATACATAAACTCTATATATTCCATATACATAAACTCTCTGCAAAGCTTAAATCACTAACAAAATGTATGTAGATTGTCACTGGAAATGTAGAGATTTCCTCACTGAACAATGTGTAGGTGACATAAAACTCAATTCCTGCATTACCATTAGCCAACAAAATATTTTTCAGGGCTGGAAGAGAAACTGGAAAGCTGTCACATTTCAGGTTTGCTGGGAACAATGTTGATTCAATATTTCTCCAGCACAGTCCTTTGTCTCTCACAAGGGACAGCAGAGCACTGTGTAACACTTTTATTCCTGACAGTTTTTCTTGCAGGTGCATATAGTCAATCTACTGCCATTTCCTCTATTGCTCTCCCCAAAGAATCCACCTTTATTGGCTCTAAAAGCAAGTGACAGATTTCCCCTTAACTGAACAGTCTCAGGCACTTTCTTTATAAACAAGTTATTTTGGGAATGTTTCTGTATGTGATAAACTGGAAAAGGCCATCTAATCTGTGGCAAGGCAGGAACTGCAGTCTCCAGGAGTTTTCCTTGAGGAAGCATTTGGGCCCTGTATATTTTCCTGTCAAGTGGAAAGCTGTGTGTGTGTTGGTACAAGCAGGAGCAAGATGCATGAAGGCTGATAAAAGTTACAGCAGGGGTGAGACATTTCCAAAAATAATCCAAAAGGCTAAACACCAAAGAAAACAAAAATGCCTTCCTGCCCACTGTTGAAAGCATTGATTTTCTAACCAATTCCATATATGATCTAATTTTATGTAACTTAATACAAGAAGATACTGTATTCCTTGAGTCCAGTTTCTGGAATATACTGAATACAGCAGACACTGATTCTAAATCTCAAAATAATGCAAATTTTCTACAAATCAAGACATATTTCAAAGCTGGGTAGAACTTGACACAGGGAGAGCTGTTCAGGTGCATCCTGAGCTTTGTGAGTGTAGAGCCAGAATTGCAGCACCGAAACCTCAGCTGGGATAAATGAAGCACTGGAACTGCACAGTCATAACGTGGTAAAATACAGTCAGCAAACAAAATAAAGACATCCCCAGTTGGAAGCTAAAGTAGTATTGTAGCTGTTATAACTACTGCAACTAGGTTAAAAAATACAGATTATCAGTCCATACTGGTAAAAAACCAAGTCAACATTCCTCACTAATGCTCCTCCCCAGAATAAGCTCCGAGGTTCCTTGTAAATGTATTAGCAAAACAAGATTTCCTATAAATGTTTTACTACTAATTCTTCATTCAACAGAAAATCAGACTCTGAAACAAAGCTATCCACCTCAAAATATTTCTAGAGAATAAATATTGGGCTAAAAAATAACAATTAAACTTCTCACTTCATTTGCCAAACATCTGTATATGCAAAATATACTCTAAAATACTGTTACTGTTGGTAAGATTAAATCAAACAAGCAAAAAGATAACCTAGAATTCTTTGATCTGAAACATGAAGAACCATAAAATGTTTGGACATGATAAAAATTTGACATTGTGGATAAGCTTCACATCTTTTATTCTTTTTCATAAAGAAGTGTCAGACAACCATATAAAAATAATAGATCAAATAAACATAGACACTGTTGTACACAGAGCATAAAACCTTAAAAAACACTGAATAATTCAAGGGAACTCCAGCAACACTTGTAATTTACAACCCTTGCAATTTTTCATAAAGCAATACTTTTTCTAATTCTCATCTCTTTTCTCGCCGGTGCCTCGGGAAAGAGAAAGACAAAAATGGAAACCATAACTACAAATATTAAAGTGTTTGCTTTTAGTATCAGTGTAGTAAATATGCCATTACTCTTAGATGGTAATGCAATATGCAAACACTATTTGTCCCAGATCGCTACAGTAAACAAAATTTTCAGAGACTATAATATTTTTCTCTCCTGCTATTTGCAAGATTACTTTGCAAAAAGAAAAAAAAAAAAAAAATAAAAAAAATTGTAATTTTTGAGTACCTTCCCAGTACAAGGTACTGAAAAAACAGCATCACACAGAGAATAAAAATATTTTTCTTCTTCTTGGGAAAGTGCTCAGGTTTTCAGCAATGTCTTCAGCCTGGGTGTAGCTGCCCCTATTAATTCTGCATTAACTTGAGGATCTCCCCATGACATGACACTTGTCCTAAGGAAGCCAAAGATCTGGTGCCAGTGTTACCTCTGCTCTGATCCTGGCATCTGCTGTGGCACTTTAAAACACACAATTTTTCTCTGTCTTGCCCTCTGATTAACAACCCTCTGCCCAAGAGTTTGTGCACAGGGGAAAGAACAGCTCACCAGGAAAATCAGAGACACTTAGAGAGTGACTAAAGTGGGAGTTGTATATTATAACTTGATTTGGAGAAGCAACCACCACACCCTCATCTCCCTTTTGCCTCCTGCACACGTATTTTGTGTGATCATACTTGCACTACTCTTTGCTTGTTTTTAAGATTATTTTGTTTTCCAATTTCTCAGTTTGAGTAATGGCATCCTAAAATGCTTTCCTACCAGTCGACCTTGGAAACAATTTCCTTCTCTCTATCCCCTCTGGACACACTGCCACCATAAGCAGACATCCCAACTAACCACAGGGAATTTTCTTGGGTTTTCTCATGTACAATAGAGTACACCTGGCGACTGGGTACACTCAATTTCCTATTATTATACTGTTATTTTCTGACCTAAGAATACAGGTTCAACTTAAAGCACTTATTAGCTGCACTGCTTTTGTCAGCCTCACAATTAGAATATCATTAATTCCTTTAGTAATGAACCTGTAACAATCTGAAAAGAGTAAATTAAGTGAATATATATTTTTATATATATATATTTTTTTTTTTAATGCATTACTGGTATATGAGTCACCTTGATCTCCTTTGGGATGGAACTCTAATTAACATTGGAACATATTTTGTCTCTAAAATTTCTGTTGATTGCCCAAGAGGCGACAGAACTCATTTTGCCAGATGACGTTAACTTTGATGGTTAAGGTGGTGAGTTACCAGGAGCTGCAGCTTTGTGTTTTGTGCTCAAGGTACTTTCTAACAACCTCAATATTTTAGGAATCATGACATTTACATCTGATGTAAGAGGAATTAACCAAAGGGAAGAGAAATCTTAAATCATTATGTATTAAAATATTAAAAATGAGAAAAGAACTGTGTTAAGACTCTGACAATCACTTGTATTATATATAATAATTTCAGGTAATTAGAAATGCTGCAAAGAAATGAAGTTATTGCCATGAGCTGACTGTAAAGTGTCAAAGTGATGCCATGGATGTCTTGGACAAGAACTTAGTAGCATTTTTATATCTGTTTTCAGAAATTTTAATATGTAACAACCATAAAAAGATTTCTTCAAGCTGAAATTTAGCTTGAAACAGGAGTCTACACATAGTAATAAATGTGTATTTATGTAACAAATCTCATAATTTAAGATGTTTTAGACCAATGTAGAAAAAAAAAATAAAAAATAAATTTAAAAAACCCAACCCAATAAAAACCAAAACAAACGAAACTTGATTTTGGACTCAATACCAAAAATAGCCTGCTTTTCAAAATGATAAAAAATATGCCATGAGTTAACAAAGCAATTCTACCATTCCAAACCTGCTTAGCCACTCAACCTGAAGTACAGAATACACACAATATTCATATTTTTGGTTAACTACCTGAACAGCAGACAAGTAGTGGAGCTGCAGATCTTCAAAAACCCCACACCATTAGGTCAAAAACCACCTAAAACAGTGGAAGATTCAACTGACGTTGCTCTTTCTCTTTCTTTCCAATTTACCTCCTCTTTCAAAGGAAACACCAAATTATTTGACAGAATTTTAAGACCTTTGAAGCATTTCCAGCTGTTTTCACTCCTTTCTACTATTTGTGTGGGCAAAATTAAATGCCACGAAAAGATAGATTAATCTTTGCATGTCCAATAAATCATTTCCCTCAATAAATTCATTTCTCTCAATAAAGAAAAGTGTAATTAATGATTCCAGTTTCTCCAATGCAGTTTTTTCTGAAAGGCATGTGTTTTATTTAACATGAAACCTTAATGATGATGAGAAATTCTTTAGAGAAATTAAAGCTGGGGGAATATTTCAAAAGCTTCCAGTTGAATTGTAGTTGTTCCTAGAACTGAGCAGGGCAGTCCAGTAAAGCCTATTCCCCTGTCCCCTGTGCCACACCTGTATCAGTTTCTTTTTATGGACTTATCTCCAGAAAATCCTAAATTTGGTATCACTTGATACACACTGAGCTACACAAAGTCTGCAGAACAACAAAGACATCGCAAAGCTCTGGACCACTTATTAAAAAGCCTAACAAAAAACGCTCCATGCCCTCTCAGCCAAACCAGTGTTCCCATTAATAAACCAGTTCCCACATTCACTTCCCTGCCTGCAGCCTGGAACACCCCTCCCAGCACGCAGTTACTGCCTTTGTTGGGTTTGCAGGGATTTTTCCAAAGGCTGCCGGAGGACTGTCGGTGTTCCCCATGTCAGCGACACCTGGCATCCAGTGAGACTCTGCAGCCAGGGAATTGTCATTGTCTCCTGCTTCAGTGGGCCATGAACTGAGGAGTTCCTGAGCAAGCCTTGGCACAGTGCAGCAAAGCAGCTGTTGGGCCCTATTGTTGTGGAGAATATGCATTTTGACAACCACTAATCATGTATTTACTCTGAACAGTGAATAATCTTATACATTTAGTATTCTCAGAATATATTTACCCAACAAGTAATGGCAGCTCTAAATTAGTTTCTTACGTCCTGGAAAGAAAACACAAACAGCAATTAATTAGTTTATTGTTATTTAGCAGCAATTTATTTATTTATTTAGTCAAGCCATTCATCAGATGCATCAAATACGGAATGGTAGGTAGCTTTTTGTGGCATTATTTTTATCAAGTTTCTGGCAAAATTCCTTCTGAACTGTTCTAGGGGACCTCAATTGTGTTTGAGAAGAGATATGTAATTTTGTCCTTAATTGGGAACACTTAAAAAAGAACAAAAAAATGGTTGGAGCAAGTAAAACAGACTGGTTCATGTTGGAGGTTATCTATTCTGTGTTAGAAACAAAACAAAACAAAAAGAAAACAGGCAGATGACAGTGAATTGTGATCTATACAAACAGAAAATGTGGAGCCATCTAACATTTTCAGATTCCTTGGGCTATAAGGACAATGGTGCAGCACAGTGTGGCTGAGCAGGATAGATCATCAGACAGTCATTAATCCTCAACGGGTCACCCAGTGCCTGATGAACAATTCTCCTTTTTGCTACAGAAACCTTCTTTTATAGAAAGTACAACATTCAGTGATGGGTTCTGTGAGTGACCACACAGAACCACGAAAAAATACAACTGCACTGATGATGGTAATACAGCGTGGATGATCATTAATTATGAAATTAATTCGTTAGAAGCACATGGGATACAGACCTGCTGTTCATTTAAATCCCAAATGGAGCATGAGGACAGGCAGGTCGTATTCTCACCTGCACAAAGCCCACTGGCAGGTTCTTAGCAGGAAAGGGTTTGACCACTTAGCTGGGGCTGCTGGTCCTGCAGCAGGGCTGCTGGCAGGGCACTGGGAAGTTCTTTTAATGAGCTGTTAATGGCAATCACTCCTTGTTGTACCATAGCTAAATGAGAGAAGCAAGGAGGTACAAACCTTAACTGCCTTGGGATAAGCCTGGGGAGATGTGACTTAAAGGGAAGAGGGAATCTTTGAGAACAAAACTCAGTTAAAATCAAAAGGAGCATACTAAATGCTACAGTCCCAGACCGGCCTTGGAGCAAAATGTTGAATTAAAACACAGGATACAAAAGCACTGATGATTATGAATGACTTCAAAGTCTACTATTTTTAAATGTTGTGATATAACATCAAAATAATTCATTTTGTTTATTTTTAGCCCCAAATTCTTTCAGATACTCTGACCTCCCCTTCTGTCTTTAGCTGGAATGCTGCCCTCCCCCATAATCTAAACAGAGATGCATTTAATCTTCTTTTGGGACTAACAGAAACATTCAGGGTCTGGTTTTCTTGAAAAGACTATAATGATTTGTGTTGAAATATTTGATTTAACTCATCATCGAAACGTTTGGATTTGCAACTCAACCTAAATTTTATTTTCCATTTTATTGCCCATAGTCTCAGCAGCAGACTAATATTGTGAAGGAAAACTGTATGATTCAGAATAGTTCTTTTTTTCTCTTAAAACTCTCTATGATGCTTACTGTTACTTTTGTTCCTTTGCCTGCTTCTCCAGCCTCCAATTAAAGGCTGGAACAATTTATTGAACTGTAAGTTCACTAATTGAATAGATATATAGACAGTTGAAAGCGCCAGGATTCTCTGCAGCGCTTGTTTATCAGTGTCTAAATCTTGGTTAACAGCTTGCTTCCCTTCTAAATATACAACTATTTATTTAAGTATTTATGTACAATGTTTGTTTACCATGGCAACTGCTATATCAACTTGACATACACAGGAGTAATTTTATTCAGATACATTTACCTCTTTGTTAGAATTCATCCATATTTTATGGTACTTAAAGAGAAATAACAACACATTCTCAATATATGTTTCAACTCATGTGTAAGAGGCCCTTGGCTGTTTTCTTGCATAATGAATATTACTAAAGGTGTCTGCCAGCCACAGAAGTGGTCAAACAGCCAATTAAATCAGCTGGGGGGGAAATCATGGGAATATGAATATTACTTGGCCTGTGGGGTTTCCATTAACAGTTATTTATTTTACCTTTTGAATTTATACCCTGATATAGTTTTAAAAAAAGAAATGTAAAGAAGAAAAACATATATATCCCTGAAAAAATACAAGGCCAGGATGGACAGGGCCTGGGATAGCGGAAGTTGTCCCTGCCCATGGCAGGGGGTTGGAACTAGATGGACTTTGAGATCCCTTCCAACCCAAACCATCCTGTGATTCTATGTTCCTGTATTCTAACTTCCCTCAGAAATTACCCCTGTGTGTTCCAGACCTCTGGAAGAACCTAGTCCACAGCTGAACACAACCTGGCCCCAGAGTGGCAGAGAGCTGGAAACTCAAAACTCCCTTCCTGATCTCTGCGCTCAGATCCGATGCCATGGAAGAAGGAGGTGACACACCTGCTTGGATGAGCCATTGTCCATTCACAGAATGGAAATGCTGGGCCATGTCCTTGGCTACTGAAGAGAAAGAACCCACATCCTTCCCCATTTGCATCCATGAAATGGCCAGAATTCCAATTCCCATGCTGTGTTTGCATGTACAGGTCACGGGCAGGGTCAAAAGCAGAACTACACAGGAGTAGTACAGAAGTGTAAACCCCCTGCTCAGAAACACAAAGGGTAATAATTGGTGATCTCCTCCTGCTTGACCTGTTTCACTGAATGGCACTGACATCTGATTTACCAGTGAAATCAGAATATTCAGCCCTGGAAGTGCCAAAATGAAAGCAGACCCCAAAGGGAGTTTACAGGGTTAAAGAGAATAATAACTACAGCACAAGTGGAAAGGAAACAGGATATAATAGGGTCTGTAATTACAGAAAGCAAGAAATAATTCAAGACTGCAACATCATGAGAGTACAGTACCAGGAGAGATTAGAGGCAGCAAGAAATAGCCTGGTCATGAAGTATTGTACACACTGTTGAGTTTTCAACAGGGAATAATTCACTTATGTGATTCAACTCTTTCTCCCTCATCACAGCCAGAAACCGCCCTGAGTTAAACAGAGGACAAAATTAAGAGATTCTGTGAATTCTTCAATATATTCTGTACCAGCAGCTGTACTCCAGTCCCTCCTGCAGTAAATGAGTAATAATAATGATAATAGTCATAATTAATATTAAACTCTTAGAGAAGGTTTATTATCTTCAAGTTCCATTAAGTAATTAATGGATTCATTAAGATTGCCAGTGTAAAAGCAAGCAAGTTACATAGAGACACACCCTGCAGGTCCAACATTTAATAATCTATTTTAACAGTACCAAAAAAATTAACATTTATTTCTTAATATGGTAGTGATCTAGTCCCACAGTTATGCAAAACACAACTGAAGAACTCTTATTTTTGGAGTTCTTGTCTTTCCAGAACTTGCTGTTGGATTATAATCTCAGCTGGGAAAGCCTGCACAAGAATATGCCTGTGCTTGTTGGAGATAAAATCCACAAGGGTAAAACCACAAATTTTGTAAGACAAAGCAGAGATGGACATGAGTCTATCTGTTATACACAGTCCCAGTCATCCCAATCAATTTTCTGGATTCAGCAGAGCAAATCCTGCAATTACACAGATATAAAACCAGAGCAGTCACAGACTAAGAGGTCACGAGCAGCAAGGAAAGTCACAAAACCAACAGCACCGTGTCCACATGTCCCAGCTGCAACTGAAACCGTCCCCAATGCCTGACATTTCACATCAGTATTCTCCTTCATGTTATTGAATTCCCTTTCCTTTTGAAAGGGATCCAGATGGGTCACCTTTACCCAGTACAACAGCTGGATATACTATTGATATGATTTGCATTCAAGCAGTAGGCCAGTGGAAAATAAAACCAAGTAGAATTTTGTCTTTTCTGGGAAGGCTGAAGTGTGTGTGTGAAGTTCAGAGTTCATGGAGACTTTTTTGTTGCATAGTACTAAACTGATTATTCTAATGAGCCATGCTATTTTCTGCTTGAACATTTCTCAGTTTTTGATTGGCAAGAATGAATACTTTAGATCAGATCTGAGAACTTTCACTTCCATTTTGTTACACTTGGGTTTCAAATGCAACTTTCACTTTCATTTTATATCTTGATTTATCAGGACAGTAAAAAAATAAGAGCAATAATTTCTCTTATTTTACATTTAATGTTTCTGCAAGATCACAGCTTTCTCTTCTGCATGCTCATGAAATAGAAAACTTCCTTAACTGAGTAAAACTAGGAAAAAAGAGGAAGAAGTATACACATCTACAGCAAAAAAAAATTGGTATTTTCTAAAAGTTGTGCCTTATTTGCTCTTTTCGCTTACTCCATTTCCAAAAGAAGATACAAAGAAAGTTTTGCCATCCTTGCATGTTGGTTCTTTGCCTGAGAACCTCACCTCTGGAGAGACAGAGAGCTTGTAGCAGGCAGTGTTTTAAGGACGTGTTTGTAATTAAGTGAACAGGTGGCTCCAGCCAGCAGGAACTACTGAGCAAACAAACCCAGGGAGAGCTGGGGCTTGTTGGAGCAGATGGTGTGGTCTTTGTACCTCTTTAATGAAGACTGTGCCTGAGCTCTCTGTTGGCTTTAACAGAACACTTTCCTCGTCGGTTGTGCAACTGCATTTACACCAAAATAAAACAAAATGGTTTCTGGATTAGAAAGGCAATTCATTCTCTGCACCCTTCAAACGTGCTCAAGCAAAGCCCGACGTGCTAAGTGTATGTTCTGCATGACAAAATTCAGATAGGAGGTCAGTGCACACCCAATACTATTGCCTGCACCCATTCCCCCACTATAAACTGGTGTAGCACTTGTATCACACCAGCAATCATCCTGTAAAACTTTGCACAGATATTAAGTCTTTAAAGAGCAGGTAGACATTTGTAGATTTTTAACATTCCCTTGTCAACACCTGTTTCTAAATTAATCTATCAATGATTTAGAATACATTCATTAAATTATAACCTTTCTTTTATAGGTTTATGTGAGCATACTCCAAAATCAGAGTTCATATTAAAAATGGGAAAGTTTGTTCAAATGTTTTCAGTGAGGATCATGATTCTATTTTGCATCCTCCCATTTATTTAGGAGAGGGTGATCAGAAAGAAAAGCAATTTTATAAAAATAATTCTAATGGGGAAATGATCAGTCCAGCCTGGGCAACGATTAAAAAGAAAAATAAGGAACAGAACGGGAGAAATTTCCAGTACAGATTCAGCAATCAAATCAGAAATTCCAATAAATGACACTTTTGTACAGACCAGTATTATCATAGGGAGCTCATTAATTTATAAAGAATTCATACACACAGTCTTACATTCAAAATGTCCTAAAATGCATCCCTATGTAAGACAGTTCAAATACCTTCCAAGGGTGAACTGCAAACTGGTTTTCCTCAATCAGGAACAGCTGAGGGTCATTTGAGGGTTTAAATTCTCCCTTTCCCCATGGCTGTTTCTGGGAAGCAGAGTCAGCCTTCCAGAGTACAGCTTTGGAGATATTTTTGGGAAGTTACACAGAAGCAGGGATGCAGGAAAGGTAATCCAGGGAGTGGAGAGAAAAGGAAAACAACCCAAAAAGTGTGCAGACCATCGGGCTAAAGAAACACCATACACATTGTGGATGGAACCAGATCGTTTCCTAACTTGCATTTCGTGGTTCTCTTTTTTTTTCTCTCTCAGAAACATTATGAGAACATGTTTGAATCTGATCCATAAATCTCCACATTGTCAGAAAAGACAGAAAATCATGCAGTGATTTCAAAGTTATGTAGCTGCCTGGTCATTTTTTTTTCACAAATTTCATTCTGTCATTAGGGCAATTAATATCCATGGTGGCCAGCATGTAAGGCAGCTGAAGGCCAGGACAGGTGCCATTTATCTCTGAGTGCACAGGAAAATGATTTTGGTTTTATTAAATGGGACAGCTATTTGGAAGGATCAGAGATTAAGACAGCAGCTGAGGGTGCCATGTATTTTTATTACATCTTTGTTCCTATTATTTTAATTTTTACATTTGTCAACATGGTATGGTGTTGTTTGGCCAGATGTCCTAGCTTTAAATAAAGACATGGACACTCATGGAAACAGAAAAGATGGATGAACAAGAAAATAAAAGTGGAAAAGTACTATTTTAACTCAAGCACTTTTACCACAACTGCTGCATGGTTGCTATGATATCACTTGGTAATTAATTGAAAACCATATTCTACCCTGTCTTTGTGCACAAATTCAATTGATAAGGAAAAATAAAGATACACCATGACCCCTTCTGTGGAGAAATACCCCAATATGTAATAATTTGGCTGGAATAGTGCAAGAATTGTAGTATACACAGCTCATTATTCTTACTATTCATATCACTGAACTTGTCGTGCTAGCTCTATTTATTTTTCACTGGAGTAATTCTATTGGGAACTTCAAAGCAATTAGTTCAGGAGCACATGTTAAAGGGTGAAGGGTTTCAGTGTTGCAGCAATGTAAGATAACTATAGATCACAAAATCTGTCATGGAATAATGCAGTGAAGAACAAAGCAAATTGAAGCTTTGTTTTCAAAAGATAAGAATGCAACGGAATGCATCAGTAGCTCCCCTTGCTTCTTGTGCTGTCTACCTAAATGAGGCTCCCTGCTTGCATATTTCAAAGTCATTGGTTAATTATCCTGTAGCAAAACTGCATTTTGGGTGCTCTGATTTGAACATAATGATGTGACTATAATTTGAACAAATTGGAAATATGCAAAGTTGAATACTTGATTTCAGATATAATCCAGTAATTAAAAACATAACAAATCATTTAGCAGGAATGCTGCTGTTGTTGCTGAGGAAATCTGCTAATTGCAGTCCCCCATATTTGCAGTGCTTAACTCCAACCACAAATCAAGATCCAATGGCAAAAATAATGAATTAAAAGGTATATTTTCCAGGCTTTTAAACCACGCAGACAATACAGAGTGAGAGAGGAAAAAGATGGACTAAACAAGATCACTTGCAGCGTCAATTTAATTTTTACTATGCACTCCCTGTGCAACAGACAATAAAATGCCAATGTGTAAAGCTACACAGGCAATATGCAAGTATAGTAAATATAAGGAGATCATCAAACACAAAATGAATGTTGAGGAATATTTCTTTTAAAAATACGCTGTTGGTATTATCCTGATAATTTATCATAGAGTTTTTTGCTGCCCAATTAGGACATATTTCTGGTACTTTGGGTAGTGCGACTGAATGATATTTTCCCTTAATAGAGGGTGATGATTCTGGATGCCATTCAGGCAGCAGCATTTACAAACACTTGTAGGAGCTCTCCCTGTGGCAGCTGCTCCCAGGCACTCAAGGTTAATATCACTGAGTGCTCTTCCTCTGGCAGACCAAGCATCCCTGTGAAAAAGACCTGCTCCAAGCACGCTGCAAGTGGATTGAAAACAAATACATATTCAGCAGTTCTGTTCAGCCATGAACACTGCTCAACAGCGACCAAAAAGGGAGGATGAAGGACAGGAACATTTTACAGGTCAAATCTGTGATGTGAGAACTCAGATGAAAACCACCTTTCCTAATTCCTTGTCCCCTCAGCAGTGTGTTTGAACACAGAGGGAAACCTGTGCTTTCACACAGGGCAGTTTGCCTCCAGAAGTTGTTCCAGTGTTGTCTATTTTCTGACCCGTCCTGCTACAGGGAAAGTGTAAAATCCATATTTCTTTGAAATGCAACATGGTGCTTATATAGGAAAAATATTATTTCCTATTGACAGGGATGTTCACATCTGTGAGTGATTTTGCCTCCTAGCAGTTCCAAATCTGCAGCTCTGGTGAGACCAGACTTAACATTCTAATAACAAACCCTGACATCTGCTGGGGTTTTAAGCACAGACTGAAGTCACTTTAGAGGGATGAGTTTTTTGTAGATATAATGATCCACAGACTTTGAGTGAATCCACTGATGCTGACTGACCCATTCCCACTTATCCTTCTTAAAAATCTGGGTTTATTTCCTTGATGTGCAGACAAAACCTCTCCTTAATGTCCCCAGAAACTTCCTGTAACTGGTGACTGACATAAAAGCACTAAATAATATTGCATTCTGCTTGCCATATTTGAGGAGATAAATTCATCAGCTTCTGCCTTACTTTATTTTTGTCATTGTGACACAATTTTGCAAATTGGTGAAATGCCCATGATAATACCTTTTCTCAGGATAGTTAAACATGCCAATTGGTAATTAGCTATTAACATCTGTGTTTTGTTCAAACACTTGTCTCCTGTAAATATTCTTTAAAAGCTGGACCTTTGTTAGAGAAGAGATCAGGAGAAGGGATTGCAGATGTTACGTTTGACTGGGAATTGGACTCTGCATTGCCCATCAGTTCTCCTTTCTTTTCTTCAAATAAAAAAGGCACTGCTGTAACACAATAGTTCAAGGCTGCAGCATTTTGGAAACAGCACTATTTGAAAGTGACATAAATAATGCAGACTATCTAGGGAAAAAAAAATCAGAAGAAATGCAGGTGTATTATCAACAGAAGACTTGGAGAAGGAAGTATAAACAGAGGGCTGACACAGCTGATTGCCAGGACAACATTGGATTTACCTCTGCTATTCCAGATAATTCACATTAGGTGGATCCTCAAAATGATAGACTGAAGTGCTTGAAGAAAGTCTAAATGCATCAGGAAATGAAGAAAAAAAGTAATTCTAGGACATGAATCTCTCTCAATTATTTAGCACTCTCAGGCATTAATCATTTAATTAATTCCAGATTAAATACCACTCATTTGACTCCACTATTGCCCATAGCAGGAAGTGAATTTCAGTATATTGGTGAATTCCTAAAAGGTAAATATCTTGTTAAGATAAAATAGAACAAATAAGGAGCACAAAGAACTGGAAAAACTACCCAAGTAAGAATCTGAAAATAATTATAACAATTAAAGTCAGTCACAAGAGCACCAATCAAAAAGCAAACCTGACATTAAATTATTGCATGCAGTGCACATAAAATAAAGATATTTGTGGCTAGGAACTGACTCAGAAATAATAAGGCTGACTGTTTGAAAAAAAATTGGAATATCTCAGCCTCTCTTATTTTCTTTCTCCACCTAAAGATTACTATTTGTTATTTATTTTTCTTATTTAGGTAGTTGTACTGAACTTCTAAACTCATGTAGACTGGACTCTTAAAAGTTTGGAGTCCTGCTATTCTTGACACACCATGACATGTGGTAATTCATTTTTCTTTTCCTTTCTTTGAATTGCACTTCAACATGATGCCACTCTGGAGGTTATTGAAGTTATTGTTCATGCCCTGCATATCTGGTGAAACAGAAATGTGTGATTCAAATTATTAACTAAAGTGAAAGGGAAAAAGATGACAACATAAAGGGTCTTATTTTTAATTCTCTTTGCAAATCTCTGCAGTTAAAAGCCAGATGAATAGAATTCAGTTAAGGTTCATTACTGCTACAATCCATCCAGAGAAAGAGAAAGAGAGAAGCTCTGGTACATTAACTTTTACGCCTGTGACCCAGTAAA
This sequence comes from Coloeus monedula, assembly GCF_965178545.1. Lineage (NCBI taxonomy): Eukaryota > Metazoa > Chordata > Aves > Passeriformes > Corvidae > Coloeus > Coloeus monedula. Next base: position 16,600,517 of record NC_138792.1, on the reverse strand, counting down.
TAATGTTCTGGTTAGAGCTATGACTTCTTCCAATCCGGAGTTCATATAATTTCTATAATAATTCATTATTTTTTTACACTGCTAAGTGCTGCTAAAGGCATATCTGAAAGATATCAAAGTGAGAGCAAAAATGAGAACATTCCTTTAAAAATCACAGCCGTATATTCCAAATGTTTAGCCGCGATGAGGCTCTTTAAATAAACGAGGAAACAATGCCGTCTGTCAAAGCTACAGCGCTCCAAATGAAACCCAAAATTTATAACGGGTCTGACACAGCTGACACACTTCCATTTCCTCTCCACACATGGCAGAGAGTGGATTTCCAGCTCGCTGGGATCATTTAACCAATGGCTCTGTGCTTCGGGTACGAGCGCTGAGCCTGTCACCTGAACAGACAGCAGGGGCTGGCACGAGGGAGGGACCTTGACATTTCATTTGTCCCCACAAAAGGATTTCTGTCGTGTCCTAATTCTGCTTCACTTGCAAGAAAGAATGCAGAAAATAATTCAGATGCAGTAAATGATACCACGAAAATAGAGCCACTTTATTATATTTATCGAATTGTATTCTAGTGATTAAAAATTCTTTCCCTGTGGTAGTTGCGTTAAAAAGGATTCTCTGTAGATGAATGTGCAGGTTGGTTTGGGAGAAGCCTAAACTGGTGAATACAGAGAAATTGTCAAAAATCCAGAGGACCTTTTACTCTTGTTTTACTCTTGTTTAACCAGTAGGATCTAAGTTGCACAGTGGGCAAGCCAGTAACTGGAATGATGATTGAAAAGGCAATTCGATGTTAAAAAACTACTGCCCATCTCATCTGCCAAAGGTAGGTCTCTGACATGGGAAAAACTTAATTTCCATTGATAACAATGTCTTGTAAACGTCTCAGTTGCAGGACTTAAAATATTTTCAGTAGAAAAGAGTCAAAACCAGAATGGTGGAGTTTTGTCCAGTTCAAGATAGAGAAGTTCAAATTCTCTTATGCAAAAATAAAACAACCCAGATGGTGCAATAAGTATTAATGATGTCTTCTAGTTTCTTCTTCTTCCTGTCATTTTATTATTTTCACAGTACAAGTTACAGCACTCCCCTCCTCACCTCCAAAGGAATTTGTCTCCAAGTGCCCTGTGAATCTCTCCAGCCTGATCTTGTAGCTCCTGGTCCTTGTTTTACTCTCTTCCTCTTTGTAAAGAAGTTGGTCTCACTGACTTTGCAACTTTAGTTTTGAACAGCCTGATCCCCTCTGAGTCTCATCCTTGCCAGACCACGCAAGCCCCATGCCCTCAGCCTCTCCAGTGCCCTGGGCTCCATATTTAAGGTCTCTCCACTTTTCAATACCCTTCATTATCTCAAGGTCCCAAACTCAACTGTAATATTCCAGATATCACCACATTGCCCAGTGGGGAATAATTCCCAGGCCCATCTGGTTTAATGCAGGGTATGAGATAATTGACAGCTTTATCTGAGTGTAAAGTCCTCGCCTACACACCTTATTCAGACCCAAAGCAAGCAACCTGCACATAGATTTAGTGTTTTCATAGCAAAACCATGAGCTTTTCTGAGTTCCTGAGGGGCTTTCTGTGCTTCTCTCTGAATCACTGAGACCAAAGCCTGAGAAACCTCTTCCCCATTGCAAAGGTCCAAAACAGAAACATCTCAGAACAAAGACAGACTGCACCTAATCCTATTAATGCTGTGCAAAATCAATCTCCTAAAGCTTTCTAGGGCTTGTGAACATGCAGTCAAGATGCCTCTGGTGACGGGCAGAAATTGCAGGGTTTCCTCCTAATTTTGTTGCCATTTCTTATTTTCATTCCCTTTGCTTTTGCTGAAAAGTGATTGACTGTAAAAGATCTGCCTCAATGTCAGTGTCCTGTTAACAGCTGGGAAGTCACTTTGTCTTACTTGCAGCCACAAGGAAACACGAGATAATGACCCTGTGACAGCCAGACCCAGCAGACAGGAAGAGAAGCAAATCTCCTCTTGTTATTCTGCTCTGCCCATTTCAGCCCTTACCGAATTTCCAAACAGTGAAAGGAAGAACATTCCCTTTCAATTCCATTAATGGCTGGATAGCCAGTAGGAAATCTCATTTTCAGCTCATAAAGCATATTTTCAGGATAAAGGTGGAGTTTTTCCCTTCTCTGCTACTGAAAATATAATCTACGGTTTTCACTGATTTCTCCCATTTTAGGGGAAATAGTCTCCTCAATCTCTTAGCAGAGTATCTCAAAGTACTGGTGAGCTAGACAGGAATACTCCAAACTGAGGAATTCAACAGGAAAAACTGTACAAAGAGGCAATGCTATGACACAAAAATCTGGAAGTGAACAGTGTTAATGTAATGTAATCTAGTCGCTAGTTTCTATAAACACTTGAATGTAAATCAGAATTTCTACTGGAAATGGATTTAGTAACTAGAAGCACAGGGAAGGAAGCATAAAGAAGACAATCTCTTTCCCTTCATTGCCTCTGAACTGTTCCTTGTTTCCATAGGTGCTGCTTCTCATTTAACAGAGACATTAGCATAGAAATAATCTGCATCAAGTCTGTCTCAAAGCTCTGCTCAGTCCCAGGAGTTTTGGCAGCCTAACTATATTAGGATCACATGCAATTTGAGTCATTATATTTTAGATTCAGATTAGCTATAGAAAATACGACTTCATCTCTATTAACAGATAAACATTACAAAAATATTATCACCCTCATATTCACATAATATTAGAGAGCTTTCCACTGCAGTTCATTCGAAGAGATAGAAAAAAGGTATGAAAAAAGTCACTGGCACCACCAGGTTTTTAGTAGAACTATCATGTCCAAGTTGGATCTACTAGCTACAATTTCACATTCCACATGGCATGTTACCAGTAAAGAAACAGCTAAATATATTTTTTGTCAAGTATGCCAATAACTCACAGGTAATTACTCAGAAATCTATTAGCAAGACCAATCCAAACAAAACCAAAATATTCTGCACGGGAAGCACTGTTTTGCACTAGCCAACTCCCACATCTCATATTCTATTATGAGGTCATAGCTTTATCTACTAAAAAAAGCAAGTTTGGCCAAGATCATCCTAAAACTGGCAATAAATCTGAGATTTTACTTAATGAAAGGGCAGGTTAAGGATACTTTGTCATCTGTTGCAGTTATTTGTTGAAGCCTTCAACGTTTATGAATTTCTGCAAAGCTAAAAGTAATAAGTCAGTCAGCCAGACACGGTGTTCCAGAGCCATGAGCCCGTCAGTAGGAAAAAAAATAACCAGTAATGAGTACGATGTATTGGTTAGAGCAGATACTCCTAGATCCTATATTTAGCTCTGCCAGCAATTAGTATGTGACCTTGAACAAGTCAGTCAGCTAAAAATCAGTTTAAGGCACCATTATCAGACTGGGCATAGGTACAAACGTAGTCTAAATCTCACAGATTTTCAAATGCAAATACATAACTCAGGTTCTCTTGCATTTCTATGCTATTTTTAAAAGAATATTTTGCAAGAAAACAAGAAATACAGCTTCCACATATAGCTTCCACACCTACTTCCATGGAATTTTGTTTCCAGCTCCTTTGAAAAGATGTCAAACACAACCTTTTAATGCTACAATATTTATGCTGTGTGTATCCTGATGGTGCTCTTACAGCGCTGTAGATCTGCAGTGCTATTGCAGAGCTGTAACAGTGAGGGGCAAGATACAGATGTGCAACCTGAGTAACCCAAACTTCTCCACAGCTGCTCGATGTCCTCTGTCTGTACAACTAAAGACCAGAAATGAAGGCCAGATCCATCCCCCTAGTTTCAGGCATGTCAGGGAGCAGGGAGGAGCCGCAGCTCCAGAACCAGAGCTGAGCCTGGGGCTGAACGCAGCGATAAGGGGGCGATTTTACCGTAGCAAGGATGCAGAGCTGCCAGTCCAGGTCAGGATCAGGGCCGAGGACAATGGTCAGAACTGCTCACAGCCCAGGGATAAGCCAAAAAGGCACAGCACAGCAGGGTGAGGAAGCCAGGAAGCCCTGAGGATGAGCCTGGGCATGGATGTATCTTTTGTGCCTCTTTAACACAGCTCCTGCCAGCAAAGGGGCTGCCTTTGGACCCAAGCCATTAAACTCTGATTTAGCTAACTGATCTCTAAGCAGGAGGATGCCTCCAGGTGCTGCTCAGTGCCCTGAGGGGCAGCAACAAGAGAGGGCAATGCTCCTCCACCAAAGGAGAGAGGGTCACACCAGGGCGTTTCAGTGCCACTCATATCTGACACCTCCTGGAGCAGCTTCTCGAGTTAATCACACTCTGTGCTGCCTCACTGAGTGCTGAAGCAGAATGAACATGGGTCAAGCATCCCTTCCTAAAGCTGCATCCTGGAAGGTCAGGAGACTGAACCCAAAATCCCATGGCTATCAGCAAAGCCACTGGAACCTGCTCCTCATCCGTTCCTGGTCAGATCTGAGCTCCTCAGCTGTGGATTTCAATTGTATTTTATTCAGATTTGGAAGGTTTATAAATCCCAGTCATGCTGGGTGGGTTCCTTAACAAGTGTTCTCCAGGACATTCCAAACTCTGGACGAAGAGCACCATATAGACACAAAGGAGCATGTGCAGAACAGTATTTTTAAGAAATGTTTTTATATTTACATTGTCATCAGCGCTTCAGAAATTCTGCTTGCGGCATCCAAAGAGAAGTCAGCAAGGTCACCGTGTGCAGATAAAATTAGTTAGCATCTCTATAATTAGTCCAGAGACAGCCCTCTCAGAGGGGTAAAACAATCTCTCTTCCAGCTCCTACTCCCGATTTTCCCTTAAGCCCTTTCTGACAACAGGCAAACCTATTAAGCTTTCTATGGCTGCGTTTCCTCATCTACTAAAGAGAGAAAAAAAAGAAACCAGGCAGAATCACATTGGCTTTGTCAGAGTGTTATTGTGTCCATGCTTGCATAACACAATATGCTTCTTTTTTTGGCATAGCATAATTTGCTTTTTTTTCAGCAAAGCTCTAGGAGGAGGTATTAAGCTGACATTGATTAAAAGTTACAGAATTCAGTTATATTTAGAACTTAATTTAAAATCTTAAAAACACCCCAAGGACAGCTGTAGGAAGACAAAACATCATTTTCTAATTAATTTTATTGGAAACACTTTCAAATTTTATGTTACTGAAGAGAAACGGAATTTGGAATTTTTTTACAGACTTTTAAAATGAAAAATTGCTTTTGCCAATACAGTTCCTCTGAACAAGTTTTCTACAACATCATCATTTTTTGTACTATCCTCTCTTGTAATTCCCTGTCAATGCTTAAGCAAACCATAGATCCCCAAGATTTTAGTTAAAAAAGGTTTCAAATCCTAAGGGAAAAAAGATGCAAAATCAAACATAAATAAATATCAGATTTTTTGCTTTAAAACAGTTACAGGAATTCCCAAATGCCTGTTATAGAAACAGAGAAAATAGAATTTTCTCAACTCAACCAATCTGCCCAAAAATACGGGACAAAAATCCTAAAAAGAAACAAAATAACTTACTAGACGATGGCCACTGAAGAGATAACCCATTTAAGATAAAATGATACCAGTCTGGTTCAGATATTACTTTCTTTTCAAACCCTTTAAATCTATTTGTTCTGATATTGTTATCAGTCCAGCTGTGTACAAAGCAAACCACATTTAGTTTTTTCTTTTTTTAGCTTGGATATCTAAATATTTAGATACAATTAGAGATGAGAGAAATGTGCATAAGGATTATTAGTCCCTCTGTCTCTCACAGACTGGAGGCCCTGGTGTACTTTTATGTTTTGTTTCCTGCTATCTGGGGTCAATACCTGCTATTACTTATCAAAGATGGGAGAAAGAAGAAAGAGGGCACCACATTCATGTTCCTCCAGCCTTGCCAGTGCTGAAACAGCCACAGACACTGCCTCAAGTCTTAATAACACCAGAAAAATCTCAATTACACCTTGAAATTCATGGGCAAATGAACAGTGCCAACCCCTGAGTTACTGGGAGTGCAGCTTACAATGACCAAAATCTTCCAAAGTATATCAGCTGCAGGAAAAGGGGAAGGAAAATTGAAATGGGGTTTGGACTCTCTAACTGAGGGCTCTGTAAGAGAACTTTTCCATTTAGGGCAACAATATTTGCCTTAATTTCAGTAAGTTGTTCATGAAATCCACAAAGTGATAAGGGGTCAACTTGAAACAAAATGGAAAAATTAAGTAGACTATTGAAGAATCATAATGAGTTTTTCTACAAGGAATTGTTTTGCCCTTTAAAGTTTGTTTTTATCATGAGTGTTCATGCAATTGTATGAAGGATTTGTACATTAAAAAACTGCTCTGTCTCCATGTACAACAATTTTTCAGCTTTGCCCACACTCATCCATCCGTGGATAGACACAATACTGTGTGGCTTATTTGATCAAGCATGCAAAATTGAAAGTATTAAATAAAATCAGTTTTGATATATTCACTCATGCCTCTCCTGTGGCAGCCATTTTGAAACAAGATAAATGGAGAGAAAAAATAGATTTTTTTACCTGTAAGTTATGTTGCAAACTTCACTTGGGCCCTGCCAAAGCCCTTCAGGTACCCTGACACTGTTGCACCATTGCCTCTGCTAAAGAAGCACTCGGGATTTCAGGGCCAAAATAAAGTATTCAAGTTTGATAATACAATATGTGTGTAAAATGAGTGCCATAAGTAAAACTAAGAGCGTGATCAGATCCTGGGTTTTTTTAACAGAAGCATTATAGAAATACTGATTTCAAATAATTTACCCAAACCAGTAGAGGACTGCAGGTTGAACTTCCAAGCACTTAGGAAGTTTTTAAAGGCTCATGTTATAGCTCTAGTGATGCTGAAGCACATCCCTATAATTAGTTGTGTTGCTTCCATGGTAATCATATGCATGTGTATAACCATTAAGAAAGCTTTGAGATGAGAGCTCAAAGTTCCAAAGAACCCACATCTCTCAGCCAAGCTCTTGACTTTGATTCACTCACTGCGTCAACAGCCCACAACCCATTTTCCCTACTAAAATGTTATTTTTCGGGATTTCTGCACCACATACTTCATTACAACTAATTAAAATATTTAAGCTACCTAAGCACCCCTCCCCCCCCCAGATAATTGTTTTCTCATCCTCATGTACAATGGATGTTTTTGACAGCCCAACTTTGAGAAGGTGTTTACAGCAATGTGACTTAAGCCCCACTTCAAATAATAAGGTTGACATAGAGTAACACTGGTTCTTCCTTATTTTCCAGTTACATTTTCCCACAGTGAAGTTAATAAAACTTTATACAACCTATTTCAGTAGGACCTTTTCAAGGTTCCAGTTTGGCATTGCCTTTCAGATCAAAAAGGAACAATTCAATCAAGTTCAAATACCTTTCAGAATTGGGATGTCAGCAATGTAGGGTCGGAGCATGACTGTAATGAGCTGAAGGATGACCACAGCTGATTCCCATTCACTGGTTCACACTGGAAACATTTATCATGAAACTTTCTCTTAAATGAAACTTTGCAATCCAACAGCAATATCTGTCAGCTAAAGGCAGGAATGACAGAATTGTTCTATATAAGTCTTGTTCATTAGAACTTGGATTTTTCTTTTTTCCTTTCTAAAGAAAGGATGTCTTATGATTAAAATATGATTATAAATGAGATGGTAGCCTGTCATGTGGAAAATTGAGATTCTCTGTTTCTGGTGAGCTGCTTCCCAGCCTGAGGGGTTTTAGCTTACTTAAGTGACAGGCCCTCCTGTCTCACTAGTTTACACATTTAATTTTGCATAACTGTTTTCATGTAGACTTTTTATTGTTTAATGTGCTCCAAGACACAAAATGTGCTTGTTGTCTGCTGGTTTTTATTACCATGCAGTCATATGTATCTGTGACCTTATACAGAATTGTAGATACAGTAAAATTCTTTGAATGAAGACATTAAAATCCATAGATATTATCCCCACTGCCAAAAGAGTTTATTTTTCTTGAATGACTAAAATGTAAAGGAGCTGAACAAGCATTAGATTTTTTACTTTTGGAGGCTGTCTTATTCTTGAATGTAAAGTTCCACCAACCACACTGAACAGTTTCATTAATGCACCATTTTTTTCAGTTCTTTCATGATTTTAACATAGATTAGATTGACAGTAACCACATTTTTCCTTCAGGGAAAAAATATATGTTTTCCTATTAGATTCTGAAGGGATAACATCAATCGTTGACCCCAATTTTGGCAGACTATTCTACTAACTGCACTCCTATTATATTTGCCAATCAGTTAAAGCACTTCTGTCAGACCCAAGTACTTTACCTCTATCAGCTATGATCAAAGGGGGTCAGGTCCTCTAATGTTAGAGGTTTTTTTTATTTCTTCCACTCCCAGGAAGTTATCAAAAGACCATGTTTTAGTGACTGATAGTCACGGGACAAATTCATACTCCAGTGTGCAACCCAAAGGAGTATCTTAGTGCAAAAAGGGAGAGGGAGCAACAGCACCAGTCACTTCTGGGATATTCACTCAGCATAAAAGATAAAGACGTTTCCTGAGTGTTTGTACCTTTTTCTAATTTCCCACATCATCATTGTCTAATGCCACAGTGAGTCATGGAGCCCAAGCTCCAAGGCAGCAGGCAGATGCAAATCTCCCTGAAGCCAGAGAATGTTGCCTATTAATGTCAGGGCAAATCAGGTCCTTGAAGTCTTTTCCTTACCCAGGCTTTACTATGATTGCTAATTAAGTGCATGTATGAGGGTACCTAACTTTGTTTCAGAGAAATAGAGCTGTATGAAGATGGTATTTCTCCACTTAGAGAGCAGGGAAAACTGGGAAATAAAAGAAGAGAGCGGGAATCAGACCCCTTATGGTTTCAAATATAGCAAATATTGAATTCTTTCTTAATTCAAGGACATTGCTCTTAGTTACTGGAAAGCTTCATTTCAGCCAGGTAGTGAGGCAAACGTAAAATCTGCCTGTATTTAGCAAAATGTTTAACTAATAAATAATTAGCTATTATTATTATTATAAATTAAAGACAATGAGATAAACAGTGCTATCACAGAATTCATCTGAAGAAATGGAAATAGCCATCACAACTCAGAAGACTGAGGAATCCTCATTTCCCAGAGATTCTTCCAAATGATCCATAATTTAAAACGGGGAAGAAAAAATGTTGCACCTTGTTTGTATATTACTTAAGAGGATAAATTAATGGGATAAATTATTCATTCTGAAATATTCACAGTGCTTTACTAATTATGACAGCAAACATAATGCAGGAATTTCGTGCATTTCAGTGTCACACAGAGATGCGAAGACATGCTTGGAGATGCTCTGCAGGCTGAAGTGAATGGTAAGAGAGATAATTAAAGATGCTTTAATAGCTTTTCAAAATTGCTAAGATACCGTCAGGTAGCATAGCACATCTTGGACAGCCACAATATCCCAGACTATGTTCTAAATATTCAATTCCTGAAGCTTTGCTCTCATTTTGCCTTCCCTTTCTTTCACCTTTCCTTTCCTTTTTCTTTTTTTTAACTTCCCTGGTAATTGCAAACCTCTTCAGATAAAACACCACCATCTGACAGGAAGAAATATTTATGTTTGGGATTCACTACGTTCAGTTGGCAATGAAGGAGTTTTTACAGCTTTTCTGACTAATAAAAAGCAACACAAATATAAAGACGAAATGATCTGCAAAAACATGACTGGTAGCAAAGCAGGCAGCTGAGATGATGTATATTTAATTTACCACTTCCCATACAGTAGGGAAAGTACCAGGAGATGGAGCCTTCTGTGACTATCGTGCCTGGATTTTTATAGCAGCAGAACCCCTCAGTTCTGCAAATGTGTAATTGAAAAAGAACATTGGGGGCGTTTGCATTAGACACAAATGAGAAGATGGAATAATGAGAAATAAAACAGCTTTGCAGATGTGACATAAAAATAATAATCTCAAATAAAGAGTTCTGATCTCTCCACCTGCCTGAAGCTTATACAACAGAGCAGTTTAAGTGGGAATCAGCTAATAAAATAATATAACATGATAATATATATAATAATAGTGGATATTGAATACTTTAGATGTTACTTTAATCCTCACAACAGCAGTATTCGGACACCCAAACACAAAGGCCTCTCCACTTTTAACTAATAACACATCAGTGAGCAAAGATCTCACAGCAGACGTTCCTCAAATCAAAAGTAAAAGCTGAAATACTTTTAAATATTGAAAAATCACTTCAGCTCTATTGCCTTGACACAAAGCTGGATGGAAAAATTCTCTTCAGCCTTGCTTTGGATGTCCATTTTTTGCCATACAGGTGAGAATACAGATGCATTCCAATCCCACACTTAGCAATGGCTGGGTCTTTGGAAAGAGAATGACAAATGCCTGCTGAACTTTTCTCTTAAAATTTAACACCCAAGATCAAAGACTAATTCAATTAATTCTAATCTCTGAAGTTATTAGATCTGGGGGCTTTATTATTAAATTTTTTTAGGCTTTTAATCCTTTATACAATGACTTATGCAGGCACGTAACATCCCAAATGATAATCAACATGTTGCGAATTCTAATAAATTTTTATCTGGCACAAATCATATATAAAGCTGTCAGTTTAGCTCCTTCTCTGCAGAAAAGAAACAGAAAATCCTGCACATGGTGGAAAAAAGGGGTGATAAAGACTGCAGATATCAGTGCACTATTTGCAACTAATCATTTATTCTGAGATCAGAAATTGTTTCCAAGCAGACACGGGGGCAGTTCTTGGCACTGAACATGATCCTCTTTCAAGCAACTCAGTGTAAAAAAGGGATATAAAACACCCCAAGGACTGTGAAATGCAAAAATAGCTCTCAGCTGTCTTTTCTCTCTATGTTGTCTGGAGTCATGAGAGGCAAGACCTGACCCCACAGAAGTCAACAGAATTCCTGTCGTTGCTGGTAGCAGGACCAAGCTTCATCACTGTTTTTATTAATAATTCATTCTTTAGAATGACTTTATGTGTATTTTGACAGTGGCTTTGATTTTTCCATTGAAGTGAAAAGATGATAAGGATTTGAAGAATGAACCAGCTCTGATATTAGGATAAAAATGATTGAGAAAAAAATCAGACCATGCTCGTGTTGAGTTCCTACTCTGGCTAGCTACCAGTTCAGTTCCACTTGAACTTTTAATTAAAATAGTGTTAGAAAAAGAGAAAGACATCATGAAAAGTTTTGTTTTATGCAGAAAATTTGCAAAAGCGTCAGAGGCTGACCCAGAAGGATCATGATTAAGGTTTATAATTACAGCTTGTGATATCATAACCCGTCTTACCTGAGATACTCCTAGACAGCACTCTGAGATTAGCCAATTAAATGAAATGGAATCTCACAACATTTGCATGAAACACACTTGCATATTATATAAAAACGTGATACTAATGTGATACTGATCATCTACTCATTGCTCACGTTCTGTGCAGCCGTTTTTCACCTTTTTAGCAAAAATTCTCCCATATCCTCTGAACTGTTTCTCAGCTGAGAGTGTTTGTGCCCCACCTCAGCCAAGTCAAGATAGATCATAACAATGCTGGGCACATCTGAGCCAATTTTATTGCAGCCTGCACAGATTAATTTCTTCAGCCACGATTTTGTAGAATGAAAAGTGCTGAGGCCCTGGCACAGAGAAGCTGTGGCTGCCCCTGGATCCCTGGCAGTGTCCAAGGCTGGGCTGGATGGGGCTTGGAGCAGCCTGGGATGGTAGAAGGTGTCCCTGCCCGTGGCAGGGGGTGGCACTAGATGGGCTTTAAGGTCCCTCCCAACCCCAGCCATTCTGTGATTTCCATGATTTGGTGAAATACAGCCCAGCAGAGCTGACCTCACACGGCTGCTCCACGCTGAGATCTCTGCACTCACACAATCAGCGCTCCCAGTGCTGGTAGTTATCACAGCACTGCAGAGAACATAACACAGGACAGATCACACTTTTGTGCCTATTTGCCTGTCAGGGCTCAAACCTGAGCTCCCAACAGAGTGTCTCCCTCTGTGACATTGTTCTGTTAGTTGCAAAACACAACATTATTCCATTATTGAATGAAATGAGTTGGCCTGGAAAAGAAGAAGACCCTTTTCGTTGACAGTGTCTCAATGCAATGAAAAATCTGCCAGGGTCATATCTAGCGAAACTGAAAACCAATCAGCTTCTAATCTTCAGAGTACCAGATCACTTCATTCAACAAGTCCACTCATTTCCTCGATTTGTCAAGAAAAGAGCCCAAGTCTGGAAGTTGTATCTTGAGTTGAGAGTAGGATGCTGATGATCCTGGTGGGCCCCTTCCAACTCAGAACATTCTGTGATTCTGATTCTGACTTGAACAATTTCACAAGAATCTTCATTATTTCTTTGCATCAGAATTCTTATTTATAAAGCAACGCGAAGCACTTTCAAATTTTAAAATGAAAAATTACTATGAGAAAAAGTGACGATTAGTAGAAGAATTACTAGAATATCAGACTACTCAATGATTATATTTTAGACAAATTGAAATATACTGAATATCTGTAAAACAATATCTGACCCCAGTGTATTACTTTTGACATTTTGTCAGTCATGTATCAGTCCACCAGACAGATGTTGTTAAATTGTATTTCGAATATTGTAAAATTCCAAATATTATAGTGTTAATGGATCGATGAATGGAGGTTTAGGAATTGTGTGCTTTCGTTTAGACTTCACAGTTCATGCTTTAGATAGATGCTGGAAAGGGTTTCTCAGAAATGAAAAGAAACTGATGACAAGTTCTAGACACTGTCACAAACTCTAGACTTGATGTGATGACAAACCAATATTCTCATTTTCCTGGAGGGAATATACAGTTCAGAATTTTAAAAGTCACTTGTTTCAACAACCTGGTGCTGTTGAAAACAACCAATCAAACCAACCCAGACAGAAACAGTTCATGACCTTAGAAACTGGGGGGAAGGAGGTAGGGAGCAGTTTGCTGCAGTCCCATCCATACTAAATGACATCTGACGTCAGTTAAGTGTTAGTAAAGTTTAACAAACCATCTCCTGTTTTAAAGGATTTTCTTATGGAGAATATAAATAGCTTATTTAAGATGAAAAGTGTAAATTATTTTGGAGGCACCAGAGATTACACCAAACTCCTCTGAGTCTGCACAAGCCCTCAGTCACCTACACACCCTGTCAGACTGAACTGCATCTCTCCAGTTCCTCAGAGGCCTTTGCACAAACTATGGAGCAGAGCAATGAATTCCTTCCTCACATTCACCTCCAAACAGGGGTGCGATATTGAGATTTTATTGCTACTTCCAAGCTCTTTGAAAGCTGAGTCTTAATGTCCACAGCTTGAGTTGCTTAAACATCCCAGTCTATAAAGTAATTTTGGACAGATTGATAATTCTTCTTTAATTATGGAAGTAATATAGCACAGACAAAATTAGACACGTTTTATTTGGAATGTTAAATATCGATAATGCTGGTGAATAGAGCAAAGAATTATTGATTAACTGTCAAGGGTAGTTGGTAAATGGTCTGTGTGTTAATCAATGAGTTAGTACCCTGAAGAGAGTGATCCTTAAAGTACTTAGTCAAGCCTAGAGATTGATAGCCTTCTGTTTTATTTTCAACTTGTTAAGTATGTGCTGCGTGTAGTGCAGAGTATCTTTGTCATTGGCCTGAAAATAAAACTTGTTTTCCATGATATATTATGTACTTATAGCTGGCAACAACCATTTCACACTTGCAAATTAAACCAATCCCTGTCAAGTGACTGGGAGTCACGTTGATTTCAGAGAACCCAGAGAGATCTGGTAAACTGTCAAGATGAGTTTGGTTAAATGTTAACAGAGTTCAAAAGGAGAAAACATCAGTTCTAGTAAACTCCAGAAAATAATTTGTGTCAGGTTTACTTGAAGAAAAGAAGAAGAGAAAAACAGTATTAAAACCCTAGAGAACACTGCCCAAACCTTCAGCACAGTTTTTGGCCTTTGTTTACTCTGGCACTGAAATTGATGCCTTTTCCTGGTCTTAAAATCAAGAGTCACACATGGTTAGAAGGGGAAAAGGGATTTTACCTTGGTGTTTATTTTAAGGATCCTTAGGTGCACATGTCCAGGTCATGTGCATCGAGATGCAGCCCACCGAGTCTATCCCCCAACATTGGGTAGAACATTATAGGTGTTACTAATCAGCAGATCTATCCAAGATTCCCCAATGAGAGGCTCAAGTGAGCCCCCCTCCCCAAGGAACCTTCCCCTGGATGGTTCTATCTTGGTTTACAGAATGTGTTCTGGAGAGGACCTTGGGGGCTGGGGCACACTGATCCCTGGCTACGAAGCTTCTAAAATGTTGAGTCTCTCAGCTTGACAAACAAGTCCAAAAATGTAGGCAAGGAGCACTAAGAATACAGAAGTTGTAAAAAGGTATAACAGGGGTATAAAAGAAAAGGCAAAAATCTTCATGGCATCAAAATAGGTGTATGGAAAGCTCCCCTAGAGACCAATCACTGCCTAATGGTTTATAATAGTTAATAAAATAAGAAAATCCTTCTGCTCTATTGGACTAAGTATGGATTGACAAACGAGAACCACAAAGCACTGACCTCACTCTCTTTTCCCTTGTGATAATGTTTAACCAGAATCTCTTCATTAAGCCCAGCAGTGTCCAGCATGACTTTGCCAATTTTTAAAGCATCTTACATAAATCCCAAGTTTTCTTCAGCTTTCAATACCAACTTCATGTTTGCCCCACACCACTGTGAGCTGCACCTTGCACACACCAGGAAATTTCTGACCACTGCAAGCATTTTCACATCTATTTGATATGTACAGTGCTAAGCAGAAACAATCATCAAAAGCCCAGGAAAAGGTCTCCATGCCTATTATACTCTCAGTTTCTACATTAGCTCATGCAAATAATTTTGAGGGCTTTTTTAGCCAATTTACATAATGTGTACCCTGCCTTCCTTTTCCTTTCTACGTGCATTATTTTTATATTCTGTTTGCACAGAGCCTCAGTGATACACAGATAACAGGGAGCCTGCAATGCCTCCAGCATGCATTTGTGTAGCTTACAAGTACAGAAAATTCCTTGTTCCCCTGGTTACTCTCACTAGATCTGCATTATAACATAAGAGAAAGAATGACACCTTCCTGGCTGTCACCACTGAACCCAGCTATTAAGGAAAGATTTTGCAAGTAGATATTGTTTAACATTTTAATTTTTCCTTTGAAAACGACTAGGTAAGGGGATAACAGCTGTCAGTAAACAGGCAGTCTAAAAGAATTAGAGTCTCTGGTACAGACATTAAGAATCTGGGATGTTACATGGCTGACAAGAGCAACTGGGGAAAGATAATGTTTGTAAAATCATTTGCTTAAGTACACTTTGAGAAATGAGTGGAACACAGCAAACTGGGATGTTAAACTTAGGCCCTGACTGTTTTCAAGACAGAGCCAAGCACAGTGTGAGACAGCTGCTGATGGGTATCGATCTGATATTCCCTGGCAGTCAGAGTTTGGGATGTGAAATTCCAGTTTTCAGCGAGCAAGAAACATTTACATATAAATGTGAAGTGTGATAGAGCTTGTTCTGAATTTCAAGAAAGGGCTGAGCTATCTGTGGCAGACAGCAGAACTCCAGAGTTTGGTGTTATCCTTGCAACAAACACATTCACCTCACCTGGCAAAGCAGCTGCCCTGCAATACAAATGCAAAGATGACAGGTCTGATCCAAATACAGCCCCTTGCTGCACTGATTCCTGCACAGCACTTCCCCCATGATATTTTTGTCATACCTGCCCTTCTACTCACAGGTTACTCAGCCCTCCAGATCAGTAATCAGTGGACATAAAGCTGAGGAACATTCAGGAACACAAACCATGTTTCTGGCACGCTGCATGAAGCATCATTCTACATCACTTGCTACACCTCAGATCATATTACATCATGTCAAACGTCCTGAACTTGAAATAATAGTACATGGCACAAGACATTTGTTACATAATGTGATGTGACTGTTAAAATTTCACCAAAAATATTTTCCTGGTCCATAGACTACTATCAAATCAGACTGGAGTTAATAAATCCAAATTGAATTTGGCACAGAGAGCAGGAAAGTAAAACGAGAACAATTTTGTGCATGCATTATATACATAATCCTGTACTTACTATAATCATGTTGAGTTGGAGATGAGGATTTTCTTGTTTGAAACTGGCAGGCTTGTGCAGCTAAAAAAATGTGGTTGCTTTATTTATTTGCATATAGATGCAGTAATAGAAATCAACAGAGGACGAAAAATGTTTTCGTGCACAGTACTGAAAATAAACTTTGTCATCTTTTTAATCATAAGGAGTCCTTAAAGGAAAACATTTGTAGATCACGGAAGCTGTTTAGAAAGACCACTCTAGAAATAATTTTTAGAGAATTTATATAGTGCAACCTGTCATTTGTGTTGCTTCCCAACTCTTTCCTAGTGGACTTCTTTAAACTCTGTCCTGCTACATCCCAGTCTATTGCATCCAAACACAAAGTCCAGTACATATCCTCATGAATGATGCAAATTTCTAAACAGCAAGGCCAGACAACTGATATGCCTGAAATGGCTCAGAGCTCGGTTCAGATAAATATTAAGGAGAGAGTTTTTTTGTGAAAATGCCCAAATTTCCACAAAAACCCCCACAAATAGCAGAGAGCATTATGTCAAATAATTGTATCAGTTTATGCCATCAGTTAAAGCCAGAAATCATAGGTAAGCCCAAACACTATTGACAGTGAACATTTTGAAGTGGTGAATTTAGGGTTCTGTCCTCAAAAAATACCCTCAGTTCTATTAACTCTGCTGCCTGAAAACATTTTACTTTCAGCCCCAAGTGTTTTCTGGGTTGAAACACCAAATATGTGGTGACTGAGTAATCAGGGTAAAAATCAAGATGAGTTCAGACAAATTGATCCAGACAGCAACACCTTTGAGACAGTGACAGTGTCACAAGAGTGAAAGACAGCAAGCGCTGTGAATTCACCGAGTGAAAGACCCAGTGAGTCACCCAAGCACACAAACGGAAAAAAATATGTTCTAAAGTAAAAAATTACCCAATCTGTTTTGATTTCTCCTTAAGAGTAATTCATTCTAAATTAACAAAAATTACCTGCAACTTCTATCTTAAAATATTGTCAGAATGAACTACGTGTTCTAATAAAATTGTCGAAAGATTACCGTAAGTAAGAGATAATGGAAAGAAGTAGTGACAATTTGGAGGCAATTTGGTTTGCTCTTTTTAAAGGGGCATTCTTTTTGGATAGTACTGGCATATGTTAAAGAATAAAAAATTGCTAACTTGACCTGGCATCAGAATTAAAAAAAAAACAAGCATCCACCTTGTGACATTGAGCTTTGTAAATTAAGTTACTCTGGTAGTGATCGTAAAGTTTCATTTTTAATGAATCAGCCATTTATTCTGGTGAACTCAACACATTAAGAGTGAGAGGTTGTTCTCCTTAGTTTAGCAGGACCTTTAGTTGTAGTTCAACATCTTCACCAAATGTATTTCACTGGTGATTAAAACAAAGGGAAAAGCATACAAATAAAGGGCTGTAATTTTTAGCCCCAGCCAAGAATGAGGTAGAAAAAGAAAAATCTGTTTCTGGAAGGAAAAGCATTTCCACAATGGAGAACAACTGCTGGAAATACAAGATTAACCTGTCTCTCTTCTGTCTTCATCCTTGTAGTGGACAGGAGAGATACCACTTGAGTGTTGTCCTAAAGCAACTGATTCAAAAGCAAAATCACATCTGTTTCATGACTGGAATCAGCTTTCACCACACAACACAAAGGTGGACCTGGAGAACTGAATTAATTTATCTTCAGAAGCCAATGCAGGACCTACTCTGCTTAAATTATCCCTGAAAACATTTTTTTTAGTCTGCTCCTAAGTAGTGCAGTGACAGAGACTCCACTATTTCCCCCAGCAATATATTCTATGGTGCAACTGCTTTTACAATGGGAATTTTTTCCTGATGTCTTGTCTAAATCTGCCTTGCTACTGTTTTAATTCCATTATTCTTTATCATGTCCCCAGGAGCAATGGAAAACAAATCATTCCCTTTCTCTCTGAAGCAATTTGGAGGCACTTGGAGCTCCATCACGCTCCTCTCCTCCTCATTTAGATCGAACAATTAAAGCGCTGCCAGGCAGGATGGCTGAGCCTCCCTCCATCCCTGCCTCTCCAGCAGGGTAAAGTGTGCTCCACAACTGGCATTGGTGGAATTTAGGATTACAGGTGAAAAATTAGTTGCTTGTTTAAATGTTTATGCATTTTCCCCCCTAATATCCAGATTGCTGCCCTAAAGCTGATATTAACTGCCAATAAATTAAATTCACTAAAATTTCCCCAAGTCAAAGGCTGTTTTATCCTTGGCACTACCCACACAGAGTCCTTTTAACTCTCCCCTCTGAGCTATACTTCATTCTTTTCCAAACACCTTCTGTAAATTGTGAAGCTCATTTTGCACTTTTATCTTATCAGGGGGCTAATGGCACAATACCAGGCTTGGGTAAAAAATCCAAAATGATCCAAATGAGTTGAAAGAAATAATTGCAATGGAAAACAAGAGAAAAAGGGACAACCTTCTAAATTTACACTGGTACTTTGTGATGTCCAAAATACTACACAGGCTTGCACACACAAGAGTGGGGTACATGTAGGTAAGGATCATATGGATACTGTAAGTGCCCTGTAAGTTAAGTGTTTTTCTGAAATGTTCTAAGTTAGTTGCTGTTGAAGGTTGTTTTTCCACTTGATTTATCTCAGCATAGTTTCCACACTCAGAAACAAGAGTGGCACAGTCATAGTGGCACAAAAATCTTTATAATTAGTCGTTTTCCTGGTTTTCAATGTTTCTTATAAACAGCACTGAGCATCACCTGTTTGGTTTTTTTTTTCCACCTGTAAAAGAGCTGGGAAGAATAATCAAGAGAGAAAGAGAATTGTTTGTCACCATTCCCCAGCCCTCTACAGCTCCATGCTGAAAATGTACTTCAGTGATTCAGGAGCTGTGAAAATACAGTCTGTGATCATCCAGGCTGGGAGGGGAATGGGGGATGATTTGAGGAGGGAGGTGTTGCTTTTGCTACATATTTTATTTTAACATAATACACAGTTGCCAATATTACAAAAAAATCTTTGTGTGCTTCTCATTCTGCATCAGAATGTGCCATGAAATACCAGCAAGCCTCGTTACATAAAGTAATAAGTGATGCACCACCCACAGCTTTTTGTTGTTGTTGTTGTTGTTGTTGTTAACTTTTGTTTATGATTTAAACCAATAATCACACTAAACACTTGGAAATAAATTAAGCCTTTTCAGTCTGATTAAATTGGCTGAATGCTTTAAACATGTGACTTCGGCAGATCTAATCATCCCAGGATAGTCGGGGAGTTAATCATGCAAATGTCTTTAGATGTGTCAATTTGCAAGGCTGTTTTGGAGCCTGCACTCTTCCAAAGCATCTGCATTCTGCAGTGTGAACTGCAACTGTTCGGTGTCCGAGCTGCCCAAAAACCTCACAACGAGCAAAGCAGCAAACCTAATCAAGGAGCACAATTACAAACTTTCAATGAGAACATAAATGCAGCACTGTAGGAGGAAAGCACTGGCTCCAGTTAGGAAGGAATAAGGAGCACGGAATAGTTCCAACACCTCAGTGTCACTGCTCCTGAAAATCTTCAGGTTTATTATGTGTACTTGGTGGAATTATTGGGTTTTTGTGCCCGCTGCACATGAGGAGATTGATGGTGTTCATAAATGATCCTTGCTCACTCCCTCTCTTTTGGAGACTGCTCTTCCACTAATGGTGAGACTCATTTACTACCCACAGTAATCTTTTTTTTTTTTCCTACCTTCCTTTCTGTGTGAAGGAAAATTTTAGAATGAGTGAAGGGAGTCATGGATTCCATCATTCAGTGAAAACCCTATTTTATTTTGACCAGAATCTGAACCTTTCCTACAGCATCTTCTTTCCTATCTCTGGGATGATTGAAAAAGATTGCATCTAGATTACATATTTTGATATTACAGCTGATCTTCTTTAAAGCTCTCATTTAATAGAGCAGTTGGAAAAGGATGGAATATGGTCAAAGAAACACCACAGTTCCATAAAATTAATTAACCAATTAGATTTTTTATAATTTATCTGTTCTCTACAGAAGCAGATATTTTCATTTCCATTAAAATATGTTACTCCCATTAATAAGATTTAATATGTATGTCTAACTTAAGGTACCACCTACTGGCTGGGTTTATTCCTTGATTAACCCACCCAGACACTGCTAAAACAATTAAGGGCAATGAAAGCACAGTAACTCAGTGCAGAAAATAAACTTTTGCAATAGTCTCAAAAAATCTTCAGAAAATATTGCCTGAATTTTAAATTCTGCCCTGCAATCAATTGGCAATCCCAGTTTTAGTTCAGCTGTACAGAATGCAGCCAACCAACCAGACCTAAAACTGGTAAATTAGTGGAGAATAAAAACCCTCTTATGGGTAAGACAAGGAAGGATCAAAAATAGAAGTTTGTCAACTCGTGTGTGTCACCAAAAGTTGTCAGAGATGTCTTGTCATTTTATAAATGGATAACCCTGATTTTGCTTGCCTAAGGAGAGTGGGAGTTATGATTCTGCAACACAACAAAGCATAACTGGCTTATAAGGCTTTTAAGGGCTGGAAACAAATTCCCCAAACAATAAGCAATAGAATTGATTGGATTTACAACTGACACTACACAGTATTTATTTGTAAAATTTAAATGAATTATCTTGCTGTGCCTGGGAAGAAATACAGGACAAATCCAGGTCTTATAAATGAGTCCCAAAACCAGTTGGTTTCTTCCTCTGCTTTCTTCCTACACTCAGGAAGAGCCTTCCTCAATGACATTAAGGTTATGATGGAAAAATGATTCTCATAGAAGTCTACAGAGATTTTGTTAATATGCCTTTATGATGTGATATTATGACGGCAATTCAATTTCATTGCAGGCCTAATGAGACCGTGTTACAATGTCAAAATGAAAGGAAACTATATTAATCAAGTTATAGTACCCTGAGAGAAAGAAAAACCTAAAGAAATTAACCCCATTAAAAACTATTTTAAAACAACATTAAGATTTAGTGAATTTAGAATTGCTTTGCTTTTGTTGGTTTAGTGCTTCAGGTAGAAGCTAAATTTGGCACTGATTTACAACTCATTAAATATATTGACATCAGGGGAATCAGTGAAAATTTTAAGGAAATACAAACAGAACAAAATTCACACCAACTGCTGTGGTTATGCACAGCATTGAGCACAGCCTGCTTAGTCCTACAGCTGAAATACTTTTCCCTTCAGTGGAACCAGAATTTCTACTTTTCTCACATAAAAAAGGTGGCAATTGGGCCACTGTCTAAGCAAGTTTTTGTATCTCAGCTTTTTGATACCATGTTGGAATTTGTACTAAACTCTGTAGAATTAAATTCCCCAAATTACAAAAGAGAAAAAATTGGAGTGGAAATTTCTTACTGATCTTACTAGAAACAATTATGCAATTGGCAACAATGAAGTAAGGGCTAATACATACCCTGAAGACAAGAGGAGTTTGGGTAGGTCCCAAGTTGTCAAAATTGAGGCTAAAGAGAGAAGCCACAACTGATAAACAGCTTTTATATCAACACCTCTGAAATCACCTGTAAAGGAGGTTGTCAGAATTGTGAAAACAGTCTTAAGTCTGTTTTAAGATATGAAAATGTCTCTATTTAAAAAGATCAAACAAACAAACAAACCCCGGATATTTTTATTTTTTTTTTAATTTTTTTTTTTTCGACACAGACCTTTTCATGTGCATTCTTTGAATTTTAAGTCAAGGATCTTTGTCTTTCCCAAGCTACTGTTTCTTATTAAGTGCAGAAGTCAGAGCTGCAACATTAATGAGCATTTGATAAAGGCCAGCACACGTATTCCATCTAAAATGCGCTGCTGTCATTTTCTAAGCCATTCATTAGTGGCAATGTAAAATTCTGCTCTCTTTAAAATCTGGCACCCACTTGAACAGGTCACAGAATTCTCAGTGCAGCAGGCAGGGTGACACTGCTTTTATAGATCAGGTACATTCCAATTTTCAGCAAGATACTCATAAGAATAAACTCAGCAAGACCTTAGAATCAAACATTTTGGACGTGCACCAAAACACTGTAACAAGTGAAATCCTGTTCCTCGTGTTCCAGCAAACACTGATATTTGCATGGCACCATGAGGAAAGATTTGCAAACGCACAATATTTCCATTGATTTTTGCTCCTATTACTGTCAGACATGCAGAGATGGCACTTTGTCATCAGAGTACTTGGGAAAATTGAGGAAAGGAAAGTATAAAGACTTCCTGAACTCAAAATCCAGGTTCTGCTTTTGCTTCTCCTTTATGGACACACACCAACACACTTATCACACATACACAGAAAACTTTTTTGAAAGTAGCTGGCACATAAAAGATCTTTTTATTTTCATCTGTCACCAGTAAAACTTGAATAAAAATCTGTTTTGAGTGTCATTAATTAGTACATACAATTCAGTATTGCCTAGAAGCTCTATCCCCATGGCAGGAGCCATCGTACAACAAAGAACAGAAATATTCCCTCACTTCCCTCTCCTAAACCATGCTGATAATCTCAATATGAACAATCAGGTTTACTTTTCATAACTGTGCATGCAATTAAAGCCAGAAAATTTATGTGTAATTCCAAAATTCCTTTTAAAAGACTGGGACACATTTGCTACTTTCTGTGCTACTCAGGATGAAGAAGGTCTAAAAGAAAAGATTTCAGACTACAGACTTTTCACAGATGAAATGTTTCAAGAGCTCAAGTAAATGCCATCTGGTCCTGCCAATTAACTTTTTCTATCAATATCTGTATTTTACATATGACCCATAACTTTTCCCCTGCAAAGAATTGCTCCAGCACTGAACCAGCCCTGAGCTCTTCATTAGTAAACACATATGCAAAAACATAAGTTTTGGCAAGACCTTACATTCATTTTGTATCTTGACCACCTTTATGACCAACCATCTACAGGGACTCTGCAGCTCTCTGATAATTCTTCCCTTATTGATACTTTGGAGAAGTATTGATTATAATTGCATAAGTCTTGGAAGTTACCTCCTTTTGCTCTGCTGCTCTGTAAAGTTCTATCTTTTTGCATTTGACTTACAAAAAAAAGTTGTTGTTGTTGTTGTTGCATGGAGATTAAATGTGACTATGCCACGATCAATGTACAAAATAGCTTGCATGATTTCTTGCACAATGATCAGATAGGCCAAGGTTTGTATCTCCTCTGAGTCACCAAACTATGACATTTGATGCAGTTATTTATGAAATTTGAAAATTTAATTTGTGCACTAGATCTCCCATCAAACTGCTTGTATTACATCATCATTATTATTATTATTATTATTATTATTTTAAAATTATTGAGATTCCTTCTCTCACTGGCTGAGAGAACTATTGCTGTACTGTTCCTTAGCTGTGTTGCAGACAAATACTCTTTTTTCCTGATATGCCAAAAAGTTCATGGTACATCTCTGATTTTTCTTAGATTCCATCAGCAGTCTATCAATGTTTCCCTTATGTTTTGTGTCTTAGTATTGCAATGTTTCATTATCTTCCTTTCAGAATGTACATTTCTAGCATGGTGGTTTCTAACAGGTACATTGTGTTCAGAAACTCATTTAAATAGAAGTTTTCCAATAGCTTTTCTGTCTAAGAAAAACAATTTTTTTGCTCACAGACATATCTATATATTGACTTCATTCAAGGGGTCTAGTGACCATTTAACTCTTACCACAGCTTTTTCTTGCTTTCTGTCTGCATTTAGTTTTAATGCCAGCAGTTTAATTTAATTTTGATTATTCCTCCTGTTCCTACTCCTTTATTTCAAGAAGTTTTACATTTCCTAATGAAGCTGATTCATTTTCCACAAATCCTATTAATTTCCTCAGCTCCATCTTCAAAGACTGCATCTCCATCTTCCTGCCTGGCCCTGGGAGCATTCCAAAGCAATAACTCCATAAATGGGTGTTTACATTTCAAGTCCAGAACCTCTTCCACCTTTTCTTGAGTCATTGGCACAACAAACATAAATTCAGGTTATTCACTGGATTGTCTGATCCAACAGAATTCAAGCCTGGAAACATCTGCACAAGTTCCAGCAAGACATTTCTTTGATAACCAACCTGTGAAATAACTTCACTGCTAACCAGTGTGAATGCTGAGGTGTTTTTTATTATTAGAGTCATTTTAATGATTGGCATGCACTGTGTGTTTATATTTTTGTCAAATATTGGGAAACCAATTAGAACAATATAATGCCACTGGGAAAAAACATCATTTGCAAAATAATTATAAGCAATTGGCACCAGATGTTCTATTTTTTCAAAATTTGCATTTTTCAGTTTTATAATATTTATATTCTTCTCTTGGCAAAGTGCTTAAGTAATCATACCTCAAAAGGCTGGATTTTTCCTTTTTCTGGGTTTGGGTTTATAATAAAGGATTTCAAAAGCAAAGCTCAGGTTATATCCCCAAAGTCAGACCTGGTGTTTCATGCCCTACCACAGAAATTTAGTATCTTTTATATTAATCATACTTATCTCCTGATCTGGAAGCAGAGATAAACAAAAAATTTCAACAATACTGTTCTGCTAAACCTGCAGCCAAATGGAATCAAGGAACTGATAAGAAGCTTCTCCTAGGTACAGGAAACCTGAATATTCCTGTCATGGCTGTTTCTTGTTCATCTACTTTCACCTAAAGAAATAAAGTTGTTTCATCTAAAGAACTAACAATTTTAATCTAAAATGAAAAGTTTTTGATAACTCTAGACCAAAAGCCATCTAGGCAAAGATTCGTTTTGACTTGTTTTCAGATATACATGAGAGTGCTTGTTCTAAGTTTCAACAATTTTGGTTAGAAAAGTAGAGCAAATGCTTCCTGAGATCACAAAATGTTCAGGAGTCACTGGAATCCTGCAGTATGAGCTCTCACATAAGAGAGTTTAATGTTTTTTTTAATCTTTGTGTGAGAAAGAAATAATTTGCAGAAATAAGAATAGCATTTTGTTTGGATCCAAGTGTTTAGATTCATGTTGATCCAGAAAACCTCAGTACGCCCCACATTCCAATTTTTTTTTTTATTCTGAGGGTACATTCACTCTATTTTATTACATATTTCATGCTTTGACTGAGAAATTAACAGCTGTAGGCAGAGAAACACAACACAGCAGGAGTTGGCAAGGCCTTGACAAACACCATCTCAACAGTTCTGCCACCACAGTTAATAAGAGCCGGTCAATAAAAATCCTGTGCCATGAACTCTCAGAACTAAGACATAACCTCTGCTTATCTCCAGCCTTTCGACTCCTAGAAAATAAAATTTTCTTCAGCATTTTACTTATTCTTTAGCAAGATTCCCTAAATGTTCTTGTTTTACTGTCTCAGGCAATATCATATTATTTAGACTGAGGCTCTACAATCTTTTCTGAGGTTTGAGCTCATGCCTTGTACAAATTTTATTGATGCCATCAAATCGCTGGGCTGCTGGCACCCTTAGACATCAGTTGTTAACAACTATGAATTCCTTGACAACAAGTGAATAGGAAAATAAAGCTACACTTGGATAATCAGAAGAGATTGTAGAATGCTTGGAACATACAGTGTTCATTACTGTGTCTACTGGCTTTGTAATGTTGGGCCATAAAACAGCAAAAACATTTAAAATAGATTTAAAGCTTTTATTCGCTTCTAAATCTACTCCTCTGTTTAAACAGCAAAAAGGGTTTCATAAAAAAAAGATTATTACTTCCTCAGGATTATCACTGATGCAATGAATGTTGAATTTTGATAGTGGAAGAAGGAAAAGGCAGCATTGTTTATTACATTCAAAATATTAATTAAATTTTTGCTCGATGTAAAGCAATACAGAAAGGGTGGTACTGCTTTCCCTTTTTCCTAACAAGTAGACAAGTCCACAGAAAGGGGTTTATAAACTTCCCTGGCAAAGTTTTATTGTACATGTAATTGTCATATCAGAACGGGTGTGAGAACAATGAGCCTTGCCAATTAAAGCATATGATAGAGAAAATACAAAAATAAAATGGATTAACTGCTTAGGTACCT
Organism: Coloeus monedula; assembly: GCF_965178545.1. NCBI lineage: Eukaryota > Metazoa > Chordata > Aves > Passeriformes > Corvidae > Coloeus > Coloeus monedula. The sequence goes on along the minus strand of NC_138792.1, from coordinate 16,574,326 downwards.
TTCTAAAATGAATCTCCTCCTTTGGGATCAGATGGATTTTCAATGGCTGTCTGTTTGAAATATGTATTTTTACAGTTCACTTGGAAGAACTGGAAGTCTTGCTCTCATCACTTCTGGGGTTTTCCTTTCCATCTCCTCCATCCTGTGATCCCGGCTTTGCTAAAATCTCTCTTCTTGCTCTATTTTCTCACAGACACTATTCCTGTTCTCCCTTTTTCTCCCACCAGTATTCCTTACTGAAAGTAACACTTCTCTGCCACATCTGGGTTCCTCTGATCCACAATATTGCACCCAGAATTCCTGCAAACAGGGAAACTTGCTCTTTGCTGAAGAGATATATTGGGGTTTTTTTTTAAGTCCAGGTGTGTCTTAACAAATAGGCACCTATCAACCACTAATAAGCAACAACATGACATTCAAAAGCCTCTTTTCCTCAAAATATTATTTAAACCCTTTCCTACCAAGGCAAAAAAGTCTCCAAGTGGGAATCTTGGAAGAAGTCAGAAATCAGAGTGTTCTCTTGATGGTAGGACTCAGCAGAGACTCCATTAGAGAGCCTCTTGTGATGGTTTATTTCATTTCACAAGAAGGAAAAGAAATCCATAAAGCTGTTCTACAGTGAAGGGAAATAAACTCTCATATGTGTATCACATTTGAAATTCTTTTTCTCTTTTACTAGTGGCAGCACGCCAAGAACCAGTTAAATACTTTCCCAGTTCACTCTTTCATCACCTACCACCATATAAGTAAATTTATTACCTAGTCTACATGAGGTTAAGTAAGTACACGCAACTTGGGCTCAGGTGTGAGTGCAGATGGGTTTTAATCCATTTCACAAATCCAGCCACAGCTATATTGGTTTCATAGCTTAAAATATGACTCAGGAGAGGAACTGATGAAAGACTCCATTTACTGATTATCTTCAGTTTCTTTAGTTCTGTCCATATCATCTCCCTCATATCTTCAGCTTCCATCAAACTAATCAAGATGCAATACAAAGGAAAATAAGAATTTGAGACCTGCTTCTGAAACCTGCAGGCCCAGTGGAGACACAGAAATGTCGACACTCACTAAGCAAACTATTATTCATAACATCTGCCTTTCCAGTGCAATGCGAGCTCCTGTCACTCAGCATTGACATGTCTAGGACTGATATCCGCACAGAACGTTACAATCTTTCAGGAGAATATGCTAATTCCTTTCGTATCGCTGATATACAGCATCCTCTGACATTCACAACATGTTTTGGTGTGATATATTAATTCAAAATTTAAAAAAAAAAAGGACTGCGCAAAGGCAGTGGTAAAGGCAACATATATCTGGTAAAAATCGATGAAAAGAAAGAAACCATTCTCCCAGTAAAATTATTTTCCCCACATAACAACAGAATTTTTCCCATTGGTCTCAGTGGTGCCAAGAATCCACCTGATATCCAGGTTTTGGGTTTTTAATTAATAGCAAGGCACATTATTAGCTGCGTTACACTGTGTCAAGTAAAATTTTTAAAGGGATTCACTTTCCTATTGATTTCTACAGAACACACTGACTAATTAGCAAAATAACTTCTCTCCAATTCATTTATTATGATTAAGTATGTATTATCAGATCGCACTACACAGACATTTCTGCCAGCATTTCTAAGCAGAGAGTGGCCATAACCACATGCACTTGACATACATAATTACAACACATTATTTTACAGCTAAGAATGAGCAGGTGGGACTCTCACAGTGTCTTCTTATTATATTACCCACCATAGATTGCTTCTTTTTCATATTTGGTTTCTCTGCCCTTCACCTATGTCCTCAATGATTTCTTCCACCAAGTGCTTCGCTACTTCAACTCCCCTAATTAATTCTCAACTTTCAATTCTCCACTGACCCCCATGTAACTCTCTGTAGATACAAAAGCTTTGAAACCAAAATCCTCAGTGAGCAAAAGTTGGCCAGAGAGCTTTTCTTCAAGCTTCTGCAGCTTTCAACCTGATCACACAAAATGCAGCCCCAAATCCTGCGCTGAGCAGCACTGTTGTACTTCAATGGCGTTTTCCCATTATTGGGCTCCAGAAAAATCACAAAATTGGGCTCTGAGTGTGGAAATGAACCCTCAGGTTCACTCTCAGCAGTGAGACTTTGCAAAGAGAGAGTCTCCTGCAAATCCAGTTCTTTTTTCCTTCACTTGCCAAAAGAATCCTCCTCCTCTAGCATATGTGTAAGCAGATAATACAGAATGAAAAGTATTGGGTTCCAAAACTTCAGTGAACAGATTTCTAGTTTTACTTAGCTATCTTTAAGAAAAGAATTAAAAAAAAAAAAAAATCCCTCAGGTTAAGGGGAAGTTGAGAACAGCTGAGATAGAGCCAGTACAGTAAAAATTAGAGCGTGATCAAGAAAAAGGCATCATCCTCTCACATTAAGACTTAGCTGAAAAAGTATCTTTACCTTCAATTTTATAAAGCATTCTTTACTCTGCATTTAATGGGTTTTTTTAACCATTGTATTCAGAGCAAACAGATGAACTGTAAAGAGCTTGGCCAGGTAGAATCAATGCATTTATTTGCATTAATCTCTCATCAGAGACAACTCCAAACCTGCTGGACTTCCAGCAGCTCTGGTCTTCCGTGGGCCGAATTTCCAGCACAAAATGCACATTTGAACACCAAATGCAGGGGTGTAAGTGAACAACAGTAAACTGGCAGATCTTGAGTGATATCAGCAATTCTAGAATTTGGTTGCAGGTAAATCGAAATCCCAGTAAAACTCAAGGATAGCAGTTTTTGGCTTCAGTTCTGTGGACCTTCAATGGCCAATACAATAACAGCAATCAATAAATGATTGAAGATATTTGTACTATTAAAGAATTCAATCTAGATGACTTTCACCATGTTTTTGATTTCACTCTGTACAGCACTTGACATCTTTCTTACACTTGCAATATTATTCCAGTGGTATCTTTTTATTATGACTTAACCATCCTTTATAAATTTTAACACAAGCAAATACCTGGTTTAAAAAGAAAAGTTAATTTATCACATGCCCACAAGAAGCCACTTTTCAGAACATCTTTCCTATCCTTTTCACCACATTATAAACTCCACACATTTACTCTAATCCTGCTTGATTTACAATCTGTGTCATCCCTGAATTTAACATGTTGTACAAAACAGGCAGCTGAAATTGGAGCCGGCTTTTGAATGGTATTTTAAGGACCTCGGAATCAATCAAAAAAGCAAACCAAACCCAACCCAAACAAAATCAACCAGCTATTAAGTCTGCATAACCTATATCCAAAGTTAGAGTTCAACCAACGCCTCAGGGAAAGACAGAAATATTTTGCTCCCAATTTGTTCTCTGGGCACTGTCACATCTCGTACAATATCTGACTCTTTCAGAAATGACATTTTCATGTCATCAAATCTAATTGATAGGCACTTTCAGGTGCTATTTTTAGAGATAACATCCAAGCCTAACGAATGCAATACACTAAGAAGTTTATATGAAGTTAAATCAAGCTGTCTTGTCTCTGTTCAAGTCATGCTTTTCTTGACAATAATACACAATAACAGAAACATTCCTCAAACGGAGTTTTGTAACTCTCATCTTTGCCTGAACTGTGCTTTCACTTGAAACAATATTTACCATTGACTCAAAAGCCAAGAGTTCTCCTGTGCCAGATAATGTGTGTTTTGGTTGGTTATCCTGGACCCCTGATCTCTGGATTATGCATCACTGAGCAGTTGATACAAGATCAGATCAGTCACAGTTTCTGTGACTTCAGAGTCAATCTTTTCATTTTTTTGGAGGAGAACACCAGGCTGAATAAAGAAAAATGCTATTCTGGGCTCATTGCAGTCTTTCACCTCCCATAGGTTTATCCTCGTATTTTCTGTCAGATTTCACCTTTTCTCACATTCCACAAGGAGACTTCGATACACAATTTTTACTTTTTATCCTCAAATTACTTCAAAAAACCTGGCTACAAGTAGTCTTTGACTACAAGCTGCTTCTCTGCAATACAAACCAAAAAGTGGAGTAGCTCTGCCTGATTTACCCCCAAGTGGCTCAGGTAGGTTTGTGGGATTCTTTCCTCATGAAATCTAAGGTCAAGGTTCTCTCATGGGTTTTTTTTATGATTTATCTTTCTGGTTGCATTGTTGGTGGGTTTGTACACCTTCCTGTAACTATTCCTTACACAGACTGCAAAACATTTAGCAAAATATGTTAAGCTTTAGATGTGTTAGATTTTAAGGAAAAGTATTTTTGATATGTTGAAAAATTAAATGAAAAACAATACATTTGTCATGAAGAGTCTTCTACTCTAGCATGGCTTCAAAAGCCATCCCTCTGAAATTGCCTTGAACTTGAATAAAAGAAATACAAGTACAAGCAGATAAACTTTTCAACAAACTTAATTTGACCAAATTTAAGCACATTGACTTTTGTTTAGTAAGGAGTCAGTCACTATAATTATACCATGGAGTCAGGAAAAAATGAATAAACTGATCCTTGTGGAATTTTTCTTGCCCTAAATATTTTTAAGACATTTCAAGTGCATTAATATTCATAAGAGCATTGAAAGTGAACCTTACATTCTGAAAGTACTGATCATCTCAGGAAGGTAAACATAATGCAAGCTTTTTTCGTTGTTGTTTTGTCCCAGTATTTGGAATCCCCCCATCCACTTTGATCACACAAAATAAACATCCTGACAACTTTTATTAACCAATTCAGCAGGAAAAACTCCAGATATTAATTTGCTCAATTGACATGACACTTTTCAGGGTGCCATCACCTTTCTGGAGGTGGATCCACGCAAGATCCTCAACTTCCCAGAGGGCTCTGTCCCACAGACCCACAAAGCAAAGAGAAACAACAATGAGGCACCAAGAATATTCTTCCTGTTCCTTCATTCTCGAGTGTCTTCAAGCATATTGTATCTGCACCATCTCTTCTCCATCCCAGCTACCCAAAATAAATTATCAAAACAAACACCAGCCTTTCACCTCACTTGAAAATGCACACAGAACTAGAAGGGGCATCCCAATGGCTCAACTGGAGTTCTGGAAAGCAGTTTCCATATGGAAATGCAAAATACTGAAGTCAGGGAAGCTCAAAATCCATGTGTTCCTCAGCTACTTAATAATTTCTCCCAGACTTCAGTGGAAATAGGATTCAGATAAAAGGACTATGGAAATGTGAGACACAAAACTGTTCTTAGAAGCACTAATCACACATCCATAGCAGGTACATGACAAATGATTCAGCAGGATGTCAGGAAAAAGAGCATCACAGTTAACTTCCTATTGACCTAGAATACAGTATTTTCCAACAGAAACCACTACGAGCACTAATTTTAAGTCAAGCTGACAGATCTAAATCCAAATCATCACAAACTTCAAACTCAAGTATTTAAGGGTTATATTAAATAGTCTCGAGAGAACTCCTAAACACCTTCATCCTTTTTCCACTCAGCAAATACACTAAGGGGAAATGCTCAAAAAAAAAAAAAAATTAAAAAAGGCTTAAATCTCCACATTATACTGGTAAAAAAATAAAATAGAAAAAAAAAGTTATAAGGATAAAAGTGTCAAAAGTAGCCTGAGGTCTGAAAACAGTAACCTGTAGGGAAGTCAGCTGGGAAGCTCTCCAGAACCATCCTGGCACAGAGCCCTCCCTTTAAAATGGCAATTCACCCTAACTTTAGCCTTCCAGCCAGTGGCTGGAAATATTTATCACACAACAAGAAATAAACAAAATTTTACTTAAATCAACATTAATCACTGAGAACAGTGAAGCTTCTGTTCGTGCACGTGACCTTGCAAGCAGATATGTAATTTTTCTGATGAAATGGGGTTTATCTTCCAAATGCCTTGTCAGGTGCTCTGCAGTTCTGGCATATCTGATATTCCACCCTTGGGACTGGCTGTGAAAACAAGTAATAGACTGTAATAAAGTCAATCTTCGTGGTTCTCCATCTCTTCCTTTGGAAAGGTCAGTGCCCTTGCAGCATATTTGTTATGTTTTCAATTTGTTAGCATTGGTATTCAAAAATAAGCCAATTTCTATCAGACAGCTGCATCAAGCACAAGAAATAAAACAATAAACAGATGGCAGTTCACAGTCTAAAGGGTTTGGTACATGTAGCTGTCTCCATTCTACATATCTGGCTTCAGATGTATGGGTAAAGTTAAAAGGGGCTGGTTCTAATTTTAAAATATTCTGTCTGCAAACATAAAACTCAAGATCTACTCAAGATCCGCTCAAGATCCAAACTCTTCAGAGCCTTGCTGTGCTGCACTTTCTTATTATTTTTAGTGCTGTTTTTGAAAGAAGTAGGGATGTAAGTTGTGGTGAGAGGAATCATAAGAACACATAAGTTTCAGATTTCAAAGCTTGCCCTTGATGATGTTTGAGAAAACTCCTTTTCAGCTGGATTCCTTTATGCTAACACAAAGCCCCCAAGACAAACAATTAAATATATGCAATTCAAGAAAGAATATGATGCTATTATCCTAATTTGAAAATGAAGCTGTCAATAAACGAGAAAAACCAATTGGGATGAAATCAGAATAAGAAACAACAAATGAACTCTGCATTTTTATTTTCATCTGCTCTCCCCTATGGTAAAAAGGGTGAAAATTTCTTTTACTGCAGCTAGAATATGTTGATAAAGTATTTCCACTTTCTCTCATTCTTCTTCTAAAAGGAAAATATCCATTCCGCTCTTGTAAATAGCTGAGGTTTCTCAGGTGTCCTCCTACTACAAATTCTTCTACCCTTGAAGTTCCTACAGCTACAGATATAAATGGACACAAAGAACTTGGGTATCACTGACCAGATCTTCACTGTGTTCTGTCAACCTACTACTGGCAGCCTTTGGTTGTGCATCACTTCACATAAAGTGAATCTACCGAAAGGAGAACAAAGAGACATATTCCCAAAATGGAGCACTGGAGAATGTGAATTACAGATCTTTTTTCTCCTAAGAGCCACCTCATTGGCCCCTATTTTGTATTCAACAGCTTGCCCATTAACCCCCTGAAAATACTGTGTAATAAGGAATTAGCTTTGTGTTTGCCACCAATTACTGCAAGCTGGGAGCAGAAGCCTGTCAGCAAAATCTGTGGGTTTTTTGGAAGGACAAAGCAAAATTGCAATGGTCTTCTGCCTTCCTGAGATTAGCTGAATCAGTTCAGCTATTTAAGGCCTTTTACCAAGGTTACCTCAAGAAAAAATAAATTAAACAACCAAAACCCCCAACAAGATCAGCTCATACTGGACGTGCAGGAGTTGTCTGTGCAACTAAAGTCAAGTTTAGCCCAGATTTTTTAAGGAGGTATTTAGAATTCCTACTGATAACCTGCACCGTGTGCATGCATGTACTGGGCAAGCTTGCCACAAGCAGACAATTAAAAACACAGCAAACTTGCAGGATCAGCCTTCTGTCATCTCCACATTTGAGAGAGATCCGGGTTTGTGCCTGGCCAGCACTTTGCTAATTAACTGTATTCTGGCTATTCTGCAGAAATGATATTTTAGCTGTAACGTATCAGGTGAATATTATGGTCAACTTACACTGCAGAAATGTAAAGTCACTGTCAGTCTGCTGCATCTTGCCCTGAGAAAGCTCGGAAGGAGCCCAAGTGTTGATTATATCAGTATTACGCACTTTCTCAACGTGAGGCATTTGTACATGTACCAGAGTTTAGTATTTCAGTATCTGAACACACAGTGAAATCTCAAACCAAGAATATTAAAATTCAGGCGTCTAATGAAATAAATGTAGTGAACATCTCAGGATTAAGATGTGTTTAATCCAGGTTGCTCTAAAAAAACCTTCTAGTCTGTTTACTTTAAAAGGAAGATGCCTTGTGCTTGTAATTCCATGTAATTCACAGTCAGACAAGTAATATTCATTGGACCGGTACTTGAAGCAGGCCCTTCAGGACAATTCTTACCAAAACTTAATGGGTTTTTCTTCCTCTTCTATTTTATTGGTTCAGAAGAGAGGTCAGTACATGAGGTATAGCTATTTTTCTCCTTTATCTGATACAGTCTCTTAACATACTGTACTCTGATTGTAAAATAATTTTTCACCCACTTCTACTAAGTTTGTCTGTTAGGACTCTGTGCTGAAATTTTAGAATATAAAAGGTGAAAAGAAAATTTCCCCTGTTTTAAAGACAGCCCAAACAATCTTTGTGGCAAGCTTGTGCATTCACTGAAAACAGAAACAAAACCCTGACACAACACAGGCGCTGGAAGCTGAAGGACAAAATATGCTTGCTGTGTTTTTCTGAATTGAATCCTGCCTGCATGATCAGAAGCATTCAGACTCCCAGCAGGGAAGTCTCCAAAAGAGAGGGAAAACTAGGCAGGAGGCTTTAAAGAAAGCACACAGAAATGTACTGAAGGAAAATTCTGGTTGAGAAGTGAAATTGGTTAAATTGCCTACAGCAAGTCTGTGGAGAGAAGGGTCTACACTGATTTCCCTGCTTTGAGGGGTGGAGAGGAAAGCTTTGCAGAGAGTGGAAAGCAAAAGCCTGTATGGAAAACTTGTTCATTATGGACAATTTCTTTACAGCTAATCTGTTTTGGAATGAGACAGAATGAGGGAGACACCAAAAAAAAACCACTGAGACAGACAGAAGGGATGTATTTGGAGGAATCAGCCAGCAAAAGATTCACCAAAAGCCGTGAATACAAGAACCAGCTCATAGGAACAGAAGATACACCCTCATCTGGGACAGAAAGCAAGGATTGGCAATGGCAGAGCTGAAAGATGTTCCCATCAGAAAATTCACCCAAAAGACAAGGAGTTATTTCTGCTTCATCATTACTAACCAGCAGGAGCTTGAAAATATTCAAGATTGGATTAATTATGAATTTTCAAAAGTTAGATCATGATTGGGAGGCGGGAGGAGTAAGCTAAGCTCAAAAGTAGCTACAGAAGGAAAATGAACAGCAGCTCTTTGCAGCTACTCAGAAGGAAAAATAGGAACTGCATTGTGAAGCAGCTGCTGGTCTGTGAATTAAACTCAGCATTCGCCCAGAGACTTATCTCAAATTGCTGGTCAAGGCTTTAATGCAAACCCCCATCTGAGAGCATTTGTTTCTGTCAGAATAGATGGAACCAAGGAGCCCAAATCTCTTTAGCAGCTGAGAGGACCTCAGTGTAACTCCTTTTGTACAGGTGATCCATTCCTTCCTCAGAAACACACCATGGCCTTCCTTTATCACAGAGCCATGGATTGCTCCCCCAGGATATCAGGACAATTTTTCAAATAGCAGAATTTTAAAACTCTGTCTTCTGGGCGCCATAAAAATGTCAATCTTGGTGTAAGGCATAAACTGACCGATTTGTCTCTAGGGAATTCAGCTGTACAGAAGGGGCATAACAAATGCCTGGGACACGGCACACGAGACAAAATATAGTTAAGAACAGAGCACTGAACTTCTCAGATTTGCTTTGTCTTCTGCCCAATTTCACTACAGATCATGTGCTAAGGATCGTGCTCAAACATGTTGGAAATCATCCATTAATTTAATGTATCACCAAGGGTCGCTCTCTTCAGAAAGGAGACACGACCATGGAGGTAACCAAAGCTTTGGGTTGGACCTGTAATTCAGGTGTAACCAGGAGTGCTCAGTTTAATTTGTAAGAGACCAGAACCCTCCCTTGTGTAGTGCACAGACAGAACTTCCTTTGTAGCCTGATTTCTAAGCTTACTCTGAACACTGAAGAATTAACTTAAATTCCACCGTGTTTGCGAACAACTCTTAAAATGAAGGAAAACTATTTTTCCAGGATTGGACATCACCTGATTAATGCCATCAAACAATAAATTTGGCCTTTAAAGAACGACTTTTCCTCAGTATTACCTCAATATTGAGTTACTTCTAACTTGCTTTTATGCCTCTCTGTTTTGATGAAGAAAAGCAAGAAGAAAACCTGGAGTGAATCACAGCTGGGTTTGAATGTAAAGATGTCACCTTCTACAGAAAACATGCTTACTTTTAAAATCAGTTCCTTTGAGACAAGATAATAGGTTTCTAATGACCTAATTAATTTTAGACGAAGTGTGTTTTGCAAATGTACAAAGTTAGACAGCAAATTGCTGTTTGTGCTTTGGTAAGAAATGGCAGTCTCCAAACAAATCTCTAAACCCAATGTGCGGTAATTCATGCCAACAGTTTATTCTAATTACAGCTGAATATAATGGTTCAGCTGAGATGCCAGATTTCACTGCAAATAACACTGTGCTAGACAGTAAGTAAAAGAAAACAAAAACAAATTATTAACCCAAGTTATTTTAGCTGAAACCTTGGGTTTTTTTCTAAGCACGTAAAGCTACTGAAAGGGATAATGTAACTGAGAGGATTATCTAATTCTGAAAACTAGAAGAATGTTTTTCAGTAAAGCTACCAGACATATGTTTATTCACATTAACACAGACCTCATAACATCAACACTCTTTTTCCTCATAACTGTACCAGGATTCCCTGAAACTGTGATGGGGAAAATTATCATCAGCTGAGAAACATTGAGGTATTTGTTCTTCCCTCTCTCTGAACACGCAGATTCTGGTCTGTCAAGATGGATTTCAGGAGCTGGTTAACTCCTGGTTCAGAACCAGGGTAAATTGTCTTTACTCATTGCTGTATATCAAAATTCCTCTACCTGTGTTTTAGGAACATGCCAGGACACTCCACAAGGCACAGACATCAAAGTAGGACAACTGAGAAATGCAGTCCCTCAGACAAGGGGGTTTTTCACAAGCAGATTATATGAAAATTATAGCTTTAGGGCAAGCAGCAGAGCTGAATGCTAAATAGCTGCTGATAATTGTTTATAATTTTTTTTTTTTAATGTCTTAACAAACTTCTGCCCAACTAAAAAAAAGTTTTGGAAAACACGTAAAAATAAGTATAAATTGTGCATATATAATAAAGGTGTGATGCACACTAAGAAAGGAGATTTTACATGTTAATAGCTTTTAAGGAAATAAATATTCTACAGGAATATGTTCATATAAAAGGAGAAGCAAAGAACTGAGTTGTTTTTTCTTTGTTACTTTTAGGGAGACTGAACATTCAACATCTATATTTGAGATTTTTAAAATTTCACAGGATTCAAAATATAGAGACTTTGAAACCAACATTTAAATTAATAAAGCCATGAAATTAAAGGCAAAATAAAAGCCAATAAAATAAAAATAAAGGTAAAAATGTAATCAAATAGAACCAAAACTATGCAGAAAATGCAGGTGTAAGAACTGGCATCCAAACCAACATGGGTTGGAAGTATAGGAACAACACCACCACATGTATTTCAAGCCTTTTTTAAAAAGACCCCACATTCATTCAACAAAGGCCAAAAGCACAAATTATCTGAACTATAGGAGTCCCTCCTTTTTCATACTGACACCCTGCAAAAAGAATATTCATTACAAAAAGGCAGACAAATTCTGTAGGATAATATGAATGAGGCATGTGGTTAATCCACTAAGATTCCATTAAGAAGTGAGGTGGTGTTCAGCCAACTAATTACCCATTCATTAAAACAGAACCATAAATGACATTTCCAACATATTACAAAACCCCTCTGTAGTAATATTTTCCCATCTACATCTATTCTGACATTTATATTCTACGTCTCTTTCATAATTATTTCAAATAATTCCTCTGACATATTGAGGGGAAAATAGCTTAAAAAGAGATTACTTACCACCTAGCAATGGCTCACAAAGAAAGGAGCAGGACAAAGTAATTATGCTGGGCTATTAATAAAGAATTGATGAGTTGTAGTCCCTAATAATTAGTACAGTGGTTTAATTTTTCCATGGTGAAAATTTTAAGGTGCTTGAAATTGTGTGCAGACACCTATAACTCAAGACTCAGCTTCCCAAAAAAGGAGCACATGTGAAACTCACTCATTTGATCCACAGACAGTGATACAGCACTGATAAGTTGGTGTTAAAAATAAATAACTAAATCTAGAGCTGGCATTTTCATGTCTCAGTCCTGCTGCTGGTAGTGCAACCAAGGAAAGTGGAGAAAGGGATGCACAGACATCTCCAGGTGAAAGCACACATGGTTTCAACCGAAGGAGAACTTGATACTCAGTACAAATTGTTGTTGGTTGTATGTTCACTCAGGCCCTCCCTGCACCTCTTGGCTGGCCATCAGCAGAGCCACAAAAGCTGACAGTTTGCTGGACGCGGTGCAACCTCTGGGATATTTAGGCCAACAAAAATCTGCAGTCCTCTACAAGTGGCTTATTTCAGCATGTTTTCATATCAAGATTTTTGTATAAAGATTATTTCTTTGCTATAACACTACAACTTTTTAAATTTCTTATTATAATAAATAAATGAATAAATTTCTCTTTCACCTATTGGTCCATGTTCTGCCTTCCAAACTGCACTTTGAGCAAAGTGCAAACTTTTCCATCTTTGCTCCTTTATTTTACAGTTCCTGTCCTTATCCCTCTCCCACTACATATTTTTCTGACCTAACTTCTAAGGATATTCATATTTAAAACCCGTCAAACTTCATGCTGATCTCAGATTTAGTTACAATCAAGAAAACTTAGTCAAAAAAAACCAACTTCAAGAAAACCTAGTCAAAGCCAGCTATGCACTACAGCACATATCTGATGAGATAACGACATCTGAAAGATAAAATAGATAAAATTGTCCCAATGCAGGTTTGCAGCCCTGCAAATGTTCCCAGTGCCATAAAAAGAAAAAAGGTGGGATGCCACGGTTTTATCGTGTGCTGTTTAGGGATAAAAGAAGCTCCATCTGATACTGAAGCTACAGCTCACACTGGATCTACAAAAGAACTGACCTACATAATCAAGAGAGTGGCTCATCTCTCCTAAAGATCTCTTTCCTTTCAGTTTATGCCATTACCAAACTCACATAAATCAGAAACCAGATTGGTCAAGCCATTGTAACAGCTGACACGTCTCTGGATAGAAAAATAACATTCCTGACACCACTTCAGCTGCACTGGCCAGCACCCACAGGATTTCTGGAGGCTTCAGCAGAGCTGGGTGCGGCACAAAGCATGAGGTTACTGCCAAGTGCCAGATTTATTCTGCAACCTTGACTAAAGTCAGCTCCCTGTCTGAAGCACAAACAACGAGGTATGATCACAAGACAGATGCTAGAATACATAAAGCTCTGGCGAGCATATGGAAAAGAAAGGAAAAATAAAAGGTAACAAGGCCTTTAGATGCAAAGGCTGCTGAAGGTTTCACTTCCCAAAAAAGAAGGTGGGATTTCTGCAGAAGCACCTGACTCTGCACATCCTCACAGCCCATAATGCACCTCCTGTGAGAGGAACAGAGACCTGGATGGCATCACACAGCCACTGCACTCTCACCAACACTTAGCAGCCAAATATTGAACCTTCCAGAATAGACACAAACCTCCAAAGTTCGTAAACTGACCTACAGTCCATGTTCAAAATTAATCTTTAAGGAAACTTTCTAAGGTATATAAGTGTTAAGAAATCCACACTCAAAAGAGCAGCATGCACACAGACAAGGAACTTTGTCCTGAATTAAAGGAATTTGGCTTGTCAAAAAAAAAAACCAAAAACGAACCCTCAGTATTTGTAGCTTCCACCAAAAAAACCAAGGAGAGACACAAAGGATTTAATGTAAAAGAGGTTGGTTTGCCCTGTTTCTATACTACTTTAAATTAGATGCTAATTAGCTGTGGCTAAGCACAATATACTGGTGGCAAGAGAGAGCTTGTAATGCTCCTTGATTTCCTAGTTCTCTGTAAAACAAGAGAAACAAGGAAGCAGCCAAAGCCTGTTCCATTTCCCTCATCCAGCCCAGTGGATGCAGATCCAGGACTGGAAAGAACATTCTGGATGAACCTGAACAAATCTAAGAAGGGGATACAGATCAGCACAATCCCTGAAAATTCTGCTTCCCATTCAGAAACATCCAAAAGATTCAGGACTCTAGACAGATGCAGATAATTTAATACATCTAAAAAGAAAAATACAGACAAGCCTCTCAAAAAAATTTCATGAGGAAATCTCACAGACTTAAGCAATGCCTCACAATCATTGGTAATAGGATGGATTATTCTCACATATATATATATATTTTTTCCCCCTGAAAAGTACTTTTACATTGGCTGTAACATATTTATAGATCAGCACATAGACATCATTTATTGCAACCTGTTAGGGAAGCTTTTCCTGTGAAAATGGGCTGATCAAATGTTTATAATATGGGTTGTGATCATCCACTGATGTACTTTCATTTCCTTGGTGGGAAGCTCTCACCAAGATTTCAAAAAGAAACCATTCTGTGACAAAGTCACTCATATGAAAAATAGTCACGGTGCCCTCTTTAAAGCACATGGCATTTAGTTTACATTTTAATTACAGAACATTTTACCACAGTCATTTAAAGGAAAAATAATTTTTTCACATTGTGCACAAGTTTTTTTTTTCCCAAACCCCACATTTTGACACAGTCTCACCAAGAAGTTAAGAACCGCTCTCTTCGAAATAAACTGGTACTAAATAAAATGTGTTTACTCTCTGTGTATGAAAGTGCATTGTTAAAAACAGAATGTGAGCAACTTGGAACAAATTGGAGAGCAGATGCACGGGGCAGTGCTATTAAATAGCGCCGCTTTTAAGGCTCTTCAAAGCAGCAGTCCGCAGGCAGCAGGAATGCAGCACCAAGATAAAATACCTATCAGTGGCACTACAGTTTGCAGCAAAAATAATTGATGAGGAGTTGGGCAGAGTGGATTATAAATTGCAGGGTGCAGGCAGTCATTTCTGCTCTGGCCAATGTAGATATTAGATATAAAGACAGTTGCTGGTACAATAGAGGGCAGAATAACCCACTAACTAGGAGGATTATATTTTATTGATTGGTAAGAGATAAAATGCCTATATTATCCCAAATTAGTTTTTACTGCCTTAAGAAAAAAAAAAAATCTCTTTCTGCAAACTCCACATCAAATATTAATCAAGCAATAATTAAATGGGATAAAGAAAACTGTCCTGATATCTCACTTGCAATCATTTTCTCGGTGTGTAAAATAAGCCAAGCATGACTGAATAAAACTGCAGTACTCTAATACTGGATTTTTAAATTTTAATGCTCTGTTTTTATTCCTAAACCCTTATTAGAAATACCAGTTTGAACTGGTGATTTCTGGTAGTCTATGGAATGAGAGTGTTGCTCATCCACAGTGCAGTGAGATTGGAGAGCAGGACCAATAGAGTAAGATAAGGTTTTAGATTCCTCTTTTGTATTACCTGAACCATTTCACTTTCACTACAGGCTTTTTTAATTATGTTTCCATGACAGAATACCGAGGTCAGAGAGAGCCTGGTACAAGAGACCATCTACCTCCCTACTCAGTCAGCAGTTACACACGTGCTTAAGTACATTTTAAGGGAGAGAACTTCTTAACCAGATGCTTAAGGGATTCCTGGCCTACTGAGGGGTGCACAGTTAAGCAGTCAGGATGCAATTATGAACTCAGGTTCTGCAGCTCCTGTGCTGGACTCTGCCAGTGACTGTTTCATTACCTGTTCATAAGTCATGGCAGGTGCAGTGGGCTGTTAGACTCCCTGTGGTTAATGGGAAGTTCATGTCTGACACCACAATAAAGAGGGATCTTTGGCATACTATAGATAAAATAATAAATATCAGAAAAAAAGTCTTTAAGAGATGCTGTTTTAATTATCCTAATTCCTTTGATTTGCACTCTGGAACCCAACTAACTCTTTTTAATTTTCATGGATGTGTTGCCAATGGTACACAGCCATAGACTGACTTCTGCAGATTATGTTATCAGAACAAAAGCAAAGTATTCACTATTTCAATTAAATTTTTTTGGAAAGACTTCCTGACAGAGCAACCATAGCCTGTTACAAGTGGGCTGAGTGAGAATGGAGCACTCAACCTGGTAAAGAGGCCATGGTCAGCTTTACTTGTGCTCCAAGCATCTGACTTAAGATCTAATTATATGAACTATTTATGCACTTAATCCTCTGCAGAATCAGGATATTAATATGACAAATACCTTTAAAATAATATTCACAATTATTGGTGCTGAAGGAAAAAAATATACCATAAATGTGCCTGTTCAATAATTAGTTCAGAATTTAGGTTGATTTCAGAGGTCACAGCTGATGGCCAGCACAACATGCCGTGAGTAATCCGCACTTCAAAGACAAAGAAGGTTTTGTTTAGTTTGAACCCCTACCTCTCACCGTACTAAATTTAAATAATACATAGAACTTATAGCTTTGAGAGAAAGCAGGAGTGAGGCAGCAGCCCGTGCTAGAGGGATCCCTGCTCATGGACTGCTGGCTCAGAAGGCAGTGAGACCAAAGTGGCTCCGTGCAAGGCTCCAACCCTGGCTCATTAACAGCCAGACTGGCAGCCTGACGAGATCTTGCATTTCCCAGCTCTGCAGTCCTCCAGCAGCCAGTGTGGAACTTTCTTGCCCAGGGAATTGCTACAATTTGCCTTCCGTCAAATCACTTTTATGTGAAACATCAAAATCCTCTGATCTGCAGAAATTGTTTTCCTACAGACTTGTACTGCTCTACACTTTTCCGTGCATTACACCTCATTCCCACCCCTGAGATTAAACAATATTGTGTTTGGGAGAGATTCCTTCCAAAGTTCTGTTATGGCTGCAAACAGATGATGTACATGGAGCTGAACAAAGCTGCACCTGCTGCAGAGACACACCTGCACTGCAGAGGGATTTGGCTGGGGATCCACTCAGTCCAGGACAATTCTATTATTTCACCCTGTGGTCAGCTGAGGGCAGGCTGCCCAAAAAGCAAAAAAGTTCTCTTTAAAAGAGTAGGAAAAGAAGCAGATGGCCCTGAATGAGGATATCATACTTGAAGAAAATGAAAGTTATTAAAAATGAAAACCATAGAGTTAACTCTGAGGAAAAAAAAAAAAAGACTTCAGCTCTGCTTGGATGTAATTTAAAGGCTCCATAAAAGACCTGAAACAAACATGGAGTAGATAGAAAAATAGACTCTAAACTAGTGACCAGAAATATTCTCTATCTACTTTCAGAGCACTTAGTTTGTAGCACATAAAATATTGAGCTAAAAGAGAACTATTGATGTAGATGTAATGGATGTGTAAGCAAACTTGCTTTTTGTGTACATCTTAAAAGTAATTTAAAGGCTCATATGTTGGGAATTGCTGAGTCTAATTTTTAGCCGGGAGCAAATTTTTACAGCTAAATATCAAACTCTAATGAAAAGGGTTTCTAATGGTCAGACTTAAGTACTTCTCTGTTGTCAGGTGTTCTAAGTATCCCAGCCTACCTTTCCCAGAGCTGATTCCACACAACAGGCTGTTCACCTTTTTCACATAAACTCTAAATTTCTACAACTTGGAACTGGGCATTATTGGGAGACATTTAAATCTCATCTGTTTTAATGGAGAGCATGTGTTCATTTTCTTTCAAACTACCTTTGAAAGGATCATGAGCAAGTAATTAAAACTATTAGTTGACATTTCAGTTCTCAACAGTTCTATCTAGCCTAAAGTTGTTCTCTTTAGAAATGGTGAAGATATTCAAAACAAATAATTGTGAGTTACCAAGAAAATCGAAACTGAGTGCTCTTCATTTCACTCACATAAAACTCACTTCTCTTGACCTCAGTTTAAAAACAACACTTTCTTTTTTGCAGTTGATGTAAAATGAAGCACAGAAGTGCCTGTGCTTTTAACCAAATGGAGGCAGAAGTGCAAACATGATTTCCTGTGCCTAATAGAATCCAGAATTCACGTGTCTGGTGACCAACTTAGAAGAAAAATGCTGTTATTCTATAGTGTCGCTCATCCAGGGAAAGGAGTCATTCAGAAATGTCACTATGAAAACATTATTAAACACTTGTTGCCTATTCCACTGTATTCTTTTAATCCTGGACAGGTCAAAGGATTTGGCAATAAATCAGAGACAACCCAGGAGCAGAGTTCTGCCTTCTGCAGGCACAAAAAGACAAAAAACCCCAACCAGGACACACAGAGGTTGCAGGATGCAAGATTTCCATGGGTAGCAAATCTTGGCTTTCCCTCATCCTTAACTTGGTGTCTCAGACCAGGGGCAGAAGAGGAAATAAATCCAAGGTTTCCTGTCAGTCATGTCACACACAGAGAACGCTCAAAGTGTTGCCACCTGATTGAGATATTCTCTGAAACCCTTCCCTAAATGCCCATAAATTGATGAAAAGGATCAGCACAGCAGGCTAAGGAATCAGCTGCCATAAATTGGAATAGAATTCTTAGACTTGCATTCTTAATACCTTTTAATTTAGTCCAATATATTGAGCACACAGAAAATCTTACTGCCTCCATTTTTCAATTAACTGCTGTTGACTAATTGCACTGCTATGGTTTATAACCAGCAGAATGCTCAGTTTTAACAACAGTATGACAGAGTACAGCATTACACCTCCTTAACTCTTGAAAAGCAATGAAAAATAACAAAAGCTAATAAATTGTAAAAGGAATGAATTACATATTTTTACTTAAATGGTTAAGATGATAAAGCGCTAAATCCAATACGAACTAAAAAAACCTATTATTTTCAGTGATTTAAGTCTGTTGATTGCAGAATTAATTGTATTTGCATAGTAATATTCAAGTACTAGAAACTGTGAGAGGAAGAATTCTGAACATCAATTATGTTAATTATGATTGCAGACTATTGGGAGAAAGGAAAAGATCAGTCTTTTTTCCCTTTACTTTCTTTAGTATGTGCTTTTCTGTGCACAGTGGTAAGATGCGAGCTCCAGTTGCTATAACAACTTAACTCTCTATTATAATCAACAATTATCTGAGTTTAATTGTCATCCTGCCCTTCTAAACCAACATGTTCAACAGCAGCTGTATGAATTCCATAGATTTTGCTACTAAAATCTATCCAAGATCTCAAAATAAGCTGGAGTATCCTCGCCCATCAGAGTTAGCCTGAAGTTGTCCTTCCCTTCCTTTTTGTAGAATGCACAACTCAAAGTGCTTTTCTCTGTCCATGAGAACATCCTGGGACACAGATCCTCTGATCAAATCCAAAGCTACATATGAAGCAGAACTGAAACTCAATGTATGAAACAAAATAAATTAAAATAGCAATTCAAAATTTAAAATGTATTAAATATTTAATTTTTTTTTTCTGAGAGCATAAACATCCCTACTTTGTACAAAAGAAATTCTAATTAGGTTACAACAGGAGCTAAGTTAGACATAAAAAAGTAAAAGGGAAGAGAGGATGGAACACCTAATAAACTTTAAAATCTAGTGTTGCAGAGAGACTAAATACAAAGATTATTTCAAACTTTATAATGAAATATAAAAATTTCTATTTTTAGCTTCACAAATGTTTTCTTTCAGTAATCAACAAAATCGTATATGAAAAATGGGAAATTTGTTACCATCCTTCAAATATTCTGTAATTCAGGCCCTGTGGGCTCAGCATAAAATTAGGCCTTATCATTTACCCATTAATTATGATGCTGAGCTGTATTAACAGGCCTTGTAAGTGACAGCAGAAACAGACAATCAGAAAAAATGGAATCAGCATCAAATAAGCCATGGTTAAACAGAAGCTAAAAGAGGCTTTTAACAAAGGTACAAAAGATAAACAAGGGATGCAGTATTAACTGAGATAATTGAGTCTTTCTGAACAAAAACAATGAAGGCCCAAATTGTACTTAAACTCATGTACTTTTGCAATCACTGTTTCCTGCCTCGTGCCCTACATCTCTTTTATAGTCCAGAAACTTGCAAATAATGCAGCAGCAGCCCAGAGCAACACTAAAAACATCGGGTGCATGACCTCACTTTCATTTATAGCACAAGGCAGAGATCCCAGAAAACTATTTCAGTGCAATAGTGGAAGCTAAACCAAAGCATAAAACTGGATAGTACAAATGATTCAGCCCCAGCCAAAACTTTTGGCAAAGTATTAATTTGCTAACTACACCTCTATGAGTGTTTTACAATGAAAGTGCAGCAGATGCACGAGAAAAATCAGAAAGATGGAATTTGCCTGCAAACATGGGTGTGAGTGCAGCTAAGAGAAAAAAAATCTCCAATTGTGCAGTCCTACCAGACTGTAGAAAAATCAAAAATATAGTGGCATTTAATGTCTGTTCAAGTCTTTTTATCAATTTGTTTGTCTATTTCATTCAATTATAATGAATATTTACAATTAATGAATATTTTTTTTATATCTATAGATGTATAAATGCATAAGGACTTTGTCAGGACGTCACAGCAGCGTAAAAGAAAATTGTGCTGAATTTTTAGACAGCGACTGAATAGCTCTTTTATCAGAAATCAACAATTCTAAAACATAATAATGAAATAAGGACAACTGATAGTCTTTGCTGAGGTCCACTTTGCAGAATTGCAGTGCTGAAGAAATGGAATGAGCTTTGGCTCCTGCTCCAAAAGCAGCATTTCATAACACAGCAAAAACTGGCTTTCTTTTGAGCTTAGTTTATTAGATCCAGATCAGAGAATAGAACGAACTATTTATCTTTAAAAAGTAATATCTTTTTGATTATATGTCACAGCAGAAATCTTTGTCTTGGAAGTTCGAGACTAATGACGACAACATCAGGAGCCTTGTGAACCTTGACAGTGGCTCAGCCAATTATGGGATGAGCGATGAAGATGGAAACTTCTTTACTCCTCTGTGACATTTCTGGCAACCACAATTCTGCAAATCTAAATGGAGTCATTGCTTTCCGCCCCCGTGGGCAGAGCCATAATTCCTCACATCTACATTCTAACCGGGTTTTCTAATAGCTCCATTCATTTCTCAATCTCTCTAATAAGATTGCCAGAGAGGACAGCTTGTCTCTGGCATATTTCTCTTCCAAAAGGACAAAAATCATCATTCAGCCTTTCAGCGTCACATTTGGGCCATCAGAACTTGTCAAATTAAACAAACTAACATTGCAGTTGGAAATGAAAAATGAAAGGGACAAAAGAAGGCTCTGTGCTTCCTGGAGCTTCCACACTTGGTAAAGTCAAACTTGTTTGGAAAGCAGCTCCTCGCCTCAGAAATACAGAGGAACATTTCTTAGACTGAGGTCAGTCTTGACGTTCACTGTGAGGTGTGGAAATTTTCACACTTAGAACGACAAATTGTAACCAGCTAATGAAGTATCACTGCCCACAGTAATACTGGAATGTAGAAAATAGTATTATGAATTAGCAAAGGCAGTTTTGAGGCAACTTTTTCAAGCAAAACAGAAGCCAAAAAAGTCTCAGTTGGAAAAAAAAGAAAACAAAACCAAAAAACCCCACAAGGTTTTAAAATTCCCAAACAGGCTATAGAAAAAAAAAAAAAAAAACAACACAAAAAAACCCCAACAAAACACAACAACAAAAACAACCAAACGAAAAAAAAACAATCAACCAAAAAAAACCCAAAACCAAACCAACCAAACAAAAAAAACCCCCAAAACAAACAAACAAAAATAACCCAGTGCAGAAATAAATAGCTTTTCTATTCAAGTTAGGGAAAACTGTTCTTGATTACACCAATGATCTATCATTACAGTATATGAAATCTTTAGCTCAGAGTAGCAACAAGAAGTTCCTACAAAATTTATTTAAAAAACATGTCAAGTGAGAAGCTTGCCTTAATTTGCATGTATGTGAAATACCTACATCATCTCATTTCACTTCATTATTCTGCACTAACAAACATGAACCTTACAAACACATTGGTTAAAAAACTGCATCTCTTTGCAGAACTAAAAAAAACCTATTAGAAATCCAAAGCTCTACGACAGCTTTAATTCAGAGGCTGAGAAACCGACCTTAAGTGGGAAGGATCTGTGTGCAATTTTTCTGCTACTCAGTCATATATACATTTTCATCTCTTAATTAAGGTATTCCCAGTCATTTTATTTTATCTTGATTCCACCAAATGTGAGAGTTATTAATACTTCTTGCTGAGTGGTTTCTTCTTAAATTCCTATTTTCCACTCTGTCCAAGGTGCCCATCTCAACCAACTCTTGAAGAAACAGAACACTATTCACATAATCTGCTACCTGCTCCTACCATGGCAAATTCAACTGCCTCATAGTTCAAAGATTAAGAAGAAAAGAAATCTTCAGATTCATTGTTCATTTGTAAAGAGCAAATGGAAATAGAAAGTGAAGAGAAGACCTGGATTTTGATAGAGTTGACTTTCTTTGAGAGGGAGAAAATATCAGAGTGTAAATATTGCAGTGAGTGAAAATAGGGTCGACATCACAAGGAACATTTGTTGTCTGATAGAAAATGGGCCTTTGGAAACTTAGCAAACAATATCAAAAGCTTAGGTTTTGTCTCCAGTACAATGTACAGACTGGTACAACCCAAACCATCCAGTTCTTTTCATACAGTAAACTCCCATTACGTGGAATCAGATGCAGTTGACTGCAGTTCTTTGCATGACACTTTCTGGCAAGCTTTAAAATGAGAACAAATCCTGGTTACTGACATTCCACAGTATCCACAGTCTGAGTGAACAATAGTGTCTGTAACCGAGAGTATGGCTATAAAGTAGTGGAATTCCAGTTCTTCTCCAGTCTTGGATTCTCAGGCAGAGACAAGGAACCAGGCAGTACTGGGAGAACATTTCCTTAAATATCTTATTTCACACATCTCCTTGATTCCAATGGGGTCTTTTGCTTTAATGTGGATTTCTTATTTAGACAAATACTGACTGCAAAAAATCCAAAACACCAACCCATTACTTCTCGAAGGAAGAAATATTTTTCCCCCAAAGTGTTTTAAAAAAAAAAAAAATTAAATTAAATAAAAGTGAGTATAACAAAACAGAATATTTCCTGGAACTTGCAGAAGAAATCTACCTGAAGGTACCTTTTGCTTTCATGTGCTGTCTGCATGATTCTGTACACGCCCCATGTATTTTTCGGACAGATGGACAGGAGGCAGGAGTGTGCCCAGGTGGGACAGCTGCCCCAGGCAGGCCAGAGGGACAGTCCCTGCCATGGCATGTCATGTCCAGCTGCCACCAAGGTGGCTGAGCCTCTTTCCAAAGTCACCATTGCTCAGGGACTGGCTGGGCATTGGTGTCCTTGGAGGGAGCGGCAGCCACCTATGTTTTAATTTTGGTTTTTAATTCCTCTTTCTTTATTAAACTTTGCCTTGTCACGAGTTTTCTTGCTGTTCCTCTTGTATTCTCTCTGCCATCCTGGCAACAGGGGGGTGAGAGAGTGGCTGTGCCATCCTTGGCTGCTGGCAGGGGTCAACCAAACCCCTTTGAGCTCCTGCTGAGTAGCACATGCCACTGTTTATGTTCTTTGAGTGGAAACCTCTGAAAACTGGTCCACCCAGGCCAACTGACTCAGCCAGCTTTGTCCTGATTTGAGACTCAATGTTCATGTTACAAAATCCCTCCTAGTAAAGCTGAACCCAGGAAAAAACAGTGAAAGTTGGTAGATGCAGAATCATAAGAGCCAGATCAACATTTTCTTTTATGTTCAAATGCATACTTCTAGAGGAAAAGGTATTGATTAAATCTGGAGCTCTGAAATAACACCTTTTTTTCTTTTTCTACTTCACTGGGTCCATTTCAGTGTTTTCGTAGAGCTACTTCACAACTTGACAGCTTACCTTCATTATATTTTTAATTAAAAGACATTAAACACTTCAAAGAGCAGCTAGCCACACTGCCACTTTGCAGCTTCCTTTGTTCTGCTCCAGTAATGCCAGGAACTGCGCACCATTGACACCTTCCTGGGATGCAAACGAGGGGCTATCTGAAAGACTCCACCAGCTACAGTGGTTTCCTCAAAGTACTAAATTTAAGCTTTTTGGTAATTTTTGGCTCCTCTATTTTCTCCTGTTGGCACCAAAAGGGACAATCTTCAGAAAGAATGAATTGTTGGGTCAAGAAACATGACTGCATCAGCACAGGCGTTTCACAGTGTAACACTCAATTTAGTTTTAGTCTTCAAAGAAAAAGGCTGATTCTCTTACACTAAATGCACCTCTTTAGTTATAAACCATTTGATTCCTCTCAAATTGAAGAATCATTTGATACATTTATCTTAAAGCTATCTTAATTTTTAAATATTTTTTTCCATGTAACCAGTCACCAGGGATTTAAGTTCTATACAGCAAATTCTGAAAATGGCAAATTGATTATAGACTCGCAGCCCAAACTGGCCAGATATTTGATCCCCTCCTGCCATTCAACCAACAGAACTAAAAAAGTCATTTATAGAATATTCACCACGACCATGGGAGTAACAATACCCTAATAATACCCTTTGGCCAAAGGTGAAGGAGGCAGTCAACATAAACCCAGGTGAACTGCTTTCAGTCTTGCACTTGAAGTTTTGTGCCACTTTTGGCAAGAGACGTGAAGTCTGCATTTCAAACACTGCACCTTTCTTTTTATGTTATGTCTATTTTTGCCAATAATAGCTTATTGAAGTATAGTAATCAATTTCTGCCGTCCCATTCTGGCTACAAAAAAATCTCATAATTCTTAAACTACATTGTTCCTGCCCACTGCATGCTAAAACCAGGTTAAGTGAGATTAGTACTGGAAACAGGTTAAAAATAGATTCCTACACCAGAGAGAGATGGATTTAAATGTTATATATTCTGAAGGAGGAGCAGGGGAAGAAGGGACTAAGAGGTCTCACAAGGGGGATTAGACTTTGCTACTTAATAAAATATTAAGTGACAATCAATCAAAGCAGAGTATGAGGGAAGCACAGTTTTGCAGAACTGCTCTTTTAGGATTTGTTTTCTTTAAAATTTGCATTCCTTTCTGCATGCTTGGGAGACATACATATGTGGCTTTTTAATGATTAGAAATGGCTTTGATCTTGACTACTTGAAGGAACGTGAAGATATAAATAGTGTGAGTGGATACGATTAATCCCAGTAATGACAAACAGAACAAAAATCCCAGGAAAGCTTTCCTGAAGTTTTCCAACATTCCTCAGGAAGCTGGGTCTCAAGCTCGTGCCATTGCTGCAGGAATGATCTGTGGAAAAGGTCAGGAACACACCAGTGTTCAGGGCCCCAAATACCACCAGGGCCAGTTTAGCAAAGGTAAGAAGGTAGGAAATCACAAACATCAGCTTTCTGCTTGAGTGGCTGCCACTTTCCTTTGAGATGGACCAGAGATCAAGAAAACATTGCTTGTCCTTCCTGCTGCAACATCGCTGCCAAAATACCCAAATAGTATGGGATGACCAGGTATGATAATGAAAATAACCAAACTGATAAAAGGAAATGTCACCAGGAGATAATTAATGCCCAATGGCCAGGGGTTGATGGGTATTGGTGAGGTGTTTTTATCCAGCCAGCTTAAAAAGTGGCCTTAAATTGTCACTAAGATGATGAAATTTTCTGTATCTGTGTAAGAGAGCAGTAAGGTGAGATGAGAGGAACAGCTGCTACGATTAAAAGAGGAAATTTTTAAAGACAAAATGCAAAAAACCCCTTAGAAGAGTCTACAAGACAACACCTTTATCGTATCTTCAGACCTCAGCTCCTCAGTGCAAGAACCCAGAGCTCCAGAAGATGCCTGTCCTTCAGAGTGGTAACTTTCAAACTCCTCTTCTCTTGCGTGAGCACTGCTGAAACGTGAGCTCTCAGTTCCTCAGTGGCATAAAATATATCATATAGGTGTAAATATATATATATATATATAAAATCTGACCTAAATCCTCAGCCTACTTCTTCAACAGCTTTAATGCATGAAGTTGGTTACTTCCAGTGAAACTATGGAAAATTAAATGGAATATCAGAATTAAAGAAAAGAGAATGGACCAATTGCTCCAACAATTAAAATAAAATTCTAGAGAATTCTGCCTCATTTTTCAGTATTCAGTTGACTGAAGGACAAATTCCTCTTCCTTCCTTTGCAAGATACCCTATTCTTTGTCATAGATTCTTTGTATTCAGGGGTTATTCAACGAAAAGAAAATTAAGTTGCAGGCTAAGAAGTACTGTATGGTGAGAAAAAATAATTAATTAATCAGTGAAAAAAATTCAAAGACCTTATTTCAACCAAAACTGCCAAGTCATGGAAGAAGACAATATAATGCCATAGTGAATATTTTTTTTTCAAGGCAATATAATGCCACGCAGAATATTTTTTTCAAGGCAATATAATGTCACAGTGAATATTTTTAGTACATTCACAGCAAAACTCATGAAGACAAAACAATTAAGTAGTTATTTTAGTTTCCCCCCTTGCTACTTTCTTTTTTTTAATGTATTCCCAACCCAATGTCTTGAATTTTAAACAGAAATATAAAACCACAAAGCCTACACCCCACTCCTCATAAGATAATGAATGTGTAGACTAAAACAATTTCATTTCTTAAAATAAAATAAATGATTATTTGGACCATCCCTATGCAAGCTATTTGGTAGAAAAGTACTTTCACTAATTGCAATTTGAAAGGAATATTACACAAAACAGCTGTACTAAGACTTGTTACCCAGGGAATCCTGCATCTCAGTGATAATCTTTCAATAATAATCATGTTTGTACTCAGTGCAAGAGCAAAATCACTTCATTAAGTTATTTGTGTAATTTTTAGATGTTTCCAACCAATTATAAAGCTTTGATCTTCCGAAAAGCACAACAGATAGGCAAATAAGATGTTAATAATATGGGATTGTTATTTTCAAATCATTTGAGGAAACTTCCACCCACCCGAGTGCACAAACATTAGATAATGCTGTATCTATAAAACTACAGAGCTCAGCATCCCATTGAGAAGACACTGGGATAGAAATCCCTCTGTTTTGCTCCTGGATTCCTCTAAAGTAAGACTAAGCAGTACTTTTAAATTTTGCTGTAACAGCTGCTTTTACTTGGGAAAATGGGAGGAAGATTTGTGCTCAGTACAATGCATCACTAGCTTTCTCCTCGTTGTACAAAAGCAATTGTGTTCACAAGCACCTCCCTGACTGTATTTGGAACAGAAGAGCCACTTGGTAAGAAAACTTCGAGAAACGCAAACAAAATCAAAGTTCCAAACCAAACAAGTATGCAAACTAGAAAATTGAAGGACCAGCAGAACAAACAGACAAATAAACAATTCCAGCAGCTTTATTTGAGCAGCTCTTTACTTGAATCAACCCCTGGAAACATCTGGAAGCTCCAGCTCAGGCAGCACTTGGCCCAGCAGTCTCTAACGTGGCGAGGAATCTCTCTGTCTGACCCACATCCCCAGGATTTCCCTCTTCCTAGCTCCCAAGCTGATCCGTTTTCCCTGCTTTCAGATAATGTTCCTTCTCCATCTGCAACTGCCTCTACAAAGCCCAAGGGAAGTTTTGCAACATCTTAAAGAGTAATTAAAAATGTTCTTCCAAACAGGGATACCTTCAGGGAGCAGGACGAGGGAGCAGCTTTGCTGTGTGATGTGCTCGTAGGCAGAATTATCACCAGCACCAAGTTTCAACCAGCACAGGCACTGACAATGCCTAAAAGTAATAATAAAATACACTTCTAGTAAAAGATACACCATTTACCAGAGGAATACATGAGTTTCCTGACCCACTGATGGATCTGATGAGCTCTGTAGACCTAAGTGAGTAGATAGGGGCGTAGTTGAATGGTGTTTGAACATCCTGTGACAGTGGGATAAAACCAGACAGATAAAGAAAACCCAAACCCTGCATTTAAGTGAGGTGATGACATACACATGCAATTTGTCTGCTGGAAACGCTGAGTAAATTTGAAAAGATTACTAAAATTGTGTATTTATAAAGCAAACCTAACAAAGAAAAATAAAACCTACCAGCACTCCCCACCAAAAAATCCTCAAAAAAACAGATGATATAAACTCAATCTTTTTTTGTTTGTTTGTTTCTCTGAAGAAATGTGCTCTAACCCTGTTCATGGCATAGCAGAACAATTTTAGGCTGACAGCTGACAATGCATGGGACTTACATGGCCTGCTCTCAGCCTGGCAAAAAGCCCTGTGTGGCTCCTGCAGTTACGTGGCTGGCCTGAGACTGAAAATTCCCCCACTGCATTTTACAGCTTCAAAGATACAAAAATATAGTCTTTGAAAATTAGAGATTAACTGCTGCTTGTGGAAGGAGAGGTCATGGCATGAATGGTACAAACAAGGCACATATTATGCACATGGTGGCTCTCTAACATTAAAAGAAAGCTTCAAAACTAAATATATATATACCCTTGTTTTGTAGTCCTTGGGCTCAGGACTTCAACTATCTTTTGCAATTAAATCTATCAAACTTCAAGCTCCCAATTAAAAATTTTCAAATGCATTATGCTCCAGGGTGTCGGAAATTAAAAACCACTTTACATGTTTGTCAAGGCCTCTTGTAATTTTTCCAGTGTTGCTCTTTCTGCTGTGATAAGTGCTGCCAACCCCTTTCCATTTATGCACCACACCAGAAGAGAAAATAAACAAAACTCCTTCAGACAGCTTACTCTGAATGATGAGGTTTTGTTTCAGGCTGCTCTCTCCCTCCCCAGACATCAATTCTCAGGAGAGGGACAAGGAGGAGTCAGAGGATGTCTCCATGTGGCCATTCCTGCCACAGCTCCAGGAGAGAGAAGCTGGAAGCAAGAATGAAATACTTTCAATTTTCTTTTACTCCACATTCTTTGGTGGAGAATTGATTAAAAATGGTGCTGTCCTGCAATGGTTGCTCATTACAGGGTCTTGATCCCTGTGTTTTCCTTGAGGATGAGGATAGAGCCAGTTCCTATTTTTTCCTAATTTTTTCCTGCTTTTCTGTGGAAGAAAAAAAAAAACCACAACCAATTCTAAAACAGAGAAGTCACTAAATCTTTACAGTTTGTTTCCTCAGCAAACTCTTCTTCTAGACCTGAATGCCTCCTACAGGATGGTCCAAGTAAGTATATCTATAGATAAAACAGGTTTATTCCTGCTGTGTTAGTAGAGTATTCCTGTTTCATGCTCATAGGGATTTTGTGGGGCATGTCCTACCGTGGAAATGAAAACGAGTTTTGGGTCTTGTGCTCCCCATCTCTCACAACAGAACCAGCAGAAGAGAGAACCTAAAAGTAATGTGGTTTCTTAAAGAAGGCTATGGAAGGAGAGATCCACAGTCAAAGACACGATTCTCAATTCATATGAGCATAAATGTAAATAAAAAGTAACCAATATTTTTTAGCCAGCAATGGATACCGAATGAAAAGCTACAGTGGGAGATGCTGAACAGCTGGATTGGAACTGCAATTCCCTTTTTCCTCCAATGGCTTCACTCACCTATAGAGAAGATGAAAAGGCTTCAAATACAAAACCACTGAGGATGAGAAGGAGAGAAAATGATCCATCTTAAGTCTTCCTTTGCCATGGAGTAACACTGTAGGTAACAATTTTAATTAACTGATTCCATTTCTGTCGCCTTCAATTCCTATTTTATCTTTCACAGGAAAAGACAGAGACTACAGAGGACCCCAAACTGACATTTCCCTGTAAATGCAAAATATTGGGTATTTAGGAGACAAATAGCAGTTAAAAGAGAAATATGAATGCAGTTCATACGAAAATAGTGCAGTACAAGTAGAAGTCACATAGTGGGTGTAAAAGAAATATGCAGAGCCTTAATTATGAATTACACTCGAGTTGTACAATGCTAGAGGCAGATTAGAATTCTTTATTTTTCTCTTTCCATCAGTCATGTAGGGGACATTTTCTTCCCCCCAACACAAGTTACATTTTGTCACCAATGTTTACGATGTGTGTGTAGTATTTTGTTTACTTAGTATTGCCAAACATCCTGTTTTGATATTACGTTCCTACCACAGGCCCTTGGAAATTAAAACGTGATTGGAGAGAATACTAAATATATTTTCAGATATCTGGGCATAACTTTTACTAGTGAGGATGCAACTGTAAGGGACGACAGGAGGAAATGACCTGTCAGTTGCCAGAAAAGAACTTTAAACCAAGTCATGCTCTTGCTGTGCTTATTATGAAAGGTCAGTTGTTCCTCTGGGTTTGAGGGATTTTTTTGTTCCTGCCACTAAGATACACATCTTGTATTTTAATATTATTAGACTGCATAACACAGTGCCCTCTCATGAGTAAGGGAATTCATTTCCTGAATGCAAACCAGATTGCAGAAGAGGTTAATCAGCAAATAGAGAATTATTCATTTCATGTAGTCTGTGAATTTAACAATGAGCACTTGTTTTCCTTTTTGGCTCTTATCCAGTTACTCTTCTTTGTCCATAAAACTTTGGTCCCTAGCACACCAGCCAATTGTTGAAAAGAACACAAAATGTTCTGAAACTTCATAAAAAGAAAGAACAGCAGCAACAATTAGAACACACTAATTGAACGATCTCCTGTAGGCCTGTTCCTCCTAGAAACCAGTTTGATTTCACTTCTAACATGACTCAGTTAAACACAAAATGACTGATCATTGCATTAAAGGTTGTCCATATATTTGAGCCAGCTAATCAAAGACAACCCACTCTACATTTTCAAAATCAATATTCTATTGCATGATGGGCACACAAACTGTAGGCCTCGCACTGTTTTCTCACAAAAATTAGGTTAATCTTCGAAATTTTGATGAGAAAACCTCTGAAGTTTAGGATTTTATTCTTTAAAATCAAGTCACATCAAGCAGTGGGGGAAGTTTCCCTTTGAGCTGCCTGTTCTAGGAGGCAGCTCACCCCGGCCTGGAGAGGGAAGAAGTGGAGCACCAGTCTGCACAGGGGCACATCATGAGAGAGCTGAACTGGACTCCAGGAGAAGTCAAAGTCCTCCAGCACTTCTCTGCTTGCCCAGGAAAGCCAGAGAAACAACACAGCAACACATATCTGGGGGCCTCCACACGCTGTGTATCCCAAAGCACAAAAGAACAAACACTTCCCTCTCCCTCTTTCTTTAAAAAGATCCAAACAATTTCTTTTTATTCCAGGCAGCTGAGGAGTGTTAGAACAAAACCAACAGCTTTTTAAAACTCTAAATATACTAAAGAACTCTGGGGAACTGAGAAGCACTGTATCCTTGAAGAAAGGAAAATACAATTTAAATCCAAAGCTTAGGAGCAAGGGAACATCATCAAGATGATGCTATCTATTTTAACCTGGGTATAAGCAGCTTCTCTTATTTATAACGCAGAAACACTGAAATTCAGTTTTGAAATGCTGATTTAATTCAAACTGTATCCACAGTTTTTAAATCTCACCTCTTCAGCTGCTGATTTGGGATTTCAGCACTGCAGAGCAGCCAAGTTTGGATGAACAAGAGAACAAATGCTTTCAAGACTTCCTGTTCTGCTTGACTTGCTCACTTGGAGAAAATTCAAACCAATAAAAGAGAACAAAGGAGTACTTTTTTTCCCAGGCTATAGTTTCTCTGTTTGACTGATTCCTGACCATCCTATTAAAAAAATCTTCCAAGCTTACCAGCAAATGCAATAAACACCACTACCTCAGCAATTTGTTTTACAGACTTCTGGCCTTAACATTTTATCAGTAGTCTCTGGGTTGGTGAATTACTTTCAGTTTCCTTTTATTCCACATTCTTCAGTGGAGAATTGCTTAAAAATAGTGCTGGCCTGCAATGATTGCTCCTTACAGTTTCAGCTGCTTGTATTTGTGATTTCCTTGAGCATCAAGCTCACCCCTTACCAGGCTTCTGTCAATCCCCCCTCTCAAATCTTCTGCTGAGAGGATTCACCTCAGTGCAAACCCCAGAACCTATTTCAGGCAGGATTTCAGGGTGGCCCATGCTTTAAGGAGCCAAAGATGCTGTTCCAGTCAGGGACCTTGATTTTATCACATATATATTTCACAAAATCCTTTTCTAATGGTTGTAGCAAGATTTCTCTTTAAGAGCACATTCTTCTTTAGGCTCCTGGAATTTCGGAACAGCTACAAGTGGCTAACCCATAAGCAGAGGCATTTTCCACATCGTGCTTGATATGCCCAGAGTTTTGTAGATTTATTGTCAGGAATGAGATGTTAATGGTCCTCCTGATGGGAGTTGCAAGCAAATATGTTAACTAACCTCATTTAAATAAATTAATGCTGAGCACTCAGGTGAAATTCCTCTGCATAGTTAAATCACAGAAGAGGATATCTGGTGCTACCCCTGAAGGAAAGCAGCCAGGGAGAATCCTGGAGCTAACAGGTGTAATTCCTACACAATTCCAAAGGTGCAGGTAGAGACAGAAGCATCTCAGAGAGCTGGGGCAGCTCTGCACCTCCTAGAGCAGCACAGACCCCAAGCCCTGTGTCCTCCCAGAAAAGTTGGAGGAGGAATGCTGGTGCTTATTTTGCTCCTGCCACTCTTCAAGGAAAGAGAAAACATTCCATTTCTTCAGAAAGAAATGAATTGCAGTGAGAAAATCCCCCAGCTTGCTGTCACTATTCCTCAGCCAAGCAACCAGCAGCTTACACGAGCAGACAGGAATGTCCCTATCTGACAACTGGTTTGAGCCCTAAAGGCCTTCTAGGACCCAGTAACTTGTGGTTTTCAGCAGGTTTTCTCATTGAAGGGAACAAATCTCCTTGCTGCAACTACTCATCTTAAAGAGCTTTCAGGAGTTCTAGTTTTCAGGCTAAAAAGTGACATTTGACAAGTTATTCCTCAGCGAAGCAAAACTGTCAGGGTTAGTCAGTCACTGGTGAGCTGGTTCCCTAATTGCACAGGGGACAAGGTTTATGCTTCTTGAATGACAAACTCGCCAGCCTGTCCAATATGATCCTTTCCTTTAGGATATAGCTCTGCCCTGAAGGAAGCAGCAGTAAAACACAGAACCTGATACACAGAAATCTTGAGACACTGGGTAGATTAAAGTGACCTATTTGTTTTTCAAACCCTACGTCATTCTTTATCAGCGAAACGTGGGGAAGGTAAATCCTTCCATGTAAAATTATTTCATCCACTTTTTTGACAGGAATAAGTTCTTTCAGCATAACAGAATTTTATTAAATAGAGAGTTTTTTCTTGTACAGAAAATAC
Organism: Coloeus monedula; assembly: GCF_965178545.1. Classification (NCBI taxonomy): domain Eukaryota; kingdom Metazoa; phylum Chordata; class Aves; order Passeriformes; family Corvidae; genus Coloeus; species Coloeus monedula. The sequence continues at coordinate 16,541,302 of NC_138792.1, read as the reverse complement.
CATATTTTTCATATTTTCTCTCCTTTTGAGTGGAATCCCACCACAGATACAGTCCTTCACAGGGACGCAGTCTACACTGCCACATCTGATGAATGACATAGCTGGCACAGTGAATCAGAATATTGCAACATCAGATGAAAATGAAGAGGAAGGGAGATATAACTAAGGCAATGATACCCTGTTGTAGTAGATTAAGCAGGCAGTTGAAATCAGCAGGTATGCCCAATTTATTTGTACTATTTTATCTGTCCTTGATTATCATTAACCTGAAAACTACAACATTTTTCACTGAATGAAAAGCCATAATTAAATATCTGCTTCCTCCTTTTAGAGTGACGATGCCATATGAAACAAACAGGTTTTCCAAGTTTTAAGAACGAATGTAACATTTAGACTCTGCGAGGACATAAAATGCGTTTAGTTCTTCACATTCAAATGCCTCCATGCATAATATTCATTAGATTGAATTAAAATGGCCATTCTGGGTGCCAGGTCAGCTGTGTCTGCTTTTGAAGTTCTCCATGAAGAGTAACAATTCCAGCTTTTGTCTGCCTCCCAGACAGACTTTCCCCCCACAGCTGTGCCAAGCAACAGCTCTCACAGAGTCAGGGCTGCTGAGTGTGACCAGCACACACTGGAGAGCTGGGGACGGACCAAAGGAACTCAGAGCTGCTGTTCATGCTTTGCCCCACAGAGCTGCCAGATGTAGCAGGAGCACTTTAAGGTGGCTCCAGTGTCCAGCAGCTGTCAGGGTGAGTCTGCTCTGGAATGTGGAGCTCATCAGCTGATCAAGGTGGGTCTGCCTTGCAGAAGCTGAGAATAACAGGACAAGGTGAGCTGAGGGAGATTATTGATCCTCCCTCCTGCCCGCACAGGCAGCACTGCCTAAGCCAGCAAGGTGGGGACAGGGATGTGTGATCTGAGCCCTGGGCCTCCTTCAGCTGACAACTCACTTTCCTGCAGCTCCTGCCTGCTCTTTATGAGCCTGGTGAACATTCTTAACCAAGTGACAAAGTGCCATGATTCGGAGGAGGAACACAAAAATAATCTATGAACAAAGCTGGAGCCACTGCCATCAAAAAGCATCAAACGTGAGTGAGGTAACTGGGTGATCCTCAAGCTCTTCTGAGAAGAGAGGATATCTGAAATCCTGTGTTCTTCCTTTCCTAACCCAAACAAATGCCTAAATACGAACAAATAAGAGAAAAGAAACTCTTAGGTGATTTTCTAATTAAAATTTGGGCAAAAAGCATTCAATGTGAGGCAACCTCTTCTTTTAACACTGCAGCACCAAAGCCTCCTGTCAGCCAGTCTATTTGGATCATGAAACAAGTGATGTCCTCAGCACTGAGCCAGCACACGCTGACAAAGGCTGCACTCCAACAAACACTCCTCTCCCCATGAACGTCTTTTGCCCAAGCCTCTCTTCCACAACCTGGCCCTTGGGAGAAATCTCTCACCACTTTCAGAATGCTGCACTTTTCTAGCAAGCCTCTTGCCATGAGAAAGAAGACATTTGTACACCTGATCTGTGTTTGTTCTCTTGTGTACTCTCATGTTGAGTGACAGAATATGAGAGAGTGATCCCCTTCACTGGGGATGTGAGGTTTGCTTGTGGCTGATGAAGAGTGATTAAATGAAGTATTATGTGACACTGCACAGATTTACTGCAAGGGCAAGAGCAATTCTACAAAAGTGGGGTTTTTTTTAAAGGGGAGAAGAACTCATGTTTCTGACTTTAATAAGCTTATGTTGCAGCTGAACTGTGCATAGACCAGGAGAGCTCCTTGTGTTATCAAAAAACAGCAATATAGAGGAAAGAGAGACTCTGTTAAGGAGGTAAGGTGAGAGAGGAGCAGCTCCTATGCAGTCCTTAGCTAAACAAATGGACAGTAAGAGAACAAATCTGCTCCCTCCCTTCCATATCATAATGCAAAAGCCATTTTGCATCCTTTACCCATCTGTGATACCACAGAGCTCTCTCAGGTTTGAACTGCACAGGCCTTGGCTGAAGCCTATGATCCAGCAGTAGAAGACCATCTCCTTTCATTAATATTATCATATCAAAATCCATTTCACTCTCAATTCACAGGCAGGAAGGACATAACAGAGAAAACACTGCTTGCTCTTTGTGTACCTTGTGGTGACCTCTCCTGGTCACACACTTTCAAAAAGCATAACAATTTCTAGTGTATGCTCAGAAAATAAGCCACAGAACTGAAATATAAGACTACTTTCATAATAAGCCACACTTAATTTTCCCAATTACATTCTTGGTAAGCCCAGCCTTTCTGTTACATATAATGCTGCAAAAGTCCTTGAATGATGTCAGAGCCAAAACTTTTAAAAAGAAGAAGTATCTGCACATTTCTGTCCAGGATCAGAAAGGAAGGGACACAAAATAAAAAATTCCTTCATGGTTTCCAGAAAAGTTTATTCTGAATGTACCTAAATATCACAGCTGTCACAAACTGCTCAGGGTTTATAATACTCCTAAATTTCACAAGTAAGCTGGATTACAAGAGCAGTAACCCCTTTTTAAGCTTTGTACTTCATGTAATGAGAGTATTATCTTCAATCTAGTTTTGACTGGTCTCCAAGTTTTCTGTTATATGAGCCTTACGTAGCTGAGTCGTGTATTATCAACATTCTCCTGACCCTTATCACACTTTTATTCCCAAGAATATTCACTAGAAATTCACAAATAATTTGGTGACATTTAGCAAGCCATCTCAGCATCAGAGTGAAAGTTTTTTCAAGAGAGCAGTTGAGAGAAAATGATGGTGGAGGGTTATCAAGACAGGAAGAAAAGTGCTTTCAATATCCAAGAGTACACAAAACAACTCAGTCCAAACATCCTAAAATATTGAGATGCAAGAGATCAGGTTTCATGTCAAAGGAAATTGGACAAAAATATTTGGATGAAATGGATGAAGAAATTTTAAGAAATAAGGCATTTCTGGAGAAACTGGTGGAAGGCAACAAAATATTTCTGCTAAGGAATGAATCTCTTTTTCATTAACATCCCTTTAAATTATGCTGGCCCATACTTTCTGCTTCAACACAGGGCTAAAAATCTACTCAAAAACGCTGAGATAAAGAGAATGGTTCCTGCCTTTTCTCTCGTGTTGGTCTTGTATTAGTTCTTTATTCATTTATTCCCCTTTCTCATTCAATCTAAAATAAAAGCAGCTCTGAGAGAAAAAGCGTTTGCTCAGAGTAAACCTTGTATCAGAAACTTGGAATGTTCAAGGGCTGAGAAGAAACAAGGGCTCACAGGAATTGAAAACAGTAATAATTCACTTAATATGTGCTCCAGATCCTCTGCACAGCGCATTAATGTGAGCCTTTTAAAATTCAAGCAATAATTTTGTATGTCTTTTCCTTTCTAGCCCGTGTGAATCATCACCCTCTTTTGGACTAAGAAAAGAAGGCAATATTATCCACACTTTATGGGTGAAGTACAAAAGATTAAGTGTCATGCCACAAATCAAACAAAAGTCTTCAGAAGAGCTCCTGAACCAAAGTCTGGTACTTTAACCATATGATAATTTCCCTCTGCCAGGCATTTAATTTTTACCCCAGTAGTTCAGGAGTTCCCATTAGCACAGAGATCATTCCAGCACCTGTCACCAATGAAAGTGGAAGAGATTAGAGTTCATGAAGGGGATTCCATCTGTCTCCTCATTATCATGTTTTCCCTTTCCTGAGGATGGGACAGGGCTCCAGAGCGCTGCCAAAGGAGCTGAGAGGGTGAGAGGAAGGGAAAGAGCAAACAACACGTTGCAGAGGCCACAGACATTTTCAGCACACAATAGAGGAAGTTCTTGTAGCTTTTACTTGGCTCTGCCTGACACAGAGACCAGTCTGGACCTTGGAGATAATGAGTGTGAAAGATTTGAGGGTGAAGACATCACGGGATGGGTTTCTGAAGAATTGACACTTCATCTTGGCATGCATTCATTGGATTTTAAACCAAGGTGACAGCGTTAGTCTGTATTTCTAATGTTTTTATAAATAATTTTCCATTGCTGTTCTCAGTTCCTGAGTTTTGAACTGTGCAACCACTAGCTTTGCTTTCCATGCTTGCACTGAGATTGCAGATCTTTCAAAGTGAGCCACCTGCCCTGTCCTTAACCCTTCAGGGGACGTGGGCTGATCTCACCCAGGTAACAATCTCTCCCGCATCAGCAAGCAGCAGCATAAAATGTAATATTTGACAGGGATCCTGCTAAAGCCACACAGGGGAAGCCCAGGTCCCAGAGTACATTGCTGCAGGTAGCTCTGAGGCTTTTGTCTGCATAGGTGTAATAATACCACGCAGAGAGGATTTTAGAGCCTGTTTGCAGAGCTTCCTTGACACAACAGTAAAGGTGTGAAATATGAATCTCAAAAAACCCACTCCTCAGGTATTCCAAGGTATACATGCCTTGGAATCAAATGAAAACCAAGTTAAGAGATTTTCCTGCACAATTACTTTGTTATTAGCACGATATTGTTATCTACTACTGAAATGATCCTTACAATGCCAGGTGTGGATGGAGGAGGTGGTGCTGCTGCATTTTCCAAAACACTGCTCCTGCATGGCTGTGCACAGATTATTTACACACCTTTCTACCTTGCCTTCGTCCAAGTCCTGTTCCCAGTTTTAACCTGTGGATACTGATCATATCTGCACAGAAAATCCTATTAAAAATCAAAACAGCTTCTTGGGTCTGTACAGGTAAGGTTGATCCTATACAAACAGAACCTTCTGTTTCTGCCAGAAGGAAATTTTCCTTCCATTAAGTCCAGTCTTCAAAAACCAGTTCTAATATTTGAAAATGCATTTAATAATTCTCACCTGATTCAAAAGGATAGAAAAGCAATGTCCTGATTATGTACGTGGTCACCTCAGTGATTACTTCCATGATGAAGAAATAATGTCAAGGTACATAAACAATCAGCCACAGGAGTTTATTTTGTACTCTAAGCAAAAGTTATTTACAAGTGTTTTATGAACTTTACATAAAGAGGTGCCCAAAGTAAAACTCAGAACTTCAAAACTGTGGTATAAGGCATGCAGTTAAAGTCTAGAATTCAGAAATGTTGCCTCCATTACACTTAAGTCTGTACTGCACTCATTTGCATATGATTAGGAATTATCAAAGTCAATTTTGAAAACTTCACAGCAGCGTAGCAAGTGGTAGGCAAAGTAAATTTTAGTCTTTTGTAATATTCAGGCGTGAAACTTTGAGGTATTTTGCCTTACTGTTGTTATTTTTTTTGCAAGATTTTAAGGTCAGAAGAGACCATTATCTCATCTGATCTAGCTCCCTGCCTATCACCAGCCATCAGCTCTCAGCTCAGCCACATCTCTCTGTGAGCAGCTCTAAGAGGCAGCATCACAGCTCCCAGGAAAATGTCAGTGCCTGAGCTGGCAGCTACGCCAGGAGCTGCTACAGTGGAAGGAGCCTGATCAAGTGCTGTGCCTGCAGATGAACTCACAAAAGCCAAACGTGCCTTGCCATTCCAGGAAGGTTCAGTTTCAGTACAGTTTCAATTTGCTATTAACCTGGAAAAACGTTTCACTGGCCTTACCTTTCTTTATTTGGTTTTTGTGTGTGTTCAGAAACATTCCAAGTACAGAGATTTACATGCAGAGCTATGTAAGTTGTTTAAAGAACACATTCATGTTTTAGCAGACAGACACACATGCATACCCCCAGTCCATTCAAATTCAACATATTATCTCAGGAATCCAGCAGATTCCTCATTCTGATTACACTTTTCTGACAGAAAATTAAGTGAAGGGAAAAATCAAATAGAAACCTCCAGTCTGCCTCCAGTGCAGTGTTGAGGTTCCAGCATGATGGGGCACTGCCAGCTCCGACTCCTGCTCACTGAACAGCTGTGGAGTGTAAAGCTGTGCTTCCTCCAGCTGTTCATTATCACCAGGCCAGATGTTCCCATCCCTGCGGCAGCACATGGAACCTGTGGCATGCCCTTCTCTCTTCAGCACTGCCTGGTGCTTCAGCACAGAGTTACTGGCTGTCACCTGGCATGGGGGGTGAGTGAAACACAGCCTGTGTTAGCTCACCACACCAGAACCAGGCTGGAGCTCCACGGGCAGATCCCTGATCCAGCTGCATCCACAGAGGGAGAGTCTGTTGTGAGTTCAGGCACGCACAGGGAACGGAGCACGAGAGGGAACCCGTATGAGAGGGAGCTGTGCCAAAGCCAGGGCTCACAAGGGGAACCTGGGGAGGTGCCTCTGGCAATCCCAGCCTCTCTGGTTGTACTTGACTGGGTTTGCTTTATGTGTGGAGAGACAATACTTGCTGCTGAGTTAATCTGTCCCAACACAATTTTTAGGTGGGTTTGTGCTGGGATTTAAGAGTTGAGCGGACAAGTGAAGCCTTTCTGTAGCATAAAACTTCTTTGCTACATGCCATGACCTCTGAGGGTCTTTGGGCTCGGAATCACAACAATTCCATTTCTCCCTGCTCCAGCTGATGGAAGGGCCTGTGTAAAGGTAAGACAAGATTGGTGTTTTATGAACTTTTACAGAAGTTAGTTGTTCTAATATCAGTCTCCACGGACAGCAGGCACTAGATATTTCAAGATCAAAAAGTTATTTTTAATCTAGCAATTAATCATCTTCTCAGCATAGCCACAAATAACAAGCACACTTAAAATCCTGACGCCAAGGTATTACAAAATAGGACTGCACAGACCCCTCCCTGCTCTCACAACACAAGCCCAGTCTTTGAATTGCTTGATCCAGACTTAGGGATACTGATACAGGTATTACTGGGATACATCCTCCAGCCTAATTAATGTGGATTCCTGGTCCACAATATTTTTCCCTTTTCTTGACTATTCAGCACCCTAGAGCAGCAGCAAAATCAGCAGCTTATCTTGCATTAGCTGAAGGCAGGCGAGCAGGCAGATCTTGCTTATTCCACTGTTTATGGCAGCAAACCTTTCCTTCTCTTGAGGGATTTGTTATAACATCAATAAAAGTTTAGATGGCCTCTGAAAGAATTCAAGAGAGCCAAGCTTAGGGCAGAATATGCCAAAACCCATCCGCAGCTGTGAGGAAATTTGCTCATTTTGTCCTTCCCATGCACAGTAACCAATTTAATATTTGAAAATGCATTTAGTAATTCTCTCTTCATTTAAAAGGATAGAAAATTTGGGGTGTGTCACAGAGCAGGCTGCAGGACAGAGTAGCATCTGGAGATAATACCTGACCACACTCATGAAGGGGAGAAGGGACCTTGCAAAAGTAATGCCACAAAGTGCAACAAGAGATGTAGGAAGAAAGAATTTGGTTGTCCATAAAAAGGAAAACCAAACCATCAGTGTTAAAAGTGCAGGTCAGTAGCTGGGACTGAGGCAGGGGAATTATTCTCCCTGCAGCAGGAGAGTACATTTCAGATTTATTCATGCTTAGGGAGGGTTCCATGCCCAAAGTGTTTGGGGCTTAACTTGCATTTACCAGCTTGCTTTACCAAATATTAATGAAGATTCTCCTCCCTCTGAAGGTGTGAACTTTTTTATGGACAGAATGGTACGAGAGAAGAACAAACATTATTTATAACCTAAACAACCACAGCTGGAGCTGTTACAAATTCAGAGTAAAAATAATTGCTTTTAGTTATAAATAACCAAGACCCCTCCCTCCACACTGCTCAGTGAATACACACAAATACAACATGCAGAGCACACTCATCAGTGGAAAAAAGAAAAACACTATCTGTTCCAGGCATATTAGAAGATGAAATCAGAAAAGCAGTGCAAGAAATGTATTGCTATAAACGCCCAAAGGCAACTGTTCCAGTATATCACTTCAACACAGAAAATGTCAGCAACACCTGAAGTTTTCCAGATCACCACAGAAAGTTGCTTAAGAGTTACCCTGATATATCATAATGAAGAGTGACAACATCTCCATTGCTGGCAGAAGTGGTGCTGCATATTTGCTGTGTGGTTTTGAGCAGAAATATTTGGATTCCATTTTTCACCTGATCACATATTTTCTGTTCAGATTTTTTGTTAATACACAAATAAAGAAATAAAAAAAAAAAAATCTCCAGTCACTTAGTATTATTTTGAATTCTTTTTGCTACATACAATCTTACCCAATGCATTTTACCATGAGGACTGAAGATTCTGAGGCAAGGGCTTGTCAGGTAAGACAAAAGGACATGATTTTCTGAGGGAAGAACTAGACTATCCCATTGGTAAAACTGAGATTCCTGTCATGGGAACAAACTGCAGTAACTGAAAACGAATGAATCCCTCTATAATTTTTTAAATGTATTTGTAATTCCATTAATTAAAAATTGTAGAATTCACCAAAGTATTTTAAACTTTTTTAGAGTCCCAAAATCACTACCACCAACAACATTCTCAGGATCTGTAAAAGTCATTTTCATTTTTGTAGCCTTTCAGTCATTTTTATCCCATTTTATCCATGCAACCACTGTGTTCTTGGACACGAGTACAGCAAACACTGCACTCCTGGGAACGGCTGAGGCAGGAAAGGTTCCACACACACAGACCCAAAGGATACACATATAGGATTAAATTCAACAGCACAAAGGAATGAACAATTACTGGGACCAAAATTCAATTGCCTATACTTTGAAATTGCTAAAGTAGTTCTGGTAGAATTATAAATAAATCCTGTATCAGAATTTAACTCACTCCATGGACTATTCCCAGTAGATGTTCTGACTTTTTTCAGTCTGTTCTGGAAGCTCAGTGAACTCGGTACTATGAACACCATCTGCTCCATGCCTCTGATTTGCTAGCATAGCTACAGCCTATCAGTCCATAAATGGGGGTAGCAGGGGTGGGGTAATCAACCACAGTAAATGAATGCTCAGAATGCTATAGGTGTGTGTATATGTCTCACTTTACCAGGCACAGCCCTGCTGAATGGGACACGTCACATTCAGAGGCAGCAGGTCCCACTGCCCCCTGTCCCAGCAGGGAGAGCTGCTGCCCAGTTACAGAAACAAGCAGCAAAGTCGAATTAATGGAGCAAGGAAATGTCAGGCCATCCCAGAGGAACAGGATTTTCCAACAGCAAGAGAGCTGGAAGAACTGCACCCAGCCTGGGATGTATTGGGACTGTCGGCGTGGATGGGTCTGGTTAAAGTAAATTGTCAATAATGAAGTGTAGCCATTTGCCATCCTGCACTACTCTGCTTTTCAAGGGAATCTGGAATCACCACAGAATGGCCTTGGTTAGAAAGGACCTTAAAGCCCATCCAGTGCCACCCCTGCCATGGGCAGGGACACCTTCCACTGTCCCAGGGTGCTGCATGCCCCAAACAACCTGGCCTGGGACACTGCCAGGGATCCAGGGGCAGCCACAGCTGCTCTGGGCACCCTGGGCCAGGGCCTCCCCACCCTCACAGGGAAGAATTTTTTCCTACTATCCCATCTAACCCTGCTCTCTGTCAGCTTGAAGCCATTCCCCCTTGTCCTGGCGCTCAAGGCCCTTGCAAGCAGCCTTGTCCCGCGTTTCTCGCAGGCTTCCTGCAGGTACTGGAAGGCCAGAATTAGATCTCCACAAAGCTTCTCTTCTCCAGACTGAACAATCTGAGTTCTCCCAGCATTTCCTCATAGCAAAGGAGCTCCATCCCTCTCATCAAAGTGCTGACTCTCCTCTGGACTCCTTCCAATATAAAGTGTTAATTTCCTGACTAGGAGTTCCAGGAGTACAAAGCTCACTCTTGCTGAGCCAAGAAGTCACTTAGCAAAGAGCACCTGACTTTAGCATTCTGCAGAATATCCTTCCAATCAACCTTTCATTGCAGGACTCTCATCTTCTCCCAACCCTGCATCCTCACAAAGAACTGCTGTGGACTTGTTGGCTCACATTGCTTTTTCTTTCCACCTTCACCATTGTTTGCCAGGGTCAGACATAATTGGGTGAGGAAGAAGCCCTCACAACCACAAATGGAATTAGAAGTCAATAAGTGGCTTTATTTCTATACATTTATATATTCTCTTATACTCCAGGAAAAAAAAATACTCACAAAACAAACTAACATCATATTTTTAGTTCAAAATGTATGTGAGGTAGGGACATATGCTTGGAAGCCTTTTGAAAAACTTAATTAAAACTGTTGTATAAAAATACACCTGACAACTAAATCAGCATTAAAATAGTTTCTAGGAGATAAATAATTTACAGATATTCACAGTTAACAATCTGCTTTCTAGAAATAAACTTCACAGTTTACCATAAAATGATCAAAGAGGGATTAGGTAGCTATTCAATTTACTGGAAAAATGTTACACCATATCAGTGAGATTGGGAAAATGACTAAGGAGCTGAATATGTTAGAGAAAATATAATGAATCTAAACAGTAATAGAAATTCACTGGGTATAGAGTCATTAATGTTAATTTTATGAATATTTAAATCACCGAGGGGAACAAATTTGCTGGCACTAAAGCTGATAATGTCTAAACAGTCCAAAAGATTTAATTTCTTGAAAGTTTAACAGATCCACTTTGAATTTGCAGATTCTTAGCAGTGACACTGAAGTGACACAGAATAATAATGTTCAGATTTACGTTATTGTAGTTTACTATGAGAAATTCCACGTGCTCCCTAAATGCTGCCTCAGGACATGAAGCTACAACTCCCCTTATTTGATCCCTCCTGGCCATCCCAGGAAGAAGTTAAACAGAGAAGTGCAGTGTGTGGATGTGCTCCATGTACAGAAGCACCAGATGAGATTTGTGACAGCACAGCTGACTCCATCCTGAAACAGCTGAACAAATTTACAGTGGAAAGAATTAAGAATATATTTCCTTTTGATTCCAGGAAACGTGGTGCTGTTCTCTGACGCAACAAATAATAACTGGAAAATAGGAATCCTCTTGGTCCTCTGCCTGGTTTATTCTTCTCCATTTTCTGCATCTTGAAACGTAGTAACAGCAGGAGATTTGATGTGAACACAATTCAAAATAGCTCCTTTACACCTTAGGTTTCAATACTGTTTTGGAAACTCCTTTTAATGTGAGTTTTCTCTTCTCTTTGGATGTGGATCTCAACAATAATTTACCACTTCTAATGTCACCTTTGGAAAATTACGGTTTTATCCCCAATTATCTGGAGTTTCTTTAGGAAGGATGTTATTTCTAGGTGATCATCAAAATCGTGCTTGTCGTGGTAGAGGAAATTTGTTTCTTGATTATGGAAGTAGAAAGGAATTTATATCAAATTTATTAATATACATTCAAGGTGTACTTGGCAATCAGTCTTAGCCCGAGAAAATGATTACTTTAGAATCTCAGAGGTCATAAAAAACCAAATTTCCAAGTCCAAGCTGCAAGCTGAAAATTAAACAAGCACAACCTGAAAATACAGAACCAGGGAATATTACATATTCACACCAGTGCATACTTGAGAATGTGTGACTTGTGAATATCTGAGATGATGACTAGTATGATGACAGTATGATTAGGACCAGCATCAGCAACAGCAAATTTATACCTACTAATGAAAAAGGACATGCCAAAAAATGCCACTCACCTCTCCTGCTGTTTCATGCTGGACCCTTCAGTGAAATTTCCAAGCAATTTATTCGGTCACTTTTTGTTACAACAGCTGCCATCATCCCTGACCCAAAAATACCACAGGACTGAAGGATCTGATGTCTCATCACAGGTCAAAACTCTGTAATACACTTTGCAAATGAATGGTTGTGGACCAGCCCCCTAATATTTGCCTGACATTCCAATTTATGGACCTGGTTCCTTGGAGGAATGTATTTAGAGTTTCCATCCTCAGTTCCTCCCATCAGCTCTAATCAGCCTTTCTCTCTCTTCCCAAAGAATTTTGCCGCATCTCCATTTACTATCATTACTCAGCAAGCAAGAAAATTATTACTATTATTACTTCCTGACTAGAGATATTTGGAAATTGCTTTTGAAGCCTTATTTCCTGCTTTTTAAAACTCATTATAACTTAGAAACAGCAAGAAACATACTGAAATTGAAATAGCACCCACTGAAGTGTACTGCAATGCCATGAAAGTTTCTTGTTAAACCATTAATGTTCTAAATTTATGCCAGTAAAGTGTCTGCCTGCTTTCATTCCCTGACATCTTCTACTTGAAGACAAATGTGGGAAGAGAATAATTAGTTTCTATTGTAATGAACTGTAAAATTTACAGTAGATTATTAAATTGAGAAGCATAGAACAATATAATCATTAAGGATTTATAGGTTATAAAACTCAAATTATATATATTTCATAAATTCTCTCTGATTTTCATCGCTATTATGACTTTACCAAATGTCCTTCCTGTTTCTTATTTCCATCTGGCATCCTCTCACAGGCTGAGGGAATCTTTCAAACGTCGCCCAGATTTGAGGAAAGAAAGAAGAGTTTTCACCCAGCTCAGGAATTTTGCTGGCTTTGGACAATCAGGATGTTCTGTGTGGCTGCAGGTGAGAGCTACAGCTCAGAAACAAACACCTGCCTTGGCTGCAGCCCGCGTTTGGAACCCCCTCCTTAGAATATGTGATTTACAGTCATGCCAACAACATTAACCTTTTAGGAGACCACAGAGAATTATTTTATCCCGCAGAGAAACAAGCACATCTTTTAGAGCACTCTTAGTCCCTGCTCTCCCTGCAGCAGGCTCTGACAGGTACAGCTGAGGAGTGGAATTTAGCTGAGCCCCCTTTCGAACCCCAGCCCTTCCCCACTTCTCCTGGAACACAAACAGCTTAATGGTCCCTTCCCAGCAGCTCTGCAGCTGCCAGCTCTGACACCTCGCTGAGAGCAGGCAGCCACTGGCATTATCTAGTGATCTCCTAAATTGCCATTTTTCTTTTTCAACTATCTCTACTATACATCTTCTTGAGAGAAAACTACCATATGAAGTGCTTCTGAAGTAAAGAAATTCACTTCAGAGAGTTTGGAGGTGTTTTTTTCCTCCTATTTTTTTTTCTTAAACTCGTGGCTCTACAAAACACTGACAGTTTTGATGGAAGAGGTTGCTGCCAGCAAGAAAACAGATGCAAAATTGAGGAAAATGTGTGAACTATTGAGAAGAGTAAATCAGTGCTTCAGTGTCAGAGTCACTATTTCATTATTCAGATGCAGTAGGCTGAGCAACAAAGATGAAACATGTCAAAAGTAAGAACGAGGTTAGGATTGAAGTTCACTGAGAAACCTCCGCATCCAAGGCTTCTGCTTTGTAATATTTGTAATTATTCCCCAAAATCCTTGTGCTCCTCTGACTCATATCAGTTTTGATCAGCATACCAAAGCATTTTACTGCAGTATTTGTTTTACTGCACTCTAATTCCACCCAGCTCTACTGAATTTCACCACTGTAGAGCTAAAGCTGCACTGCAATGAATCGAGCCCAACACAACTGCTCCCTTACAAGTACAGAAAAGATGATACTGAGAGAATGTAACACGTTTGGGAAAGTTGGAGGGAACTAAATTCCTTTAGGAAAAACATCTAAAATACATTGGCTGCAGCAGGATTGAATTTACTGCCTGCAAATGAGGCCCCACAGGGCTGAATGTGGTTACCGATGGGCGATTATCAGTTCTGTAGGAGAGGATGGGTATTCCGACATTTATTCCTGTTTTTTTTTTTTTTTTGTTTTGTTTTGTTTTGTTTTTTTTAATTAACAACATTATCATTACTTTTGCCTCACGACAGAAATAATCTGCACAGGACCAAATAAAGGCTAATTCAAGGACCAAACCACCACCACCACAATCCTTCACAAGACCACAGAGTGAAGCCAGGCTGAACTCAGCACCACCTCAGTCACACTGCACCAGAGCAAGGTTAATTTTTATCCAATTTATTTTAATCCAATATCCTTCACTTTGCTATTTCCAGCAAGGAATTGTTCAGAGGGGGAAAATAAACAGAGGGAACTATAATCTACCTGATCAGTTATAAGGTCTGCTCATACCCCAAAATGTCACTTCAGTTGGGTTTTGTAGTGTTTTGTGCCACTCAGTCTTAACAAGGGATAAACCTTCATCACCATAAACCACTAAAGAAGGAGTTAATTTTGTTTTGAGAGGGTGCTGTTGGGTGAGTTCAAAAGCCTTTGAAAGTTTACCCCAGGTTTTTAAAGTGTACACATTGGGATGCTGACACAATTTTTTTTCTACAAAAATGAAAAAACCATTTAATTTTAATCTTTTCAATATTTTTTTTCACTGTCATTTACTCAATTCATCTTCTCATGTCCAATTTCTCTTTTAAAAAAAACCCCAGAAAACTCTAATAATGAAAATATTTTAAAAGTAAAACTAGTTTGGTAATGAACTATTAGATTTTTGAATAACTTGCCAGAAAATAGAAAACAAAAACAAAATCCAACCTCAGAGACAAAAAGGGGATATTCCCTGTGCCTTCTCCTACTGTTTGTGTGGGCTGGGGGAACAATGGGATCATGAAGAACCAGCCCACAGATAACACTGCTACTTACCAGACCTAACAGCTGCTAATGACTGATTTCTACCCACACATCTTTCTTAAATTAGTGTCAAGTACCCCCATTTGCAATTATTGTAATATTTTTCCATGTTCTGCCTGTTATCCAACCAACCCATTGAGAATTCTGTAGTTTTTGAATGATGTCTTCTCCAGCCTTAGTGGCAAAGCCTGCACTAATCAATACATTTTATCTATCAAACTAAATGCATTTCCAATATCTGCCGAGTGCAGAGGTGAGACTGCAGCTGGAATGCAGATTCTGAAAGTTCTCCTGACTACTTTTCCTCCCCAAATAAACCTTGGTTATCCTAGAAGATTTCCAGCCTGATAGTAATCTCTCAATCTCACAGGGTTACATGCTGTTTATTTCTGGTGAATTAACGGGTTAGAGCCTATGCTGTGCATCACAATTTTCCAATCCTCCCTCTAGACAAAAGAGGTGCATTTATCACTTCCAAGAGCAATGATTTTTATGCAGATTTTGCAGGGAAGGGCCAGTGCCATCCTAAAACAAGCAAAGACTAGTGCACAGAGGAAGAGAAGATGAAGGCAGGCTTACAAGAGACATAAAAAAGATATTTTTTAAAGCATTTTCTCTTTCCCCTTGATCAATTTCTTTTCTCAAGGTGCTTTTTAACAACGAGGCAGGGCAGCGTATTTTGCTCTGTCAAAACCAACATTCCCTCAATGTCACTTGAAGAAATAATGATTTTCTACAGGAGAAAATCCTGTAGAAAGGAGTCGACAGATAGTCCAGCAGATGCATTTTTCAAGGGAGACAGACAGGCCTGCAGTTTTATATCCATTTTTGGAAGGCAGTTTTATACCATGAAAACCAGGAATACAACAGCTCAGCTTCAAATTGGACCTCTTGTCCTGGGCAGGTGAAAGTAGCAAGATTTTGGAAAGAAAAACAAAAAGGGAGAAAAGGGAGAAAAACTAGTAATGAGCAAAATGCAGGCTGGGAGGGTTTAACAGAGTTGATAACGACTGAAAAGCTGTTAGAAAACCCTCATAGACAGAATATTCCCTTTCCTGTTCAAAGCCTCGCAGAGTCCCAGACGATGCCCCTGGGTTCACCTGGCGCAGGGGAAGGAGGAAAGTGCTCTAACAGCAGTCCCTGCCTGCGCAGAGCTCCTCCAGGAGGGAAAACACCTCCCTCCCTGCTGACCCTCCGAGCTGCTCTCCTCCCAGTGCCTTTTGTCCGAGGAATCATCACAAAGAGAGGCAGCCTGGCTCCCTGCCCTCCCTCCCGGGCAGCTCTGGGGGCACAGGTGGGAGTGCTCGGGGTGAGGAGATTCAAGGAGAACTTTCCCTGTGTCCGAGTGGTTCGGCAGCTTTACACTCTAACAGCCCCTCCTATTACAATCAGGAGCACGAATGAACTAAACTGGCTTGCTCTCTGTCAGGGCTGGCTTTCACAGCGCTCCTTTCAAGCCCAGGGAAGGTGTTTTAGAGGCACCTCTGGCAGCGGGCACAGCTCTGTGAGCTGCGGGGCCCCGAGGTGCGCGAAGCTGCAGCAGCGAACACAAATTTTTAAGCGCTGCCCACAAAGGGACATCGTTCCCCGGCGGCAGGCAGAGCCCAGCCCGGTCCTCAGGCCAAGGCAGGAGGAAATCAGGGCAAAGCACAAGCACGGCTGTTCAGGAATGCTCCAGGTGCTCTCTTCTCTCTGGTTGTCCTCACCCAAACCACGATGTATTTCCCTCCCAGCAGAGCGACTTGGAGTCAGGCTGTAACTGGACATTGCCTTGGCTTTGGGGATCACTCTGTGTGAGGTCCACTTCGAGCAGATTTCTTCGCAGGAGATAGTGAAAAATATAATTTCAGGAGTTCTGTTTATGCCAAATTTAAGATATATTTAAATAGGGAAACCTTCAGAGGGTGACACAAACTATACCAGCATACCTGCTGAAAACACACAAGGGTTGAGGAACATTTTTTTCCTGACCAAGGAGTTCCAAAAGCTGTTCTAGAGGTGGGGTGTCCCTACGTTTTCATGAAGATGTTGAGAAATCTATTTGAAATTTTAGTTCATTCTTGGAGTCTTTTTTCTTTAATATATGCCCAGATGAAACATTGGGTGGATGTTGTGTTGGATTGGGTTGATTGTCTATAGATGCTGCAAATAATTTAACAAGCATCTTCATGATTCTTGCTCTAGGCAGAACATTCATTTTCTGCTGCTTAAAAGTAATGATTTTTTTATTATTTCCTTTTCACAACAATTTAGAAAAGTACTAAAAAGAATGTTTCTAGTATAATATTTTATGGAAGAGAAAATGCCACGAAACTCACTCCAGACCTCATTCCATTAAAATCAAGCTATGTCAGACACTTGGCCACCATGGATTGCAAAGTTCTAATAAACGCTAAAAAAACCTATTGAGATTTTGATTATTAGAAAAGTGTTCAATGCACAAAATTCCCTACACGGAAATGTGTAAAAGATTCCAATTTACACTATGCTGTCTTAACACTTAATTAATATTTTTGCTCTAATTAACATTTACTGAGTACCCTATTTATGATTCCTTTTTTTTCCATCAGATATCCCCTTTCTCTCTCTGTCTTTGAAGTATCAAACACTGATATGGACTATCAGCTTTCTGAACACTTAGATAATAAAATATTGTAAGCTGTATTTTGCCCAGCATAACCCCCCAAAGTCACAGTTTCATAGAGGATTTACCCACCTATATTTTCAATTTAATAAGGAGCTTTTATGCTCTGAAACTCTAAAGGATTATCAACCCAAAGAAGGTTAAAAGCTGGAATACACAGGACCCTGTTAAGGGACAACCCACATTATCCCCAAGTGGTGTTTGTCTTCTTGGGCACAACAAAATTAAAAGCATGTTTTGGAAACCTTGCTTTCCCCACACTCCTGTCCTTATTAAAACAAACAAATATTCACAGTATTGAGAAGAGTGTAATTGAAAGTCACGGTCTGACTTCTGCAGAGGTGTAAATCAATAAACACATTGAACAGATAGGAATTTTCAGTATTAAATAAAACCCTGACAGCAAAAGTACCAATGTAAATCTGTGATAACAACAGTGATTTATATTGCTTGTATCTGTTCTCATTACTCGCACTTTGAAAATATCTTCCGTTTCCATTGACATTTTATATCTGTTTGCATACTTTGACAATCGATCGTTTCAGAATCGTCTTTAAGGTGGGGAACGCTGGTTCTGCAGGGGATGAGCAGTGTGAGCTCTGCTCCAGCCCCCGTTTCTCCCCAGCCTCTGCCTCGGTGCCCACACAGAGTTCCGGAGGTCATGTTCCTGCAGCCAGACAGTTTCCAGAGCAAAGGGATCAGGGTTGGATCCAAGAGAAGGAGTTCCCAGTGACCCTGCCCAGAGCAGAATGAGCCCATTAAAGGAACAACTCTCCCAGTGAATGGATTGGGCTGGAGTGGTGCCATCCCTGTGGAATGCAGGAGCTTTGCAGCCCAAGGAAACGACCAATAATTCTGTTGTTAGCAGCAGAATAAAAGACAAACAAGGAGTTTTACTGTAGTTCCCAAGTTATTTGTGACTGAGATGCACCTGAAAAGTTGGTGATTAGTAAAAGAATGTGTTCTTTATAGGGCTCTTGAAAATCCCATTAAGTCTGTATTTACTTAGCATTTTCTCTAACTGCCTTATTGGAAAATAGGAGGGAGGCAGCAGGAGTTTCAAAAGGAGTAATAAGAGAATAAAAGCCCATTTTCCATTTTAGTGCCACAAGAAGAAGGGGTTGAATTCCAGGGTGTCCAAATTAAAACTGGACAAACCTAGTGACGTGCATTACAGGTTCCACCACAGAACACAACTCCAGAATGAATTCATTGCCACATTCCTTCCAAATTGAGTTATTAACTGCAGACAGTGCAATCTAGGAAGACCTACTGCTTCAGAATTTTGAGACTATGAAAGCACTGATGGATTTCAATTCCCTCTGTATGGTTCAGTGCAATAAGAAGCAATAGATTTAAGCCTGTACAATTTAAAGCAAGCATGCACAGATTCAGTCACACAGCTCTCCTTGATGTAAAACCATAAAGTCACCCAGAAGTATTCGAAAAATGCAGGACTGTAACTTCAGACCAAAGCATTTGGTAATCCACTTTTCAAAGTTCCCTGATAAGAGCTGCAGTCTTTTGAATTTGCCTTGAGTTTCAGTTTGAAGATCTACAAAAAGATATCTATCTCTAAAAGACTCTGCTCAAGAAATGTCAAATGTAAACAGACTTTGAAGGAGTTAAACAACTGTTTCCAGAGCAGCAATGATCAATTTTAGGCTTATTTGTTGTTTTAGTTTGATTTAACAACACAGGAAGAAGACCTCAGCACAGAGCAAGGACATGCAGTGATGTGGTAGGTGCAGAGGGATTGGATATTGCTGGTACCAGCATTAATTTTGGGGTAGTGGATGTACATAAAACCTTTTGCAGCTGGCTTCATTTCCACGTGTGGAAATCCATGGAGTGGATGTCCTGAGAGCTGTGTGGCAGGACAGGGTCCCACCTCTGCCTGGCAGCCCTGATGTGCAGCCCTGGTGGCAGAGATCCTTCACCACAGCCAGGTATCATATCATTTCCAGGTAGGGAAAGAGGCAGCTTCTGTGATGGGGGACCAAAGGGGGGAAAATAAATAAATAAATTGAAAAGACTTGCTTTTATTTTAAAAGCAGCAGGACAGGGGAAAATAGGCCTTTAAAGAAGAACCTTTCATCTCACAGTGCAGCCTTAGAAGATAAAAATGCTTCCCAATTTTCATATATGAATATCTAAACTCAATCTGCAGACAAAAATTGAAACAAGAGTGGCCTGGTTTCCCAATATACCAAACACTTTCAATTCTTATGATCTGTCTTATTTTTTATATCATGCTGGTTTTTCAGGTATCTCTGTAGTGCATATTGCAAACTTGTGCAAGTTTGTTGTGTGCAATGTTCAAACCCACCAGAAGTGAGGCAGCTGAGGCTGGGTGCTGGCTAAAGGATGGCTGCTGCACCCAAAATTTTAACCAGGACTTGCTGTTGTACTGACTGAACTGAAACATTTCTGGCTAAATCTTAAAGTTCAGAACGGTGCCCTATTTACACCTGTGCATTGCTGATCAAAGGTGAGAGTAGAGCATTTTATTTAAATAATGCATTTAGATGAAAAAATTATGGCTCCACAATGGAAAATTGTTGTCCTTAAATGCAGCCTAATGTGAACTGATGGCTGATAGAGAAGTGATTTTTTTTTTTTTTTTTTTTTTAAATGACATAAGATAATTTCTACCTGCCCAGATCATGGGGATGTGTGTGCTTGTTCTCAGATTCAGGTGTCTGAAACATAATTTAGTGGGAATTTTTGACCTCTTAACCAAAACACTGTGAAAGGCACAAACTTTGAAAACAGATCAATCAACTGGGAATTTTCTGGAGCTGCACATGTTCTCCTGATCACATTTGCCTCTGAAACGGTGATGAGAAGATTCCACATGTGCTACAGGAAAAAAAAGGCACAGGGAGGGTTCTACTATTTCCTCCTCTATCTCTCCCATTAAACTTCTATTTTTCTGAAAGGAGGAGACAGGGAAGGAGACCAGCTAGAGGGTGATTACAGACGTGTCACGGGAGTCACAGGCCTGTGTGCAGCGCAGAAGGACTTGGATGATAAAAGCACCACCAGTGAGGGGTCCAGGCCTAGAGAGCAGGACAAGCCCTCCCCACAACCCTGCACAAATCAGCTCCTGCACCCGGTAACCCCCTGGGGCACGTGGCTATCTCAGAACCAAAGCCCTTCACCCCTAGGAGATGGCCAGCTCTGCTGTTGGCCATCAGAAGGGATGTCTGGAGATCCCGTAGCCAGAGGCAGCCCTGCTGTTCCCAATTCTCTCTCTGTTCAAGAGGAGGCAGCAGGGTGAAAACCCCTGTCTGGCGAGGAGCCCCACAGGGAAAGGAAATGTGAAACACCTTCATCTCTTCTCTAGAAGAAGGTGAAACTGTGCTGGAGAAACTTCCAAATGACAAAGGTGTTGCAACTGAAGTGCAAGGGTGACAGAAAACCCCAGGGGACATGTTTTGAGTACACTTAAATTTCATTCAGAGGAAATAATGAGAGTTTACTTCATGAATCCCATTAACACTTAAGTGTGAGATACAGTGAGCAACTCAGCACTGCCAGAGCAGAGATACTGTTCAGACTGTCCTGGAGACAAGCTTTTAACACCAGGATATATTAATTTAGAAAAACAATTTATTAGTACACAGATTCAACCATCCAGTGGGTTAGACTGAATGCAAACTGACTCAGAACGAGGAGCTGCTGGGAAGTAGAGACTTTTTTCTTATTTTCCCACTGGAAGCAGCTGTATGGCATCCTAAACATTGCCCAAGTGTCCCAAAGCCATTACATTCTGCTAACAGGTTGACACCCATGAGCACTGCCAGAATTGCTCTCTTCCATCCCTCATTATTCCCACTTACAAGCAGCAGCACTTGTTCTCCAGGAGAATTGCTTCACCATAATTCACTATTAACTGTGCCACACCGCAGTGAATGGGTCTAATACTAACAGAAATCAGAAAATAAAAGCCCCAGAGTGGGTGTGGAGGATCACTTCTGCTTCAAAATCAAGATAAGGAACCATGACCGAGCTACTGTCACTCACATCACTGCAGAATAAAAACGTTTAAAAACCCTCTGAACATATATTTTCCAAACTCTGCTTGGCATTGGCATCACTCGTGACCTAAGAAATGGAAATATCCAACTGTGGGCAAATTTTTCTTCTGACAAAAAAAAAAAAATATCTCTGTCCTGAAGCTGAGCCTCAGATAATCAAGACAATTAAGTTTGGTGTCGATTTTCAAGGCAACAATATTTCTATACTGCTAAGCCATTTCAAAATCAAGAATTAAGAAAAGACATGTGCTGCTTAAAAAAAGCTCAAAATGCATATGATGACTGCTACACCACCATGTATTAAATCAGAAATATTGTTACAGAATGTTCATCACAAGCCTCCCTTCTTTAAAAGACAAACAAAATTCAATATCATTTCCAAACATGCATTTTTGGTGCATACATTATTTCAATCAAGACATGTATAAATTAATTCCTTGTCTTCCATTAGAGTGTGTCAAAGGGCTCTTCCTCTGGAGTAATCCAGTCCTTCCTCACAAACAGAACTTCAAGAAAGAGAGAAAACAAAATACTTTTTTGGTTTTGGGGGGTTTGTTTTGCCAGGGGTGGTGGTGGCGGCTTGGTTTTGGGGTTTTTTTGGGGGTGGGGTTTGGGGGTCCTTTGCTTTGTTTTGGGTTTTTTCTGTTGCTGGGATTTTTGTTGTTGTTCTGGGGTTTTTTTGGGGTTTTTTTGTTTGGTTGGTTGGTTTGGGGTTTTTTTTTTGTTGTTGTTGTTGTTTTTTATTGCTGTCTGTAAAAGAGAAGATGGTAATTGACCTTGTGAAGATCAGTATTAAGCTGGTATTTTGCAAGAAGCCCAGTGTGCAGATAAAAGCCTTCTGCCCCTTGCAGGCCTTGCTGTCTCTGAGATATTGGCTCAAAGCAGCCCCAGCAACACCCCTGTCCTGTTCCCTGTCCTGTTCCCTCTCCAGACCAGGACACATTTGCCTGCAGCAAGCCAAGACCTCCTGCTCACACAGAGGTTTTCCAAACTCTTTATCAGTTCCTCTGCCGTCCCCCTTCCCTCCCACCCCAACACACGACACACTTACCAATTAAACTGTAATTATGGGGTATATTAACACCAAAATCTTTACCCAGCAGAGGGGGACTCAGGTGATCACCAACAGGACACCCTAACAGTCAGTAAAATTTACTAATATCCATCTCATCAATGTCAGAAAACCTATCAAGTCCCCATATATTAACAGAGTCAGCTGTGGTAATTATGGCACTGCACTATTCTATATGTTGAGAGAAGAGCATCAAGTTCAATTCTGTAAAATTAAACCTCCCAAGCTCAAATCCAAGGCTACTGCCAAAGCAAAAAGCAGGTTTGCTTTTCAGCAGACAAATGACTGATGATCATTATTAGACATTTTCTGTGAGATCTACAACATCAGACGTGTCCTTGGAGAAATTTCAAAGATCGTTCCCAACGTTCCTGAGGCACATTTACGGGTAGTATATGACTCTCAAAGAAATTGCACCTCAGAATTTTGTTTCTATGACAAGAAATAAGGTTTCGCCTCTTTGTTTAGTTTCAGTAGACATATTAAGGGTCAATATGGTCTGCATATTTAGGCCTCTAGAGAAGGCAAAAAGCGAAAAGGCAAGTAAATCATGTTTAAAATACTCAAACCCAACCATAAAAATCTATTGTTTATCTTTTGCAGCGATGGTATTTTACCGTCCAAATGAAAATCCCAGCTCACCAATGAATAGAATGATTGAAGTAACACTGCACCACACAGTTTTAATTTCAGGTATTTGAAAAGATGATACCGTAAAATGATCTGGAGTATTGCTGTAGCATAAATCTCCGAGCACTTTCCCTATCCTTAATGTTCAAGCCTAAAATTGTTCCATTCTTTAGCTGACAGTGCACATTGTAAAAGTTGCAGTTTATCACTTTCCTTTCATTCTTCCCCAGCAGTTACATTAGCACATCCTTTTTTATTACTATCGCAGGGTGTCACCACGTAAGTGACATCATAAGGGGAGAACAAGGGTTTGCCAGGAATAATCGGAATTGCTCCACAGTGCCAGAGAGCTCTGCATTTCAGAGGGAAGGGACAGCCTTGCATTTCAGCATGCTGAACATGTGCACTTTCAAATCTATTGCCTGTCACAGTAGTCCCTTGGACTGGATAAATTATATCCCACAGTTGGGTAGCACAAAGGTAATTCTGTTGCCATATGTTGTGCCAAAGAGCTCACGCTGTGACAGGGTACATTACAGATTATGCTTTCCCATGTGATGCCAATTTTCTCCTTCATCTGTGAGGGATAAACCTTGTCTCCATTCAGGTTTTAAAGTAGCCAAAATAAAACAGGACCTCCAACAAGCTGGGGGTACAAATTCTGCTTCAAAAAAAACCCCAAACCAAACTGAACCAAAAAAAAAAAAAAAGGCAGAAGAAGCCCAACAATTTTTTAGATTTTTGAAACTACTTTTATTTTGCACCCGAATTTATTATATATCAACCCCATCGGAATTCCAGCCCCAATTCAGGAAAAAAATTGAGTCAAGAACATTGTGATCAGCCTCACACATTTGCTTTATCAAGCACTGCAGTATTTTTGAGTTTCTCTGGTTGGTTGATTTCAAATGCTGGCATGGGCAGCAGCTCACACAGACAGAAAAGAAATATCAGGAGAGTAGAAAGAAAATAGGTAGAGCCCCCCAGAGCATGTTTAAGAGATTTTGCTTGTCAGTCCAATTTATTACTGGATTTCATCACTTAGCAGCAGTGAATTGAAGTGGTGGATAACATGCCACAAATGATTTCAGCCATCAGCATCCAGCTCAGCTCGGGAATAATCAAAAGCCATTGCCACAAGACTGGGTTTGGGCAGAGAAGGGAAAGCTGCTGTGCCTGAAGGCTTCATGCTGGTGAGTCATGAACCCAATGAACACCAGGGCCTCACCTCACAGGGCAAAAATGGAGATTTTGGCATAACTTTAGAATAACCATGCTTTAGACATAACTACTAAATATAACACCTTAAGAGGGAAGAAGAGGCAGTAAATACCTAACTTCCCACAGCACAGAAACTGCTCCTCAAGGTAAAAGGCTGAGGCAGGAAATGCACAGACAAACGCTTCTCATGTTCTTCAGGAGTCAAATGAGAAACACTCCCGACTGCACAGTCAGGTGTGCTCACAGCTCAGTGATTCGGTCATTTTGGTTTTGAAACTCTTGCAACAGAAAGAGGCACTCAGAGAGGGGTCTGCATAACAACAGCCTTTGAAATTCAATGGCTTGGCAAGAAAAATCTTTAGTGGAAATTTGCACAGGTGTATAAAGTCATCGTCACATCAGTTCCTCCTCTATCCATACACCAAGAAAGAGACTGAGCTAGGATTTCAAGGATCAGGCAGGAGTATAAACCTCAGGCCCCTCTGAAATCATCAGGAATGCTGCTTGCAAACCCAGGACTTGAGGAATTCACATCTTACCCACCAAAAGCAAGCCTAGGCCTGAGAGAATGCCCACCCCAAGGCGATCTGCTTTTACTTTTTAAGCAACGAGTTTAGATATTTGTTACGCCAGTAGGCAGCCTGTAATCCTCACCCCAATTTCAAGGTTACTAGAACAAACTGCTTTTGATTTAAGGCCTTTTGCCTTCAGCTAAAATGGAGCTTATTGTAATTATCTTCATTATAGCATACATAATTCGGGGCTCCCATGGGCACTAAGGGTGTAACAAGGATGGCATTTTACATCCCCTGACCTCTAAATTACTGCAAGCTTATTTCACCAGGAGAGGGTACAAAGTAAAATAAATTCTTTGCTTTCCACTCAGTTTACAAATGAAATTTTGTGGTTTGTTGTGTGAGACTCTGTCATCTGCATTCCTGTTTCTCTGGCACCGCAGATGTCCAAGGCTATTTTATGTGCCACTTTCATGGTCAAAGTGCTGTAAAGCCCAGGAAGGTTTATGGCCTCATTAGAGAACATTCTCACATCAGATCATCCAACTTTGTCACCATATAGCAGCTCCTGAGCACCATCCCCTCAGTGAACTTTATAGGAGACCCTCACATACAACCAGAAGGGCCAAAAACATCAAGTGGCTTTTGCCATCAGGAAGCAATATGAAACCTTCCTCTGGTTGGTTGGTGGGTCCTCTTGGGCTCCCAAGACAAACAAAATAATGTGAGAATGGAAAGAGTATTAAAGGTGGGGAGAATAGAGAAGAATCATTGTTCCTCTTTGACTGTGAGACATTCTAGAAAAAGAATAAACTCTGTTCCTAGACGTGTGGTCTGGAGTCAGTTACCACAGTAAATAGTGATGGTGATGGCACTATGGAGAATACCTTGAGATAAAGAACAAATCACTTTATGTTCAGTAAACCCTAAATTTATGCTAGATCAACATACACAAATGAGCTAATCCCCTGTTCAGTTATTTAACAGGAATATTTACTACCTAGAACCTGGACAGAGGTTAGTACAGTTATTTCAGATATTCCATCAAGACCTGTCAGACCACCTGTTGTTAAGGAAATGCTGTAAGTGAAATCTGATCAGATTTGTTATTTCAGTATTTCTCTTTCTCATTTTAGCATGCCCTACTAGTTGGCAATTACTGCCTACTGTACAATCTATTAAATATTCATGTCAGATATTATTTGCACAGAGCAGCTTTTCTCTGATAAAAAATATGTTATTCATTCATTGCTTAGAAGATTGACCTCAGGTCCCTACTTTAAACACACAGTTATATTGATTGTGAAAATACTCCAGGAAAATTATGTAGTTTATATGCATGCATTATTTCTACTGAGTCATCCTGAAGCTTATAATTTAAGCCTCAGTGTTTCAGGTAAAATGAAATTGCTTCACTAAGTAAGGCTGCTTTGATTTTGGCTTTGCTCTGAGCTTTGCCAGGCAAGCAGAAAATCTTCACAGTCTGAAAGGTCTTGTTCACACAGAATGTACAGTCATGCCTCGATAGAATCGTGGGCATTCAGCACACACCATGCCTTTGTCCAGAGATTGTTTTACAAAACCCCTTTTTTGTTCCTCATGTAAATAATCCCATGTCCCACATTAATGGAAGATCATCACAAATGAACAATGAATTCAGGCTTCCAAAGCACTGCTGTGACTATTGCATTATACATGGCACACAGAGAATGAAAAAAGAAACCTAAGGATCATCCTTCAAACAGGAATAAAGTCCCCAAAGTGAACCAAAGGAACCCCAAGCAACAACAGAAAGATAAGGGAACTGGCTTCCAACTAAAAAGAAAAGTACTCCTCATGAGGGTGTTTCCTTGAGGAAGAAACCCTGAAATACCCCACTTTTGAAAACATTATCTGTGTGTTACTATTCTGCCCTCTCCCAAGACAGAAACAGCTTAAAAGAATAAACACAGTAGGAAAAAAAGGAAAAGAAAAAAAGAGAGAAAAATAAGGATGGGCATGTTCTTTGCCTTCCTTTCTCTTCTGGACTTTTGCTATTTCATTACATCCACCTCCTGCATTTCCCGGGCCCTCTCCACATTCTCTCTCTCACCTCCTTGCCTCTCACTTTGGTGTCCTCTTTTTGCCCCCCATTTCAGTCTTTCCTTCCGAGAGAACATCACCTCTAGTATGGCTATTCATCACAAAAAAATATCAGAACAATGAGGGAAATTACAATTCAACACTTAGAGGAAAGACATTACCCTGGTGCTGTGGCTTTTTTATGGCAGCAGATCCATGTCCCAGTGGTGCCTGCTCGCCCTCCAAGCCCCACAACCAAGGCAGATTCCAGGCTGTGTATGAGCCTTTTAAGCTGCAATCCCTCTTCAAGGCCATTTCACTCCAGAACTCACTGGGCAGAGATGCAGATGCCATTAAAATGCTGAGCTAAACAATGTGTTTGAAGGATGGACTCCCTCCTGAAACTTTGGAACAGGCCTGATGGGATTTATGCTTGTCCAGAATAAGAAGTTGATGTTATGGTATTCAACTAAATCATAAAAGTAAGAAAAAAGTTCTCTGAAGACAACTGAAATTGCTGTCCTGGGGTACACAATATTCTGCAAGTTAGCCCAATGTGTGCCTTTCTGTACTTCACCTGATGTCTTCATTTAGTCCTGATTGGAAAGTGAAAACTTCAGCCTCAGTGGAAGCACTGGAAAATTCCCGCTGAGCTCCATTACCTGGGAAACTCCCCCAGCACTGCAGGGCTGGGGAGGCTGCCTGGCTCTGCTCTCATTTATCAATAACAAAGGGGGTTTTCCAGCCAAAAAGCTGCAGGTATTAGGGAGCTTTTCTGGTCTCCAAATCCAGCTCTTCAGTTCTAACACTGAATTCCCATATGTGTGTATACCCCTGTTTTCCTTAACCCCCAGTGATTATTCCATTTCATTAAAAAGCTGAATGACCTAGGGAATGCAGAGACAAATTTCAATCTGCCTTTATAAATACAAGTGATACAGTAAAGATTTGCCATAATTTGTACTTGCTGTGACATGATAGAAAGCCAATCATAATGAACCAGGCTGGAGAACAGATGCAGAGGCTGTTAAAGGTCTGGGTGGAAGAATAACAGGTAATAAAATCCTTTACCTATTGACATATTGCAGTGTGAGTGTTAAAATTGATAATAATGGCTTTCAAATTTTGTTTCAAGAATTCCTTTCTTTTCTTAAAATGAAAGGAGATAGAAATAAACCAGTTCCTTGTTTGGTACCCTCCTCATGTGAGTGTGGAAAAAGTCACCCTGACCTAGGCCATAACCTGGGTGTTGCCTTTTCAAGGCATAAATTG
The DNA here is from genome assembly GCF_965178545.1 of Coloeus monedula. NCBI lineage: Eukaryota > Metazoa > Chordata > Aves > Passeriformes > Corvidae > Coloeus > Coloeus monedula. The sequence goes on along the minus strand of NC_138792.1, from coordinate 16,513,370 downwards.
CTCTATACAAACAAATAAATTCTTGTTATACCTTTGTATTGTTTTCTACAATGCCCAGAAACAGTCAAAAGTTAAACTAATTTTTTGTTAATTTTTTAATGAGTTTTCACTTTTGGCCAGTAAAGGCTTTTTTTCTTTATGAAATTGTTTATTAGAATGATTCAGTAAAACTTTTTCCTGAATGTGGTCATTCCACAGGACACTCTATCACACTAAAACTAGCACACTCTTCCTAAAATGCATCTCCTAAAGGAACTGAGGCTTTTCACTCACATTTTTGTTCAAACCCATTTTATAGTGAGAATGGATGCTTTTTGCAAAGTGGAAATGCATCCCAAGAATGTATCTCTCGAAATAAATCCGTAGGAACAATTCACATCTCATCCCAGTGAAAACCTGGAACATTTCCAATACGTTTCTGAAATTATCTTAATGTACAGAAGAAATAAGTAAGAGAAAATACAGAGCCTTTTGTCTCCAAGGTCTATTGCTATACAAATAATTAATTAGTGTAGCTGCTGTGCTCTGGGCCTGCCTGTCTGACCACTGAGCAATTAAATAAAGTGATTCTAGGAGCTACAAGTGGTTGCTTCTGGAAAACAGAGCATCCTTCAAAACAAGAGAAAAAGCATTCTTAACTAATTCAATTTTTGTGTAATTATAACCTAATCAATCTTATACAGACTTTTTGGCATCACTATTCTCTTATTGTTATAACATTTCATAATTCAGTCTAGCAGCAGCAACCTTAACAACAAAGTTTGGACACGTTCCAGGCACAAGGGCAAGGGACAATTTCTATCAGATACATTAAACATTTCACTATTGCTTAATATTGCATGTAAGAGATACACTTAGAGAGAGAGAGATTTGGATTTCCCTTGGAGAAAACCCATAGGCACTATAATCATTAGCTAAATTTCCACCAGCTGCATTAGGGAATATATCATCATTTTGATTTCCCCAAGAAAAGCCTAAAATTCACATTTTTAGGCTTTTCAGGATCCTTATTTGTGCTCTGCTACGAGAAGGAATTGGGATTGCAATTCAACAGTTATCAGCACAAAAATAGAAATACAGTTTGTCATCAGATATTTGGATAACCTGTTTTCAGGATCAGATGAGAAAATTCTAATCAGAATAGCTGATGAGAGGATGCAGAAAACCGAACTTAGTTCAGACACCTGGAGGCCTCTCTGACCTTCTCTGGGGGTTCAGCAGGGCAGAGAGGGATTATGAGCACATCCTAGATCAGCACATCTCACCCTGTAACTTGTGTCAAGCACACAACACAGTAATTGAGAATAAGTCTCAAACAGGGAGCAGAAAGGACTGTTTCCTCACAGTGTATGGTAGTAGTTTAAACACAAAATAACAAAAATCTCAGCAGTTAGGCAGGCTTTACATATTTGCTTGAAGATGATAGCCAGAAGGATTTTTTTCTACTTCTATTGGAAAATCATGTTTAAGATTAAATGTGCTTTTTGCAAATCCTGTGGTACTGTATAAATATCAGGGCCTTTCGTCAATTTTCCATAAACAGCGACATTAATGACAAAGGCTGACAGTTCTGAAAAGTTACAATGTATAAAGTTAGGATTCCATTATATATTGCACTGCAATTCCATTTGATCTTTCAGCCACAACCCTCTGCAAGCAGTTCCAGGGCAGAAACATGCAGGTAGAGAGCAGGAGAGGGAGTTTTTCCCAAGGAGCATCATCAAAGCTGCTCCTTTTGAGCCACCTTCACCTGGAAATGTGTGAGGGGGGCTCAGGTGAAGACTGCAGAGCTCGGGGAGTCCCCACGAGTGGGTTCCTTGCCTACATCCACCCAAAGTGCCTTTCCAGTTAGCATCTGGAAACATTCTTATCATCAGCTCCAGGAAACATTATCACCTCTAATTGCTGGAATACTCACAGGCCAGCCAGGGAAAAGTTGCATCTTTTCCTAAGGAGCTGCAGGGCTGCTCTGAGGTGCAAACGAGAGCTGATTGCTCATCACTGTGAAGGGTTTGTTTTGCAACCACTGTTCAGGCAGGGGCTCATCAATCCTGTGCGTATTAGGTTCAGAAAATCCCCTCCTCATCGGGGAGTGCTTAGTGCAACTAGACAAACACAGATGCTTCTCAGAAATCCCCAAACGCTCCCATGTTCAAAGACTCGCATTTTTCAAATCGACTGTGCTAATCTCTGCTGTCCAGTGGGTTGGGGCTTGTCTTCAGCAGGATCAGTTATGTTTCGATGTAATTGAAAATTATGGTCATCTCTGCAGTTTATCTCTGCCACTGAACTCGTCCTGTCACTGCTTCCAATTAAAAGGTCAGAAAATTACAAAGAAGCAGTGTGGATTGAAAAAGAGAAAAGTCTGAAAATGCAGCAGAGAGAGGACTGTTTGTTCAGTCTTATAACAGTTACCCAAATTCCTCCTGTTAGGCAGTCCTCGCAGAATATAATTGTTATTCCTTGTCTTCACTCCGGTATTTTGATCTAAACTTGCACTCTATTCCTCTCCCTCTATGTGCCTAAATTCCATTCTTCTCCCTGTTTGTGGCCTGGGGAATTTCAATGGTACTTGAGATGTCAAAGAACTAAAAACTTGTCCATTTTTAATTTTGACCAGCCAAGGCTCAAAAGAAACCATATGGCAACAGTGAGGAGGTGTCATTCCTTGCCTCAAAAGTCAAAAAGACTGCTGAGAGTTATTTCCCAGGTCAGAATTTTCTCATGGAAACGTAACCATCTGAACTTAATATTAAGTATAAACAGATGAAATGATTCTTAGGTCAGGTTTTAAAAAAAGCCCTCTTTTTTTTGATCAAAGTGTTACAATAGTCATTAACTGTGCATTGCAGCACACCTGGAGATCTGAAACTTCAGAATTCATTCACAGCTGTGCTGTCCCTGCTGCCATGTGGATGCAAGAGCCTGTAACCTATTTACCCCATTCCGTTAGAAGGTATGAATTGAGCCTGCATGGATTTTTGTTCCCTTTTAATGGCTCTGGCTTTTATTTCATTACTCTCTTGGTTTGAATAAATAGCTTAGTCCACCTGTTTGGAGCACGCCTGTGAAAGCCTGGGCAGCGAGGGGTTAATGTTAAAATTAGACCTGGGTGTGCCTGGAAAGATGGGGCAGCACAAGGGTAAGGAAGCACCTTTCTGGAGCCAATTTTCCTCTTCAGGACAGTGCAAGAGCAGAAGTGGTGTCAAGGAGTGAGCAAGACAAAAAGAGAGAGATGGAGACCACCAAAAAACCGTCAAAGGCCCCAGCCCATTCCCAGAAAGATCCAGAATGGAGTGAAGACACAAACTCATTGACATGAAAGTGAAAAACTTCATCTCAGGGTGGGAAAAAGTCACCTACAAGCTGTCCCCACAAAACCTGAGTGGTGCCCACAGGACTCTGGAAACTCTGGCAGCTGCATTGATGCTCCCCAGGACTGGTAATCTCCTCACCTCCTTACCTCATCTCCCTTCCACACTCTCCTCTCCTTTAGATTATTCTTTCATTTCTCTTACAAGTAGAAAATAGGGGCAAAACGTACCAATTTCCATGCCACGTGCATCATTAGGTAATAAAACCTGGTGAGTTTTTTTTTGGGGGGGGATCCTTTTGGCTTTTTGCTATTCTTTTTCACCCACAGATATCTCCAAATTTTGGGTGCTGCCTTCCTTGTGGGAATGGGATGTGGTAAATGCCACAGCCATTGCACTGAACAGCACATCCCAGCAAAAGAAGAACAGAAGGGGTAAATAAATAACCACAGTTCCATCCTGAAGAGGTGTGCAGGTATCACTGAATACTAAAAGAGGTGTATAGATTCTGAATTATTGAATACCAGGTGCTTTGAACCCTAAAAAGCACAGTGCACCGTGAAAGAATTTGCAGTAATTTGGAATGGGGCTTGTGAATCTGGAAAAAAAACCAGCAGAAGACTCACTTCTTACAGCCTGCTCCACAGTCATTCTCAGATAAACAAAGGAATGGCCCAGTGTTACTTGTGGGATAACAGAATCCACTGTGCTCTGTTTTGGCTTGAGGCATGTGCTTGTGGTCTCCAGATAATCCCCTAATCACTGATGTGAAAATTGCTGGGGATATATCCGGACAGGATAGCTCCCATCCTCGACACCACCTCATCATCTTGGATCTCAAAGAACAAGCACAGCTTGAAGAACAAACAATTAACATTTGATGTTATATACTTAATTTAATTTAGGATAATAGAGTGATATCTTTATAAGATACTTAATGAAAATGAAAGAGACAAGAAAAAAGAGAGAAACAAATGAAGATTTGTTCCACTCAGCAAGGAAAACAGTCACTATGCAGAGGCTGAAAAGAGGATTTTTTAAAAGAAGCTGTAGAATGAATAGCAGAAGTGCCACTAACAGATGACCTGCAGCAACCAGAGCTCAAACTGCTCTCCTGCATGGAAGTGTAAATTAGGAGTGCTTGCACAGAACCCACAGTTTGAGCTGCATAAGAGCAGTGTCAGAACAAATGAAATTAAAAATCCGGGCAAAATCAGAGCAAGTAGCATGTGCAGTATAAGAGGCGTGCATGAAAGACTGAAATACTTTAACTTGGCAACAGAGAAGAAATATGATAATGTAAAATAGGAAAAGAGATAACACAATGTAGAAAAGGATGAAAAGAGCCCAGACTCATGGCAGCAATTGAACATTCCCCAAGTTCCACAAATACTGGAATGCAGATAATTTAAAATGCAACCTGATAAAGGGAAGTTTCCTAAGTCTTCTATCTAGCCAAATAAAACTGCTTTGTTTATATAGGGATTTGTGTTGTAGAATATATACAATGCATGGATCTGCATTTCTCTGCTCCTGGGTGCCTGTGGGATATTTTCACCAGCGTAGAGGAAAACTTTTCATGGTCAAATCTCCACGTTCACAAGATAAAAAGCAAGTGAAAAGCAGAACATGCACCTGGACTTCTCTAGAAGAAAGTGTGTTCAGCATTCCCAGCAGCGCCAGGCAGAGCAGATTGCCCACGGCCATGCCCAGGCACCTCTGGAGCTTATTCAAAGGAAGGAGACTCTGCAGACTCCTTGAAAAACTTATTCCAGTGGCAGATCACATCCACAGGACAATTTTTTCTTATGTTTAAGTAAGAACAGCTTCAGGAAACACAGTAGCACCTGGTTGATTAAATGCAGCTCACTTCTTAAGCTCAGTTTCTTTCTCTGATTTCTCTCGCCTCCAATGCACTCAGTAAATGTGGAAACCATTTCAAAGCACCATATGCTGGTGTTTTCTAAACTATCATTTTCTGCAAATTGCCATTTCACAGAAATTTAGGTGAAAGTGCTTTTGTTCTTATTTGGATGAAAACTCATTTAGGAAGATGAATAAATTCCCTGAACATGCAATTCCTGACATTTGGCTATCTCTAGCAGAAGATAAAACCAGCAAGTCAAACTCATGATTCTCTACTAATTTACCTCATGTACAGCATATTTTTCAACATCTATGCTTAAAAAATTTATGTACTTTTGAGACTCATCATTATTGTTATGCCATAAACAAGTTCTTTTGTTGGAAACGGTAATCTTCAGAATCTCTCTCCTAAGAAAATTAATTTTAAAGCTAAATACTCTGGGAAAAAAATTGGTTCATTGTTCTTTTGTCATAGGGCTTTTAGATAAAGAAGTCCCAGAATAATGAAACAAGCTCCTAATTTCTGGTAATTTGATTTCTTAATTGAATTAATTAATTGGCATTTTCAAAGTTTTACAAGTAAGTTTAAATTTTACAGCAATGTTTGAGCAGGAATCAGAGCCTGATTTGCAGATGGACCAATCCACCTCATGCACTCTGAGTGGGTTTGCACATGCTCAGCACTTCAGGAAGTCAGGGCCAGACAGGATGAGCCATTGTGAGGTTTTACTAAGCAGAAAGAAGGGAACAAAAAGAGTAGAAAAACAGGAGAAGGTAAAAGGATCACAAAGATCACACCCCATGGGACTTCAGATAAGCCATGGCACACTTGCCTAGAGATTTTGTAATGCATTTAATGGCAAAATATGTCTGCAAACACCAGAGAGAAAGGAAAGGAAGGTTTAGCTAAGGAAGGTTTAGGCAAAGGAAGTTCTGATTTACAAAGAGTGAGCATCTCCAGGAGCTACTGTCTTTCTCACTTTGTGCCAAAGAGATGCTATCTTGTTCTTTCCTACCACAGGATAAAACTCTGGTCCACAATGTTGGTAGGGTGAAACTTTCCCCCCCAAAAGCGCAGACGAATCTTTCAGCTCTCCTTCGCACAGATATCAGCAAAGAACAAAAGGGTATGAGGAAAATCATGCTCAAAAATCAGATGAAGCCTGGTGATACGGTGCTATCACAGCCTGGCAATTCCATCTCAGGGTTACTCCTACTCTGCTTATCTGTTCATCAATGCAGAAGAGAGACTTGCAACCTCTGCTTTCCGTTTGCTCATCTCTTTGGGCACAGTTATACTAAAGAACTGCCTCTAAATAATCCCAATAAATAATTCTTAGAGTATTTGTAATTAAAGCACTATAAATCCAGAGGACCTGATCAAAGCCACCCTGTACTCATGAGCAAAAATGCCCTTGATTTCAGCACCTTTTGGATGAGGCTTCAAACCCTGGCACCCGACCTGCTCCAGATACAGCCTGGGCAATAATGCAGTTGCACCTGAGGACAGATTTTTAGAGTAACTTGGTTGCACTTCAGTTTATTATTATTTAAACCTTTATTCCTGACCACCTCAGCTGTTTGAAAATCAAATTTAAGCATAAAAATTGCACCTCCATACGATGAAAGAGAATTAGCGACTGAAGCCATTGTCCAAGGTAAGACAATCAATGATTCTGTGTGGCTGCAGTAGCTGAGACCATGAACCTCAGTCCCACAATGAAACAACAATATTTAGTGCTGTCTTTTGCCATACAGTCTGATATTCTATAAATTTTGAATTGTGCTCTATAATATGTTTATATATATATAAATATTCCTGGCTCTCAGCCTCTGGCTCTGAAGCTGCTTCCTTGAAAGCTGACCTGAAGTATTTTTAGTTTACAGCTAATGTGAAGAACCACCAGAATAACTTTCCTTTTAACAATCATCTTCTAAGTTACAATTTTCAAGAAACAACATGGTATAGAAAATCCTACTACAAAATTCCACAGGAGATACATTTAATTCAAAAACACTGAATTACATGTTACAGCAAGACCTGATGGTTTGAAAGAACCCACTGACTTTCAGTTCTATATTCTTAGCACAAATACTTAGAATTTGAGAATGGCTTCAGCTGAGAGGAGCTCTCAAAGATTAATTTAAGTGTTTGGTGGGATGGTGATGTAATTTGATAATACAAGTTTTTGTTTGCTTTCTTAATCACTTTTTAATTGCACTGCATTCTTCTCTTTGATAGATAAATTTGCATTATGGAACACAGTAGAACAAGAAAGTCGAATGTTATTAGTTTTCTATGAATTAATACACTTTATGTCTAATTCCACTCAGCTGCTCATTTCCTCCAAAATCATAGTCATTGCTGCTGACTCACCCCACCCAGAGAGGCAGACCCAGTGAGGTGAGATGAACAGGATCCACATCTTACATTAAAATACATGGCTTTTAAATTTTACTGTTTAAGCAGTTTGACATACTAGAACGCTTCCCTCATTTCTCTCAATTAATGAGAAAATTGCAATACACACTTCTGTGTGTACTCTACCAGAGCATCCAACAAATATCAATTTCAACATTTGCTACCTCTGGATTATTCCAGATTTTTCTCTTTAGTTTTGATCATTTACCAAAGCACAAAGCCAACAGTGATTTTTGGGTGGTAAGTATGGAATATTCAAAGTCTGAGGTTTTAATCATTGAGTCAGTTGCCTCAAGGTAAACGTTTCCATAATGAAAAAACAAGTTGTTTTCTTCCAGCTGTGATTGTTCCAAATAAAGCTGGTTTCAAATATAACTGGTTTCCACAGAACATGATCTCTTTGGACAAAAAGGAGAAGCACATGTGCAGGAAGTGCAGTGCCGCTGAGAGGTGCAGTCATTGAAACTGCTGAGTACACAAAGGATCCTCCAGGACAGAAGCAGCCAAATGGGGCTCAGATAATTATTCTCCAAAATCCATCCAAGATTTACACCTGAGGGAAGAAGTCCTTTCATTCCAAGAGGAGCTCAGCAATACAGCAATAAACAGGAGGTGAAGCTAACCAGCAGAAGGGGACAGAGACCAAGGCAGGGAGCTAAGATACACATGAACTAAATACTGACAGTTCTGTTTAGTTTGCACTAAGAAGAGTTGTCCAGGAAAATGTTTGTTTGTATTGTTGGGGGTTTTTTGTTAAATACCATTAAACACTTTGCCTCTGTGTCAAAGGAGGAAAAGATGTTTCCGTTATAAATATGAACTCTGCTCCTCTGACTGTGCCCTTACAGAACACCTTTTGTACCACAGATCTCCTCATACCTCCTGGTAGAACACAGCAAAATGCCTTCTATTATGATTTCATGAACAATGACAACCTATATTACAAACTTTTCCTACAATATTTGCATTCACACAATTCTTTTGTTCTGAGCTGGTGTCTTTTGATATTGTAAAAAGCCTCATTTTCACTCACCTGAATGTCTTTCACAGTACAGATGAAGGTCAGTGCTTTTATAAGCTTTCCTCCTCTGTAAGCCCATAATACTCTTATGACATTAAGGTATGTACTTAAAGACTTGATTGCTGGCTTTCATTTGCTTAATATCTTGGCAAGTTTGCAGCACTGCCACGAAATCTGTTTACTAGCAAAGCACACAACTGTTCTGCTTTTTAAGCTAGGCTTATTTATATAAATTTATTCCATAGCCTACTCATCTTATTTTAATGGCCAGATGTTCTTTTCTCTTCACTTCTTAATAAACAAATACCCTTAACTAACCAGACATTCTCAAAGTGCCTCATCTTAATGGCTTTGATATTCCCAACTTTTTTTTTTTCTCCTTTTTGGCTACCTTCTTCTATGAAGAGTTAAGGGCACTAAAGGTATTTTCAACATAAAAATATTCATTTGTAAGGGAAGGACAGAAGTATATCAAACTCCTGCTCTCAGAAGTAGTTTACTTCAATATCTAACTGCAAGCTCACCACTTTTTCCAAAGTGAGCCTGACATCTGTTTTTGTTTACCATTTGGTAATGACACGAATTCATACTAAGAGGATGAAACAAAATTTAAATATAAGTATTCCCTTAGATGCACTGGATGGAGAATATAGCATTTTCAAGGCTCTATTCATCTCCTAACAGTGTACATGGAGGCTGCATGATGGCTTGGCTGTTTTAAAAACAACAGTTGGATTTGTTGTTAGTTTACAAAAACAATGCAGCGGAAAACATTTCATACAAAAATAAAAACCCCAAAAAACCACAAACAAAACCCCCTCACATAACAAAAACAAAGAAAAAGCCTTACATGTCTAATGCAGCATTTTTTGACCAGTTTTAGCTCTGAATGTAAGCATTCTTTTACGGATAAGTAAATGGCTCTGCTTGCTATCAAAGTCAGGCTGAACCCCACCGGGAAACAGAAAAGAGATAATGCTCATGTAAAAGACAACGACAAGAGCACAGGCTCATGTCAGTAATTGAGCTTTGTAAACCTGCTATCACAAAAGTATTGTCAAAATCCCAAATAAAATATACGAGAAATATTCCAGGACTATATTAGATCCTATATTACATGTTTATGTAACACAGGATCTGCTCTCCCTTCCTCTAAATTATTTGTTAGTGGCTCTACACTGGAGTATGTGGGTGACTGAGGCTGGGGTCATTTGCAAAGATCCTCTTCCCAGCCTGGTCATTCTGCCTCTGAGAAACCTCCAGCCAACCATACTCACAATGAGGGTTAAAGTTATCTGGAAATTTAGACTAGAGCACTATAGTTCTGTCTAAATGGCACTGTCAGAGACAGTCTGTGTTTTGCTGAATTATGGAAATTTACCACTGACAACACTTTTGTAAAGTTCCTTAAGAGAGCTCGATTGTGTTCTATTTTTTATAGAGTCAAAATGGAAATTGAACCATCAACACAAACTGATTTTATTTAGCAAGATTCCTCCTGCCCTATTTTACTCGCACATGAACAGTGACTAATTTTAAAACCAGTGGCCAATATCATCTAGTCAGAGCTGCCCTCATCTGTTCCAGCCTTGCAGGACCACAAACCATTTCTAAAGCGTGGTTTGTACAAACCACGGCTGGCCCAGGGGCAGCAGCACCAAGTGCCAGCTGCAAGCCCCAGATTTAACAGCTCAGGCAGAATCCCAGACCAGGGCATTGCTCGGTCTTTGAGGTGGGAGGCTGCCAGCGCTTTGGGCACTGACATTCCCAGAGCTCGAGCCGTTCGTGTGGCAAAGCCGAGTGCCACAAGATGCCACTCACCATTCGTTTCGTCCCCTTTGGCTGCAGTGAGGAATGAAAGGGAGGGAAGCAAGGGAATAATGAACCCTATGCAAAAACAGCGAGAGCAATTTCCTCCCATTCTAACACTTTTCACATCAGAAATAGAAGGCATTGTGTGCTGTTCAAAGGTGCTGATCACACAGGCCTGGGAATCAAAGTCACTGATGCGCTTGGAAGGTATTAAACACCCAGTTAAAATAGAATTTCCAAGTGTCTTTTGGTGTCTGAACATTAGGTAGTGTAGGTTGAAGCATGGAGTGGTGCCCCTGAAATTAATAACTTTCCTTAACCATGAGATCTCAGTGTTGTAGATCCTGGTTAGTGATTTTGGAAATGACAATTCAGAAAATTGTTTGGTGCAAAACGAGTTTAGATGAGTTTAACTCGGGCTGAAGGAGTGAGGAGGGTTTGGATTGCCTGTAATTGGTAAAGGGGCTACCATGGCATCACCTAACACCAAGGACAGCACAGCACCCAGGCCCTGCTGTAAATTATGTCCTTGAAGCCTCTGAGGGAATATGAAGAGAAAAACATCAGGGAAGACAGAAAGAAGAATTGATCTGTTGGATTGTTTCTTTCTTTTTTGATAGACACATTTCAGGAAAGGAAAGACTAACTTTAATATTATGCAAAAATGTCAGAGAGAGATATTGCAGTCATAGAGGACCTCAAGCACTGATTTAATTCTCAACTGTAATTCTAATTACAGACTTTATAAATTAGTTTTGATTCTTCCTGAAAAGTTCTTCATGGACTGTGTTCTGAGGTAATAATATCTGATATAATTTATAGTGTTAGGAAAATTCTTTTACAAGTCTCATATGATTGCCTTCAGTGAGAGTAATTATTCCCTTCTAAATTTTTGATTTACAGGTCTTGTTTCAAATGAAGGCTAAAAGGTTAGAGCCAGGGCTGAGATGGTTCTGTCTCTCTTGGACACAAGGGAAATGCTCCTTTAGCCCTACGGAAACAATCTTGGATTCTCACAGGGAAGAAGCCTTTTCTTAGTTAGATTTTACAATTTCCTGGCTTTAATTTGGGAGAAAAAGCTTTCTACAATTTCTTGAATATCTCAAACCGTAATTGCTAAACCCAATAGTTAGACTGTGATTGTAAGAAAGGTAGGACAAAAATCATAAATTCTTATAATGTTTTGGGTTGGAAGGGGCCTTAAATACCTTGTTCCATCCCCCAGGGACACCTTCCCCCCCAGGGATACCTTCCACCATCCCAGGCTGCTTCAAGCCCCATCCAGTCTGGCCTTGAACACTTCCAGGGACCCAGGGGCAGCCACAACTTCTCTGTGCCAGGGCATCCCCACCCTCACAGGGGACAATTTTCTTTTAATATCTAATCTAAATCTAACTTCTTTCACTTTGAAGGCCTCCTTGTCCTTTCACTACCTGACGTTGCAGAAAGTCCCTCCCCAGGTTTCTTGTAGGCCCTTTAGATACTGAAAAGTGCCAGAAGGTGTTCCACACTTGAGCCTTCAGGAGGTATTTAGGAGTTCCTGCTAAGATGACCGCATTATTTAGATCCCTACAGGCTTTTCCTCCCTTGATACTGGTAGATTCCCTAAATCTTGGTCACATTTGAGTCCTTTTCCTGGATCTTTGCCCTGCCCACCAGCCTGCCCCATTCTGCGTGCTCTCGCTGAAAATTGAGAGTTCAGTAATATGGATTTATGTGCTTCTTTATCTTCAAACTGCTGATGTTACTGGGAAAATACCAGAACTAATTCTCTGCTTACACAAATTGTCCTTTTCATTCCTCTGCATCTAACTGATATGAATGTAATTAACTCCATTAACTTGCACGGTCATATTCTCACCCCTCCCCCTTTTTTTCATTAATACAAATGAAAAAGGATTTGGATCCCTGTTTTGTGAAATCAGTGCTGCAGAGACTGGTGCTAGGGAAGCCAGCAACTCTAGGAATGCACCTACTTGCAGTGATGCCCATACCAGGAGAGTCTGACACACTCACACACACTATCCACAGTGCATTTTAGTTTAGATGAACCCTTGGTTTTGAAAGGATTTACACTATCTCAGTGATGGCTGACTGACATAAAATTAAAAGGGAGAAAGAGTGGCTTTGCAAGTGGTTGTGAATATGTTTAACTTGGTGGTGTACTGAGGGAATGAACGGACTGCCTCTCATGACCTGTGTGGAAAGGCAGCAGAATAAAAATGTGGCTCTGCACTTTGCCTTTCCTTTTTAATACCTGTCACGTCTCAGTTTTGCCACCTTTAGATGAATTGCTGTTCCTCCCATGCATAGTGTGAATTGTTTGATGTATCTTTCAAGGAGCTGTTAAATCTGGGATACAGTAAAGTTGTGTAATTTATCCTGAGTCAGGGGTGACATTCCTCTCCACCCCACCCAGCAGCAGGACAGAGAGACATAGGATTTTCAGTTCTGTTCATTGTTAAGAAGAAGCACCTTGCTTCATTTATTTAGTTAGAATAAATTGTTTCCTATCATATGCCCAACTATTTATTGTAGGCAGCAAAAAAAATGAGAGGCGAATTCAGAACACCTACTGGCTCTTGAGGGAAAATATGTCATCCATCCCTTTTCTTCTTAGGTTTAGACGGATTCCATCTCCACACAGAGATGTACAAGAATGTGCTGGAATGCAGCTGTCTGTGAGAAAGGGTTTTCTACAGGGCAGCAATTTTGCTGCCTTCAGAACAAAATCCAGTTGTGTGTTGGCAGGAAATTCAAGAGAGAAAGAGACACCGCAACACCTGAGATTGTGACACATGGATGTTCCAACCAAAATAGTCATTTCCATGGTAATTTTCTTCTAGTCTGCACTTCAGACACTGTGCCTCTTAAAACAGTCCTTGTACAAGGGTTGGAGAGCAGAATCTAGAATAGTGTGCTGAGTTTTTGATTTCTTTTTTTGACATCTGTTAATATCTGTGCCTGGTACATGAGAACAGTTCTGGTGTTAGGGGTAGATTGGATATTGCCTATATCCAGAGTTAATGTTTAATGGTGAAACTAAATTCTATTTTTGTATAAGTCAAAATGAAATAAAGCTAGAAATTTCAAAACCGTCCATAAAAAACCTGTAAAGATTGTAAACAGATAAAGCCAACTGACAACTGGTTGAATTCTCTTTACCTGACTCCTCTGGGGTTTTTTTGCATAAAAACAGCCAAAGCAAAACAGCAGAGGGTTTTTATCAAATCTAAAACATTGATATATAGGACAGAGAGGTTCTATATGATACTTTGGCTATTATCAAATCTGGCAGAAAAAACCAAAAAATTCAGTGAGGAAAGACTGCCCAGCCATTTCATGGGAGCACAGAGGGATCATGTGAGCTCACATTTAAAGAAATGTTGTTCAGTCCTCTCCTAATTCCCTCTCATGAGAGCTGGGACATGGCATTTATGGACAGAAAAGACAGGAATGGCCACGCTCAGGAGTCATCCCTGCAGGACTGGCAGGAGGAAGCTGTCCAGCACCACAGAGCTGTACCAGTACCACCAGTACCACCCATGTGCACCAGTCCCACACAGCTGCCCTGCCATGGGCGAGCTGTGAAGTGCAGTGGAAGAGCTTTGCTCAGCACACATTTAAGCCCTGTCTAATTGTTTAAACAATGCTGTCACCTTCTCAGCATCGCTTGCTGGATATGTCCTCTGACACAGTCAGTCTTTCTAAAATCCTCAAGTGAAAAATGCAGGATGCAGCAATCCCTCCAATGTTAAAAGCTGTAGTTCTGAGCCTTTCATTAGTATACAGAAGGCGAGCCGTTAATTACTAATCTTTCACAGTCTGCAGCACCCTAGGGCTTCCAAACACCCTGGTGAAGGCAGGAAGGATATTTCAGACTTCATTTCAATTCCCTGAAACTTTTGTCAACAGCCTCATTGCAAATGGAAACTGCTCAGTGTGGCTCAGCTGTGCTGTCTCAGCTGCTAAACCAGCCCAGCCCTGAAAAAAAACTGCCCTCGTTAAAAGAGACGGGCATGAAATAAGACTCAGCTTCAAAAACCTCTAAACTACTGTAACACTGAAAGATGAATATAAACTTTTGGGGCTTTTCTATGTCATAAAGACCTTTGGCCATAAAGATATTTTATGTACCCTGTAGATGGTAAACAGGAGCAGAGCAGCATTGTGGTGGATATGTATGAGGCTTGTGCCACCCTGGAGCCCCTTGCAGGGCTGCTCTGCACACTCACACCCCAGGCACACACTCTGGGGCTTGCTGAGACCTACAGGGAGCCTTTCTGAAGGTTGCTGGCAGATTTCAGTCACCAGAAGGAAATGCTCCTCAAAATTCAACAAATCACAACACAATGGCCTATTTTGCAGGCTGGCAGAAAGAACTTCCAAGCTCTTTACTGCTGTGATGGGGGCACTTTCACCTGCTGCCTCTCACCCTCCTTACAGGTTGGGGTTTGGACACGACTACAGGTGCCCTGAAAGCTGAGAGCAGGCTCAGACACACTCAGACAAAATCCTGCACAAGGCAGGGCGGGTTTCACCGGCCAAGTGATAGATGAGCCACGGAAGTGTAATTGATGGCTATTCCTAGGAAAGACACCTTGGGTGATTAAATGATATTTCTACTTCATTCTTAATTCAAAGATGATTATTACATGTGCAGTTACTCATGTTATACTTCCCAATTTGAAAAATGAAGGTAACGAGGTTGAAAAGCTCTTTAACAATGCCAAGGAAGAGACACACAGGTATGGCACCAAAACCATGAAAAAGGCATCTGTTCTGAGCTCTGTGTTTTAAACTGAGCACTCAAAACATCTTTACTCACTCATGTTGACTTCCAGTGTGAATTCTCAAAATCTTATCACACCGCAGCCATTCAGCAGACACAAATCTCTGCCTTGTAAAAGTCCTCATACGGTGTGGCTGCATCAGAATCTGCTTCTATGGGCTTGTGTAATGTTTTCTGATATTTTATGAAGCTGTGCTAATTAACAATGCAGAATATTGTAAAATCTGCAACCAGAATTATTTTGAAAACTTTTATATTTTTTACCATTAAAAGCCAGTTAAATATTTCACAGGTGCATATGACGATGTCTGGTGAAAAAAAAAAAACAAACATAATTAAAAGGTTTTTTTAAAATTAATAGGAAAAAAAATTGCATCGTATTGGACAGTCTCTAATGTCAATGAGCTGGCTGATAGAACACCACTGACACTGATAACACCAGCAAACCATTGTGTACTGTGCTTCATATTTAGTGTTCAGGGAAAACATGATCTGTAGCAGCTCTAAAGAGTAATTCTGATCTCTAGAGAGGAGTCTCAATGATCCCATTAACATTGATCATGTTTGAAGAAGTCTCAAGCATAATACATTATTAATATGACCCTCTTTCTGTTTGTTTTTTTAATGGTTTGAAAAGAAACAAAGGAAATTAGATAGAAATGTCTCCATTAAAATAACGTAAGTGGTCAGGCTAAAACCCTCCAATGACAGGAAATCACAGGAAATCCAGAATTCAAAGTTGCTGCTCCCCCTGAGTGTCTCCAGACATCAGCTGAGCTTGTGTGCAGTACTTTGCAATATTGAATCCTGGCAGAAGTTCAGAACAAGGTAACTGAAGGATGAGTCACCTCCTTCCGGCAGGTTATGTCCAAACCTTAATGCGCTTTTTGCGTATCATACCAGTAACTGTCTCCTAGTTCTCAGTCCCTTAACACATGAGATTGTTCACAGGAACTTCATCTTCCATGAAAGACAAAACCATGTTATGAGCAAAAAAAGTAGAAATTCTCAGGGGATTTGATGGAAAGACTTTGCTTAGGATGCTCATTTCCCAGGTTAGATGCAATGTTACTACAAAAATATCAAAAATCTGAAAACCACAACATAGTACCTGACCAGCCTTTTTTTTTTTTTTTTTTTTTTTAGGTAGAGGAAAATAATTGTAAGGGACCAGGTCTGCTATTTCTAAGTTTAAAGCTATCTTCAGCATCCAGAGCAAATATTCAGCTAAAAATACACCTGTACCAAATTTTCCAACACACTATTTTTTTCGGTATTCCAAAAGAAGATGGAATTACCCATTTCCATGGACAGACCCCTGCAGAAATACGAGTTTGATGTGGAGCCACCACGCAGAGACCAGACTAGCAGTGAGCACTGATGTGTGTTCATCTGGCAGAAGGAGTCATCCCCTAACCCCCCATGCCTGCCTAGGAAACCTCTAACCTGCCCCAGAGGGACAGAGGCCTTGAATCCACACTCAGCGTGTGAATGTAAGAGAAAAGAAACCTTAAACACAAAGAATAGGAATTGCTATTGATGCACTGCATCCATCCCACTTAGCAAACACAGGTTAGAGTTCATGCCACTGAGTAGGGGCTTCCCTCCCTGCTCCTTCCACCCCCCGTTCCCTCACAGCAGCACTTCCTTATCCACAGACTGACATGAAAAATCACCCCAAAAATAGGATTATGTGCTTTGGCTACTTCTCTAGGAGCAAAAAATGTCATCTAGCACATGTGCTTTTAAAGGAAAGCTGCATGTGTCTATCACACAGAGACCTAAGAGCAAATCAGCAGAAAGCTCTTGTGGCCACAGGAGCACAGAATTAATTATATCTGACAAATAATTATTCTTAAAGTTCTGCTCTGGCTGTACAACAGGATTTCATGAACCACGAAGATATTTGCAAAGGACTTCACAGCCCTTTCCATGCACATGCACGAGAGCAGCAGCAGCCTCCTGTCAGTGCCAGGGCTGCTCTGGGGGAATGAGGTGGGAATTCAGGTGCCAACGCAGAGGAGCACTGGGAATGCTGCCCTGAGCTGGATCCACCTGAACAGAGCCAGGCTGCTTTCACAAGCACCCATCTCCAAAGGCTGCTTTTGAAACAGGTACATGTTGTCTTTTTCAGGACAAAGATGCCTGATGTGCTCTCACTGAACTGATCAGCATTATTCAAGAGGCAAAGCTCACGCAGCAGGGCATAAAAGATCCACATGGAAAGGAAAAGTCTGAGGAAATCCTCCCTCACTGATTCTTCCTCTCTGAAATTTAAAACACCTAGGGACTTGCAGCCAATGGACAAACCTGCTTATTCTATTTTTATGGCCCGAGAAGGACAGAGCTCACAACAACACAACAAAGATTTGTAGGCTGGGGTCACCAACTGGAACTGCAAAACCAACTGCAAATTTTTGCAAGTGCTCCAAAGTAAAAGATCACTCTGGCATTGCTAATAGGTTTACTAAAGGAGTTTACTTAGCTGACAAATCAATACAAAACAACAGAAAAAATATCTTTTTCTTTTCTTTTACCAACAGCAAACTTTCCTAGTGGGAATGCCACTACTCACAGAATGATATCCGTGCAGGTTTTTTGAGCACAGTAAAGTCTTCGGTTCTCTTAAAAAATGATACTCTAGGGAAAACCATTCCTGCTTTGTTGTAACATATTTCTTTCTTTTTTTTAAAGGTGAACCTTCAAAAGATTTCCACCTAGCATTTCTTCTAATGTGTGCAGGCAAATCTAGTTAGTTTATGGTCCCTTGTTTTATAAAGTACAGGAAAATCTTAATTCATTTCCAATCAAGCCTCAATAATTTGGCTCTCATTTTTCACAGTACTCTGTTAAATGAAAAGCAGCTTCTATACGGAATTATTCACGTGTACACTTTGATTTCATATATGTATACACAGGCACATAGGTGTCTCCATGCACATGTGCATATATACATATACATATATATATATATACATATATATGCCTATAGTCAAAGAAATGTGCTTGTTAAGGTTTCCTTTCAGAGAACAGCAAAAACAGCAGAGGGCAAGCAGCAGCAGCAAAATGGGAAGAGCTTTAGCGTGAAGAACATGAAAAAAATCCCAAACACTTTAGAAAGAGATTTGTGTAATAATATTCCAGCATTAGGGAAATATCTGGTTATGTTGCCTTCTTAAGGTGCATCCCCAAGCAATTGGTATCAATTACCACAGGCAGGTAAAATTCCAGTTCTGTCTTTGTGCAAAACCAGATTTCATTCTTTAGAGAAGATGTTGTCTGCTTGGACCCACCAACATTTTCTTTTTTTTACAAAGGAAATTCAGATCGTTTTTGAAATTGCAATTTGAAACTAAGTGCTTTTATTGATAAGTAGTTTTGTATTTGTTGTGTGCATATTAAACTAAATACCACAAATAGTAGATGCTTCCTTTAAGAAAACCCAAACCTTGTATCCAGCTGAATCCCACCAGGCATTAGAACTGTATGCAGTGAAAAACCAATGAAATCCAGATGCCAGAGATGATGGCAAAGATATTTGTACTGGTGTGGACTTCAAACAATTAGATTTTAAAAGAAAAAAAAAAAAAGAAAATAGCAAAACATGGCTAGTTGTGTCCTATTGAATATTAAATCTTTTTGCAAGTGTTTTCTCTGTAAAGCCTGTTGGCAGCTGTGGACACTCAAGAAAAGCAGCCTTGCATCACTCATGAGAAGAGAAAGGATAAAGAGTGGGATGGGTGGCATGGATTACTGGTGCCTGAGTGTTCTGGAAAGATGCATCAGTTCAGGGAAGGTGGCTGCTCTGCCCTGGCATCTGGGTGCTGGGGAGGAGCTCCCACATTAATCTGGGAGGTTATTCCCCTTCTCTGCTCTTGTCTCTCTATCAGCCCAGCACAGAACCTTTCTGTCCATTTTTGAATTGAGGGACAGCTCTGTTAATAAGTTGTAAACCCCTTTCTGTTTAAAGGCAGACTAATTTAAGTACTCAAAGTCCACACATCTATTTGGAATTTCCTGACATTTGATATTTGCTCTGGAGTTCAGCAAGATTAACATTTCGAGGTCAAAGTCATTCAAGTCCTCAGAAAGTAATGCTTGTAATAAAATCCATGCCTGCCTTTATGCTGGCAGATGTTAATTATGTCTTTTCTACAGCACCAGATATCAGAACAGAACTATAGCCTTTTATAAATGGTCTTGATCATTCAACACCTACCCAATTAATTTTAAATACGGAAAATAATGCTTTAAAAGGAATTCAGTTCTCTAGAGAGCTTCTACGGTCTAGGTAACATTGCTTGCCCATCTTCCTACTGCCAAAGTGCTTCTTGTTTGTTGATGAAGAAGACAAGAATCTGAGTATTGAAAAGAAACTCTACCATCAAAAACACTTCTTTTACTTGAGAACAAACTGGGTGGAGGTGATGGTGTTATCTGCTTCCCCTCTGCTGAATTTGAGTCAGAACTTAGGAGGAGGAAAATGTGGAGAAAAACATAGCAAAGCATCCTCATCAAAGTTTTTCAAGGAATCAAAATTACACATGCACATATACCTGTGGAGGCTGGAAAGGTGCTGCTCTACAGAAGCTTAAAATAATCAAATAATCCAAGGCAGAGATGACAATTTCTTTTTCCCCTTCACTCTTATCCATACAGCCCCATCCTTGTCCCAGCCCCACCACCAAGATGTATTTGGATGTGCCACTGACTGGTTCAGAGAGCTGAACAGCTGAATAACTCCCAAAAAATGATGGGAGGAGGCAGTTGCCTGTCTGAACCAGTGCAAGTTCAAGCTTAACAGAGGAAAAGAAACAGAATCACAGCATCTCAGAGTTGAGCTGGGTTTCTGTCTTTTCTTAGAGCCTCCTTCCAGTCCTAGAACAATTACAAGAGTGCTGAAGCCTGGAACAATTGCTGACCTTTGCCTGGACATTTGGTGGATACACAGCTTGTGCTACTTTAATTAAATATAGGGCTGATCGCCTGGACCACTGGTCAGAAACTCATTAAAGTAATGAGAATGCCTGTGCAGCTACCTTCCAGTCTATCTCTGTAAACTCTTCAGGCAATATTAGAGATTGCAGAGTTGAGAACAGGTCCAAAAATCTACTAAAGGAATAAATGATGATGGGGACTCATTATCAGAGGAGAGAAATTAATCCAGATGGCTGGGAACAGGGATAGGGCAAGTTCATGCTAGTTCTGTTTATTGCAACTGAAATTTTTCCATCCCCAGCATATCAGGGAATGGAGAGAATGTTTACATAAAATTCTTATTTATAGATAGTTCTGAAATGTCCAGGGAAAGCATCTGATTCTCAGACATTAAGATTTAATTGCATTTTAAATTCAGTTAATAAGATGGAAAAGTCTGAAAGATTAGATATGAATCTATATCTGAACTTTTCCCAAACTTTTCTTCCTGAAGTGCCTGTAACAAGAGGTTCCCTCAAGATGAGCACTTTGACTATCCCTTCCCACACGTTCCCTGTCAGATCCCTGTTCAAAACCTCCAAAAGCCAAGCAAACCCACAGAGTCAGAGCTGTGAGATTCCTGTCTTCAAAAATCTGAGAAGGTATCTCTACAGTATTGCTCAGTAACACAGAGAACAGGCACTTGTTAAACTCACAATGGAACTGGTTTTATTAGAATAAATTGCCAGCAATCTCACAAAAGCCTTTGCATTATCATTTAAAACTATAATAGCAAAAAGGCTTTTGAGCTTCCAGTGCCTTAAGTTTTCCAAACAAGAGCGCACAGCTCATCAGTCCGAATGTAAAAAGTTTGCCTGGTTGATTTTATTTCCCTTGGCATCTTTCCCTTGTCTCTTGACAGAAGACAGCTCCATTGCTGTGCTGATAAAAGAGCAGCAGAGCTATATGATACTGCCACCTCCATCAAAAATCACTTCCTTGTCAAAAATCTCTATATTATTGTTGTAGCTGAGCGTGGCTTTGGTGTAGATTCAAGGGAATGTGCTGCGACACAGCACCTGTGTTTGCACTGGGCCTTTGCTCTGCTCGGGCTGATAATTGTTTCAGGCACAGAACCCTTTTTTGTCTGTGCTCTACTTGTCAACGGCTTCGTGGGCAGACTGTTGGGAAAACTGAGGCTTTGAGAGCCTGTTTTCGAGGTAATTAAAAGTAAAGATTTTTCCTCTTGTCTTTTTTGCTGCCCCAGGATTTTTGCTCTCAAGCAGAAACTCCCTATTGAAGTGAGCAGCGCTTTCAAGAATGACATCTCTGGTCAGCACAGCTGCATTTGTGCAGCATGGGTTTTATTATGCAGGGCTGTGTTTGGCCAACTGAGAATGAGACAACAATTAGAACAAAGCTCTTGTAAAGTACCTGCACTTGGGCAGACACATTATGCTCTTTTAAGAGATAATATGCCTCAGAGAATGAGATGGCAAAATTGAGCTAGGATGTAAGCTCCTTTGAAAAACACCCGTCACCAGTTCAACCGTGCCCGTGGGTGCCAGAGCTGTTGTCATCTAAATAATCCCACAGTGAGGCACGACAGCACAGCACAATTCCTATGGCAGAGGAACAAAGAAGGGAAAGAATTTCACGATGCTTCCTCTGGCAAGAACAGTTTAAATTGGCCAGTTTCAGAGTGAGAGCAGCCCTGCCAGGAAGGCCTTGGGGGTGCTGGTGGGTCTCAGCCCTGTGCTAGCCTGGGCAGCAGAGGAGGGGGGATTCTGCCCCTCTGCCCCACTCAGGTGAGACCCCACATGCAGAGCTGCCTCCAGCCCTGGGCCCAGCACAGGAAGGACCTGGAGCTGCTGAAGAGGGTCCAGAGGAGGCCACAAAGCTGCTCTTTACCATGGAAACAGGCTGGGAGAGCTGGGGTGTTCACCTGGAGAAAAGCTTTGGGGCCACCTAATTATGGCCTTCAAGTACTGAAGGGAGCCTGAAAGAAAGATGGACAGAGACAATTGACAAGGCATGGAGTGATGGGGGAATGGCTTCAAACCAAAAGAGGCTTACATGGGATATTGGGAAGGAATTCTTCATGTGAGGGTGGGCAGGCCCTGGCACAGGGTGCCCAGAGAAGCTGTGGCTGCCCTTGGATCCCTGGAAGAGTCCAAGGTCAGGCTGGAGCAGCCTGGAATAGTCTGAGGTGTCCCTGCCCATGGCAGGGGATGGCACTGGTTGGGCTTTAAGGTCCCTTCCAACTGAGGTCATTCTGGGATTCTATGATGATACCAGGCCTACCTGGATATACAAATTATTGCCAAGATCTCCTTTACTGAGACAGTAGGACCTAAATCAAAAATGTGAATAAAGAGGTAAACAGAAGCTGTTAACTTTACTCAGCACAGCTCTTTCCAGGTTTTCCTTGGATCTTTACTCTTCCTTTTTTTCTTTTTTTTTTCCCCCCTTCCTATCTTTTCTACTTTATATTATTCACTAAAAAATTGGAAAAAAGAAAAGAAAAAGTAGGTAAAAAAATACAGCTGCAAACCTTCTCACGGCCTGGCCTCCCACCCTCCCCGCAGAATGGGGTCACCATGTGGTGGGGTAAAGGCACTCCAGGGTCACCTCTGGAATGTCCTCATTTGTAACTTTGGGAAATGAGGTCAAGAACAAGTTTTTGAAATTCAGAAGTAATTTTCCAAATGATTGCAGTGGGGTTCAAGTGTGACACTTGAGGTCAGCCAACAGGCTTAATAAGCACTGATCAGACATTGACATGCCAGACTGAAACTCATCTTTGGCTCCATGAAATTAAGAATTTAAGGATTTAGGGAAACATTGATATAATATTTTCTTTGAAAAAGAGGAAAAGCATATTTAGTATTTTCAGCTATACTCCCGTCACACAAAACAGCTGCAGAAAAGCTTTATTTTTAAATTTTGTTCCTTAATTTCAGCTTTTTAAATTTTTTTTCTGTTTTTTTTGGTGGTTTTTTTTTTTTTAAGTGTCAAATAATTTTATACCAACAAGAGTAGGAACACTCTGAATTAAAGGTCAAGGTATTTCATTACAGCCACCCCTTCGGAGCAGCAAGAAGGGAATATCTTTCAAATATCTTTCAAACATCTTTCAAACTGTCTCTCAAACGCTCTGTATTGCAAATGCCCTCTGTTGAACTTGTTTTGGTTTTGCTGGGCTTAGAAAAGTGGCAGGAAATTCTTGGAGTTGTTCTGACATAAATGTTTGTTATTGGCATGTAGATACACAGAAATTATTGCTTAGAAAAGCTGGAGCTGTATTGTTTAATGTTAGAGAAAAATGGCTGACGTTATTTGGTACATCCTTGCATTTGCCTGATTAATGTAATTTTGGTGAATAAGCCATCTGTTATGTGAGTCAAATTAATAGAACAAATAAATACAGATACAATATAAAGTTCCAATCTCAATTTCTATTATGTGCATGCAATGTATGCATGTGGAATTAGGCATATTAGTTCTAAATTAACAAACAAAGAGCAAATGCTTAGAAAATGAATATATAAATTAAATAATGTACAAAAGACTACTTATGGAGTGATTTGTAAAGTTAATTTCCTCAGGAATCATACTGACTGCAGGCCTTCTGACAGAGCCAGGTTAATGCAGGATGGTAGTCATGGATATGGATATAAATACATAGTTATATGAGTAAAAAATCAAAATAACGTTGGAGTTTTTCCTGAAATAAAGCTGGTTTTTCTACTGTATTCAGAGTGACTGAACAGAGACAAACCTAACCAAAACAATAACATAAACAGACCACATTTAATTCCAAATTAATCTGATTATCTGTCATAATGATTTATAAGATTAAAGTTGTATACAAATTAAATACTACAAATATGTATATTACTGTGCTATGCATATTCCACATTTATCCATGAGAACTCATGAAATAGCTTAGAAATTTTTAAAATACCTTTTTAAAGGGTATATACATCAATATACTAAAACATATAAATACCTAGTAGGAAGATTATGGGCATTCAGAAAATGGAGTTTTGAGATATTTAAAGTTCCAGCTATTGCTCGCAAGAATTCTCACTGAACTTCAAACATTTTTCAAACATTTCTGATTCTGACAATTTTCCTTCATTAAAAAATGGACATGCCTTTGTAACCAACTGAAATGCTGTCTGAAATGTAGCTTTCACCTCTAAATCATTCTACTGTCATAAAGCTTTTGATTCCCAGGAATAGATAACAAATGCTGGGAAATCTTCCACGGACTGGAGTGAGGATGTCCATGTAAGAGCAGAACCAGACAAATGACACCACTCTAGAAAAAGTTGTGTGTTTTCAGCATCAGGCTCGTTTAGCAGTTGAGTTGATTTCAGTTAATGCTTAAGAACAGAAGGGCATAACTTAATTACTGACAAAACAGTAATAAGGGGGTTAATGCTCAAAGCACCTTACAGTTATTTCTGTATTAGTAATTTTGAATGCATGTTGTATTCATAACAGTGTAGTCCTCAGGCACTCATGTAACCTCCTATAAATATCCTTACTTACCTTTACTTATCCTTACCGACTTCTCCTTGTAGATGAGCCTAAAATATCAGCACCTAGGCCTGTCTTAAAAATCAGCAGCTTGACTTTCAAAGACACTGAGTAAGGAAGCAGCTCACAGTGCAGTGAAAAATCAGTTCCTTTGATCAGGTATGCAAACTTTAATAACTCATCCCAGTCTGTGCTGTGCCCTGTAAGACGTCTCTCTTCCTTAAAATTCATTTCAATGCAAGCTGCATTGGTCAAACATGACACTCACTGTCTACAGCTGAGATATTTCTATATATCCATTTTAATTCCCATGCAATGAAGTATGAATCACCACAGAGCTCAGGCAGTTCTCGAGTGTGGGCAGCTTGATTGATCCATCTTTGAGAATGGTACAACATGCCCAGATATTGTAAATATCCATAAATCCAAATATGTTTCGAGGCTTTGAAGCAGGTTGAGGCTGGAGCACATAATTTAGAATTTAGTGGCTACGTGCTATGGAGTTTGCACAGAACATCTAATAAATAACATTTCCAAAAGTCTAAAAATGTCAAGAATTTAAGGAAACAAGAAAAAGAGACAAATAACTGTCTCTGTCAAATATCAACTCCCTATTGCAAAAAATTAGCAGTGCCAAGTTTTCTCAAAGAAAGAAACCCTTTGGGTCCTTTCTGTTTCAGCTGCAGCAAAGAATACTTTATTTCCTTCCCTTGCTCTGGTACATGTGCAGAGCATTTTAGTTGCTTTCTGAAAACAAAATAAAAAGGAAACATTTTCTTGACCTTGATGCTTGGTACAGAGAGTTGTATTCCAAATTATTGGGATTTTGTAAAGTCAGGACACAGGTAGGTTGACACAAATAAGAACTGGCAATTGCCAGTTCTTAGAGCAACACGGGATGGTTGAGTGTAAACTTTTCATATCCTGGTAAGCAAGATCATGTTTTGATTTTAAATTCATATTAATTTTGGTTTTCAATTCCTCATTTTTAGTTTTGCAAGTGCCTGAATGTAAGTGAGATCTGCAGACAAAAGCAGCTGTACATCAAGAAGGGTGTGCTGCAACCCAGGCAGAAATACACAGGGAGTTCTGAGCCTCATCCTAAACTCCCTGTTCCAGCAATATTCCTAATGCCATCTGTTGTTGCATTTGAATGTTTTTAGTCTTCTAACACTAGCTGATTAGTCTTTCCTTCTGCATCGGAAAGAATGGAAACGTCTCAAAATACATTTTTTACAGCAGAGACTGCACTAAATGCAGAAAAAATGGCACAGAATCAGTTCATTCTAATGAATGGCAAAGGAGAGAAAATAGATAATTTGGATATCTTAATTATTAAAATGTAATTCAATATTTGTACTCCAAATATTTAATATAGCACTGAAATCTTTACAGTGGAATCCTATCAGTATCTATCCATCATGTTTCACTGTATATGATTTATGGACATGCACAGATACACTTCTGGGGACAAATCAGGTATTTCTTTGGAGAGACAAATACAAAACGACTCAGTATCTAGAGACACGCCAGCAAAGAGAATGCAGCAGTAATTTGCTTCAAGGCAGCTCCACTTAACTTTGGCTGATGCCAGGGTCCAGCAGGACTGCCCTGGCAGGGACCCAGGCCCTTGTCCAGCCCCAGAGCCCTGTGGACACGGCCCTGTGGGGGCACTCTGTGGCACGAGGCTCTGTCCAGCCTTGCTGTCATTACCCCTCCTGAGGAACAGGATGCATTAGCCTGGGAAAAATACAATATTAGTGCTTGCAGCTGTCCTGCCACTGCTCTCCTTTGAGAAAGGCTAAAGGGCTGCAGAGCTGGGGGTGGGGAGCCGGTGTCTGTCAGGGCACCGCGCCGCATCAATCCCTTCCAGCAGCTGGGCTGTGCCTGCAGCTCCACTCTGCAAGTGACAGAAGTACTGAGAAGCCAGTTCTGTGCCCAGCAGCTACCAGTGTGCCCGGAGGAAAGAACGTGTGTGCGTGTCAGATGCACTGAGAGGAGCAGTGAGGAGCACACAGACCTGATACCTAACGCCTAATAAGAGCTGAGTTTCCTCACAAAGGAGCGCAGCAACGCTTGGGAGTTGTGACCCTTGCACAAAGAGAATGGAAACAGAGCAGGAAAGGCTAGATTTAAATAAAAACCCCAAAAAATCAAACCCAAAAAGCTGCAAAACCAAAGTCCTACATGAAAATTGCAAAGGCACAGCCAGAAGGGTGCTCTGGATTATTCCAAAATTGGCCACCTACAACTTCATACACTCCTGAAATTCCAGGACTGTCTGTAGATTAAAGCATCAGCTCTTCCTCTGGAATTCCTGGTTCTCGTGGCTAGTTACTAGAAGGAAATAGGAAGTTCTGGAAGATTTTCCTTTCCACACAATATTTTGAAAGTTGGAATTTGCATTTATCATCTCTCTAAGCTTTTGACTATCTCTAATTGTGGATGACTCATGTTATAACACTGGTAAAAGCACGTGCCTACGGCATCCAGTGTCTCCACCCCTGGATCAATCCTAATAAACATAAATATCCTTAAATAACCTTATCACCTAAAGGCAAATTAGACAAGAAGAGACAACCAATCTTGTTTAACCAAACACATCTTTGCCACCTGTGCATAACTTGCATGTACTATATGGGAGAGTGTGAAATACTTATAGGTTTTTAAAATTTATGTCTAAGATTTGTAGAAAATACAATCAAACTGTTACTAGTAAACTTTTTGTTGAAAGAACACTACACTATCAGCAAAATATTATAAGCAATATCCTTATTTTCAATCAGTGTAAGTCAGACGTGGAATTCCTTGAAATATAACTGTCCTGTATTTGTCTTCCTACTTTGAAAGAACCTAAAATGTATTCATAGGGTAAAGCTTATTCAGGGATCATGCAAAATAAATGCATTTTCCTGAAAGATCCATTTCAGCCTACTGCGTACAGGTGTACTGAAGTCAGGCTGTGCATATTAAACCTCCACGTGAAAAAACATCAGAGAAAAATATTGCTATCCCAGCAGTTTCTGCTATTTCCACAAGTAACTGAATGTGCAGATGCACAGGATACTTCAGCAGAAGCAGGATAATCTTTGTGTTATTCCTTTTACTCCCTGCTTCCTCTCATAGCTCTCAGCATACACGTCTGATACTACACCTAAGAATGAGAGAGAAGAAAGGACTTTACAAATTGTGGCAAATAACATTAATCCATTGAAAAGGCCATAAATTAATCCTCTCTTTTTGGAGAGTAAAAGCTTGATAACTGTGAGCAAGTATTCTAGGAGCTCTTATTTCATTCCTGAACTGAGAAACCTTCATTAATTTGGGCTATTAATTGTGGAGATTCATTACTGGCATATTTTCATCATTTTAGCTTCCTTTTAATGTACTCTTAATGAAATGCTTCTATTTTCACACAGGGCTTCTATAGCAGCATTAACTTGGGCAGCTTTGCAAAAGCTGCACTATAAAAAAGGCAGATGAATGAGCCATGAGCTTATCATAAACCACTATGATTTACTAATAATGCTGAGGCCCTTTGGTATCAGGCACGGCATTAATAAAGGCTCTGTGCATTAATTGTTCTCTATACTGTGACGATTCTGCCCTTTAAAATACAGGCATCTGTGAACTCCTGTCTTAGAAGCAGCCAATTTATCTCTTTGGTGGTAAATATCAGTTTCAGGTGCTCTTCCCCTTGCTCTGCCTTCCTTCCAAACGCCCACAAAACTCCCACTGGCATTAATGGGATGTGAAACATGCGCAACACAGAGAGGAAAAAAGGGCTCCTGCACTGTGAAGGTGGCATCCAGGAAAACCTGGATGAGCAATATGCTAATTATCTGCACATTACCAACATTCATAAAATATGAAATAAATAGTAGGAAAAAACCACACAGATACGGCCAAATATACACATGGATACAACACACCCACTCTCAGAACGTGCATGGCCTCTTCAGGATCCTGAGACAAACACCTAACGAGGTTAATTGGACTGAAAACCCCAAATGATCTACATCAACTTCTCTCCTATTCTCTAGACCTTTCCCTGTATACCTTTATTAGGGTGAAAAGCAAAAGGGAATTCAGATTTTATTGAGGGGCCCTTCAGATAAAATTTGTGATTGCAGCTGGTGGGTAGCACTGCTCACATGCTGTTACAATGTGTGCACTTTGAATGATATCTATCCACTGATTTCCCAATCTTACTGACAAATCCAGTTTATAATTAACAGAAAATACTTTTAAAATGAGCTTTGTTTCATTTATGTAACAACCATCAAATTATTTTCAAATTTAATTTCAAATTCTTAGTTTTATGTTTCAATTAGAGAGAGAAGTATAAAAATCCCCATTGAAAACACCTCTGGCACCTCACTGTGATCTATTTTACAGACGATTTTTCCTTCCACAGGTACATTTTTAGGCATCAGGGTATTAATTGGATGGATGTTTTCAGAACCTAATTCTATACAAACTTCCTCAAGTCACATTGGTTAAAGCCCACCAAAACCAGCTGCAGCTACACAAATGCTCCAGTGGTTGGAATTTGGAGTGGCATTCAGCAGCCCATTTCTAATCAGCACATTTTTTAAGCATGTTGCTTGCATCAATCACTTAGTTACAACCCTAATATTAATTATATCTCAAATAGTTAGATGAGCAGCTTGCACTTCAGCTTTGATTAAATTTTTCCCCAGAATAGAGGAAGGACAGAAAAAAGAGGGAAACTGTTTGTGTTCACTTAACTTTTAATTTCATTTCAAAGCCAGAAGTATGCAGCTCGCTCTAATTGTAATCCAAATTTCAAGCAACAGTTTGTCTTGCAACAAACAAGACTGGCAGAAACAACAGAGTGTTTAATGGAATTTTTTTTTAAGAAAGAAATTTTAGGAATATTTTTGTGCTTCGCCTTCGTGACATAACATTTCATAATGCTGTGTTCCTTTAGTCACGAATATCCTTAAATGTCACCAGCTCATTAGTACAAACATACTCTTCTTATAATTCCAGGTTACTTCTGATTAAACTGCATTTTTTAAATGGTACCTGCTCACTGAGGATTAATTAGAAGCACCTCCTTGAGGAGTCAATTTCTAAAAGCTAACCTACACACGTATTTGCACATAACAATCACAGAGTTTAAATGATGAATTCCAAATTATTTGTAGTGCAACTTGACATAAGTCTAGGTTATTAATCTTTCCTAGCACCTTATTGAAAAAACAGTGAGCTGTGTTCTGTGTCCTTACATAGACAGTTCTGTGTACTTCCACAGAAAAGATAAAATTACCTAAAAGAGATAACACAGGATGGAAAGCTTGAATTTCAGAGGAAAGAGAAGACCACAACCTTCCCAAGACAGAAAATTGTAGGTATGAGTTTTTCTGCAAACAGTGCCACTCCCTGTTGCTTTACAGAAACTATAGGACTTAGGAACACTTATTTTGGAAAGGGCATTTCCAAAGATTTCACCCAAAAACCTCGATGAGATCCATCAAAACTGATCTAGAGTTGTTTCTGAAGTCCTTATTTAACCTGGGTTTTTTTATATGTACATCCAACCTGAACTGGTAGAATTCCCTACAGCTAATGAACCTCCTGGCAGCTTCCCAGACCACTGGGCTACACTTGTGACATTTTAATCCTGCAAGCACATTCATTCCACTCCCAATATGATTTCAGTGATCTATATTTTTCCCTGTATTGACAGAGTTGTTTATGGCACTCCTCAGGTATAGGCCTTGGGTCCCATTCTACGTTTATCTGCTCCCATTAAGTGGTGTCATTAAAGACATTTCCACAGCTCTCTTGGCACTCTATGAATGTTTGTGACATTAAGGCTTGAATGTCTTCAAATTTCCTACAGCTAAATGTTGACAGGCTTGAATTCTTATTTATTGGTTCCCTGCAGTAACAAACTGCATGTTCCTCTTTGACAGTTGCTTTCGTGATGAGCTCTGTTCACAAAAGGCTGATGTTTTGAAACAACATTTGAGCAAACCCCTGCATTTTAAGGGCCAAATTTATTGCAGCACTAAAAAAAAAAAAAAAAAAAAACCCTTAAAAACACATCAATATAAAAGGATATAATGAGATGTTTAAATGTTATGCTGAATCATATGGGCTTATTTCAAGCAAGCAAGTTCCACCAGAAAAAAAATTCTGGCTTTTGTTTAACTATGGGATGAGGATAAAAGTATCCTCCTTCCCAGTTCTATTGAAGGACAAGGCTCCCACAATCATAACTTAGCCAATGCAGGTCAGGATTTTATATCACTGTCCAGCACCTATAAAAAACTCAGAAGTTCCAAATTAGATTAGTTTTTGTGTTACTTCCTTTTAGATACATTCCACTAAGCCAGCTGAACAAGCCCAGAACCTGAGCTGAGGGAGGCATTTTCCCTGTTTTACATTGAGTGTCTTAAACAATACAGAAGAAAGTGGAGTAGCAATTTATTTTGTTCAGCTAAAGGAGAGAAAACAAGGTTCATTTAAGGCATAAGGTACAACTAATAATTATATCTATGAAAAAAAAAAGCCAAAAAAACTAGAAACAATAAAGCCGAGTTATCGCAAATTCAGAATCTCAGTGTTAAGCCAATATATAAAGTCAGCATATACAAAAATATAAATGTTCCCTAAGCAGGTCAGAGATTTTTAATATAGACAGTGTTTTGGGAATATTTGTTTATGCAGAGCCTACCAATCCTGTATATACCAGCAGATAAAATGTAATTATACTGTATTCACTGCTGTGTACTAGAAATGTCCAAACATGGACTAAAAGAAACAGATAATCAAATGATAGTGCAAAAACTCTGTTCTGTATTCATTCACCCTTTGAACATGGGTGACATGAAGATCTTCATATCCTGTGCCGACCCATTGCCTTAGGCCTTGT
The DNA here is from genome assembly GCF_965178545.1 of Coloeus monedula. Taxonomy (NCBI): domain Eukaryota; kingdom Metazoa; phylum Chordata; class Aves; order Passeriformes; family Corvidae; genus Coloeus; species Coloeus monedula. Next base: position 16,481,771 of record NC_138792.1, on the reverse strand, counting down.
GCTGCTGTACTCAATATTCAGTCCTGGGTACCATTTTGCACTGGAAACATAAATCACTAAATCTACAGATGGCAGGGGCAAGAAACAGGGTACCCAGAAGCCAGAATAAGTGATTCACAAAAGCCATAAGGCCGAGGTAGGAATGTGTTCTCCTTATTTTCTGTGCTGCAATACTTTTCCAAAGGTTCAGAAATAGGTATTTACAAACAGGAGTCAAGTGACTTGACTCTCAGTCATTTTTTCCTGTGGTATCAGCAGGATAACATTGATTTATTTGGGGACAAGTTCAAGCCCAGCATTTGTTCTTTGTAGACTGCCTCTCTAAAGGTGAGACTCATAGTTCAAATCTTATACACCAAATAAATTCCAGTTAAATCTACTTTGATGGTTTAATTGGGGTGTATGACTCGTGTTAGCCTCCTGCAGAATGCTGAATTTCCCTCTGTGTTGTTTGACCTTATTGTGAGAGCAGTGTTGCATCTTCTACTGTTTGTTTTATTCATGATCCAGAGGTGAATACAATAAATAAAACCTTGAAAAGGCATTTATGAAGCAGTTCCAGTGTTGGAGGAAAACGCTGTTTACCTTAGTCCTGGGTGAGCAATGGTACTGCAAACACCAGCAGTGCTCAGGTTAACTGTTCATTCTAGAGATGTGGTTTGACCCCATTTATGATGTTACCATCACCCCAAAACCCCAGCCTGAACATGGTACGAGGTGCATGCAATACAGAACAGACAGAATACTCCAAAAGGAATTTCCTTCTTTACCAAACAATTCTGCCTAAGTTATGGGAAATGGTCACATCCAAGTCGGGCATGGGGAACCACTTCCTTGCTGATGACTGAGTGGGATTTTCAGATGTGTACACAAAGTACATCTCACACTACATTTGTTCCATCAGCATATTAGCTACCTGTTGCTTGTTCTGCTATGCTCCAGTGAACTCCCAAGTGAACCAGCATGCATGGAGAAACCACATAGCTTCATTAGAACACAACTGTGCTCAGATTAATAAAGACTGGTATTAGTAACTGCTAGTAACAGAGGCTTGTTTTCTGAAACCAGGTTGACAATTTTTCAGATGTGGCTCACTCAGCTACATCCTGGAGGGTTTAAACTTGCCCACCCTTAAGATGATGTGTGTGCCCAGTAAGGAAAGGGACACTGGAGCAAGGTGATGGAAAAAACACCCATCTCCTGTTGGCACAAACTCCACACCAGGATGGCTCCAGGGCATTGAGCTCCTCTGTCTGCATTTCACCATTTCCCCTGGCAGTGCAGAATTCCACGCTGCTGCTCTGCACCAAAGCTGTGGCTCTGGCAATGCCCCTGTGGCAGGCAGGACTCAGCCCTGACATCGGGCTGGACCAGCAGCTTCAGGGAGCAGTCAGAGTGCCCCAGTCCAGAGCAGAGAAATGCAGAGCCCTGGGGATGCACACACTTGGAAGTTTTACTGCTGAAATACACTCATGGCTTTTGCTTACAAGGAAATTACTCAAACCCTCAACTCAAAAGCTTGAGTGGGCTTAAATACAGCCATGAAGTTGCTGTATTAATCTGTGAAGTTCACGTTTCCAAAGTGTCTTCTACTGTGCAGAGAGAATTGTGCTGAGCCCTACTGTAGGTGTGCCAGGCAGGTCTGAAACAAATCTCTCTTCTCTCCTAACACTGCCCTCGACCCCACTGATCATGGATCCTTCAACATCGACCCGGACGGAGCAAAGGAACATGGATGCTTCTGGAAAAGCAAAGTGATGCAATCCTGCTGCAAGTAATGCAGCAAAGGCTGTCAAAACTGAGCCTGAAGCTGCTTCCCGTGGTCCCACCCATCACCTGCAGGCTCTTACACTCAGCCTGTAGGGAAAGCTTAACCTTGGAGGAGCAGGAACGGCTCCAAGTCCCCTGATGAAAACCATCCTCATAAAAGAAACACACTGCTTCCCCTTAAGGGAAATGACAGCCCATGACCCCCTGTTCCAGGACCTTTTCGTGTCTGTTACACTTTTAAGATACAGATACTAAGTCTAGAGCAAAATGTCAGCCATTCATATACTTTAGCAGTTTAAGGAGAAGAATTAGTCGATGAAGAAGAAAAATCCCCTAACCTTGCAGTTTTACTCTATTTCTAGATATTGATTGCACTGAAGCTCATAATATCCACTTTACCAAGAGGAGAGGGGCAATAGCAGCAATTACCTGTTCACAAAGAGAAATATAAAAGCTCTACCAGGAACCGTGCCTGAAATTAATTTAGGAGTAGATTTAGATGAATTTTTTAGTCTGAAATTTTTAAGAGGCTTATAAGCTAAATATCAGTTTCACTAACTATTCAATATTTCACAATATTTCACAATACATAACAAGCCCCATCAGAAGAGTTAAAATTAAAAAAAAAATATATATAGTTCATCTAGATGATGTTGACAAATTTTCTGTAACTACTCTTCAATACAAGTACTCAGAATCCAGGAGTCTTCAAACAAAATCTCAAACTCTAAGGTAAATTTCAGAGATACCCTGAGTTCTTACCTGATTTTTTGGGGGTTTTTTGACTTGGTGGGTTTGGTGGGTTTTTCTTTGAGGAAAGAACAGAATTGGATCCAAAGGGTAATAAATATTTCTACAGTATAGTGCAGTGGGGAAAAAAAGAAAATGCTTTCTTATCACTAATTAGAGTTCTCCATCTGAATGCATTTTATGGCCCCCCAGTCTGGCCTGGAAATAAACTCTTCTTTGCAAAAACCTAGAGTCAGCCATGCAAAGCCTTGCTCCATCAGGGTTGTGCCAAAGGTCTAAAGGAGGAGAATACCCAGAGCCATTCAAACCACAGATCCTGAACAATAAACTCCAAAAAACCCTGCAGGAAGAAGGAGGAAATAAATATATTTTCTTATCGTGCATCTTGAATTCCAGTTCAATCCAATCTTCCTGTCTTAAGAGTTAACCCTGTTTGCATTCACACTGCAGAGAGCTCCACAGAGCTTCCTCCTTTCTGGAAATTACGTGACAAATTGTTCTGGTGCCATCTGATGTCCCACCAGGCAGCGAGGGGCTCTGCCTCCTGCCGAGCCACTGCCCAAGGCTCCGAGGGGATGCAGCACACAGGGAAGGGACGAGAGAAACCCCTGGTACTGCAGAGCAGATGTCACATGCAAAGACGATCCTCAGCTGAGCAGCAAAGCACATTTCAGTTTAGGCCTAATAATTCATGAGTTTAAAGATTCTAATTCATCACGGGTAACACTCAGCAGTCACCTGCTCCCCTGAAAGTCAACTGCAAAGTGCCAGGGAAAGTCAGAAACAAACACATTAAATTCTAGCAAGGCGCTGCAGAACCACTGAGATCACTGTACCTCAAAATCACTTATTAGTCATACTAATTTAAGGTAACACTCTAAAATTAAGCCTCTGCTTCATAGGGCTAAGCCATGAATCACCATAATATATGAATCATAACTTCAAATGCAGTAATGAAACGACACGGGAAAATAATACAGTTTGTTCAGGAGAGTGCTTATTATTCCATTTCACAGAAGACTGAAAAAAAGCAAGTTTCATTATTTTTATATAATCATTCTAAATTGCAAAGTCCTCCACACATCCAGCCTATTTAAATACCATTTTAACAATGTAATTGCTAGAGATATTTCTCTCTGTCTTCTTTTGAAAAAAAAACTACACTGGTAACAACACCTTAATTTATTTTCTTTTTCATTATTCGAAGGGGCTGACACCTGGCAGAAACAATTTTGTTTATATTCGTTCCTATTGGGGTACTCAGCTGGAGAAGGCCCAAGTGAATAATTAACTAATCAGTGGAAACGCAGTGCACTTCCAGCACAGAGGAGATCTTGGGATTCCCACTCTGTGACAAAGATAATTTCACATGCAAGAACGAGAGTCTTGGAATTCTACATCCTTAAATACAAAAAGATTAAATATTTGTTCCAGGCTGTGGCTGTCAATCTTTTATGTGTTTAAAGGCTGTGGACTATGCTCATCTAAGCTTTTATTTTTGCAGCAGGTGCACCTTGGCACAAGGAATTTAACAACAAATCTAACAACAAATTCCACCTGACATTTGGCACCACCTCCAACCCAGTGAATCCAATCCAATGACAGCTCCTGAACAAACATTATCCTCTGCACAGAGGAGTCAGTGGAATTACTTTATGCACAGGAGGTTACATACTTACCATGTAATATTATCCACTTTTTCATCACATTCCTTTGAAGTTTGAAAAGCTTTGTGTACATTCTTGATTCAAACTCCAATTCATACCCAGAGGAAGAGAATATCAAATTTTCTGAATTCTAATCTCTCCTTTCAGGGATAAATTGTCCAGGGACTGGAATCAAAGGTGTTGAGCTTAATTTGCTTAGACATGTGCTGACCTTCCCCAAGAACTACACAGTTATTACATATATTATATACCAGATATTGGGCTTTAAGCTTAGGGCCAAGCACTTAGAGGTTAGACACCAAACCACATTTTCACGTTTTTAAATCTTGAACACATCCAGTCATCATTTTCAGACAGAGAATGTATGTTTACACCCAAGTTTGTTCAATAGTTGCAGGACAAGGAGGAGCAGCACAGAGCTGCTCACCTGTGGCTGCTCTGAAGCAGTGAATCCCTCACACACGAAGAGCTTCCTTGCACATTTTACATTTATACCCCCAAAACATTTTGATAAAAAACTTAGCTAATCTTACAGGAAGTCTTGTCCAAATGCAATCAATTATATTTTGTTCAAAATGAAGCTGTAGCACCTCTGTGGAAGAAAAATGAGAGGAGATGTTGGTTTGTGGAGGCTCCCTGTTGATAAATGGACAGAGAGCTGGGAACTCACCAACTTCATTACTGCTCCAGACAAATTAAAACAAATGCACTCCTTTGTATTTCCTGAACTATATCCTTTCTTACCCAGAGACTGAATAATTGGACTTTAGGTCTTCTGAATAATGCCAAAATTAGACTAATGATCCATAAAATTTTAACCATGTGTTTTCTTGTCCTTTTATAACAAGTTAAAATATAAAGATTAGAATACTTCAAATAACAGCGCTGCAGAACTTGGTCACCACTTACCAGGTGCCAATAACCAAGGGGTTAAGTTTTACATAGAACCAGATTAAGCGAGGTTAAAGCTGATGAAACTACTTCAAGATAGATAGAAATAATTGATTCACAAATCAAAGTTGTAAAGCACAGCCACTTTTTGCCTCTCAGAAATCAGGTTGAACAGGTACTAACAGGTTGCATCTGAAATTTGTGCTCATTTCTTCAAAAGATATACTGAAACTCCACATCCCCCAAAGCTATCCTCTGTGACAGCTAGAGCACAAAATACTAGAAAAGAATGAAAAATAATGCAGCAGACTAGAAGTAGTAGCCTAATTTTCTAGTCTGGTATGGTGCAAATGTAATATTAATTTTTAAGGTATCTCAGTATATAAAGAGGCAAATCCCAAGCCTTTGCAGTCCTATTCACATTGCTGGAGTGCTGATTACTTAAAATAATTAAATTAAAAACTCTCTAAAAGTGTCGTAGTAGAAAACTTCATGAAGGCAGGGAGGAAAACAAAACTGTTCTAGACTAAACAGTAGAAACACACAGTGAGTTTGGTGATCCAGAAAACCCTTCCCTTCTAGCAACACTGCAAGGAGCATTGACTAATTTGAAATCATAAAAAATGTGTGCAATCTTGAAATAATTTTGATTGATATGAATTACTCTCATCTTTTTTTTGAGCTTCTGGGACAAAACACTGAATTAAATAGATAGATAGATATCTATGACTGTAATACTATGCTACATACACTGGAGGTTGAACACATTTAATTGAACAGTGCCCCTTTTGTGTTTGTCTGGCTGGCTGAATGTTTAAAAACAGATTACTGGAAGACTATTTTGACAGGGTTTTTATTAGCTAGATTTACTTGTGAGTAAAAGTTTAGAAATGAATTAGCTCCAGATGAAAGTATCACAGATGATGTATTACAAAAACATCGCAAATCCAGCGCCCTAAATTAGAATACTATATTACAAAGTGTCAAGAAGCCTGCTTAATTTTCCCTTTTATAAGGGAAATATTCCCTTCTATATATAAGCACCCAGCAGACACGTTCATTAGATAGGGCCACCTGTCCCCCTTTCACTGACCTATGTACCCACACATTTCTAAGTTGTTCTGAAACATCTGTGCAGGGCCAGGAGTTGGACTTTGCTGTTCCTTGTGGGCCCCTTCCAACTGAGGATGCTTGATGATTCTATGAATTTGTTAGACAAGGCATCTTTTTAGACAAAGTTGCAGCCACAGGAAAGTAAATCAAAATCTGGTTTTATCTGTAATGTTAATTTTTCCCCTCGTTGGGCAGAGAATGATTGAGGGTTCAACTCTGAGCCACTCCAGTCCAACTGCAGCCCTGGTGCACTGGCAGGGACTCCCACCAGCTCAGCCCTTTTAGCCTGATAAATAATAATAAATATAAATCATCAATTATGTTCTTATGTGTCTTTGACTCTTAAATTGAAAGATTACTGGAGAATTAAAATTATGTTATACTTGGGTCAGGCTTTGCTTTTAATTAGTGCAAGAGAAAATAGTGGGTATTACTTACTAACCTAAAATACATTTTCCATTTTTTTTCAAGCTAGTTTGTGCTTTAGTTTACAATTCTCCTGAATCCTCAATTAACAAGGAACTTCCAGCTAGGGTAACTTTACATTGCACGTGTAAAATACCAGTATTTTGGATATGTAACATATTTATCAACGTCTCTGGTGCCTGCCCTTGTCATCCTTCAGTCCCCAGCACTGATATTGGCAGGGATGTCACATCACTGGGTACAGACTGGAATCCTGAAAACCCAGTTCCAGAAACAAGGATGCAACTTTGAGGAAAGATTTTAAGGCAGAACTTGTTGACAGTTTTCCAGTTTTTCTAACATGCTAAGATGACACCGAGTGCTTGAAGCAAGACTCCCTTTATTGGCAGGGGGTATTTTTGCCCAGCACATTTGATATTCTCTTTTTAGATGGAAGCCAGTGTATTAGTGCAAAATGAGATATGGCCATTATATGTTTAACCATAAATACTATTGCAGTTGTGATAGCAAATGCAGAACTTATTACAGCTTTTTGGATCATTCTTTTATCTCCAGTACTCATAAAATCAATATATTAAACATGAAAGGACTTAAGATCACGTCTCCAATATTTAGGGAGCTCCTTATGCCCTTCTAGAAATGCTGCTGGTCTTTAAATTCAGCAAGCCATCATCACTCTTTGTCATTTCTAAATTTATACAAGTGGAAAGTCACAGAGAAAATATACAGGGGAGAAGAAAAAATATGTTCTGAATATTTTTAAACTATAGCTAATATCAGAACAGCCTATGCAATATGTAGATTATTTTTTTTTCTCCATCTTTTGACAGTCATTGAAATGAATTCCAACTGGAGATCTGAAAAGCTGGCATAAAGCTATTTTTCCCTCTTGATTCTTTTGTATCCTATACTGAGCTCAACTGAACTGGATAGAACAGTTATGCATATTACAGCTGAAAAGAGCTGAGGATACAAAATGCAGATCTTTCTGGGAATGAATATGATCACTTTCTCCATGCAGAATATGAATTTGTCTCCTTTTGGCATCCTTGTCCACAATGGGACTCTAGAAGTTTAAGGTTTTTTATTTTCTTCTCTTCACAGGAAGGGAACCAAGTGAAGCATCACTTCAACGTTAATGAAAAACCCCACGCTGGTAAGGAGTTTGAGGACAGTTTAACTCACATCCAAAAGATTAATTTGGCAAATAATTTGTGTCTGGACATGATTTGATCCTTTTGGACAAATTTAGGATGTTGGTAGACCATTGGTGTTCTGTTTGTTATTTGCACAACTGACATGGAGAATATAAATATTTTACAAATACCAACATGAATTTTGAGGGAAGTGCAAGGTCTGAGAAAGCTTCAAGCTTTGGGATTACTTTAAAGGTCCTCCCAAATACAGTTCAGAGCTGACAACAGACCCAAACCAAGGGATGCTCAAGTTTGGGATTCCATAATTACAGAAGTTCTGAATGATAACAACAGTGTATATCCCTGAAAATTGTAACTGCATACAAAATCTAATGCTTATGGCTCAAACTATGGAAGAAGTAACTCTGTACTTGCAACAAGTTCAGAAAGCAGAATTTTTAAAGCAATCTCGTTGTTTTTGAGTTTAGCTGTAGCCTGAATCATACTCTATGCACACATCCCTCTCTCTTCATTGCAAAGAGAGTTAAACTTAAAATTAAAAATGAGGTCTCTGTACTGTACCTTTGCTAGATGGCCACAGGCACCAAAACAAGCAGGGAAAACACCAAAATAGTATCTGTACATGGGTACACTTATAGAAACACTATCAAAGTGATGCAGTAATATCCAAGTGACACGAGCATGCTAAGTTTGAAAAGAAATTTAAGCATTTAGTATATGGATACATGCTGCACCTTCATTGCCTCGCCAGGAATCCTACCTGACTGAAAACATACATCAGCTTTCGGTGAAAACTCAAGGATGTGACTCAGAAAACACAGCATATAACACCTTCTAATATATTTGTATTCCAGAAAGAGAATGTTCCATGTTTTATCAACCTCAGAGGAATCTTGTGAAGCTCAAATAGCACAGGAATGTTTTTCATAGTCTGCTGATAAAGAAAGAGCTGTAAGAGGAAGCTTAAAGAGTTTCAGGACTAGTATATATCTGATCTCCATAACTGATAAATATCAGCATGTCCTTTGTAGTAGGCTGCAGTTAATATTTAATAAAAATATAATAGATACAATAAAATTAAGATGCTCTTCCCCAAAATGAACCCCAAAATCTGCAAGTCTCCAGATTTACAAAGCTGCAGTTACCATGAGACCGGGAGCAAACTGGTCAGTATCTGTCTTTTTTTAAGCTCACTGGGTTTTTCATTCTGACATCTGTGGTCAAGTCTCCCCCCAACAAATCAGGTGAGAAAGCATGTAGTAATGTGTAAGGATAGAGGAAAAAAAAGGATATCTAGAAAATGGCCTTGCAAAGGGGCTGGAATACGCTTCCATAAAAAGAGGAGTCGTAAAATGAGATGAAAAAAAACCAAGGAAAAAAGTGCCAGCTTAGGAAAACAAAAACATTGAAACCAAAATTTTAAGTCTAATTCTTTTCTTCAAAAAAAAGAAAAGGGGAAAGAAATGGGTAAATGAGGAACTTTGTCAGAACTTTTCCAATTTCCTCTAACTTCCGTAGCTCTTTTCTCTTTTAATTCTAATCATTCACCTCCACTGTGAAGTTATTTACAGTTTCTTGTCAGTTATGAATAAAAAGCAAAAATAAAAGACTACGCTCTGAAATATCTATTTACATCAGTACCTCTGCAGACAACATTGTTATTCCTTACTTGAGCTGTTTCCAATTCAGATTAAAGTGAAAGTATATCAGGTCCTCACTAGTAATTTAAAAATCCTCCACTCATGTGTGCCAGGTTTTATATATTTTGGAACATATGCCAAAACATAGCTGCTTAAGACAGGGTGCTTAAGGAGAGGGAATTGTGTGAGAAAGAAAATGAATAAAACAATCACAAAAATATTTTATTCTTCTGATTGAATTTTTATCTCATCTCATTTTCATGCATTCCCTTTTTTTTTTCCCCCCCTCTCTAAAGCCAGCGATACTGAATGCTGATAAGATTACATCGGTGCAGCTCCAGCCCATCACTTTATTTAAGAAACTTGGACATACACACTTTAAGTAAATAAATCTGTCCTGAGAATATTTCCTAACTGGGCTAAGGACTCATCTGAATGCTATAAAACACTGTGGGCAGGGGTGCTTGGTGGCAGATGATAAATTACCTGATTAATTCACTGTTGTTCCTGGAAAGCTCTCCCTTAACCTGCTGCCATTCCTGTCTGGTTGTTGGCCATGCTCCTGTGGCAATGACCAGCAAAGGCAAAACTAGCCCCTTAAAGGCAAGCATGGAAAATAAGTTTGGTGTAACACTGAAACAGTGACCTGAGAGCCAGGGCAGGGAAAGGTTTTCTTATCACTCGGTGATAAAACCTCTCACACACATTGTTAAGGTTATTGACAGAGTTCTGAGCTTCTAGAAAGCAAAGTTCACTGTCACTCAAGCACCTGAAAAACGAGGAGGGAAGACTTAGAGCACTTCAGATCTGAATTTTTCAGGTCTGGAAAGCTGAAGATGTATTGTCAAGGAAAAACTCAAACCAAATGAACCCTAACTCTGTCCCTTCAAGTGGCCACTGGTAAGAGTCACTGCATTCATTATTGCAGCAGAGGGTCACTGAGGGATCTGCTGGAGCAACTTTCCAGGGCTGCATTGAGATAGGAGGCCCAAATACCTGTGAGACTGTAATTGTGATAGGGAGAATTCATCTAAAAACCCTGGTCACCATTTTCCCTCACCAGACTTCTCTGTGCCAAATGAAACATACACTGAAATTAAATAGTTGTATTTTGACATGGATATGCCAAATTTACTGGTTTTTTGAATATTATGAGAGTTTAAAATACTTAACAAATATTCTTGGGACACATGCTTGTCTGTACATTAAACACATACTGACATTATTACAACTATACAGAAATATCTCCTAACACATCACCTGATCTTTCATGCTGCTGGTTGCAGAAATCCACAGTGATATTAAATGATTGCATTGTTTCTGTCAGTGCACTGTAGCAGGAAAAACAATAATCTGGTTTCAAAAATTGTTTGTAATGTAAATCACCAATTCAACCAGAAGTACAGCTACGAAATTTAGTGCCATTGGGAATCCTCTAGAAGTAATACAGGGAGACACTCAGTTGAAAAAGTTTATACCAGATCTGTTCACAGAGTTGCTCAAAATGGCTGAAAGCACAGCAATGCCATGCATTGTTTTATTTAATAAGAACAGAAAAGAATTTACTTCTACTGCTAAAAATTTCCTGCAATTCAAGGAAATCTCTAAGTGATATGGAAGTTATTTTATCTTCCACTCACTCCTTACTTTCTGCATTTAATTTTCATGAGCCCCTCAAAGCTCCTTTGAAATTGTACAGTTTCTGGGTTTGAAAGGATTATAAATTTCATGGGTGAAGAATCCCTAACAAACATGCTGGGACGTGTTATTGTCATGTCACTTCTCCTTATATTGACAAGCCAGTGATGAAAGCTGGATGTGCTTTCCCCAGCTCTGATCTGCTGCAGTTTCTAAATCAGAGACATGAAAGGCACCTCCATCCAAGATACAAGTCAAGGTGTGCCAAGACCTCTGAGGATTCAACGAACAAAGATTTCCTGTGATTTGTAGGTGCCACTATTTGTGAGACATTTCTGCTTTATGTTGAAACACATCCTATAGAACTTGATAGCTACATCATACAGAGCAAAATCCTGGAGCCTTAATCAAGTTTAGGAACGCTTTGTTTAGAATAATTTAAGGATATGATTTGGTTTAGCTGAATTGTGCTGGTCACAACAATCAAAAGTGGCTCAAAAGATTAGATCTACACCTACCCAAAGATGAGCTTATTTCTGTCACAAATAAAAGTGGTCCAGAGAATTCTCTATTTACAGCCACTTATTCCTGGCTCAGGGCTACTCTGTGAGATCAGCATTGCAGGGATGTTGAAATACAATCTCTTTTCACTGGTCACAAGTTTCCAAACTGAGAAATCACAATGGCTTTCACCTCGGGACCACTGGGACCAGTAAGGATTAGCAGAGCCATAAAAATGACTGAAGAACTGGGAAACAAGCCTGGACAAAGGATTTAAAACTTCAGACTGTTTATCTCAAAAAGGAAAGCTTAAAAGGGACTCCAAAGTCTAAATATCTAAAATACATCTGAGCCCAATGAAAACAAATGCAGAGTTTTACATGTATGAAGAATACACAGTTCAAAAATTATCACCTACAGCTTCCCAGAGACAAAATTGGATTTTATATTATGTGCAACAGGTTCAAAAAGGTAACAAGTCAGGCTTGGGCACAAACAATAAAATGTCTTCAAATAATGTGGAGCAAACCTCCTCTTTTTCTGCTCGTTGCTAAATCTCAGGTAGAACACCACGAGTCAAGGAAAATGATGGGATTCCTCAAGGGACTATTGCAAGAATGAAGAGTGTGAAGGTGACTTTCAACAGGTATGTTAGGGAAAAGCATTTTTAAGTCTAATCCATTAAGCTTACAAGTTTAAAAGGATATTTAACACAACCAACACTCTTATTTGTAGGACTGCTGCCAGAACAAACAGGAGCTTTCAAAGGCCCTGTGTCTGTAAAATCCACCACTCTTCTTCCCCCATCCCACCAGCAGCCAAATGGATATGGGACAAACTCAGCATTCCTAATAGGATGAGAGTCCACAGTGCTAGAAAACGACATTTACATGCTATTAATGAACCTTTAACTGGAATTTTTCCCTTCAGAGCAGATCAGAAGAAATGCCACCAAATGCTATCTTCTGCAGCAGGAAGATCTGTATTTCTGCATGACTTCCATTACTGGGCTCTGACCACTTTGGATCATTACAGGTTTCATTTTTCATAAATATCATTTTTTAGTTTGGCAGGAGATAATAACATCCAGCGAGCTGACCCAGCCTCAGATAATTACTATCAGAAATGGTCCTGCAACCCCAATTGGAAAAAGTTTTCATCTTCACTTCCTGCCTAAAACTGCTGTGCTGCATGAGTGTATCTCAGCAGCCCCGAAATAATTACACCAGAGGCGAAGACTGAAGAAATAATTCACTGCAAATACCTCTATTTTTTCTGGTTGTGAAATATTCAGTGGTTATGCTGTGTATGCATTTGTTCTTGTATTCACTTTGATGACTAATCACCTATAGCCCTCATTACTGAGGATGGAAAACACAGTGTTTAACATCAATGGCCACATGGTAGAAGCTGCTTTCACTTTTAGGGCCCAGTCATCCCCTCAAAATTTATAAAAACTTTGCCACTGATTTAAGTTGATACTGAAACAAGACAACTAAGGTGAATCAGGTTCATACCTAAACAGAATTGGGGTTATTTAAAACAGATTTTAAAATGCCTTTCTGGGCTTTACCCCACTGGACTGCTTGAGGCAGAATTTCCAGAAAAAATGGTGACAAATTTCTTGAGACTGCCAGGTTAATTCAGCATGCAAAGCATTCCCATAAGGACCAGGAAACAGAAATGTCACTTCAGTAAACAGTTTCAAAAGTATTCCCAGGATCTGAGGACTACTTGTGAGGAAATCTCTGCATTTTTCAGGATGTGCAACCTTTCTGTTTTCTGTTCTCTGACAAGTGGGGAGCCTTCATAAGCACAAACCAGCTCGACCACTTTTTTGTCTCAAAGTGTGGATGATTATTTCACTAAAATAAAAACCTTTAAAGACACAGAATTATTTAAATATGTATGAAGTCCTACTAGAATACCACATGCTGTATCACAGCCAGAGTATTTGGGCTGCAGGTCAGAAAAGAAAACCTGAAGGGAAAAATCTTGCTGACAAGACATTATTTTATTCAGGTACAAAGTGTGAACACATTATCAAAAATGTGTTTTCCGTGGCCCAAAGAATCTTTTGCATCTCACAATACTTTCTGAACAGAACACTTTCATAGCTCTGTAGAAGAAATTGCTGAGTAGCACTGAAGCTCCCGATGAAACTGCAGAAATAATTACTCAACAGAATCAGAAGATTGGTGAAAAATAAAAATGGGATTGGAAACAATGGATTGGAAGCAAAAGCAGTAAGTCAGTCTGAAACATTAATACCAACTGGCTAACTCTTAAAAAGGAAACACCTTGACTAGAGTAACAAAAAATGGGTTTGAAAAAATAATAGCTCTTGGCTGTAACATCCCTAAAATCCACAGCAGCACAGAGACAGATTGGGGTTCCTTTTCAGAAAATGCTGGAAGTCTTGCCACAAAAGTATCCACTGCATCCTCATTTGAGCAAACTCCAGGGTTTCTGTCATTTCGCATGAACAGATCCTGCATTACTAAAATCTTCTCTGGAGCCCACTGGTGCCTGCTTTGAAGTGAATATTAAAACAGTTTGCAGATAACTTGCAATTGCTGTTGAATTTCAATTGTTTTCCTACCCAGGCATCCAGAGTGCAATGGCACTCAGAAGGCTACTGGAAAATCCAGGAAAAAAAACAGATTTGCACAGCTCATCCTCAGTTTTATCCCACAGGGATGTCTCATACTATAAATCTCATGGACAGTGATCAAAACATCACAGAATGTTTTTAGTTATGCCATTGCTTTTGAATGAACTAATTTTTGGAAAAGATTAAAATTGGAGATAATCATTAGAGATGGCTAAGGAAATGTTGAAGGAATTGGAAGAGACCCATAGTATAATTTCCATATGTCTGACTCTAATTTTACTTACACAGTTGTGAATCATTTGACATATGAGCACCAGGACACAAAGGCTCTTCCAGATCCAAACCATTTTCATCTTAGAAGGAACCCAGCTATAAAAAAGCTGCAGTAGAATATGAATGATATTAACAGAAATTGGGGGTTTTTAAAATAACTTCTCCTACTTCAGTGCATTTATCCATTCAACCATGGTAGGAAATTAATGGACAGAGTATCATGTAAAGTTTTCATTTTAAATCCAAAATAAAGACCCTACAGGAACTTGCAATGTATTTGAAAGATGTATTCCAGCCATGAATTTGTTTCTAGTTAACAAAAAAAACAGAACTGGAAAAATGTAAGCATGGCAAACTAGGCTCACACTGAAGATAAAAGTTTTTAGCAAGCTCTGAAATTTTCAAAGAAAAACAGAGAACAGCCCTTTTTTTCTTATAAATACCATGTTTACATTCCCCACTTTAAAAGCAGTGTTTCACTGTGTGCCTCACAGAACTGGAAAAGCTACCAGGAAACCAGAATGACTCGCAGAGCAGGGTCACTCGGTGCCAGCTCCATGAGCTGCCTCTCCCACTGTGGGATATGCCCAGCCACTGCCCTGGAGGGGTGTCTGCTGAGATAAGAGATTTCGCAATCGCCCAGCAGGACTCCCTGGAAAGGACTTTTGAGTCATGGTGAGGAAAAGTAGAACCACAATCCTTTGGGAGACCCTATGCAGATCTTTCTGTAACCCATTGGTCTATCCCAGACCCTCTGTAACCCATTGGTCCCCTTGCTGATCCCCTGTATCCCTATAAAAGACCAGTTTGCCTCTGTAGCGGGGAGAGCTCATCCCTGGCCTTCCCTTTGCCGGAGGGAACCCCCAATAAAGCTCCCTTCGTGCGGAACCAGCCATACGGGTCTTCTCGTCTCTCTCTCCAGTCTGGTTTGGCCTAGAGGCAGCCCTGCAGAGCTGAGCTGAAATCATGAGCTGATATCACTAAAGAGCTGATAGCTTCTGCAAGGGCTCCTCTGCCAGCAGCTGAGAGGAAGATACCAGACCTCGGGCAGGCGATTCCTTTCGGGACCATCTCCCCGGACCGGTCATATCTTCCTGGGTCGCAGCCACGGACCCCACCACCAGCTGTAATATCCCACTTGTACCAAAGTGTGCAGGTTTTACAAAAGCATTTTTTACTGCACTGCTAATTTAACTTTCAGTGTGTGATGTCTTGGGCATATTGATAATCCATACTCTCTTCTCTTTGTTGTTTTATAGAAGTAAAACATTCAAAATCCTTTTCTGTGTCAGTCCCAGCAAAGGAATCTTCATATTCCTAGAAGATGGCTCTTCTTTCAGATAGCAGGGCAGAATTGATGAGGTGCATGAAGAGCTATCAACGCCCCGAGAAAGCTGTTAATAATTTTTGGCAGGTGTCTCCACTAAATAGGTTCTATCTGGGATGAAGCATGGGCCAAGGAAGTCTGAATTTCACTGCTGATAAGTCAGTCCAGCCCACAACACAGACTCATTTTTTGGTTCTCAAAAGGATAAAGGACTGCTCTCTGGGACTTTTTTTGGCAAGCTGTACTGGAAAGGTATTTTGGCAAGGATACAAGAGAAAAATGTTCATTGAGTGTGAACATACCTGGAGATAAGAAGTATCCATCTCCCAGAGAAGTCCTTATTCATTACTATCAAAACACACTTGGCAAAAGTTCTCAGTTTACTTCAAAAGTAATGAGGGCTAGAACATATTTGAGATGAGGAATAAATTAGCTCAGACACAGCATTTTTTTCCTCAATTTTAAGCACTTCATTATGAAGGTATATTTGTCAACTGCTATTCTTTTCCAGGTTCTGACTCTGCTATTAAAACAGGCAGGATGCAGACAAGAGACAGGAAATGCTTCCTTCTCCAAGTCAGGACTCCAGAAGAAAAAGGAAGTTTACCCAGGAGATTTCTATGCTGCAACTCATGTGATGCATATTAAAACAAAACAAAATAAGTAATAGAGGCTCAACCTTCCCCTTGTTCTAGAGATGAAAAGATCATTCTTTGGAATGTGAGAGTATTGGGTATGACCAGCTTTTAAAAGGATCTTGTGCAGAGAGTACATCCTTTCAATTGAAACTGGCCGGTAAAATCTTAATGTTTTAGTTTTGATCAGTGTTTATTAAATAACTTGAAGGGCTTTTGTTGCAGCATATGTGCTGCTGTATTTTCAATCTAAGCCAAAAACTAACAATCCATTTCTTACACATGAGAAGGGATGGGGACTCTCCAGCAGCCAGAAGGGGAAAACCCAGGCAGTGGAAAGAACCAAATGAACAAACTTGGGAAAATAAGGAGAATCCACCTCCTCAATTCTACCTTTGTGCTCTGTGCACTCTGATGCATTTATTTGCAGGGCTATTTTTCTTGGAATGAATCTGAAAAAAAATTCTTTCACTGACAATATATGGCATGCAAAATACTTAAAATTCACAATGCCTTTAATTTTCAGAAGTCTACGTTTCAAAATTTGGTCCCAGCAATGCAGGAATGATGGGTATTCTCCAGATAACTAGCAGAAAATAAATAACTCTACAAATCTGCCTCCCTGGTGTTGGTCTGGGGGTTGGTCTGACTCTTGGAGCAGCACACATTCCATGAGTCCCAGCGAAGGACCTCGTTGTCCTTCACCACTTCTGCAGCACTGTCCTTTTAAAGAGGAATCTGTCCGTTTTTCATTCAGTACCACTGTTTTATTTGTGAGATTTTTGTCAACATACCCCATCTCATTCCTTGAAAATACAGGTTGTTTTTGTGGTGTCTTTGCAAAGAGAATCTTACAGAGTCAGCAAAGAATTTAAATCTCTTATCTTGTTTTAAACTATAACTTTGATGCTTCAAGGGTAAGTTTTAAAAGAATATTTAATTATAACTATTTCAGGAAAACCTGATGAAAATGAAGTATAAAAGATAAGGGCTTTTTTTGCATTTTATAAAGAAAACGTCCAGTTAAGATGAAGAAAAGTGCTTTCCTTTGTACATTTGATAATAAAATAACCTTTCCCTCTTTCATTAGTAAACCTTGGCAGGGTACTTTTTCTTAACACTTTTTAACCTTAAATTTTTTATGAAAAGGATTTTATAAATGTCATGGCCAGCTCGGCCCAGCTGACAGCAGGAATAATGAAAGATGGGTGCTATACAGAAGCTGCTGCATTCTGTACGGCTGGTGCATCTTTAGGATGACCTGTGGCACCTCTGCTACAGAGTTCTGGGTCTCCAAAATACAAGACAACAAAAGAAAATGTTCTTTCCAATTTAAAATCTCTCTTCAGAGCACTGACCAGTACAAATACAAAAAGGCTGGTTGGTGACCTACGGATGTGCTGCAGAGCTAATCTGTCACCAGCAGAGATGAACAAAGCAATCAGAGGGCCACAAGCAAAAAATTATATCCTCTGCTTTGTCCACAGCTGCAGACACAGCACCAGCTGTCCTTAATAGAATCAGACTGCGGGGGGAGATCACCATTTGTTTCT
Source organism: Coloeus monedula (assembly GCF_965178545.1). Lineage (NCBI taxonomy): Eukaryota > Metazoa > Chordata > Aves > Passeriformes > Corvidae > Coloeus > Coloeus monedula. The sequence continues at coordinate 16,463,816 of NC_138792.1, read as the reverse complement.
TGATGTTAGTGTCTCCTTCAACAAAAATAAACAGTAATAACACAGGCAGGAGCTTTGCTGCTGGAAAGTGTGAGGGATCTCAAGGGAGTTTGGGAATTAAGATGTCTTTAGGAGGTCTTCCTAAAACATACTGGCTCTTGAAACCTCAACAGGTTTTCAATATATGAGATCTCAAAAGAGAGGCAGAGAAATTCCTCCTAGGCATCCTGTAAAAGCCCCTTACACGAATAGGAACATTTATTCTGAGTATTAAGAAGCAGCTGTCCTTGTTGCGTTTTTTTTTTAAAACATTAATTTAACTGTTATCATGATGCATCAACAGTGTTGAATGACCCTCAGATATACAGTGACTGCTACTGCAATCAAAGAATAAAATAACACAGAGACAGAAAGAATATGAAATAATACAATTTAAAATTTTAGAAAGACTTACTTTGTTTTAACAGAATATATCAATTCTGTGCCATCTCAGGAAAACATCCTAAGAAATACTAATAAACACCAAGAATTACCAAGCAGATTAAAGGCATCCAAAGAGATATTGAAGGGTTCTGGTGTGAGTGGTGGAGGAGCTGATCGAGGGTGTTGGGTCTCCCTCTTGCAGCACAGAGCAGCTCTGCTGCTCAGAAATGGCAGTAAAGAGAAAACACTTACACAAGATTGCCAGTCTGGATGAGTGCTCTCCCTAAGGAAAAGATGTCATACAGATTCATGGACTGCACCTGATTCACTTGTGATAAATTAGATTTTTGCCTGAAAAGCAAAGGAGGAAGCCAAATGCAGAGACCTGTGGGCTGGTACACAGATGCCCAAAGAAAGCTTCATCTGGAAAACCCTCCCTGATGCCCAAAGCAGAGCAAAGCAAACTCTCAGTGTGTAGTCAGAGCAGCGAGGAAGTGAAGGTGGCTTGGCTTTTTCCACTGACAGCAGCTTAAATTAAAACTGTGCTACATTTATTACCTTTCCCATCACGTCTAATAACACGACATGATCTCAGTATTGACAATTTCCCTTTAGTGCCAACAGAATATTCTTCAAAAATGATTGGTAAACACGTTCAAAAGGAGTCCTGAGCCATGCAAACGCATTTGATGTGGGTATCTGAGTTATTTTGCCATCACTGGAGAACAAGCAGTACTACAGCTCCGATTGTTTGATCACTGCACTGGATACCACGGAGTGTAATTGATAAATGTCAGATCTGCTTTGTACATCAAGAGTTTTTACTGTGAAACATTGCTCTTTGAGCTCAGGACAAGAGTTAATTAAAAAGTTGGTACCAAAGATAACATCCTCAGCAGGGAACATCTATTGATCTCTCCAGCAGCATAAGAGACAGACTGATATGAGATCATAAAATGTGCACATGGAACAAGGCTGATTTCCACAACTTTTCCTTATCTTATAAGCTCAAGCACGGATACCGCAAAATATTGAAAGTATTAAAAGAGTGGCAAATTATCAAGAAACCACAAAAACATCAAGCCAGCGCTACTGTTTCTCCAAGTTCTACTGTCCTTTTTCAAATTCTGTATGAAATTCTCGTTTTCTTTAATATGTTTATGTCCTCTTTCCTCCTATCACTCTTAATTTCAAATAAAGATTGGAAATTTATTAAAGGCTTTGACTGCATCGTGAGGCCTGGTACTTCTTCTCACAGTTAGTCCTTGGAAACCTGATACACCATTGCATACCTGAGCTTTGCTTTATTTCCTATCCTATTCTACTGCTTAGGAACTCAAAAAGACAAGAAGAAATAACATCAAATTCTTCTCCAGACTGTGCTCTTTTATTTTCAGGAGCAATTTCTTGGCATTCTTCTACTCATTAATAATTTTTTAAAAAACTCAGAGTGTATGGATTGCTCCCTCAACACCTATATTAATGAATTTGGGAACTGGCAATTGTGTAAAAAATTCTCCTTTTTGCAGTTTTTAAAAACAAAAATCAGATGTTGGTTTCACTGCTTCTGTGATTTAAAGTTTTAAAGAGCTGCAGAACTGCTCCAGTGGGGCTCTCAAAAGAACAGGTCTCATGATTAAGATTGATCTCTCAATTTTTAAATTTTTTATAGTCCTGCAGGTTGTTCTGAACAGGAAAGCTGCTCCTGTTGTGTGGGCTCTTGCTGACCTTGCTGCTTTTTTGTTGCATTGAGGAATATCCAGGACTCCAAGCCAGCACATCCCATCCCTCCATGCCCTGTGCTGCCTGTCTGAGCTCTCCTCTCCCTCGGTTTGGGCACAGGCTCAGCTCGCTCCTGTCCAAGCCCAGGGTTCTGCTCCCACTCAACAGCCCAAGGTCCAAACCAACACAACTTCAGTTTGAAATACCCTCAGTCACACACTGCCCACGTATTTCAAGCCCTCAGACTCTTCAGCAAAGCTCAGTCTGAGAGCAGCCTTAGCCCTTAGCTTTCAGGTATTTCACAGTTCCATTTCATGGTGACTCCCCAGCTGTAAGCCACGCACGCCAAGAGCACGTGTGGGGCACAGGGCTGGCAGTTAAGGCTGGCAAAGGAAGTCCTAAAGAAGGTTATTTTTGTGACTTTCCAGAGTTATAGCAAATCCTTTTACTTTCTGAGTCCAGCAAGTAACAGCTGAAGTAACTTAAGTGAGGTGGATCTGGATTCAAGAGTAATCCATGTCCAGGGAAAGAAAATTCTGCTCTCTGTTACACTTCTGTCATTCTCCTCGTTTAAAGATACGTTGGTATCTTTTCAGGAACTGGATGAGACCTTCCATTTCCTTGCTTTCTACACTGGCCTTTCTTGGCATGCCCAGGGAGGTGCTCTGTTCTCTTCTCCAGTGCTGCCAAAACCCTACCTTTTTATAGCAAATTGCAATTATTTCAGGTGGCAGGATCTTGGAGCAGCATTGTTGCAGCTTAGTACTTACATTAATCTAAATTAAATTACCTCCCTAGCCTTCCAGATGGAAATCCTGTATTATCAAGGACTTCCTGTTGGAAATATGGTATAATTCAGAAGAAAAACCAATCCAGACCCCAGAGCATTAAACTTGTTGGGTCTATCAAGGCCATGTCAGAATGGGGAAGAAGTGATCAGCCCTGAACCTGGCTGGGGGATAAAACCAGACAAATTGGTCTTGGAACTCACTCATTGCATATTCACAGAATCAGGGTAAAAGGGATCGGCACATTTTAGGATCAAGACTGTTACCCAAGCTGACTTGACTCTTTTTCACGAGTTATTTCAAACTGAATAAAAACCCCAAGACAGAAACCATCGTATATACAAAGAAAGGGAACTGCCCTGCTCACTCCATCAAAAATAAGCAAACAAGCCCATTTTTAGAACATCCAAAACATTGAGGGGACTCTTCTGGTTTTCAGACAGGGTAAAGGAAATCCTGCAAGGGATGTGAAGAGACAAGCTGGCAGAGCAGCAAAGAGGGCTGCTTGGAGAGCAGCAAAGGATTGCAGAGGCTTCGTTGGGGGCAGTGTTTGTCTGGTTATGGCCTGGAAACCTGCCTTTCTACATAGCATGCAAACCCATTATGCTAAAAGACAAACAATCAGAATTCGTCTCATAGTTTTCTGTTTTCTCCTGTTATTACTAAAAATGATGGCGAAGTGATTTCAAAGGATTCCCACTCTGATTGCAGGTTAGATCTGCATGCTGACCTTTGCTGCATGTTTTCAATGTCATCACAGGCAAAAGACTTTTTTCAGGGCTGAATCTGTTCAAAAAAATGCCCACAAAATCCGATCTTTGTGGAGTGTGTTAGGATTTTTCCAGTCCCCCTGTCAATGCTCTCAATTAACGACCATAAATAATTCCATTTTTATTATCTTCCTTGTGCATTTTTGAATTCCCTGAGGCTTTGGTTTGAGTTCTAAGATTCTGTGTATTTACATGCGTCCCAGGGGTGTTATTTTCCAACAACCTTGCTTCAGTTTTCATTGTTATGCAGATGATGTGAAAAAACAGTTTTGGGCATTTTCTCTGATCACTCAAAAACTATTGGGGCTCACATTTTGCTTTAAAGCTCTGCCATCTACCTCCTTTTTTTTCTTTTTCCTTAAACACTGATAAAACTAAAACCATTTTGCCACTTTTCTTCAACTGACAAAGTCTTTTTCCTTCTCTCCTATTTATATTTCTTATGAATTAATATAAATTTAAAGAGCACCTTCGCCTGTGAACATTGGATTTTCTGGTTCCAGTTCACCTTTTAAGTGACCAGATAAAATACCCAGCATTGCACCATCTCAGCAACAAATTTAAACAACTCTCTGACACACTTTTGAGAATGCTGTCGCTGTTATGCCTTTGCAAGATGTCAAATTAAAGTGACTTTTACTCCTGTGTCCTGGTGGCAGAACAGACCCATGGATTACAACAGATCAGCTGCACATTTTAGCCATCCATTGATGCAGCTTCAGTGAATGCCATCAAAAATTCCATCCCTTGCTTTGACATTTCCTAATATCTGACAAGATACATGAAGAGGTCATGAAAACAGATAAATTCCATTTGTCACAGTAACCCCAGGTAATGAGGTACCCCCTCATTAAAGGTGTGATCCAACTCTATAGAGATCTCAAAATGAGATATCTTAATTCCCAAATCTTATTGTTTATATAACCAACCTTGCCAGAAAAAAGACCCCAAGCCTACACAAGCAGGCAGGACTGTCAGAGGAATGAAACAGCAACACCCACACCTGCTGTGAGGCTGCATCCTGATTTTTCACCTGCTGAAAGCTCACAGAATCCTCCACACGGATTAAAAGGTGGTTTTTTTAAGACTGATTTCATTTTAAAACCTTGACATCATATTTTGGGTAAAGACATATTGTTACTGCTCAATCACATTTACCTGATTGCAAAGTAATTGCAATGATTGCCATCCAGAGAACAATGTGGAAAATACAGCACTTTTCTCACTCCCTCTCCCTGTGCAAAACTTTTTCATCTGTCTGCCACTCAGAACGCACTAATGATAAAAGAAAAAGCTCAACATAATAATAATGAAAAAAGGAGAGGTGCGGATTGCAAAAGTACACAAAAGATAATACCCAAATGCATCTACTATGGCAAAATTCTGTACCAGAAACGATCACAAGGGGTATTTAGGGATGCAATAACGTTTTAAACACCAAGATGCAACATAAAGTGTTTCAGAGAAGTTTAATCCAGCCATAATACACAACTGGATAAAAGAACTAATTGTGCATATATAATCAATAATGTGATGTGTGCCAGTTTTATAGGACGTATAAAATCTTTATGTTTTCTTCCAAAGTCTCACTTTAAAAAAAAAACCAAACCACTCTTTTGCTAAGCTTACCAAAATGGTCATTAAACATCTAAATTTAGAAAGATGTTGTATTTTACATAATGTAAAACAATTACTGAATTACTCCATTTTTCAGAACTTTCTCCCCACATAATTGGATCCAACATTATTATAAAATGTTTTTTGCAATTAAACTTACTGCAACAAAGTGATAATTTGCAAAGGCTGACAAAAATGCACAAGCATTTTTCATTTGCCCCTCAATTGCATTCATTACACCAGTTCCAGCCAGCACCTGGGAAAACCTTTGAACTGTCCACATCTCAGACATACATCAATATTTATATAAATATTTATATAAATACATAAATTATTACAAAGCAATGGTAATTATTTAAGATTCTCTTTTACAGGACCTCTGCCCCCAAAAGCACACCCACAGAGTCCTAGAGGAGACAAAGTACAGGATGAAAGGCTGCTACGTTCCCCTGGAGCCTGGCAGTGCTGCCCTGCACGCTCCGGCCTTCTGAGATGAAGAATTCCCTTAGCAGGTTCCAGCTCTGCTGCTGCAGGATACAGGTCAAACAAGCCAAAGGCCATGGGATTCACAAGTCCCACTCCTAACAGGGACAGTGCCCATCTTCCTTCTCTTCAGGACCCCACTGGTGCCTCATAATTCCCTGGGAGATCAGGGATCCTGTTATCATGTTGCTCAGAAAGGGAAGATTAAAGAAAATGTACCTGCCCTGATATACAGGACAGGAGACCCAGTGGGTCCCTCTTGACTCATAGCAGTGGATAATTTTGTGATCCTCCCAAGAAACCCAAATCAGAGACACGACTGAATAGTCTCAGTGTTCATCTGAGGACCTGCTGGCCCCAGCTCTCCCCTACTAAGGATATGCCTGTGTTAAACTAATCATGGTTTTGGAACGGCCCTGAGTAAGAAAAAACCCCAAACATTCACAGTGATCTGGTAAAAGGGCTTGGAGGATTTAAGAACCAGGGCAATTTTTGTCACTTCTTTTTGATTTCTGTAGCTAACAGTTCATGTCATGTGTCTGCTGGACAAGAGTGAAGCCCAGCACACAAACAGGCAAAGAACACCAGTGCACCACAAACTCTGCTGTGAAGAGAGCCACTTGAAGGCTCTCTTCAAGTGTGAAGGCTCTCTGTGAAGAGGCTGACTTGCTGACAACCTCTGACACCAGTAGTAATAATACTTATGAACAATAAGAAATCATAAAAATATTAATAACAGTAACAATAACAATAGAAATACCTATGACAATGTTCGTAGTGGCTGTCAGTTAAGCAACTTTAAGCTTTAATACCTCTTGGTATCAGTCTGCCATAAATAGCTTGAATAGAAGGGTGACCCTTACACGTGGAAAAGAAAGGAGAGCTCAGCATCATTTCAGATTGGACACAACCACTTCACTTCTCTAAACTGAAGGGCAAAAAAATAAAAGAAAAGGCTCTAATTAGAGGTTCTGCTTTGGTGGTAAGGACAGCTAAGCATGGGAACAGATGGGCTCTGGAATCCCTGGGATCTCCATCTCAGGCTTGAGAGCTGACAGGCAAACATCCAGGCTTTTAATTGTCAGCAAACCCCAAAGCAGTTTGGCCAAGGCCATGTCTGGTGCTGCCACAAAATGGGCATGGTTTAGGGGATTGCAAGGACTCAGAGTCATTCACAACTGGTAATACCATTCATGCAATCCTGTTTCTAGACCAGGAGAGTTTGGACATCTGGAGCTAAGCCATGAAGTACCATCTCATCTCAGGGCCAGACTCAGAGCCTGGATTATTTCATATATTAATACAAATGCAGTTTCTAAAGTCCTTCACAGCCTGGTTTTCCAACAGTTCTGTGTATGTTTAACGCTGTTCACCAAGATGCAGCCATAAAGCAACATTACAAAGAAATCTATCGCATGAATTTTGAGAAAAAATTATTCAGTTGCTCAAAAGAGCAGAAATTTTTAGAGGTAATTAGGCAGAACAAGTAGCAGAGTAACTTATTTCACCTTTAGGTCACCAATTTTAAACCTGGCTCAGCTCAGTGGTCACTAGAACTCATCTTCTGAAGGGTAAGCAAGACAAAGCATGAGGCTTTGTCAACAGCTTCTCATGGAGAAACTTCAGCACCACTGGGCTTGCTGTTCTATGGGCAGGGTAGAATAAAATCATTCAGGTTGAAATTACCATTTTCCCTTGGATTGTGAGGGCTTCATTTTGTTCCTCATCCCTGTCTTATATCTTGGACTGTGAAAGAACAGCAGCACAGAAGAGCAAAAACTTGGCAAGTGATTCAGCCAAGAAGATCTAAAGACGGGAAGAGTCAAGAGAAACAGTGCAAAATTGTTTGGGCTTGAAAAGAGTTAATATTGTGAAGTAGGATTTATTTGTAAAAATATCTTGTTTTCTCCTAAATTTCTTCCTTCCTCCCTAAATAATTCAACCAAAGTTCCTGTTGCTGCTTGTTCAGAGTCGAAGTACATTACACAATTTCCTTCTCTGTATGTTGAGGTTTTGTAAATATATGAGTAAATATACTTCTAAATGGAAAGTATTAACAACAGATGAAACCCACATCTCATATTGATGGTACCATGTGAGCCTAATATTGTAAATTAAATAATGGGAGCAGCAGAACACAGAATCTAACAGAGGCTCTTTAAAATCTGGATTTTTATTCATTTAATGGTTTGTTCATTGTGCCTCCAGATATGGACAAATTATGCCACCAAACCTAATAATGTGAAAAACTGTCATTGTTTGAGAAGTTTAGTTTAAAACAGAGAAGACAAAATTCAAGATTTATGCTGTCCTTTGAGGGGGCCTGTGAGCTACATAATATCACTGAGGCAGTGTCACAGTGTCTTTTCCTTCCAACATCCTAAGTGACTGGCTGAGAGAAGGGCACTGGAATTAAATCCCCTTGTTTTTTTCAGCTGGGCCAGGCTGTCACGTCATGGCAGAGTAACTCTGAGTGAACCATGAGCATATTTCCTGCTGCTGTGAATAGCAACATGGCAGCAACTCGTTTATTCTGAGTTGAACCCTTTAAAGGCTTATAGAGGAATAAGCTGGGTCTGCCTGACTGTCCTGGGACTCCTGAGGCTCCTACCCTGAGGTACAAAGCACAGCAGGTTTCTGCAGAGTGGGAGGATAAGAAGGCACCAAGAACAAGGGCAGCTGTTTAAAAAGCAGCCTCGGGCAAAAGTCCTGCAGTGAGAGAGACAGAGATGCCAGGAGCCCAAAACATTATCCCTAGGATAGCATAGGGAAAGGCAGAATTTCCCATTAAATCACAGTTAGAAACACTGCTTTTGCTACTGGCTTTTTCCTGGAAGGAAATGGCACAGTTAGTACCCTTTGTTTGGGACAATAATCAATCCTGTGTGAGTGTGCCCAGTAGAGAGCACATTCTAGTTTAAGTTCCCAAGTGTCCTGGCCAGTCAGCCTCCTGTGATGGTCCTAACTGTGGGGCTGAACTCCTCCAGAGGACTGCGAGTCCTGGAATCCCTCTCAGCTATCCCTTCACAGACAAATATTTAACAAGAGCACAAAATTCCACCTTGAACAGAGATTAGTGATGCCCAGAGTTTCCATCCAAGGGGGACCAAAGGTGAGAGGGGAACAGAAGCTGGACAGATGCACGACAATGCAGATTCCATGCAAATTATAAATCCAATATTTCCTGCAATGAGTACCTGACAGGCAAACCTCTCCTCTGTTTTCAGCTACAGCATGGATCGTGTGCTCTATTCCAGCCAGAAACCTGCACGTTCCTTGTCTTGGAATCACACTCAATACATACAGCTGAAACTGAATGTCACATTCCTCAGGAGATTATTTTCTTTCATATACAACCTCACTTAGTTCACATTTATAATATCTCCATCTTGATTTCCAGTTATTAAGAAAAATAAAAGCGGCAAGTATTATACTCTACAATAGTGCCAGAGACCACCACGGCCTCCAGATACTCTTGATATTACTTGTATACTTTAAAAGAAAAGGCTATCTAGGCTTAACAAGAGGAAGATGTCTTACAGATTTTTTGATGTATTTCCACCTATTCAAACACTCCGAGTTCACAGAGTCAGCCAGGAGCAGCATGGCAACGAGCATTAGAGAAGATATTTATTTTTTCTGTCAAGATCACAGAAAGGGACAATGTTCCATTATCAACATATTGCTAAGTCTGCATTACCAAATGCATGAGGACATCAAATATTTCTTTTCTATGGGATTATCTGTATTTTCTTTATAGACAAATCCCTACTGTATCAAGTTTTGTGCTCTCCAGCAGGCTGCAGTTCACCTTTCACACAAACATAGCAAGATATATTTAATCTTCTTGTTCTCCTCAGAATCAAGAAACAGTACAAACCTTTACACACTGCATTGTTTAAGCTGTACCCAAATAAAGACTAAATTTTTACTCCTGCTAATATAACATGTTATTTTATTTCCATTCACTTCATAAAAGTTTTTGGGGTTGTTACATCAGTTTGAGATTCTGGCTGGAATAATGTGAAGGCTTCTTCATAATGCAGAATGCAAACTGATCGACTGTCAGCTGGAGTTACCGAGCTGCTGGATACGAACAAGGCTTTGTTCTCCAAAAAAGTCTTCAGTAACAGTCTTAGGCTCCAGCAAACACTTCAGATCTGTGCAGCCAGCACAGTCTTTAGGGAGAGGAGTTAAACCATAGGAGGCAAAAGGTCTGATGTATTATTTATGAACTACACCAAGCACAAAGGAGAACACTAAATTCCTGTCACCTGCAAACGGACTGGATGACTGCCCTGGGTAATCTAACAGAGAAGGACAGAGAAGAGTATTCATCATTTCAAACTGGTGAATTTAGGCTGTAATAGAACTGGGCAGAGCAAGGCAAGACTGGAGCCAGGCACTGAGAGAGGTCCTGCACAGCTCCTTGCTCCGACACAAGCTCCCGACCTCTCACACCTTCCCAGCATCCCTTCCAGCAAACTGCTGCTCACACTGAGCCATGTAAAACAATGCTGCAATTCTGGAAATTAAACTAAACTACAATGGGACTAAATTCATTTGCTGTTGTGTGTCTCTTTTGAACAAGAATTTGACAATAGCTTTTCAGAAATAAAGAGCCGGAACACCACCCACCCATTTTGTAGCCTGTGCTGAAAGGAAACAGAGCAAAACAATAATAAAAAAATCCATCCAAACAAACAAAACAAGCAAACAAACTAACAAATGGGAAACCCAGCATAATTAAGAGAATGGAAAGCTCTCTTATATCCCAGTGTTCTGAAATCAGAGATTGCCTTTGCAGATTTGATGGGCTGTTCTTGATATCACTCACCTCGTTACTGAGGCTAAATTACTGCCCTACGGTACAGCAAAACTGTACCTGCTATCCATTCCAGAGCCACAAACCAGGCCTTAGCCTAACCTAAAACCAAAAATATTACACTGAGAGTGCTTAATCTGCATCCTATCACTGGCTTTTCTTCTGGTACATTCACAAGAGCTTGGCAAGTAATTGCAAACTCCCTTAGAAGCAAATTACACCTCCACAGAGACATTGTCTTTTGCCTTCCATTATCTTTTTCTTTGTCATCTTTCTCTCACAGCAGGTTTTGCAGGCAGAAGCATGTACTCAGGAAGTTTGTTTCCTAAGTCTAAATACTTTAAGAAAAAAAAAAAAAAAAAATTAAGTGTAAAATCCAGATGGCACAGATGTCAATGCCAGAATCCCAATGCTTTCAATAGTTCTTTGTTCAAGGTCTTTTTCATACTCTTTTTCATATCTTTTCATGAATTAATGTAATGTCACGTTGCAGTGCTTCATCTTCAAAAGATTGTCCTTCCATTCAAAGGATAATGTGCAAAACTTGCAAATGACTGTAGGCAAAACTGTGGGGATTTTGGCATCTCCCAGATCTTTGACATTGCACTGAGGTGGCAATGACACCGGGGTAAAGGTTACACCACGGGGAGCAGCAGGGGATGGTTCTAGCTGCAAATACAGAAAGGTTTTTTGCTTTTTTTCCTTCATTGATCTAAAATATGACACACAGAGCTTGTGCTTTTTGACAGTTTATGAACTTTCACCTTAGCATCATATCATAGAGTATCAAAAGCCAAAGGCCACTGTTATTTTTGTCATACTAAATTAAGATTTTGGATTAATCGAGAACTAGAAAAAAGTGCTATGAAGGTTCAGTTTCCTAAATACCAGTTGAATGTAAAACTCAACGTTTGTAGGGAAATTTTGAGGATTTTAAAACCCACATTTTTCAAAACACTGCTCCCTTTAAATTTGAGTCTTCATTCTAGGTTTTCTGCTAGTGCTATGCATTTTCATTCTATCTATTAAATTATATTTACTATAATTACTATTCCTATAGTTTTTCATAGCATATCACTTTCTTGCCATCACAACAGAATTTAATAGCAGTTTTTATTAACTTGTTTATGATAGTGTTCATTAAAGATTTAAACGAGCATTCTAAAATCACAATAAAATGTACAGAAAACTTAGAAACAATTATAGCACTCCCCAAAAGATTACCAGCGACTATGCTCTTTACAGAAAACAATTCTTTAAAAACACAAAGCACACAGCATTAACATACTGCCTGTGTCATGTCTTAATAAAAGCTAACTTAAACTGATATATTGAAAGAAAGTCACTCTGATAATATGAGTTCAGCCAAGCTCAGATATATTTCTACTCAAGTTAAATATTCATCATGCCCCTCACTCCAAATAAATGCATGGAAATAGGATTCTCAGAGCCACAGTAGGTTTTACACTAAAAGAAATACTTTTACACTGAAGTGACTGAAACACTTCTCATTAAAGTGCTCCTTGTGTCATTCACAGGGCACAGCACCTTCAGCTGACCTGCTGCATCCCACACAGAATTGAGCAGACAATAATAATGATGTTAATCAATGTGGGGTAGCAAAATCTCACACCCATAAATTCCCCTACAATCTGTGACAGGATCACTGCATTCTTTGTGGGAATATTCCCAACAAGAGAAGCAGACTCGTGCTATGTCTACAGACCAGATACAAAAATAATAAATAATTACAAGTGGTGTGCCAGTGGCCATCTTCAGGGAGAGAGAGGAGGGAGAAAAAGAGCTACATCTTTTATTTAAGTTCTCTCATTAATGTGTCTGCCTTTTTATTTTCTAAGGGTTGTCTCCTGAACTTTCCTTAGAAAACCCACAGGCTACACCCTGACACTGATTTATAAGCAGAGTCTCCAGTGAAAGCAGAGAGGAACTTGGTTTATAAATGTATGGTTCAGTATCATCAAAAATTCAGAAAAAGCTTCTGAATTTTCCAAAAACATTGGACAATCTCATCCAGACAAGGTTCACTTTTGTAGCAGGAAATGTGCCCAGCACATTAAAGGACTGAAGAGATCTTTAAACCTTTTCCTCACACATTTCTGAGACCTGCAGTAAAACAGATTTTGTGAGTACTTTGATTAACTCTACTTCTTATCAATTTCACACAAAGCTGCACATGGATGAGCTACTCTTGTAGCCAGGGGGCTGGGGGAACTCACAGTCACACCAGAAGGTCCCATTCCTTTCTGCTTCCAGTTCCAAAACTCAGAACAGGAGGGCAAAGGAAGCCTCAGAGTCAGCAGAGAAGCTGCTCAGCTATAGGTGGTGCTGGGTCTTATACATGTAGGGGGAAAAGGACAGGGAGGTCAGTCAAAAACACAACAAAGAGATGGAACCACAAACACCTGAAGTGTAAAACCCTGCTGAGTGAATTCCAGCTGAAAAAAATGCAGGTGAAATCCTCTTGATTGCATTATAGGGTCATATAGGAAGAATTAACTAATTAATTCATTTCTGCAAAATCAAATAGTTCATTCAAACACTGTTTAATAAATAAATTGTCCTGTCAGCCAACATTTACATTTTGTCTTAGCTGCTAATCCAATCAATCAATAAATACAAAATTCTTTAAACTTGATAAAATGTGTTTTAAAAAACACACAAAAAAATCAAACCCAATTTTTAACTAGAATTAAATCAGGTTTTGAATAGCAAGCAGTAACCTTTGAGATTTTACAATTCATAAGGTCCAGACGAAATGCTGATTTCCAGAAGAAAGGAGAATAGAATAGATAATCTGAAAACAAGAGACTTGGCATCCACTGAATGCCCTGGGTACCATTTAAATCTGTGCTGAATTCTGTGCATTGCAGCACATTGCTGTGCTCAGTAGGGAGGAAAACTAATTTCAGGCCTCATCTGGGACCACTGCAACCTGGGGTTTCACTACAAGTCCTGGGGAAGAAAGGGCATCCATCACACCTGCGCCTCACCCGAAACTTCGAGCTTGAAACTTCCTCCTGACGCTGAAAATAGAGATAAATCTGGGAACAAGAAGAAGAGGCAGAAAAGGGAAGAAAAAACAGCCTTCAATATTCTATAGTGTGGAAAAAGCAACTATATAAATCAAAAGGCTGACTTATCAGTATAGAGATTTTTAATAGAAAAAGTATCAAGGGGAGCTCACCATATGGATCAAAGTGCTCTCCACATATGTTACTTTTTTTCATTTGAAAAGTAACATATGTGAGGAGATGCAGAAGAAGTCCTTTCTGAAGATCTCATCTGGCTTATTTTTAATTGGAATTATATTAGATTTTCTATCTAACTTAATAGCAAATGACAGTCGTTGCTTCACTAACTATTCCTGTCAGCTATAGACTGATAGATTTGGATTCTATTTTCTTGAATATGAAAGCTGGACTCATGAGTAGCTAAAATAACTGCAAAGAAAGGAGACTGAAGACTACACAGCATGAAACACATAGAAGCCATGGAATATTGTGTATTTATATAATTATAATTTTACTGGGCCTTTAGATTCAAAGGACTTCAGGACTTCAGCAAGGCCATGAGATGTATAATCAAAGATACCCATTTAGAAAGTCACAGCTGCACATCTTCAAGCACAGTAGCTTTTAGATATTTTTTGAGAATGCTCTGAATTGACCGAAAGCTTATTGCTAATGAATCTCCCAGCAGAGCCTTCCAGCTTCCAGACCTGCAAGTCAGTGCTTTGTCATCCTGTGAGAAACTGGAAGCATTACCTACACATCAGCTTCTGCCTTTGTTTCACTCACATGTGCAGAAGTTTATTCTCTTTATTGACAAGATGGTGGTCAGTCAAAGGTTGGACTCGAAGATCTCAGAGGCCTTTTCCAACCTAAAGGATTCTGGGATAAACCAACAGTTTTCATTTACAAGTGCATAATCCAGTAGTTTCTGCAAACAGACGAGAGCTCTTCAGATCAAATTACACCCAAGATTTTACTGCTACTGCTAACTAATCAGCCTGACAAAGTTCTATCGGGAGCTGCATGGCTCGTCCATCTCAGGATATCATGGGCATCTTTAAAAGACGTGGGGGCTCATGAGACAGTTATTACTCAGGTAGGTAGCTGCAAAAATCTGTCTTAAGCCATAATTTACTTTGTTTTCTGAAGAAAAAGCAGGATTCACGTTTAAAAGAAACAAAAGACATCAGCATGATGATATATGGTACTTCAGAAAGGTCCTAAGTCAGGTGCTGAGCTGAAACCTTAACTAGGCTAAGAGTGATGCCAAGTCACTGCACAACGAGTGGCTGGTTTCTGTGAGTCAGTGTCTGGGCCAGCTCAGTCCCATTAATGTTTTACTCCATTATCTGAGAGCTGACATCTTTTCAGTAATTACTGCAGATGATACCACCTCTAGTGTAATTAAAGAACGATTATTTAGAGTGAAGTGAGCCAAGATCATCCCCATCCTCTGTTTAGGCCAAAGCCAAAGAAGGCCTTGTCAAATAAAATGGATGTTTTGCATTAGGGAGGAAAAAAAGGGTGATGTAAAGAGTCAAGTAATTTGATGGGCAACGCTGCAGTGGAATTAATTCAATATGTTCAATAGGGCCAGTTCCATGTGCAGTAATATTGGACAGATGGGTATGATGGCTCTGTACTTCCCCTGCCTTTGCATTAGTGATTCAGGACTTACAAAGCAAACCTCAGACAGTTCCTGGCTGGCTGCCCAGCCAGAGAAAGGCTGGAAGCAAAACACATTAAATGCTCCTGCAAATCTACATCCTCTGCAACCCTTCTGCAATGAGCCTCTTTCAAAATGACCCCTTGGACACCAACCAGAAAAATAATCATCATCGTAACACCGGCCTATAAACTTCTGGGATTAACGGTTAAATAATAATGAAGGAGAACTGAAAGGAACAATCCACTTTGTGTGAATACTAATGAGAGAGGGTTGGATGCATCCTTTGTTTTTGATGGTAACTAGGTGGAGGGACTAATTACAACTCTTACTCAAAGCATAAATTACATGTTTTAAGGAATTGCTGAAGAGAAGAATGGAGTTAATAAATGCATTCTATCAGACACAGCAAGGTAAGAGATCACAGCTGATCAGCACATACATTTCCTAACCCGTCTGGGTCAGTGTTTACACAGCAAAGGCCACCTTTGGTCAGTTGGCACTAACAAGATTTCCCATCAGGAGATGATGAAAAGACAGGTATTCCCAGATTTATCGGGAAATAAATTTAGCTCCTTGGACAGTGCAGACACCTTTCAGGTACTTGCACATGGTTCCTATAAAAGCCATCCCCAAAAGATGGGCAGGTTCCCTCACTCTGAAGACAAACATGTCATTATGAACATTTACAAAACAGAAGTAAGAAGAAATACGATATTATCTGGAACCCTGGATGCTGGTGGCCTTGCTAGAATAGTTGGATGTCCACTGAATCACTGGGCTTAAATAACTTGTATTTAGAGCCTGTTTTATTCAGCTATCCTTAATTTCAAGAGATAAACAACAGATGAGAAATGCTGTTGACATTTGACCATATCATTTTTGAGTTTGTTAAATTCCAGACTAGTTTACTAATTTTAGGGGATTAATTTTTGTCTTCTAGCCTCGTGTGAGGAAAGACACTGTGAAAGACAGTGTGATATTAAACTATCAAAGCTGTCTCTTTCTTGCAGCAAAATATTGAAAACGTAGGCTTTGCTTTGCAATTAAGATTTCTGAACTGAAGGTTGGGCTTCTGCTCTAGTGATGTGAAAGAAAGTATTTTAGAAGTTGAGGAAAAAGCTTGAAATTACTTAAAGAATTTGCAGATAACAAAGACAGAAGGTAATGCAGTGAAAAGAAAAAATATTGACATTGAATAACAGTTCTGAACGGGAAGGAGGAGGTGGCTGATTATCAGCAGCCTTTCCTGACTTCCTGAGAGACATCCTCCTTTCACCAGCACGACAAGCACAATTCCAGCACTGAGAAAGCCCTGAGATTTGAGGCTGACAATCCACAAAAAGCTTTTCTGGAATGAAAATGGAGCGACCACATCTGTCCACTTACCAAACAGAGATAAAGGCACGGAGGAACATTGAAATGTCCTCTGTGAATAGAACTCTCAGAGCTGGGAGCTGAACACAGCCTCCCCTGCTCTCCTCAAACCACAGCATAACCATCCCCAGAAGTTTTTCCTGGTGCCAGGACTCATGGAGCAGCTTCCCCCAGGTAAATCCCTGCAGCAGGAATGGCAGAGCAGCATACCCAATGGCCTTCCAGCCCTGTGGCTGGAGCAGGCACAGAGAGGATGCTCCTCTCTCTCTCAGCCTGAGGAAAGAACAGAACCAGTGCAACCTCTCACATCATTTTAATCTCTGTTTTTTCATGATGAGAATGAGAGGCATCTTTTATCTGAAGTTTATTCTGCTTCCTTTGCCTCAGGAATGGGCATCAGATCAAGCAAAAGCATAGAAGAGCCTCTAGACTACAGAACCCCGTGAGGCAGGGCCTTTTATTGTGCCAATCCTACAAACAAGCACAGAATAGCTAAACTGAAGGCAACTCTAGACTGTATGCAGAGCTAGGATCATTAATTCCCAAAATTGGCCTGTAACTGTGTGTGTTCTGTCTGGGTGATGTTGTAGACCTTGAATGTGTCCTTCAAACTGCATAACACAAAAACTGGGCCACATATACTACCAAAAATCTGAGTTTAAATCGGGACAGCCTATAGACGGTCACCACTTGCAGAATATATTTTTTCTTAAATAACATTTATCTATCGCTGCTGCTTCCAGTGAGTAAACAACAGAGCACAGAAGGCAAATGAGACTCTGCATGAGGAGCAGACAAGAGTCAAAGCAAGCAGTGCATTTTGTCTTACAGCCAAACACGGGAGATATTTTGTAGAGAATGTCTCAGAGCAGCACTTGCAGCCATCCAGGATCCCACGTGTGTGCTCCACTTAAGGCAGATCAAAGCCTGGTGTCAAAGTTCTCTGCACAATACACGTACACAGAACAGCATCCTGAGAAATAACACCCAATACATGTTGCTCTTGTATTTAATATGATTTTAGTACATGATTTACATTTGTTTATTTAAAGAAACATCCTCTATCTGATTTGTAACAGCACTCAGCAGCTCTCAGAGAACAAGGAAAAAATGTATGACCTCAGACAAGAAATAAACATTTGCAATATTTTAAGGAAATAATGTCTTAGGGTGCCCCTGTGTACTATCCTGCACAGGAAATTAATTTGGATATCATTAGCAGTCAGATATCATTAAAGACAAGAATTACAGATATCATTAAAGACAAGTATGGAAATGAAGCCATGTCATTTCGGACATGTGTCTACTTGTTCTCATAAAGGTGTGATTCAAATACAGAACCAAAAGCTAGACTTTAGGGAATCTAGAATCCTGATCATTTTTGCCATTTCCATTCCCAAAATTAACATGATAAACAAAATGCAGCAGATATTCTCTATTTTAAGTGGAATGTCAAATTTTTATGTTGTTAAAATTGATAAATTTAAAATGTTTCATTGTAATTATAGATTAACTTTGAACCATCAGAATCAAACGAAGCAAATTACAAGATCCTGTATGATAACACCTATACTTCTAACACCTATACTGAATGAAGCAAAATCTCACACATATCCTTCAAAGCTCTCAAGATGTGCAAGTTCTCCAGCCCTAAATATGGCACTGGTACAAGGATCACACAGCTTCATCTGGAGCTGTTCACTTCATGATTATTTTTTTCTAGACAAAATAAAAATATATCCCCAATATCCCCCATGATTATTATGGAAATGACTGACATGAACAATTATTCACTGGGAATACTGCTGGGGGAGGATTTGTAATAGAATTATTATCATCATTTCACACAGTGAGACCCCATGTGGATAAGGGACTCAGCTACCCAAGCCCTACAGAAGACCCTGCAGCTGCAAACAGGTTGTTCATGGATGTGTTTCTCCACCTGATACAAAGACCCTTCAACAGCTGCTTTCCCTGTTTCACTGAGACATCAGGAAATATCTGCCTGCACATCTGGAACAGAACACCATGGGCAATAATTTTGGGAGTGGTGGACTTCGGGAAGGCCTTTGTCCCACTTTGTTCCAATTTGTCCCCATCCTAGCTACCTACAACAGGTGACAAAGACCTCCACAGGGCACTCCAGCACATCCAGGCATCTCTCTGAGGAGCTCTTTTGCTATTTTGCAGTCAGTTAACTGATTAGTAGCACAAAATTTGAGAAGCATTTCTTCTTAATAAGGATGGCATTTTAATGTTCTGAGGTTTCAATTTCATCCAATTTCCAATTAAAAGTCCCATCCCAACTTGGCTAAATCCTGACCTAGAGTTTTGTAGGGATTCACACTACAAAGTTTGTTTACAGCTTACTTTTAAGGTTATGAAACCCTTAAAACAGTAGCATTTTAAATATGAACCTTCAACATCAATATCATCCTCCACAACAAATTTCTGCCTTATATAAAGTGAAAAGTGGATATTACCTTAGGCTGTTCTTCTTATTTAATTTCATATAGGGCTACGCCCTAGAGAAAGTTCCTTTTCTGAAATGTCAGAAAAAGAATAGGATAAGGGGATGACTTATTTTCTACCTGATGCCATCTGATTCTGGATTTAAATGAGCAAAACCTCAGGAGACTAGTATTTTTCCTAGAGAATCATATGGTGCTTCCAATGAGGAAACATTTACAGGTGCAATGCAGTTAGAAAGGACGGATGTTAAATGCTAGTGTCATCAGAACTGCTTGGATCTGTTCAAACACTTGTGCAGGTCTAAAATCATTATTCCTCTTTTTTGATCTTCACATTCTATAGGAGGAAGTTGATACAGTAAGCAACCAAAAAATGCTTTAATATATAGCAACAAAAGCATAGCTCTGGCTTGGAAAAATAACTTCAAACCTAAATCGGAATCAATGCAATCAATACAAATAAAACCACAACTGGCTCACCGTAATTTCACACCAGCTCAGGACTGTGGAAGGGGTCACCTGGAGCCAGCAGGGAGGGAAATGGCCCCTGGGGCTGGCTCTGTCCCTGTCAGTGTTCAAAGCTCAGCTCTAGGAAGGCCCTGCCTGTGCAGCACCTTCTCCAGAGCATGTCCTGGTGGAAGGGGCAGAGCTGCAGGGTTGGCAGAGCAGATGGATCAGTCGATGGGGCTGGAAGGCTCCTGGCTTGGAGAGAGTGGCTGGGTGAAAGCCCTCTCTCAATGCAGAAACCTCCCCCAAAGCAGGAGACACAACATATGCCAGGTGTCACTAACTCTTACTCATACAGCTCTGTTATATCTACATTCCACTAAGGTAAATAGTAAATAATAAATACAAGGTATTTGTAAGGAGCTGAATTGCTGTGGTAGTTGGATACTTTTCAGAGGAAAATGAAATTGAGCTTATGTAAGAACACGAGTGCATTTTGCAGCCACTTGGCATCACCGAGGCGCTTTCAGAGAGGAATTATGTGCTGTCTCATGTATTAGCAGCATAATTACCAGATCAGCCTTGATTCCAGTAAGATATTCTTATGTAAAAAGGATAAAGCTGGGAGCTTCTCATGCCCCAGGATGTGGTTATGTTGCTATCCCCCTTGGCTGGGAGAGTTTCACATCCCCAGAGCTGCAGCCTGTCAGGGGAACAAGACGTGTCAGGAGAGGCAAAGCTGCTGCCTCCCATTGCTGTGGCACATTTGCTGTAAATGGTAATTTAATAAGTGCTTCCCTGATTACTCACTCAACAGAAATACCAACTGTGATTGTGGAATGCTCCAGCATTTCACCCTCAGCCTGATAATCAACTCCACACTTTGCATGTTTCTTAAACGCAAGCTGAAGGAAGCAATAGATTTCCATTTCAATGAAAAGCAAAATCCTTTAACTGCAAACCAGCTGCAGTGAGTGAGAAAGAAATGCAAAGTTTTTTGTTTCCCATTGGAAACTCTCTGCTATCCACAACAGTGGTCTTATTCCTCCTAGATTTAAAATTCTATTATAGCAACCAACCATAAATACACCTCACAAGAAGCTTCGGAGCAGCTTCAAATATGTATTTTATTTTTTCCCAGTTGTGCACCTCTTCCAACTATTAAATATTAAAATCTTACTTTGGCACTCAGGTCAGTTTAAGAAATCAAAAAAAAAAACTCCATGGAAAGTATCCTGGTGTTTTTTTCTAGTAAAGCAAAAGTTTAATATGAGAACTGAAAAGGAGGCAAGGGGTCAGGACCATAAAGATTTTATTTGAATAGTGTTTCAGTTTGTTTACTGACAGCTTGTTTATCAGCCTACAGCGTTTTGGATGCACCTCTGTATGCTGTGGAACTCTAAAAAAAAAAAATAAATCACAGCATATAGGTAGGAAGGGCACTGCAATAACAAAATTTAGTGATACCAATGATAGACTTAACCTGAATATCAACATCTGATATCAGCCAGCGACTGACCCTGGGAAGTATTATGTTTGTTTTACACCAGGGCACATAAGCCCAAGCAAAGTCACTGTGACAAAGCTCTGCAGCTGCTGGACTGGATTAACCCAGAGCCTGAGGTGAGCAGAACATGGATCTGTCTCCACTCTTTATTCCAATACGCCCTACCTGGGTACACAGGGGGGATCTGGACTCTGCTAAGAGGATCTACATTAGAACGTTCAAAATTGTGCCAATTTCCCTGTAAAACTTTTTAAATATAATTCTGTACCACTAAAAATGAACTTTCAACACTCAGTGCAAATTTCTGTTTGGTTTATGCACAATAACAAGACAAAGTTAAAAGTTACAAAACAGTGACCAGTTATCACTATTTTTCAACATTTTTAAACTTCTTTCTACCTTCCTTTAGTCACTCTGAAATATTTTTTGTAATTAGTTACATGACCATAGCAGTGAAATGAAGGTTACTAAACAGAACTTTTTTTGGTTTTTTTGGAGACGGGGGGTTTGGTCATTTTCAAGGTTTGTATTAACACCATTTCAAACAAAACCTCACAGTTTCAGTGTCCTCTATGAGCTCCAATACAAACACAAGCGGCATGACTTCCTTTTGGAATGTATTTGCTGTACACAATCCGGATTGATATCAACTTCAAAAAATAAATCAATGGAAAAACTTCAAAGGGGCCCTGTGTCAGATATAATTAAAATTATGCTACTTCAGAGCTAGAACTGCCTTCTGTATTTCACTAATATTCCAAATATCAGACTGCACATATAAGCTAATTGAATAAGAACCTATTCAGTAAAAAGAGTCTCTCAATTTAATTATTTTTAAAATCAGAAGTTGTTTTCAAGTGAAACAGGTTGATCAAGAAGCTGTGTCAAGGTATTTTCAACATTGCTGTTTAACAGCAAATGCCTAAATACACTGCTCTGAACAGATAAAGACTTCTGTAAAACTTTGACTTTTTAATTCAAAATTTAACCTCTTGCAAATCAAAGCACTTCATTACAATTCAATTTAGCATTAACCTCTCTTGACAAGCAGTCAGAGGGTCTTGTAAGAGCTGTAATTTATTTGCCTTCTCCTCCTGCTCCAAACGGGTTCTTTGGCCTTGGTAATGAACTGTGGTGATGCTCTGACCCCCGGGGCTTCACTTCAACAACAACAGCACCAAAACCAGCAGCACATCCCGGGAATTCAGCTGGGAACAAGGTCCAACGCAGAGAAGTCGAAGGAAGAAGAAAGATTGTGCCTAAACCCAAGAACTGAGGGCCCATTAGAAAAGCTATCTACTCCCATTAGGCTCAGGCACTGCAAATAACAGCAGAACAGTGAAAGACACATTCAGATTATTAAACCCCAAATTGCTGAGTGATTCAGAACAAAGGAAATGTTCTGTGCAAAAAGTGAACTGCAAATAGTCTAGTGCTTAGCTAGCCAGAAGAGAAAAAAAATTCTGATTATATTTTAAGCAAGTCTTAACAAAGAGAAAGAAACGGTCAAAAATATACAAATTATCTGAAAGCAATTAAAACCACTAAGAATTGAATCTTACTGAGGTATTTTAATTTTATTCGCAGTTGTACACCTGTAAAGATGTGGTAGAAGTAAGAGAACAAGCTATAATTCTAAAAAGTTCATAAATGATATCTAATTATAGCAAATCCAATAACAACAAAGCCTAATCCAATTGAATGAGTGAAATAGACATATTTATCATCCAGTCCACCAGGAGCTTCATTAAACAGCGTGGCACAGACAAAATATAAATGAGTTCTTTCCTGAATAAAGGTGTTTCTCACTGACCGTCTCACCTGTGATGATTGCCTTCCATTTCCAATTAACTTCAATAAGAAAAGATTCTAAACTGAGCTTGTTAAAGTGCTAAAAATAGCTGCAGGTACACAGAACCCCATCCATGGGTAACTGTTTACAGTCACTCACATTCTGCTGGATTACAGCAGATCTGGTGGTACAAGACAGATTTTAGGGAGACATCCTGCATGAAAGATCCACATCTAATAAAACCTAATTCCAAACTGAATAATGGAATAGCTGATATGGACCCAGAGGAGTATGAATTTTAGGGAAATATAATTGATCCTGCATTCTTTAAGCAAATACAAAGAATAAGGCAAAATAAAGAAGGCATGAGATAAGTTGAATAAAGGTAACTAATTAAAGAGTCTTCAACCATAGTTGTAGAAGTAGAATTGTCACCATTTGCTTAATTGGAAAAAAAGCCACTTAATCTGCTCTCTGGTAAATGTCACAGATCCACGGGGATAAAAAGCATTGCGATTTTGGCATTGAACAGGCAGGCCCTGAAACCAAAGCAGCCTGGAGAGCTCGGGAAGGTGCTCACAGTTCTGTAATGTTTCCTCTGAGGCAGCAAAATACAATCACACCTTCAGGAGATCCCAAGAGTGATGATTATACCCCAACAGACATTGTTCTTCCAAGCAATGGCTCTTGACAAAGCCATCACAATTCCAGGGGATAATATTCCAGGGGATAATCAGCCAGGATGGGAGATTTCAGCAATGCAAGAGGTCTGATACTCACAAATAACAGGCAAAAAAAAGGAAGCAAGCACAGCTGTTCAGAATATGCTCTCACCGGCCATTAAAACAAAACTTAAACACAAAAGGGTACAGATGTATTCCATGAAAATGGTTAAATGCCAGGTCAGTATGCACAGGAGGACAAAGCTCACTACGCTTTGTTTATCAAAAAGCTTAAGGTCAAGCCTTTGAGATCAGCTCTTGCTCTGGAGATGAAAAATTTGGCAATTGGCTCAGTCTACCAGACAGAAATATGAGATTAAATGGCCAGAAGATAAATTAAAAACAGTCAAAGAGAAGGTTCAATTTTGTTACAGTGCCACCATAGAGGCAAACAGAAGATTTTTCAACACTAATCATCTTAAAGATGCGTTGGCTTCTTTTTTTTCCCTCTCTAAGATCTGAACCAATACAAACAAAAATTAATTCATGAAGTCAGGCTGGCTGACAACAATACTCCCTTCTGGCTGCATAATCTATTACCTAGCTGCTCACAGCCATCAGTCTTTGCATCTTACATAAACAAATATTTCATTTCATTTTTTAAACTGGGAGTTAGTTTTGGAAAAACTTAGACTAACTTTTTCCTTTAATAAAAAAAAATAAAATTGCCTGTATTATAACTCAGCTGTTTTTTTTTTCTTATATTTCTTTTGTTTCAACTTACAAAATTAAATGCAAGCTGCTATTACAAGCATAATACTACCTAAATTTATTTTTACTGCTAAAGTCATCTTTTCAGGCTTACATTTTTCATCAAAATATCACTATCATTTTTGACACGATTTATAAAATTTCAGCAATACAAACCCCCATCGGCAAATACAATTTCTTATTGTGATCCGAGTTTTATTTTATCTAAATGAAAAATAAATTATTAAAAATTAAATAAAAGGGATATAGTAAGAATATTGCAGGCAGCATTAGCCTGATCATAACATTCTCAGAATTAATCCCAAGCTATTCTTCCATGTCACTCCCACATATTATACTGCTTTATCATCTCCGTTCTTATGTGCCACTATTAATATTTAACTATCAAATGTCTTTTACTGGAAGATGTTTAAAGATTAGACGATGAGGAAATAACCATTCCTGGAGCTGCTACAGACTAAATTATATTCCAAATTGGAAAGCCCTTCTATCTAAATAGTAAATCTGCACATCCCTTTGCTAGATATAATATCTGTTAACACTTGGGTTTGTGTATTCTCTGGAACAGCTCAATTCAGCACCTTGCAATAATATTTAAAGTGTGAGCTCTAAGTAGTCCTATTACTTCCACAAGTGAAATCTTAAACGCCAATGATGGGTTTGAATCTGAACTTAAGCCTGCTGTCCTCTCACATATCACAAGGTTTTGGCCAGTTGTGAAAATCACATTTATAGATTTTATTAAAATAGCACTATCATTAAACAAGGCCACGATTAGGCACAGCATTGGCTTCTCTGTAAGCATAAAATGTAAGTATACCCAAAGTGAGGAGCATCATGGCGTAATTTTCAGCTCTGCATAGTAATGTCTTAGTGATTTCATTTATTTGAAGTGATATTTTTAACATAGTTGGCTTTTTTAAAAATATTTTTATGAATTAATTTCATTTTTTCTGGCTAAACAACAAGCTAGGATGCTCCTCCACTTTTGCAGAGGCTGCATTTGCTTGTTTGGGAGGAGAGGGAAATTCTGCTGTCAGCCTGATTTACTGTTTGGTCTCTTTCCAATTCAAATAAAACAAATAAATACTAATGAACTCACCACCCTCATCATAAACACCCCTTCTGCTCTAACTGATGAAAGCATTTTCAGTTGTTTCATTCTCCTGCTCCCAATGTTGAAGTTGTGTCTTTGTGTGCCAGTCCTACAGTGCCAACACTGCGATGGTGACACAAGTTAAATGGATGCCAGAGATGGAGCTTGTGATTCTTTTAAGTACATTGTAACCTTCCAAACGTGTTAAATCAATCAATAAAACCAACAGGGCCACAATCTAGTTTAAGGCTTATTTCCTTCAGAAGGTCTGCATCTGAAATTACCATCCTGTCAAAAGTTGCTTTTAAAGTTTTTTAGCGACTCATGGACACACTGTTGCTTGGCATTTAGACCTGATGGCCTTTCTGAAACATGCACACAATCACTCAGCCTGCTCTTCTGCTGATAATTCCAAGCATAATTGACACTAGCTCCAATACTGCCAATCAAAAATTAGGTCAATGTTCTCATGGCAGTGAGACCACACAGAACACCGTACCTTTAACCAGAGACAGGAGCAGGGGATACAAAATTCCTTAGAAAGAAATGGAAAGTGGAGAGTAAAACACATAAAGTTCAAAGGGAATCCATGGCAATTTGAGAATAGAGCTCTGGATTCAAAGAATTAAGTCTAAAACTTGCCAAAAAGACGGAGAAATGACCTTTTGGCAAAGCTGACACTGAAGCAGTCACGTGATATAAAACGCATTCCACAGAATCACAGAGCAGCCTAAGTTGTGAGAGATTCACAAGAACCATCAAAATCCAGCTCCTGGCCCTGCTCAAGCCAACCCCAACAATTCCAGCAGGAGCCCAGTGCCCATTCTCTGGGAGCCTGTTCAGTGTCCAGCCACCCTCTGGGGGAAGAGCCTTTCCCTGATATCCAGCCTAAACCTCCCTGCCACAGCTTCGTGCCATGATTTGGGATATTTTATTGGCATTTGGCTCTTCCTTTTTTTAATTGAGTGGTTTTTTTACACCACCAGGCATAAATCCTTGCACTTGGCCTAAAATTGGTGGAAAACAGTATTCCCTACAAGTTTTTAGAACCATCTGCTCCTGAGAATTTAAAAACATTTTGCTTCCTACCTAGGCAATACCATAACAGATTCAAGCTGTAGAAATAGAGCACTAAAAGGTTATCCTTTCTTCTCCCAAACAAACATTTAAACCAATCAACATGACAGAAGGTGCACATTAGACAATGTTTCCATCACTGAGGAAAAGCTACTGAAGTAATGAGATCCAGATGTTAGACCAAAAAGAAATTTATCATTCTCAGAAACCCCCAAATTGTGTCTGATCTTTCATACAAAGACCGTCTAATTTGCTAATGTGCATTTTCCTGCAATGTGAGAGAAAAAAGCACACCTGTCAAGAAACCTGTTTTGCACACGCATTGGAATGACATCTGTAGCAGCTCAGCATCAGGGAAATCCAGATACCATCAAATTATTTTGAACGTGTCTTCCTTTGTGCAAATTTCTCAGGAAATCTTCAAAGTGAACAGAATAAATATGCCCAATTTATTTGTTCTTTTGCAACATCTAGGGGTAGATTGAGGAGGAAAAATTGCTGAGGAAGCTTTTTGAATAGTACCTTCATAGACTGGTTTTTTACGTGTCTTAAATTTTAATCTCTGAAAATTTTGAAGAATAAACTCATTGGTAGAACCCCAGGGCTGGAGAGTCTGCCTCAACAGTTAAGTTCAGTATCACCTATGGTCATCTGCAACATGTATAGAACAGCATCTTCAGAACTCGCCTGGTGAAACGCAACTTTGTTATCATCCTATAAATTCCTGCAACAGAAATTTAATTCTCTATTAATCTCGAAGCATAATTAGGAGAATCTACTGATGAGCTCTATTTTCTCTACCAAAATCTGTCTTATTTCAGGTGAACTTTTTCAGTGAAGTTTTGTAATTTAACCACTTCTGGTTTTCTTCACTATGGTGAAGGAACAGGAAGAGGTTGCCCAGAGAAGCTGTGGCTGCCCCTGGATCCCTGGAAGTGTCCAAGGCCAGGCTGGATGAGGCTTGGAGCAGCCTTGGATAGTGGAAGGTGTCCCTGCCCGTGGTAGGGGGTGGAACGGGAAGACCTTTAAGGTCCATTCCAACCCAAACCATTCTGGGTTGCTTTGTTTAAGGATTGTAGACAAGGAGAAAACAATAGACATAATAGTAAAAACAATAATAAAATATATATATACATGGAAAAGCAGGGTCTTTTTCTTACCAAGTGATATTTTTACTTGTGAGTGATGGAGCTCTGAAACTCTCAGAACTTCCCTCTCACAGTGGCTGCACTATTGGCTCATTTTTCACTTTAATGTATGAGGGACTATTTCCACCAAGATTGTATCTGATAACTGCACCTGCTTTTGTGACATTCTCAGCAACATTCATAGGGTCTTTCTCTCAGGGACATCTAAACAGGCCTGACTTTTTTCATTCAATACATGAATTTGGAGTAAGAGGCTTCTGAAGAAGAAAGTTGATCTAATGGCAGAGTTAAGCACATCTTCTAATTATCACAAGGTATATGATTTGCCATATAATACTTCCCTTCTCATAAAACTGCTGAGATGTTAAACTTTAAAATGCAATTCAGGTATTACACAAGTGAATTATTTTACTTATTTTCCATATATTACAGCTGAATAGCAGTTCACTGTAGTTACTGTTGAAAATTGCTTACTATTTAATATAGGGCTACTCTAAACTCTCCACCTGCTGACTCAAATGCTTTAGAATTATTATGTTTCAAGGTGGTGGCCAAAATATTGGTCAATTTGGAAAACAGGTCCCTTCTCGAAAGAGTTTGCATCATTTTTTTCTTATCTTTTTTTCACAAATTCAGAACTGAGGTGATGGTAAATGACATTTTCCTTATACTGGAAGAAATACTATAAGATAGTTGAGGTGAACATTTATAATCTAGGCATGAGAAAATGAAGCATGAAGTGAAACATATATTTAAGTTAGCCTAGAAATGGTTCAGCTGAGGTTTACAACTTCTCCTAGTGGCAGACGAGGTCCTGATGAGGTCTCCTGGATGACAGAATACTGCAGCCTGTCTATATCAGTTTTTGGGGGGTACTGCACACATAACTTAGTCTGAATCCAAAAATGTTTTGTCTGAAACTCAAATTTTGACCCAGAGGTGTTATTTTAAACATGCGATTTCCCTCAGAGCTTTAGCAATGTACATTAATTAGTTATGGAGAAGATAAGGAGAAGCAGTCGTGTGTTTGCATGACTGAACCGAGTCTGGCTAAGAGAAAGAAAAGAGCAAATCCCTCAGCCAGGTTAATGACAAGACCCCAGCTTCAGTACTGCTTGGCTTCTGTTCACTCTTTAACAGCTGATGGCACAGCTCAGACAGAGTCAGGAGCAGAGGGAAAGAATTCAAGAGTAATTTGGGAGGAAGCAATGAGACACCTGAAGTGTGACAGCTCCCTTTGCAGAGAAGACCTGCAGGCTCTGCAGTGTGATGGCTCACACAATGCCAGGCAGCAATTTCTTGCTGTTGGGAGCTGTACTTTTCCAAATTCAATTGAAGAACTGACAAGAAACAGCACCAACCTGTAGATTTCCTTTACCATTTCTTGATGAATCAAAAGACATTGAGTCTAAAGGAATGCACAGGAGTGGACACATCATCATTTTGTGATGAGAAGTCAAGTACTGAGCCCTCTGTGAGCTTCCTGGCTTTTATGGCAATGGCATCCATCTTCAAATTTCCCCTTCTGAGTAACCTACACTTTAATGATATTATTGAGCTGAAAGGGACAATGGAGATTTGCCAGTTTCAGAACTCTGATGGATGCATCCATCCACAGCTGTGGCACAAAATACAGAGAAGCCATGGCTGCCAGAGGCCTAGCAGAGGTATGGAAATCAGAGATGAGAGTGAGGAGCTGAGAACAGACACCCTTAGTACATCCACATTCCCTCCAGACTGGATGTGAGAGATGCTGCACTTCCCACTTTAAAGTTTAAACATAACTGAGTTTGGTTAAAAAGTGCAAGACTTCCTCTCACTGATCAACATGAGCAATGGTTTTGGGGTACTCGGTTTCTTAAGGTCTTTCTTTAACATCTCTTCAAACCCTGCACAGCACAGATCAACAACCAACTCATCAGCAAAATATCAACAGGAAAATTCAAACACATTTATGCCTAATTCCAGCAATAATAAAGACTTCAGTTACAAAAGATGTGACAATTCACAGCTAAGAGTGAGGAGAGTCAGGACCCGTCCGCAAGGTCAAAAAAAAATGGGAACTTATTAATATGCAGCTCTGACCTGCTGTGGCTGGACAGAAAAATGCAATCCCTAGTAGATAATTTCCTGCTCTACTAAAGTTAAACCTTTTGCACAATTTTCATGTATTTTTATGACGTGAGAAAAAGAAGTGTCTTACCTCTGAAGAGAAAAAGATGGTTTCATAAATTGTCTGAGCAAATACCTTATTTGATAAGGGTTATCTAATGCCTCCTGCCATTCTAATGTCTCATATAGAATGTAAACTAGTACAAAATAGAAAATGCCTTTAAGTTAAACCAAAGATTTGGATAGACAACTGCTTTTTATCTCTCTTAAGGATGCTGTCATGGATTACAGCTGATGACCAGTTTTTATAATACCACAAACCAATTCTGCTTTGTTGGCTTATGAGTTCAAAAACTACTCACAAATATGGTGTGAAAACAGCACTGCAACTAAATCTCACACTGCAACTAAATCTCATACTGCAACTAAATCTCATACTGCACCTAGCAAATAAGCAATATCAATTTGGTGGGTTTAGTGAACACATTGTACTCCATAGAGTTCAGTTAATTAAAAAACAACAACAAAAAACCACCACCACCCCTACATCATGTTCTGATCTTTAAAACTTCTGAACAGTTAGTGTTAGCTGACCCTACTCTGAGCAGGATGCTGGACTGGAGATTTCTTTCAATCTGATGATCCTATGATTTAATTATTCTCAGGAGAAAATGCTTTCTCCTAAGACACTTTATAATATTAAATTTATAAGACTGAACAGAGAAAAAGAATAAAACACTAATGGTAAATTCCTGGAGAATAAAGTGACAGAAAGGAATAGAATGAAGAGAGCATCATACATTAGGGCTGCAGCAACCTCATAAACATTAAGCTGAGAAATGTCCATTTACATGTTCCCCAGCCCTCCTACACAGCCACAACTCTGTAATGTAACCACCTTGTGAAAGAGGATGGTAATTTCTAAAGGTATTAAAAATAAACTGATAACATTTATGATAAACCACTATGATGACTTAGAATGATATTTTAGAATGATTTATTATCATCTAGGACTACTTAGGTGTGTTCATGTTTATCTTGAGTTCAAAGAGTGAAAAGTTGCCTCGGTGTCTCTGTAGACACTCTATTGGCTAAACGAACTTAACAGCAATTCCCTTAAATTATTAATTTGAGTTTAATCTTTCATTACTTTGGAGAACAAACCAGAAATAGAAGGCTTCAACTTACAAGGGGCCTCTAAATGATACACTACATGAATTAACGCCACTGGCAATAAAGCCTTTTCCTCCACCATGAGCACCTTGAGAGGACAAAGAGTCAGCAACTCATCTCATCAGAGAAATGGGAATAAAGCTAAAGAGGGTTGAATTAAAACAAGCATGGTAACTGAAAAACTCAGAGCAGGTATTACCAGCTTTGAGAACAGCATGTTTGGAAAAGAGATGTCAAAGTACACGTGCATCCAAACTCTGTTGATACTGGAAAACTCCAGATGAAGTTTCTCATTCCAGGAATGCAGCACATTCACCACAGAAATGCTTTGCATCTGCTGGCCAACTGCAGTGAAGTTACCTGACACTTCAAATCCATAACTGTGAGTCAGTAGCACTCATCTGCCTGTTCTTGGTAAAATCTCACCCCAGCTCAAAGAATTCAAAAATGTCTCATACCTGATGAGTTCTACGCAAATGAAATCTTCAACCTTCGTGTGTGTAGGTGAGAACACAAGATGTAGAAACTCCATGATGTTGTTCAGATACTCTGCTGAATATGTTCAGGTGTGAAACCTGTTCTGAGATGTGAGATGAATCTAGTAAATAGAGAGGCTGCCTCTCTGAAAGGAAAAGTCAGGACTGTTCTACTTTCACTTAGTCTTTCAATATGATTTACATCTAAGAGTATCTATTAAAAACCCTGTTGCTTTTCTCTTTGATCTAAAGGTGTCAAAGAAGCATAAGTTCTAACACAAAGCTTATTATTTCAAAAATCTGAATTTCCTTTGAATGCAAAATCAGATAGACTGACTTTTTTTTTTTAATGTATGACAAAAATGCTGTATATTAGGAATTAAAGAGATCAAGACAATTGACAGTAAGACTACAAAGGACTGGTAAATTGATAGAATGAATGAAAGGTATGAAAAGGAAAAAAAAAATCCACTATACTGTTTAAACTAATGTGTCAGACAATACAGCAGGGAACAACAGAATAAGCTGAAACACCAAAAAAAAGTGGCTGCACTATTAAAGACTGAAAACTTATGTGGGTATCAATTAGTGGACAAGGATCATTATCCAAAACTAAATCACAGATTTTATTTTACTTATAGGAGTCTAGAGAACAAAGGAAACCTGACCATATCCAAAGATCACCAGAGTAAGTTCATGCAGGCCCAGGTTATAGTGCTGAGTGAAGGTTTATTGGTGAAAACCGAAGGAAGAATGGAGCACAAGCACAGAGACATCATTGTCACTTAACAATGACAGTGGAGAGGACACGGTTACAAGCAGTGAGAGTTTATAAGCGTTAGTTATCAAAGTAATGTTCATTAGACTAAATTTTAAACAAAAAGCTTCAATTAGAGCTCATAAAAATACCCTCAAAAGAAGTTTAACATTCCCCCCGACATCCTTTAATGTGCAACAGGTTCTTTCCAAACTTCCTTAAAAAAACCCAAAAGTTTAAATTCCATTAAGAGTCCCTGGAGAGTCAAAAGATTATTTCTAACCCATCCAAATTAGTGCAAGTTTGTCACCAATGCCCCCCAGAAACAAAAAGCAAAGGTTGCACTTAGGCTCGTCATGGTGCCTTGCATGTATATCCTTCCATGGGACCCTTCCACAGGGTTCAGTGCACTCAGTTTTAATCCTGAGGTGCTCACAGTGCTCCTGTCACTACACAGAGTAAATCAGGCTTGTTTTCAGCATTCCTTGAATTGAAAAAAAACCAAAACCCAGAGCAAAACTCAGGAATTCCTAAACTGGAACCAATGTGATTTGGAGGCCATAGAGGGAAGGCAAGTAGAAATGCAAATTTTTTTATCATTCTCAGACTTTTCTTATATATATATGGAGCTACTAAGATGAATCCAGTTGAAAATGTGTCTCCCTTTCATTGGGTTGCTTGACACACATGACAGATATGTCTGGGTTCTGCTCATCCTTCCTCCACTCCCTCGACACACACCCTGCCTGTCTTCCACTGCTGATCAGTCATTTGGAATGTGACCTAAAATTGAACATTCTTTGAAAAAAACTTCCCCTAAAGCACACTCACGTACATATAAGGAAGATACATTTTTCTTTCATTACATCAAGGCCTGGATAGTTCACCTACAAACTAATAACCATTCTTTCCCATGGCAAAATAAATAAACCTGGAGATACCAGGCAGAACATTCCCAGAATAATTGAATATTTTTTTTTTCCCTTTTGAACATTTGTCAACAAGCAGGATTATTGCACAAAATAAGTTTCCTTGACAGAATGATTTCAGCTTTTGAGAAAATGTATTCTGTCAACAAGACAGAGTAAGGACTTGACAAAATAATATGTCTGAACTACTGAAGTGTTTTGAGTTTTCTTCTCAAGCATAACAATGAGAGGTTGCGTGTGTGTCTGCACAAAGGCAAAAGGAACTCTTTTGACATTATATGCATGTTTTCTCCTCAGGTGTCAAAGTCAAAGAAAAGGTCTGACAACCTCTCTAATATCTTCATATAATGAGCTATGGCCAGAAACTAAGAGCATTTACAGACACTGACCTCGGGACCCTTAAAGTCCTTTCCAAGCCAAATAATTAGCAAAGTATTAAACAGCAAAGCCAAAGGACCGCAGCTGCCACAGGATATAAATAAATAATCCAAAACAAAGCAGAAATATCCAAACTTTGCACAGGGAGTGTCTCTAGGCTGAGAAAGTGAAGAGTTAAGCCCTTGTCCTAAGAATTATCTGGAGGCAAAGGCACTCCTGCCTTACCCTCATCTCCGTGGTCTCTCTGGGAAGCCCTGCTCCTGCAGAGCACTTGGTGAGCTCCCAAAGCAGTCAGGAAATTCCTACAAAAGCTGAATTGCATTTTATGAAAATCTTTGCTGGAATAGCGACGGGGACAGAGGGAGAAAGGGGAAGGGGAAGGCTCCAGCCTAGGGTTTCCAGTCTCACTGGTTTTTAATGAACTCAGGCTCTCAGTAAGGGAATTCTGGCAATAAAAACATGCAGCACACCCTTCTGAAGCAAAGCTGAGATTTAAATACGTCATTGCTGTCCTCACTATCAGATCAAGGGTGTGTGCCAATAATTCATAGATACTGACATAAAAGTGCTCTGGTAGAGTCAGCACTGGAGAGAAGCTAATAAAGAGGTGGGGAAAAAAGGAAGACCACTATTTACAGCATGCTTTGCCTGCACTAGAATGCAGTCAGTATGAACATTTTTCACTGGGATTTGTGCTGCAAGATATACTGTATATTCTCCTGAGTTCCAGCGAGGGGAGAGAAAGAATAAATAAAATCAAAAAGCAGACACTGCATCTGTCAGCTGTACACAAAATATTCTGTTTTCCTACTGTCTTTACAAACAGCTTTTCAGGAAATTATCTTTCATGATTTATTATCCAAAATAATTTGGATACTAAATGGGAACTTCATGTTTATTTGTGGTGCTACAGTGACCAACAACATACATTAAGAGTCTCTCTAGACTATAAGTTATTTGTCAAAGGTTATTGATTTATCCTCATCTGCCTTTGTTTTTATGTCAAATATTAATTTCCTATTGGCCACCTGCAAACCTGGCTTTAGATTTTTTTAAGGTCTGGCGGTTTTTTTGGCAAGTTCTGTAGTTACTAATGAAACAGTCAAAAGCAAAATGAAATAGATATTTCCAAGATATTCTGGCTATGGTACAAGGGCCATTTATGGAGTCCTTAGTGGATTTTTCATGTCTTTTGTTCAGCTGAAATAAATGGATCAAATAATAAAATGATGACAGGAACATGAGGCATCAAGATCAAGGTGCAACACATTTTACCCCTGGGGGACAAAGTCTTGATATTAATTTCTGCTTTCAACAGTCTTATCAAAACCTCCTGCTTGGTAACATAAGCACTGGGACATCATTTTCAAAGCCAGGCACTGGGCATAATTGACATGACTTGAACAGTTGACTAAAATTAAATGATAAGTCCTCTTTTTGGAGAAAATCTGTGATAGACTTAAAAATTCTCCAATGTAGTTCAAAAATTGTTGATAGCAGGAAAACAAGGCCCAACAATATCATAATAGTGGGAAATCAATTAAGAGGTGTCAGGCTCTGTTTTTACAACTGCAGATATGACCCACTGGAGCAAATTCAATGTGTGCAATTTGACTGCTGGCTCTATGAAGCACTGGTGACGGTTCAGTAACCACTGTTGTGGAGTAAACAAAGAATTCATGTATTCCATATAAGAAATCAATTTGCTTTTTCTTGTTTTCCCTCTTCCTTACAGGGTGATAAGTATGTGTTGTGCGTGTCCACGTGTCTGGCTTTTGGTGTCATTCTAGAGAATCTCTGCTCATGGGGTTCTTCTTTTGCTCTGTTTTCATTTTTCTGCTGTGGTAATTGGACCAAAACCAATGCTAAACCCAGAATGATCCACCAGAGCTCAGAGGTAAAAAGTCATGATCATTAGGCCACACAAATAAAATGTAATCAACTGCCTGGAACTACTTCTTTTATACTCTACTTTCTTGTAAAAAAATGTTGTAGTTAGGGTTGCTTTGATGACAAAATGTTCAATAACAACTTAAATTTTCTGTTGAAAGGTTAATAAAGCTTTATGTCTCATGTTCCTGTACTCCCATATGGCACACTGAAAATTCTGCTCATACATCTGGAGGGACATAAGTCAAACATTTCCAACACCCACATTTCAACACAAATTACATGTGAGCAGAGAAAAGTTACATTGTCAGCACTGAATGATTGAATGCAAAAAAAAACCCACCACGGTCAAACAATACAGGTGAAGAAACCAGGGAGGGAAAGCTTCAACAGTTCAAAAAGATGTTTTTCCAGATGCTCAAAAGCCTCATGGAACTAAGCAGAAAAAAAAAAAAAGACAGGAGAATGTGGGGGTGGTGTGAAGCCCCTGACAAATTAGAAACCAAAAAAAAACCCAAGTCTTTCCAGAAGACAACACTTTTGGTCCAATTTCAGCTCCACAGTTCAAGAGAGATCCTTCAGGCTCAACTCTTAAAAACAAATTCAATTCAGCTTTTCAATGTGAGAGGAAACATTACTCCCAGCTAAACTGGAGGTACTACAAGTGCTTCAAAACCAGAGTGTGTGCACATGTATGTGTAAATATAAATATATAAATATATAAATATATATATACACATTCACCAACCTGCAGAAAAATTAAGCGTATGATTGGGATATACATTTGAGTGTGTGTGTGTATACATACACACAGCCCCTTAAAGCAAGCTTATATTTGTATCCTTGCCATGGGTTGGAACTGGATGATTTTAACATCCTTTCTAACCCAAACCATTCTATAATTCAGTGATTTTTGAAGGAACATGTAGAGATGGATAAATCTATATCCAGAAAGGGTCTTTTTATTCCTTTATAATTCTTCCTGAAGTTCACCATTAAGCATTCACTCATTTCCTTAAAGGAAAAAGACCCAATGAATTGCAAATTCAATAAAAGCATGCTATATGCTCTTCTTGCATACAGGATGTGACATCTGAACAAAAATAATAAGAAGTTTATGGATGTTTATAAGTTTTTATGCAAATATTTTGAAGCAGGTTTAAAATTTTATAGAGACAAAAGCCATCACAGATCAGTCAACCCCTCTGCCAATTTTTTTTTTTTGCTGTTTTGTTTGTAAAATTCCCTTGAGTTCCCGTAAGTGGCACTTTGGCAGCCTGTGTTCTTAAAGCCCCCAGGTTCCTAGAATTTAAGATCAAAAGCTCTTTTAAAGACAGCAGGTGCTAGAAGCTTTTAATATAAAAGGTAATGGAGACATTAAAAAAACCCACACCAAAAACCCAGCTGCTTCTCACCCTTTCCAGCTCCGTATCTCTGGAGTCCCGCGAGCAGGTTAATCTTTGACACAACCTCGAGCTACTTTTATTGTGAGAAGTTAAGCAAAAAGCAATGTACAACCTGCCTCACACCAGCCTGGCATGTAGAGTGGTTTGAACTACAGCAAACCACGGTGCAAATTAGGATATCTATTAAAAATAAATAAGGGCTCCTCAACACTTTTCTCCTTAAGAGGGAACAACAGAGGATACAGACACAAAAGTGAATATTAATCTCCCATTTTAGCTTTGTACTAAGAATATGCCAGAGAGCAAAGGGAAATAACAAGAGCTGGTGCAATCAGATGTGTTTAAACTGGCACACGGGTGGCTTCTTATCACTCCAGATCAAAGGATTCATCTCCCTGGATCGGACCATGGGGTGTGATCCTCCCAAGGAGTCTGACACTGCCAAGGATTGCACATCCACCCAATCGTGTCTCACACAGGAGCCCTTTGAAAAGTCCCTGCTGACTGACTCGGCGCTCCTGGCCATGCATTCCACAGGCTCAGCACGGAGAGTGGCATGTCTGAGTCTCCTTCTATTTGTTTTCAATTTATTTCCTTCTGTACTCATGGCACGTCTTTGCTTTCAAATGACAGGACAAAATTCCTGCCCCAGCACAGCAGCCATTGAAAAAAACAAAAAAACAAAACTAAAACATAGAACAAAACTGAAGAAAACCTCACTCTGAGTGTTATCAATTGAACAAAAAAAACCCCAACAAACCAGAACAAAGAAGCCCAATCAAAAATAAAAAAAGAAAAAACAAACCCAAAAAACAAAGGAAGAAACCCCACACAAAAACCCCAAACAAATAAAAAAAACCCACACCCCAAAAAAACCCCAAAAGACCCCACAAACAAGCAAAACCCAGAGTAATTGGAAATCTGATGCCACAAAACCAAAATAGTTTAACAATTATCTACGAAAGTCTTAAACACTCCAAATAGATTGAATTTTTTTAGACAAAACTTCTCTTTGTACCACCACCCTGCAGGGTAGGCAAATATATTAATAAATATATAAGTCAAATTTCTCCAGTGGGTACAACAATCCCTGTGCTAAGGTAGCTTTCTTGTATGTTTTATTTCAGTCTGACATTTTGCAGTCTCTATTACATCTCTCTGCTGCACAGAGAGATAACACCGTGTGAGAATGAGAAGGTCCAAAGGAGTATTTTTTCATTACCTGTAAGAAATAAAGCAACAAACAGAACAGCAAACCATAAAAATGCTCTCCAATAAAAGTGTTTCTCTGAGGTGTTACCAACACGCAACTCAAAGCAGAGGAAAATAGGACATTCATTCAAAAAGGAGAACAGCTCCGTGTCCTGGATTATACAAAACCTCTGACTTGCTGTTTCCAAAAATCTCTGCCCGTAGCAGACATAAATCCTGTCCCTTTATTCCAAGGAGAGGAACACTTGCAGGTAAAGATCCTCTCCACAGCACCAGCATACCATCCAAAGGTACCTGTCACCATGTTAGAAATGCCTCTTCCCCCAAAAGCTTTTTTTTTTTTTTTTTTCCCCTCCAGAAGCTGGGAAAACACCTGAGCTGTGAAACAGCACTAAAACCCTCTGAACTTCATAAAAAAAAAACCATTTTAGAAAATCTACAAAATATGAAGAAAATATTTTTTATTTCAGTCCTTCAGCTTGACAGCTTTCCTGAGCTGGCCATCTGCATCAGCTCTGAGTGCCTGCCAGCTGACAAGTTCCATTTGTTGAGCAGATAATTGTAGCTGTTTTATTTTCCCAGTAACACACTATCACAAAACACAAGAGTGTTCAGCTTACTTTAGATATGTTCTTCAATATACAGAGGGCAGTGAATAATAGTGGAAACTGTTTTGGCTGACAAGCAAAGCATGAGCGTGTCACATCAAATAGTTTGTCTTGCTCAGTGCTCCTTCAGAACAGATAACATTTGGCTTTCATATTTTACAAGAAAGGCTTGCAAAGACAGCTACGAATAGGTTGCATTTCAGGTGCAACTTATTGAAAAGTTTTCTTCAGGGTTTTTAAACTTTATTTCATAACTGTTTAAATTTATAATAAAATGCATAAATGTTATAAACCACTATTTTTAGAAAAGAGCAGCAGTTTGAATATTGAAGGCATTCATCACAAGCAGGTTGTGGTTTTCTGGCTATAAATATTTTCCCGTTATAAATACAGCAGTACTTTAATGAGATATTTCAATATCAATATCCCTGGAAATGAGTTTTAATCATCTTGTGTTTAAGCTATAGAAACATAGAATGCCTTGGGTTAGAATTGACCTTAAAGCCCATCCAGTTCCACTCCCAGCCATGGCAGGGACACCTTCCACCATCCCAGGCTGCTCCAAGCCCCATCCAACCTGGCCTTGGACACTTCCAGGCATCCAGGGGCAGCCACAGCTTATTTTGCTTTCCAGGAGATTTGACAGTTTTGCCACATAACCTGCAAGGAGTGTAACTCTGCCCATTCACAGCCTGGATTTCATTGAGACAAGCAGCCAGCTGGTGAGATTTCTGTCCCCAGTGTTCAGAGCTGAGGAGCAGAACTCCACCTGATCCCGTGGAGGACAATCCTTGCAGGAAGCAGTGCAAGTGCCTGACCTGAGCCGGCTCTGATACCCCAGATCACAGCCCAAAATTTCTCCTGTCCTGAGACCACCATAAAGGATGGAGCCCAAAATCACAGACTAAATGAACCCACTTATTTTGTGGATATTTGACAGCTCTTTCACAGAACTGAGGTCTAGGAGTCTTCTGAGGGCTGTGCCACAGTCCCTAAGCCAGGCTTACTATTGGCATTTCCCTTGTCCTTTCTTAGGCATTGCAGAGCCCTTGCTTGTACCATATTGTTATTTGTACAAGCCCTGGTAAACCATTTTAGATAGCTGAATTATCCCCAAAATGGTGTCTTTTTCCATAAAGTTGAGTTTTAAACAATCTTTTCCTGAGCCCTCTTACACACAATGGCATAAAAGTCAGTGCAGCACAAGGCAGGAACACAGGGTTGGCAGCAGATAGGAGAAACAGACCCTGAAAACTAGATTTAGATCAGTTGTATTTCCATTTATAATAAAAACCTGATAAAAATTATTTCACATCAGACTGTGAACTGAAAACTAATTTTTTAAAAATATTTTGAAACTTATTTTATAATGATTTAAGTTGAAACAGAAAACTATATTTGCAGATCACTGGGAAAAAAAGTCAATCTATTTCCTTCTCGTGTTGCTTGAGGTCCATGATAGAAGTGTGCCAGTTTTGGGTCAGGAACAGTGCAGATTCCATTATTTCAAGGTCATTCAACTGCACAATCACAGTTTTGCTCATCAGAATGGGAATACAATCAATACTGCACATGAAAAAAGTTTCACTGCTGCACAGAATGGATTTAAAGACTGTCCTCAATTTGGGCAGCTCATCCCCATGGTCACTTCGACCGCTGGACAAAGCAATTCTTCCTCCTTCAGCTTTGGTTATGTGTGCTGTGTAATCAACACTGGCAGGGATGCCAAGGGGCACATTCTGGAGCTTTAAATGATAGAAGCAAAATAGAATCTTTAAAGAATAAACCTGCAAATGTGCCAGAGCATTAGAAATTACAATGGCTTGTCACTTAAAATGTGGAAATCAATAATTATTCAATAACAACTCCATACTCATGGGGATGCAAGTCCTGAGCAGAATGCTGCATCTCACAATTCTGTACAAAAGAGAGAAAGAAGATCTGAGCTGTGGGCTCTTAATGCATAGTGAGGAGTAAGGGGAACTAAAAGAATCACAATGAACTGCTGCACATAAATGTTTAGGACAAGAAGGCAAAAGAACACCCACTTTTGGATAAAGCACAGCTCACAAACATGAGCTACAAGGCTGCCACAACAGCAAAGCTGCTTTTTGAAGCAGCCCCCTGCAAACACTTGCTTTACCAGTGTAAATCTCCTCCACACCAGTTCTGTTCCAGTCCAGCCTGGAGAATCAAGGTGTGACTCACTGCTGCCTGACTCCCACTC
Source organism: Coloeus monedula (assembly GCF_965178545.1). NCBI lineage: Eukaryota > Metazoa > Chordata > Aves > Passeriformes > Corvidae > Coloeus > Coloeus monedula. The sequence goes on along the minus strand of NC_138792.1, from coordinate 16,422,995 downwards.
TGCACCCAGGTAATTTAATTTGCTAGAATGATGTGACAACGTCATTAAACCAGAAATAAGATTCATTATGAATAAGCATTTAGGCTTATAACTCCCCCTCTTCCTAAAATCAATGCAAAAATTCATCCACATCTTCTGTCAAACACTGTTCCACTCAAACTCAGAATTCAATTTAAAAATACCTTTTAAGTCTGTATTTTCTTATGTTTTTCTTTGTTAATCACTCATTTACACCCCAATGCTATGCCTTCATTATCCCATTATTTCATCTCCACTGATTAGCAAAGAAAAGTTCCACTTTGGCTGCAAAGAATAATTGCTGGCATTTATTATGCAAAACTTTTAATTTATAGTTTTGCTTTTATTTTTATTAAAATTAAACCTATCATGAGTTAGCACATTAAATTCCACATAATACCAGTTTAACACTTTAATCCTGAAGTGACTTAAATACAGGTACATGCAGCAGTAGGCAAAGAGGCTTTTTCACCTTCATACTGGATAAGTCATGAGCCTTTGGTAAAAGTGTAAACAGAGCTGCATTTATTAATACAACTTTTAAAACATCTTGTTGAGTAAGCAGTACCATACTATGGCACACATATGACTAAAGAAATTTTCTTTTTATTACGTTTTTTTACCTTTTAATTACTTATTGTAACTTTTTTCTTGTCTCTAAAGGTAGAAATAAATAAAACAATTGCATGGATTTTTATGGTATTTGGAATGAGAAACAAAAGGAGTAAAAGGCTTCCTTTGAGAACAACAAATATGGGGTTAAGGCCATTTTAATTCTCTTTCCCTATGGCTCTCCTCTCATTGCAGAGTGGATTACACTCCTAAGCAATTAAAGCTAATTAAGCCAGAGAATTTCACAAGTTTGCAGAAAAAGAAAAAAAAAATCAGAATTTTTGAAAGTAACAAGTGAAAGTATTGAAGACAAAATATACCAGAGAAAAAACCCCAGCATTTATTCAAACTTTGGCTGCTTGACTTTCCTCCTCTAACCTGCTTCCTCTTGTCTGTAATCTGGGGATCACTGCATGTCTAAATGAGGATTTATCTTTTCTTACTGAGACTTTTTTCAGGCCAATAATATCTTTTACTTTTAACCCATTTTTCCATAGGTAAACAGCATTAACTGAAGGGAAAATGGAGATTCTGGAGTATCAATGGGATTTTTAAGAACTGTATCTTTAGATTTAACTGGATAAATGTTGTTTCTAACAAGCCAACACCTTGACTTTTGTGATTCTGTGACTAAGGACCACTGTGAGGCAGAAAGAGAACAGAAACAGAGAGGCTGAAAACCTACAGGGAACTGAGAAGTTACCTGGAACTTCTGTGGACCAAAAATTGTTTCCCTGAGGAAGGAAAACATGCAAAGCTATTTAATTTTTAATCTTATTTTTAATATTTAAAATCAAGCTGTCTCAGCTCCTTCTAACAGGAAGAGGCCTAATACAGCCTAAGTACAATATTAGCTTAAGACAAACTTGGCCAATAAATGTTTGGCTCGTTACTAGTCTGTATTAAGTCTCTTTACATACAAAAAGTCAAGTATGAAGACAACCTTTCCAAGTCACTTTAATTGCAGAGACATATACAAAATTACAGCCAGAGTTTTGTAAATTATTTAATGTGCATAATTTAATAGATAAAAAGTAGCATTTACTTCTTTAAAAAAAAAAACACACCAATGTAGCGAATAAAATGTGTTTATACAAACAAAACTCCAACAATTCTGCAGTGAAATGAACTAACAGACTAGGAGGCCACACAGCTGAGAGGGACCCTGCCCAAGTTTGCCAGTGGTAAAGACACAAAAGGACTTTTATCTCCCTCTTCCACCACCGTGTAACAGGTCAGTACTGCTATAAAAACTCAGGGAAAGAGCTGAAAAGGAGCTGAGATCACACTTTTAGCTCTACCCATTCTCTGAGACCAGAGGAAAGTTTACAAAGCTGTTTTCCAAACCATTTCTCTGAATTACTCTATTACATGCTCCCAGGCTTTTCACAGCAGAAGATAAAGAGAGCAGGGATGTGCGGACAGAGATGGGCACCAGTTGGTGCAATTTCACCCATTTCAGCAAACACAAGAAATTCAGCTCCCACTCAAAGTACAACACATTCAAAGTACTAGTACTAGAAGAAATGCAAAATTTTAAAAATTTATTAATTAAGAGCATTTCAGTAAATTTGGGAAGCGGTTGCCCCATCCCTGGAAGGGTTCAAGGCCAGGCTGGATGGGGTCCTGAGTAACCTGGGATAGTGAATGGCATCCTTGCTCATGGATGATCCTTAACGTCCCTTCTAACCCAAGCCATTCTATGATTCTGTGGTTCTGTGATTTGGACAGCCATAAAAGAAATAAATCTAATAGTACATATGCCAAAAAAAGTCACACAATTACAGTAATTACTACTCAGAGGCGGCTTTTCTAAAGTTCTCTTCCTTCTTTGAGTGTCAGCTGGGAAATAGATTCAAATTTTCTCAGCATTTATTTGTTGCTTGAACGGTTAAAAATACAAATATTTGTTTTAGAGATGATGCATATTAATAGTTCTTTAACTTAACAAACACTGGAATTATGGCCTTCCAGCACCTGAAGGGAGCCTACAAGGAAGATGGAGAGAGACTGTTTACAAGGACATGGAATGACAGGGTGAGGGGGAATAGCTTCACACTGAGAGTAGATTTTGATTAAATATCAAGGAGAAATTCTCCCTGTGAGGGTGGGCAGGCCCTGGCACAGGGTGCCCAGAGCAGCTGTGGCTGCCCCTGGATCCCTGGAAGTGTCCAAGGCCAGGCTGGACGGGGCTTGGACCACCCTGGCATGGTGCAAAGTGTCCCTGCCCACGACAGGGGGTGGCACTGGATGACCTTTAAGGTCACTTCCAACCATTTTATGTTTCTTTGACTCATAGTTCAGTTTTGGTTTAAAAAAATACCAGAAATAATCAACATAAGGGAGAATGAGGGTCACATATTTTCCTAGCAGTGTGACTAAAACTGTAACAGAAAAATCTTGTGTTGCAGTTTAAAGGCACCTCAGAATAGTCACACTTACTTTAGGCTCGCATGTTAAAATCTCTGTATATCTGCAAAAAGTTTTTTGCAGGGCCAGTGTCAACAAAAACAGAGGAAAAAGATCAGAAATCCCTGTTTTCACCATATGAATTGTGAATGGACTCAGATTGAAGGATGTCGTGCTTGCTTGGTGCTTTCACATGGTAATGTGAAATCTGTGGTGTTGGAAGTGCTCATGGCTCCCCTAAACAGCCCCACAGTAACACTATAAACTGAGCTCTGCCTTTTTAATATTCTTTTAGCCTCCCCCCAGCGCGTATTTGCTGTCATAGAGAAATCCTGCCATGATTTGCACACCCTCCCACGTTTCCAGGAACAGTCAGCAGGTATAAACAGGGTCAGTTTGTGTTCACAGATCTGTCACACATTTCAATAGAAAGCTGGCAAACATTTTCCTTCAGACCTTGCTGAGGCACTTGAACGCATGGCAGGGGCTGGTGTTTAAAGCTCCCTGCAGGATTTTGCTTACCCTGTGGGTAAATTTAGTCTGCTGGACACATCGAATAAATAAGGAAGTCATCACCTGGATGAAGAGCAAGTCATAGCACAGTCACTGAAAAATAATAATTTTGAGAATCTGCCTCATTCATTTTAATTCACTTTGCAAGTTATGTATCTGTCTAATTAATTGTCATGTTCTCTGCCAACATGCACCACTTTTTTACCTTCTGTCTTTGGTGGCTAAACATGGAAGTTGCCATTCCTCGCTTGCCTGTAGATACTCCAGACAAGAAAAAAAAAATACTTCCAGTGGCAGAGTTGAGATATGGAAACCAAAGCATTTCATACACATTGATTTTGTTGACATTTAAATATATTCCTATTTGAAATTTGTATTCCTCTTCTAATTTTTTGAGATCATTTTCCCAAATGTTTTTTTAGAAATTTATGAGAAAAAATTTCAGTTAATGACTTCAAAATAGAAATGAAAAATGATTTATAGCAGATTTATAGATTGAAAGCATTTTAATGCTTTTTTTGAAATAAAACATTTTCCTTACAATTGCTGGAATGCTAATATGTTATTTTTATGTAATAAATTCTAAATTCCTGTATAAATTATCACTGTCTATAAAAACAAAGCTAAACTGTTTTTGTCTAGCTCTGCTTTGGAGTCAAACATCCTGGTGCACTGCTGTCAGTAATAAATAGTTACTGGCTTAGTCTAAACATATGGTGAATTCAGTACAACAGAAAAAAAGCAGAACTGTGAAAACAAGTGATTATTCCAACACCAGGGGAAAAGTGCTATTCTTCTGCTTCTTTCTGATCCAAGTAAGACCTTTTCATTTCTTCCCGTTAAATTAAAACCTTCATAATAACTGTTCATTTTGAAATTCAAGGGAATTCCAAACAATTCAGAACACAAATGAGGAAATAAATCTTTTATTTGCTTTCTCTATTTATATTATTCTTGTACTATTCACCACCAGAAATGGAAAAAGCAGTGGCACTGATCCAGTCTGGGGTTTTTTGAGGACCAGAATAAGACAATTCACGCAGGATTTGATGGCATTCCTCATTTGCCAGTGAAATATTATTGTGTACCATCACATTTTCATTTTTCTTTCTTTTTTAAGGTAAATAATAAGTAATTGCTGAAATCCTATGAAATCAAACTTACTCTATTGTAGCACAAATAAAAATGGCAGTTTTTAGAAAATCATATTTGAGGAGAAGCAGAATGGAATAAATTTTTAGTCTGATTTTTGCTTTGTTGGAGTATTGATAAAATTTTGGCAGCATAACTTTTAAGCAGCTTTGTAAGATTTACACTGCTTTATTTCACTTTACTAATAAATCCTTGTTAAGTGAACAGTAAAAAACTCAACAATCAGCACTAATCATTACCAAAGTGTGAAAATGAATCCTTGTAGTTTCAAGGCAGGACTTCTATTTCTAGACAGGACTTCTGACAAAACAATGATTTCCCTGCTGAAAGAAGATGATTGTACAGTCGTGTGTGTGAAATCTCCCAACAGCCAAGACACATGCAGGTTAGCAACAGCAGAAAAATGGCCCCAAAGGTCCAAATGTCCTACTCCTCCCACTAAAAAAAAATAGAAAAAACTAAGCTGAACACTGTACTATTATAAATAACGTGTGAGGAAATGTTTTTTCTACCCCTGGGGAACGTGTGTTCATCTTCAGAGCCCTAAACATGGAAAACAGCCGCGCATATTAATGCAGCTCCTACAAGAGACTTCCTGTGAGTGCAGCAGAACAGAGATCAGCTGCTGGTGGGATCTGTGCTGTGTTTTCTGTGTCTTAGGCCGCACTTTGTCACTGACTTGCGGAGCCAAAGCAGAGATTAGAACGTGGAGAAGGGCAGGTACAGAGTAAGGCAGTGTGAGAGCAGGGACGGGGGCATCTGCTGTCAGCTGGGAAACTGCTCCGTGCTGCAGGAACCAGGGGGTTTATCACTGCTGAGATATTTCCCTGGGTTTAGAGCAGCTGACAAATTTGCCACACGGAAAAAAACCTCATTACTGGGTTTGAACCGAAAGCAACGCTTAATCTGATTCAGCTCTGCACAGAAGACGACAAATTAGGGCTTCATTTAAAATTAAGATCGATATTTGTAAAATATATTCTTTTTACTCTTTTTGCGAACTCTTAACAGCTGTTTCTTCTGTATTATTCTATCAGTAGTTTTTGTGAGATACAAGAAAGTAAATTGCTCAAAATCACATACAGTAAGAGCTGGGCTAAAGAGAATTTTCAATCTTTCAGTATTCTTCTCCATTTAACGTATTTCCTCCTACTAGAGATGGCCTTTAAGCACATTGAAACCTGTCTTAAAAATAAACCAAGACACAAGTAATAGAGAGTAAATCAGAGATTAAAAACCTTGGGATGTTTCCAAATGCTTCTTCTCAATCAAACAGAACAGAGCTTGAAACAAGAGCTGGTCAGCACTATTCTGATAAATTGTTTTATTGAAAAATGCAGTCTCAATGAAAAGGCAAAACTGCCCTTGCAACATCTTCATTCTTCAAATACCCACTATTATTAAGGGTCTTGTGTTCCAAGGAAAACCTTCTCTAATTCAAAGCAACCAGATTTTATCCCAGACAACAAACAGCAGCAGCATAACAAAGGTATGTTGCCCAAGGCTGAGGCTGTAGGCGTTTACATTTCCCTGCAACAAGAGCTGTGACTTCCCCCAGCCACTGAAAACATCGTTGATTTTTTTTTTAATTTTTTTTTTTAATTTAAAAAATTACAGTGCTGTATTAAAGGAAAAAGGAGACATGTTAGTATTCCAGTAAGACAACTGTAAAAAAAGTCAGCTGGGACACTCCTGGTGACACCCCTACTGCAATTTACTGCAAGGATCTCTCACCTTCCATGGCTGAGGTACTGACTGACCTTATCCAATGCAGTGTCACTGCCCTGGGCGTTGCAGTTAAACCCAAAACCAAAAAAAAAGCAATTTGGCCAAATGAATGTGTCCTCTTATTGCAAATAATAGTGGCAAACACAGCAGCCTGTATGATCTCTACAGAAGTTGAAAAATGATTTAAAATTGTAATATTGCTGTCAAAATCCAGCTCTGAGGACACCATTTTAAGAGCTGAAGTATCCACAGTGTCTAAGTCATTTGTATGCCATCAAATTACACTCCTCTACACCCATATAACACTTCACACTCTCAAGATTCAAACCCCAAATTCAGAGCAGAGTCCTACACTTTCAATTATTGCAGCAATTCTATTAAGAGGAAGAAAATTACAAAACCAGCACATTCCATTTCATCTGACAGCCTAAGATCACAGTTCAAAAAGTAAAATTATTTAGAATGGCTTTCCAACTCTGTGTTTTACTTCACACTTTTAATTTGAGAACTTCACACTGTAATTCTGTGGCAGGAATCCAAGGATCAGTGTTGTCCTGATAAATTGTACAGGTTACAAACCTTTAGCAAAATGATATTTGAGGGAACTCAGTCACCAGCTCTCTTCTTGTCGAGAACTGCACACTGCTCTCCTGAAAGAACTTGTTGCAGGTTCAGATTTTTGTCACAACTTCCATTTTTCCTTGAACCTCTGAAGAAAAATTCAGATATCTGAACATTCTTACCTAAATTTATTTTAGAATGATTTCCTTGGCAAAATTACTTTTCACTATATTAAATTCTAGACCAAGACACTCTGTACTGCTGTAGTTATTTTAAAAAGAGCAACAACTACCCCACAACACTGGTGAAATCCAAGAGCAATGCCTTTTATTTCATTTTGATCTGAAATCCATTCTTATGGAAGATATCTATAAAATTCAATTTGCTGACCGTAATTTCTAATGTAAAAACAGCCTAAAAATTTTACAGCAGATATAGAATTTTCTATTAGATTGCCTGGGTTTTTAAAGTTTTATAGATTCCTATTCAAACTCTAGAGAGGACTGTTAGAGACAATGTTGAATGGTTTTTACATAAAAGGCAAGACTGTAAAAATTCAATTTCGGTGTGGTTTTGATTCTTCAAAGACTTTGTCTTGCATATCACTTGAACACAGGCTACCCCTTTCCAACACACATGTTCATCCCCATGGGAGAAAAATAAGGAAAATGTAAGGAAAGAGCCACTTTGCAGCATGGATTTGTTTGTTTGTTTATGTATGGCTGCAATGATGCTGGTCAGGGCACATGCTGGCTGCACAGTGATACAAGGAGCTGAGCTGCTGCTAGACCAGGAAAGAATTTGTTACTACAAAAACTGCAGCGGATGGAACCAAGTTTATACCTGACATGATTTATGCTGGTTTAACAGCTGAAATGGGAGAAAATGACGGTGGCACATTTACAACACAAAAAGCACAACTTTTAAGGGAACAAAACATTACTGAGGACATTTTCCAGGCAGTAATTTAGTGTTCTCTCATTGCAGTTACGGTACTGACAATCAGTTTTTAAAATACAGTCATATTTGGGGAATAAACATGTTTTGCACACAGAGCAGAAGGAACCCAAACAAATATAGTGCAACTTCCAGAAAATCTGCACTTGGGTCATGTAAGCACATGTCCCTGTTATTGTGACTTTTTTTTCTCTTTGGCTAGAGCAGCATTAATCCTTGCTAAGGCACTAAAGATTATCAGACAATGTTGCTGACCACTGCTATTGCTTCTGATGTGCAAAGGTCTACTTGGAAAATATTCAATCAGAGTAAGTTCTTTCTTTGCAGCCTAATTCTACTGGCAAAATAAGAAGGTTGCAGTGTATCTATTCTAATCCCAGTCATTTTGACAAACATCTGTCCTGCATGATTTTGGTAGTGTAACAGCTGGCCACATATAGTTACAGTCCACTAGAAATTAAAGCATTCCTCACCAAAATATGTTTGGGTACTGTAAAACCCATTGAAGGATGACTATTCCTGAAGTGAATCACAGTATTAATTCCACAAGGAGACAGATGAAAGTACTTCTAATAAAAAAAATAAGAGAAAAAACCCCTCAAACAACAGATAATCATCCACCACCCTCCCAAACTTGGTGCCAGTTTTGCACAACTGGAGAGAATATGCACATTACCTGCTTTTCAGGTAAAAAACCAGTCCATTTATATGAAGTCGAATGAATTAAATAATAAATGCAAGTCTCTTATATTTTAAGCCAGCATTTCTGTCAGACATGAGACACATCCTTTGTGTAGGAGCACCAATGTGCACCGACTGAGGAATGGCACATTTGAACTCTGGCGTGGATGTGTGCATGCCAGTATCTGTAGGTGGGGAGATGTGTCTGTCAGGGTCAGTTCTCAGAGTTACCTCAGAGTGTTGAAGCTCTGGGTGTTTAAAAAAATATTGTCAAGCCTGTTGAGCCTTAGAAATAACCCAATCAAATTGTTTTTTTGTATTGCAGGAAACAGCAACTGGATAACAATACCCTGCATACTACAAAACTGGCTGCAGGTCAATTAATGAGTCTGCTGTCCTTCAACATACTCTGCCCAACCAATACCAAAAAAAAAAAAAAATTATAAAGTCTAATGAATGGTATGTAGGAGATAAAGTTTTAAAATTTTTGATAAAGTAATTTCCCATTAGAGGTCTGGGTCCATATTATCATTTTCTCTTTTTATTTTTCATTTTTATTCTTTTTCCCTCTTTCCTACAATACAGTCCCAGAATAGCTCAGGCCCTCTCTCCATGATCTGAGCCTCAGTCAGTCATTTCTAGTTCATAGGCTAGCTCCCTTATTTTACTGAGATGCTGCTAAACGTGAGGTGAAGTTTGCACAAGCCCTGGGATGGGAAATCCGTGTGCTTGGCATTCCTTCAAGAAACAAAGACCAAAAAGCAGTCAGTCTGTGCTACCTCAAATTACCATAAATTACACATTTAATAATAAGTTATCATGTAGCAACACATTCATTTTTGTTAAGAAGCAAACCTTTTCTGAAGGAAGCAGAATTACCTTGAGGTGCATCCAACTGTTTCACTGGGGAATAACAGATCTCTCCCTCACTGGTACAAGGGCATTTGTCACATAATTACCATGTTATTCTCAGATAATTGGCACACAGAAGCAGCACACAGCCCAATAGGTGTTCATTTGGTTTTGCCTGCTTTCCTAATAGTAAGGAAAATACATCACAAATTGTCTAAATGCTCTGGCAGGGAGCAACGGCAGGACAGGTGTTTTAGAAGAGGTCTAGAAATGACAGCAGCTCTTTAAAAGAGAAAGAAGAAAGCTCAGGTTTTAATTATTTTATGCAGCAAGCTGTTAAGTTTTAACAGGTGGAGTAGGGTATAAATAAACCCCTCAATTTTTAAGGTCCTATACTGATGGCTATATATCTAGAAAACAATCTGACATTTTATTTGAAATTAATGCTAATTAGAAAATGTGAAGAGAAGCGAAAATCTACCAGACATTGGGCTAAGGGCTCATATATTGCAAAAAATTTGGAGCATCCACAAACCCATGGCTGCCACCACGCTTCTGCTCAACTTAAAATGTGGAATTAGTCAGCAATTTCAACCTAACATGTCCTTCTCCAGTATCCCCATCATAACTGGCTCTAATTAACCTTGCAAAGAACTGGAATATATTAATTCAAGTGGAGTGCCATGCTTAAACAACTCTGCTGCTTCTCTGTGAGTGCAGTCACAGCCTTAATTGCCTCTATAAGCCCTAATTGGGTGTTCAGATGGAGTATTCCAAGGAGAAACACCAACTTCCCTCTCCATTCAGGAGCACTATTTTCAGCAACACTTTGAAGCAGATTAGTCCATATATTTGTTCTACTCATGATGAATATGCTTTCCTAATATTGGAAAGCATTTTTTCCTCTATTAATATTATCTAACTACATTTAGATGCAGGATATCCAACTCACAGGTTTCTTGTGTCTTCCAAATGAATAAGTGGCCATTGGGCCGTGACATCTCTTTATAAGGAGTGGATTAATTTGGGAAGGAAGGAGGTGAGGAGGATACACTTTCTAATACATATATTTGAGGATTTTTCATGAGAGGAAGAAAATTAAAAGCAAAAATCCCATTACCAGCACTGAATCACTCCCTCTTTCCCTCTGAAGGCACAAGTTTTGGTGAAGCTGCAACTCTGATCAACTACTTCATCTTTCAAGAACTACCAGAGAGAGTAGGAACAAATCTCCACACTGGTCTCCACTCCGAGCAGGAGCACAATCCTCGTTTCTCCCGCCTGGTGCTGGACACGGCCCTTTCTGGCTGGCCCTGCTCAGGGCACAGCTGTGTCCAGGGGGAAGGGGATGCACATTTTGTCTTTCCTTCTCACCTTCCATTTTTAATGGGCAATAAACAGCATCATTTTCTGCAGGCTGAGTCTGCCTTGCCCACAACAGCCATTATTCCCACTTTGCTGATTTCCCTCTTTCCCCTCTCTTTTCATTTTTCCTTCCAATTTTTGCATAGACAACCTTCCTCTGGCTCCCCGCCTCTTTCTTTTTTTCCCTAATTTTACACTACTCCTCTGATCCTTTTGTTCAGTCCATTTCATTCACACCTTCTAAACCAAACTTTTAGAAGAATAAAAACCTAAAATCAAAATCATTGACCTGAACTAACTCAGCAGTTAGTCTTGCTTCGAGCAGGGTGTTAAATAACCCCCAGAGATGTCTTCTCAATTAGCCTCTAAGATATACATATATACATAATTAAACATATACAGAATTCTTGCTTGACTAGAGCATGTACTCAAACTCACGCTGCAAAATAAATGTGGGTTCACAGCATGAAATTGTGCTAGCCCAGAGAATGACCTTGAATTGTTAACCTCAGACTCTGTTGCCCACTCCCAAGCAATCTGCTCTTGTTCAGGAGGATTATCAAAACCAGTAATGGCCTTTGCTCCTGCATGGATTTATTTTATTTGCAAGTATAACTTGTGCAGCATTGAGACAGACAGTAAACAAGGCTGTAACAAAGGAGCAATACCCATGAGTCCTGGTTATCAATGTCAAGCTTCAAAAGAGAAATTTCAGTGCTGGAAAGATGAAAATCTGAACAATGGGACTAAACAGGGTTTCTCATTAGATCAGAAAAAAGTTCCTAGATGTGAAAACTCAGTTATAATGGATATGCTCTCTGCTGTTTGTTGCAGTAACTTTCTTAAGAGAGTGGAAAACTAATTGCTTACTAACATAAATAAGCACTGTAGCATGTTTGAGAATTCACTGAGACTTACACAAAAGCTGGAGAGAAAAAATACTGTGCTTTGAGGACAGAGAGTGACAGAGAGACTGTCCCAATGACAAAGGCTCCAACGCTGCTGTCAGCTGATGTCTTGCTCCAAGTGGCTTTGGAGTCAAATTCAGACAAAACTAAAAAGATTAATTCTAGCGTACACAGTTCATTACCTCTCACAGAAAACACCATCAGTGGAGTTTAATAACTTGCTTCTAACTGTTTAATTGTGATGCCTGCAATAATAATTATTGATTATGTCCAAAAAATTACATTTTGTATAAGAAGACTGCAGAACACACACAGTAACCGAGTGCCAGCTGATGCTTTGCCAATTTGATTTATTAAGATTATGTATACACAAGTGGCAGCAAATGGGCTGGCTGCCTTCCTGCTCTGCCTGTTCTGTCCTAGTCCCTCCCCTTCAATGCTAATCAGAAAGCAAAGCATAACAAGGAGATAATTACACATTGCTGCTGTTTGTGCCAAGAGAATTTATGTAAATATTTTTAATGCATGCCGTTATTTTGCTCTTGCTACAGGTTGCATTTTAAGGCAGAAGTTTGGGCAGACACCCCTTTGTGCTTTGCTGTTTGATGCTTTTCAGGCCATGTTTAAAGTGATACTAAAAATGTACATTAATTTATCCTTTAGCTCCATAAACCACATAGGAAAATTTCCTCTTTAGGCAGCAAAGTTGCAAAGATGCTCAAGCTAAAGGAGCTTTTAATACTGAATGTCTGAAATTTAATTAGGATATTAATTTTTTTCAGCAAAAAATTTACTCAGTTATTTTTTTATTTAAGCCAAGTCATATGTGATTTTCATTATTACTATTATTTAAATAGCCACCTAAAATTTGGGTTCTTTTTTTCATTTTTCAGTCAAAAAAGCTCAAAAAATTTGAAAATAATGCCAAATCCTCTCAAAGTTAGTGCTCTGAGAAAATGCCAGAAAATTAGCATGTAACATTGAATATATGGATAAATATGACAATGAGCTTAGCTGGCATAATGTTCATTTGGAAAAGAAGCAATTAAAAAAAAGCATAAACAAGACGCTGAAGTCTCAGGCTATTAGTAGAGAAATTTGTTTCTTTCCTTCCTCATTTAAATGTTAAAAATAATTTAGGAAGAAAATTAGATTCCAACTTCTAGCTTTTAAAGTTATGATGAAATGAAGTAACTGAAAAAACAACTCTCAGAATAATTCATATTAATTTGTGTCTACTATGAACAACAAAGTCCCTTGGAAGCAGACCTTTATGTAAAGTCATTAGACTGTTGCTATTTCGATGGGCAATGTTTTTAATGAACCAATGGCAACTTGCTGATAACAATTAGATGAGATTAAATTAAACCATTCACACTCTTTAAAAGAGCAATGGTGCTCCTGACAGCAGAGGCTTCATCATTGTGTTACCTAATCTGCTGCCTGTCTGGAATTTATTTCGCTGCAGGTTGAAATTTAGTATTAAATGTCCATCAATAACAGTGTGCAAATAAAAATCATGAAAGCAAACTGATTTAATGTCAAACTAACGAGACTGGGAGCTCTGCTTAAGGAATTACATCTTAGCCTTTCTCAAATAAAGTGCTTGGAGGGGAGAGGGCTTCCCGGAATTTACTGGAGTAGGAGATTTCAGTGGTTAATGAGAGGATCAAGACTAAATGTCAAACTAAATAATGTCATAAACTCTTCATTTCTGATGCTTGCCAATCCAGTCACCACTTTCTTATACCCTGTTATAGCAGGTTCATTGGCCACATCTGAACTTCCAGATAAATAGAAAAACCTCATTTATCAATGCTCAGCCACTCATCTGAAATCCCAGCACACCAAAAAAGAGCTCAGTGTGCTACCTAACAGCAAAATAATTACACAGAGTTCTGAGGAAAACCACATTCCTAAACGCTCAGTTACTAGCAGGTTCTTGTGGAAAAGATAAGGAATATTTCCAAAAGAACAACGCAATTTCTTGATTTATTTGGCTTTTTGTTAACTTGAGAAAGTCTGTAATTTTTGGAGATTTGACTGCCCTTGATGTGAACATTTAGCCAACAACCAAACAAGTGCCCTCCAAAAGTCTGCACGAGTCTTTGGATCAAATGCAGAGAAACTCTAAAGGAAGCATTGGAAGTAAGGCCACAGCATGAGCAATATTTATCAGGTGAAGTGAAGAACCGACTCCTGTGTAGAAGACCAGCACCAGACCTCTCCATTAGTGAAATCCCAATGGGAATTCCAGCAGTTAAGTGATGCTCAGCTTTCAGACCATGGTTCATTCCCCAGTAATGAGTGACTCCACATGGTCAACACCACCACTGCAAAAATGGGCACACATTTTGACAAAAAGAACCTTAGAATTTTACACTACTGAATTCCTACAGCTACAATTCTATTTCTCAATGATTTTTAAGGTTTTCTCATTTATGCTGCAGATTTCTTCTAACCGAAGGTACTCCACAGGATATTTTTAAGGATTAACCCAGAAGAGACTGGCCTTTAGAAATAAACATTTCCAAGATGATCAGTATAGGAGAGAGACAACGAAGAAGAAAGGAAGGAAAAATGGAATTTTTTTACTGGAAGGTAAAATTGGATTCCCTTTAAAAACATGCAGGAAATCTGAAAGGATATATATAAAAAAAAAGAGGTATTATTGCAAAATGCTGGGGTTTGCCCTCTCATGTTTCAGCAAGGGATTCTAAATACCATCATGGGAGCAATCAATTTGCAGCAGCTGTGGACAGCCTTAAGGGCTTGAACAGCTTAATTGGAGAAATGTTTTAGAAGTTAAAAGGCCAGAATCATGTCAAGTACATGAAGCAAAAACTCACAGATGCTTCTAAATGTATTCATTATAGAGTATTACAAAGGACAGCATCCACATAAGAAAGAATGTTCAAAAAGGATAATTAAAAGCTAGTCTTATTGATGAATTCGAATCAAATACCAACAATATTAACATTCAGATTCAAATTATACTTAATCTATTCTAAAAAATTGTATAATTTTTAAGAATTATCTTTAATAATCATATAATGCATGGAAGCAAAGTTTTAAGGTACTTAGAAACATAATAGCCACTTAATTAAAGCTAGGATTGAAATTTAACAGCCCACTTAAACTACTCATCCCCTAATTTAGACTTTTTCTCTATGTTGAATTTAGAGTTCATGCGCAGAGGTCTAACTTTCATGGAAGTTGAAACCTCTGGCTTTTCACAATTTGAATGGATATTTATCCTTTGGTTTAACTGCACTTTAAGGGGCCTTCAAGAGTACCTGTTTGCCAAGTAACTCAGACCTTCAGGATGAAAACAGCACAGGAGGAAAATAACGTCCAGCTAAGAAGCAGCAATTGCACTGCTCACGATCACCTCCCTTCATTAAACGTGTGTTACCTTTCCCATCATTGTGCCTCACTGCTGCTGCTGAGGAAGGACAAAAAAAGGTTCATTACAAGCCCATCGCTCCCAAGTAGAAGAGATTCATCAGTTCCTGCTCTCTCCAGTGAACTATGATCTGAAGTGTGGATAAATTAATAATTCAAAGAAAATGTTGCTGTGCTGGAACTCCTGTAAGCATAGCAGAGGCAAAGGAGGTCATGAAATTCTTGGGGTTTGGATCCCTTCTTACACCTGAGCTCAAATAACTTCAATGTATTGTTCCAGATTTATGATGGACAAATGTGACAAAAAAACCAACCCAAAACAAACCAGCCAACCAGCCAAAGAAAGAAAGAAGCAAACAGAAATATCCTTGTTTTTAATTTTGTAGTATAAATTTACAGCATCATAGAAAAAAAAAAAAACAGCTGAGCAACCATGGCCTAGGTCAGCATATCTGCATGAATATCAGTAATATACTTTGTGAATAAGGGTATTTATCACACAGAAGCTGTTCTAAACATGATTAGGTTTGTACAGTAATTTTAGGTAGTTTGATTGAAAACATTATCAAGAAGCTCAGTTCAAAGTGATGCAAACTGTGCTATCCTCATGGGTCTGTTTACAGTTTCTCAATCCAGTGCCAAGCACTCTGGTATCACACAGGATTATTTTTTCAGTAATTACTCAAATATTGGCTTCTATGCTCTATTTCTGTGTGTTGAGTCATCCTTGAGGCACCCTTCTGCACCACAGAGGCTCCTTCCCCAGCTCCCAACCGTGGCACAGGAAATCACCCCAAATCCTGACACCTTCTTGGCTGTTCCCTACAAAGCTAAGCACCCCTGCCACGTATTTTTGTTTAAAAATCAGTATATGATGCTGATAAAAGCCCAACACAAAAGAAGCAATCCCAGTCACTGTGCCAGAGAGACTGTAACTTTTAACTTGTAAGGTCAATAAATGTTTTTATCTAATGAAATCTTCAATTCAGAAGCCTGTTCCTACCCAGGAAATACAAATTTAGTCCAGATTTAAGTATCTGCCTAAGTTCTGTTTTCCCATCATACCAAGCAATAGTTAAGGTTGATCACTTTTATCACATTCCAATCCATCTGTTTGCCAACTTATCTATTCCCTATAAAGGCCAGTAATCAAAAGCTTTTGCTGCTCTTTTATGCTGTACAATAAATAGCTTTGAAGCTATTTGTTATAAAAATTATGAACAGTGCTGAAGCTATGGCATACGAGTCCTCCACAAGAACTCCGAGCAAAAGGATGAATTGGTGTTTTAATGGAACTAATTACTGGGGAAGGAGATTGCAGGAAGCCCAAAACATTGAACTCATTCTCTGTGGACTGGTTCTGGTAAAGAGGACTTGAAAAGAGCCCTCACCTCACATCAGCAATTGTTTTGGCAAATACAGAGCTGAATATTGGGTAAATGTCCAAGCGTTTGCTTGTTTAAAGAAAGATCTAATTAATCATTTAAAAAACAAAAGTCCTGTTGTGTCAAGCTTCCTGAAGTCCCAGTCTTTGTTAGAGATACAATCCCATCTGTGTGCAACTGTGTGTTCTACCTGCTGTCCGAGGGATAAATAAGTCAAACTCCGTCACTGCCTACAACTTTATACCCATGCTCAGTGCAAAGATGAAAAGATACAAAATGAGAGAGAGCATCACCTCTCCATTATTTTAGAACAGTTGGGGATGTTTCCTTAAATCCTTGTTAATAAAGATATAAAATACGTACAAAGTAATTGAGACATTACCTTGGTACTCTGAGTTTCTCTCCTTTAAATTTCTCCTAAGTAATTATTTTAGCTGAATGATAAAGTATCTCAGCTATAGAGTTCAAACCAGCCAGTATTTCCATGCTGCATGAGTACAGTATGTACTGTCACAATCTCCCCATGGCTAGCTCCAGTACAAGTCTGAAAGCTGTTTGGAAACAGCCCTGAAAGTTTTTTCCCCGAAGAACACCTTTTTTTTTTTTCCCCCACATCTCATTCCAAGGAGCCTTGAGCATCTCTAGCTTTAGGGGGTTTTCTGCATTTAGCTTTCTCCTTGCTAAGAGATGCTACAAAATATGCAACCTCAGAGCTCCAATATGCACTTGCTTTTTATACTTCTGTTCATAAAATCAGAAAAAAAGCACCCTCTGCCTTTTTGCTTAAGAGATAGAATTGGAAACAAATGGTTGTGTTTGCAATACCCATCATTCTGTATTCAGACTAATTGGTCCTGGTCAACAGAAAGCTGGACGTGAGTCAGCCAGGAGGGACATCCCTGTCCTGGAGTGAATCAGGCCCAGGGAGGGAATTGTCCCTCTCTGCTCTGCACTGGGGCAGCCTCACCTCGAGTGCTGCTGTGTGGGGAAACATAAAAGCTGAAAAAGCTCTTAGGTGTGAGAAAAAAGCAGGATTCAGGAATAAAGCAGAAGAGTTTAGAGATCAGCTTCGGCTGCGAAAACTTGAAGATAAAATTAATAGCAAGCAAGGACATTAAAACAATGGTTAGAGTTTCTAGGTTTGGCTGAGATAGGCTTAGAAGTTGCAAAAAATATGCTTAGCAAGATAGACAAGTTTAAGCCTAATAATGGGCTATTGTGTGTTCCTAGACAAGGTATAACAAGTGAGTATTGGGTACAGCAGATGCACGTGCGCTGGGTAAGCCTGGTTAAAACAGTTCTCTGTAACTTTTAGAAGCACACTAATTGGCTGAGAAGCTTTTAAGAATGCTCTGTAACCAGGAAGGCTCTGGATGCCTGTGGTGGTGTGAGCTTTGTACCATCTCTGTCTCAACTCTGTATGTGAGACTGATAACGGAATAAAACAATAAAAGGCTCCTGGAATGCCTGTCCAAGCTCCCCGTCCCGTTTGTCAACAAAACGCCGACACTGTGGCAGCTTTGGGCAGCGCAATGTAAGAAAGATATTAGAGTATTAGAGACATTAGAGAAAGTGTTAGAGAGAGTCCAAAGGAGGGACACAAAAATGGTGAAGGGCCTTGAGGGGAAGCCATGTGAGGAGCAGCTGAGGGTGCTTGGCTTGTTCAGCTGCAGAAGAGGAGACTCATCACAGTTACAACTTCCTCGTGAGGGGAAGAGGAGGGGCAGCTCCAATCTCTGCTCTCTGTGACCAGTGACAGGACCTGAGGGAATGGCCTGAAGCTGTGTCAGGAGAGGGTTAAGTTGGATGTTGGAAAAACGTTCTTCCCCCAGAGGGTGGCTGGGCACTGAACTGGCACCCCAGGGCAATGGTGACAGCACCAAACCTGCCAGAGTTCCAGGAGCGTTTGGACAACGCCCTCAGGGATGGACAGGGTGGGATTGTTGGGGTGTCTATGCACAGCGAGGAGCTGGGCTCAGTGATCCTGATGGGTCCCTTCCAAATCAGAATATTCTGTGACTCTTTCTTAGCCTTGACTGAGTTTGTCTCCCTATCACCTCCTCAGGCACTAAGGCCCCGTGCCCATTTGCTGGGGACAGTCACAGGTTTGCAGCTGCTGCAGGTTCTGCAGGAGCTGCCTGGTTTCCACCGAAGCAGAGCGTGGCCGTGGGCACTCCTGGGACAATCTGCCCTCCTGGGACAATCTGCCCTCCTGGGACAATCTGCCCTCCTCACTCCCAGCACGGGAAACTTTTTCTGGTGGGCTGGGCCAGCAGCCACCAGCAGCAAACATGGGCAGCAGCACTGCCAGAACTGATCGTTTTAATTTACTGGTTCCTGGTTTATTTACCTATTTTCAAATTTGTTATATCTTTTTCTACCCTCAATACACAGAGGAGGAAGCGAGTCAAAGTCATATCAAAACAACCTTTCAGGTACTTTGCAGGTAGATGGGATATTCTGAGATGGAAGTCCATTATTTTTCCATTTAGGCATTACAATATCCTGTAGCTTACTCCCATTTTCCCTGCCTAATTTGCCATCTTTTTGATGCCAAGAACGTGTAGAAATCTCGGAGGGGCGTTTCTCTCAGCAGCAGAAAAGGAACATTGGAATAATGACTTTCAGGCATTGGTGGCAAGCATTGTATTCTCAGAAGCATAAAATCAGAAATGGAAAAACTCCTAATAGGTCACCTAATCTATCTTCCTGCACAAACTGGGTTCTGTGTAGTTGAAATAGCTTCAATTTCGTTAAGTTGCCTGCTTGCGATTCACATGCAGATTTCTTTCCAGCAGTCATACTCTCTTCCCCATGTCCCCTTTCAATCTCCAGGAGGAGCAGAAACTCAGAATATAGAAGGATAAAGGACGAGAAGCTCAGAGAAATGTTACACTAAAACCACCAACTCAGCCTGATGTAACCCAGAGTTTTGGGCTCTGTATTAACAGGAAAAAATATTAGACTGGCATAGCATTTCTGTGGCAATAATTACTTTCTAAATGTACTGGAATTAATTTAATCTTAATGAAATTCCATCTGATGCCAAAGCAGTGTCTACTACCTTGCTAATACACCTCTCTAATTCTCATATCAGGAGGATAAGATCTTAAAATTCCTGAATAATGAACTTTCTTACACAGTTAGACGAGTACCAATATGTAAAGATACACTTTAGCAGTTCCTCTTGGAAAAAATAATGATCTGTTTGCCAAAGCTAATAGGTTCTGTATTTGCTCTCAGCTTAGTTCTGCAACTTTTCAGTTATACCAACACTTTGTTTGTGCTACTGTCATAAGCAGGAACTCAAATCATTAAATGGCCTCTGAACTGGGCATATGTTTAATCAATTTACACCATTCAATCCATTTCACCGGCAGAAATTCTGACAGAGTATCTACCCACACCCATCTGGTGCCATCAAACATCTCCAGAGCACAGATCACCGAGAGGTGTTAATACTGTCAGGAGTTTTAGTCCGTGCCAGAAACAGTTCCTAATTTTCATGTGTATAGGATGAAGGGACGGAAGGAAGGTGAAGGAACAAAAAGGCTTATCTTTCATTCAAGAGCTGCTCGGTGGATCTGGAGAAAACAGACACCCCACGTGTTCAGCTGAGCAGCAAACAGTCACAGATGGATGGGAAGCTGACCTTCCAGAGCATCATTCAGCAGAGCTGAATTAGCACAAAGCTATAAATAACCAGCTATTAGTATTGCAGCAGAAGCAGCGATTCTGTCACACTGCAAGGCAAGACAATCAGATTTCATTATTTGTATGTAATAGCAGTTGCTATAGGGTAGACAGGAGTGAAGAGAGAGACAAATAAATTATAACCTTTTTGCAGAAGTAAAATCAAAGCAGTTTTGTGGAAGCATTTAAAGCAATAAGAGCTCTTCCCTAATGGGGCTTCTTGCAGTCGTTTTGACAACAAGGGGATTTTTTTCCAGATCACATAAAAGTGAAATAAAAAAAAAAGTTTCTGTCATAGCTTAAGTCAGTAGTTTTCTCCTGGAAATGTGTTTACAGTTTGAGCTCACCAGGGAGGCATGTTTTGCATGTAAATAGTAGGTGGTTATGGAGAGTTACTTTGACAGCTAATGTCTTGAGCTGCCTTGACATCGCTGGTCTAATAGAGTGGCTCTGTAGCAAGTGAACTTCCTGATGAAAGCCAACCAAATTAAGTGGAGTTTTTTCATCTTAGTTTCTAGCTGGCTACACTGTGACCGTTCGAGGTGGAATGAAGAAATGATTAAAAAGAGATTGCACTCTGGCTCCAGTGGCAACTGACATAAATGAACTTGAAAAGACAAATAAGACTACACTAATTTTAAAGCCACGGTGGTTCTTCCCAGCCTGCATCACTGGAAATTGCAGTGCTGAAAGCAGAGGTGGTCTGACTTGCCCAGAAAAAAAGCAACCTCATGCTGTGACAGAGGGAGAATTGTCAAATGTACCCCAGAGAGAGAGGTAATTAAAGTCTTTGTCTTATTTATTCTTCTTTGGAGAGAATTAATAGCTACAGTGTTCATAATATCTCCTGGCTCCTATACTTAGGCTTAATTCACATTTTCTTTCTATTTCCTAAATTACAATCTCAAAATTACATTGCTGGTCCCAGGAAGGTACGTGAGTCTCAACAGTAATGTCTCTGTGCCGAAGAACTGAGGAGTCCATCAGTTTCCATGCTGCAGTCATGGATTCTTCCTTTCCAGACAGTGGTCCTTCATGTGCATCTTCCCTCAGAGAAGCCTGTTATTGGTGAATCCTGCAGCAATGCTTGGGCAGGAGTGCAGTACACTCATCAGCCAAACACATCCTAGAGGGGTTAGAAGACTCCCTAATCTACAAAGCTCTGTACAACTCCATGGAATTTACAACCATAAAGGCATTTACTTATGTTTGGCTCATATTTGTTGATCAGCACAAGGGGTCTCCAGGCATTTCAGCCATTCACAGTCCAGCCACCAACCCATTCTGGTCCTTCTGACTGGATCTTTGAGCCACATTTTAAAAGTATTTCTTTCTCAATATCCCTTCTATCCCTGCCCTCTGGCAGTGGGAAGCCATTCCCCCTTGTCCTGTCCCTCCATCCCAAGCCCCTCTCCAGCTCTCTTGGAGCCCCTTTAGGCCCTGGAAGGGACTCTGAGGTCTCCCTGGAGCCTTCTCTTCTCCGGGTGAACACCCCCAGCCCTCCCAGTCTCCATCTTACTGCATTCAACTGCTCCATGTGTAACTGTAAACCCAGTAGAGTCCCACTTATGAATAATAATCCAATAAAAATTAAGATCTGCTTTGTATACTGGGTTATGATACCATCAAGAATTGATACAAGTGAAAACCAGGCTGCAATGCCATCAAACTGGAGAATTCCCTTAATGTATTTTTTTGAAACAAAATCCAGTGCCATTTACTAATTGTGATTTAATTGGATGCAGCAATAGCTCTGTGTGGCAGTGAGAGAATGTTGTTAACAAAATGTGAACGAAGCTGTTGGCCCACGAGGCCTGAAGCAACGAGACCTTTAGCTGTGCTGGTTGTAACCTTCTGTAGAGACGTAGGCAGGATCCCTTTTATTCTTTTATTATTACATGTGAGTGCAGCAATTGCACAGCAGGACTCCCAGTGCCAACTGGGGGCTTCCACTGCTCCGAGATAAATAAAATATGTGATTAATAATATGCACTAGAGCAACATCAGTACTACATAAGAAAAGGGAAGATACACTCCTGGAGAATAAGCATGTACTTTACAATAATCCTACTTAGCATTCCTCCTTTCTTCTCGCTTATAAACAGCAGCAACAGGACAAAAGATGGCAATTTTAATTGTAAAGCAGCTTAATAATTTTATAAAGGGAGCCGTACTCCTGCTGTACATCACAGCACAATGAATTCCTTTTGAAATGAGAGAAGGAAGGAATAATGCCAGCAGCTCCAACTGATAAGATGAATTGCCATCCTAATGCAGTCTGCATCTTGTTGCCACCGTAATAAGTAGCCATCCTCTGTTTAGTAAATTGAACACTGCGTTGTTCCCAATAACCGGAATGAGCGTGGACAGGGAAGAATCTGCTTACACGGAAATAATATTTATGTAATTATTAATGAAGTTGTTTATTGTTCACATTGTCTGTGCTGCCTATAAATGCCTATATTGGACATTCAGCAGAACTTAATACAAACCATTTGCCTGATTTGAGTAGTGGGGAGGGATCAAAGAGACCAGAATATGGTTTCAGCAGCTTTCTGAGTTTTACTTTAGTTCAGTGGAGTCCAAAGTACAAATCTCAGGTGATTTGACAGACTGCAAATCTGTTACACTTATGTATCTCTATCTGGCTCCATAAATCCTTCGTATGTTTCTGCCCTAAAATTTGAGACTTATCCTTTAGTGACTGCCTTTGGATGAAAATTATTTATGTCTGTCAGTATTCAAAAAGCGGGTTCAGTATGAAAAGGCAAATAAGGCTTTAGTTTCAAGCTCTAAACAAGTGTTTTATGAACTTCCATTCCAGGATAAGTTTCCATGGTTTGGGCAACTCTTTATTACTACTGAGACTTCCCCTACGAGTCTAAATGAGCTCAGAGTTCTGACAAAAATTTTATCCCTGTTGGACCCATACAAGAGCAGGTGTTTGCAGAGACGAACGCCAGCCTTTCCAAACGAGCTGGCACTGGAATGCTCTGTTTCAGTCACTTGGAATACACCAGTTGAGAATGTAGGTTAGAATAGCACGGCACTAAAAAACTCATGATAACAAACTCACCTCTCTGCTTCACAGGAGCCATAATTTCCCAAATTTTGCTCCAAGCAGCCAGCTCCAAGCTCACTTTTAGAACCAGCAGTACCAGTTCAGTGGCCCTGCACTGTGTCCCACTGACCCAGAGCCTGGCCTGGACACTGGGAGCAAGCTGCAGACCCAGCCTCGATGAAGGGTAAATCACCTGTGCTCAGTGCTTTGCTCCCTGGGCCAAGATTCCTCTTGGCACCTAAAGAAAAGAGTCCCTGGTCCATGCTCAGCTCCATTTGCTGCTGCAGTCAGTGATGCCTTCACTTTATGGGAAATGAGGCTCCACAGAGAGTGATTAAATAGCAGAACACAGAGGTTAAAAGTCTGGAATCCACATGACAAAATTTCACATTTATGATGCTCTTATTTTGCTCATTTGTTAGTCCATTCATTAATTTTCGCCTCATTTACATTTTTTTAAAAAACAACATGAGAGAGACTACTGGTTTGCAGTATGATAAAAGAATCATAAATAATATTCCTCTCTCATTTTAATGTTTAATTTCCATTATTTCAAAAGCACACACTTTGTTAAAATTAGCCTTCACTGGATATTTTAACCATAGTCTTAATTCCAAAAGCTACAAAGTGACAGAATTATTTTTGTATTTTCCTTACTTTCTAGGCAAAAATAATCAGCACTTTACTGGATAAACCAAAACAACTTCCATTTAGACCTCAAACAATAGTTAATTCAGTGCTTGAAATTCTTTCAAGGAAAACAACCCCAAGCAAATAATATATTTTTCACCTTTAAATTTATTTTCAATATTTTTATACTTTATTTGCTCTCCCCACATGGTTCCTTCTGTCTCCTATTTTCTATTGCTCCTTCTCCTGACATGTAATTTCCTACTTGCTTTTATTTCACACATTCTACTGGGGTTTTTTTCATTATTTTTTCTATTATTTCATCTTCATTTCTGTTTGTCAATTTTATGTGGGGTTTTCTTTTTTTAGTGTGGCATAGTGTTTTGACATGCCTTTATTGTTGCATTTATTTTTATTTACTTTTTTGCTTTCATTGTTCTATAGATGAGACATTATGCCAAGCCAAATCCCTTTTCAAATTTTCTTTGAATAAAAGATGAGCTGCTCTGGAATCATTCCAGATGGAGCTGCCAAAATGAACGGGTCCAGCACAGCTTTCTTTGGATTATATTCCGTGATAGTTTCCCTGCCACTGTAGCTGTGAGAGTAATGCAAGAACTTTCACAATGTATCTCTTTTTTTGTCATTTCTGGTACCTTTGATTACTTTAGACCTTTTGAGTCTATTGAATTTCAAACTCCAAACTAAGTAGAAAAAAAAGACTTTCTTGTGCTGACTTTTGACAAATACCTACTGATGGAGAACTTCAAAAACCAGTTTTTGTGTGAACAGCAAAACTGAAGGTGACTGAATTCTTGCAACTCTTATCTGTTGGGATTCTCTCTTTGCTGCTGCTTTGGGTGTTTTGGGGTGTTGGCTTTTTGCTTGTTTATAGCCTTTTAGCTTATTTGGGGTTGTTTCCTTTTTCCTTTGTAGCATTTTTGCTTCCAACTTATGCAACTTGAATATTTTTGCATTTCTTCCATCAAGCCTGTTGAAAATGTGCCAACAGACTCCAAAGTTTTAATTCAATGCTCTTCTCACCTTATCCACTACCTAATACAACACTTGCTATACTGAACACTTCTGACATGCATAATTCTAAGATCATTTTCAGTCCTGGCCAGAAAAATCTGTTAGTTTTGATTTTTTATTATAACCAGAGTAATCTCCCCGATAGTGTTAAAAATACACATGCTTGGACCAAAAAAAATGAAAAAAAAAAAGTATGGAGAAGGTCAGATCTGTGCCCAAGCATTTTGTTTAATAGTTACAAACTAGCAGAGAAATCTTATGGCACACCTGAATGAAAATACATTAATTAACTGCTTGTTATTGGAACTTGAATGGTTAGACTAAATAAAGCTACCACAAGTACAAGATTTCCTCAGTTTTGACAAGTTTCTGGATGTCTGGCATGCTGATGGATCCCTCCACATTTACCTAAACTTTTATATCTATGCAAGCCCTGCATGTATTTGCTGCCTGTGTACAGATAAATTTAAAAATTCCCTCAATACCACTTCTCTTATCATTGGATCTCACTGAAGGGCAAAGAACTCTCTCCTAAGATCTCCTTCAGCATCACAAAGCACAGCCTGGTGTAGGTGTCTGAACTGGCATGAAGCCAACACAGCAGCACTGACTCAAGTGTTGAACACATCACCAAGGCCTTCATCTGCCTGTCTGGGCACAGGGAGGGAGTCCCACACTCCCAAGAAGGTGTTCAGCTGATTTCCTCTTCTGCAGAAAGGACAACACGTGCACCAGCGCCAGAATTCCTCGGTGTGTGCAGAACAGACACGTAATTATGCCATGCCCCGTTTAGGTACATTTTTGTCCCAGGAACTCCAGACTAAAGTGTGTCAATTGTACAAAAACAAGCCTGAGTTGGTCTCATAATCACAGAATCACAGAATCATCAAGCTTGGAAGAGACCTTTGAGCTCATCTAGTCCAACCATCAACCCAGCAGCCCCACAATTACCCCTCAACCACAACATCATCTGACACAAAACAGCTACATGGACACCTATCACCGAAACATTGTGTGGACACCCCAGCATTAAATCCTGCGTAGCCTCAGAAGCACAGCTCAAAACTAAAGGAACAGCTGAGCTATTCTGGAGCTCCTCTCTTATCTTACCTGAAGTGATAACTGGATTTTTAAGAAAAAAGCCAAAACACAAGTAAAATGTCTGAATCCTCTGCTAATTCATTGGCCTGTCTGCTATGCTGTGCTTTAACATGACTGCAAAAGGAAAAAAGGAAAACTAATTGGTAATGTGTCATCAGGAATGCACCAGGTGCCACAAACAGTACCAGCACCATGACATTCCCAAGGTTCTTCAGGGAAATAACACCACAGCCAGGAACCAGCAGAGCCAAATCCCCACAGTATTTGAAAACACTTCTTATTTAGATTTGGCAAACAGCTTCTTGGAAAGCAGAACACAAACTGTATGAGCAGCTTGTACCTGGATGTTTCTGAATGTATTCATCCCTCCCAGACTGAATAAAAATGTCAATGTATTTGTGTGTTACTTTCTGAGAAGCAGAACAGAGAAGAAAATTGGACACAAGACAGCATTTTGTTTATGAATGCAATTATCAAGGAACATTGATAAGCTGAAGAAGCATCAGGCATCAACACAGAGGACTGACAGGTATAAATTTGCACACACATGATGTATAAATGAGTACAATCATGCAAATATGTATGAAAAAAAGAAAACAAATGCTGTCTCTGCATTTGTCTTCCCATACTAAACCAAAACAAGGCCTATGTCTTCCTGAATTGAGGAAAAATACCTGAAAACTTGATTTTATTCTGTTCTCCTACCACTTCTGCCTTCTTCTCCAATGACACAGCCTCCCAGATCACAAAATCCTACTCTAGCCTGCTCTAATCCTGGAAAATTTCTTCTCATGGAAAAAGGACTTTTGTTTACTTTTTAAAAGGGTGTATAAATAAGTTCATCATCTCCAATAAATAGGAAAGAAAGAAAACTAGATTGTAGAGGAAAGTCATATAACACAACAAATTATGAGTAATTAATTGCTGTATTTAAAATTGAGATATTGAAAGTGATATTCTCAATGAGGCTTTTATTAGGGGGAACTCTGAAATAATCTCATTCATTTTTAGCAAGTTCACTAAAGCTTTAATACCAGAAGTGTGCATTCCAATACTCCTGTGTTCATAATCATGTCTGTATTTTAGATTCAATGCTTTGAAGCATGACAGATACTGCCAGGGCAGAAGAGAACAGACTTCCAGCAGGAGAAACAGGACAAAACCCATGTTTTCCTCATGATTTTGCACATGGAAGATACACTTTGCAGACTGAAAATGGATCTGGACTTCCATGGTTCTTTTTTCAAGACAACTGTTAAGACTTTCCAGTAAAAGCAAGGAAAAAACCCTTATTCTTTTACATCCTTCACATTTTCATTCTTCCCATCACACCCCTACCCAGGGAGCAGTTATAGATAATGCAGGTTAGCAGACAAAGTTTATGTCTATCAAAATTACACATTCCTAAAGCCACAGTTCAACACTTTGTTCATTTATACAGTTTCCCAGTTCACAAACAAATACACTGGGAGAGGTTTTTCATTGACACCTGACTCTTCCCATCAGAAACACTAATGAAAAAGAAATATGCTCCAGGATAAATGCAGTAATTTAAGATATTTCCTTCTAGAAGCCAAGCATTTGAAGGATAGGTTGAGGGCTTTCCTACTTACAGAATTTGACTTGTGGGACTATCACCTCCTGTGATATTACTGAAAAAGAACATATAAAATTATCTAACAGATTTATATGATTTTTTTGTAGTGACTTTGGCTGTTATTGACATTCTTCAATTATCATTGACCTTTATGTTCTAGGACAAATACTATTCCCTAGAAGAGCCACTTAGGAGAAAATCCAATGTGCTGTGCCTGAACATGTCATTTTTATGCTACTTTAAAGAAGAAACATTGCTTAACCAGCTAATTGCAGAAACTCTGTGTTGTCTAATGATAGCTCCTCTCTCCAGGAAACCGACAGGAAATTAGCACTGCACGTGGGATGGGGCAATTCCACCGTTTTCTGGTAGACTGCAAATGATAGATGTTCCTGGCATCTAGAAACACTTTCACTTTGTTTCCCAAAAGCTGTAAACTCATTAGCATCTCATCATATTCCTGCATGCACTGGGCATCTGGGAAAAGCTGGAAAGGCAGATTAATCGCTGTCTTTTTCTGGTAGGGTAAAAACACAAGAAAGATCTCTCTACTCCTGGCAGCTTTATTTTTGTACTGTTCTACTTAATTTTTAATCCCTTTGTCTATTCAAAATAACGTTAAAAGATGTCCAGTTTCTTGTGCAGGATGCTTTCCAGGAGGAGGTGAATCCATCAGTAGATTTTGCAAAAGGAGAAGGTCAGTTTTGCCTTGGTCCTGCTGTATCTGCAGTGAGTTTTTGCCAGACAGGTCCTGTCAGATAAGGGCCTTCTTTTGGTGTCACCAACCTAGGTACATGTCACCTCTCTTCAAGGAACACACGGTATCTTTATTGAACAGAGGGAATTCACCCTGCCACAACCAGAACAGAGCTCCTGGATGGTCTTTTATCTGTCACCTTCCACTGAAAATGCCACAAAGGTCAGAGAATTTGGTTAATGAGGAGCAGAGCCACTGCATAGGGGTGTAGACATATGTAGTAACATCATAAAAACGTCCCTTTAGTTCTGTTTTCTAGGCTGTTAAATAGTATAGCTGCTACTGGCCTCAGCTTTCTGTGACTTTTCAAATGACACTGATGAAAAAATGTTTGAAATGACAAGGAATAAGAAACTTTGTCTGCTTGATCCTGTCCACCGAGTTTTGGATCCATTTCTGTGTCATGTGCCTAGAGTTTTCAGAGGAGCATATTCCCTGTTCAATTTCTGGGACTATATGCTGAAAGCAGGTTAATATCTTTCAGCCCAATACAGAATTTTCATCATCAAATTATGCTCTAGATGACATTAAGAAATTGTGAACTGGTGTCTGTTATAAAAAGTCACATTATTGTCAAGTGTTACTGATAGGAACTGTGGATAGGAAGGAAAACTTGATTGCAAGTTCTTTCAAAGCCTACATTATTACTTAGAACATGTCTTAAAATTCATGTAAATATATATTTAAAGTGTATTTATCCAGGTGTGGACACAACCCACCAAAACATACTCTGAAGCCCTGGGCTCTGCCAAGTCAAGTTTCTGGGACAGATTTAAGAAGAGAAGTCAGAAAAGAGTAACAGTTCATGCACACAAACTGAGACCACAGGGAATTCACATATGGTGGAATCATATGGACCTGCACTTTGAGAAGCAGACCTGAAATCTTTAGACTTTATTAAAATTTCCTGAGAAACATTAAACGAGACAGATCACCAAATATTATTTACCTAGTTCTTGCTTCCAAATGGCAATCACATAATTACTAAAAATGCAAGGAAAGCCTGACGGATAAATAAGAACATTAAACGATCTGGAGGAAACACCAGACAGCCAATAACCCTATCTAAATTATGCTAAATAAAATTTTACCAAATCACTGCTTCCTTCCAGTCAAAACAGTTCACAAAATTATCTCTTGGAGAAAGAAAAGACCCTCTCATTTTCTGACATGTTTATCTTTAAGACTTCAGCCTTAGATTCAGAAGACTTTAATTAAGTATCTAGAATTAGACTGAGCGGAACTTATAGCCCAGTTCCTCCCACACACGACTCCTCCTCGTTAATCACCAGCTCATTTCGGTTTATCTTCCCCCAAGGCAAACTTTCCCAAGGTATCCTGTGGTTTCAGCTTGGGCTGTACAGCCAGAGCAAACCAAAGCAAATCTCTAAACCTCAGAAGCTGACACTGGTGATGATCATCTGCTTTAGTTTCAAGAATTATCACATTATTATCTGCAGAGCTTTGCTCTCCGAAATACCTGAAAGGAAAAGCTAAGAACAGTCTTTGGTGTTGGACTTACATGTACATAGCACAAAAGATTCCTTTTGTTTTAAAACACGAAAGGAAGAAGACGTGCCAAAAGCGCTAAGGTTTCTTTTCCACTGTGGAGAGAAAAGGTAGAAGGCATCTTCCCTCCCCTGAAAACCTGCTTACTGGTTAACATTCACTTATTTACCTACATGGTGAGCTCTAAGTTCCACTTAATTATGAAATAATAGCAGCATTCATATTTCCTAAATCAAGTGGAGAGTTCTTGGCCTTTTTTTTTCCTGCAGTAAAACAGAAGCTCCACATCTGATATACTGCTGAAGCCCCCTGCTATCAGATCTCCCATGCCTGCCCCAATTATTTAAATTAGTCTTACGATTTGAGGAGTTTTCTATGCCAGTACCAATTACAAAGAGCAAAAATGAGCCAGATCCACGTCTAATACACATCAAGATACACCAATTTATACCAGATGATTATCTGGCCTCAGAACACTTTAAATGCCAAGCCCCTCTTTATATCTCAGAAAAATTGCCTAGACCCCTCTTTAGTCATTAGTATTATGTCCAGCAGATAATTTAAGAATAAAAATAACGACTTTCTAACTAGATAATTTCAAAGAAAAAAGGCCGGTGATCAGGGACACTTACACTCAACATTGCCTTCGCCTCTCCTTTCATACATGCAAATAAAAATACCCAATTGAACACAAATGTGTCTAATTTTTAAATAACTCAAGAGCAATTTCCTGTCATAAATAATTTTCAGATAGATACTGATGAAAAATTACTGTCATATTTCCACAAGGGAATTCAAATCAATGATATTACTGGAACTAGAAGCCAGTGTGCTGCCCTCTGGACAGACTAAATGCAAGTTGTTTTCCAAACTGCTGAAGTCAGAAGAACAAAGTTATTCTGTTATTAAAAGAGCCTGGTTTTACTAAATAGTGAATATAACAGCACCTGATCCTCATGTGTGTCTTTTTGAAGTAGAGAACTCTGATCCTCCAACAAAGTAAGGGAGGCAGACACTGTAATCATCAATTACATCGTCAGAGAGAGCAAATTACATATTAGCGACCGAACCCAAACGAGCTGAGGAAAACTGACACTAAAAAGGAAACGGCTCCCTTCACTTGCTTCCCTGCTGCACAGATAAAACAGGAATTGATCTTTCACAATTTAAATTAAAAGTAGGAGGAAGAGAAAATACAAGACATTCTGGGAACATTCTCCTCTGACTTGGATTGTGGAAAGGATTTTACTCCCACATAAAATAGAGGTCACTCCTTATACGATGGAAATATTTTAGACGTGTTCAACACTTCATAGAGAGAGAGATGATTGAGGCAAGATTTAAATAAAATATGAACTGATGAAAAAAACACAGAAAAGAAATAGAATATATTCTTGCAGAAGGAAATACTCTGGTGCCTTTACATTATATATGGTTTCATTCCACAGCAGCCCTATTCAAATATTGGATAAATGAACTCACGTGATGAATGCATCATGAGCCCACATTTTACCTGCTTTCATTTTAGCTCTGTGGTGGGTTGACCCTGGCTGGGTGCACACCAAAACCACTCTGTCACTGCCCTCAGCTGGACAGGGAACAGAAAATAAAACACAAAGCTCGTGGGTGAGAGATCAGTCATCAGTTATGGTTATGGGTAAAACAGACTGGGCTGGCATTGGCTCTGTGGGACGTGGGGGAAGCTCCCAGCAAGCCTCCCACAGAAATTACCCCACTACCAAAACCCTGCCATGAAGATCCAATCCAAGCTGCTAGAAACAAGACTGTTAGAATAAATGAAATTTATTTAAAGTGTGGATTTCTATGGGCTTTGTATTCAGAGAGTTACACCAAGCACATCAGAAGAAGGAGGCTGATCTACAGATGCACCACAACTGAGATTTTGTTGTAAAATTCTGGTGTTACTGAAATCTGAATCATAAAAATTGACCTTTCCTCATTCCAAAGCATCCTAATATTTTTCCTTATAGATCATAGTGCAAGTATTAGATTAAACATAATGGCCATTATTTATTCTACGTCTTTAATTGCCTAATCTTGGAACTCTTAGCAGAAGCACCAGAAGTTATTTTTTTATCATGCACTGAACCTGTCCAAACAACAAATAACTCTTGACTGTTGCAATGTGCATTTCCCTTCTGTATCTCTGTAAATCAGTTAATGCTGAGAAGCCTCCACGATGACATTTCAGAAATACACAAATATATACAAGGTAGTTTAAATAAAAAGCACTTAGAAAAGCGATAAGCCTACACTTTACAAGAACATGGATTCATTTGGTGAGGAGCTGTGCTATTTACAAGCAGCTTGACTCACTGCATGTGAAAAATGGAGAGGCACTTGCTCTCTGCCTCAATGGATTCCTTGTAAACAAAGCATGATGCGTGCAGGAGATGTTCCTGTCACTGACTGAGCTCTGCCAGCCTTCCTGGGTTTTTCTGAAATGTGAAAGAATGTGGAAAATAAGGACTTAGACTTGAGTGTTGAGCCTCATATGCCCTGAAAACTCATGTTCTGTCCTAAACTGAAGCTTCCAGACATATCAAAACAAGATGCTGGTCAGCACAAGGCCTTTTAAAGAATTCAAGCAGTCTAAAGCTTGCTCACAGGTACTGAACAGCTCCTCTGGAGCTCAGACCACAGCTCAGTAATGCTCACACAATACCAGTTTGCAATGCTGCCAAAATGAAACTCAGCAGGGAAAAAAAAAATCCATTCCTTTTGCCAAACAAATGCTAAATGCATAAAATACAAGTATCCACAACACTCACACCTGACACTCAGAGTCAGCTTCCCCAGTGTTACGTATCAAGCTGCTTGGAGAAGCTTATAAAGCTCATTCCTTAGGGTAATATTTTTTTAATGGGCAGCAAGTTTTGCCAGGCTTGTGCTGTTACCTAGTATTTTCCCTGGCTGTGTGTCAGAGAAAGGTTTTTAAGGCTTATGTTAAGAAACGATATTTAGAATGATGCCAGGCCAGGCCATGAGCTGTTCTTAATCCTTCATATGTTTGCTGACTCCCGCAGAGCTGTGCTAATTCACACCAGCTGAGCAGCTGTCCTACTCCAATCACGTCTTATCCCTAAATCTGAGAGAGGAGTTCTTCACCTAAAGCCATGTGGAGTCAGGCATGCACCTGGAAGAAATGAGCAAGTTCAAACCAAGACCAGGAATTGAACCTTTTTTTGTTTCACTGTAGAATTGTCAGAACTCGTATCCCAACTTACAGCTTTGAGCACTACTGAAATTACTACGGCAGCATTTACCTGGGTATCTGAATCACACATTTAACAGACTCCTGACACTTAAACAGATCCCTGGCAGTTAATTTCAAATATTTGACATGTCAGGCATAAGATCTAGAGCTCCAGGCACTATGGAGCCCAAAATCTGTGTCCAGTGTGCCTCATGGTCATCCAGATCAGTTTCTCAGGTGAGAGATCCTCACACATGTACAAGTAGCATGACATGTGCCACAATCACTGATAATTTTGCCACCTAGCTGGGACAACAGGCTGGCTGGTACAGTGAAGGCCTAACTCTAGATGCCTCTGATAAATAAGGTGAAAAAAACCTGGAAATAAAGAATTAACTGAATTTACATTTCAAAGATTTGAAGCATTACTGGAAGCCATGGGATTGAAAAACCTTTAATCCTTCCTTTGTAGGATAAATATGAAAAAAATTCTTGTTGTGAACCCTGTCAAGTTATGGGGTGAAGTCAGTGGAAGGTTCTAATTGACTTCAGCTGTGGAATACATAAGGGATGATGAAGACACTCAAATGTTACAAAGAAAACTGATGAATTCTGGTTTACAGATTGCATGACGAAAGGGCTTTGTGAAAAATCCTCTCACATCACTCTCTAAAAAAAAGAGAAGAGCTCTGAAAATATTCATTCTCTTGGTAGCAGCTGAATACTTGCAGCAGTCAGGAAATGGAGCAGAAGCCTCTCTGCTTCTGACGCATCAGGTTTGAGTGACCTTGGGCACACATCACTTCACCTGTGTCGGTCCAGAAAGCCAACCCCACCGCTGAGGTAGGGCTGAGAATGGAGGGGTTTGTGAGCTCTGAGATTCCTGCATAAAGGTCACTGTAGGTGATACTTGATACACTCAGAGCATTTTGTTGATGAACTGTTGATCAGGAGCTTCCAGGCTTTCTGCAGCAGAGGCTCACTGGATGTGCACGTCTCTGCACCGAAGGGAATAACCCCACAAGCACATTGTTTTCTCTCTATTCTTTTCTCTACCTATTGTTTTCTCTCTTCTTTTGGCTTCTTCACAGAGAGAATTGCTTTGGGAATTTAAAGCTACGCTGCAAACCTCATCTCTCTACCTGCAAACCAAAACATTTTGCTGTCGTTAAAAGAAGAATAAAGATATCACTTAAGTTTGTCTTTTTGCAACTGAACTTGCAGGATATGACTGGAAATGTGGGTGCATAGCTCCATGTGCAGAAATACCCAATCTGCGGGCAGAAATACAGAAATAATGGAAAGGAGAAATCTATGCCTTAAAATCCTGATGGCTAGGAGAGGGAAAATCCTGTTTTTCCATATGTCTACACTGAATATAGTGAAGAAAACATTGCTGCAGCTAATGATATTGAGTAACCTGGTCTAGTGGAAGGTGTCCCTGCCCACCACACGGGGGGTTGGAACCAGATGATTTTTAAGGTCCCTTCCAACCCAAAACATTCCATGATTCTATGTAGGATAATGTCTATTTATTTAAATTATGCTGCCCTTTTACAATCTAATTATATTTTAAATCAAATCAATATTTTCTTTTAAAATTGAAGAACATTTGATATTTTTTTCTCCTCATGAAGTGTTTGACATTGATAACATCTACCAAGAAGAATAGTAGAACGTTTTGTCACATTTATTGTGATTGAGTGTAAGAAAGTTTCCCGACAAAAATAATTCAGGATTTTCACAAAGAAATACCAGATCACAAATGTTTCTCATAAGGCAATGCCTCCTGCCTGTAGAGAAAGGGAAATACCAGCTCCCAAAAGCCATGTCTTCACTTTTGATAACTACAATTGTTTAGAATTGAAGTAGCTGACCAGAGATTTCCTCTGGGTGGGTACATTGCTGCCGTTGTTTTTAAGCACTCAAACCCACAGATGATTTGAGCCAATATTGACCTTTAAATATCAGTTATAGCACTTTAGGATAAATGAGTGTTGCTACTTCAGAGCTGTGTGAGACACACAGTGACCTGGGGAATGAGTGGCTGAGTTGCAGCACAATCAGTAGTAGCTCTGATTAATGAATAAATACAGATGGGACAAATGGGAAACACTTGAGCTTTCCTTTTTAAAAATGTCTCAGTCTACAAAAAACCAAGGGGACAAGGCATGACATTTTTAGCCTCTTTTCCATTAACAGGAATCCCTGAGCAGTGGGCTCAGCTTGTCTTGTATTCAGGGCAGAGTAAAGCCATAATGAAGGTGATGGAGAGGATTTTTGCTGCTGTTATTTTCCCTATCGTGTTCCACCCCGACTGTTTTAGCTCTGGACTCTGAGCAGGGTTGCTTGTTGCCTTGCTGGCCTTCTCCTGGTTCTTCTGGGATTGACCCCACTTACGTGGGCAATGAGAAATAATTTGAGCTGCTGGAAGAACTGGGAATTGAGAGCAGTTCCACTCAGTGCTTGTGGAGGCCTTGATGCCAGAGACCAATAGGCCCTGCTCTTCAGCAGACATTCAGGAACATTCAAATCAAATAAACCACAGATTATCGCAAATTTCTCAAGTATGTGAGGTCTTGGATTTTCAGCACGACTCTTTTCTATGATTCTGCTGCCTACACACCTTAATCACCTTTTGTTCATTGCTTCATGCATCTGAATTGCCTGTCTGGACAAATTGCTGAGGCAACTGTTACAAAGGAATGTATTTTTAATGTGAGAAGAGTTCTTTGGTTTATCTTGTACAAAATTAAGCACTGAATTGTGAGTACCCAGCAACACTAAAAAGCACAACACAGTACAACAACCAAACCTAAAAATATCTGGAGTTCCTATAACACTGAGTTTTACAATAGTAGGGGCTTTTTTCCCCAATAAAATATCTTCAAAAGAACTCCACGACTATACAGGATACCTTCAACCAGATATGCATTTGAGAAGAAAATTTACTTTCTGAGTAATTAATGAAATTATTATTACTCACTTCAAAAATTTCTTGCAGTTTTCTTTAAAATCTCATACCAAATGGAATGAGGATGAGGCTGAGTCCACAGCTGGTCTAGCAAAGAAATTAATTTATATCTGTGTACTAGAGTGAAATATGGTAAAGTACAAAGGTGATCACAGGAATGCAATTAGGAAATAAAATCTTCCAGAGAAAAAAGAACTCTAAATGATAATTGGTTCTGTGAGTAGAACATATTACACATAAAGTACTCCTACTGCTATTCACACTTCTGTGTTTAAGGTTAAGTCATCTTTAATCTGATGCGACACATGGGTAACATGCAAATTCTCTAATGTAATGTTACAAGAATGCACATAAATATTTCAATATAAGTGGAAAGACAAACACAATTCATCTTGTCTAAACACACATTCTCTTTTCCCTGCATCATCCTCAGTAGTTAAAGACTATGATCTACTGTAGACGTTTCCAAGACTATAAATCTTGTAGCATTTGCTAATGATTCTCTGGCAGTGACAGAGAAAATGAGAAATCTAGTTTTTAAAAAAAATTCTCTGGGTGAAATGCAAATTCTGCTTCCTTAAGAATCAAGAAAGTGCTCCAGAGATGTGCCTGGAAGGAACTCAATGGACCAGTATGGGGGCAAGAGTAGAAATATTGTATTACTAATACACTGTTAATTACTACAGTTGAACTGGGTACCTGTATCAGGTCATGTAACTTCATGGATCAAAACTATTTGGATAAATCCTTCCTCTGCCACCTGTATCCTACTCTCCAGGACCAGGTGTAGGAGAAAGGCACGTGCTGACATCTCTGATAAGAAGGGTTTTTCCCAGTTTTCACGATCATTAAAAAACCAAATATTCATTCACACGCTGAAGTATTTAAAATACTAAAAGATGCATGCAGATTTTCTAATACACTTGAGATAAAACAGGAGCTATGGAAAAATAATGGGCTTTATACTGGGGGTATTGGAAAATGCTCGTGGCCCTTGATATTCTGGATGTGAGTGTGCGTCACTGAGAGGCTGCAGATCTCTCTCGTCCCTCAGTTTTCAAGTAAATGAGGATAGTGCATGGAACTGGGTAGGCCCAAGTACATGTTAACATAGGCTATTAGCAGATATTTCTCAGGCAAATTCCCTAGTTGTAAAAACAATATAATTTGTATTATGATCTTGTATTTTCCTATATCATGCTTTCAAAGATAGGAAAAAAACAAAACAAAACTGTAAAATTAAATTAAGTACAAAAATTCAATAGGACCCTGATTTATTAAGAACACAGAGCAAAGATGCCATGCCCCACTCGTGGTATATATTCTATTTAATCCAGAAATTTGGCACAGCCTACAAAATGGAGTGACTTGCTTACACTAACCCATCACTAACATTTGAACAAAATGAAGAATATTCAATTCACATGAAATTGTTTGATTTGTGCTTGATAGCATTATTTTAAAGACAAATTATTCATCTCAAACCTGTAATAAAATCTCTCAAAAATGATGCTTTTTTGAACATCTATTAGCAAGCACATGGTACATTATGGATTCAGGGGCTGCAAATCTCTCGGTACAAGATTCTATAAAAGCAGGAGGGAACTCCACAAGACTCTGACAGTAACTAATGCTAATGTGAGGCGGAGGAGGACAAGATAAACTCCCATACTGCCTTCCCAACTTTTCTTTTCTTTCTATAAGAACTAATGTGACTGTCACCTTCCCTACTCCTCAGAAATGAGCACAGGATCTATCAGCTGCAGCTGATTAGCACTCCAAAGATGGTTATTTCTTCTCTCTGTTTCAAAACAGAGCTTCTCTTTTAAACTACACATGATGGAAGAGTGATGGGTTATCAAAACCCTCTGCTTAAGATGAAGCAGCAGCTGCTGAATGGATGACAATAGGTAAGAGACAAGTACTTACATTTGGGGGCTCAAGTCAGATATCTTAATAATTCAGTTGTAAGTAAAGTACATTATGGATGTAAGACTGCAATTACTGTTCAGTGATCCTCTATTATTTGTGTCTTTTATGAACACTGAGATGTGAATGCTGATATTCTCATCATGGAACTCACTACTGCTGACCGATTGGCAAAGGTAAATTCATATAAATAAATATATCTCCAAGAAATTTCCAGTAGAAGAGTAACTAGCATATTTATAGGAACTTGCTTGAGACTGGACAAAAAATCCCAACCATAAAAGGTAATGAATATCTTTTCTGGAATGAATTTCCAAGATGGATAGTGGCAGGGGGAAGAAAGGAAAAGGAAAAGGAAAAGGAAAAGGAAAAGGAAAAGGAAAAGGAAAAGGAAAAGGAAAAGGAAAAGGAAAAGGAAAAGGAAAAGGAAAAGGAAAAGGAAAAGGAAAAGGAAAAGGAAAAGGAAAAGGAAAAGGAAAAGGAAAAGGAAAAATTTTGTCACTTATAAAAGAAATTACATGGTGAAGGTGTTTGCAATATGTAAAATTGGACTTGATGGCCAGAAGATTCCAAGTCCTGTCAGGTGTGTTCATCTTGACATTTAACACATAATAAAGCTAAAATTAGACACAAATAACAAACAATTCACCAGAAGTTTTCTATTTGTGCTTTCCTCCTCAAAAAATATTTCCTATAAATTATCTATCCTCTATAAATTTTCCTATACATTATATACCAGGTATTTGGCAGAGGATAGCTGCATAGAAGGTACTTCAAAGTCTCAAGTTCCACTGAAATGAATCTAATCCATTCCCTTTATTATTTGCAATCCAAGCAAATCCCATCACTCCGTGATTATTCTATTTCCACAAATAATGGGAAAAGCCAACAATTGAAACATAGGAGCCACACATGAATAAGGAAAGGGACCACCCAGACCAAACTAGAGGTCAGTATTTGAAGATCTTTGAGAAAAATCTTGTGTCTACTAGCAAAATCAAGGCACTAGCTAGAAATCTATATTGAAGGGGTGATACAGCTCCATATGGGATAAAATGGCCACTCTTAAATAATCAAAGTGTTTATAATTGTGCTGATTTGGGGTTATCAGGTTATGTATGTTATTCTGTAACATATATAACCAGTACCAGTCAGATGAGCAGAGTCATCTTTCTCTCTTTCCTGTTTGCATTTCATTTTTTCAGCTCTTCCTTCTACTGTGCTTCTGTTTTTCTGGTTTGATTATGTTCATCAGAGCTATAAATAAATAAACAAAGCACAATAGTCACTGATTGCTATTTTATATGCTACAATTCTAAGATACAGAATTTCTGAGACAGAAAAAAGTCTGATCTCCAGGATAGTACTTGTTCTATTTCTGGAGTAACCACCAATAGAAAAAAAATCACATTAGAATAACAAAAGCCCCATTTTTTTCCAATGATAGCGAAGAAAAATATTCAAACTCCTCTTAATAAAAAGTTTTCTTAAACTCCCAGTTTTCTATGACGTTGCTGAAGAAATTCTGTGCAAATGCTCCAAGGAGTACTTACAGTTCTAGAGAAAGTACGCAGAGACCAGAAAAAATGATCACACTGGTTCAGCTTCCTCTTTGAACCCAATAAACCACAAAAGTTTCTTGGCATTTTCACCTCTTCTTTTCTCTTAACTATAGAAAAAAATGGCTCTCTTTGGCCTCTCAGCCTTTTGGTCAATGTCCTGCAGGAAGGATGGCTGCAGCATTAACATATTCCCCTGATTTCATGATTTCCGGGCTATTTTTAACTGGAGTGGTCACTGCTGCTCAGTTTCTCCAGCCCAACATCCAGACCTTGCTCAAGCATGAACTGGGATCCAGCAGGTTGGGATCCTCTCCCAGGAGAGACACAACTCTCCAGCGTAGGGGTGTACCTAAAATTTGACATTGCTTCTCTTAATATATTCAAAAGAGCAGGGGCAGAGAATGATTTTGTGATTGCATCCAACTGAAGAAAGAAGAAACCAAACAAAACTATTCAAAATATATTTTAAAAGAGACAACAAGGCAAACTCAAGAGCTCAAAAAGAGCTTAAAGTGGATGAGTTCTCATGGGGACCTAAGCTGTCCACCTGTAACTGTAACCCTTCCCTCAAACCCTTCTTCTTATAAGGAGATAAACAGCTGGAAAGTTTAGGAAACTCAGGAACAACCAAAACAAGATGATGATGGCATTTTCAGTGCCAGCCATGCAAGCAATGATAATGGCTGAGTACAGTGAAATTCTGCCTCAATGCAAAACCGTATCTACTGGATCAAAAAAATTGACAATTATGATGTTTTCACAAGTTTATAATGAGCAAAAGCCCTGAAAGCAGACCCTAATTTCAGGTTTGTGGTTAAGCAAACTTCTAAACTATTCGGACGCAAAACAAAGGCATTTTGAAAATCTCCATAATTTAAATACTGGGAGTTTTCTTTCTGTTTTGTTCATTATAAATGTTGCATGTTCAGCCCTTGATTTTGTTTCAGGGCTTTGTCTCTGGACTTTCTGACTTTTCAAATAGAGACTCTGCTCATAACCTCTTAGAGGTTAACTTGGATTTGGCTCAAAAGGACAAAAAATTTAGGAAGTCTGAAAGGGGAAAAAAAACCTCTCAAAAAAATTAATAGCCTGTTTACAGCAGTATTAAAAATGGAATTCCTTGGCCTCTGCCAGTGTTGTTTGGATATGTCACACACTGTTACATCAGTCATGTTCTGTTACGTTAATGTGTGGAGATGAATCACAGCAAGGCCACAGCAGCCAAGAGATGTCAAACACCAACACCTTGACACAAAGTGAGAAACAGTCCTTATGTGTGCTCAGGCCTTTGACTCACCTGCCTATATTCCACAAAAACGCACAACCCAAGCTCCATGCACTTACTGGAAAGAGAAAATGAAGTCTTTTTTCCCATCAGATGGGTTTTGATTTAATTAAAAGAACCCTACAAGTTGAAGGTATCATCTTCTCAAACCATCACCTTCCCATTTTAAAGACCGATATATTTATTCACCCTCTTGTCATGAAAAAGCAAGAGACCAAAGTCTGTAAGAAGGAATGATGGAAAGGCACTGAGAAAACACAAGCATGTCTTGTTTCTGTGATGTCACACAGAGGTTATTACCTGCAACCCAGTAACAAAATAAAAAAAGCGTGGAATTCTCTTATTTCTGATGAATTATCAGCAACAGACAAATCAGACAAGGAATTATTTGAAGTGACATACTCAAATATATGTAGAAATGTAGCTGTAATTTTAATACCATGTCAGGTCACTGATGGAGCTTTAACTTATTTAGAAATATAGGTTAAAAACAACCCCACAAACAAATGGCTTGTGAATAACTTCAGTGACTACCATTATCTTTCAGCACCTAGCAACCCTGCTGAACACGATGGCTCCTGATATTACAACAATCCTACATGCTGTACTGACACCACTTCTAATGTAACTTCTGACAGGAGGTCCTTTTTGGGCCAGTTTATCAGGTGATTTACATCTGTGGTCAAACCACCTCTTCATTGTCCCTGTTAGAGGATCTGTATTTTTACTGGTTTGGTTTTTTTTCTGGTAGCCCTGAAGTTCAGTTTTTCTCTTTCCAATTTAAACATGCATCTATGCAAATGTTACCCTCCATTTGTAGCACGTCTTCCAGGGGACAGACCAGTAAAGAGCCCGTGGAAAAGACCGTGCAATAGCAACTTCATGCACTGCTTTAATTGTTCCACTGCAAGTGTTAACCTCCCACTGCATTTACATTTGGAAAGTTAGTCCTCCTGAACTCACTCCAGGCATTACAAAGACTCAGAGAGCTGGATTTAATAAAAAACAACTTGGTCAGAGTAGCTTAAATTTATGCAAGTACAAAGGGAAGTCATTAGGGATGCAGTTCACATAAAAGCCATGCATTTATGCATTTCAATTCTGCCCCTTTTTCTGCTTTAGCAGAAGTACATGAGAAGAAGGAAAAAAAGATCAAAAGCTATGGAAGTTTTGTAAGAAGCCAAGTTAGTTCATAAGACCATATAACAAAGTAATGTTATTTTCTAAGTCAATGTGGCCTTAAGTGCCTTAAATACGCCTCGAGCTTGCTGGAGGCGAACAACTACTGCAGACCATCCTACTTCGTGTCTACTTTCTGTTTATTCATTAGGAAAAGTTTTCTGTCTCGTGTCTTACCTACCTCAGTCTTCCTCCTGCTCTGAAAGCACTTCAGTTATTTTGAGAGCACATTTGCCAAATGTGCTCAGCCTCACCCTCTCCCCTCACCCCTGCCTGTGCACACGTACCCCTGGACATGCACCTTCTCTGGACAGAAATGGGGTTTGTTTCATCTTTCCCTAAAAACACTGTTGCTGTGATATCATTTGCCTGTAGGTTTGCTATGCTTAACAGGATTACCAGCTGTCAGTAAATTCATGTGCTGTTCATAAAGCTAACTGAATTCTTTGGACAGCTGTTCATCTGGGCATAAACACGTTAATTCTAATAGCCACATTAGTTCTACAAGTTTATTTGTTTGGTTGTGATTTTTTAGCTTTCACTCAGTGTAATTACTTCTGACACTCTCCCATCAAATAACTTTTTTGTTGTTGAGAGTTTTTGTACTTTCGTTTGTTTTAAGCCAAACCACTACAATTTTTTTCATAGCAGCTGCTGTAACACGATGGACAGGCTGTCATAAACAGATGGACTTGCTCTAAATCCAACCTCAAAAAAAACATCCCATCAAGGATGAGGAGCTGGTCTCCTGGAAGATGCAGTCAATACTCAGCACACCTTCCTCAGTGTTTACTCACAGTATATTCTGGGCAAATTCCAAACAAGAAACCGTGGATGTGCCAATAAGAAAGGGAAGCAGAAGCAAAATTTTACCCAAAATACAGCAATCAGCTCACCTTCACACATGAACTGTCCCTGTTGTGGGATATTGAGATGTTAACAGACACAGCATGGAAACAGAGGTGGGATAACACAGGAAAGAGGGAACAGGTGAGGGTTTGGATCACAAGTCAGAGAATGGCTCAGTAAAGGATCATGGAGCCAGAGAGACTTGTCTCTGTCTCATGTACCTATAAATCCAAAGCCAGCAAGACATGGCAATCTATATTCTGTGCACAGAAGGCTTCCTTTGTGCTAAGGGAAATGGGGCAGATTTCAATTCTATTGACTCACCAGCATTTGAGTGATCTCTGAAGCAGTTTCCTTTCCCTTCTTCCTGAGGGCTGCT
Organism: Coloeus monedula; assembly: GCF_965178545.1. Lineage (NCBI taxonomy): Eukaryota > Metazoa > Chordata > Aves > Passeriformes > Corvidae > Coloeus > Coloeus monedula. Next base: position 16,379,692 of record NC_138792.1, on the reverse strand, counting down.
GCGTTTCATGGCTCACCAGACCAAGAATGACTACCTGGAATCATCACTGGCAGCCAGCACAACTAACTACTGACCACAGCAGAGCTAAACAACTTCCTTCTGTCTGAAAAGTCACTAATATTTGATTCCTTGAGATTCTATCAACTTGAGTATAAAGTATCCACGTGTTTCTTCATTTCTCTGGATTTATGAGTGCCCTGAACATCTCTGAATCTGATGTACTTTAACAGAAGCACCTGAAATAAATTGTTGTGTACTTAAGTGCGGTTAACTTCTCTGTGATTATTTATCCCCTTCTATAAAACGTACTACAAGCACATAAAGTAGAAAAAATATCATTATTAACTAAATTCAGACATGTGATCAATCTGCCTCTGGATGTCACTGTTCTGTGAGAGCTGAAAACATTTTAGGGAAGAAAAAGGTGAAAAAAACCAAAAGACTGAAAAAAAAACCCCACCGATTTTCTACAGACTTAAGACATAGAACATTCTAAACTCTTAGATTAGAAAGTATTTGTTATATTTTTCCTTTTAGTTGCACTTCCAGAAAGGTTTTGTTAAGAGGGTGGATATCTGAAAAGAGCTCTGCAAATTGCTTGCATAAAGCCAAGCAAACAGCTGCACTGCAAAAACATTCCTCAGGAATTTCACAGACGTTATCTGAAAGAGATGGCACAGAAAAGAGCAAGTGGATTTTCCATTATTCCAATGCATTTACTGTGTTCTGATGGACTGTTGTGATAAAGAAATCAAATAAGGAGGAACAAATCAACCTGGATTTTATATTCCATTTAATTGCATAAACATCTTAGTGTGTTGGGGCTTTGTATGCAGTCTGTGAGCTGTCATCAGCACAATAAAGCTGCTTGTATCACTTGCACCACCACAACCAATTTTATATATCTTTGTATCTGGGAATCAGAACAGAATTCTTGGTTGAAGATTGCTAGGCTTGAATCAAGATCCACTAAAGCCCTTTTTTCTAATCTGCCAGAATGAAATGGCTTGAAGCAGGCAGAATTTTTCCCATAATACTTCTCTCGTTAATGCGGAGATGAGGTAAATATACTGCATCAGAGCAGAATAAATTTTACAGTACTCCAGGCTTGCCTGCCACTCTAGTTATGCTTTGTTTTACTCTCCAGGAAGCAAAGCAATGCAGAATCTCCCATTTTCCAGTGGGGGATCTGGCAGCCACCTGCACAGTTCTGGAGCAGAATGCGACTCATCCACGAGAGATCCATAATTCAGGAGATGTTCCAAGCTTGTTCCATTCTCTTGTGTGAGAGGTGAAAAGCTGTGTCAGCAACAGGGGCTGCTCAGTGAATTGAGTTCTCTGGAAAGGGACATCTTGGTGGGGAGATGTGGGTCCTTAGGTGGGATCCCAACAGTGCCAGGTGACTGCTGTCCAGCAGCATGCAGGGCTCAGTGCCATGGGGTATCAGGCTGCTTAAAGAATTGCCATCTTTTGCTGTAAGCTATTGCTAAAGCACTCCTTCCCATCTCTGTGCTCGAGGTGTAAGTGCCCCGGGAGGTTTTGGGTGTTTTATGGTTTTGTGGAGCCAAGATTCATGACTAATACTGCAGATCACTGGAAATTTAAAAGGAAATTTCAGAGGCAGGCAGCGGTAAGAATCATACTGTCTGTTCCTAGACACACTTTTAGGTGTCTCAACAGGATAAAACGCAGAGTAGAGTGACTGTGTTCCAAAAATATGAGTTGTTCATACATGGTAAAAGATGTAGTGAATTCAAAAAAGCCACAGAAGGGAATGCTGGAAAGCCTCCACTTGGGGCATGTGAGAGGTAGGGACAGGGAGTATTGTCCCTAAGACAACTGCTGCAGCTTCCAGAAGTAGCTTTAGCCCTTACTGACACCAGCTCCCACCACGGCTTCCACGACTGCAGCAGAGGTGAGGTAGCTGTAATTATTTGGCTGTTGTCAGCCCATAGGCTCATAATTCCTATTTTAAACCGACATTTCATGTTCCAGCTACTGAGAACATAATTTAAAACTCTCATCAGCTCACAAATCTTCTACAGTAGAAGAACCTTCCCTTAAATTCCACCATGGCAGTACTCTAAAATATCCCTGGGTGACTGATTTTGTCAAGTCTAATCATCTCAGATAAGACAGCTGAGATTTCAATCTGCTCAGGCGTGAGCTCTCACCACTCCAGAAGACTATTTATAAGGGCATTGTGTTGACTGCAAAGGCCTAGTGGTTAAATCACCTTTTTCAAGACAATTTTCAACTTTGCCAGGGAGATTCCCTAATCAGTGACCCATATAATTACTTTTCCATGTAGAGTGAATTTGAGAACTGTTCATTAATGCTGCAAATACATGGGTATCTGTGTTTAAATACCCACAATCATAAATATTGCCAGGAGCAAAATTTCCCAATAGGTTTTGGTTGGATAGAGTGGGGTAAAAGATAAAGAAATATAAAGACCTTATAAGTTAGAAGAATCCTCTGCAACAGTGAGGGAAAATTTGTGGGCCTTGCTACAGTGCTTGATTTCTACTGGGGACTTAGAGGTGATGACAAATGAGTGACACCCAAATGAGTGCTCTGATCACTGGAATGATGGTTGTTCTTGCTTCACTGTTTTCCAAGGAAAGGAAAATTCTGTAACAAACATAACCTACAGAAAGCAGAATACTAAAATAATTCCAGGACAAAAATACATAGATATAAGAAAGTCAACGACAAAAAAATCTAAAGCCTCCAAATCAGTTTTTTTTTTCTCCTTGGACAGATAATTTCAATTTCAGCTCCCTTTGCTGAGCCCTGGAGACAGAATGGTCAGTGTGAGAGGCCAAAGTGACAGGCCACAGCACTCTGCCTTTCATTTTAGGTCACCACTTCTAAAAAACCAAACACATTCTTATGTCAATAGGAAATAGCATAAAAATGGTAAAAGCTTTATGAGAGATGTGTCTCTTTTATGTTTTTTTTTTTTCCTAACTTAGCATCTCAGTAAAAGAAATAGCAACTACACAAAACAGCTGTAAACTTCTCAGCACTGCTAAAACACCTGATGATTACATTTGTCCATTTTTATCACCCGAATAACTCATCCACGCCTGGGGCCAGTATTCATTTTTATCTGTACCTAAATAAGATTTTAATTTGAGAAATAAAAGCCTCTACCTTGCACTGCTCATGCTGTGCAAGATTATCAACAGCTAATCAGGTTTTTTAATGCCATGGGGACCTCACCCCACGTATTATTCGATGCTCAGTCTGAGACCATTCACATGTTTGATGTGGTCTCCACATTAAATGATGGGACTTCCAAGGCTCCAAATGTTCTAATATTCCTCATTTCAAAGGTATTGGAACAAAGCACACAGAGAGCAGATTCCCAAGGGATAAAAACACATTAGCTCTGGTCACAAAAGCAGTAGAGAAAGGAGTGTATAGCCAAGCTGATGAACTGCACCTTCAAGTTCTCTACACAAGCTCTGGGATATCATCATTACATGCTAAAAATACCCCAGGCAACCTGCCTGGCACAGGTTGAAGCTCGAGAAGCTTCAGCAGAACCATTATTTAAGCTTATTGGCTTGGTCTTCCTGCTTTTATGTGTACAAATTAATAACACAATGCCATCAAGTGCAGTTCTAATATGCCTTGCAATTATGGTACCAAGCACTAATTATGCTGTTATTGCTCATTTTTATGATGAGAATTTGACTTTTTTTTTTTTTCCTTTTTAGTTCATGGGAATAGGAGGAAACCTCACAGAAAACCGTGGTTGTAAATTTTAATTGCTGAGCCTTAATCACAAAAAATAGTGAGAGAGGGAATTAGTCAAATACAGAGGAGCAGAAAAAAATTACTTCTATCTATGTAGTTTGCCATACTGACATCTGGGACTGTCAAGACTGGCAGTTGAGACTCTACAGGATGAAACTTTGAAAAACATGTACATTATTTAACTTGAGCTAATCTTAACAAATTTTCTGTGCCTTCAATTCTCAATGCTGAAGTCTTTGCAGAAGGTTGTAAAAGAATAAAAAAGAATAATCTTCCCCCCCCACACAGGGTAAAATTTTAATGGTGAAAGTTCTCACTCCATTAATTTAATAGATAATATAGAAGAATCAGAATCAATCCCATAAAGAATTAGTCCCAACTATCAAACATGGGTTTTACCAGATAATATTGCCCTAAATTTGACACTCAAAATGGGAAGTAAATGAGATATTTTAATATTCATAAAAGAAAGCATATTTATACAAGAAATGGTTTAATTTGCTAGAGTTTTAATTCATTTGATAACACTTTTTAAAAACATTTTTTTTTCTATTTTTAATTTAGTGAACTACTTTCTGTGAACACCAAAACCTGAATTTAATTGTAGTTACAGCAATGTAGATCTGCACCCACTGTTTCTATGCAGCACACGTCACCTCCTCCTTGTCTCTTCATCCTTTATCCTTGTTATAACTGGACTATACCAAAACTCATTTTAGAGCCATGCACAGTTTTAAGCAATATTTTTAAGCCCTAACAGCTGACAAGAGTAACTTAACTTCATTTTTTCACGTCTTCTAAAAATGCCAGAGAAATTCTAATTTAAAGTGCATTTCCTGCAAACTATCAATTTCCTTTTCTCACAAGGATGCTTTTAGGAGTACCCTCCTTGGTACTTTTGAAAATTTCATGTTTCCAAGGAATTCTTTAATTCAGAGCAGATTGCAAACTTCAAGAGGAAAAAATCCGACGACAGCAAAAGCCAACGGAGAAACTCCACAGTAAAGATAAGGAGGAAGCAATAAAACAGAGCCAAAAAGGTATAAAGTCAAGCATTGCAGGAATGAAGTTCCTATGAGAGAGAAGTTCTCCAGATGTTTGCACTGAAGGCAATGCAGGACTGTTTAAATGTATTTTCTGCTCCTTCAAGAAGAGCAATCCAGCGTTTCCCCATTTCCCAGGAGCGCTGCTCCATGAGCAGAGCTCCCAGCTCAGAACACAAAAGTCACTGCCTGCACTCCCTCAGGCTCCCTTCCCCCTCCCCACACAGCACATCACCTTCAGAGCTTCCAACCATTCACTGCCTCATCAAACCTCTTGTCAAGCCTCATAAGTCTCACTAGAAGTAAACTGCTTCCTTAGTACTCATTCAACCTTTATTGCATCCACCGGCTTTTTTCTTTTCTTTAATGACCTGAATTTGGAGACACAGGAAGTCTTGCTATTGTAGCAGACTTTATTTTGTTAGTACATTTTATAGGTAAGGTGTGATTAACAGCTGGAACATTTCTACATAAAACTGCTAAAAAATTGCAACCAAATATTAATATTATAACCATGGTGTTCAGGACAAAAATGCCTTAAGGGATTTTTTTAGTTAATTGCTTCACAGAATGCCTGGTTTTGTTTTTTTTTTATGTTTCTGTAAAAGAAAAATAAAAAGGCTTATGCATCCAAATGTTTTTCTCTATTAAGATCGTAAAGAGATGTATTGGTTTTATTAGTAGAATCATAGAATGGATTGGAAGGGACCTTAAAATTCATCTCATTCCACCCCTTGCCATGGGCAGGGACACCTTCCACTATCCAAGGCTGCTCCAAGCCTCATCCAACCCGGCCTTGGACACTGCCAGGGATCCAGGGGCAGCCACAGCTTCTCTGGGCAGCCTGTGCCAGGGCCTCTCCACCCAGTGAAGTTTGGTCCCTTTCAAAGATTAGAAAATAGTGAATTTTTCATTAAATTTATTTTAATTATCCTGCAGTATGTAAATAGAGGGGATATTTACCACTTCCTTGTCCTGTCAAACGTTCTCCACATGAAAAACAAATACAAAAAGGACAACCTGGGAGGTCAGAGATGAGACAACAGCACTTGCTGGTGAAGCCTGGGCTGCAAATCTTTGTCTGGGCTGCTGCTGGGTAGAGTTTCTCCTGTGTATCTGGAGCACTTTACTCTTCCTTGCTGTATTTTCTATACATATATTCATTACAGCTGCTTCACTGCAAAAAGTCACTGAGACTGAAGTCTTGTGCCTCTTGCAGACACTGCAATCTATTATATACAATCTTTTGTAATGCTTAAAGTTTACTCACGAGACAAAGTCTTGATGTGAGCTGGTACACAACCCTAAAATGAAATCTTTTTTCAGCTGCTCATGTGAGTGCTCATGATGAATTGAAATCCAGATGTGCTAAAGTGCAGCTGAAGTTTGCAGGGCAAAATCATCAAAGATTTTTTTCATTCATTCTTCGATAAATTTCCTGATATTTCTAACCCAACTCAGCTCTATTTTTTTTTTTACCTTTAGTATATAAGAATACTGTATAATAAAATAGATAAAATAAGATAAAATAAAAAAATATATTATTAAGCTGGAGTAGGATCTACTTCAAGCTTTTATTTAACCTTCTGCATTTCTTCTGCTTCTTCATTGTACAAATTTAAGAGTAAGCCAAAAGCTTAGTTTTAAAGTCGTTAGTCTCATAATTCTAAACTGCACCATGACAGAAATCACACAAAGATCACAAGAAAACCTCAAAAGAGCTGATCTGAAGGAACAGAGGTTCCCAACCTGGCAGTATTTTACATTACAAGACAGGACATTAATAATATGTCACAGGTGAAGAGCAGGTGAAGAATTCACATTGGAGGGTTAATAACATCATCTCCACACCAGATTAGCCAGCTTCAGCTGGGCTTGTGCAGCCATGAGAGGTCAAGTACTTTAGTTCTTACAAATGGTGAAACACCCCCCAAACACGGCTGTTTCCTCCTCTGCATGGGAAATCACAACTGAAAGGGTGAAGGAATTCTCATGGATTATCGGGATATTGTAAAAATACCAAGTTGTTTCAAATATTTCCCCTTCTCTTTTCTCACAGCCAATGCACTTCTGAGTCAAGGCCTTTGCATTTAAAGGCATATTTCCTTGTATCACAAGTTATTAGGAAAAATACAATCTGCTCTGTCCTTCATGTTCCAAGGGATCCAGAGAAGGTCTGAAAACATTTTGGAATGCCATTGTTGTAAAACAGGCCACAAAGGGGCACCTTCCACACACAGAAACTGATTCCACTGCATGTGGGGGTGTGATACCTTTCTTTTTAACTGAGAGGGACAAGACTTTGAGAACTGGGTTCAGTTTTGGCATTCTTGTATAGAATATATACAAGGTATTCTATATATTCTTGTGCAGAATGCCAGCTCTCTTCAGGGGCCAGTCCTTCTGAGCCTGTGGGCAAGGCAACCACACAGCACCTCCTGTCTAAGGTCTGCCAAAAACCATCACCTGTCTCCTCCTTTGGCTGTGCTGCAGCTTTCCCACCTGGAGGACAGGAACAACACTAACTATGTAAAATGCCACATTACCAAATTACTGCATCAAAAGCTCAAAATCAAATCCGACTCATCTCATGGCTAACTTACGTATTACTGCTTTTAGCGTGATGATTAAAGCTTGTAGGGTCAAACTGGGAAATGTTCTATCTCCCTTCTCTACAGACAACATGGAGTTTTAGCTCCTAATAATTTCCAGATATTATTATTTTTTTTATTTTTTATTTTTTGGTGCAGTATAAATAATGTTTTTTAAAAATTTTAAAAACATGCAATAAGTGTCCGGACTTCAGTGGACCACAGTAACATTTCAAGTTCTATGAATCTCAGCACAGTTTCTACCTTCTTTAATTCAAAATGATTTTATTGGGTCAGTGGAATTCCAGTCATTTACACCAATTGTAAAATGCTGGGGGACAACACTGGGGAAGAGCTGTAAAGACCTTCAGGCCAGGAGCTGGACTTTGAGGACCCTTGTGGGTCCCTTGCAGCTCAGGATATTCTAAGTAAGCAGACACAGCAAGCCAACCACGTTACGTGGCCTCACTGCATTTTGACAGGAAAGAGGTGAAGTTCAGTCATTTTAACATTCTTACTCTCTCTCTACTAAGCAACTAGGGTAAAATTATGTGATGGATCACCAGAGAAATTGTTGGATAAGAAAGCCTAAATTGGAATAATCTCTTTCCATCACCTTTATTCTAGCATGGCACATGGAGGACCAACACAAGGTGAAATGCTGGATATAAAAAGTGGGCATCTGTAAAATAGTTCTTCCATCAAAATAAGCAATGGCTGCTGTTTTGCTGAAGAACTCCAGCAGTCGTGGTGGCTTTTCCTGTTATCTGATACCATAGCAACAATAATCCATTTTAAAACACGTAATAAGGTAATATATTATCATGACAGCTGTGTTAGACTGCCTCTCCTGTGTTATGCTCTTGACTTTACACAACAATGTTAAGATGTTTTTTTACCAAGTTTTCAAGTTGAAAATAACATGGTGTCAAAATATTTTCTCTGAACCAATCAGCACTATTGAAAAACATCACTGAGCTTTACATTTCCATGACAACTCATCTCAAATGTTACAAAGCTGCACCAAATTTCCTTACAAAGAAGGGTTCTTACAAGAAAAACTGATTTGTGCAACCTACTATACCTTACAAACCTACAAATGTTTTGTATGTTCACAACAAAACTCTAGTGGTGATGTTTAGGTTTTCCAGATATGCGTTTCTGGTAGGAACTTTTCACAAGTGGCAGGGGCAATTTCTCTGCTTTAACAAAATGTAGATTCAGCTATGAATTGTTGATTACAAAGTAGATGCAAGAACTACAAACAGGAGAATGAAAATTGAAAAATTATTTCCACCAAACGGAGCAGGAGCAATTTTGGCCTGAAATGACAGCTATACAATTAAAATGGAAGAAAAAATCCAAAACAAACCTTCTATAGTTTCCCTGTATTTTTCCCCTTGGGAACCATGATCAACAGCTCAGAAACTCAAAATCCTCGCTTCTTCTAAAGATAGCTCATCTTGTGATTCCAATGATTTGTGTTTAAGGAAAATAATCCCCTTAATATACTGACAGAGATGTCTTATCCAACACAGTCTGCTGTGGGATTAACAATTTATTATCAAATCTAAAATCACTCAGATTAGTGACACAGTGTGATTAGTGGAATAAACATCACAAAGCATTATAAACCTACGACTAAATTTCATTTGTAGTGGATTTTCAGATAACCAATTACAATTTACAATCCATTTACAATGGATTACTCTGTACTTTAAGGAGGTTTTTTATTAACAGTTGGATGGGGGAAAAATAGTGGCTTTCCGGTGCTATTTCACCTACCCTGTCCCTGTTAGTTGCCAACTCTTAAAACACAGAGTAAAATGTTAATGACAATGCCTAAATTAGGTAACCTTTGACAATTAACTCAAACTTCTAAAAGAGCAGCACTACCCTTCTCCAGTAGCTCTGCTATCTGTATGGTCAGGGACTGTGGGAAGTACAGAAGGAATCAGAAAAACCTGTACAGAATGAAGTGGAAAGTCAAGGATTTAGAATAATGATTAACTTTTATACAGTTATAGAATATTCACCTTTCCACAGATGTGACTTTCTTTTGATTAAAAAAAAGAATTTTGATGTCGCTGACAAATGGGTTCAAAGTCGGACAAAACCTCAGTTTTAATTGGTTGACATAACCCAAGCAGGTACTTCATTACAATATGGAGATCAAACCAAAAATAGATGTCAAAGAGTTGCTACATATTTGATTCTTTATTAATAGACTTTATTAAATCTGTCATTTTTGTGACCTCCACTATAAACATTAAAGAAAAGTATTTTTCATTACTAAAATAGAATAAGAAAACTCTGAATTTGTGAGCTTTATCCAGGGATTCATTTCATGACTGGTATTGCTTTGAGTACAGCAATCAATCTTTCAGAGAGTGCCTCTAGAAAATGATGGTTACATTTCTCTCTGGCTAAGGAGGAAACTCTGGGAAAAACTGCTGAAAACCCTGCTAATGATCCCAAATGATTTCTGTGTAAATCATTAAATGAGGAGAGATTCCCAAACCCTCACATTTTCAAGGGATTTTTCTGCCTGGTTGACAAGCTCCAGTGAAAGACAATTCTATGGCACAGAACAGGATTCCACGAAGCCCACTGTGATCAATCTAAAGTATGAAATGTAAAATGCTTCTCTGCATTGACTTCACTACATCTGGCAATAATCATTCCAGCCTCCTTGATTGACTCTTAAAATTACTGCACGCATCCTTCAGAGCGACAACATCTGTACCACCAAACGAGTTCTGGCACAAAGCACTTGTTATTAAGCATCTTTCAGAAAGTGACATTAAACCCTCTTAAAAAATGACCACATAAGACATATTCAGGTTCTATCTGGGTGATAAAAAATAGCAACAACTCCCACAGAGAAAGAGGAATTCTGAGGAAATGACATTGTTTTCTAAGGATAAAAGGAAGAATGTGCTATTATACCTTGGCTTGACATTAACTTGACTGCTGAACCGGCTGCTCTGACAGATGAGCACCAGCTACTCGCTCTTGGCAAAACTCTGATAAGCTTATTAAGAAATGGTATTAATTTCCTTCTATTTAAGACTTATGGTGCACAAACAGTTCATTATTTAACAAGTAATTAACCACCAAAGCAGTGAGTTAGCTCACTATCACCAGTGTGCTCCACAGATGGAAGAATCAAGGAAAGAAACTTGAGCCCACTTTTTCGCACAATGGCAGCTTCCCGAAATAGCGAGCTTCAATACTCCCAAAGCTGAAAGAATTGCAGTGGCAACAGTTTGAAAGTTGTGCCTTTTTTCCTGACTCTTGCCCAAGCCAAATGACCACGGCTTTTCACTGCTGAGATGCAAAACAACCATGTCCACTCTGACACACAAGAAATTAGCCAAGTGCCAACAACAACTTTCAGGAGGATCTCCTGTGTCACACACACAATATGCTACAGTTTCAATTTTGGGGTTTGAAAGGATAGCCAATAGCTTCTAAAAAATATTTTAAGAAATCACAATAATTTGGGATTTAAAAAACAAAGCAAACAATCATCTCTGGTACTGCAGCAAGCTTTTAATTCCAAAAGTCTACCATGAGCTTAAAAAAAAAAAAGAAAAAAAAAAAATTCTGATCCCTCCTAACATTTAAGATTCTTTTAGGGCATTTTCTTTTTTCTGAGAATTGAGCTCATGTTCTCCCAGTGTGTTTCAATACATTAATTCATTTTACCAGGTTAATGATTTCAACAACAAAAATGTCATCCTCCTGAACCTCCTATGGCACCGTGGCACCTACTCCCTGCCTGTGCTGCCAAGAACAAATATGTTGTTGGGTATATTAATGCTACCTGAAGCAATCTGTTGGCTTCACTGCCTCCAGCAAGTGGGCATGCCAAATCCACAAGAGTAATAATTATTTTAATGTATTCCCGTGTTTGGATCTCCATTTCTGCAACTTCCTCCCTTCAAAATCTAATAGAATAATTTAACTCCCTTACTAGCTGAATATTATACAAAGAAATAAAATTAATTAAACTTAGACCAATTCCTACAGTTCTTTCTGAACTTTTTCAGCAAGATACAGAAGCAAGCAACAAACTTTATTAAACCTCTTTTAAATGCAGGTCATTAAACAACTCCATTCCTCAAATGACTTAGCCCCATCTGTACCCTTGCCAAGCCACTAAGACAAATTAAAGAGGGAGGTCCACATTTTCTAGGAGACACTTTAATATATTGTCATGTTTGCCCTACACAGGACTTTTACCACCTTTTCACAATTACTCTTTGGGAAAAAGCAGGAGCAGAAGGAAGGGCTGGGATCTAGTTTTTGGTTGGTTTTTTTTTTTTCCCCTCCACAAACAGCACTGCAAACTTTTTTCATCATTTGGCCAGACGGTCTGGTCTCTACCCACCAGTATCTAGGATTATATTTCTAATATAATAATTAATTTCCAGATTTACAGCCATAGAGACATAAAATATAAAGCCAGATGTCCTCTTAAAAACTTTATCCAGGGTTGCATTCTCTGCTGCCTGCTGTCTAGGTTTTTGCAAAGAGCTTGGAAGGAATACCCACCCCAGAGCCTGCCCAATGCCATCACCTCAGAGCTGCCTCTGAAACTTTTGGAGCACAGATGGAATTCTGCAGAGACATGGAAGCACACATGGAATAAGCTGAATTGAGCTTAATGCAGAAACAAATGTTTGGCAGCGCAAGATAATGACTGTGTAGCTTTTTGTGCAAATTAAGCACTTCTCAGGGTTGATTAAGGCTGCATTTGTAGAGAATTCATAAAGACATTCATGAATAAAAATCACTTGCTGGACTTTGGTCTAGGCTAATCACTGTCTCTCTGGAGAAACAACAGCAGAGGCAGGAAAACTTCTGCAATATCATATGTTAAGCATCTTCAACATTTTAAACTCAAAATATTCTTAATCCCATGAGCAGAATCAGATACACAATAAAGCCACTCTTCTTCTGCCTTTTTCAGGCCTTCAAATCCGGCCTAGCAATTGAGAGACAACAGCTTCAATTAGAACAATTTTTATAGGTGGGTTATAAATCTCCAAAACCAGGAGTTCATAATCACAACTCTGACACAGCTCCATGAAGATAAATCAGTCTCTCGTCCCATAAGTCGCATTCTATAAATCAGAAATTTGGGATGTAGATCCCAGCACTCATAAATCAGCAAAGCTGATCAACACTAGGAATAATATTCTGGTAGTAAATAACAGTTGGCAAAGATAATCCCCTGTGTTTGCTTAAAGTGTTTTTAAGGTTGTATTTCGGGGGTTCTCCACATGAGCCCCTAAGTCAGAACACCTGGGGGTTGTGCAGACCCAGGAGCCTCCCTGCAGCAGGGGAGAGCTCTGCCTGCCCAGGGAGGGTTGGAAGGATGCTCCTGTTACTGATATTGGTGCCACACTTAGTACCCACAATAAACATCTGAAAACTTGATTAATACCCCAGAGGTTCCCACATATTCTGCAGGTCTACTCCAAAATCCAGGACTCTGCTGAACAGACAGGTACAGGATATACAGGCATGGGGTGGATAAGGTAATGCATGTCATAGGAAAAAGCAACAAGGCTGAAAAAAAGTTTCTGTTCCTGTGTTTGTCTCATTAGTTACCACCAGCCCAGTGTAGCCTCATCTCTGCAGTAAAACCTACAATTTTCAAATGGGTGTCAAAATTTTGCTTTAAAAGGAAGGAAATGGAATGACTGCAAGAAGAATTCTGGCTTATTTTCTGATTTTCCTGTGCAAATTTGCCAGTGCTTTTCTTTAAAACAAACAAACAGAAAAAAAATCCCCGAGCAATTGAATTTCTGACTTGCAAACCCTTTCCTTAGCACAGTGAGAATGGTACTTTCTAGATAACACTTCTTCCTAGTACACACATTTAATGTGGTGTGTGTTTCTGAGGGAAAGCTGTTTATCTCTTCAGTGCAATCAGTAAACAAACACATGCACATGTTCATTTAGAGCATTTTAATAATGTTCTGTATTTACTGAACTCAGAAAGGGTCATCTGGGTTCAAGCTTAACTTCTTTTCCCTCCAGCCTTGAAAAATGAAAGAAAAGCTATTTGTTTTCTCTTACTAAATGTTCAAGAAATTATTACTGAAAAATACCTCTCAGCCTCAATAAATAGAAAATGCAGAACGAAATAAGTTTCTTTCCTCAGTAGAATTATTTACTGCTGAAAAATACAAACCAGGGTGATCACTGAGAGTGGGACTAACTGTACTCACCTTCCTAAACCGCACTTATATCTGAGTTTCTCTAGATGTGAGATGGAGATTTCTCCTGTGGAAATATGTCACTTCCAAAAGACCTGAGGCCACTGGAGGAAATGATACAGCAGAAGAAATATTTTCTGCTTTTAACACTGCTGTTCCTCCAGTGTAAAGGGACAGCGCACATGGGCTGGGGGGATAAGGGAACAAAGTCACAAACACAACTCATCCTCTCTCCATCTACCTGCAACTCTGGTGGCTGCACTGAGAAAATAAACTAATGGCATTAGAAACACCCCTCCAGCTCTTCCAGGAACTCTGTACAACGCAGGGTGGGATCCCAGGAATGACAAAAGGTTTGCCCTTGAAGTGCACGCTCCAAGCACGCCTGCCACTGCCTCTTGCAGGGCACAGCGGAGGGAGCTGAATGAGCAAATAAAGGGCAGGGGGCAGCTGTGGAGACATTCATCTCAATAACGTGGCCATGGGCACTCAACCCACAGCTGGGCAGGGCTGACAGATTCCTTTTGCTCCAATACCTTCTCCAGAGGCACAAGGACGTTATTGGCCATAACATCTCCCAGCAGTTATCAGAATGAGGCATTTGGGCAGTGTATTGTAGCTCCCTGCCCCAAACTACTGTGGGTTCATGCTCTGGAGGCAGGAGAATAATATTTCTGTAGCATCATGGACCACGAGTTACAGGACTGATTTAACCAGAAAATTGATGCACAAGATAGATAAATTAAGTAGAATATCATGTAGAGTCCTTTGTAATTACAAGTTCAGATAGCAAGAACTGATATGAAGTCCCTAGTTAAATAGCATTTGCATATTGGATTTTTCAGTAGTGAGCTAGCTTAGTAAGTTCTGTCCAAAAAAAAAAAAAAATTCCTTTTGGTTTCTTTTTCCTAGTAATATTCAGAAATGTGAATGACAATCTAGTATTTGGGATGTGTTTATAAGAACACTTACACAACATGAATCATGCTTGAATGATTCTACCTTTACAAATAACTGAAAAAGGGAGTCATAAATGGCAATATTAGATAAATTTGGTGTAAAGCTCATTATGCTTTACTGAAGTAATTAAAGTTTGTCATCCCAATAATCAACATCAATCACAAAGTTTGTGATCTAACAGGTGCCTATTCATTGTCAAGAAATATTTATTTTCTTTACTTTGCTGGAATGTCTTCCAGGTGCACATTACTTAACAGAGATGGAGAGATGTGGAAAAAAAGCAAGCCCTGTAGCCAACAAAATCTAAATAGGTCAGGTTAATACAAAATTTTGTGGTAAATTATGTTCAGGTCTTTGAAACACTTAGAATTATTTTGAAAGGTTATTAAAATCTCTGCCCAAAAGTACACTTTAAAATTCACACAATCTGACAAACAGTAAAAAAAGTATTGCTGAGAATAACCTTAAAGTCCAAAGGGAATTTCTAAGAGTGCAAAAAAACCCAAGTCTTTAATAGTTATTTGTTAATAATTATGTCCAGACTTGTGAAGTATTTTAATTGCATGGTTTAATGTAAGCTATTTCTGCCACATAGGTATTTCCAAAGAATTTATCCAGGATTCTTGGCCTGTCTCTTGTAATTGAAAAGGTTATAAAACTGCTTCTGAAGTACAACTGGAAATTGCTAAATACAACTGTGAACAGACCAGATATTTCCTTTGCAAGCTCATTTCTCTAATGAAGATGGGATTGCTCCAGCACATGGCACCTTTTATGCTCCAGAGGGAACTTCTTAAATGCAGATTGAAATGAACCAGAGTTTTCATGTGTGTGAAGGACAGAGCAAGGGGACAATAAAAATGTAAACCCTCTGTCATCAAGGTGTTAGCTTTACTTGAAATCACTTTTTTTAAAGTTTTTGCTGAGTTATTCCTCCAGTGGATTAAAGAAATCAAATACAACTTTTGGAGGAAAGCAAAACAAAGCATAGAGTATCTAGAGTTTTCTGGAAATCAGATATTCACTTTTTTCCCCCATCTCTCCACGGCTTTGCTGTGCAGGATGCATAGCCCTCCTGAAATATAATCCACATAAACAGATAAGAATTGGTGAGATCCATTCTGAAAGTTCAATAACTAAATTACAGATACAACTCTGAGGCAGATGCAACTCATCTTCTTCATCTTCTCTGAATGTAAAGTGGGATAGATAAACATTGGTAAATGTTATGTATTTCAAAACACACAAAGTTTAATCAAATTAAAGCTCTGTTTCACATTCTTTGGCTTTTCTTCCAAGGAAACATTCCTATTCTAACTAGCTGTATATTTATTTTAATATACAACACTGCAAAATATCATCTTACTTCTGCTATTTACCTGAAGGAAATTCATTTCAAATATGAAACTTTCACACAATATTTACTGTTCAAGTATTGCAGCTTTTATTAAATGGGGGCAGACAGGATGCCAAGGGATTTAAAGAGGGAATTAATAACAACCATTGTTAATTTAGGCTTATACTCTACTTTATTGCAAAAGCAAGAATGGGGATAGGAAACCATGGTTAATCCAATTGATACTAAACATTTTGAACGTATTAACTGTATTTGAACAGAACATTTTTAAAAAGAAGGCTACATAGCTAAAATAAGACGCATAATCCATCAGAGATGGCATAGAAAATCAATCTTTTCCTTTTTAATTTGTGTAAATTTGCAATAACAGTGTACAGATTTACCTTCCTCAGATTCCTCACTGGATCTACACTGATTTCAGCAAGATCACAAGTGAAGGGACAACTGTAATTCACAGAAGCTCAAAAACCAGATTTCCAATAAATCTTGTAAAGTGAGAGCACTGAAACAAAACCAGGGCCAGGGGATAACTCAGGTTGAAAAGGACCCTGAGGAAATCATCCAGTCCAAGCTCGTGCCCAAAGCAGAGCCATGGTCAGATCCCATTGCTCAGAGTTTATCCAGTCCTGGTTTGAAACGTCCAAGAAAGGAGATGGCACAGCCTGTCCTGGCAGCTGCTCCTCTGTTTGATTGTACTCATCATGGGAGAGTTTTCCTTAAACCCAGTCAGAGGTACAAGGACTGTAATACAGATATAAGAATTCTACATTTCTGAAATTAAATACAATTCATTTATGCAATTAGGGTGAGAAATGAGTTTGGTTTCATGTCACAATTTAATGCAGTGATCTGCTGTTACAAACCTCTATACAAAAAAGGCAAAGAGAAACTCTAAGGTACTGGAAATCCACATCATTAAGCTCTTTCTTTCTCAGCAGACAGGGTGGATACTCTGCTTTTAATTCAACATGTACATTCTGAGTTCAGTACAAACTCTACTGATTTTATACAGGGACTATTTTGACTTAACTTATTCTTGTAGGGTTATCTGTAATATTAGTCAATGTAGTATCTGACTAGTTTACAAATAATTAGTTAATTTGTCTTCAGATCACTCTTCAGAATTACCCATCATATCATTGTCAAATACCTTAGATAAAACCCCTTAAAATAATGATTCCTAACTCATTATGGAAGCTAAGAAAAATAGAATAACTTAAATTTTCTCCCTTTTATTCTGTACAAGGCTTCTTAGGATGAAAAAATGGTTAAATTCCTTTAAGAACTTAAACCCAACCCTCTACAGCAGAGCCACTGCCATCAAAAGTCTTCAGGGTGAATTCTAAAGCCAGCAAAGATGGAAACCTATCACAGAGTATCAGGGAATCTTCACAGCAAATGGAGTTACAGCTCCTTTAAAGCAGCACATATGCACTGCTTAATTAGTATTAATACTAATTATGCATCTGTTCTCTGCTATTTATAATAGCAAACATATAGCATAATATAATGCAAAAATACACAGAAGAAATGCAAATATCCTTGCATTAAATAATGTAATGATTACTGTCATCACAAATCTGTACAACGCTAAAGAGAGCACTGAGGTAACTTTGTGTTAAAATGCTTTATGGAAAAGATAAATCTTATGTATTGAAACCCAGAACTGTGAGTTTTATGAGGTAGCTGTATAAAACTAACTACAATAGATGACAATGAATTATATTAATTTTTAGTGGTTCAAATGACCATTAGCTGGAATTATGTTTGAAGCATTAATGAAGGCATAAAAGACGCCCATGCTTAGAAAGTTTAATATGAGCTGCCCTGATCTTATTTTACAAAAGTTTTCAAAGCACTCCAACCTGTCAATCTTGGCACAAAATCTGTTATTTAAGGCCTCCAATCTGTAAAATCCCAATTCCTACCTTGGTTCAAAGAATCTGGTATCATTTTGTAAAAGGCAGGTTGCTCACATCTTGTACAAAAGACACTGCCCTTCCCATTCATATTCTAAAAACTATGAAAAATCTCAAGCTCTCCAATGAAAATCAGTGGATGTCCAGTTAAAAGAACAACTTCAGCTTTTCTAAATTTGAGTTTTCACTGTTCCTCAAGGTTTTCCCAAATCCTTTGGTGGTTGCTGTGGTTTCTATCACTGCTCTCCTTAACCTGCTCCACAGACCCACAGCACAAACACATTATTTTTACAACTCCATTCTCTCACCTTTTGCAGGGCCCCACTGACTTTTCTTCCACAACACTAAATATAAATTTATCTTTACTATAAGTCTTCCAGAATAGGAATTACTCCCTAAGAGTAAGAAGCCCACTAAAATGGGGAGTATTGAGGAGGATAAAATTATCCTCACCTTGCTGCTCCATGGAGAGACCAAGTTACAGCAGAAATATCACTTTTTACACAGAGGGATCACTGACCTTTCAAAGATCTGCACATTTGCTCATTTTTCCTTCCTCTTGATTAAATGGCACAAAGACAATTTTTTTTTTTTAATAAGAACAAAAAAAAAATATATTAATGCCATGAAAGCACAAAAAAACCAGTGAAAGCAGGTAGCTTATATAATGCTATAATGCTGGGAGAAAAGCCAGACCCAAAACAAACAAATAAGTACCCAGCACCAAACAGATCTGATTCTACCCAGCAACTAATAGTTCCAAATACTGCAGAAAATTTTAAAAGTAAAATAATAGAGAATTGAGCAATACTATGATCACCATCACAGGGACTGTGGGGTCACTTTTTGTGTAGCCATATTGTGATCCTCAGACCAAGAATTTTTCCTTGTGTAAATGTAGTTCCCCATGCTGAGAAATTCTGCAGATATTCCCATAATCAAAGGTACCATCATTGAAATGACCAACAGGAATTATAAATCTTTACTCTGACAGTGTCATCCTCATTCCACAGCCTCACTTTGGGGCATTTGTGGCTTTTTTTTTTTTTTTCCTAATTAGGCTGAAAACAATCCAGTTAAAACTGATCTATTCTTTCAGCCTCCCTATCGCAAAGTGTCTTCTTCTGGTTTCTCAAGAAAAAATTCAAAACTTCAGGATAGTCAGCCATTTCCTATTAAAAAATGTCATTTTGCTCAGTGTTTAGTTTCCTTCAAAAAGTTTCAGTGACAAATTCCAAGCAAGTTAAAACAAACTGAGAACACAAATGAAGACATTCAGTGAAGACTGGTAGTTTTTTTCCATTAAAACTTTCTATAAATAACCTGTGTCAGTTTTGACCATATCAGCACTAACAACCACATAAGAAATCTGTATTTCTACAAAAATACAAAATACAAGTTCTTTGCTTTTTCTGATTAAAATGTTCCAGGCAGCAGTCTTTACAAGCATAAGCTTTCCTTCTTTGATGATCTTCCAGTCTGCCACCATGTACAGATGGCAAGTTATAATGGGGGGATCATATACTAATTTGAGACATTTCCAGTGCAGATCATGAATCAAAGTGCTGGCACTCTATAATGAGAGATCGATAGTGTTGTTGTAGAAAGACCCTATAGAATTCTATAAATAATGAGTGTTTAGTGGGATGTGCAGGCAGCAGAGAACAAATTACATTTTCTGCAGAGGGGTCTTTAAAACCACACCTCAAATGTGCTAAATGTAGTGTGATGGAAAAGACTACAAATGTTAAAACGCTGTGCAGCATAATGTGTTCAGAAATTAGAAGCCAGTGCATTTACTTTCTTCTGTTTAATGGTTAAGTAATCCTTTCATCAAGACCTTTTCTCTTGTTACAGTACCAGTGGGTCATAGACAGCATTTCTCAAGGTTTTACAGATGGCAGCAAAACAAAATCAATTCTTTATTTCCAAAGGATCAGGTTATTTGACACACTTGTAGTTTTTTGTAATGCACTGCATGTGAAACAAGGAAATATCTTCCCCAACTCATTACACCTTACTCCAGAAGAGTGAGGTAACAGTCTTCAGCTAAGGCACCATCTGGGAGTCCCAGAAATAGCTTTAGTTACTGAGCTGGACTTCCTGCTCTTCAGCAGGAGGGCGGGCACAGCACAGGCTCTCGGCCAGCCGGCGGCTGCAGCAGGGTGTGGGGCCAGAGCCTGGACATCCTCCTCATTTCTAATCCGTGGGTTTCTGCCACCCCTGCAGCTGGGAGGTGTTTGGGGTGATCAGACACAAACTGCAAAGAGCTCGTCCTCCCTTCTACCTCACAGACCTCACACCTCCCTTTCCTTCAACAAAGCCACCAAAGCTCGATGTTGCCCTGGTCCTTTTTCCCTCCTCTCACTAACACAATATTCCAGCAAAGCAGAAGGGGACAGAAGGAAGAACAGAACTCAGAAGAATTAGAGATGGAAACAACAACTCAATTACTTCTTCACAGAAAAAAGCAGAAGTTAGTCATTAATCTTGAAATTATCCCTTAAATCATGAACACTATCTAAAGCCTGAGAGATACCCAGGTATTACCCAGAACTGGAAAAGAAAGTCTAAGCCTCCAACCTGGGAATTCCTGGTTTAAGGATTTTTCCTTTAGTGTTTCTCACACAGACATCCCAATCACACCAGTAAGACTCACTCATATTTCTTAGATCTTGGTCTTGGCCCCAAAAAATTATGTATTCAAGCGGGAAAGGAACATGAGGGAAATAAAAAAGCTTTTTTACCATTTCAGCATTTGGTTCAAAACCTGTCCGTTTTAAGCTTAAGAATCTCCTCTTATTCTCTTCTCTACACTCTCTTACCCTAGAAATGGAAATGTCTGTTAAAAGGGACAGGTCACTGGGCAGCTACTGCCTGAGATGTCTGTTTGCTGCTTTCCAGGTCTGGGTTCTGTCTCTCCCTCTCTGAGTGCACATGCCTCTGCCCCTTGTGCAGGAGGAGTCCTGGCCCCCACGAATCAGAGCCTTGTTAGCTGTGCACAAGTTAATACCACATCACTGACCTCCAGGACAATCTTTACAAGCTCACATTTTCAAATGGCATTTGGAAAGAACCTGATGTTCTCTTCAGGCAGAATTTTATTGGAGAGAGCTTCAGTGGGTTCTGTGAGATATGCAGGCTCACTGGAGCTCCTTTGCAGTCCAGGCTGCAGTGCCCTGCAATTTTAAATACTCAAGGAGGTTCAGAGTAAATAATGGGTGCCTTTCTATGCCACTGTAAATCAAGGCAAATAATGAATAAAAATAATGTTCTGCTTCATAGAGGTGAAGTTCTTTATACTCTTCTAATCAGCTGTAACTCAAAAAAATACGAATGCAAAGACCAACTCTATGTCTAATGCCTCCAGAAGATTTAAGTGGGGAAAAGAACAGTGGTAACCAATAAACAAGATTTACCTGCTTGCTGTATGGCAATGTTATTTAATGCACATCTGTGTTTAGAAGCAGGGAGGAACATGGCATCCTTTTCCTGGTTCTGTCAAGGTCATTGGAGCCATTATGCTCAGACAGTAGTGGCCCAAAGTCACGCAGTTAGTTTAAAGTTATTGCAAAGCATTGATGCTAATTCATCTAAACTAACACCTATTCATTTTGATTTATTTCTGCAAGGGACTTAGTCAACTTGGAGGCTACAGTAAGTCAATAAATTTCATCAGCAGTTTTAATCTCTTGGCATGGACTGAAAAGATGAACTGACAAAACAGAGTCAGTAATGGGAAGGTGCTAAGCCAGTGTTACAAATCTACCCATCCCTACCTGCCTCAGATAAAAAGAGACACATGCTCAGCTGAGCAGTTATGAATTTTGGTATCTTTGCTTTGCTAGGCTGAGGAACTCATGGGACCTTCTACTCTCCTTACACTTCTGAAAACACAGCAAGCCAGATGCAAAATTCAGGAAGTTAATGAATTTTAAAATCAACTAACTCTAGAATCAGTGGTTTATGTCCAGAGCTCTCTACGTATATTTACACAGGAAGGTAGAAATGTATGTAAGCACATATATTTAGCAATAAAAATATTTAAATGAATAGTTTTAGTTTGCTCATACCAAGTCCCAAGCTTTGTTTATTCGTATAGAATAAATTTAATTTTACACAATAAAAAATAAACATTTACTTGGGAGTTTCTGGCCTCATACTGGCAAATGCAGATTTTTTATTTTTCATTTTTTACTTTGTTTTAACAATTGCTGTTTGCCAGTCCCAGGACTTCCAATCTAGGCACAAGAAGTCCCTCATTGTGAGCGGCCATGAGCTGAACACTCTGGTTACTTTGATAAGTATTTTGCTCAGTCATGGCTCAACCTGCTCTGTCTGTTTTGTTCAGGATCTGAGTTGAGGCCTCACGTGATTCCTCCACCAAACAAACAATTATAATTTGTCAAGCTGGCGAATTGCTCAGAGCTATTCTGTGATGATCTTGAGACCAAAACATTTATGATATTCTCCTGTTGTAGCAAAGAAAATCAAAATAGTTCTTCTCAAGGTCCCAAATCCTTTGAATTCCGATTATTCCCCATGAACAAGGTTCATCCATTTGCTAAACAAGTGACACAGATTTCTGCAAAGCTGCAGGTGAAATTGTAACAGAAATCCATAAAAGGTTCTAAAGCTGGATACTGATAATTTCAACTGTTGCAGTATTGTAACATTGATCCATGTGCTGTGACAGAAAAAAAATTACTTTATTGTTCATTAAGCACTGACTGTCTATTAAAGGTTTTGATTATTAAAATACTAATGCTTAAGCAGGCACCATAGGGAAATGTTAGACAGCTTAGTGGAAATGGGGGCAAATCTTCCAAGAGATGATGCCTCTCTACTCATGAGATACAAATGCTGTTCTTTAGGACTGTCATCCTCAGCAAAACAGGAAATCACATTTGTTTAGTGGGAAAGGAGTAGTAAAGGCCATAAGAAAGCAGTAGGGAGTGCCTTTATTAAAGCTGCTATTACCAGAACAGTACTCAAAAGAATTTGGGGAATTTATTTCATTATGTCCTGAATAATTTAGTTTAGAAGAACCTGCTCACAAGCACACATGCATAGAAAAACACCACTACATATTTTTTAAGAGAAGCAACATGAACTAAATAATGCATAAGACATTCTTATCATTGTTATTACATTGATTTTGATATTAGGTATTTATTTTTTCATTCGGGAGAGCCTGCAGGACAGAAGAACACAGGAAAGGGCAGAACGGAAATTAAACAGTTATGCTGATGGGCAATAAAATTCTATGTGGGAGACTAAAATTCCATTATTCCACAGAGCAAAAGTGTTGTTTAACCTACAAAAAAACCAACAGCCTTTGTGTATCTCATCTCTTCAATATAATTCAGGTCTAAAAGACCTTCACATTCTGCCCTCACTGTAAGGGCCAGATCCTTTGACAGCTTAGAGAAATTTATATCTACTTTAATCACTTTGTACTACTAAGTACCTTTGTATTTCTAACCAACAGCAACCAAATTAAGAAAAAAAAATACATATTGAAAAACCAATTACTGAGTAAGTTGGAACAGGCACAGTGAATTAAAGTTTGAGAAAGACACAAATAAATGAAGGTTTACAATTTTTTGTAAAGATCAGAAGCTGTTGCACTCAGCACACAAATCTGGAATTACATCTCTACTCGCCCCAGAGATATTTTATCAATTAAAGATATGAGACAAAAATGTAAAGACATTTTAGTGCGTGGAAGGAATAAATGTTCAACATGCACGTGGTATCCAGAAGAGTTGAAATACAGTAACTGCTATATTTAGGCATTAAAAAATTATCTGCTTGGAGCAGGTAAATAACCCAGTAATTATACATACATATTTAGGTGGGACATTTAGCTTTCAAGTTAATTACCAGAAAAAAAATTAACCTGGGGTGTCTGCAGAAAATTTAAAAAAAAATAATAATAATCTTGATGTGTTAGGAACACAAAGCAGAGCAGTCTGCTTCAAGGCTCAGATCAATTTAATTTTTTAATCACTGTCTCACACATTCCTTCTCTTATTCATACTCCTAATGTATTCATCCCAGGATGGACCTGTGAAACTGCTGGATACTGAAATGTTGGTGTATTAGCTTTGGAAGAGGTGGGATATATTTGCCTAGGAAGGTTTGTGGTAAATAAACCACTGAGCTGTTTATCTGCTCTGGTTTGGATGGTGCACAGCCCCCTGTGCCCTCACTGCTCAGGCTTAGCTGGCTGCACCACTACAGGTGCTACACATTCCAGGAAATTCCTTCAGCACTGGAGCTGTTTCTGAACACACTAAAGCTCCCTGAGCATCGCCTCCAAAACTCTTGAAATTCAAAGTTTTCATCTGTCTTTGAATCAGTTTCTGCAGTCCGTAAACCTCAATTTTATCTGTCTCACACAAGTAACACAGCCCCTCCACCCCTCTTACTCCAGGTCACTGTGGGACAGTTCCCTTCCTCCTATTTGTTGGATTCAGCCTAAATTAATAAATTCTGGGGACGTGAACATCTCAACCCCGTGAGTCACCTCCAATTCCTTTCTTTCCTATCTATGTTTGGGAAAAGACAGCTGAGATGTATCTCACAGCCCTTTCATTTTCCAAATGCATCAGGATTTGAAAACCAGGACATGGGATGTGACAATGAAGTAGAAAGGCAGGTTCATTAGACCTTTAACCCAAAACAAAAGGGACATTTCCTTTTAGTCCTGAAATTCCCCATGCAATTTATCTGTGCAACAATCACCTCCTCCTCTCCTCTCTCCCTGCCTGTATTCAGAATTCTTCAAATCACACTATTGTGGAGTGTATTTCAGATTCTCAAATGTGTTCTGAGGAGTTTTACAAAACTCATGCCGAGAAAAGGATGAATGCTGAGAATGGGCTTTTCCACAGTTTATCAAGAGTAGATTTTGAGGCAGATCATGATTATAATCTTTTCTTCATTTGCCCCAGGAGTGGGAGATAAAAGACTTCCACCTCGTACAAGCACTCACCCCCTCATCCACTAAAAAAATAGTTTAATCTTTTGTAACATCTTTTTTCTACAATTCTTTCTCTAAAACCTAACTTTGGAAGAAAAAACTATGATATATTTATGGTTATAAAAATAGCACTTTTCATACAGATTGTAAATAAAGGCTTGAAAATTGTGTGATTTGCTCAGTTCAGCAAACAGAGATCCATCTAAAATGTGAATTAGGAATTCTAAGATTCTAATCTTCTTACAAAAATTTTTGATCTCCCAAAGGGGACGCAGCTAAAAGCTTGGAGCAATTTGAAAATTAAGAGAAATAAATGCAGTTAATGAAGTCTGGAAAAAAAATCATTTTAATTACCACATCTTATGTTTTGTCATTCATTAATCATGTCAACTAAGTGAACCAAATGGCTTTTCATTGGATATTAAAATAATTTTTTGGGCTTATGCAGGCCCATTGCAGGCGGTTATTTAGTTTCAGAGTTTACTGAACAGCCAAGACCCAGACCACTTGCAATGATGTGAACAGCTTCAGTATTTTACCTTCAAAAAGCAGGAGGATCATCATTCTCTGGAATCTAACTGCTACTCAGGGTTCTTGCAGAATATGCTGCCAAGGTTTAAAACTTTTTAATCTGTAAGCCCTTTAGGTACTGTCATTATGAAACAGAAGTCACAGAAGTTTAAGAAGATTTTTGCATCAAGTCCTGCTTAGTCCCTTTGCCCTTTCAAAGGCCTTCATGTAAATATGGATAGCTGTGTATCACTGTGCCTTGCCTGTGGGGTACCAGCTCTGCAAATCCTCCTCTGGGGAGAAGGAGAAGACAGAATAAAAGCTGAGGTGTATTTTCACTGGCAATACTGGGAGGAGAATGAGGGCCAGAACCTGAACAACTGATGCAGAGTGGAGAACCCACCAGCCCCTTTCCCTTCTCACGAGTGCACACCACCCTCCAAACCAAAGATTAAAAGGCAAAAACGTGACCAGAGGCTACTCAGCCATAATTCATCCTCCCAAGCCCTGTCACTTTGAGCTCTCAAATTTAAAATTTCATCTTTCAGCAGATTCTTTATTGACACTAGAGCAGCAGATCTGGATTCTGCATCCCTCCTTCCACTGGTTCTAGGTCTGTTTGGGTTATTTTAAGGGAAGGTGGTACATTGCAATTTTAGATTGCAATTTCATAATACTGAAATATGTAACTCAGAAACTGGAGTTGGCACCCAAGATGTGAAGGTACTAATTCTGCTTCACAGCTGTAATGAAAGTGCTCCAGATGTGCTACTCCATCGAGAGCACTGAAAAGTGAGTGTGGAAAATGTGCCATTGAACATGCAGAAACAGGATCTCCTGCATTGGTGTGCATGGAAATAGATCCCAATAACAGCTTGGGATGTTGTTATAAATTTTAAATATATAAAATAAGAAGAAAGGGGTATCTTTATCTACTATTCTGCATACTGAATTTCTTAAATGTAAGGTGTGCACGAGACCACTGATCTATTGTTGCATTAATCCAGTACCATGTAATGACACAACTGAGCACAAATTGGGAATTACTGAGTTACTGTGGTCCTGAAATGCATATTAAAGGATAAGTGGCCACATGTTTATCACAGGTGTTTAACACATGTGCTCACTGCTCTCACAGCCAGGGCCAAGGACAGTTCAAGAGACACAAGTAGTGCTTGTGTGTCTCTGCTCACTTCTGAGTGGGTTTGTTTTATTTTTAATATCAGCTTTGTCATTCTCTGGATTGTTTTTATTTCATAAAAGCAAACCTCTCCAAGAATCAAGGGGCTGAATCATTCCCTACACAACCAAATCCAACACAGAGCAAATTATTCTGCCCAAATAATAGTGGATAGCAGCAGGTCACATTGAGGTGAAGGCTTAATATTCCATTACAATAAAATAATGCCAATACTTAGTATAGCTTTCCATCTCAGAGAGTTTTAGGAACTATTATTAATCTTCATACTTTGCTATGAACCTGCTTAGACTAAGTGAATAAATTCAGTCTTTCTTCCCTTTTGAATTTCAGTGTCTTAGAACTGACTTAAAAATGGTATTAGTCTGGTGGAGAAGCAGAGACTGTAAACTAATTTAACAGGTGTTATTTTTACAGATGCTTTGGGTCTTGCAGATTTTAAGCAACACTACTGGAAAGCCAGAGAAACCCTAAGTTATAAATGGCGTCCTGTGTCATTTTTACCTGTCATATAATTTTGGATATTAAATACTAAATTATAAGAACAGTAATTACAAAAATACCAGCATGGAAAACAGTTCAGTAACCAAGTAAAGAAAGGAAGTAAAAATCCTGCAAAACCAAATCCTTATTGGTGGCTTTTAAAATGTATAGATATTATTTTGTATTATTCAAGAACTAGAAGACAGGTAGGAATATTAAATGGCAACAGCTGTTTGTATGAGATTTCAAAGATAATTCCACATTTTGAAAATAAAGGACTGAATTTTCTCTAAATGATAAAATGAACAACAGTAGTTTAATTTCGCTGAAACAGACAGATACACAAACCCCAAGCACTATATTTCAAAGAATTTTAATTAAATCCATATAACAAAAAAAGAAATGTTTCACATCTTAATTGAAAAATCACCAGCTAGAGAACTGAGCCAGTGAAACTGTCTGGTAAGCCCTGAGATATAATTGAAGAAAAGAATAGATGAGAATATTTCAAATGGTCTCACTAGTCAGCAACCAGTGTAAATACTGCAATTCAAATAACGACATTTGAGTGATTACAAGAAGAACTAATTTCTACTCTATTGCTCCTTTGCTTTGAGAATTATAC
Source organism: Coloeus monedula (assembly GCF_965178545.1). Classification (NCBI taxonomy): domain Eukaryota; kingdom Metazoa; phylum Chordata; class Aves; order Passeriformes; family Corvidae; genus Coloeus; species Coloeus monedula. Next base: position 16,352,017 of record NC_138792.1, on the reverse strand, counting down.
CTCATCCTTGAGAATCCCTGACTGAACACAAAACTCCCTCACATCCTCCACGGAAACACGAGGCTCATTGCTGGCATAAGCACTTTCCCCAACAGAGCAGGACAGCAGCCCAGGCTCAGGGTGGGATTAGCAGGTATTTACCATCCCTTCCATGGCTTTTATTTGCATTACAGAACCCTCCACCTTATCAAGGGTCCTTTTAAAAGCATATGGAAAAGCAGGGAGAAGACTGGTGTTTGTGCAGTTACACCCAGAGACTGCTGCAAGACCAAGGGAAGGGCTGAGCTTGAGTCCATGATGTGAAATGAAGCAGGTAAAGCTTTGAGATTCTGACATGGGAAACACGCCAAGGCCAGATGGAAAACTCAGCTGTCACAATCAGAGGTCATCCCGACCTTCCCAGCACAAGGTGGTGTGAAAACCCTGTGTACTACTCATACAGGTTTATCACACCTATCCTTTTCAATGGGAAACTAAAATAATTTGCTTGGTTTATATGATTTTCTTGTTATTCATTGCCTTGTCTTTGTTTGGTTCTACTTTTACTTATAGAAGTCCAGCAGAGATGCCCCCGAGGTAATGCAGATAATCTGAGTTTAAATTGCTAAGGAATTTGTTTGAGGGAAGCTTGGATCAACCTTAAAGGGAATCTTCAATAAGTCTTTGGGGTTTTTTAAATTATTTTATCATAAGACAACATTTTCAGAAAGGACAACTCTTGCTGAATGGAGGGAAGTTTTATTGATGAGACTTTTCTAGCAGAGTCTTAATGCAATTGCTTACAACATTTTTACATGATCTATTTAAGCCTCTGAAACTATCTAAAACCAACACTGATTATCAACATTAAGCATATATGATAATGTTACCCACCAGAGAAGGAAACAGAAATACCTCTTACATAACTAAACATGATAGAGTGATTTATACCCTTCCTAATTTTTTTGCACATTTCAAATTCTTTGAGTGCTGCTGAAGATATATGTAGGAAGAAAACTTTAAACAGTACCAGCATAGTAAATGAAAAAGTGGATCTAAAGAACAGCAAAGAGATGTGACCAAAAACATTAGAAAAAAAATTTCTTCTACTAGAAATAACTAAGTAATAGCTGAACCTGATTTAGAACTCCAGAACAGATTAAATATAAGACTGAAGTACCTCCAAACCCCACTGTCTACATACAGCTACACGTGAAATCATAAAATCATTCCTAGATTTGCGGGATTCCTCCATACCCTTATTTTCCTCTTTACACCTCATGGGTTCCATTGTACAGTAAAACTCAACGATGGCACGACAGCCGTGACATGCTGCCTGACATCAGAGCTCAGAGTGACACCAACTTAACAAACCAGCCACAGAAAACCCACAGGAGACTGAAATCCCAGACCCAGACTGGAAGAACCTAACATGAGTTCATTTTGCTTGCCAAGGGGAGGTGTTTTGTAGGGTTCTGCTTTGCAAAGCCCTGATGGTGTCTGCAGGGTGAGCACTGACATCCCTACCTTGGAGCCACGTCCCTTGGATGAAGCACTTCCCAAAAGGCTGCCAAGGCAATTATGCAGATGTGGGAAGAGAGGTGCCTCCATGGAAATCAGCTGGGAAGGGCAGGAAACGGAGACTGGGAGCTTTCAGAATGAAGGGAGGGCAGCATGGAGGTGGTGGCAGCTGAGCTGGACCCTGCAAACCTTTTGCAGGTTGGAAGAGGTGGGTAGGACTGGCTGTTCTCTCCCTTTTTGGTACAGAAGTGAGAAGGCTTCAGAAGGTGGCAGCACCCACTTGGATCCAAAAAAATGATTAAAATAAAAGGAGGGGGAAAAGAAGGGGAGCTTGTTCACATAAGACCTCTGGTACTTCTGTACTGAAGGATGCTGCAGATACTACAGCTCCACACATGGTCAAAAAGCCAAATTTTGCTTTTCGTGAAGTAATTAAATACAGAAATTAACTGAAGTTCAAAGTCAGTGAGGTGGAATCGGCCGTAAGATGGTTGCTATCAGGTGGATACATCATGTACTTGCCCTGTGTTCCTTTTTCCCAAGAATTTTTCTCTCCTTCAGAGACAGGACACTGAACTAGATGACCTGAGGTGACATTCCTGTGTTTTCAGGTTTACTTCAAATCTTTTTGTATAAATTACTCCTCTAACTTGAGCAGGATTTGTGTTACTTCATTTTTAGCACATAAAATCTGCAATTGTACTTCAACTACTGTACAGAACTATAAGGAACTCAATCCCTTAAAATACCATACAGGGACTATTTCTAGACCAGGCTCCAGCACTGGGATGATACACAGTTAAAACAAAGTAAAACCCATCCAAATCTTTAAAATATTTCCTAAGTTCTGCCACCAATGGCCATGGGATTTTTCTCAGTTTCCACTAAAATTGTTTTAGACTGCACTAAAACTCCTTTGCAAATTATCACATATTTACTTAAAGTTTTAACAATCATGGGATATATAAAGAATGATTTTAATGTCACATCCTTGGGTTCTGTCAAAAATACGAAGAAAGCAAAATTGATCTTAACTTTCATTACTTGAGACCTGAAAAGTTGTCATAATTCATTATAAGTGACAAAAAATAAATCTCTTGCTAAGAAATTAATTATTTGCTGGTCACTGATGGCAGTATGTTTATCTGATGCCTGAACATCTGCACGTGGATTCGCAGTGCCTCCCCTTCCAGGTGTAAAGAAACACAAATCAAAATTCTCCCCATGTCCTGCTACCTCACAGATGAAAGTGAAGGGAATGGTTTTGAAAGCCCACTGGGTCCCAAGGCAAAAAAAGACAATTTATCTACATAACATATCCTGTCTGTCCTGCCACACAGCCAGTACATAACAGCGTGTTGCTAATTGAGTACCAGGTAATTCTTCACATCGTTATGAGAGGAGGAGAAGGAAAAGTACCTTGGACAAGTTTAAAAGTACAAACCATGTGTTCCCCAATTTTAAAGCTTTTTTTCACCTTCCTTCTTCACAATCCTGAATCTCCACCTCACCTGGTTAGGAATCTGCATGCTTAACTACCTGACCTAGAACCTTGCATTAATGTTTGTGCCAAAAAAAATTCATTTCTTCTTTCAAAAGCATTGCAAGGTTGGAAGCAAACTATCCTCCACCTCCTGACAAGAGGAAAGGGAAGTGACCTGGGTGCAAAACCTTCTGTTAGTACCAAATTTACTGAAAAACACCTTGCATACTGAAACCCACCTTGTGTCAATTTGAATGTGCCTGGTGGACATGGGGTGAGGAAAGATAAGAAACTCTGTCCATGACCAGAGCTGTCTATCACAGTCACCATAAGGTATTGAACTGGAATCAGATTAGGTTGTGTTTAGTGCAAGGTTAATATTTTATCCAATATTAGTTTCATAGTTTCCCCTTTTTTCTTTCCTTCCAATATGAACAAACATTGTTGGCATTTAAAGAGCATAATAACGCGTAATTTGGTAGCATTTCTACATTAAAAAAAGGCAAAATAAAGACGTTGCAAACTAGCAGAGTGTAACATTCTGCAGAGGGCACCCTCGGTACAGTCAGAACCGATCACCTTCTCCCCCTGCATCCCTCCCTCCTCCATAACTTTAACTACATAATATCACATTTACAACTGTCAGGAATATACAATAGCAAAAGGCTTTCCCTGATGGCAGCAGAACAATGTCTGATGTACACCTGTGAAAGAGAACAAAGTATACCTACACAGAGAACAGGCACTTTGCTTTTCAAATATCAGAAATGCTTTTTTGGCTTAATAACTTATCATGAATTAATTTGCTGTCAAGAACTATATGCTCATAATAAAGACAGTGTCTATCTGCTATTATTATTATTATTCCATTTTCTTCTGTATTGTTCCTCTGAAAGCTTCTACTTATTCAGAGATACAGAGAAAATTCTAAGTGAAGAAAAGGAGGATTGCAAGCAAACATGGTTATAGCAGCACATATCTGATATGGCATAATATTAAGACTTTCCACTGTTTTAACATTGAATTCTCATAAACAAGACAGGAGATATTGTCTTCATTGGAGGTGAGAGAAAAGGCTCATTTGAATATTATCAAAAAGCATATTCTCTCTGCATTTTACTGCTCAGACTGTTCATACCCCATGCTCTGTCCTTTACGCTGACACAGCTGCTTCTTGTCCAACTCTACTGCTAATATGACCTTCTCTCTTTTTTTTCCCCCACCTCCTTCAGAACTATTTCTGGGCAGTTTCACAAGAATTTTGATTGCTGTTGTAAAGTTTATATCACTACCATCTGACAGCTCTTTGCTGGCCTTGGTGAAATGAGTTGATGGTCTCAGTTAATTTCCTAACAGGCAGGTGTTCACAACTTAAAACATCACCTCTGCTAGCACAAGGACTCCCAGCCAACAAAAATATAAGTATAGGCTCACCACTGGGTGAAATACATACTTAAAGAGAAACACATTTTGAAGTGCTCTTGGAAGGAAAGCTGAGCTTTGCAAGATGGATAAAAATTAACAGAAAATGAACTCTGGTAAATAGTCCTATAACAGAAGATTTAAATGATATTGTTGGACAGCACATCCTGGTATAGAGAAGCCAAAACATCGAAGCAAAGGGGGAGACCAAGCTGTGCTGATATCCCTCTATTTCTGTATCTTTACCAATATCTATAGAGCAGGACTGCTCGTGAGCTGGGGAGAGGAACACACGCAGAAGAACCAGAACTTGAATGCCCAGTGTCAGGAACCCTTCCCTTGCTTGCCACTCTAAAACTAAAAACTCTGCACTCTAAATTAAAATACCTTCTATAACAAAGCAACCCATAAAGCTGTTACATTTCCCCCCTCTGGGTTTTCTTTAGTGGTCAGACCCTTTGAGAAAACAAGACATTTTTAGCTCAATTCCTGAAACTCACTGTGACAGGGCATTTTCCAGATGGGCGCATTGGAATCATCTGCCATTAGGAAACTTTCTAACCAACAAACAACATGTGGCAAGTGTTAGATAAGCAATTTAAGAACATTGCAATCTGCATCTTTGAATCCAATTAAAATCTGACCTCTCTTCCAGAAATGGTCAGGAGCAGAGTTTAACACCCCTATGAAACTACCAGGACATGTGAATTCAAATGACAGCAGAATTTCCTCATACAACCATTACCATTGTATCCCTGATTCCATCTTATTGGAAAATAAAAGCAACTTCACACTGACTGCAGAGAATTCTTCTGAGAGTAACTACTGCTACTTAATTTTATTTCCAGTGTATTTTTCTCAGACTCAAGGAAAATTGCTTGCTCTTTGTTGATTAAATCATGTCAGCAAGTATTTTAATTTATGTGTTTTAGATAGCAAAGCAGAACAATTTTCATTCTTGGGCAAGGATAATCATAATTAAAAACACATTAGCTGATTATACCAAGCATCCATCCTGAAAAAAATATTCTATATCATGATTTATAAATTATGATTGTTGGCATTTTGAAATGATACAACCTTGTAAGCTGATGCATAGTTTTTGGTGATAGCCCAAGTACCCAGAACTTAGAGCCACCTGGTGTGGTGGAAGCTGTCCCTGCCCAGGCAGGGGGTTGGAACAAAATGGTTTTTAATGTCCCTTCCAACCCGAACCATTCTGTGATTCTATAAAGCATATTTCAAACACCAACCTCTAAAATAAAGGTTGAAATACTTTGATGCTTTGCCATCCAAGGATGGAGGAATCTCCTCTGAAGCAAACTTGGTATTTCTGCATGATAAAAATATCTTACTGCTATAATGAGATTAATACTTCCTCACAAATCTGCTCATTTGATCTCATGTTCCAGTTTCTGACATCTTCCACAAGCAATCGTATCCCATACAGGATGCATTGCTTTAACAGGTATTAATTTTACTGAGCTCCACTATAATTTTAGTCTTACATGATGCCTCAAGATGTTTCACACATTCTGAAAAGAAAGCTAAAAGGGAATAATTTGCATGTATTACTTAAGTTGTACATGCTGTAAATATTGATCTGCTGATAGAGAAGAAAAAGGTTTTTTAAAAAGAAAAAATAACACTTGTATTTCTATCATTTTTAAGAATATTTTTCAGGTTAAACTTGGTGAAGACATCACAGCTCTGCTCACCCCTGCAGCTGAAGGTTATTTGACACTCCAGTCCATGACATTCAGTGTATATTATGGCAATTTGCAGATGATAGAACTCTATACTTTTACTCTCTTAGAGTTATTACGAATTCAGCACAAACTCTTCAAACCTCAGCCACTGCTGTCTGTGTTATGCAGAGAGCAAAGCTGCACTTCACAGCTTTGACCTATTATTTTAGCCAACTCCCACTGACTCTCAAGGATGATGCACAGCTACTCTTGGAAAAGGTTTTGAGTAACTTTCAAGCCTTTTCTCCCCTCAGAAGGGAGAAGCTGTAATTTATCTTACATGTAAGAACAAAAAGGAATAAACAACTCTTCATCCCACCTTCACACCAGCCTCCACTATCCTGTTGGGAAGGTTCTGGTAAAGAACTGCAAACCTCAGTAAAAAGGAATAAGCATAAACAGAATTCAGCTAGAGAAGGGATCACAGGATAAATTAGCTCAGACTAAAATGTTGATCATTTAAAACTCCTGCTGTCAGATATGACAAACCCATGAGGCCTGGGAGCATAGGTCCTTCCCCTTTCTCAAGCACAGAGCACCATTCTGGTTACCACTGGTAATTTTATTTTATCACCAGATAAAATGCACCAGGTATTCCACACACTGCTCACACTCCATCAGCACCTTAATCACAAAGCACAGAATAATGAGGTGAAAAAATACCTTTGGGACCCATACCTATCTCCCCAATGGTAAATGGCTCCTCCTCAGCAGCCCTGATTTGTGTCACCCCAGTGCCACACATTTTCCTTCCCATCCTTCCTTCCTCTTGTCTTTCTTACAAAGTTTTCTGTCTTTCCTCACGCTTTCCTGTGCACAGTTTCTCTCCTACTTAACCAACTGCCTGTACTGAACTTGCTAACACCTTCACAGCCCTCCACAAACCCACCTCTTTCTTTCTCATTCTCTTGTAGGCTTCTTTTCATAATTCTCTCTCTCCTGGAACAGGCAGCTACACAGCCTCTACAGGAGAAATGCCTCCTACCTGCCACCAGAAAAGGGTCATATAATTTTTAAATTTAAAATTTTAAAGTGGCACTGAATTTCCAATCATAACCACTTTTGGCAGGGTCATACAAATAAATAAACCCCCATAACTCTAAGGAGAACTGAGTGCCATTTCAGAACGCAGAAAAAGGCCCCTGAACTGTCCTGAATCTAAGAGATACTAATGGTCCCAGAGAGAAGCAAAGTCACCATACAGGAATTCACTACACAGACAGCCCTGAAGAGAACTCTCATCTTTCTGGCATCCCTGGTGCCTGAAATAAGGTGAGATTCTGTGTCCCTCAGCCCTTTTAAGCACCTCAATTGCATGCCAGAGCTGGGCAGCAGTTGCTTGGTTTGTTTTCAATTTTGCTCAAAATGAAGTGTCTCTCTGCTGAAAATGGCCAATGTGCTATTTCACATTACAATAGAACAAAACACTTTCTTCTACCTGGGAATACTGTGGGGCCCAATTTTTCATTGCTTGGATTTCTGTTTTTAAGGTTTTTCCACACAAGCAAATGCTTTTGCTCTGACAGCATTTAATAACAAGTTTGACCTTGGAGGGTGTACGTTTAAATTATTTCAGAGAATGCTGCAGCAGAAAATCAGGGGCCAGGGATTCTTTTCCTTATTTGAATTTTATTATTTTGGGAGAAGAGGGAATCCCTTGTTTCACAGAAGAAATTACTTTTGAGCCACAGTGTGAAGACTTTTTACTTGAGCACATGAAGAGCCACAACTTTTTTATGCTTCCCGCAGCTGATACAGAACTGTCACCATTGCTAAAGCAACTTTGCTGCTTCCCCCTGGGAATATCCCTGAAAATACAGTAAAGAGAGCTGAGAGCTGGTTTAGTGTGTGCTGGGACAAGAATGTTATCCTAGGATTCAGGACACCTTGAGCATCATCCCCTTCCTGGCAGCCCTGGGGGCTGGCACAGCTTTGTGAGGCTGCAGAGCAGTCCTTGATTTTTCCAGAGGATTCATGTCCAGCATTCCCATCCTCATTATCTAACACCCTTCCCAAGAAGGGTACAGCTTTTGCATAGGAGAGCTATCATTGACTACAGTTTGCTGTATTTCTTATGTGGATTGAACATATAAAACTCTTTATTTCTGAAGGACCAAGTATGCAAATATTTAATACAGATAATTAACCTCCCCAAACTGATTCTATTCACATATTGCGGGATTTTTTTTCATTTCTGAATTTCCTGTAAACACCCCACAAACTCTGAGAAACACTTAAGACACACACAGAGTAACTACTTTATTTTAATGCTAAGCAAGAATGAAAATTAACTTTTGTTGCTGAACAGAGGAAAGGTCCTGTGGTGAAAAAAACTACTGTTTCTCTGAGTTATTACATAATTCAAAGATTAAATTACCTTTGGCTGGAGCTGTATCAGTCTTTTTTCCCCTTAAAATAATAATATCCTGAGTACAGCTGTGTGGGTACAACAGTGGGACACAGCTCCTGACAGTCTAATCATTGGTTCATCTAACTGTATTCACGGGGTGTCAAAATGCTGCTGTTAAATCACTGCCCTGCCCTATTCTAAAAAGCCACCAGGTGAGCTGTTTCAGTGGTAATAGCAATGGCAAACACCACAAAAGAATTTATTGTCAACCGACCTGCACAGAAAAGCAACACTGCAGAAGCAATATTGATTGCTGCAGGATAAAAAAAAATATATTTCAGATGTACTCTTGCATTCCACTTACCCAAACCCGCACATGTAACGTGGAATAATGTTACATTTCATGCACGTTCATGCTCATGATAAAATTCTCTCTGTGTTATTTAATTTTGTGTACTGATCTACTACTAAAATCCATAAAACATGTTCACTCTAATAGCTATTCTACAGAGGACATTGATCTCCATAGAGGATCCCCTTTTTTTCCCACAAGTACAGACAAATTCTGCAGAAATTCTTTTTCCATCATGCAAACTCAAATAGGAGAAAAAATAAGGGTGGAGAAAAATGAAAACGAAGCCAAAGACAAATCAAATCAAGTAATTTGATCTTTTTGTTTCTCTTGGAAAAAAAAGGTGATGAAAGAGATTATGACCCTTTCATTGTTCATAAATCATCTTCTATTTAATATGAGATTTCACATTCCAACCTCAATAATTGTGATTTACATTCAGAGTTACAGTTTAACTGCCATTTATGGGTGTCACGGGTAAAAACATTGAATTTATAGTGACCGTCACTAGAGATTTCCATTTCTAACAAAAGTGTTGCCTAAAAAAAGTAGAAGCTTGTGCATTTAAAAATATTGACAGGATTACAAAGAAAAAGCCATAGATGAAGCAAAATGTACCAAAAGCATTGCATTTAAGAACTATTTTGTAAATTGTGTATTTAAGACATTTCTTGCAAAAACCATTAGAATTCATATCTGACAACCATCAGCTCTTCTTTAAGCCTCAAAAAAAGGGCACAGGGGCAGTCTTAACACAAATTTCCACATCCAGTCCTCTCTTCATGTTTCTCTGGAGTTTCTGACATTTTGGTTTATCCTCTGTAACTGTTGCACCTCCCCTCCCAGGACACACAGACCACACACCAGTCTGACAGCGGTGGCACTCCATTGCATGCACAAGCCTTACATCAAACAAGTATTACTTTCTGCCACAGAGATAATTTATTCTTTATGTATAATTGATTTGTGCCTGCACTTAAAAATGTCTTTTGAAATCCATATTATAACTAATACTGTCATATAATAAAAAGCAACGCTTTTAAAGTTAATTATTTTCCATTATTCAACATTAGAAGACAAGGCAAGAACTCTAGCTTAGTGCCAGAACATAAAAGAAGTTATTCTGAACTTATAATACCCGGGTTTAACAGCTTAATGTCAAGAAGTAATACTGTAAATTAAAAACTGAGTAAAAGGATTACGGTATCTCATATTTAGAAATTTCACATGACTACAGATAATGAAGGCAAGCGAAATATTTTTGCAGCACTGTCCTGAAAACTGCAACTATAAAGGAAGTATTTTTATAGCAATAGCACAATATTCTGTAATAACACTTTATATATAACATCACTGTGGCATCTGAGGCTCACTGCAATACGCTGCTGCATTTTTCAAGGGGTTGTGGGAGGTATTTCTGTTTCTTGCTTCCTTTTATCATTGCTACAAGACAGCTCACTTCACCCACCTTATCCAAACCCCATCTGGAATTGGGAAATCACAGGTACGACAGACGAAGGGAGCCTCAAACACTGCAGGTACGTAAAGGTGCTACTTTTGAGGCCTCTTTTAAGCGACTCTTTCAGAAACAGAAACCACATGTGGGCAACACATGATTCCTTGCAGCTACTTCAAATTCAAAGAACAAAAACACTTCACAAGCCATGTGAAATGATTTCAGTGTTGACTTTCTGCAAGCATAAAAAGTTTTCAAAATGAACCAAACACCTGGAAATGAGCATTATCTCATTCTGAAGGTATCCATCCTCCAAAGAAAAATCATCCTCACAGTAGGCTAGAAGACAACTAATGTACTACTAAATGTTAGAGATAGAGAACTGTAATCCCTTATGGAGATTTTGGAAGGAATTGAGAAGATGGTTTTTCAGTGTTTGTGTATTCCTTATGCCTCAGATTATGGTTGTTCAGAAATCTCTGTCAAGAAAGTCACCCTCAGGGAAGAGCTCTTGCTGGAAAGTTCCCATCAGAGAATACAATCAGAAGTACTCAACAACCTGCATTCTTGTGTGGATTTGCACTTAGCAGTTTTCCCTTATCAGCTTGGAAAATATTGGCTTTTATAGCTGGTCTTTTTAAAGTCCAAACCCCCTTAACATCCCCATCTCCTCCAAAAACTGTTCCATTCTCCCCTTCGACTCATTGTCAGGAACTCTCTTAATGGGAAAGAAAAACTCATTGTGCTGACCTAATTATGTGAGTGTGTCCTTGTTAGAGTGGGACTCATTTCCAGCCATAACCCCTTGTCTCAGGAAGATGGATGACACTGCTGCAGCCCGTTTGCTGCCTTCCGGCACATTCCGCTGCACCTCAGTGCTCTCCCACAACTCCAGCATCAAAGACATCCACGTGGGCTTCATTACACACACACCCCTTTCTTCTGGCTCTGATCTGCCCTGGGTGCCTGACTGGAGAGCTCTGGGAGCTTGCAGGGATATTTAAAGAAGCCAACTCACATTTACCACAGCCAGAGCATGAGCCTGCGAGTCCACGAACCCCACCCATAAATCACATGCGTGGCATATGGTTGGTTTTTTTTGACAGAACGTGTTCAGATCTTGCAGTCAGTCAATCCATTCTCCCTCCACAGATTGTAATCTTTTTGTACTCTCACATTCCACGTCCAATATACCATCGCCACTGATTAAACAGCCAGCTACAAAGGGTTTAAATCTTACTTTAAAGAGTACACACAAACATGTACAGTGTAACAGACCACTGGCAATATGCTTAACGAACTTTCAATCACATTAATTAGCACCAAATAAGCAGTACAGTTACATGCCCACAGAGGCCATGGTACCCCTGCCCACAGATGAACTTCAGCAGGCACAGGAAGTTTTCAAAATAATTGCCCTTTAGTCATTGCAGGACTGCTTTTATTTTAATAGATGGTGGTGTGTGAAGGAGAATACAGAAGGAAATTTTGTTTCTGAAATGTCTGCATCAATAAAGGTACCTAATTAAGGTATTCATTAAAATATACAAAGTTAACTTAACAGGAAAAACTCTACAAAATGTTATTGCATTTCCCCATTAAACTAATTTAATTTGGTAATAACGCAAATTCTAATAGGATGATATTATTAACCATCTCAATTTCAAAATGTCTTCTCGTGTTTATTTTTATTATGTTACTAAGCAGAGTAGCAATTGACCTAATTTATTTTATTAAATAACATTTCTCAATCTGTTTAAAAAGAGGCAGTGGCCTACTTCTGTCCATAGGCCCCGAGCGTGCTGGCATTTCAAAAATTACAGGAGAGTTCAAGTTTATACCAATTTCACAAAGCAGCATTCAAAACTACGTATGCCTTATTATTCAAATCAGTAATGTCATCTGCAGTCACAGTTTGTGAGGTTAATATCTATAGTCCCTTGTGGATAGGGAACAGGTCTCCAGTTCATTTGGGCATTTTTGATTGTTCTCTTTCACCTTTTACTAACAGACAATACAGACGTTTTCATTAGAATTTAAAATAATTATTGATGAAAAACTACAAAGCTGTGTTTAACAGTCTCCCAAAATGGAAACAAAAGAACTTTCACAACAAATCAAAGTAATTTCTGATTTTCTTCCATGATGTTCTGTTCAGACCATAGCAAATACAATGGTCCCAGTGGCAAATCCAGAGCATCCTTGTCTAACCTGGACATAGATGGCTGGCATGAAACACTTACGGGAAGTTATGCACAGTTTGCTAATTCTGGGCTGCATTTATCCCCAGCAGTCCTCAAACATGCCACATGTGCAGGACTCAGCATTCCAAACAGCCACACATGGAGACATCATTTGCTGTACAGGAAGGAACAGGACATCTCCACAACCCCTGCCAGCTGCATTAGCTGATAAAGAGGTTTTTAACCTTGTCTGAATCCTCTGGGGCAGGAGTTCAATACTGAGAGCCCAAGAAAGAACATGCAAACAGTTGTAATTCCTGCAAACTGTACAAAGCAACTCCTGAACACGACTCTGTTCCTTGGCAGTGTTAATTATCACCTCTGAGTCCTCCCTTCTGCCCCTGTTGGTGTTGGCATCGCCTCCCATCCCTTCACCTGCAGCTTTTTCACTGCACCCCTCATCTCTCAGCCAGCTCTGTGTGGAGAAGCTCCGTGTTCTCTGCACTGGGTCTCATCTGATCTGCTAAACTCTGATCTATTTCACACAGGGCGTGCATTAGAAAAATCAATGCTGACAAAATTCTGCAGTCCAACCTATAGATGTGGTGCAAACCCCAGCATGTCAGCAAGAAGGTTTATTCAGCACCAAACTAGGATATAACCTAGTGAAAAACCAAGTTATTTCTGCGAGTAATGCACAAACCATTCTCCTCACAAGACTTTAATCAAACAAACCAAATAAAGATTTTCTAATAGATACTACAATATAAACATAACTTCTTGCTAAAATAAAGTAAAATTAATATTAAAAATATAAATAAATTCATAAAACTAAGTATTTGCGTAAGCCAAGGTTGTCCACTATTCACACATTTTGTTTTCATTCAGTGCAGAAGATCTCAAAATGAAACATTTTGGTCACAGAGGTCATATCAGTTTAAAAGCTTCCATCTGCTCTGCCACATTGATTTTCTAATGCATACAACATGTTAAAATGAATATGGTCAATAGTTCAGCAGACCATACAAATCAGAGAGCAGAAATGCTGCAAAGATTATCTTGATGCTTCACCAGTCACAAGTATGGCCTAATGTCAGGAGAATAAAGGGATTTGATTCAATGTCAAGGGATTAAGTTTTATGCTTTACTACAAGTGAAGTTAAATACTACATAAGCAATTACAATAAGTGAAATAAGCCAGTAAATACATACAACTATTAATTCTGAAGAAAATGGTATTTCAGTTAGAAGGTGGGTATCAATAATGAAAATTTTAAGCCAACTCGTTTGCATTTCCCCTGACATGGCAGACAGGTGGGGAAAAGGCTGAAAATGTGAATGGTAAAGAAGAAAACTTGTAACAAAACTCACAAGTCTGTTCATGAGACAAACATACTATTTTTTCAATAATCTGGTCCATTTTCTGTGGCTCATACAATACACCTATTTGTTGTCACAGTCCAATTCTAAATAAAAATGTAAGAAGCCAACATTACAAGCATGTTTGAGCTCAAAGTCTTAATAAACACGTTCTGCTACAAAATTAATTGTTAATTTTAAATCTAAATAGAAACATTGCTCAATACAGGAATTATTTTACTTGTTTGAAGGAGAAGGGGTGCCAGGACCAACCAGTGTTTATGAAAATTACACCACAGAGTTTGCCTGGCACTGAGACAGGAAGCTCCAGCACACAGCTCTGAAAGTGAGAGCTGTCTTCAACAGGCTCCATCAGCCTCACTGCATAAACAACCACAGATTACTTGCACATAAGAATAAGAGATTTTATACTGTACTTATGATTGATTTCTTTTTGCAGCTGTGAGAAATTGTAATTATTTTTTCAATGGAAGGTTTACCAGGTGTCTTTTCCTCTGCTGTCACCTAGCTTAGAACAACAATTATAACATAATGGTGGTTTATCTGATTACACAAACTTCTCATGCTCTTCTTTAAGCAAAGACTCCAAAGCAGCAACATAATACCAGAACCTATGAAACAACTTATTTAACTTCCAAAGCTCTAAATCTGGTTTTGCTATTAATTAACTCAATGGCTCTTACAGCATCTTCCTGCATTGCTTCTCATGTATCAATGTATGAGAAAGTAATGAGGGAATTTTGCTGGTTAATGCATTTATCTAACAGTTCATTATCATCAGGGGTCAAAATATTCATCACCCTCATGTAATAGGAAAGGAAAAAACACTTGTAACACCAAATAAATGCGGGCAATTAGTGGCACAGAGATGAAGCACCTGGATACACAGTGAAACAATCCCTTGTTCCACTGAGACACGTGTAGGGATCATAAACCAGAGCCTAAATACAGAATTTAAAATAAAGAATAACATCAGTGATATTAAGTCTGAAATTAGAAGTGTAACTGAGAGCAGTTTGTGTTTTGTCTGTGCTGACTGCGTGGATCTGCAGTTCAAACTTTTGTCGTACAACTTCAAGGCAATACTTCTAAACTCGCCCCTGCTGCTCAGTCGTGTACTACTGATACTGTGGTCACTTGATTGAGGTCCTGCTCATTCCTGTCTGCTTTTTACCCCAACAGGTGAGTGGATCCAAAGTTTGAATTTACTCCAGAAATTAGCATTATTTATCTGAAGACATATGGTGATTAATTTGCTCTTTTACCTTGTTGTTGTTAAACCAACACCAGAGCAATTGTTCACCTCTGTGTACTGCGTGGGAACAACTTGTTAAGAAAATACAAACTCATTGGATGTTATGGACAATCCAAACTCCAATTAATTTCACTGATGTTATCTACATGCTCTTTTTCAGGAGTGGTAGAGTGAAAAAAATTGCTCACAAAAATTCACACCATCACAGCATTAGGTACTTAAAAACTCAGAAGCAAACAGCAGAGCCTATAAAATGCTACAACAAAACACTGAAAAATTTAAGTGCTAGAATGCTGCAAATGCTGATTTGAGGGCAGATTCAACATAGGATATAATTCATTAAGAAAATGAATGTTAGTTTTCCAAAATGCACAAGATACAGCCGAAAAAATGGGACCACTAGTGTATCTTAACCAGGTATTGGTTCTACCTTGATCCTGGCTCCAAACTCTAAGTAACGCTGGCAGAGGAGATGTTTACATCCCAAAGATTTTGTAACTGGATAAGCAACAGACATTATCCAGAAAAATGAGGGGCCACGTTGTCTGGAGGATAGGGAGGCTAGCCCACACTGAAGCAGTAACTACAGTAACAAAATACTAATAGCAACACTTCTCTAAGCTTCCTTTAAAAATGGTGTTAATTGAATGCTGTGGATCCAGTACCAATTCTGGAGATACTGCTGGAACTCCAACCTTTTCTTGTGGCACAGCACAGATGCAGTTTATACCAGCAGCAGATTCCATCTGTTTACAAAGGTTGTTCAATGTCATCCCTGCTCACTGGTACAGGAATGCCCAAATCTGCAAGGCCACCACAGGCCTTGGTGACTCGTGCTAGTAGAAGGTGACTGGAAATTCCAGTTTCTTTCTGAAATATTTTAACCATTTAGTTAAAATAGATTTTAATACGCAGTTGTTCTTTTGCCTACAAAATATCTACTGCCTACAGAGTTGCTGCATTTTTTCTTAAGTGTTTTATCTCAAAATGGAAAAAAGCACAAAGAACTGGGTTTGCTTACAACTGAGAAGCAATGGTCAAAATATCTTTCCTTCAACATTCTCCCTAGAATTTTGCCCTGCCTCTAATAAGTACTGGGGAGAAATACTTGTGCAAGCAACAGCAAGGACTTTTTGTTGTTGACAAAGTCGTCAAGATTTCTTAATAAAAAAAAATTTCAAAACAAAACATGTCTTTAACAAAGCTTTCTACATTGGAAACTCACTCTTTACCCTTTAGTGAACAATTTGCTATGGAGACTTCATGCTCCTGTCTTCTAATTGACACATTTTTTACATCCAGAGTGTTTTTCCTGTTTCTTTGAATATATCTTGTCAGGGAGGACTTGCATACAAAACAAAATTAATTTGGTTGAAACCCTAATTTGATTCTGTTGATAAAAGAAAAATAGTCTGTCAAATGATTCAAAACCGTTCTGTCAACAAAACATCCCTGGCTACTTTCAGATCTTTTATGAAGATGCAATTTGCAAAAGAATATCTTTGCCTGAAAAATAATTCATAATTTTAAAATGGGTGTAGGAGCCTTCTCTGCTGAAGTGCTGAGTGCCTTTGTGAGCACCTTCAACTCCCTCTGAAGGCCCAAAATTGTGCATTTTGCAGATTTATATCCTCAGCCATCACATGAATTACAATGTGCTCTGTCGGGCCTTGTGTCAGTCTGTCTCTGGCATTTCTGGCTTTTATTACTCTCTATCCTATAGAACAGTTTATCAGACAAAATAGACTCTGGTTATCTATTGGTGGCTTTAAAATAAAAGCCACATTTACAAATGAGATAATGTTATCTATCCTCCTGATTTTTGTAAGAACTCATCATTCCTGTAAAATTTCACAGCACCCTTTATCTTCTCTAGCAAATTGCTGTTCAAGAGAGTTAGCTCTGGGCAAAGCAGAAATTATTTGGTATTTCAGTATGGTGAAATAATTTCACAAAATTGCACTTGCAACATATTTGGGGGAAGCATTATTTATTATTCACTTTGCTTTTATTTCTGCGTCAAATTTTTATTTGAGAGGAGGAAATGATAGAGATCAATGTTATGGTCATTTCACAAAGCCTGATTGTATTATTAGAAGTAATAATTTTCAGAGGAAGAGTCTGAAAAATGAAGCAAATTCACATCCACAGACACAGCTACAGTGGCTGTTTAAAACTCTCAGTGAGATTTTTCAACTTCCTCTTTTTTCTTCTTTTGAATGCTAGTAGAGATAAGTTTGAAGGAAATCTAAATATGAATATTGATTGCATAATGCATTGGAAATCTCTGCAAGCAATACTTGTAAGAGCTCTAAGGATCTTGAACTTTATGTCTGTAGCATTTCTCTAGCAAAAACCTATAGGATACATATGTACCTTACACAGCTTCTAAAGTGTTGTTCAGTTTTTAGGGTTATAGGTGAATGTCCTGAGATCTTTTTACTATTCCTTCTTTAGCTCAAAGTATGGCACATGCAGCTTAATTCTGGCATTGAGAGGAAATGCAGAACCATCCTGCAGCAATTTAACTCTGAAATTTAATGCTGTCAACAAGGGCACCATGGTCTTCACACCTGCTTTTCATAGGAATCTATACTTCATACTAGCAACCAAAACCTGTGGGTTCTCTTTTAAACAAATGTATTTTTTGTTCTTTAAATCACGCTTTGTTACAGTTCTCAAATGATTAGAAACATAAATGCCACAGACTTCAATCAGGCTTCCACTCATGAATCCGTGGCCTTCTGGAATGCAAGTGCCTGTAAAAACCACATTTTCTATGAATATCACTCTCTTGTAAAGCTACTTTTGCCAGCACAATAAACTCTTGAATTAAAAAAAAAAAAAAAACTAACCTGCAAACGAGTCAAGAGAAAAAAAAAATTAAAGCTGCTGAGATAACAGCACTATGTAAATCAAAGCAGTTGTGATGAATTCAGTGGAGCAAAGCCAAGCCAGAGAAGGTAAAGATCTGTCCGAATATATTGAGGAAATCAATCAAAATTGAGTGCTGCTGTTTTCTCACACATCATAATAATATGACTTTAAGATCAGCTGATCTTATGCAGTTAATTAATGCACAAAACCTGTTTACACTGGGGAGGGGGACAACACTATTGATCATGAGATGCTGAGACAGTGCCAGGTTGTCACTTGAGGCAAATTCTGACGGACACTCTATATTCCCTCAGTTCCAGTATGTGATATAGATAAAGATATCCCACTCAGTTTAGAAGTCTCCTTCAGGGCTTTATCAAATCCCCAGATCCCCCACATGTCTTTACAGAAGTTAACACTTCGAAGAGGAATGCACACACCCCTTCACAAAGAAAACATTTGCTTTTACGTTCTGCCAGCCTGGAGAAATAGTGGAAAATAAATACTCTGTGGAAGACAGCTGTGCTGTCCTCTTCATCCCCATCAAGGCCTAGGAAGGGAAGACAATAATACACAATAATACATGGGAAATGTCAGGAATTCTCTAAGGTGGAATTGTGGCCTAAGATAAAGTCTCCCACAACTCAAACCAACCTCTGCTTCTGGCCTAGTTCTGAGCAGCTCAGCGACTGCCATGACCCTGTCTATGACATTAGAGGTTAAAGGTAACAAAAACAAACTGGGTGATATTTCTTTCACCTCTCCTGTTTGTTTCATTTCAGGATTCCTTAGGGAATTTTGTCAATTTAACAAATCTAACATTATTTGGGCCACAGTAATTGATGCAGTTCTCATCTCTTCAGTCAGTTTATAAAAACATTCTCCAAGATCATATTAAAAATACTTTTTATTTCAATCAGGCTTTGAGTTCTTTGCCTTTCTTCTTTTCTCCCCTGTATTTGAACAATCATTATCAACTACATTAATAATGTATCATCAGACATTACCCAATTTGCAGTATTCAGTAAATTTAGTGCCAGGGCTGTGCTCTAAGTCACTCCTTGCACAACAGCCACATTTATAACTGTGACACTTCTGTCACAGACCAAGGACTGCACTCATGAGGATTTACACTCACACCTTCAAATGGCTCCATTTAAAGATAAGGGATCAAAAAAGGCAAGCATTTCGGTGAAGGAATCACAAAATGCACATCAAGGTTTCTCATGTTTCTTAAATTTATGGCTTGAAGTTTATTTTTCTCTCAGTTCAGGTATGCAGAGAAGGGCAAGAAAAAGTAACCTCTCTATTCCCGTGGAAAACTCTTCACAAAACAGAAACAGCTTCAAGGGTTATGGCAGAGTTCAAGAGCCTGGAGTGAAGCTCAAGGAAATATCACTGCGTTTACAGTTTTAGTCTCATGACTGGGCTATGCTGCCCTGACCTAGAGTAAGTGATCTCACTTGTAAGAGACTGAATACAGTTTAGGTGAAAAACATGTCATAGGGGAGGAAAAAAAAATAAAAAGAAAAGAAAAAAACCAAACCAAACCTACCAAAAAATGAAGTCTGTGCTTTCCATACAATCAAAATTACTTTTAATCAACTGATTTACAGAAATAAATTTATTTACAGTGGTGGATGAAATAGGCACAGGAGTTGTGCCTTTCCAAGACACCAAAACCCTGGACATGGTTTGTTTTTGTCCAAGCTGGGTTTGAAATGCCCATCATTATCATCATTGGATTACAGAAAGTTCAGAGAGAATTAGGAATTTCTATGTTTTATTTATTAAAATAATTTAAATACTGAAATATCAAGTTTGTTAACTTAAAAAAACCTATCAAGGCAAAAATTAAAAAGCAATGAGATAGAGAGGAAACTAAAAAGAAACACTGAGTTCATTTTACATTATATCAAATCTTTACTCATTATAATGATTAGCTGGATGCAACTCAAAGTCACTTTTTAATCCAGAATACCAGAGCCATACAATTTAATATAATTTCTAGCCATGTAGTGGCTTCGTATCATACATAGCAAGATATTTCATGCTCTGTAGAGTAAAAAATGTAGGTCAGGACCCACAGGCTATAGTCAAGCTACACTGATGTGAGTTTAACATATTATTCTTTTGAGAAAATAATGAAACCATTTAATTTTACCCCCACAAGCCAATGATCTTCAAATATGTCATTTTCCTAAGAGAAAAGGAGACAAGCACCTGCTTGGTGTGAAAGTCACCCACCAGATGCAAAACGTTTTCAGGAAGGAAGCAAATGCAAAATGCTAAGGTTTTGCCTTGCCTGTAAACGAGAGTTGTTAAAAGTGGGTCCAGTAAATTGCAACTGAGGCCAAAAGCTGACAGTCAGTTCATCCACCTGTATGCTGTGGTTCACCTTCACTCACCAAATCAAAGACTTGAGGTCAAAAGAGTGGTGAAAATCACAGAATCAGGAATGGTTTGGGCTGGGAGGGGCCCTAAAGCCCACCCAGTCCCTGCCATGGGCAGGGACGCTTTCCACTATCCCAGGCTGCTCCAAGCTCTGTCCAACCCGGCCTTGGGCACTGCCAGGGATCCAGAGTCAGCCACAGCTCTGGGCACCCTGTACCAAGGCCTCCCCACCCTCATAGTAAAGAATTTTTTAAAATATCTAATCTAAACCCACTCTCTTTCAGTCAGAAGCATTTTCCCTCATCCTGTCACTACATGGTCTTGTAAGTAAATAAACAAATGAAACAGAAAATTGGGGGGAGCAGCAAAATTCAGACAACCTCATGCAGTGCAATTCATTTGTTAATACATGTGAATATCACAGCTCTTGGTTGGACAAATGACAATTTTTAAATGCTAGATATATTCTGTATATTGGCAATAAGCTGTGCCCACTTGTGGTCTTACCTGCAGTGTTTCACCTCTCTGACAAACATCTCCAACAATAAGCACGGCAGAATTTGCATGTGGGTCAGTTTGTGTTAACCCTGCACATCAAGAAAACACTCATTTCTTTCAATAGCTGTCTGCCAGAAAACTGGTGGTGTGGTAGTTAAAGCAACAAGCCCTGTACTAAATAACCAGCTTTGACAGGAAGGATGCTGCTCCATCTTACAGCACCCAATTTCAGCCTGGTTTCTCCAGGGATGACAGCTCAAGAGAGAAAACATCCAGAACAGGAAGGTTTCCATGAGAATTAACACCAGGACCTGCCTCTGAAGTTCTGTTTAATGTTCCTCTCCCCAGCATTTATACATGGATACACTGAATATTTCCTGTACCAGTGAAGATCTCAGGGAGAAGAGACATGCACAGGTTCACAAAAAGTCACATTAGGGGAAATATTTTAAAGCTTTATTTTGCACTGTTTGTGGCTGCAGCACATTTACATAAAACACCAAATAATAAACAATGTGTCTTAGTTAATCAGCACTACTCTACACAGCAAGAGCAGAATACACAGTATTTATTCCATCACACCAATACAGAAATATGGCAAATAACACCTTGGGTGTGGATTAGTATGCAATACCTCCAATGCTGTCTGTGCAAAATTAGTTTGGTCTACAACTCCACTAGCCATAGTTAAACTCATGTGCACTGCAGACAATTTCAGTCTACCTAAAATCAGTAAATCGGCCCAAAAACCACTGCACACAAGCTTGCAGCCACACTTTTACCAGATAAGCTGCTTTTTTTGCCCTGACAAAGGCTGTTTGTCAACTTTTCTTCTTCCTAGCACCCAAAAATGCTTGAAACCTTCTAGATTATGCCATCACTGTGCCTGTCTTCACATGGGTCACACAAGTTGAGCCATGCAACAGCAATCAGCAAAAAGATGGGGCATTAAGGAAATTTTCATTACAGATGACACATTCAGATCCTGATTCATATTCCTCACTGGAATCAAGCAGATGTGCTGCAATCTAGATAACCCTCCCTGGTGAATGCTCAATTTAATCATCAAGATACTCATTGGTGAGAAAATCCTCTTCAAAAGACCTTACACTGGCTTTAATTTCTAATGGAAAAGATTAACAAAGGAATTGAGGTGTGCAGAGTGAACCTTATGAAAAAGGTCTGTTTGAATACACAGATTAAAAGTTAAGTAGCTCCTTTGTGGTGATAACCATTGAAAAACATAATGGAAAACAGGAACCTGTGTAAATAATGGAAAACAGTTAAGTTCAGCATTCTACCATCAGCAATAAGATATTATATTTGTCTTTTTTTTTAGTCATAAGATGAGCATAAACCAGCAGCAGTGCAGACTATCATTGAAAAACATAATTGAGAGACTGTAAATGTAACTAAGAAAGGCAGTGATCATAGAGACAGGAAAATTCATCCTCTACTTGATTTTCAAAAGGATTTGTGACTCAACTAATTTCCAATATTTATAAGAAACCCCACAGAAAAGAGATTATAGGAGAAAGGAAAAACATTCAGAAAAACAAATGGTTACATGTTCTCTTTTTCCTCAGTTAATGGTTAAATTCAAATACCTTTGGGGTTGAAAGCTTTTGGGCACAGACTTGTCAGACAGCATGGGCTGGCTACTTATGAGACCTTGTCACATAAAATATAAAAGGTTTTCCTTCAGGTGTTTCAGCCAAACATTGCAGTGCATCCTGGCCATCAGATGAAGTTAAGCACGTTGCTCTTTGGCCATTAAAATGAGCAAGCTTCCCAATCTATCCACTCAGTAATTTAAAGCCACTTCATTACAGCAGTGCCTTTTAAAAAGTAATAATATTATGAGTGCTTCTAGTTAAACTATTAGGTTTGTCCCTTCTTCCAATTAAATTTACTCACTTATAAAGAAGACATGAGCACATCTGAAACTGAAATTATCCTCGTCCTAGGAACATTTATACAGTTCCTTTTCTGAGAATGTGTTTTAACACTTCAACAAGAAAAATCTGCTCATGTGAAGCTAAAATCCAACACCAGAGCAGCATGAACATGTGCAAGGTCACTGTTCTTCTGTGATTCAGTCAGAGCACTGCAAATTATTTGTCTAATGTGCAAAATGCTGAGTTGCTAATGGCAAGATTCTTAACGCTCTTAAGCGCAGCAAAAGTAGATTTCCAGTTTCCTTAGTCTATGAGCCACAAACTGCAAGCAGATCATTGTCAGGTACCCTTAAAAATGTCACTTACATAGACATCAGTCCTCAGGATACACCCAATGTTTTGACCATTTTCTGAACATACAAATTTTAAGTTTAAAACCAAACAAGAATAAAAAAATATAAAATTAAAAAAAGTGGTGGGAAAAAAAAAAAAGAAATAAAAGGAATGCTTGAGGTCCTGGTTTCATTCTGATTCATTCTGAAAGGTTAAGAAAGACTGAGGATCTTAAAATGCTTTAACAAATAAGCTGTACAGACATGAATCCCATTTCATAGAATCCTGGAATCCACGGAAGGGGCATTAAAGAACATCTTATTCCAGCTCCCCTGCCATGGGCAGGGACACCTCCCACTATCCCAGGCTGCTCCAAACCCCATCCAACCTGGCCTTGGACACTTCCAGGGATCCAGGGGCAGCCACAGCTTCTCTGTGCCAGGGCCTCCCCACCCTCACAGGGAACAATTTCTTCTTGATACCTAATCCAAATCAACCCTCTGTCAGTTTGAAGCCATTCCCCCTTGTCCTGTCCCTCCATCCCAAGTCCCTCTCCAGCTCTCCTGAAGCCCCTTTAGTCCCTGGAAGGGGCTCTGAGGTCCCTCTGAAGCCTTCTCCTCTCCAGGTGAACACCCCCAGCTCTCCCAGCCTGGCTCCAGACTTCAGAATAACTCTGTGGACTCACTCCAGCAGGTCCACCTCCTTTCTCAGCTTGGAGATTTTTAAGTTTCCAGGTCTATTTCTGCTGTTTC
Organism: Coloeus monedula; assembly: GCF_965178545.1. Taxonomy (NCBI): domain Eukaryota; kingdom Metazoa; phylum Chordata; class Aves; order Passeriformes; family Corvidae; genus Coloeus; species Coloeus monedula. The sequence continues at coordinate 16,328,136 of NC_138792.1, read as the reverse complement.
TTTAACAAAAGCACCCTAAAAACAAATATATCTGAAGAAAAAGGTCTTATTTCCCATACTTTTAATAGTCTTGTCTTCACTCTTACTGCATTACGTCAATCTCCACTTAAAAGCCTTTTTGCATTTAAGAAGGTTACTTTATCCCATTTCCTTCCTAATCCAGGTGGGCTTTGAGCCACACACATTGCACTCAGCACTCGGACATAAATGCATTTGCTCAAAATAGCATCAGCTATGTATATCTATTTATTTTACATGTCAAACACACTTAAATTCACAGAATAAGTTGCTAAAAAGATAATCACATGAGATCACAAAAAATTAATGGTTACAATCTGAAGACCTGACAGCATAAATAGAGAGAACTGCTCTTAGGAATGTAAGTATTTTTTTAATGATGACTTTAAGTGTGCCAGAGGAACTCCAGACATGCTTTTTAAAGGAAAATGTCTCTTCCAGGATTTTTCAAAGCAGGATTAGCTTCATTTTACAACAAAGGGTGCTGATGTGAAGGACACTAAATGACCCAGAAAATTTCTCATCACTACTCAAAGTAGTAACTAGTAACAAAGACAGTTACAGAATCCACTACTTCTGTACTTTGAGCTCCCATTCAAAATAACCATTTATCCCTTGTGGACATTAATGGGAATGGGGGGAATTTAAAAATGCAGCATTAAAAATGCAGGCAACAACAAACAGCAGAATTCAGATTTTTCAAGAGGCAAAAAGCTTCTGCCTTGACTGAACACAGAATTTCATTCAATGTGTTATAAATCAAACACAGAAGTCTGCCTACATCCATACATAAAATAAACACTATATATAACTGATGGATTTGCATCAATGAATGGAGTTCAAGTAGTCAAACACAAAATTAAGTGGGCCCTGCTGCTCTGAGCTTTGTACAAAGCAGAAGCCCTGTACTTCAGGCAGTGAACAGAAATGAGGATCAGATAGAATTTATTATCTCAAGTCCTAAAGTAGTACTAACAAATTAATTGCTAAGTTGATATATATATATTTTTTTTCCCTTTCTGGACATGTTAGAATTTTAATATTGGGGAGGTAGAGGTGACTCATCTACAGAAAATTTACTTTGGTGCAGCCTGAAAGTCAACACCCCAGTCAGCTGTTGATACAAGCAAGGGAGAGCTGCTGACTGCAGCACAGTTTACATGTCTGTGCAATTATTGTCTAATATTATACAAATGCCTATGTTCATAGGCAGGAACTGGGACTCACAACTCCGTTACACTGTGATTTATAGGACTCAGTTATTCCACCTAGGAAAGAAAAAGCAAACTGACAATCAGCTTATTCCAAGCTGTTCCAATTATGGAACCACTTGATTTTGAGCATGAATAGTTGCAATATGATATAAGAAAAGTGCTGGAGTGGAAACAGTTGCTGACAGGCTCCCACTTATGGGAAATAGGAAAAATATCTACTGTTCTAGGGTACTGTTATAAAACAGCCACTCGAGTATCCAGAGCCTTTTTCAGGATTCCAGGGAAATACTGGAAGGCTCAAACTTTCTTTTCTCCAGGGTTTTTATTGGAAGATGTTCATTCAAATTCAAACACTCCAATAAACAAGCAGGCAAGCAGAGTTAGTTACAAGTCCTCAAGGTACTACAAAACATGAGTGTTTAGTATCTCAAAACTATTAAACTCAGCACAGATTCATTCTTCAGTGTAATGTAATGATGAATTACACTTTTTTCTTTTTTTTTTTTTTTTGCAATGTTATGAATACTTTTAAAGACAACTTTCTTTACACAATTATCTTTACACATTATCAACCACTTTTCTTTAAAAACCTCTCTGGCTACCCAACAGACAAGCTTTTCCTTATTCCTTTGTACCATTTATTATTACACACCCTTGTGACCAACATTAATTTAAGCAATTATGTAATAAAAAGACATGTTAAAACACATCTTAGCAGGAACTTTAGTTCAATATTAGGCATGTTTTGAGACCAAGGCATCCACATCTTAAAGAAATAGGGATAGAAAGTAATATGCACAGTAACAAACCACTGAAAAAAGCATTGAGAAAACTACTTTATAACCAGCAGGATACTTTGCTAATAAATAAATATGTTTACTGTCCCACTGATTAGAAAGTATCTCTGCTGATGTGTTTCTCAGTTGGTTATTTTTTACTCTATGATTGCACAATGCCTTGCATGGGAGGGTTTTTGATCTCAGCAGGGGCCTCTCAGCACCATCAGCACAGCAACCTCAACTGTGGTGCCACAAGTGTTCTCAAGATCAGTAAAAGATAAATGTGTGTACATATATTTCTTCTTTTTCCTGAACCTTGGTGACCTCCTCACCTTGATTTCCTGAAAAGATACCATTTAAAATGTGCTTGTTTATCAACAAAATAACAAACATCATTTATCCTTATAAAGCTCCTATCCAAGATGCTCAAAGTAGAAGAAAATGACCCTTACAGTACACTAATGAAACACAGTAGGAAAGAATCACTGAGCTGGTTGGCAGGTAGATGAACCTAAAGAGAATGATTTTTCCAAATATTATCAGCAGGACATGTGAAATAATGAAAGTGTTTCTATTTTTGAAATAAAATACATGGAAGTTGTGTTTTTATCATATCTATAGGAAGATTTTTTAATATGTTTTTTACTTGCAGCTTTTATGAAAGATTGTTTAAAATTATTGAAGTATCACACACTTATTTCAATGAGTTCTTCACTAAAAAATTGCACTGACTAACAAATTCATAAAGGTAAAAGTAAATTAAAGTTCTGTTGGTCTTGGCTAGGATACCTAAAACCATCAAGACAGAGAAAGCAGAAAGTGTTTTTAAGCAATATAAAAATGTAAAAATATTCTTCAAAATAACTACTCCTAAATGTTGTGTATGAGCATCACAGTCAGGCTCTTATTTGCTCGAAATCCTGATGTCAAATGTTAACATCAATGTTTAAGTCAAAGGGTATTTGTCAATCCAGAGAAAATTTTGTAATTTTGGTGATGGCAGCCTCAGCAGCTGCGTTCCAAGTATCTTGTAACAGTGCACTGAATAACATTACTGCCAGAGGAAATTTTTAAACAACTTAATTTTCTGTTGGAAGAAAAAAATACATTCTGTTTTCCATGAAAGTCCTTTGACTGCTAATTTTAAGCATATGTTAAAATGATTTTTTTATCTCAAGTTCGAAGCTTCTATGTTGATAATGTTAATGTTAATCACACTTTTTTCCAGTTCTTTCACACTATTTAACTTTGTTTCCACTTTTCGATGTCTTTGTAACAGATATTTTCTTGGATTTATTTAATTAATTCAAAGAAAGAAACATCAGGTAGAACATTTGTAATGTATTTTTCATTTTTTATTATCTGTTCTAATTTATGTATTTACTGTGATTTATTTATTTTGGCAACAAAGGACTTATTGATAAATTTGCTATATAACATTGAAGAGAAAGTCAAGAAAATAATTTCTATTGTATTAAGTTTAAGATCCATTTGTACTTGTATAAACTTCTGAAAACCATTATAAGATAAAAAGTTCAGTATAAACTTAGAAATCACAGATCTAAACACGTAGACCTCATTGGGAACAGTCTTTAGAATTTATTCTGAGTTGTCAGGGCTCAAACAAGCATCTTGGTATCGTTCATAAGGGAAACAACTTCGGTTTCCATTTCTAGATGTGCCGCTCGCTCTTGACTGCCTCATGCTTTCCTAGGGTGGGTTAGCAAAAGACTTCCTGCCAAGAAATTTCCTAAAGTCCTACAGAAAGACTAATGTGCACATAAGTTAGCAGGATATATTGGCATATGGTAGCAACAGCTAATAGAAGGACGAGGAAAAAATGCAAATAAGAACTATATAATAAGGTTGGGCATGTACACTGAGTAATTCTTGTGAAACACAGAGCTCTACAGAAAACAGACTTAAAATAAATAGTGCTCCTCTCCTTCTGTCCTAATGGGAGACTTCATTTTACTGATTTCATATTCCTACCTAAATGCTTTCAATCTAAAACAGCTTTCTGGTCATAAAGTAATAGTTTTGCAAAAGAGAAATGGCATTAAGCTCAGAACTTGGTAAAAGACATGCTGGACTTTCCAAAAGTCCTTCTAGCCACTCTGCAAGGCAGCAAAGCAAGCACTTTTGTGTACTTAAAGTAGAAATAAAAACTGCAAGACTCATTCTAGAAGTCACAACTACTGCACAGAGACATTTTACCTTCTAATTTCTCCTCCCATGGCCACCACACATTCAGACTGCAGCCAGCTGTCTGACATCCTTCTTTCTGATAGCTCCTCATGAGGCATCCCTGGAAGTCGAACTCTCCCACTGTTACAAGCCATCTTTATCCCCCTCCACTTGGTTATAATGCACTGGTGGATTACAGGAGCTGCCAAGGAACTAAAGGAGCCTTCTGGAATGAAGCAGAACTCCCATGGGCTTGTATCTAGATGGGCACTGGGTTGGAATAACTCAAGATGTGAATATAAACCATGGAATCAAAACCAGCAGAGTAATATCAAGTTATTTTCTTATTTCATTGGGAGCTGCCTGTAAAAAAAGAGATTTACCTGCAGAAGATTAGTTGGTGCCATACAAAAACCTGTGTATTCATTTGAATCATGCACTGCAACACCTCAGGCTACTACTGGTGGGTGGTACCTACATGGGGAAAGTGGCAAAAGGAGGACACTGCGTATTCAGATGGATTTGGCCAGGCTGGAGAACCAGGCTGCTTGGGAAGCTCATGGAGTTCAGCACAGGCGAGGCCAAAGCCTTGGATCTGGAATAGAGCAGCCTCATGCAGCACAGGCTGGGCAGTGACCTGGTGAGCAACAGGGTTTCATTCATTCTCTCTCCATTGCTCTGCAGTTCCACACAACATCTGCTTTTTCTCTGCTGGATACCTTTCCTGTTCGCTTTGTCACCTCTAGAACTGGTTATATCCCACTCCCCAGCCTGATCTCCCTTAACAGCCACTCATTGACAAAACACTTGAGTCATTTACAGCCCCGGGGCCTCTGGTGCTCATCCTGTGCTTGATCATGGCCAGCCCAGAGAACACCAAGGTGGAGGTGACACCATGTCCTCAGATAACCACACAGCAGAAATAAATCCACCAACCTTCAATTTCAGTAATTTCACTAACTTAAAATGAAGCTTTTTTTGGAGCCCCTCTGAAGTCAGCCTTACGCTATCAAGGTACATTCATCCAGTGCAGAAAGCTTTCCAGTCCAGGAAATGAACTTATTCTGGCATCATATCTGAGGTGATGTTATAATCATTCTCTTCCTTGCATAAAGTGTGGCTGATTACAAAATCCTGATTACAAGGGTAAGCAAGGACTGAGGGCACTGTCTATCCTCATGTGCCACAGCCTAAAAAGATCTCTAAACATGAGAATCTATCAGGACTAATGATGTCAAGGAATGGGTGAGTCTGGCTACACTGGATGTAAGAAGGACAATTTACCTAAATCTACTTTCTTAAAGATACGCACAAGAACGAAACCCTGCTTGTGAAAGATAGAAAAGGAATATATGAATGTTGGGAAAAAAAAATCTCAAATTCTCATTTCTACTGTGAAAAAGAGGCAAGGGTTGGGGTTTTTTGTTTGTTTTCTCCACTTTTAACCAAAACTGAGGGATCAAAACACAAACTATTCCAATAGGAAACTCGAATCACAGCAGAGTATTTTGTTGCAGGTGATGCCATCTGTAATATTTTCTCTCATCTACTTTGGAATTGAAAATTCTGTTGAGACTTGTGTAGTGACTTAGGATCTCAGTTTGATACAGTGTACTCCAGAGGCATTAAAGATTGGGCTGCTTTCCCACATGCTAAGATAAAATTCATACAAGTTTTAATTTGCTATAAGGTTTTCTTGAAGTATCCCAGAGGTTTTTTAGTTCTCCTCTAACGCAATAGATCTGACATGACTGATTAGAAAAACACAAACATCTCTATATGTAGAACTCACTGTCTCAATTTCAGATTCAAAAAAATTTCAAAACTTATAAATTTTAACTGATGGTTTTCTTGCATGTTAAGGGAGAACCAGCTAGCTCTGATCTGCTGCTTCTCATGCCAGAGCTTTTTATGACGACAAAAAAAATATTTAATACAGGAAATTATCTACTTTCTAGGAACTACAAACAAGAACTTTACTTCAACAAGAAATTAACCCAACTTCTTACACCTGAAACTATAAAACACAGGATTTTGTTTAAAAAAAAAAATCTTTTTCAGAAAGTTTTTAAAAGCACACCAGAACATTCTTTTTTTTTCTGTGTGGCATTGCCACAAAACAAAGCTGCCTGTGTACATAGCAAAAGAATAGTCAGGGGAAAAAAAAAAAAATCACTCCATGGAAACAAATGGAAACAAGTAGTATTTCTTTTATAAAATAGGGGAGTTGTGGTTTTTTAACAGGCAGAATGCAGAGCAAAGTGTACTGTAGAGCTTTTGTCAGTGCTTATTTCAAATCACCTGAATAGCTCATCACAGCTCTGGCAGTCCGAGGCAGCAGAACTATTCCAACAGTTTGCTCCCCCCTTTGTACCAGGCAGCACTGCCTGCATTTTGTGCAGTCCACTCTTTTACAAGTACAGTTAGTAGATAATAACTACAGCTGGCTAAAGGTAACAATGCCTTTTCCCCATCATGTGTCCGTGAAGATAACAATCACACTGGGCCAAATTAAGAACTCGGCCATAAATAGCCCACAAGTCTCACTATTCCAGCTCTTCCATGCACTGGGTTTCTTTAATAAATTCAGAAGTTTCCCACCATTTGTGTCAAATGCAATATTTCAAAGGAGCTCTGCACTACAGAGCAGAGCTCCAAAAGGGAAATATACTTCCCTGTGCAGAGAGGAAACCGAGCCTGCCTAGCGCAGCCTGAGCTGTACTTTGATGTAGCTTTATGCACTCCTCTCTTTCATTTACCCGAAGTTAACCAACTGATAAACAGAAAAAATGTATCCAGGAAACCAAAGATTATTCACCGGGGAGAACAAATTACAAAACTGTTCTTCATGCCCGGTAATCACTTAAATCACAACCCATTAGCAGCAATCACATTGATCACTGAAAACAACTGCCCCAAGAAGCAGCCACTGTACTCCCTCAGAATGCAGACTATTAGCAGGTGTGTGATTTAGTACTGCTAATAAACAATGTTTTCAAATGGCTACTTAAAAATAGTATTGATGGCCGCTTTACTGTGAAGCTTTGACTACTGAACAAAGCAGGATTTTGACTAAACCACTGGTGAGAAGCTCCATAAATAATAAAGGTATGGTAAGAATCTGGTGTACATACATAGTGCAAGAACTTCAAAGAAAACATATTGAGAGATAAAAACATTCAACTGCAATTTGTGAATTTGATGTTCCAGTGGAACATCACAGAGCACTGGTGATCAAACCACTGCTTAATAAACTGCCCAGATGCATAAACATACACATGTGAAATCTCATATTCACTTCAGAATCTCAAAAAGCCAGAGGATACAACCACTGCCATTCATTTCCATGGTATAAAGAGGCTTCTTGGGATTTTGAGGAGTATCCAATGAGATCCTCCCCAGACAACCTTGAGAAATTCTATTTCTTTGCATTACTGACTTTTTCATGTTGTTAAATTGCTGGAATAATGGATATATGAAGTACCAAAAAAGACTACTAGAATTTTTAATATAACATCAAAGTTTTTGTCTCTTCTGTGCATTACCCCTGTTCCTGGTGCTGAGAACATCCATCTCTGCAGTGGGTACCCGTGCAGGTGCTTGAACTTAACAGCAACACACTTGATCAAAAAGGAAAGCAAGAAAATGGGCCTCAGGATAAGCCAACATAAATAACTACAACTAGAAATGAAAAATGAGAGGGAAAAAGGTCAGAAGAGAAAAACAGCAATAACTGATAAGAAACTATCTGAAACCAGCTGGAATAACTACACTAAACACAGCATCTTCTTTTCTATCTCTTTGAATACTTTTAAATACTTTAAATATAGGTCTGCCTTTCCTGCAACTCACCAGATACAACAGATATAAATGAGCTGATATCATTTAGTAATAGTGTTTGAGTGATACATTCAGACACACGGATATGAAAGGAAATAAAGATATAACACATCAAGTTCGCAGGCCATAAAATAACCTTTGAGAGTAAAAACATGGAAACAAATTGGTTAAGATACAGAAGATCCTACAAGTCCATAAATAATAATTATAGAAATCAAAACTTAATTTAGTGCCTTTGACGTTTCTGTTATCTGATCCTGGTCCTAGACTGCTCCACAGAAAACCAGAATTTAATATTAAAGATAAAACCAATAGCCTCCTATAACTACATTAAGTCAAATTAAATTGGTATTTCTGCTCTTCCTGGTATGCAGCCATTTGTTACAGTGAGCAGTTAGAACATCCCTGGCTGCACACATGGCAGTCCTTCTCTGGCCTTGGTAGCACTGGCAGAATGAGCTGGTGACAGAAAGACACCCAGAGGCTCTGAAATCTGCCCAGAACATCTGACCTGGGCTGCAGGAAACACCCAAAGCTGCCCTGCCTCAGAGGGAAGGAGAGGCAGGAGGAGAAGCCCTTTGGGAGAGCACAGACAAGCCCAGCCAGGTGCAGGTCAGTCCCCAAGCACCACAACTGCTGCATTAGGTTTGCCCATGTCCTCTTGTATCTGCCCATGAATTACCTGCCCAGGAGTTTCTTCGATCCCTTTCTGAACCAGCTGAACCCACCTTTCTCCAAAACCTCCTACATCAAGAGACTTCTGAAGTTTTCCATGCAGAAGTACTTTATAGAAGGTGCTCGGACAGGCTGTGGCTGCCCCACCCCTGAAGTGTCCAAGGCTGGATGGAGCTCTGAGAAACCCGGTCTGGGGAGGTGTCCCTGCCCATGGCAGGGCAGCTGGAACAAGATGAGCTTCAAGGTCCCTTCCAACCCCAACCACTCTGATTTAAAATTGATGTCTTGCCAGTTTTAATTAGTGCCTCTATCTCTTAACTTTGGTTTGTTGAGTAAGCCTCCTGTATTTTACTTTACTCACTGCGTTTATGATTCCATAATCCTCAATTTTCCCACTGCAACCTTCTGCTCTCCAAGGTAGAGAATTCAGCCTTTTTAGCTTTTACCTACAAAGAGACTTCCTCCATCCTCTGAATTATTTTATCTGTGATCTTCCATAACCTAACTTCACTGTGTCCTTCTTAGAACACTCAAGATACAAGCAGAAGGTTTTAAATAGCCTTTATCTCTTTTTCAATACTTTTCCTGATAATGCCAAAGACTTTTTGAGAACAGGTATTCACTGAGCCAGCAATTTCACAAACTGTTAGCAGTGACTAAGTTCTGCTTTCTTAAATCTGTCAGCATTTTATCAGGTTTAGATAAGATCTTTTTCTCCAGATTCATTACATTAAATTTATCTACACTGAAACTCATATGGCACTTTTTGCTCATTCCTTACACTCTGTGTAGTCCTTTTGGCACAGCATTAGACTACCCAAAAGAGCTTGTTCATCTGCAGCCTTGGAGACTTCCCTGCATACAAAATCACTAGAATTTAATTTTCTCCTTTGCAATTCAGTCTGTTTCTCTGCTAATTTTTATGAAAGGCGCCCACTGAAGTCTTCAGCATTTTCCACAATTACGGCTATTGATTAGATTATGTTTGGATTGGAAATGACTTTTGAGCTATCTGCCTGGTACTTAGGCTACTAAGACCAGCTATAACTTGCCCTTAGCTACCATTAAGTGCTGAAAACAACCACAGTATTTCAGACTTCTCCCAGCTCTTAGTTTGTGCCTCAAAGAGGAATGAAGTGATGATGTGTGGGGCTTTTCCCAAAGGCTGAATTCTGGAAAAGTGGGGCCTCAAAAATAACTGAGGTTGGGTCAAGGCAGAGTCAAAGTATCTAGCTGAATATCTAAATTGTATCTATCCCAGCATCGCCAGTGAGGAAATCAGTCAAGGTCTGTCAGCCCAAAACTGTAAGTACAATTTTTTTGCTCTTTTCAGGATATTTAAAGACACTTACAATGGATATATTTAAGATTGGAGTAGATGAAAACATACATAATGTTTGAGAGAAACTTCAGATTTTTCAATTGGGTAAGTAAATTCTAATGATTTCACTCTTTTTTTTTAGTCCTCTCCATGCTTTGATTTTTCAAAGAGCTTTTGATTTTATTTTTTGTTTGTTTCCTGGGAGTTTTTTTGAGGAGGAGGAAAAAAGTTTATTAATCACATATGAATCATTGCAATATTTAACACTTCAAAATTTTTGAATGTCTTCATGCAGTAAAGGAAGAACAGTATTACAGGGAAGATTTTAGCTCCTCAGACATTCTCAACAATTGCTGATGTTGAAACCCAGGCCAAAACCAACTTCTCATACCTAATTTAGTCCCCTGGATACATAAAAGTGCCACTACTTTTATGTTCTCCGTGGATTTGGGAATACAGACAAGTTTTTCCCCTCAGCTACAAGTAAACAAGCGCCCAGTGAATGACAGAACAGACACCAGATAATAACTGGATGTTCTGTCAGGAGCAGCAACAACCAATTAAATACATTTCCTGGTGATCAAAGTTCAGTAATAATACTAAGTGACTTTTAGCTCAGTTATATTAAATCTTGGTGAACAAATATAGAACAATATGAGACTCTTACAAGAGCACCTGCACAGCCCCATCCTGACAACTAAGCTTTCCCTGATCCTAGGAAGACAGCGCAGAGACTCGTGCACTTGGAAAACCCTTCATGAGACACAAACCCCTTTGCCATTACAGCACATCACATCTTCTCAGAAGGTTATTTTTCACCTTCTGGATGCTGTAAAACCCTCTTATGCAGAGCAAAATGCCCTAAAGCCCTCAGAGTTTGGCAGTGATTCATTCCTGTGGTACAGCTTTGTTGTCTGTGACTGCAGAATCAAGCAGGGATCACTCCTGCAGATGGGGTCTCCTTCTTATTGTTTTTTTCACAAGGAATGAGTCTGCTGCTAAAAAAGGTAGAGCTCCCAAGCTATCAGTTTAAGAGATTGCTCTACATTTAATATTAACACTCTTAAGTTCTTTTGATAGAAGGTAATCTTCCTTCAATTCAATAATGCAGCTGGGTTACTACTAATGAAGAAAAATACAAGCATGAAAGTGTACACTAAAATATAGGTAATAGCTTTCCATCAATACAATACTAGTCCAATTCTATAGACATTTCTGTGTCTTACCACCTTTCCTGCTCTCTTTTTGTTAAATTGATAGTGGACAGGTTCTTCCCAGAAAGCAAGCACCAGACAATAAACATGACATTTCTTCACAGCTCATCAGCTTCATATAGTTTTATATTTCTACTCTAGAAACATCATTTTATTCATGAGGCATAAACAGCAGCCAGCAAACAACCAGCACTGGTAGGATGGCATCCAGTAGTGGGACCAAAGGCAGAGCAAGAATCCCACAGAGAAATGGTGACTCCGCTCATGAGAAACCTTCCCAAAGTCTTTGGGATTTCCCAGGTAACAAAATATTGGGCTGAAATGATGCCACTCTGTTCTGGAATCCCCACAAAGAACCACTAAGGCCAAACAGATGAGTTGACCATCGCTCAAATTCCACTAAAACCACTGGCAAAAAAAAATCAAAAATTGAAGTAACAGCTTAAAAAAATAGTCAAATGTAATGTGTATTCATTGTCACCTATCTGTAAATGATAGCAGAATCAAATGTAGAGGCACTAATACTATATAAAAACCCCCCACACAAATGAAGAATAAAGATAATTCTGATGTTTCAAAACCAGTCTTTACATTGAACCCAGGAGGACGGGGGAAATATAAACAAACATCTCAGAACAGTTAATTCTTCTCCTAGAATTGCATAGTCCATCTTAAAAATTATACAGAGAAGGTGATTTCTGAACAAAAGGCAATATCATCTTCTCTATTCCATGAAACAATTTCAGTAAAACAGAGTTTTCCCAGAATTGCATGTTCTGCCAAAACAGTTTGATCTGCTTCCCCCAGACCCAGAAGCCATCACATATTAGATAAATAAATAGATTTAAGAATAAAAAAAAAATCAACAAGTGGAAGTTTACTTCACAAAATATGTTCATTAACCACATAAGAAGAACTATTCACAAGGGAAAAATTCATTTTAGAAAGCTGAAATTTAATTTCTTTTCCCAGAATCTAATGCACTAAATCACTGAATTGTATTTTTGGCTCAAGGCTAAATTGCTTTGCAGGTAGACACTGCAACACTAATTCTAACTTGAAGTTTTGAAAATTCTGTAGGGAGACTGATAATTTTTAAGAACTTTTAGAAATGGAGAAAATTTATTTTCATCTCACCTTTCTGCAAATGAAGCTCTGAGCCTCTCTACTGATGGACTAAAACATGGCCCTGTCATAGACTGCAATGTTCACCAGAATATTTCTAACTACAGCTGAAACAACTGGTGGAGAATTATGGTCTGGATCACTGCAATCAGCTCACAAGTCAGCCTTGTATTTATGGCCATCCCTCAACTATTGCTCATGGCACAACACCTTAAAGATGCCATTGCTGGGAGCAGCCACAGGAGCTGTGCATCCGTCAGCTCCTCCAACACTGCAGGGGATAGGGAAGGGAGGAACCCAGCTCTGCCACAGCCAGCTCCAATTATTGATACTGGCTAACCTGCAAGGCTTAGATATCTGCCTCATCAGATCTTTTTAAAACCTCTGCTTCCACTTTTGTGCTCTGTTTAAAGGTGAAGCCCTTTCTTCCATGGAGATCAGAAGTGCTCTGTGGAAGGGAGCTCTGACCTTGGGAGCTCCATAGAAAGGACATGGCACAATGATTTCTGTGGTCCTACACACTGCTACAGGCAGAATTTCAAATCAGGAATCAGAGAAAAAAGCAGTTCTCAGTCCTTGCCTAATTTCTAGGTTTTGTATTAAAAAATTAACTTAAACACTTTTTGGCTACCACTGCAAGCTGGCAGTTACAGAATCACAGAATCAATGTTGGAAGTTGAAAAGGACTTTTAGGACCATCAAGTCCAACTGTTAACCAGCACAGCCAAGTTCAGCATCAAACCACATCCCCAAGTGCCACATCCACACATCTTTTAAACACCTTCAGGGATGGTGACTGCCCTGAGCAGTCTGAGCAGGGCAGGGACTGACAACACTTTCCACGAAGAAATTGTTCCTCAGATCCAATCTGAACTCCCCTGGTGCAGGTCGAGGCCATTTCCCCTTGATTGTTACCTGAGTGAAGAGTCTGACCCCCACCCACCCCACACCCTCCTGCCAGCTGCAGAGCTGTTTACCATTTTCTCTCAAATAGAATTATACAGATCACAGTCCAAAAATGCCAAGACTTAAGTGAACCACAGTTCAAATCCATAGATTTGCATTCCCACTGACTTCAGTGTGAACTGGATAAGAGAATTTTCAGACTGTTGCTATGCATGCTGTCATCTCATTGTCAAAGATGAAATGCCAGGCAAAGTATATGAAGAATACTCTTGCAGAAACAGAAAAAAAATTCCCCACTGCTTGAGAGAAAAGACCCTCCAGGCACTGATAAACTAGGGCTTAGTGTCAAGCTTTTGTTTTGGAAGGATTGCAAGGATTTAGGTGGATTTTTTCATTGCACAAAATTTAAGGCTTAATCAACACCAAAAAGAACTGATAAGTGAAACAGGACATGCAGTACTAAGCCTCCAAAATGTGGTCAAAATCTACTCCCCTTTTCCTTGTAGATTTTTCTATAATTTTTAATTATACTTTAGATTAGACACGGGTCTTTTGGATCTTTCCCACTTTCATTTTGTGTAATTTTACATTCATGACAGGAGTACATAAAGCAAATGAAAGAAGTTAACAGTGATGACAACAAAGCAAGAAAACATTATTTATAAAGCTATAAAGTTCCATACAAACCCTTCAGATCTTACTGGGGAAGGTGATATTTTATTTCTAGAAAATGTTAGCTGTATCAAACATTGATTGTTTCATGGATAGGATTTTATGGTCAGCTTTATTAGAAGTGTAAATGAGTTGCAGTGATGGGCTGGTTGACTTTGGAGGGGGAAAAAATCCTTCCCTAAAATCTATGCAAAGAAAATCAATCATATAAAAGAACATAAATATTCAAGTAGTAATCTCTAAAAATGAAAGTACATAAAAATGTTCTATTTGTATTAAAATGAAAATTCTGTGTTCAACAGCTGGAGCTTGTAAGAAAGGCAAGGAATCCCCCCTTAGGCAGAGAGGGAGCCCAGTGTCGAGCTTGGCAACCCACAGGGCACAGTGCAGCAGCCAGAAGGATCAGCAGCTCCAGTGCCAAGGAAGCTCAGCCACTGCCACTATCTCTGCTGGCTCCATGCTTGGATTTTAACCCTCCAAAAGGAGCTGGGGAGCACCTTGCCTTGTACTGGCCAGAGGTTTACAGTCCAAAAAGGTAAAAAGCAGAAGCAAAAAAGTACACAATTCAATATTTGATGCACACACATGTTTATCATATGGACATTTCTTCTGAAGAATGGTTTCTACTCAGCTTAGGAGTGTTAAATATTGTCTACAGGTTCTTTTTCAGTATTGTTAGAGTTGAGAGAGTGAGGCTTATGGGCCCTGGATCAGGAATGTCACGAGCAGAGCTGGGATCAAAGCTTGTCTAATGACACCCTATCATTGTGCAGAAGTCAAAGAGCACCAACAGCATCACTGACTAGATAGCCACGAGATAAATAATTAGGTCTAGATAGCTACCCAGGCCTAATTTGAGGCTATTAGAAGATGGAAAATGCATGATTAATGCCCATCTTTGTTACCACAAATTTTGCATCCCTATTAAATCTCATTATTAAAATCAGACAAGGGACAGGAAAAGGACGACTGCAGCAAACTCAATCAGAGGAAGAAAAAAAAAAAAGCACATTTCCATTGTAAAGCACATACTCTCTCCAGCTGTCTTCCCTTCTGTGGTGCTAAAGTGTGACAGCACAAGTTTGGAGAAAAAAGCAAAGTGAAGGGCTCGCTTCAAAAGAACCCAATTGTACTTGGAGAAAAACATGCAAGGAGGAGGTTAAGGAGAAGACTTCATAGTATTATTCAGAGACTTATTTAATCCCTCCAGAATAAGTACATCAAATAATTTCTTGATTATGAATACATAAATAGGAGGGTAATTTCTCTCAAGATAAAAGTTAGTTTTAATGAATGTTCTTCCTCCTCAAGAGGAAAATACAATTTTACCTGAAATAAAGAATTAGGCTATTAACAAAAAAAGGGGGATAAAATAAAGAACTAAACCAATTTAAATATTCCTAAACATGCAGCACGAAAAAGTAGGAAAAACTATTTTACATGTTGCAAAGCAGAGGCTATGAAAAGTCTGTTCAACCTTGACTTGAAAGTTAATGATATAATCCTGGAGTTATTCTTAAAATGTAAAAAAAGACACAGCCCCTGCATGGATCACTTGTGTCACTCTTGCTTCCCATGCTGGGACCAAATGCTAGACAGAATTAGTTTCACAACACAGTAATTCATAAGCCAGACAGTCCAACTGTGATCTATCTCTTGTGCAGCAATTATTTAAAGTCAGAGCAACTCTGCTGTGACGTAACATAAGAGACCAATATCCCCCAAATCCATTCCAAAATTCCATGTGAAGCAGAACCATACATTAGTATTGCTGTTAGGGAGTTATTCTTATTTTTTTTCATTTGCAAGGCACGGAATCTGGTACTGACTCCTATAAGCCACTCCTAATGACCAAGCAATGGAAATAAAACTGCACAGCTTCAGTGGACTTTAGAAATGCACATTCTTCTTCCCTTCCCTGAGCACTATTTAATATGCAACTGCATTATAACGTTTCTTGTTAGGCAGACAGCTTAAAATTAGAATTGTGGGAGAAGTGATTGATGACCTGGGCTCCTACAGCCCTTTCAATGAAATATATTCCATTTTCATTTCAAAATATGTTTATTTTGAATTATTGGTTTGTCATTGGACCTGATGAAAGTAAATTTACATGAGCAACTCAGACCTCTGCATGGGGAAACACTTTAATCAGGTAACCTTCTCCTCAGTGTTTTCCATACTTGATAGAAACGGACAACTGAGCTAGGATTTTATTCTTTGCATACAGAACTAGTTTATTGATTGAGCAATGCTTCCTTCTTTGGAAGCCACTTACTCAAAGTCAAAAAATGTTGTGACCTCAACCCCTTCTTCTCAGAATAAATCCTCAACATCAGTGTCTCAGGCAAGGCTTTACCCTATGTGTGCTAAAGGATGAAAAAACATCTGAATATCGGATGAGGAAAGAAATATATTTTCAGTAGGTCCTTATAAAAAGAAAACTTTCCTGAACAGTCATTCAAGAAGAATCTGGTAGAAAATTTGGGGTAAAATATGCTTCAACTTCCAGAACCCCAGTTTTCTAAGCAGCTCTAGTCTGAGGTTTGCTAATCAAATCCAACAGAAGAAGAGAACACATCCTGGTGAACAATCACTCCACTGCTGAACCCACCAGCACCCCCTGGAGCAGGAGGACTCCCAACTTCCACAACACAGCTGTAACACTGCCTGTGCTAAAGAAATTGTGTCACAGCAGAATATGGCTTTTGTCACCACACCTCAGCCACCAAACAAGAATTGTCATTTTATCAACAAAATAGAGGAAGGTTATAGAAATGTTTTCCCCGTCTTACACAGCACTGGCTATGCAGGCAGGAGGGGTTTTTTTTAAAAGCAGCCACAATTACCACAGTCCCTCTTCACAGGTACTCTCTGAGGGACATTCAGTGACAGGGTGGGAACATTCAACACACAAGAGCCCCTCAGTCATCACCTTAAACCCTCTCAGATTCCTGGCACCAGTTGTTAAATCAGCAGTTTGGCAAACCATAGATCTCATTTAACATAGAAACCATTCCTTGCCAGAGTGTGATGAAATCATTTCAAGGCCTGTAGCAAATGATAAATTAGATTGCAATTAAAAGCATGCAGGAATCAGTAAGATGCTCCCTGTAGGGAAATTAAAGGAGTTTCTAAAGTCTAAGGTCACTGCACACTATTGAAGGTCCATGTCAGCACAAACACTGACACAGCCTCATTCTCTTGGTATTTTAACATTGGCTCCTGGAAACTCCCCATTCACTTTTGACCCGCACCAGAAGGGAAAAAAAAAGAAAAAAATTGAATGCTCAGGGCACTTTTGTATAGGACAATGTTATCATGTTCCTTATTCCACTAAACAGTAAATGTAGTAACTCAACTGCAGTGAAAACAACTTGAAATGGAACATAAATACTCACGCTGCCATTAGTCACGGTTTGAAAACAAAGCAGAATTGTGAAACATTGCACAGTGTCCTTCACATATGGGGATGTTATTTTCATCAATGTCCACTTTTAGTTAAAACTTAAATCCTAATGGTAGAGGACAAACCAGCAGGCCAGGGCCTGATTTGTCATTAACTTAAGAAGAGAAAAAAAAAAAATCTTAGTGCAACAATTACTATAACTCACTGATAACTGCAAGTATTCTGTCCTGCTTCCATGAGTTCCTCCAGTTTCTCATGTAGTGACAACCAACAGCTTGGTCAAACTGGTCTAGATTTTTTTTCAGCAAGATGCTCTTCAGTAGTCACTCTCAAACCCCTCACCCTACCTGTGAATCAATTCTAACTTAAGTCAGGCTTGTGCTGCTTTTTCCCCTTTTAGTCAGGCCGTACTGGTGTATTCAGTCACTTAAAACTGTGGCCTCTTAAGCACCTACATGATAAACTTCCTGCCTATCTACAAGTGATCTCAACCAGTTTGCGTGCCCTTTTGATTAAAAAAAAATTGATAATGTAACAGTACTAGGAGGAAAAAAGCAATAGTCATCAAGTATGAAACTAACCCAGGAGAGAACTTCATGACTCAAACCATTTTTTCTTGTGCTACATCCAGGGCAACTTAAAAACTAAAACCAGTGCTTCTTGAACCTGAGGATTCCAGGTCTGAATCCAATATCTGGCTGAATTAGGCTTTTACTTACCTAAAAATGGACAAATTCCTGGATTTGTGATATTTCCTGGCAATCAGAGACAGAAACCAATCTTACTTTATTTGCCAGTAGTCTTCAAAGTCATTCTATCTACTAAAATTCTACATACGTAACATCTACAGAAATATTATCTAAAAAATTATGCAGAATAAAGTAGAAATACACTGAATATTCGTTTTATTTTGTGGGAAATAGTCTAGAACACCTCTGGGCAGCATGCACCTAGCTTACAGGAACAGCAGTGGAATCTGAGCTCGTAGAAACAGATTTTTCCTAAAGAGTTAATTTCAATTTTCATGTGATTAGGGTTGCATATTACAGATTCTGCTTGGAGATGATTTGCTTAAGCACACACACTAGAGGATAGCTAAGGCAAAGAACTGCTTTGAGAGAGCTACTAAATGGTCCAGTAATAGTCTGAACACCAGCAAAGTGGGCATGATGTATAGTAAATAGGGAGACATCCCACAGACAGCATGACTTTAATTTGTAAAAGAATTTCTAATATGAAAGGAATATGTTTTTATCCACTGGCAAACAGCTGCTCTCAATCAGCTTATTAAGTGTGTAGTAAAAGTCTTCCCTCTCCTCCATTACAGCACAAGCTTAGACTGATATTTCATGGGAATTCTGCACCATTCCTAAAGTTATTGAACTCTGCTTCCCCTTTCTTGCTTTGTTCAATGCAGGCTTCACTGTTCCAAACTTCTGCCAGACAAAGCCACACTCACACTCAGGAAGTCACAAGGAAAAAGGGATGGGAAAAACTGGAAATGGTGATCAGAAAGGCAGACATAATTTCCTAGTTCCTTTAATTATTCATCTGATTAAAACACACAAATGTTGCCATAGTTTGTTAAGTTCTCTCCATCCTACAGGCAAAGTATGGAATTTAATATTTTGTCTGGCTCTGTATTATTATGTACCATTGACATGCTGGATTCCAGCAGCCTTCTCTCAGGGGTTTCTGGCCAGACAGTGCTAGAAATCTGATTTACTCTAGAGGGTGATTTGTAGATATCTAATCTTATTTCTGTAAAAACTGAGTGGTGTGTAATTTTATCTTCTATGCTGGATGCTAGTAAATGTACAACTAACGTGATATTCCATACCTGCATAGAGGGGCTGAAATCCCTGAATACATTACATTAAAACTACCTGTTCATTAGAGCAGAGTTCAAACAATTGTGCTTCCAAGGTCTACCTTCTCATCATTCATCCATCAGAGAAGCATAAAAATGAAACCTAAATCTACAGAATAAAGAATTAATACAAAAACACTAAGTATAATGTTAAAAAGAAATTGTTAGATAACTGCACTCATTTTTTCTATGGTGCTGTTCCCCTTCTAATCAAGGGCAGTTAAAGGCAGAAGTCAACCAGAAAGAGGTTCATGAGTTGAGAAAGGAGACACTTTCGCCCCTTCTTCTATGACATCTCTTATATCTTTGATATGTCCTTATGTGGCTTCCAACATGACAAGATTCTAGAAGATAAGCTTGATTTCAGCTTCAGTGTCAGTTTTACCAGACATGTTTTCCTCCAGATGCAAGACTGAGGTGAGCTACAGAGTGATGTAGGAGCAAAAGGGAGTTGATGTTCTTGAGAATAGAAAAAAAAAGTAAAATTTGCCTCTGTTTTGGGTTTTTTCCCTTTCCAGCCCAGTAGTATAGCTATTAAACAGATTTATTGCTGGCATGTATGATTATTTCAGCAGAACAGGGAGGGAGCCATGCATCAGCATTCACACCTCATTTCCCTTTACATCCCACCAGAACCCATGACCTCTCCTGCCATGCACTGAGGAAGAGTACCAGACAAAGAGAGAGCAATGCCCAAAACAGAGATATTCCTTTCCTCGTTCTGTCACAGGTAAGAGCATAAATTTTCTTCCCATATGTACAGAAGTGTTTGTTTGCTTTGAATGTACAAAGCAGCACTGCCACATAATTACCATCTGCCACTTCATCAAGGCAGAGAGATGCAGCTGTTGTTTTTTCCTTTTTATTTGTGCTTGCAACCTTTTCTCATGGATTTCATCCAAGATAATGTAAACCTACGTAATGTAAACTATTACTAAGTGATTTTCCAAGTCACAGTGAGCAACAGTTTTATTTTAAAGGCAGCCTCAATCTTTCACAGTAAAACTTCAGTCACCATATAAAAGGCACTGATAGTGGGACAGGAATATTAAAAAGACCAAGTATAGAAATTATACTGACAGTGCAAAGAGGCAAAAACATAAATCAAAGAATTTATAATTCATGTTTCTTTCATATGTAGCTGACATCAATGAATTGAATTATTCCATTTAGATCATTTTTCAGGAAGAGCTTTCTGCAATCTGAATGGCAGCTGTCTGGAAAACGTCCTCAAATAAACAAAAGGATGGTTTTAGGAAAAAAAAAAAATCATTTTTGTGTGGAAGTTGTATCAGCTACAACATTGACCTGTGCTCTATTCTTTGATAAAGATAAGATCCACAAGTGAAAAGAACAACTGTGATACTTCAAAATACCTTTTTCATCATCCCAGGGTTTGGCAGAGACATGAATTAAAAAAGAGGCACCTTGTCTAGCCACACTAAAAACTCATACACATATATCCATTCCAATCATGAGAAAGGTGAGAATAACAAAGTCATTTAATTTTAAGTGGCTCTGCTCATAACAGATTTCTTCTGACAAAAATTTCCTTTAGAAAGAATGGAGAATTTCTCCCAAGGGAAAAAATTTAGACATCTACCACAGTACCAGCTTCATTTTCATCTCCAATCTACACCCTTCAGGTACCCCAATCCATTCATTTCCTTCCGATATAAACATTTATGTAGAACATATCTCTCATAAATGAAATCCCAAAGCAATGATGAGCTTGTTATAAGAACAACTTGATACAGATTATTATTCTGCAAGGATACAGCCAGCAAAATAAAACCATCTTAAAGCCAACATTTGGCAGGGGCTATCAAATCCAGCTTGTTACACAGTGCTACCATCGTTTATAAAAGTGCACTCTAATTAAGGTAAATGAGGTAGCAAGAACACAGTGACATTGTTAACTTAATGACCCATAGCCAAATTATTTAAAACTTCTTTGAAGTTCAACTTAATTGTAATAGATATAATATTGAAGAATTTTTAAAAGCCTTGGATACCTTGTAGAGTAACCTTAATGATCTTTTTCTCCTCTCCCTTATATTTTTGGTGTTAGTGTGCATGTGTTTAGAATACTGCTTAGAATCCTGGTATTTATTATGGAAGTGAATTCCAGTTTACAGCTGGTGCCATCCACACAGTAAAAAGACATCCGTGTTCTCCAGGCCCATCACAATGCCATATTTTAAACTAATAAGGTACAAGAACTTGGCAGCTACCATAAGAAAACTGGGTTTTGACCAGATTTTCATTCTGTCAAATGAGATTTTGTCCATGCAAAGAAGAATACTCTTCCATAATCTAAAGGCATTTTTTCCAAAACGTTCTAAATACAAAGCACGCAAAAAACCACTTTAAATTAATTACCAACATAACTGTATTTTGCCTTGTTCTAGAAAGCAATCTCAGAAGCACCACAGTGTACTGTGAGCTTCCAACCAAAACAAAAGCCATTAAAAAAGTAAGCTTTACTGCAAACAGCAAGTTTAAGTTACTCTGGAGATGGATAGTGAAATCCAGCACACTTTATTTTTCTTAGCTGAAATGAGTGCACTGTTTTCATCTGCGGAGTGAGACCTGATGTCTAACACGAATTTGTTATAAAGCAGAAATAAGAACATTTTTTCCAAATTATTTGATTATGAGTTCCAGAAAGAGTTACTTCCCACACATTGCAGAACACTCAGATCTGTTTAAGACCATTGGTACAAATCACAGAACAGATTTAAAGCATTCAGAAAAGATGTGCATGTTGTATTTCCATAGTGGTTATCAGAGAGTAAGGAGACAACCAAAAGCACATTTACAGCAAGCATAACACACATGGGGGAAAAAACCAAAAACTCCAATCAGCTCAGACTGCAGCCTTGTGGTGCCCAACTGCAAGGGAACCCTTGCACACAGCAAGTTCATCCATTAATGCAAGTTACTGTTAATCACCACATCCTCCTGTCACAGAAGGGGTTTGGCTGCCCTTAATACCTTTAGAATGATCTTTGTTTCACACAAGTCAATAAAAAGATCTACTACTACTCACAAAATCCCTCTGTAAACATCTCTATCCACCTTCACTTCCAAACGCCAGAGGAATTAGTGTAAATGCTTTGTAATGTTCCCACCCACTCCATGCTGTGGGACAGGATTTCATCAGCCAGATCTGCTGCATTTCAAATCACCCCCATGCTTCAGCCTCAGTGTGCCAAGCACAGGGATCAGGGGAGGTTCAGCTTTAATTCTGAGCTCAGGCCTATTAAGGCAAGCTGAGTTCTACAGAACAGGGTACAGAAACAGCAGTGATGGGCTGCACTTAACATTTGATACGTTACCACTTTCATCCCTGTGTCACACAGCAGGTTTTTTGTGCTCTATCTTGTTAATGAGAACATCTCTTTCCCCCTTCTCGTTTGAAGGATTCTTGAAGCATCTGTATTTTACTCCTAATCATGTCATTCCTGAATAACTTTGACACAGCTCAAATCCACAGTATTGCAGAGCAATTTTTCTCCTCAGTAACATTGCTTTAGAGCTGACCAGTTGATTATAGGACATAAGTACTACTAGTGAAAAAGTCTCCCTGGAGTAACAGACCAGGACTGTTAGAAAATCAGTCATATTGTTTTAATTTTCCATAAGCTGATCAAACTACATTCCAATTTAACTAAATTTAGTTAGATCACCTAACTACTGGTTAGATTTTATTTTCTATTCTGACACTTCTACAAATTATTATTCCAGAGCTGTCTTTAATTACCATTATTTTCTTGCATGACTGAGTTTATTTTCATTTCCTCTGAAACAGTCATTCTAAGACCCCAATTTAAGGAGAAGCAATATGTGCAGTAAGGAGACAGCAGTCCAAAGTGAACCCAGCCTGTACAACACGGCAGGGGCTCTGGATTTGTACATGGGTCACTGAAGTTCCCATTGCTCAATTATCACATTTACTAATGCCAGCTAAAGCAGAATTAGTTTGGATTTGCTTACTTACACTGTTAATCATATTTTCTTCAACCACGCAGACAGATTACTAAACTGAGCCTGTCAAAGTATGTGTTTGATTATAAATACATAGCAAATGCTGGGGCAAGTGGCATCTCCAGACAGCCATTTGGAGAGTTCAGTCCTTGCCACTGTCACACTGCCTGGACACACAGGAAATCACAAGGCTGCTCTCCTGGCCAAACTGGGCTCCAATCTCTGTGGAGCTTCCAGGCTTTCATGTCACACACAAAGAACAACATTTCCACGGACTGATGCAAAATTTTCAGCTATAACTATTAATGCTACATATATAAATAAAAATGTATTAAAATCCCTCATATTGGCTAAAATACCAAGCAACATGATGCATGTATTTTAGTAAACCCACCTGCTGCTGCTTTTCCTTGCAGAATACCTCCCAAATCTAGCCCTAATTCCAGTATTATCTCCATGATGATTCTGGAGTGTCCTGTGTATAAATTTTTCTCAAAATTTGGATGCAGCAAATGGAATATTCCCTTAGCTGTCTTTCTCACCCATTCAGTCTATGTTTTCAGCTCCAAAACTGACATAGATGTTTTTAATGCTATTTGCAGATTAATGTAAACAGGAAATTTGTGCTGCATGTAGCAAAACCAAAGCAATAAAAAGGCAAAAGCAACCCTATTTTGTTTTTGGTTGGGATTTCCATGGTTTAATAACATAGATTCTCAATCTTTCTACAGTCAATTGAGAAAGATAACAGCTATTTACCAGTAGTCTCACCAGTATCTTCTCTTGATCAAACCAAGTGAACTTTCTAAAATGCCTCTATTAGAGAAAAGTTACTTTTTGAGAGCAACTTCTGGAATTTTGTAGAGATAAAGTACTTTCTGTACAGAGAGCCTTATCATTAGAGGTGAAACACAGGACAAGTTAACAATATGTTGGGATTTCTGAGACAAAAGCAAGCTCAAAAAACTACTGGAAACAATTTAGGGATTATTTTCCATTTGCAGTTTGAACGCAGATGGGAAGGCGCTGTCATGCTCATCCTCTCCTCAGATATTTCAGTGTTATTTAAGGTGCAAATAGAGAAAGAGGGATTTTCCTTTTAGAGAATTTCTAGTGCAGTGCTGGCAGCTTCCCTTTGTCTTTTCACAGGGTTTGTCCTTTAGCAGGAAGAAGCCCCCGTGTAACTCCAAGTTTTCTGTTGCAGTAATGAGTGTGAACCCAGGACTAGTTTTGTCCATTAAGGAATTTTGTCCATTAAGGAATTACATGTAAATAGAGGGACTGGAGCTTCTATTTCTCAGCAGATCCTCCTCCCAAACAGTCCTCAGATAAGGCTGTCAAAACCCACCAATACTAATTTATAACAAATGTTGGAAAATTATAAAATCTAAGATATGAATGTTATGACAAAAAATTGCACTGGTACTGATGTATTCAGCACTGAAACAATTGAGGATTTGGGGCATTTGACTTCTGTACACACTGTGACCACAAACTTTCTATAAAGCAAGTCTCATGGCACTTAAACTTTTCTATATTACTATTCTATAGAGATATATATTTCTATATTACTATTCTATAGAGAAAGTTACAGCATAGCCCAACATACACTGTGGTGGTGTTTCAGCAAGCACTGAAACACTGAATTACTGTTGTGGAATCACTCAGTGGTACATTTTGAAACACTTTTTTTGACCGAGGTTAAATGGCATTAAGTAAGACCCATAGAAAGCAGTTACAAAATCTGAATAGCCCAAGATTTTGAAAGAGGCATTTACACCATAGCTGTTTCTTCAATCTATCAACTCTGTCTTGAAATCCCACAGTGACCAAAAAACTAAAAATCAAGGCAGAGATGCTGTGAAGTTGAGTACTGACTTTACCATTTATTCCTTTTCCACTGCATCTGGCATTTGAATATCCCCACAGCAGAAGGGAGCAAAGGGCTCCTGATGACTGAATAAAACCCAGGGAGCATTAGTGGTAGCACATGTGCATTTGCACTCTGATTTCTAACATCACACTTAATCTATTCCTGCTTGAAAACTCTCACTTGGAAATACTCGGGGGATTTGTTCTCCTTATTTTCCTGAGCTGGCAGGAATCAGTGTGATTTGTTAGGTCTAAAATGCTCTGTTGTAAAACCTTTTAGAATTGCATACTGTAAATTAAAAATTTCATATTCCTTAATCTAGAAACTTCATCAGTCTCATTAAACTTTGTTAAACAATACCTCACTGAATCTTTTATATTTTATTTTAAAATTCCCTTTTAAAATTCTAATATTCCTTATATATCTGTGCAGCCAACATATTCTGGTCATTGACAGAAAAAACATCTGGGACAATGTTCCTTTTTTAACTGAATGCCAGAGCAATCTTTAGCCTATTTCTACAGTAGGAACCAGCAAAAACATAAGGAAAAAAAAAATCAGTTCAGAGACAAACACGTAAAACAAAAAAAGGTAAAATGTAATCAATGCTTATTAACTTTCATATAGGATCTAGATACTTTTTGCTTTAAATTTGTTTTACACTGACATTATAATTGGCTTCATTAGTCTTGGAAATTGTCGCTGCAAGTCAGACAGGCTGACTGCCTGGCTCCTGCAGTTAGAAAATAGCATTAGAAAATGCTAATTGTTAAATGAAATTTCAGGCTGAAATATCCTATATTGAAACACATTGCACTTTAAACATGCAGACACAGTTTTAGAGCAGGCGAGTAGAATGGGGATTTTGAAATGCAAACTCAAATTAGGACCAAAATGGAAAATGGGGAGCATTGGAACTTGTAAGACTGAGGCTTATTTGAAAAAACATATACACAATATGTGCAGGAAACCCTACAGACTCTAAAGCAGCAATTAAACGAAGAAACAAACCCTCCATGCTCTGCTAAACAGTTATTTTTCACATCTCACTTTTTCTTAAGTTTATAAGAAATAATATACAGCACGAACTTCAAGCAAAACTTTTCAATTACTGGTAAAGACACATTGTTAAGCAGCAGAGGCATGGGGGAAAAAAAGGGTTTTTTATAAGCTTTGCTTAACTTAGTAAGAACTTCCACTAATGCTTTCTTAAAAGACATAATTTATTGGGAGGAATGAAGGAGGAAGCAATTATGAGACCCAACTTCAATAAAATGATGTGGATTAAGCCTTCCTTAGGCAGAGATTTAGTTCTTCATAGATTTCCATTATTTTATTAAATACTTAGACATTCAAGTTTTCCTCTATTTGTCATCATTTTTCCCCAAGAAAACATTAGCAGAGGTTGAGAATGTTTGGGGAAAAGAGTAAAATTCCCTTACACATGATGGTCTCTCTAAAATGAGCTCTTTCACCTAATTGCTCCATTGAGGCTTCCTTAGACTCTTCCCACCAAATTCCTGTAAAGCAGCATCCTAACACAGCCATTGCAGAGTTGAGAGAGAACTACCTCTAAGTGAAATCCAAAAAAGAATAAATGTAAAGAAGTAAGATATTTTAAAATCACTTTGAAATCTGTCATTTACTCAGTTCTTCAGTCTCATCTAAGAGGAATAAAAAGAGAAAGTCTTGAGACAGCCTCCTCTCTCTCACATGGAACAAAATGCATGTTAGCCAAGAAAAACTTCACAGGTCTGCAAGGCTGGTTCATAAAACTTGACAGACTTTCAGAGCTCAGCTCCAAGTTCCAGATGTAAATGCCATGACAATCTTGGCTGGAAACCGATATTCAAAAATCTGCACAGAGATGGATTTTATTAGGGTGGAAATGTAGAAAGCGGCAGGGGAAATTAGTGAAAGAAACAGTTCCTTACTCCTCCTCCCTTAGAAAGCTCTGAAGAGACATCTCTAAGGAGAATTCCAATGAACACCCACCCTCTCAAAACAGTCATTTACATCCACAGGGCCCCACACCTCCTGGCAGTGGATCTGCCAGCACAGATAGTGTCAGCAACTATGGAATATTCAGAAAACCAGAGGTGGGGAAAACACAAATTCTCTTAAAGACATTCAATCAGAAAATTCAAATCTGGAGACAATAATGATGCTCACTAAAGATGACCATTTCCTACTTTGCCCAAGCCCTCAATAGGCCCTGGGTTGTGCTGCGCCCATGTGATGAGGATATGAAACAAGAGCTGAGGGTTACACTGGGGGACAGCACTTCCCACTATGCTCGAGGCCACACAGCAGAAGGAAGAACAGACAAGATGGACTCTTTAGAGAGCCCAGATGGGAGGGAAAAAAATGGATTTGGAGACTGAGGTTCTGGTAAAAGCTGGAGCAGTTTACAATAGCTCCAGTTAAGGATCTGCTCCACACTCTCCAAGGAGGGAGCCTGTAACCTCCAACACGGGCAGGTATGGCTCCGAGAGCTGGGGTGTGCTCCCTCACCATCACAGAGCAGGCACAGGGCACTTCAGCTGTGACAGCCAGCAGCCCCCAAAGACTCTGTCAGGGGAGGTGTCATCAGCACCCTCCAGTCACTGCCCGTGTTCTGTCACACTGCTGCTGCTCAGCTGCCACCACTTCTGAGTGACAGGGGAGCACTGGGGCTTGGGCTGGAGATTTTGTTCCTAGAGGATCTTAAAGCAGAGATTTGTGCACTGGTACCTGCCCCTGGTGAGGAGGAATTATACACACACAGATGCACTGAGCTATTAGTTACTGCTGAGGCTTAAGTGCAGCCAGGATGCATTTATCTGCTGGGAAAAGCTATCGAGCAGCAGCACCTTTGACACTTCTGTAATAGTCTGTGTTCAAAAGATCACAAAGAAAGCCACATTTATATATTATGTAACAATAATCCTGCAAGATGCTGTGTTTCTCCATATGCTCTGTAAGAGATAACAATTACAAATGCCATTTTCTCCTGTAAGGCTAATGTAGTTTCTAAAATAGTGTTTATGTATTACTACAAGACATGTTTTCCTGCAAGTGCTCAGACAGCTACTGGAGACAATTGTTTTTGCTTATTCCATGATCCCCATTTAAAAAAATTCAAAAGCAGACCATTATGCTGTGCAAAAGAACCACTCTTTCTGTCTAGCTTTAAGAAAGTTTAACAGCTGTACTTTATTGTATCAAAGTTTAGCAGCACCTCAGGCTTAATAAAACTGGAGTCTCTCCTACAGCTTGTGAAGTCTAAAAGACACTGAAATTTAAGCAGTACATCCTCTCACCACAGAACACTTGTCTCTAACAAAATACCTTTTCCTTCCACTATCACCTTTGAAAGATATTGCTGGTACATCTAAAAATCAGCTGACAATGCATGTAAAACCTGACATTTCCTTAATCAATTACTTGCTAAATGACTTCATAACTTCCATATGAAATGTTGGAGGAGGAAAAAAAGAAAAGTTTGAATTCTATCATGGGATTAATGTCAGCAGGCAGGAAGATCTCGCAGGGACTGAAAATTTCAGATCCTGGTGAGTAAAGTGGTTTAAGTTTTAAAGTACCTGACCAGAATAGTGTGATAATCCTAAAACCAGTAATTTAGACATACTGAAGATGACTAACCAACATTACTATCTCTCCTGAAGTATTAACCCAGAATATTCTTAGATTTATTCAATTCTAGCACTCAAAGCCAAGCTAAATGCTCTCATGGCGCTTTCATACTGCTGGCATAACTCAAACAGGACATGTGAAGACAGAGTGCTGTCAGTAAGAGGAAATCAATTTGAGACTTCACGCAGGTAACAGCTGACTACATCCCACTTGTGCAGAAAATCATAAATCCCATTTTCTCTCTTACAGGTAGTACTAAAGTTTGGTGAAGTTGGTGCTTAAGTTGAAAATAGCAACAAGTAACCAGCACAGAGCAAAGCTGACCAAGCTGTGCAACAGCTCAGTTACCTGGGGATGCTCCTGGGATCCTTTAGGGAAGACAGAGCACTGAGAACTGTCTTGACAGTCTGTCACAAGAAAAAAAACAACAGAATTCCTTTGGCACAGGGAAGGAGTCCCTATTGTCAGTTAACATTCTGACTCCATCCTGCAAAGGAGGCATTGAGGCTACCACTTTGAGGCTCCAGGCATCAACCCAAACAATCTTGTTTTGCAAATGGCCAAGGTTTTAGTGCACCCAGCTTAGAGGTGCAGGTGTTAAGTCAGAAGCTTTTCAAAAGGCAGCTACAGAAAAGAAAAATGGATTATTAAAAAACCTGAAACATTCATTAAAGGTATGACTACAGAATACACAATATTTAAAAGCCCTCCTAAATGCAGCTGCACAATTTCCTCATGAGAAAGTTCAGTGCCCCTCATGGGAAAATACTATGCAGCACCAGCCACAGAACTCCAGGGAATGTTCTCCTGACTGTAGTTCACATGGAACTTCACCATTCACAACAAATCACAGATCACAGAAGCAAGCACGAGAACTTTAGCATTTTTTATGAAACACAAATTTTGGTGGTATTTAAATGTAGGTGAAGATTTAAAAGTATAGAGATATGCAGTCCATTTCTTTAGGTGATATATCATTAACACAATTTTAATAGATACAAAATAAGTGAAATGAGTTCTGTGAAACTTCAGATTTGCTGCAAAACCTAAAATAGTTGTACCAAAGGCTGCCCAAACTTCTTGTATCTTTTGAACATAAAGAGAAGATGCATAACCCTGAGCTCAGCAAGCAGATCAAGTTGTCAAAATGCAGACTTCTGCCATTCATAGTCATGTCAAATAATATGATTCTTCAAAGACATCAAGGGTGCATATCCTAGAGCTCTAACCCTGACTGAGTACTTGGTTCTGAAATCACAATAAACAACTTAAGTTCATTTTAGACTTAGAATAAAAATACTAAAGGACAGACAAGTGCATTCAACTCAAAACAACAAAAAAATATATATATTTTCAAGCGTAGGTAAGCATCTGGAACCACACAGTTTGCCCCGCATTTTTCAATCTTTCTCCACAACATGGATGTTTCAACAGAACAAAACAAGCAAAACAACAGGGAACACAATAAGGACAAAATTGGGTTGGTAGATCCAGTCAGCACAGTTTGGTCAATAGTCAGAGTCTCACTGTGTTTTCAGGGATTATTATCCTCACTTCAGTGTTCTGTTTATTGCTTTAGCCCCTCTGCAAAGCATGAGCGCTTGGAAGCACGCTCTCCTTTTCCATCTCTGATTCTGTTTGCACTTGGAGATTGCCACAATTGGACTGATATGCCCTCTTACATCTACTGCAGATCAAAATGGTGTCTTACAGATGGGTCTTCCCCATGAATGAAATACAGTGATTGTAGTTCATATTTCCTGTCCTGATTACATTATCCACTTCAGTTTACCAGCCACAGGTTCCAGCAGACACTGCCCATTTCCATGGTTATCAGCTGGATGCTTTGTGCTCTGTTTCCAGCTTGGAAAGGCAAACTACACTGTAACACTTCACAGGACACAGGGAAATAAATTCAACTGCTTCAAGATCAATGCAGTTCTCCTTTGCTTGAAAACAACCACTGCCA
This sequence comes from Coloeus monedula, assembly GCF_965178545.1. Lineage (NCBI taxonomy): Eukaryota > Metazoa > Chordata > Aves > Passeriformes > Corvidae > Coloeus > Coloeus monedula. Next base: position 16,297,438 of record NC_138792.1, on the reverse strand, counting down.
CTCAGAACATTTGTGGTTCCCCGTTCCTACATCCCTCACACGACCACTGGTGCTCAGTGTGGTATCTACAAAGGAATCTCTTCTCCCACTGCTGGTAAGAGCTCATCACTTACAGCTCACCTGAGTTTACTTGATACCAGATTATTTGCTACAAAAACCACAAGAGTCTGTATTTGCACAAGGCTTGTCTCACAGACCTTCCCAGTCAAAGACAAAAGGAGAATGCCCAAGAGAATTTTGTCTTTTGAATTCAGAAGATCAAATACATTTTCAGCCAATAATATTTTACCAAGATATCCAGCCCCTACTATCTTTCAGGGCAAAAAAAAAATGGAAGATATAAATATAATTTGGAGGTAAAATTCAATCCAATCAGAACTACAGCTGAGAGTCTTTTCTCTAATATTCAATTACATGATCACCTGAGTAGTTTTTTCCTTAAGCTGAAAATAATAAAACTGCAGGACAAGGACTTCTCATCAGTTCTGCCTGCTCTGGCAACTGGAACAGTGGTATCATCATTAATGGCAGAAATCATAATCTACTGCCCCAGCAACAACTGTGGTGACACAGATCAAAGGTGAATATTAACTTAAAGGGAACTGGAAATTAAAAAAGGTCTAGTTTAGATATAACAGTGAGCACTTAACACAACACTGTACAGAAAGGAAAATAACACAAAGCAGATCAAATCTGTTTTCTAAACATTCTTCACACATTCATCCTGAAACTACAAGGGCAAATTACAGCATGATGGCTTGAATCATCTGTTCAAAATACATATTTAAATTTATTCTTTTCTTTCTCTCCACTGAAAAGAAAGAGTGCTCTGTACTTTTCTCATATAAGCTGAGAATTATCTGGTACAATCTGAATCCTGACTTCCTCTAAGAATCTCTCTGTATTACATTGACATGGAGTAGCTGGTGCTGTGTGCATCTCTAACTCAGCAGTGATGTGAGATAAGTAATAAAGCTGGCCAGGGCACTAAAAAAAAAAAAAAAATCTCTCAACAGAGATTCTAATTTACACTGGCACCCCACAACCCCCAGCCCCTCTCTGGTAGTTCCTGTGCCCAGGATGTGCTCCAGCATAGAGCACACACAGATGCAAGCCTTCCCAATTATTTTTCCAGCCCTCCAGCAAGCACACAGTTAACATTACTCTGTTCCCTGGGCAGCTGGGGGAAATCTCACCTTTTCACACAGTCCACATTGCACCCGCACATTCACCAGAAGTTTACAGACATGATAGAGCAAGCAGGATTTCAACCTTAAGCAGATAAGCAATATTTCACTTTGGTTTCCATTTCAGTTCTCCCCTTGGGATGTATCAAGCTTAACAATATGATTTGGGACTTTTTGGTTTGGTTGTTGTAAGGCAGACAAAAAGACCAATCAAATTCTGTATAAGATACTCAATGATGGCAGCAGGCCAAGGTTAAAAGCAGCAGCCTGTTTTTTTCTTGATATGGTGGCCTGACAGTCCATAATAAGATTTATGATTACTTCTGCATACTGTGTAGAGTTTTAAGCATTTATCAACATATTAACTCTACATTTTGCATTGATTCCACACCTTTCATCTTTGTGATGGAGAGCTTTGCAACTGTGACAGGGAGGAAGCACAACAACTTCAAAGCTTGGCAGCATTAAGTATGTTTATTTTAGGGCTCTCCAGTCATTAACATAAGAGTATCAGCTGGCCAGAGAGCAAAATTACCTGGGGACAACTGCTGCCACTGTGTTGGAGTGGGCAAAGAGGCCCAGTGCCACATGGTCTCCTGTTTTATCTGACCTCAGGAGCTTTTAGCACTGGCACGAGAGCAGAGCACAGCTCTCAACCTCCCTTCCCAAAATACGCAGCAATGCAGGCAAGCTAAGCCTGTCCTCCACCTGAAGTAGTTCCTGAAAGTAGGTTAAAAACCCCACGGAGTGTTCATGAACTAAGGGAAAACTATTTCTCAGCATGAAATGGATTAGTTAAGCATAGAGATGAAAATTTCTATCATGATACTGACTGCTTTATTCTATTTTGCCACAACCTTGCAGTGCCATTCATTCAGTGGTTTTTACTGACACATGAGAAAGGCATGAAAAGAGGCAGCATTTTTGTAACATTTAGCCATAGAGGGTCCATAAGGTACCATAACTGTGCAGATGAAAAAGGGAAAATATTAACCTAAAAATTAAAAATATATCTATTTATTTTTCTGATGCATTACATTACACATGTAATACAGCACAATACCAGTCACAGCACTGTGGGAAGGGCTTGTAAAGGTTTGATACCTGGAGACAGAGGGAGAAAGGGACATTTTGAAGTGGCCAATTTTTACTCCTTCAAAACCCCATAGAAACTAGCACAGGGAACAGTACCAGGGCCCTCAAACTTATACCACCTCATACTCCCAATATATATCAATGTTTTAAAAGTTCTCCTTTCTTTGTCCTTCCTTACAAATACTCTCTAAATCTATTATTTCATGCCACTATAGGTTTTATTTCAACAAAATTAACAGCACCTCCATGTGCAAATATGTTCTCAACTCCTTTTTATTGCAACAAAAGCAGCCAGCACCTAACAAGCATGAGCATATCCCCCTCCTCCTTTTTGAAATTATTTTAAACACATACAGAACTGCAGTTACCTTAGTGAGCAACTCCAGTAACAGAGTGCTGCTCTCTAAGACTTACGACACAGGATTGCTGTGGAGCAAGATCTCAGCACTACAGTACATCAGATTTAGCCCAGATCGGTTACATCATTTAGTACAAGGAATTTTCTGAGATAATGAGACAAGAAAGTGACTAAAATATCTTGTTTGGCAGAAGGAGACACACTCAGCAGGGCTGTGCTCCTCTCTGGCTGTGGTTTCAGCTCCTGCAAAAGCTCCACTGTTTGATCTCCATGTTCACTGGCAACAGCCCTGAACCAGTGATGCTAAAGTTACTGCTGAAAGACTTGAGGTGATAAGATCATCTTTGCTGCACCTTCCATCCCAATCCTTCCCCCATATGTGGTTTAACCTGAGCAGATGAACTGCCCACGCTGTATTCACAGTCTGCTTCCTACCTGAGTGTAAGGCAGTGGGTAACTGGTGTAAGTGGGATACAAGAACAGCACAAGGAGCTCAATACTACAAGAGATCAAGGTAACCCGATCAGCAATTGCAGATGTCCTTAGGAAGCTACAGAACAGACCACAAAGCTGGAACAGAGAGCTGTGCCTACTACAAATGATAGGCTAAAATTTAATTTCTGATGCTGCTAACAAGTTTAGGAATTGCCTATTACTTACTGTAGTTTTCTCTATTCTGTGTGCAAAATAGCGGAGTGCAGTTCGGGAAACACCCGAGAGAAGGAAAATGAAGCACCTTGCCCAGCAGAATGCCTGGTGCTGGATTAGTGCTCAGTGATGGGAGAGCTTTCTACTCACAGCACTTAGGACTGAGCCTGCCACTAATACTGATTTCCTTGGGCTGAGAGTTCCCTGGAGCAATAGAGAAAAGTCCTTTGTGTTCAAGTAAAATCAGGATTCTGAGGCTAAGAAAACAAGCACCCTGCAAGGAATAAGAAGACCACCACATTCTGTGTATTTCTAGGAAAACTTTGGGATCATCTGTGAATTAGGAAGGAAATAGTTTAATAGAACAATGAAGTCTCAAAATGAAAATTTCCTAGATAATTTTCATGCTTTTGATAGTGCTGTAGAATGTTTTAGATCTTTACAGAAAAACTCCTATACTTGGTGCAAAAAGATTGTCTTAGTCTGACACAAGAGTAGGGCTTTTTATTTGAAGAAAACAACCCCACACAAACCTAGGTTAAAGGGAAACTTAAATTAAAAAAGAAATCCCTCATATTATTGATGCTTCTACTATCAGCCACGATGGCACATTGAGATAAGAGTGACTTTTTCCCATCTTGACTGGCATGGGGCTGTGTTTTGGATTTGTGCTGGAAGCAGTGTTGATAACACAGGGCTGTTTTTGTTATCAGTGAGCAGCACTTGCACAGAGCCAAGGCCTTCTCTGCTCCTCACACCCTCAGCCAGAGGGCTCAGGTTGCACAAGGGACTGGGAGGGGACACAGCCAGGGACAGGTGACCCCAAGTGACCCAAGGCTGTCGTGGACAGCATGTAGAGCTGGAGAAGAAGGAAGGGGAGCACACAGTGATGGCATTTGTCTTCCCAATTAGCAGCCAAGTGTGATGGAGCCCTGCTCTGCTGGGGCTGCTCAACACCTGATGCCAGTGGGAAGGAGGGAATGATTTCCTTGTTCCTCTCTCCTCACAAGCACAGCCTATGCTTTTCTTAGTAAGCTGCCTTTATCTCAGCCCACAAGTTCCCAGTTTTACCCTTCAGATGCTCTCCCCATCCCACCAGTGATCAGCTGTGTAGGGCTGAGTTGGCAGCTGGGATAAAACCACACATCAGCAGTCCCCACCCTCCAGGCCATTCTTTCTTTATCATCATCTCATTGTAGCTGATAAACACAGTGGATAATTGGACTCTGGTTTGGAGTAAACTCGTTAAGCTGTAGCCAGGGGGTGACTCAGCCACCGTGCTTTTAACTCCCTGCACTGTTCTAAACTATGAAAAGCAGTTTCCCAACAATCAATGTAAAAAAAAATAGGCCATAATGAAGAAAAAAGAACAAACAGCCCACAACCAGAACCCCTTGAAGTACTGAAAAAAGAACATCAGTAACAGCCAGAATTTAAGGATGTCCAAGAACATAATCCAAGTGTCACATATGTTAATCACTTGCAGGAAAATCACAGAGATCCAATCTTTGCCTGCCTATGAAGGAGGGAATAAGATGTTGCAGCTACTTTTTCCATATGGTACACAAACAAGAAAATAAAACAGTTTGGAAAGAAGTGTGTCCTTGGTGATTTAAAGGCCTCATTTCCTCCACACACATTCAGCTTTCAAAACAAACAGACTATGAAAACTTTAATTAAAAAAAACCAGTCAACATGGGGTAAACATTTGGAAAGTTACAAGCAGTAGGACAGATTTACCTGAAGCCTTTCAAAATACCTTGAGAACAGGACAAAGATATGAAGAACTTCCTCTAAAGATTGTCAGAGCTAGGAAGGGGGAAAACAGAAGGAATTAAGTTTGAAAAATGACAATCATGACTCCTAAAATCCAGAAGAAGTTTTAGGGCTAAGAAGTAAGATCAGCCAACAAGGCTGCTGGAGTCCATAAGAACCCCCATGGACTACTTTCAACTTCCATTTCTCTCACACATCAGCTTGCCCTAGAACATCCCTAAAAAATAGCTCCTGTTTTAAGGCATTTTCTATTATTGGAAAAATTATGAAAGAAAATGATGCTTATGACACTGAAGACTTTGGTAACACCTGGCAAATTAATATCCATCAAATAAAGGTTACAGGTTCCAGCTTTAGTCTGGCAAGGTCCTGTTACACTTTAATCATGCTCTAATAAGCTTTCACACTTTGAGAGTCAGTTCAAACGTGAATTTGCACTAGTTTTCTAAGTATATTTAGAATTAGTTATACATTCCTGTCAGACTACTGTGCCTTGATTCCCAGCAATATAAAGATGTTGAAATCTTCAGAAGACCAAGGCAATTTTCAAATTGAGAGCTACTGGAAACTGGACAGTCAAGGCTCTTGTAAATGAGCTTCACCTCCTTCATTCAGGGCTTCATTCATAGCTGTAAACCATGCAGAGACAAATATGCAAGGGTCATCTGAAATGTTCCTGCTTTCACTATTAGATTGACTGTAAAAATGAATTTTCACACATTTTTCTGACTACTGAGTACCTGCACTGCTTGGTCAGCACTAGCTGTTGCCATTGGTAACCATGGGAACCATGTCACAGATCTTTATTATTATAATGGAAGTTACCCTAACCTGCAAGCCCTCCTTTACATAGGTGCTGCAAGAATTAGGAGATGCTTCAAGTATGGTTTTGCCCCTCCACAACGTCTTGTCCATTTTTTTGGAGAGTGGAAGAGCTTTGTGTGTGTTTTGCCATTTGGTTTTGGGCTGGAGTTTTTTTTGTTTCTTCGTTTTTTCTTTTTTGTTTAGGTTCTTAAAGAAAATTTGAAAGATTTGTTCCTATTTCGAGATGTGATTCAGCAGCATTGTGCGAAGCTTTTTCACAACTGAGTTAGAAGTCTTCCAACCTTTTTTAGCAGAAGAAAGAGGCCGTGTGGGAAGGCATGTGGAAAGTGGGGGAGTTCAGAGAACGTTCATTATGTAACTCAGCAGGGAACAGAAACTCAAGGAGCCGTGGAGAAGCCAGCAGAGTGAGCAGTCCAGTGAGCAGTAAGAGTGAGCTACTGCATCTTCAGAAGCTCCAAGTCTTGTGTCCTCCCTCTCCTCCTAACAAAGCTGCCACTGCCTCAGATTCAAAGCCAGAAGGGATCCTTACAAATCCTCAAGCCACCACTGAAAAGGTCACACTGGCCAAACATGAGAAGTGCAAAACCATCTTGAATATCTTGCATTAATCTTTGAAAATACTGTCTCTGCTTCTCCAGGCTGTCTGTTCAACTTAAGCTTATTTTAGCTGGAAATGCATTTGCTGTGATTCCAGGAAATCTAGAAATCTGGATACCATTTCAATATGGATCCCAGTTTTATAATCAGAACTGCCTTAATTATAGCAATGTACAGTAAAACTGGGATGTGTAAGGAATCCTCATCAAGTCAGAAACTGTGCCAAGTGCAAATTGAAATGTTACCTAACTTCACATAGAGCAGAAGGAAACTTCTTTCTACAGGAGCATTTATAGTGAGCCCAGCAAGATTCCTGAATTAACAGGAAAAGCATTAGCAGTTGATCTGGATGAATCCAGTATCCTATGGCTGCTCAGCTATCAAGTATTCTACACTTGTGCACATCAAAGTGTATTGTGATAAAAAGAACGAACCAAATGAAACATAATTGTCACTTGAACCACAATGTGCAGTGAGAGCACAATACGTTTCTACAGCTGGAGTAATATATTTCATCAAAATTAAATATTCTTGATTGCCTACAGAGGAAATTAGCTTCCAGAAAAACAGGCAGAACAGATCACAGGAAAAAAAAGAAAAAAGAACAAACTTTCTCACTAATTATGGGTTGTAATCCTGGAGGTCTTTCACCCACTACAACATTTCAGTCATCACAGGCATGTTTGCATGTCACTTCTATGACATGAACGGAGTGGGGAGGGGGGTGGAAAAAACCAAACAAAAAATACTTATTTCTCCATACTGAAAAATGAAAACCACATCTACAAAGAACCAGGCTAAAATGTGAAAGCACAACCTCAGTGCCTGTTTTCTGGAGCATTATTAATGTTTTTCCCACACCTAAGAAATCCCCACAGAACTCTCTCTACCCATCTTTATAAGTAAGTTTCCCATTAGCTTCAGTACCTTGCTGTGGGAAAACACCAGGAGCTTTTGCATAGACAGAATTCCTGAAGCCAAGTTCCTTTGTGTTTGGGCTGCTAGAAGACAACGCAATGAGATGTTTGTGTTAAGGTACTGCTAATATGTCACCACCAAAACGGCACAGGGGGAAATTTAAAGATTGGCAGCACAAGCTCAAACGTGACATTTCATGTTCAAGGGGAATATTTGCTATTTTAGGTAAAACGCTGGAATCAACCTGTCTGTGCTTTCAGATTTAAAACAGCAAAATGGACCTTTTGTGAATAACTACTATGACATCCTTCTCTTATTTTCTTTGTACTTCTTTTTGGTTTGTACCTTTTCCCCATCTTGGATTAGTTTTGAGCTGCTCTCTGTTCACTCACATTCCAGCCCTCAATCCACTCCAACATAGCCCTTCCCCTCTGTTCCTCCTTAAGTCTTTCTGTGGGATCTCCTCCCTTCAAAACTTATATACATTTTCTCATTTCTCTTCCCCCTACATACGCTGGGTTGCATAAAACAACATTTTGCTAAAGCAGATTAACATGCTGCATCATTCCTGGGGTTTTGACAGCTTCCAAAAGAGTCACAAAACACATTACAGGAATAATCATCATTTGGTATTTCAGCCACAGAGTTTCACAGTCTCTGCTGTTCTTACAGCTCTTAACAGATGTACATTAGCACTAGGACTGTTTATTTGCCCTCAGGCAAACGGGAAAGACTCAGCTGTAGCAGACCATGATTGATTTTGGAGTGGTGCTGCTCTATGGCTGAAGACACTGAAGTGTTAGCTAAGTTCCTCCCAACAGGGTTTCTGCCTTCCCTCGATGTTTATATAGAAACCACTCCATCAGCAGTGCAAGATCATCTCCTTGAAGAAGAGTTACACCAAAGGCCACTGTACACAAAACCGATGATCCAACACAACTTCTAAATAAAGTGCTTACAATTATTGCATTAACTGTAAAAGTTACTGGTAAAAACTTTTGTTAATATTTTGCTAACTCTAAAGAGAAGTTTTATTCAAGTTTAGAAAACATTAAAACACAGTTATGTGATCTAGTTTAACAACAACTCACTTAAAAAAGAACAGGCAATAAAACAAAACTAGAACCCAACACACAAAGATGCACATGCAGTCAGTGCTAACAGCATGAGAAAAAGGAACCTCCAATAACCACGTATCCAGCATTTTCCTTGTCCCCCTCCAGGCACCATGTAAAGCCAGAATATAAAGGCACTCCCTTTTTAGTTGGGAGCAAATTGCATTCAATAACTGATTTTCTGTTTGAGTTGCAAGCAGTGTAGAGAAATTAAAACATTTAACAGAAAATTCAGTCTGCCTCACTTTGCTAAAACAAACAATAGTTATGAGAAGCAAAATACTCTGAAGTGGAACAATGCACTTTCAGCACTTAAAAGCAGAGAAAATGCTGAAGCAAATGCAGATGAATACTGGAACAGAGAATGGGTGGAACAGCTCTGCTTCCTTGCAGGAGATCAAGCTCCAGAGTTAGAACAATCCTAGCAACTGTGAGCTAAATCTGGCTTCTCTTCCTTTGCCTGCTTAATTGCAAAAATTTCAATCAACATTTCTCACACAGGCAATCAGGTTCTGGAATATGCTGAACTGACCTCAGTGTCAGACTCCAGGGTGTGCTGAGGGCAGAGTCCTGTCTGTAACAGCAAACTACTACTCCACTTTGTATTAAAATAGATATATATTCATGAACTAAAACACCAGGTATGATTTGCTGATGATTTGAACTGTCATCTGTGAATCAGTGGATTGAGGTTGTCTTTAAAGTGTTTGTTTATGCCAAACAAAAGAATTAAAAGGAAAGAATAAGAGAAAGAACATCATCTAACATGGAGGTCACAAGAGTGTCAAACAGAAGAGATTAACAGCTCAAAGATCTTTCAGGCAGCAAGAAATATCAAGTACAATTCTTGTGTTTTAAAGCATTGCCTCAGCCCATGAGTGAAAAGAAATCCCCAGAGCCCAACACCAGCTCAGGCCATTTCCCTGGGAAAGAGCTGAATTCACACACTGCATAGAGGGAAAATAAACAGGGAGGAGGCAGGGACAGAGTGTCCCACATGCTGTGATTCATTAGAATATTCCTGGATTGGCAGGTCTATTGACTTACCAGATACAGCTCAGTAATTCAGGAGCACTTAGAAAGTTAGGGAGGAAGTAAGTGTTTCCACCTCTAACACAGAAATCCCTAGGGGTTACACAACTCACCTACTTACACGTGTGACAACACATCCATGGGGCCCTGTGCTGCTACATCAGTTTCTACATCCAGCTTTTGAGAAAGGACTGGAAAAGGAAAGGAGCGTGGAAGTGTCACTAGTTCAGCTTGTGCTGAAGATAGCTTTGTGCCATTTGTGACACCATACTGGGAAAAGGAATTCCTCTCTTCCTCCAGCCTAAGATCTGACCTGCAAATCTAATAAACAGCAAGGGAGAAACTTTTCCTAGAGGCTGCTAGAAGAAACCACACATTTTAGTTTGAAAACAAAGCCTAAATTCAACACATGTCATTCTGGGAAACAAATCTATACATAAACAAAAAGTAGAAGAGTACACATGTCTAAGATGGAGGCAAAAGCTTGTATTGACAGAAACATCATGTACATAATAGCATTCTAACGTTTAGACATTTAACTCCGATGTCAAAGGAAATTAACTGTAACAGCCAAACTCAGCTCTCAAATACAAGGAAGAATTCTCAGTACATCATCGTGTACAGTTTTTTGGTTTAGATTTAGAAAAACCTCTCCTTCAGAAAATAAAAAGCACAATTTCTGCTGTACACCTCAGTATCAGTGTTCTTCAGATAACTGAATCTCCACTTCCCCAAAGAGCAGTACAGATTATCTGCTGTTATTAATACATAAACATTTAGTTGCAAGTATTTTGGCTTGTACATACATTTTATGGCTTGCCACTGAATTGCTACAACCTAAGTGAAATTCCAAAACCAGCTTACCTAGTCAGATGTTGGGCAGAAATGGATTTCCAGCAAAATAATTACTGCTTCTACTTCTGCTTGCAACTATTTACACTATGTTATTTTTCTCAAAATACATTCCAGAGTGCCTGATCACTCTTTTTCAACTGCATTCAGAGAGGTGCTATTGCTGAATTCAATATAAAAGCTTCTGCCCAGTGAAAGATTGCGTTTCTGAGCTGCTCGGACTGATGCACATAAAAAAATATCATCACTGAAACAGAATTAGACTTCAGCACAAAAGATCCAGTCCATAAAGTAACTTCAGCATGAACAGTTTACCTGTGAATGATCAAAACAATTTAGTGAAATCAAAAGTAGTTTTTAATCTCCTAGATTTTTTTTTTTTGTATTTCTAGGCAGCATCAGCACTTTACCCACCCTCAACAACTTCTATAGACTTTTCCATCTATATACCTGGAAACTCTTTACCAGAAATAATTTTTTTTATCTCTTGTGTGTTTGTATTTTAAGAAGCTTACATGAATACGCACAGCAAAGCACAGAAAACTGCCACAAAGAACACAGGTTGTGCAATTCATCTTTGCATCTATCAGAGGGGCACTTGAACAAAATTTGATACAGCAGCATCCCAGCACCTGGAACCAGCTCTGTCACTCAGAAAAAGCTGACTTACTCCTATTTTACCAGCTCAGAATTAAAACACTCAGACCCACTAAAACTTAAGCACAGCAACACACAGGCACCAAAAATGATTGCTAAGGAGTTTCCAGGAGTTATTGACACTATTACCAGGGTAGTTCGCAGCACTTAATTTTAAATCAGCTAGGTGTGGTGCATAAAGAGCATCTTCAGCGAACCTTCCAAGGACCTGTTGAGCCTTCTGCACGCACTCCAAAGCAGCTGATACCTGTCAGGGTTGTAACACTCTGCGGATCCCCTGCTGGGATCAATAAACACGGCAATCCTCGTCCTGATCTGCGAAACAGCTCCGGCAGAGCGGGCTCACAGGCAACCCAGCACTGACTGCTCCAACAGCAACCAGGGGCTATCCTCTCCCAGGAGTTTCGGTAAAATACCAAAGACTCAGATTATACCTTCAGATTAAGAAAATTCATAGCTGTGTTTCTGATACACCTCAAAAAGTGTCCTAGTCCAAATAAGATCATGAGCAAAAGCTGAGCAAGTGACTGAGCCACACAACTTCAGCAACATTTATTTGTAGTGTAAGTCACTCATATTAAACAAATTTAACAGAAACTCCACTAGCCAGGAACATAAATTCGTGTAGTTGTTCCTAAGACAGTGAATTATTGTACTAGAAAAGCACAATGCCCCTTCTTGAGCATTTGAGAAGTACTTAAATGTGTGAGCTGCTGAAAACAGTAATTTCAACCCACCAGCTGCTTCTTACATACTTATAAATTTCATTATCATTGCCAACACCAGCCTTGCAGTGGCAGAATGGAACCTGTAAAGAATTGCTAGAGCCCTCAAATCTCTGTTAATCTTAAAACACAGGACTAGGAACCAGCCACAAAAATCATCTTTTAAAGGGTGCAACTCCTTAACAGTAATTTAGTTGTTTCATAAAACAGTCATGAGAACAGCAGCCTCCCATGAAAGGCAGAACAGGTTCCCTGTTACATTTGTCTTCTGGTGAAAAAGCTGGAAAATATTAATTAATTTGGGTCATTTGCATACAACCCAGAATTAGCAGAAACATGACTGCTTTGTGGCAGCAGAACAAAAAAGAAACCCACACAAAAACCTAAGAGTGAGGTACCTAATGCATGAAGGGGAAGAAAAGCAAAGTTAGAGAGCAGAGAAACGTAGCCTGACTGATGCTGTCCTGAACAGAGAGCAGCTGCAAGGGCATCCACACACAAAGTATCAGGCAGTAAATGAGAAAACAACCCCAGAATTTGTGGATAAACCACTCATAGAAACATATCTGAGCTTCTTGCACTAAAATAATTTTAGAAGATAGTTGTTATAACTTTGCTATCGAAGCCCAAATGTTTATCTAACCAAAGACAAATCAGAATTCTTTGATTCGAGCACAGAAGACCTTTTTACCCCCAAAGTCAGTCTACAGGGACACTCCTCAGGGAGCTTTTAACTACAGCTATTATTCAACTCTGAGCAGTTTCAGGAGGTCACTCACAAACAGGGTTTTTAATGTCTCTGCACAAATACTGCAATACAGGCGCAACATTTGTTTTGAGGACCTCAGACTGAGAAGCCTTTGTGTTAAATTGCCTAGTTAGTGAGTGCGTGAGTGTGCAAGAGTGTGTGTATGAGAGATTGTGCTCAAATGTTGGCAGGGAGCAATTAAAGTAAAATGTCAACACCTCGAATTTCTTACACTGTGTATCATGGCTTTAATTATGCTGCCAGTTCTTCTCACCTTCTTTAAGATGATGAAGGGGAAAAAAGTTCAAAGGAAGAAAACAAATGGCAAATCATTTATTTGAGACCAGGATCCAGCACAGGCTCACAAAACTGTAGCTGCAATACTTGAACTATAGTTTATTATCACTGCAGAGTTTCTTCCATTTCACCTTCCAGAAGTAACCCAACACCTAAATTCTTATCCTATATCAATATACATGCTAATAACTCAAACTAACAGCTCTTCTCAAAGACAATTAGAAATACAGAATAATGAACAGAGGAAAGGGAACAGAAAAAATACATACTATAATGACAGTGATATGTCTCAAACAGCGATTTTTCATCAATATCTATTTTTTATGCAGTAATTATAATGCTAATCCATTCTTCTGTGACAAAACGGCACCTCCACATTATTAATGACAACTAATATCTGTAATATTAATTTTAAATAAATAATTCATGCAATAATTTATATACTAATAATGTAATTAGACCAAGGTTATGATCTCTGAATAGTAGATCAGTGCTCAGTTCATGTTATCTACTCTCCTCTGACACAATGTTTCTGGAGGCTTAATTAAAGCCTACAGTATGTTTCAGCCTTTATTCATTATATAAATATTCTACTGCCTCTCTGGGCTGCTCTTCTTCCCTGCCCAAAAAAGTGTATTTAACTTTTTGGCTGCACAGTTGGTGAGCACAGCAGAGGTGCATGTCAGGAGCTCAGCAGGAGGCAAATACCCATTGTGGCCTCTGATTGCAAGCTGGTGCTTCAGGAAGTCTTTATTTTGGGCAGCAGCTTTGTTTTAGAAGAGTTTTCTCCTGACCACACCAAGCCCACCACAAAGTTACCCATGGCTCTGTCTAAGATCAAAGCACCAAGAGCTGCTGTGGGAACAAGTGACGCTTTCACCTACAGCATCTCCCCTGCCTCGAGGGCCCCTCAGCACAGACCTCACCTGCACCACAGCGCCAGTTTGCCCTCCGTGCATGGGTGGGATGTAACTGGGTTTACAACACAGTGAAGCACTCCTTTCCTTCTCTCTAAGCTCAGGGTGGTTCCCAAGAGTCACACACATCTCTGTACAAACATCTACATAGCTCCCAACTGGCCAAATAACCTCTACTTGTTAAGCAAGCTGGAGGAAGAAAACTATTTGTTTTGTCTGCTTGGAAATATCTCTTGGATTCTAAGATGGGGGGGGGGGTGGAGAGGAAAAAACATGAGAAAAAAATAGAACTGAACCTCTAATTACCTTTTCTTAGAAAGGCTCTTTAGATCCTTCTCTAAGCAAGGCCATTAACTAATACTTGTTCCATAGACAAACCCCATTATCTGTTTAATTAGTTCTGATTAAGTTTGGGCATGAGCAGCACTGCACAGAAATGTTTTCCTCAGTGACCCATAATGGTTGTGGTGCTGTTCCACTCCCAGACTCGTGTCCGTATCATATAGCACCACTATTCATCAGGAACCATCTCTGCAGCTCAGACTGCAAAGAGCACAAACAGGAGGGGCAAACAGTGCAGTCTTTCTCCCTCCTTATCTGTGTATCTTCCATTTGCTTCCTGGATAAGTCTTGGCTGATTATTCCCCTCCTGGTTCCCATCAACAGGAACCAGATAATGCATCTGCTTTCCATTCGCTGGACTGACTGTGCAAAAAAGTATTCTTGATTGTCTGAGAGCATCCCATCGTGCTGAAATAATGCAGTCACTTAGATTACTCTGGAAACATTCTTTCTACTACAGAGCTCCAATTTCCTAGGAGAAATGCCTTAAGTGCATTGGTAGTACAGCATTCAAGACTGCTTGGCACCGATTTTCTTCTTCTTTCTACAAGTCTATTATAATAATTTATGATGGACATTTGGAAGATATTTCATCTTTACAAACTGTTCTCAACAGTAAAGCCTGGAAGATATTCAAGGTTTCTGCATCTCGTCTGGTGTTAAAGGATAATTTTACAGTAGTGGCTCAACCAACTCTTTCAGAAAATTTGTTCAGGTTGGACCCCTGTGGGAAGGGAGCTACTGAATCCCTTCAAGCTGTTCATGCAAATTCCACTCATTTCCCAAGACAAACCACACTCTGCTGGACCAGCAGCATCTTGTGACCACTCCTGCACACAGGAGCATCTGATATTTACCCTCTTCTCACCACCACCACTGTCTCAGTCCTAAAACCACGTACCAAAACAAACGACAGACTTGCAGCTACACCTAGAAAATCCAGACACTTTTAACAACTCCACACTTCACACTATATTTTTTGGATTTTTTTCTAGATTTAAGGTTAGTGATATGTTAGAAGCCCCAGTAGTGATCATTGTCTTTCTTTACTGAGATGATCATGTCATTTGTTAGTGACTCCTGCTAACGCTACAGCACCTGAGGCTGGTGGCAAGGCTCTCACAGAAGCAGCAAGCAGAAAACAGCCAGTGCAATCACAGATTACTTGCTTTTGTAAAGCATAGCGTATTTACAGACCTAAGCAGTGAATTATGTTGACTAATGCATTAGAAATGAAACATGTTTTCACAGGAAGGTTGCAGGAGTCACTATACAGTAGGTTTACTAAGATTTCACTTAAGGAAATATTAGGAACCAGAAAAAAAAAAGGCAACATGACACTCCATAATCTAAAGTTACATAATTACTTATTGACAGTGACAAGTGCAGCATTGAGGGTAAAATATTACATATTTAAACAAAATGAGTAATTGCTGTACACATCTATTTAGCACACATTCAACAAGGTGAATGAGAGGTCTCATCATTACAGCTAAAAAGTCTATTAGCCTAATTTACAATTACCCACACTCTAGAAAAAAGCTGTCAGGGCACAGAAGTGTCACTGGTGACAGTTTACATTACACCAGTGCTCAGATCACAATGGAACTGTTAGCAGCAAATTACCATCAACTCAAAGAAACACAGAAGTGCAAGACTTGGAACAATGTAAGTCAGTCTCCCAGCAATCCCATTTTTTCCCCAGATATTTTATGAAAGCTCATAAAGTCACACAATGCTCTTCCATTCTGGTTTTAAAAAGGAGTCTGAGAAAATTTAAATATTATCTTGGCTTTTTGTGCTAGAGTAAACACACAGGACACATTTATAGGGCACTCTTGCACAGGAAATTACTTACAAGAGTCATTTTATAATTAAAGTCTCCAAGAAAATATTTTAAGAAATAATTTGACTGGCTTAGCCTGCAAAATCTATTGCAATTCTGCCTTTATAGAAAGGCCTCAATCTAAATTAAATATCTATTTATCTAAAGGTAGTGTAATCATGTTTTCCTGTTCCCCACCTTCCATCATTTGCTTTTTATGGTTAAAACTAATGACCACCTTTCCTTCTTGAAAGTAGTGCCGATTTCCTATTGCCTATGGTGAGCTGTGGTTTTTCTTTTTATATTATGCTACTGTAAAATAACATTATCAGGGATGCTCATGCTTCACATTAGATTTTCAAGAGGGAAAATAAAAATCACATCTTGCACCCACTCTTGTCAAAAACTATAATGGAATTACACACAGGATTCTCCTTGTAAAGCTCAAATTACAGAAGTCAAACCAGGCAGTCAATAAACAATATATTCTATTTCTACCCTGAGAAGACCACTGTGTAGCTGATGCCAAGGCTACTCTGAAAATTGATAAGAGTGACCATGAGGTTAAAATCTCTGAATACTCTCAGTTTGCTAACATCCATACTAAGTTCCATTTTAGGAGTTTCTGAACCATAAGGCCAAAGTCAACTGCCAGAGTCAACCTCCTGTCACTGCTGTCCGCAGGGACAGAGTGAAGAACGACACAGAACCCAAGTCCAAGATAAATGGGATTATTTAATCAAGTGCACTCATTTATATAACTTAGTTCTCAATAGAGAAATGACATGATTGGCCCATTGGTCAACCACCTCTGAGTGATTGGCTGAATGCAACGACACCCATTTCAAAATATCATTCTCAGTGAACCAAAGCAATATTCACAGTATTTCCACAGCAACCTGCACCTACAAAGTAGTTTACAAAATGGCAAACCACTTCTCAGCTAGTTTGCATGAGAATGGAGACTTTCACATGAGGCTGTAAAAACTGGAAAATTTTCTCTGCTAGCCTTTCTCAGCATCCATAACCTCCCAGTGGAAAATTTCCACCATGGCCTATTTTTCCAAGTTAAAGCAACTTCTGAGTATCAGCTATAGAATTGTACAGCCAGCAACTGCTACAGCCAGTAAAGAACTCAATTAAGACATTTTGAACCACAGCAGTAATGGTTAAAGAGATGCTGCCACATCAGTGATAAGTAATCAAATTAAAGGTCTATGTGAAAGGACTGGGTTTGTGGTGTGGGGGTGTTACAATTCTTGTAAGTAAGAAAAGAGAAGTAGAACTTGAGATATTTTGAGAATAAGTAACCACAGTAAAAGAGTGAAGGGCTTGCTATGCAGGGTATGGAACAAAGGTAAGGATGGAAGTAACAGGCTTTATTAATTACCAGCAGGGGAAAGAAACTGCTGTGTCTTCTTATCCTTTACCCACCCAAAGCAACTGTCCTTTCACCTTTCTGAAATTGAATAAACCTTTAAAGTACTTGTTCTCAGCTCTGCAGCAATCTGCCACTCTCATAACCCTTAACAGCTTCATTGATCCTGAAAAACTTACCATTTTGGGAAATCATTAGCATAAAAAGATATTTATAAAACACCTGCTACCAGCCGTGCAATTAACACCAAATTGCTGACTCAGCGTTGTAGGAACTCACCAACTTTTTGCTGTGACCCAGCCCAATCCATTGAGAAGCTGGAGAGTCCTCAAATACGGACTTTGCTTTAGAAGTCACAAAGAAAAGAGTGTTCTAAATAATTAGGGATACTCCTTAGCAAGATGAACACTTCCAGATGCTGTACAAAGATCAACTCTGACAAATTTAGACAGGGGAGGGTCACACCACAGCTAAAACATCCAGCATTCAAGCACCTTTGACCATTACCTGTAGCGACATGATATTTTAAAACAGAATCTGTATTTCTTTTCTGTGAAGAGGTGTTTGTGCTCAGAAAATTTCACCATTTTTAATGATCATTGCTAAAATCAGCACCCCTAAATCTCAGTTTAAGGCAGCACAATATGAAGGTATCTGCAGCCAGAGCATGTGGCCCACAGCACCAGAACAGAACCTCAGGAACAAGCATGACAATAAAGAGAATTAGGGAACTTGTTTTTTAAAATAGAAAACTGCAATAAAAGCAAATGAATTGAAAGTCTACCAGTGGAATGAGAATTACGTATTACAGCTCTGGGCATACAGATCAAGACAGTAACAGCCCACTAAGCTTCTTTATCTAGAAAGAATCACTGCAAAAGCATGTCTAAAATGGGATATTTGTGAGTCAGGCTGCTCTCCCAAGTCCTCTGTAGCACTACCACATTCTCTTAGGCTGTTCTGACCTGACTACTGCTGACAAACTACAGGCTGCTATTTTCCCTTCAGCTACTCCCATCTAATTTCTTTATACTCATGCTGCACAGCTCCATTAAATAATTTGCTATTATCACCTGCTTCATGTTGTTGGTAAAGCACTGCTGCTCCACACCTGCCCAAAGTGAAGCAGAAGTCTAAGCAAAGTGACCAAAAGCCCAAGTTTGCACATGTGAAATGCTCTAGGAGACCTAACAAAATTACAGCTCTGGTGACTTTCACCATGTTCCTCACCCTATGAATTACACTTTCTGCTGGCTGGCAGCAGAATTTCCAGCATGCAGCTGCTGAGAGAAGATGAAGATTCAAAAATGACACTCAAAGTTATTACATAAAGTCTGAAGTTGATAGGGATACACTGAACCATCATGGCTGCAAAAGCAGTGGAAGCACTCAAGTCTCAAAAAATATCCCTTGTGTTACAGAATTAGTAACATTAGTGCAGAATGAGAAATAGAGGCTGATAAAAGATGCACTGCTACAGCAACGATGACTTTTGCCAAACCCATTACAATTCACACACACACAAGGGCAGGAGCAAGGCCAGACCTTTACTTTGTTATTTTAGTCCCCTTGTGCTCCACAATTAAGCTTTAATAGCCATGTGATATTTTTAGCAGTTTTGAATGGACTGCTGTTGCTATTTTTACAAGTACCACCATTAGCCTGCTCAAAGTGTTGGTATGTAAAATGCATTTTTGCTTCTACTACTTAGGGTAGACTCTTCAAATTACTTTAGGAAAATGAAGCAATTAACATTAGAGATGAACATCTACTGCTGTTTTGGGATTTCTTTCCTTACATTTGATAATTTATGTATATAAAACTAAATACAAACAAAAGGAACATAACAGTATCAGTGTTGAACTCCTCCTGGGAGGAGGGGGCAACACAGAAGTGATTATTAAATCTGCAGGGAAAAAATTTCTTAGCTGAAAGAACTTCTTCAACCTTGAGATACCTGCAAGAAAGCCACAAATCCAGCAAAAATTGGTTCGTTAACAAATATTAACACAAAATATTACCAGCTCAGAAGAAAAGATGATAGAAAAATCCCAAATTTTGCAACTATGATAATCTGTTTGCTTTTTTTTAAATACTGGTTTTAGAATGTTCATGATGACATTTCCCCTTCTGCTGAGCAGCTGAACTGCCTTGTCTGTCCTACAGTCTGTCAGCCCCTAGACTAAAGCAATTGGACCTTCTCCACTTCCTACTGCACCTCTCATCCTCCTGCTTTATTTCCAGTATTTGATGCTAATATTTACTAAACTGCTTCCTTTGCTTTTTACTTACATTTCCAGCTGAAAAAGTCTCATTGCTCTTACCCTGTCTATGGGCAAATTATTCCAGCACTCAGCAGCACAGTGCAGATTTCCTCTGCCCAATTACCAGTCTTCACAAGTTCTGTTTCAAGGTACAATAACAACTGTAATTTATAGTTCCATACCAAGGCAGGGGCTTGAAAAGTTTGAGTCACCAGCCAGAGGCCTGGATTCCCACTAAAGTGTTTTTGCAGAGGCTCCAGTTTGGGGGTTGACCAGAACAAAAACCTGATGCTGTTTACAGTCACACTGCTACACCTGTGCAATAAGTCACCTCTCTCAACAGAGCCTTCCTCAAGGCACAGCACACTCCTAGACCAAAATACTCCTTGTTCCCTGAGAACATGCCTCTGTGTTTATTTCCTTCTCCTTAACATGGTTATTAGAACCCAGAATTTCTTACTGCTGTCTCTAGAATCATCCATCACAGCACAGTGTTCTGCCTTGGCTTGTTGCTTCACCTGGCTGCTCTATTTAAGGGTGTTTTTCACAGCCTACAATAATCACTCTCTCCTTTTCATGCACACGGAAAAGGTAACTTTCCAGGGTCTATTCTGAATTCAGAATTGCACCAGGAATCACTGCTTGTATTTCTACAGATACCACTTGAAGACATGGAAGTTTTTGACCTTCTAAACACATGCAGAGAACAAGTTCCTGGATTCCACGCATTAAATAAAGCTAAGCTTTGTCTTTCCCTTAATGCACAGTGTTTCCATAAACTGAACCTTCCTTTTTGATTGATTCAAAACATTTCAAGTGCTCATCATTTATAGTTTAAATATGTACTTTTCAAAACAACCATCAGTAACATAAAACCAAAAGTAGAAATCTGCTCCTCCTGACACACTATCCAGAATTTTGAGTTGATCCCATTAGTAGAGACTCTACTAGAAATAAAATTTGCCAGTCAGTGATAGTTTCATAACTAGCATACAGAAATCGCTAAGAACCCAATACTTTCAGGGAAAATATTTAAACACTTCAGGTGTGAGTTCCATGGGAACAATATTCACTGTTCTAAAACACAACCTGTACTCTGATACAGCAAAATGATCTTTCAGCTCAGTCTTCCCTTCTGAACACCTAATATTAGGACAAAGTGATACAGAAGGAATAGACTACTGCTGAGCTCTCCAAGATCACTCTTCTCAGGTAGAGGATGTCAGGACTCCTCTAGAGGAAAGAGGAGATTTCCAACTTGAATGATACATCTCAGTGTTTTCTTTAGTAAAATAATAAAATAATAATTCAGAAATTCCCATTAGACAAACTATTAGCAAAGTAAACCAAAACCTTCAGGGTTTGTTTTGTTTAAAAGCTGTTCTGTTATCAAGTTTTTGTACTTCACAGACAGCAAATGCCTGCAGCGTTATGTAAGGGAAACTGCTCTGCAAAAAGGCACCAGGTTGTCATCAATGCAATTGGCAGTGAGGTTTGACAGACTGAGTCCCTGCCTTGCAGTTATATTAATCATGCATTCTGTATCACACAATTGGGTGTTTCAGGGCCCAAGTGTGTTCACAGCATTGCATACGCCTTGCTGACATTCTAACACTTCACTTATTGGCAAGAATATTCAACCAAGTCTTGAATTACCAGCAAATGTTCCTGAAAGGGAATTGGGGAATTTGCACCTGCACCACAGTCCTGATAGTGGGAGTTACACTCAGCCTGGGAAGAACAGAGTATCAGCCTGTCACCAGAACCTCTAATCAAAAAAGCTATTGTTAACTGCTGACAAGAATAACAAATTATCACCCAGAAATGCAGAAGCAGAGATTGTTTAACATGCAACAATTAATATGTTTCCAATGACAGTTTACAAATTAAAAAGCAAGCTAGCCAAAAGTTACCTAACACAATTTTGAACTTGTTTCAATCATTTATTCAGCTGTGACAAAGTTTAAGACTTTGTTAATTAACCATGATACATTCAATACAGGCCACAGTTGTCATTTTCCAAGTGTTCTTACTGCTAAGAACAGAAGAAAAAAACACACTAACCCCAAGTAAAAGCTTGTAAGTGTGTAAGAATTGTAGAAACAGAACTCCTATACAACTATTGTTATTATTTCCATGCTGACACATCACAGTATTTTAGGAGAATTTCCCTCCAATAGAACAGCAGCA
Source organism: Coloeus monedula (assembly GCF_965178545.1). Taxonomy (NCBI): domain Eukaryota; kingdom Metazoa; phylum Chordata; class Aves; order Passeriformes; family Corvidae; genus Coloeus; species Coloeus monedula. The sequence goes on along the minus strand of NC_138792.1, from coordinate 16,275,692 downwards.
ACTATAAACAGTTTCTCTGGAAGCACATGCCTTATGGAACACAAACAGTAATCCATGATTGCAGTTCTTGTTTAGTTCATGTGTAAAGCTAAGTTGGAAACGTCAGTATGAGCTCCATGTCCCTTTTTTCCCCTGAAGTTCTTTTAGATGTAAAACTCCCTATTATCAGCTCCATGGACAGTCTCATCTCCCAGAATAACTTTAAAACAAGATCCTCTGCAGCTAAACTAAAGCAGGAAATGGAAGGTTACAGGAAGAAAAAAGGATAATCAATTTCCATTTCCAGGAACTGCTGTAACACCCTCCCTCCCATCCCAAATGAAGCATCTCAGCTGTACAAGCCAACCAACACCTGCTGGACTGCCCAAGACCCTGGAGCAATCTGCACACAGTAGAACAGAAAGTGTTCTCCATCCTATTCCCCTGGACACCTCTTGGAAAGGGAAGACAGAAACTGATTCAGTTCTGCACAGCCACAAAAGGACCGAGTCAGCTGCACCTATCCAAGGAAACAGCGGGCTCTCCCCCACATTCCCCAGCATTTATTGGGCATTGGAATTTATTTTTCCACACTGCAGATGGATGATATTGTAATTAGTTATGACAGGTAGAGCAGAAAGTTCAGACAGACCGCTCAGGGGAAGGCAGACTTTGGGAGAAAGAGAGAAATTAAAAACCAGGGGGAAGCAACAGCCTACCCAGGGAGACCTTCTAAAGCACCCAACTGATCCTGGAATGCAAATCCATTTTATTTCCCACTAAAACTGATGGAAATAACATCTCTATTCCCTAACTTCTACAACAATCAAGCTACCTTTTACAAAGACAGGCTCAAAGAATTCCCATTGTGGTTTGTTGGTTTGGGTTTTTTCCCAAAAAGCCCATTATAGATTATTTTCCCCGCATTAAAGTTCAATCCAGAAAACTTAAAAAGCTATTTAAAATGCACACAGAACAAGAAAACTTCTTTCACTGAAACACAGACATGTCCAGGGAAGCCAGAAAGATGGCAGCTAGACCAAACACTATTTCTGCTTTTCTTTATACTCTTCTGTTTAAGAACAGATGCATTTAAAAGAGCATTTACTTTTATGTCTCAGTGGAATAAGAAGTGCAAAAACAATGCAAGAAGGTGAAGTAGAAGGTAAAAATATGACTATATTTCAAATATAAGCTAAAAATATGACAATTTTCAATTAAAATTAACCATGTTTTATAACAGACATTCTGCTACAGTATTTTACACTGGAACAACTTTACCCATCTAAACATTTGTGTACCATTAATAGCCATTCAAAGGAGTTTTACGAGTCAGTAGATAGTCATAAGATACTTTATAGTTTTAAGTATACTACTATTACTACTTCCAACTAAACACAAAAGCAAGATTTAGGTGAATCTTGTTAATCTTCAGATGAAGTCCATGAGTTCATTTCCTTTCCTGGAGATTGTTTTGTCTTTAATCTTTCTACTGCAGTAGTTGTATTTTGTATAAATAAAAAGAAATCTCTGAAATGAGGAGAAAATACCAGGCAGCCTTCTAAACAAGGGCCTTCAAAGGAAGTCTGAAGTGGTGTTTCCATTTGGGTACTTTTTTTTTTACACAATCTAAACATTACCAGTCTAGTTTACCCAATTAGTGTCAAAAATTAATTAACTAAAGTCTACCACCTTTCAGAGCAGCCACCCAGCTTAAAGCTTTCTGAGGTGGGTTACCTTCAGTTCATCTGAGAAGAATTGTGCTACTTGATACAAAACACAAATATTCATTGTGCCAGGGAAAATTTGTTTAGGATGGCTTGTTAAAATGTCTGCCCAGTCCCTTTTGATTCAAGTCTGGTCAATGAATGTCGAGCTCATTGCTGCTAATGAATAACCAAACAATTAGTGCTCAGGTATGCTAACATGTGGAATAGCAATCAGAGTGAGGGCAAAATAGCCCACTCAGACAGCACTGCAAGGATAGTTTATGCTCCCCTGATAGCAGCAAACAGGTTTTCTGTCATTAGGGCAAAGCAACAGAAACCCAATTAAAGTGTCTGAACCACATTTGATGTGAATCTGTCTACCCAAAGCCATCTTTTGGCTGGGCTAATTACTATTACTTTATTTGTCCAGTTGCTATAGATGGCTCTAAGCTGATCCTGAGGCCCTCACAGAGCCATTCCTCCTCATTGTGGAGAAAACAGAGGTGAAGTGCACCAGAGAATATCAGCTCCAAGACATACATCAGTAATATTAAATATTAATTCTCTTTCTGCTCTCAAATGCTACTTCTAGGAGGGCTTCACTTTCATAACTTTAGAGAAGACAATTCACAATTTCTTTCTTTCTTTTTTTAAAGGACCAGGACAAACGCACTTTTACTTTGTAGGTAATGGCTGGGTTTCCAGAAATGGGCACTTCCATTTTCATCATGGCCCTAATCCCACCAGGAATAGCTTAGTATTTCTTTGTGGATACTCGGAAAAAGAGAAGCAACAAACCCCTCTAAATACTGATTCATTTGTAGAAATAACCTCACATGGCTCTCACGGGACCACAAGGAGACAGCACAGTTTAAGTAAATAACATCTCTCAACCCAGCCAAACCATTTGCTGCCCATTCTCTTTACACCACAAATGTCTGCAGATTTATTCAGTTTGTGTCAAGCTGACACCAGCTCTGGCTATCTCAGTACTACTATTTCCAGCCTTTTCTTCCCCCATCTTTGCCTCAGTTTTATCTCCATGTATTTATCTTCTATATTTTATTTTTCAGGTTTTCAGTGTTTAACTTTAGCAAGTCTTTCTATCACCTTTAGTTTTTACAAAAAACACATTGTTACAAAGTTAAATTAGCAATAATTTCTCAAGTAACATTTTTCCCCCTTATATTTTTTTTAGATAAGTAAGATACGCCAGCACTTACAAGAATTGGAAAAAAAAATGGATATAACAAAGATGACTATGAAATAACAATGTGTCTAAACTGACTTAACCTAAATCCTGTTTACAGAGGTGTTTTATATTTAAAGCAGTCAGTGCTATTGAAAGCCATTAAGATTATGGTTCCTCATTTTTTGTCTATTCTAAGAACACCTTAACAGCATAACAATCAAACTGCCCAAGCTGTCACCTACAAGTGCATTTCCCACTCAGACACAAGCACCTTGCTGAAACAGCACTGCTGATATTTAAAGTATTTAACAGAGCATCAAAATCATGGGATTGATTAGCTAGGGCCAAACTGCTTCCAGGTCTCTCACCATTTGGATTGGAAGCCTTTGTCCATTATCATATAAATCCACCAGCTACTAAAAGCTGTAGCTGTGTATTTCTACATTCAAAATCCATGTCTGTTAATTAGTCATACAATTTAAGCTTATAAGCAATCTTTCATTTAATTTTGTCTGAGTCCCTATTCTACTGTCAGATAATGGTTCTATTACACACTTCTATTACTTGGGGAAAACCAGGATTCAGGTGGGGTGGAGAGCAGCAGTAAGTAGGTACAGACTCCCTAATGGCTCCGCTTGTCATTTTTCCTTACCTCAGACACACTGTTACAACTGTGACACATTATCAAAAAATTAAATCAAAAACTAAAACTTCAGGGAGCCTGAATGTCTGGTTCTAGTGACACAACACCTAGTCAATATCTATCTCTTCAATTTGCCAGCAGAGCTTGCATTTTACCTCAGCACATTTAATAGCTTCCATTTTAAATTACATCTGAGTAGAAAAGGCCAGAACAATGAGGCTGCTTTGTAAAGCAGAATTCACACCTCTGCACCCCTGGATCCATGCACAGGGCAGTTAGACCATCAGTAAACCAAATGAATAATGTACTAATATTTCTTTCTTCATTAAGATACTCCTTGGCTTTTTGGGCAGAGGAGGAATTTCAGATGGCATTTAAAAGGTTTATGATACCACAAAAGTTCAACACAAATGCAGATGTAAAAAGGATACTTGATTGCCCAAGGTAAATTTAATCCCAGTAACAGAACCATTCAGAGTTACATGCACACTTCAGCTATGCAGTGCTGTTCTTCTGAAGTGCTAAAAGCCAGAGCAAGACACCCAGCTCATCATTCCTCCTCCTGCGAGGGGAGCTGCAGTTCCACTGGCAGGTGGGAATGTCTGCATTGCCAGCTCCACACTTCCAGCACAAGGCAAGAGGGCAGGAGAATACAGCTCTGTCTGAACTTCCCTCACACTCAGGGGACAGGGTGAAAATTCTCATGTAAAGTAAACTTACAAAGACTAAGCAATATAAAGCTAAAATTACTGAGCCAAATTTAAATGGTTCTAATTGATAACTTTTCCAGAGAGACAGACTGATTTTCTAACCCTGTGTTCAGTTCTTTACATAGCAAAGAAACTCAACAGGAGTCTTTTATGCCAAAGCCAAGGGAAGTTTAAAATTAGTAAATCAATAAAAATGGCTCTAATAGGCCACCTTCCTCTCTAACCTTTTTAACTTCTACTTTCAATTAATTCATGCTTTCTGCAATATGTATAATTATCTAACATGCTATTTTGCCATAAAAATCTGCTAATTTAGTTACACTCCGCAGTTCTGCTCTCTCCCAACAAGCCTTGGGTGACCTATTAGCCACTCTCAGGGGCTCAGCAACCCCAAAACAATGACTTAATGGCACACACATGTACACAGATTGCACTGTTTCTGAACAGCTGAAGCAGTCAAGAGTTAATCCTGTCTGGTCATACAGACTTTGTTTTCTATACAGACTTGGAGGAGTTTTTGTTGTCCTTCAGTCTGTCATATGTGACATGCAGCAAAACAATCCATATCCATCTGAGTGACACACTAATATCTAGGGATGAAAACATGACAGAAGAACAAGGTCTTCCTGTCCTCTTAGCTGAGCTCTTCCTGGCCATGGTGATAAACTGTTATGGAAGAAGGAAGTTGAGAGACAGAGGTGAAAAAGCAAAGTGCTCCACTCAGTTTAGCCTGATTTATAACTGACAAATGACTCGAATCCCACTGAATCACCTCAAACAAACCAACCAACAAAAAACCCAAACCACTGAATACCCTACTAAACATTAGTCCTGTGCCACAGAATAAAATGAGGTTGCTTTCCACCACCACATATAACTTCATTTCTCACTTTTGATCATTACTTAAGGGCAGAAGGCTTTAGTTTCAGAAATCTAGAAGCTTTGTAAAGTACAAAGTATTTCAACTAAAATTTCTAAATCAATATTTAAATGCTCACAGACCCTTTTACCTTCAAAATACCCTAAACATATTGAGGTACACAAATACATTGTTTTCTGTAGTTGGGATGTCACTTAAAATTTAAGTCTGAAGTGCAATAAAGTGACATCACATACCTTTAAACGTGTAGTTTTAGATATAAAGTGTAGAAGTCCTAAAGCTGTGCTTAAGTGTCAGATGAAAAAACTTTCCTTCAGCTCAAGCAAAAGAAGGACATTTCCCACAATTGCATGAAATCAGGAACCACTTGGCATTTCTAGAGCAAACACCATTTACACATTCAAATCAGCATTTGTTCAACAATGAAAACATAGCCAGCTAAACACAGGCTATTTCCATGGCATTTTATCACAGAACCTTAATCAGCGTCCATCTGATTCTGCAGAAAGACTCCACGCAGCACAAAAGCACAAGATGAAACCCAGACGAGCTTTTCATAATGCTGTATCACTTATATTCCCTGGATTAACCACTTAGATGGGGAATAATGGAATTAGGCTAATGGAACACAGTGTTTTCTGTAATTGTATATTGTGCAAGCACTTTGCACATTTCAAACACAGACTTCAGCTCTTCTATTCTGTTACTGCATCTGCAGAAACATCATTAAGGAACTGCCCTCCTTGCTGCTTACTCTTCATCACTTCAAAGAATGGAGCACAGTGTCTGAGGGAGGCAGACAATCCTTTCACTTTCATCAAATTAGATCTCATCCACTCTTAGTAAAAACCTTACAACAACTTAAATTACCTGGGGCACTTAAGTGTTGAAAACCAGGCTGGCTGTGTCTTTCCTCAGGGACTTCCAGTGTAAAAGTCCTATTACCTTGGGGTTTCTAGCACTTACAGAAGAAAAATAGTATTTGTATATAATACTAAGTAATGAAAAACAAACTAATTGCAATGAATTTTTATAATCTAGAGAACACATTTCTGGGAAGGTTGGACAAGAACAATGAGATAAAAACCAGCAGCAAATGCCATTAGAAACCAGATCCATGACAAACAGGTAATTTAATTTTGGTTTTCTCTAGTAAGGCCATTTGATCATTATATTCAGCAATACCTTACACAGCATGAACTGTCACTGTAATCAACAAAATGACATTTACAGAGAGGGGAAAAGACCCACATTCTGGGGGCAAATGAGGGCTGAAAAGGAGTTTCAGGAAATTCAACACTGAGGTACAATCTTTGTCTGCTCTGCCCTCCCACTGCCTTTAGAGCATGTCTGCCTCTCATTAGAGTGTCTGGAAGTTATGAGCACCCACACTGAGATTAGAAAATGCCCCTAAATCTACAAATTCTTCAAGTAATGAACTGTAATGTGAGACAACAAAAGGAAAAGGTAGAATCTAGCAGGGATTGGACAAAAGCTTGCCGTAGCAACCCCTGCATAGCAAATTCTCTGCCAAGCAATTCCTCCCCACAAGAGGTACATTCCATTCCCTCAGCCTCCAGTGTTTTTTAAAGTTAAAACTTCTGTCTTGCTGCACTTTATGGCACATTTTTACTGTGTGTACTTAGGAAGCAGGCAAGGCTGACTAAACAGATTTCCTTCATGACCTTTACTACTGTCGGCTGAAAACAATTTAGTCCATTTTAAGTCATTTGAGAGCACTGTAAACATTATCCAAGGGGCTTAGGACAGACTGCCTAAAACATGACCTTTCAAGCTGACAGCTGACAAAAATCCTCCACTTTAAACCATTTAAAAAGATATGATAAAGGTTTCTTATCCGCTTGAAACAGAAAGGAACTTTCCTTTTACTATTACAGAATAAAGATGCCTTTCATTCCATTTTAAAAAATCTTGGTTTTTTGGGTTTGTTTTTTTCTGAGGGGCATGGAAAAATGGGGAAAATAACCTAAAGTACTCAGATACTTTCGAATAAAATTTCAATCCACCCAATTAATGTAAACCAAGAAGTGAAACAAAGAGGGTAAGACAACAATGAAAGAGATAGGCCATGCAGGAATATAAAACCTTACATTGGAAATAGTTTGGCTGGAAATTAAAAGAGAAAGAAAAATTATGCAAGCCAGTTTTATTAACACTTGGTATATATACACCTGTTTAACTCATTCCTAGTCAAGGGAAGATAGATGTAGCTTTCCATCTTGCCATTCCCAGTCACATTGGAAGTCAAGACAGCAGACAGTAAACCCAGAGCTGCAATCCAGCAGCTATTAGGTGTGCTATACTTCAAAAATAAAAGTCAGAAGAGTTTGTAATGTTGGTTTTGCCTCTTAGTCCACTAATAGCCCCCTTGGCTCTAATCCTACACTTTTCCCAAAAGGACTGTGGTGCTCTCTCTTCCACTGAGAAACAAAGCACACTCTTGGCACCTTTTTGGGACAAGGACTACACTTTAAACTACTGTGAAAACGTAATGAGCACACAGGATCTCAGGTGTGGCAGTCCTTGGGCCTCATACATGCTTAAACATATTCTGGTCTAGAATTTCAACCAACCACACATGGTCTAATTTCTCTTATCATACAAAGATAAAAGACCAGGTATATGCTATACCTCAGATCTTGTCTGTAGTGCACTGAAGACATTAAATTTTGTCTTAATCTCTCAGTAGGATCACTGGGCTTGGACAGAGTCAGTAAAGAACTAAGGGTTCTTCTTCCTTATGCAGACTCTGCCTGCACTCTATTACTTCCCCGGAATTGACCTTCCTTGCAGACAAAGAAAAGCACAGCCCCTCACTCTGCCTCAGATTTGGCCAACCAGTTCTGTAAATTGTTTTCAGACAGATACACAAATGACTTATTAAGTAATCCCATTTACATCATCAGCCAGAGTTGCCTAAATTGTAGTCAGTTCCCAAATGAAGGAATCTTGTTACTTCTGTGGACTAGCACTGCAGCACATACTTCACCTAGTTTTTTAAAACTGCTCTTAGATACTTGAATTTTCTGTTAAACATGAGTGATACACTGGAATCCTTTGGGCTCAAAAAGGGGACTGAAGAACCCAAGAGATTTAGCCAACATCTAAATAGATCAGGGGACATAAACCTGCAAAGACTATACACAAACTCTTCTCAACTAAGAGCTTAAGAGCAGAGCAAACCAATAGGTGGAAGAATGAAAATAAACACAAGATGGTTTTTTCACAGGTAATTTTAAGCTCTAAGGAGGAGGCCAATCTATAGAAGCGCACATGGCATCTGCAGTATCACAAACACAACAGACCATTTATATGGAGAATATTACACACAACTGTACAGCAGCAAGGGAGAATAAAGCTAAGAAATCCTCAAAAAGAGTCAGGTACTTCCCTGCACCATGAATATGGCACTTCTCAAATGCACACATTACATGGAATGTACAACATGTAACCAATACAGCCCCTGTCTGCTACTCTCCCTACAGGAACCCAGTCATGCTCCTGGTGACTGGAGATCATGTTTGTCCTGAGCACAGCCTTGATTAAAAGTTTACATTGCTGGTGATTTACCAAAATATGAATATCGATCTAATATCAATATCCAACTGAGATGGACAAAAACTCTTAACAGTTTAGAGTCAGTGTATGTTTTATTTGGTGCCAGGCTCTGCGTGGGATAGCTCCCTAAGATGCAGGGCCCGATCCAAGCAAACACAATACCTTTTATTTCCACATATTATGAATATCCAAAATACAAAATGCATATTCATAGTGTTGACACCTCCCATTCTCCGCTTCGTATGGAAATGAGCTTACATGTCATTAAACATGCGTAGTGTGTGATCTGAATGGAGTCGGTGGTCTTGAATTGGGTCAGTGGTCCTAAGGAAGATGAAGTAACTCATCTTCCTCACTCTGACCTTTATGCTTTTCTGAGTTTTAACAATTCTAATTACTTTAGTGACCTCTAAGTTTCTTCTTGCGTGACTTTTGGATGGGCTCCCACAAAGGGAGGAAATTGGTAATTGTCTTTATTCTATACACCAACTTATCAATGTTTCTGCTCATTATTCTAAGCACAGGTAAACAAACATGCAAATGACAGATCATCAGTTATTTGGTAATCAGTTACTAACATCTAAAACTCTATTTTGGGTCCAGCTCTCTTAACTATTTTGATTAACCCTCACTGGGCCCAAGCCTACAACTGAAATCCCAAGCCTATGACTAAAAATCTTTATGTTTCCTCTAAATCTATGTTTCTTTGGTGTAAAAATGAGGGTCAGCAGGTAGTAATGTCAAAACAGAAATCCAATAAAGCTGTAGCAATAAACACTTCCTTTGGTTATGTTGAAAATCAGCCTGTAACATTAAGTGTTTGCTTTTTTGACTTAAATAATCAGAAATTTAATAGTGGGGGGGTCCCTTTGTTGTTGTTTTTTGTAAAGCAAAACAATTTTTTTTTCTTAAATTTTGCTTTCTATATGTCACTGATTCACAAAGTCAGCTGGTGGCCCTTCACATTCCACTAAGGGATGCTGCTCTCCAGGTAAGATTTTTAACCAAACTGATGTGAGAATAGACTACATTTGATACTTTGCCTACTTCAGAGCACAGGAACACACTGCTCATCAACCCAACTCTGTGCAGAGGGCAGCTGGACTTAACAGAACCAGAAAGTACCCAGAGAACGCAGTATAAATGATTGATTCCATATGGCAACATAGATGATTCCATTAAAATGAAATTAAATGGATTTCAGGCTACACACCAAAAAGTATTCCACATTTAATTTGGCCTTGTCATGTCATAGCACTAAAACAGAAAAATTCTTATGAAGAACATATTCCATTACCAATTTTTAGAAAGTATATAAACGTCATGACTACCAGTTTAGAATCACCCTGCCTTCCTCTTAAAACTAAAATAAAATCCACTGCAAACAGGCTGGAAATATACAATGACATAGTGCTTACTTCCTGTGTAATTGCAAAGTAATTCTGAAAACAGCCAAAATTATTTTGAGATTCACCAAACATTCTGCTATGCAGATTTACTTGGCACTCTGAAGTACCAAGTAGTTTTACACAAAAACCCCTAACAGCTAGCTAAAAAAGAAATAATCCCTATTTAAGTCATCTTGTTCCTTTTAAAGTTACTTAGTTTGATACTGTACCAGTCTTTGTAGCAGCACCCTGTTGTGTGTGCTGTCTAAAATATTCTGCTGTAGCCTAATCATCTAAACACTCTTTGTTTAAACCCTAATCTTCCCCAATTTTTCCCTAACTGCTGAACACCTGCCGAGAGCCCCCATAGTTATCTTTGTGATAGGGAAACATAAAGAATGAGACACAGTGTGTGTGTGATAGAAGGGATGCACATGTGACTAAGACCTCAAAGGATGGCCACACTGCCCAGTTGGAGTCTTGCTCCACCTCATCTTCTGTGGAAAGAAACTCAGAAGATAGTACTGAATTGTTTTATTGGAGTTTGAGTGAATAAAATGAAGGCAAGAAAGGAATACAAATCTACATCTACCTGTCTTGCACTCATTACATACTGAATTTCCATCGTGGCCCATTTTTTTCAGGTTTTAATTCCATTACCTTTCTCATACTGGGCACTGTTTCTTCCTGTGCAGAGATCCAACTACTCAAATAAAAGGATTCTGCCCTAAAAGCAGAATAAAAACACACTTCTGGAGAAAAGCTTTATCAGCTCACACATCCTCCACAGAACAGTGGGTTTTAACCAACCACCTTGCTGTTACAAAACATTCAGTTGCTTCAGGGCTTTCAAAAGCTTGTTCTTGTCTCCTGTCACACCACTTTAAGCTACTTTGTACCTCAGAAACAGCACAAGAAATATCCCTTTTCCCCCATTCCTTTGGCACAGCAGCACTGCTAGACTGTCACCTCTGCTTCGCTCACCCTACAGGATGAGCAGGGGGCCTGAGCTGCTCTAGACAGCAACAGAAGAGCACAGGACAAATACAAGATACAAATACACAAAAATGCTGCAAAACAGCTCCGATATCAAACAGCTCTGTGGGTCATCTTCTACAAAATGACTCCCATTGCTCAGAAATTTTAAGGTTGGTTTAATTTCACGTTAAGGAACCAAACCCATTAAAATAGAGTTCCTTCACTGAAAATTAGTTAGATTTTCCAGCTTAGTATTTATTTCCATTTAATTCTTTCTTAAATTCTTATTGAATTTAAGAAAAAATACTCTCTCACATCACACTAAGTTGTTCAAAAGCAAATTCTTTATCCTAAATACAGTCCAAAGGGGAAAGAGAAGATCCTCATCCCATGCTAGAATTTTTCACCTGTTCTTGGTACTCTTGCACACAAATATCATTATGATTGATTTCCTTCCCTTCTCCCTTCTTGCTTTTTTGTCTAGGCATTTCAAGTCTCTAAACATATTATGTGAACCACAGATTTTCTCTTTATTCAAAATTCACAGGTTTTGAGAAATCAAATGAAATCTAGAGAAGTTCCAGATTACAGACGGCAACTGTCAATTTTGCTTACGCTTGTAAGATTACCTTTAAGGGAAACATTCCTTAATCAGATTTCATGTGCTTTGCCCATTGCATCTCTCCAGTATTGCTGATGTGGGAACTCCCCTGGCAGGAAAAGTTTCTCCTTCAAATACAAAGTGGATTTTTTTTTTTTTTAGCTTTTTTTTCCCCACAAAGTTCCTAATCTGTACAACACAAGCTTTTGAATGATGGCAGAACTTTCACAATGTTTTTGAAGAAACATTTCAAAGATTGCAAACACAATGCTACAAATAGATTCCCAGGGAATCATAGAATGGCATGGGTTGGAAAGGGCCTTCAAGACTATCTGATTCTACCCCCTGCCACAGGCCAGGACACTTTCCACTATCCCACGGTGCTCCAAGCCCCATCCAGCCTGGCCTTGGACACCTCCAGGGATCCAGGGGCAGCCACAGCTGCTCTGGGCACCCTGTGCCAGGGCCTCCCCATCCTGGAAGAGAAGGCTTTATTCACAATATCTAACCTAAACCTACTCTCTTCCAGTTTGAAGAGCAAGAAGATGGGCTTCTCCAATTGTAAAAATACACTAGGCAAGTGCAGCCTCACCAAACAGGGCACACAGACCCACAGGATGAAACAGGACCCAGCTGGGAGAGGGACACCTTTCACAGGGTCCAGACAAGGCAAGGTCCAGGCAGACAAGTCGGAAGCAGGACAAGGCAAGGCCAGAAACAGGACTGGGCCCAAGCCATGCACGAATTCCACCTTCCTACTGGAGACTGGACCAGAGGTGAGCCTGGAGACAAGGAACCTACAAGAGCTCCAAGGTTCTTCCAGGAGAAACAGTCCATAAGCCAGGACAGCAGGAGATGTGTTGGGTTCAGGTATTTCTGTGGCACAGCCCAGGCAAGGGCCCCAGACAACAGGCCCCAGGTTTTTCTGGTCAGGGCAATTAAGGCTCATTAGAGCAGCCATGGCCTGACACAAACCAGCCAATGCTGCAGCCTCCAGGGCACTATTTAACAAAAAGTGAACAGGGAGCAGTGACTGTTCCCTGTTTCACTGGCTCTCACACCACATCTGTTTCAGTTTAAGTCTGTATCTGTTTCCATTACCAGGATTTTAACTTGGAGCTCTTTGGTAGGGTTCAAAAGGAGCATAAGGAAACTTTTAGCATACTTTTAAGAGCAGACACTTGATCAATCAGAAAACTAATATAAATTACATAACTGGACAGGAAAACAAATTCCAGGCATTATAATTTATCCTGCAAAGGATCTTTAACACACTCATCATCGTGAGCCAAGGGACAGAGGAAAGCATGACTCACTCACCACTGATAATATCTCAAATTAGGATTTAGCCCAAGTAATCACTGAGAAGGCAGAGCAGTCTGAAGTTTTAAACAGAAATGATATTTTCAAATTATACAGTTCCAACTGCAGCTGACTAGGCATTCTACTGCTTGCACATACTAGCTTTCCTGCAGTATTTTCTGTTAAGTATTTTTCTACAGCAAGTAATGAGAATGACATCAAGTAGCACAGGTGTGTATCCTGTTACAATATCATTAGATATGCAAATCAGTTAACTCATTATGGAGAAAAAGTGTGTGAATCTATGATGACCATTTCAAAGCAAGCTGTTGTAAGACAAGAACGGGTCAGTTGTAAAGGCTGTTGAGGATATCGGGTACCAAAAGAGGTTATAAATGAAGAAAAGCACAAAGTATCCATTATGGACTGAGCTTATTTGTCCTATCAGTAGAGAAGGTGGTGACTAACAAAGCCCATCCTCAAAGCACAAGCATCAAAACAGGCAACAAAAGAGCATTTAAATTCTGTGGTTCCCAGAGAGATTCTTTTCATGCAGACGCTTGTTCAGTTAACAGCTAATTCCTGTCTTCACACAAACCAACCTCTGAGCAGGAGAATTGTCCTAGCTGAAGTCCAGCTCCTCAAACGAAGCTCTTCCCCAGGCCTCCCTGTGGTTTCCCTACCTTTACAGTGTCTGTAAGGTTGTTAGAATACAAAAAGCTCTCCTCTCAAATAATTCAGTTCCCTCACTCATTAGTAAAGGACATTAACAAAGACACTTTGGAAACTCAAGGAAAAAGAAACACTTTATAAGAAAGATGCTAGAGAAGTAATACAGTTTATCTACACTTTTGCAGAGCTTTAGAGGCAGCCTATTATAAAGAGTAAATCTACAAAGTTACCTTAAAAATATCTGAGTTACTAGAGTAGATTAATAAAAGCAGATTTCAAATCAAAGGAGACTTGCAAGTGGGAATAGTTTAGAAGGAGTACAGCAAGTACAGGAGTGCCACAAGAATCAATATGAATACTGTTCTTTTCACCATCTCCTAAGATTCATGCAATGCTACAGGAACTGCAGTGACAATATTCACTTAAAGTACAAAACAGGGGCAGTCAGCATCAAGCGAGGTTTACAATTCACGTGCAGAGAGGATTCACTCTGCTACAAAGGGAACAGGGATGGAAAACAAACAATATTTTAATGAGTTACATCCTACAGAGATATACAGCAGAAAGATCTGTTCCCAAAAACAACTGTATTATTCTTTCAATTTGACTATTTAGTTACTAAATTCTTACCAAAGGGAAAGAGTATTTTGTGATACATTTGTGAAGCTCAATTTATGTAACTAGTTTCATTGTGTGAACTACACAGATTAGAAGTCAGAAGAGCATAATGCAAGAATAACAAGAAGTATATCAATGTTGTAGGAGAGTGACAAAGACTAGTAAAAATGAGTATTTATAGTGAGAATGTGATTTATTTATTAATCATACAGGACAATTCCCATGTCGTGCCTGAAATGCTATATACCTTGAATTGAATAGAAGCTTGATGACCATGGTTATCTAGACAGGATTTTGGTTCATATTTAGAGCTTCTGGAAGCAATGAACTCATAGTCATATTACCCTGTACAATGAGGTGTCCATATAAAGTCTTAATTACACATATTCATCCTGCAGTTTGATCCACACACAACATACAGAGGGATTAAATGAAATCCTCACATTACAGTTACCTGAGCTCTCCCACCATTACATACACTTCCTTTTCCACCATCACACACTTTCTTTTACCCTCGATAGCCATTGCAGACGATGTTGAATAAGCTCACCTGCTCAGCACACAGACATGGTAACTACCAACACCGTGAAAAAGCAGCAGCCAAAAATCACAGAATTGTAAAACTCCCCAGCAGTATGAAAACCTTCAACTCTTAAGCCCTGTTTTCTAGCCAGTAAACCTTTTCTTAAGCTTCCTTCTGACTGAGATTTCAGTGGCCAAAAACTTCAGCTTTACCATCAATAATCACTAAAAACTGCAGCTCAACAGACCATACCAAAAATGACCTCCCACTCAAAGGCACATGGCTCAGGCAGCAGCCGGGCACTGAGGCTGGAACTCCGCACACGCCTTACCTTTACCTGGAGCCTCCGGAGGCACAGGCACCTTCTCACAGCGGGATTCATCCTCCTCCCAAGAGCAGGCAGACAACGAGCAGGAGCAGGTCCCGGTCCCATCAGCTCTTGCAACCCTCACCCATCTGATCCCACCGCAGAAGGCAGCGGGGATGGGGCGGGGGGACTCTTATGACCCCTCCCAGCACCAGGCGCAGGTGGCCCCGACGCTGCGGAGGTGGCCCCGATGCTGCGGAGGTGCCCTGGCAGCTGCAGGTCGTTGTTCCCAATTGTGCCACAGGCGTGTGCAGGATCTCATCGCCGCTCACCACAAGCCCCGCGAGCTCAGCTGCAGCCATCACCCATCATCCCAACCATCTCGTGTTTGCTTTATCCTGCAAGTGCTGCTTTTATTTGGGGCCTAAATGGAGGGATTTTCTTCTTTTTTAGTCTGGCTGTATTGAAATAAAGTATTTGTTTGAATTCACCTCAACTATTTGGATCAGTGACCTGGCCTCTTCATTATCTGTCTTTGTGTAATCCACAGTAATTATCTTGGATGATTTTATATTTTTTTCAAGCTCATTGATAATGTGTCAAGCAGTGAAGGACAAAGAACCAATTACATTAGGATACTATCAGAAAGTTTTCAGTAGGATGACAATTTCCCTTTGATTTCCCAGTTATTAACCCCTCAAATGCATTGTTTTAATTTCTTCATACATCACTGCCTAGAATATCATGATTCCTCATTAAAATATTTTTCTCTTAATTAAAAACTCTTAACTTTTACTCGTGAACTTCTAGAAAAATAATTTTAAGAATTTACTAAAAACATTCTGATTTTAAAACAAATCCCATAACACTGGCAAGTAAAAAACTCTGTTACGATGTTTCTTTTCTTTTTTATGGCTTGTGGCAATTGATCAGGAATTTCTTGCTAATTACGAGAAGCTTGTGATTTGTAACACACAATTGAATGTTACTGTCTCCTACTTAGCATAATACTAATTTTTTTATTATAACTATATAGAAGTCTGGATCAATTATTGTTTTAACAGAAGCCTGACTATGCAAGCTAATGAAAGAAATTTCCAACACTTTATGTAAAGAGTAAAATAAAAATGTTACTTCTGATGAGTAGATAATCTGTTTAAATTTGGACTGAAACGATTTGATTTTTGCTGAGGTTACATGACACAATACTGTTTCCTATAGAATGAGGGAATGAGAGCATACTCATTATTTTACATAAAGTCAGGCAACGTGGTGGGCCACAACCTGACCTAAGCAATGCACTTGCCTTGATGCTGAAGTTGAATAAAAATGCTCTCAAATGCATTGTTTAAGGGTCATTTCCAAGTTAGCAGTTTCTTTCTGCCAAGTGTATAACTCATTATATCAAAAACCAGGACTATGCAGGACACCCTGATGGACTGATGCAACTGTTTAGTGCCTTCCACAAGGATGGAATTCTGTGTAGTTGTTTGAACAACAAGAGCAGGAACAAAAATAGTACTGATTAATGTCCAAAGTTTATAAGTTACATCCAACGCACTATAGCTCTTTGATTATATTCCAGTTCCTGCAACACAATAGAGCAGCAGTAACAAGACATCAAGTAAGTTACATAATAAATACATCCTTTTTTTTTTTTTTCTTTTAGAAGGAACTACATTTTTAAGTATCTCGTGGGTTTTTTTGTTACACAAAAATTAAGAAGAAATTGAAAGAAAATTATTTAAATTGATAACAAAAATATCCACACCAAATACTGTAACCTTCAGTTTTTGACTGCAAATTTTTTCCTGCCTTCTGTACAAATGTTGAGCGCAACATCTGCAAGTGCCCCACAGGCTGTTTTCTCAACCACTTCCCCACAGAAACCACTTTGCAGATTTCCATTGACATGAGTAGATTTTTCTTCAGGCCCAGAAAGCCTGAAGGACCAGACCTGTTATCTGCTCAGAAATACCATTTTGTTTTCCATTTACAGGGACAAACTGTGACATGAAATTACTGGGAGACAAAACCATGCCTCTGTGGCAGCCCTGAAGTTGTTCACTGCAGGCTCAAAGGATGGAGCAGCTTGGGCAACTCGTGTCTTTTCCACATTTCTCAGGCACAGAGCAAAGAGATTCTACACAAATGTGTCAGCCAACAGAGAAGGGAATGAATTTAATGGATTTAATATCCTTCTGGTCAAAGCTCAGCACAGACCCTTATCCTCTTGTGCTGATTAACACAACTGATCTTAGGGTTTTCAGCTGGAAACAGAGAGAGGAAAAACAAAAGTACAAAGTCGTGGTACCTGCAATAATCTTTAAATTGATTTCAGCATCTTTCCCACAGTATCATGTTTCAATTTGATTCTGCACTTACTTTGAAATTAAGTGTTAACCAAATTAGTTGTAAAGAAACAGTGAATTTTGACAGAATATTCCCTTCAAAATCCATTGAAATTCAGTTTGTTCTTCACTGAAGACCATACATTAGTATTTACTTCATTTTTTGAGGGAACAAGGAGCAATGCTTTTAATAATCAACATGCTTTCTTTCACATTTTGAAGTGCAAAAATACACATAGTAACAGCCACAGAGTAGCAGCAGCCTTATTCAGAAAGTGGTTGTGGTGAACCAACTTACATTTGTTTCTTACAGTTACGAGCAATACAGATTGCAGGTGTTTGCACTGACATTTGCTTGATATGAAAATATACTTCCAAGCAAATATGCACTATCAGGCATCTTTAGCAGTCATCTCACCATTTTCTTTCACATTTTAAACACATGGGTGCAGGGAAAGAAAAGATAATTGAGCCATATTAGTAATCATTTAGAAATGGCTTTAGATGATGAGGATGTTCTTTGACATTTTCTAGAAGAGCTCGTTCAGTAGCAAAAGCCAGCAGTGCTGTTCACAGCTGGCTTCTCACTCTGCTCCTGTTTTCTTCTCCCTGCACGCCCTGCACACCTTTAGCCCAGCCCCATGGCAGTGATTCTTCACACCAGCCCAGCGAGCCAGAATTCTCTTTGTTTTCCAGCACACAACCTGTCGCTCTGCCGCAGCCGCTGCCGCCACCTCATTCCCACACACATGAGATCCAGGTCTCAAGTGACACCAAACAGCGAAGTGCTCCCGTTCCAATTTCACACACAGCACTCTGCTTCAGAAGTACTTTCGTGCAGAAAGCTGAAAAGGAAGTTAGCAGTTTATGACAATTTTTTAGTATTTCAAAGCACTAACAAGTTGTGAGTTTTTACCCATTTTTACATTACATATCATGATTAAAATGCAGTAGTATTTAGGGTAGTGATGTCTTTTTTTAAGTATTAGCTCATGCAGCCTTACAGGGCAAGCAAAGCTGATCACACAACTACCTGTGTGAGCAGAATTTTAAGTACAATTCTTTGCAAAATGTGTCCCTTGGTGGTGTAACCCTAGATTTTTCTTTACTGGAAGATACTATGGTCAAATTATTATTTTTTGCTCCTTGCTGTACTTATTGTGTCTTGCCATCAGTCTCGTCTTCCATATCTTTCTTGTATCCTAGCTCCTACTCCATTCATTTACTATCTAATTGCCCTTACTCTACATTTTCATTCTCTTCATGCTGCTTACATGCATTTGCTTAAGTTCTAGCACTACCTCCTCCTCTTAGTAAGAGGATCTCAAGTGTGTTTAAATCATTCTTGAGCATCACTCTTTTTCTCTGAAATTGGCCTTGTTTATTTAGAAAAGTCCTTCTCTGCTGTCCTGTCATTTACACTATTTTTTTCATAACTATGTTTAATATAGAGCAAACTTGAAGGAATCAAATAGAAATGCAGCTTTTGATGCAGTGGCAGGCTTTGATTTTCAGTTTGTACCTACAGACACACATCTGTAAACCTCTTCTTTTCAAAATCAACTGACAAAAGCAAACAGCTCTCCTTAGTGCCATTGTTTTTAAGATCCTTTTCCATAGTGGAGTTGTAGCAGAATTTCTTCACAGAGAGGGAGAGAGCATTTTTGCTATAAAGAGACCTTTATGAAATTGGGGGGAAGAGAAACTTTGGCCAGTACATGATTTGGAGATCACAGTGCTCCTTTCACAAGAATGGAAGATGGTAACTGATGAAGGGACCTTTGAGGGACTCCAGAACTATGTGCACCTCTTATTTTATGTTAGTCTAATAAAAGTGTAGCTGCTCCTACATTCAGATGCTGAACGAAGAACTACGTTTTTCAATAAATCATTTTCAAACCTCTTTTGATAACAATTCCCTTGTGTCAATGATAGGTTTCTGAAAAACCAAAAGCAAAGAACTCTCCAGGGCGGTTTTTCAATGGCATGTACCAGACACAATGGATGCCAAATGCTGCTGGACACTTACAGGTGTCTGTAACTGTGTAGTATTCTCATAGTAACAAACCTCCCAGTACTGTGTTGGCTAAGAACATGGTGCAGTATTTGATGGACAAACTGGAGCAGGGGGACCTCAGTCTGTGCTGCTCTTGTTCTCCCATGTGTGGCCCAAGCAGGTCACTCTGGGCCTGTTTCCTGTCCTGCTCCCCACCTGCTTTGCTTGCAAGTTCTTCAGAGGGAAAAATGTGTCTTACCAATGTGAGGCATTGTTATTATTTGTGAGCTGCATTCTCTTCCACAGTACCACTGAGTAATTCAGTGCTTTGTGTACAATATCTATTTCTTAGCAAATGGTACAAAATAAAACTTACAGTTGCTCAGCCACCACTTTTTAATGTGCAGCCTCCTGGTTGCTTCCTTCCAAAGCGATTCCAAAGGGTATCAATTACATTTTTCACCACTGCTAACTTTTCACCATTGTGTACTACCAACTCCAGCACGAAGGATTTACCTCGTGCTCCTTTGAAACTGATACAGTTTTTTCTCCTAAATTTGGAATGAGAAGTGAGAGTTCTTTAATTTGTAATAGCATTTGTTTGGTTTGTGTGCTTTTATCATGTCTCATAATGGGAGTGTCACCCAAATTTTTAGCAAGACCTTTTATAAGGGCATGGAGTGCCATGACAAGAGGGAATGGCTCCAAACTGTCAGACAGCAGGTTCAGATTGGATATTAGGAACACAATTATGTACAGTGAGTTGATGAGGCCCTGGAATGGGTTGCCCAGAGAAGCTGTGGCTGCCCCATCCCTGGAAGCATTCAAGGCCAGGTTGGATGGAGCTCTGAGCAACCTGAGATATTGGAAAGTGTCCCTGCCCAGGGCAGGGGGTTGGAATCAGATGATCTTTAAGGTTCCTTCCAATCCAAACCATTCTGTAATTCTGTGATTCTATAAGGATCATACATAGAGCCCTTGATCAGGTTGCTTCAACCTTCTTTATCTACCTATATAAAAAGAGCTATCACAATAGGTCTCATCCAAGAGTATTACAAGCCTTAACATATCACAAACCTTAAATTAAAATTATCTGTAATTGTCATTATTGCTAATTACTTTACTTGGTCTTGTAATGTCACTCATGGAGTCCATTAGTGGTATGTCCATTTAGTTGACCCAAACTCAAGACTGTAAAATGACATGACTTTCTAAAGAAGGGCCTGTAAATAAAAGTATATGGTGTTTTATATTTAGAACAACATAAACGTGCTGTCATCTCATCAGTC
The DNA here is from genome assembly GCF_965178545.1 of Coloeus monedula. NCBI lineage: Eukaryota > Metazoa > Chordata > Aves > Passeriformes > Corvidae > Coloeus > Coloeus monedula. The sequence continues at coordinate 16,254,975 of NC_138792.1, read as the reverse complement.
AACTCAGTATAAATATGCTTTTCACGTCATGTTTAGTGTTTGGCATTTTGCTGCCTCCCTTGCTGACCAAGGAGTACTCTTATATGCATTTTGTGCCACTTTCATTGCAAGCTAATGCATTATACAAAAAGAATTTTTTTTAAAAAATTAAATATTTACATTCCTTTGAAGGTTTAATACCAGATATCCCTAATGGCTGCATTTTCTCTTTTCTGCATTTTATAGTAATTGCTTTCCTCACCATGTACTCTTTGGTGATTTTCCAATTAATTGCCAACCCGTCTGACCACCTTTACTCTGTGTTTTATTTCTGGCTTATAAAAGAAATTTAGCAGCTGTTAAGAACATCGTGGTAATGTTTTTGACTGCTTATGAATCTGAAAATGCTAGGCAGACATTAATTAAGTCACATAATGGTATTTAACAGACACCACTATGATTGATACGATACTTTGTGCACTGTATATGTGTAGGCAATTCAAAGCACAGTTTCACAGGGATTCCCAAGCCTGGGTTTCACTGCTGAAGTCCACTTAGGGATTAATAAGAAATTTAACTCATAACATCAACAATATGACACAGTACCCAAAACCTGTGGCAGAAAATAAATGGCAGCCTGACCAATGTTAAATGGTAAAAAAAGCTACAAAATTAAATGGTACAAAAAGCTACAAATGTTGAATGGTACCAAAACCTACGCATTCCACTGAGCCTTCATACACTTTGTATGTACAGACTTTACTGTATAAAGGGTTTAAAGCTATTTTTCTCTTCAAAAAACAGGAATTAAGATAAGGAAGGGCATCACGCTGCAATGCCTTCCTGAAGCAAAAAAAAAAAAAAACCAACAAAAAAACAACAAACCACTGAAAAGAAGAGAAAATGTTCCAAAGCTCAGCTGTATTGGCTGTTTGGTAGGGTTTCATTTGAGGCCCTAATCGCAGGAACAAGATTTGCTCTAAATTGTTTGCGATTGCTTCTGAATATCTGGAAATTTGCTTGTTAAGTGTTCAGGTGGAGGAAAAAGCCTTCTCAGGTGCAGAAAGAAGTAATGCTGTGCAGTCAGTGGAAAGAAACATTCAAACAATTATACACCCTACTGCTTCAAGTCATATTAAAACAATCTATAAGCTAATTCAATGCTAACACAACGTCTCATAAATGGTAAACGGGCCGGATGAACATCCCGGCTGAGCAGGCTGGATGAACAACCTTCCAAGTCAAGAAATTCAGTATCATTGCAGTGTTCAACAAGGTTTTAACTGCCAGTTACACTTTATACCTGCTGCATTGAATCAGGGCTGCCAGCACAGATTTGTTTCCAGAGTGTGTGAAGGCAAACCAATGACTAGCAAGCAAGATTTTGAAGTCTGATGATGTTTTACCTTCTTACTCCATTTCTATATTTTCTCATACAAGCTGGTCAGTAGGAGATAATCAAAGATATTAAAATAGAGGTTTAAGACAGTTCCAGGATGAGTCTAGCCCCTGCTCCCTTCTCCCCAACTCCACAAGCTCCTCCCACAATCTATGTCTGATTATTCAAGGTGAATAAGGGTGAATTGATATTTTTAAACTCCTAACTTTTTTTTTTTTTTTTTGCTGTTTTTTACCTCTTTCCTGTGAGGCAAAATTGTTGGATCTAATCATTGTAAGCACATTATCCACTTTTAGAATTTTACTGCAATTCTCTCAAAGAACTGATGGGAAACTTAAATTTGAAGATGATTCTTAATGCCACCTTGCAGGCTTAGTAATGAGCACTTACAGATCTTCTGATTGAAAATTCAGCTGGCTGCCTAGTCCCTGAGATAACTTTAAATTAATAAAACTTCCAAATACTTTTTTCTTCTTAATTTTTCATGATGTTTCTATTTGATGAAAAAGTAAAGCAAAGCAAACTGTGAAGATAAAGGTAAACTTGAACACCACTAAGGGTTCTCCAGTTTGCAGATGAGATGACATCTTCATCTTTCATATCCTGGAGTATAAGTAGGGTCAGCTGCAAGATTCATTAGTTGGGATATATGAAGAGATACTTGCAATAATGCTCCTGGTGATTCTTACATTACATTTATAGCCTTATTGTCTTTAAAAATGGAGGCTACACCAGATCCGACAACCTACAGATCTAAGAAATATTTTAAAATATATTAAAAAATAAATAAATAAAAGTAAATTTGGAAGAATGTTTGAATAGTAGAAGAAACTTTCAACTTTTTCACATTGCTGTCTGCAAGCCAAAGTAAGTTCATTTATCTCTTTTTTTTTCCCTCAAAAAAATTATTTTAGGTCTGGAATATGTCTTGAAAAGCCAAGACAAGAAAAGACTGCCCAAAAAGACAAGGTGGCACATGCCATCTGTCATGCATCCCCAAATGTTAATTACTTATGAGTAAGATTTAAGATCAAAATGGAAATGAAAATGATCTTCAAAGTGTAACTGAAGAGCCATGGCTGTAATTCAGCTCTCTGTACGTCTTGATCCTCTTTATCTCACACTTCAGCTGAAGTATGATACTTCGACTTTTCACAGAATCTGTATTGCAGCACACATTACTAATCTGGTACAAATTTCTGCAGCACTAAAGGGCCATATCTATTTGGAATAGCTGTTACAGGAAGTTTTGTATTTATAGAAAATTCAGACTGTAATTAGAGATCTTTAAATAGGCTTGCCCCCCCCCCCCCCCCCCCCTTTTTGGTACTATGCAAAAAGAAAGAACAGTTAATTTCTTCATGTTCCATTGATATTATTAAACCTACAGAATGGCGGGGGTAGAGGAAAGGAAGACAAAACTATTGATCTAATTTTGAACCTCTAGATGTGAAATGTTGGATACAAAGGAGCTCAGTAATTTTGATTCCAAGCTACATCCAAAACTTAACAAAGTATATTCTTTTACCCTTAAGATATAAAATAATTTTTTTGTAATAACTTCTGTTCGCTGAAGATTTTGCCCTGAGAGGAACAAAAGCAGCACAAAAATACCTAATCTTCAGGGGTTTCTATACCTTACAAGGGAAAATTCCAGCACAGAGAATAATCACTTGAAAAGAACTTATTTACTTAGCCCTCAGGTAGAAAAGAGTTTATGCACACAGAGAAAATCCAGATAGTGTCTTAAAGAGTCTTGGATATCTCACACGCAACCTCTATTCATCGCTCTAAAACTGAGTAACAGCTTCAAAATCGCTGTTTGCCAGCATCTCTGGAGGAGGAGTCAAGGATAAGCACAGCTATAAAACGCTTCCCAAAAAGACTAATAACACTTTGCGATGTTAGAATGTAAATCTTAATGTTCAGCTTTTCTTCGAAGAACAGTTTCTTTGTGTCCTTTGCTCAGAGAAGGCGAAGTGGCTGTTCAAAGCCCCTTGTTTTGCCGAGGAATGTTTTTGTTGTTACTGCCCCGCAGTGGCTCATTGGAATATGTATGCAGGGTGGTTGTTTTTTTCTGCCTGAGCAGGCATTTGGAGACGGGGAGGGCTGCCAGGGAATCTTTTATATTCACTCAGCCTGCCTTGCAAATGATCTACAGTTATAGGCAAATACAGCTATAATCCAAGACCACGTTTTCTTTCACATCCTTATTACAGAGCTAATGTATTCCTCGCCTCAATGTATAGATTATATTTTCTACTTACTGATGGTTCTTTAGATTGGATGAAATGGAAAGATTTAGTAGATAAATGGGGAACTGATTCGGAGAACAGGCATTTCATTGAGTGCTCCCAGTGACAGTGAATCCTGTACTATGCCATGAATGGTAAAAACCTCAATGAGTGTAAATACACATCCGTGTGTGTAAATACTCTTTTCTCACACACTGTTCCTCTGTACACGCTTTCATTTAACATAACTTATTCTGAGAACAAAAACAAAACTACCTTACACTGTCAATAAAAGTTGTTCTGTATATTTAAGGCGTGAATTTAGCAACCAGGAACTCATTTTTAGGTTAGTGGTCTGAACATTTCACTACTGTTATGATTTGGCACAGTGAACACATTGCACAGTGACCCAGATTCTCCCTGTGCTCTGCGGCTTTGGACTGCTCTGCCAGCATCATCCATCTCCCAGGGCAAAGGGGAGCTCCAGTCACACATTCTCAGCCCAGTGCAACTCTTTGCTGGGACTGTAGTCAGAAAAAGGAAGGGTTACTCTGGAGAATTCCAGTGCCAGCTCTGCCTCCTGGCCCCCTCAGCCATGGACACGGTACCTTAATTCTGACACTGGCCTTTGTATGCAGCAGCAGCAGCAACAGCAGCAGCAGCAGCACTGTGGTAGCGTAAGAATAAAATTACTTTTTTCCTCACTGTTTTTTCTAACACTTCTTGCCAGTTTGAGTTTAGATACACTTAGTTCTGTAGTCAAATACATTTTCAAATTATCAGATTAAAAGATAAAAAAGCACTCTGGAATTCACGATTGCTTTCAGTCAGTGAAGCAGGGAGAATGTTACAAAACACTAAGTCACCCTTCAGTCTGACCTTGATTTGCAATCTACAATTTAGTGAATCTCACATCACATCAGATGTTCACTGGGTTTAAAAGATCAGTGAGCTTACCTGCCAGTACATATGTAGCTTATCTCCTTGTTTGGAGTTCAGCTTGTCAGCACACTAGTGATCTGTGCTCCATCTGCACATGGAGGCAGAATTATTCTGGTCTCATAATACATAGGCTAGCACTGCCCTGTAGTTCCTGTTTCAGCTAAGGAATGTTTATGGGGCTGAGCATACTGGTGCCGTCATCCTAATTTTTCTACATTGTTATTGTACCAGCACAAAGTTCTTGCAATGTGTGGTTTAAAATGCTGGCTGCTCAGCAAATGAGCTAGTGCATGCAGCATTGTAATAACACAGAAATCTGCATGTTGAATTTCAATTATGCTTTAAAGCTTTCGAAACAGAGTGCTTACATTTTCTTTTCAACATGCAGTGAAATGTTGGTTGGTTGTTTTTTTTCCCCTTTCTCTACAAGCATCAGCACTGCAAGGCACTAGAGAGTTTCCTTCTGTGTAAGTGATTGTTTATTTCAGCTCCCGTGCCCTGTGGAAAGCCTGCCTAGTGAGTGACCATGTTATAAAAGAGGCTCACTCTGTTTTCAAATCAGTTAATGCATTATATCTCTCTCATGAAAGAGAGGAAATTAATTCTGTGAAAGGCTTTTTACCTTCCCATGTTAAAATAGCCAGTGTAGTAATGCATTTTGGGGTTGGTGCAAAGTAGAAGGGTGCCCAATGATGAGATTTATTTGCAGGAATTTGTCACTGGTGCCTGCAGTCAGGACATGTAAGGGACTGGCTGTTTAGGACAGGAAATAAGAACCATTATTTCTTGAAACTGAGGTTTGCAACTCACTAGCAATCACCTTTTTTATTCCAGGAAGCCTTTGGATTCCCCATCCTCTGGCAGGCTAGATTTCATGGTCACTCTCGTAGTGCCAAAAGAACATCTTTAATAACTTTAATAGACCATAAAGTGGAAATAGTGCAAGGCTGGATTCAGTCAGGATGGCAGGAACTGGGAAGGGTGTGTACCGGAGCAGAGCATTCTCATCGTCACAAAAACACGGCCACTCTGAATTTACACTGGAATGTTGCAAAGGAGTTCTCACAGCCTAAGAAATGCAGCGGCCACCAAGCAGGCAGGTCTGTACACCTTAACGGCAGCAGTGTGCAGGAGCAGAGGAATAAAGCCTAAAAGCAATACAATCATGTTAGAGTGGCTGAATACAATCGTTATCAGCCCAGTTTGAAAGGCAGAGCTAAGCTGCCCAGCTGCAAATTGTTTTGATGAAGCCACACTGCTTTGAGGGAACTGCACCCTGCTGCACTGGTCTGTGGAGAGAAGTCCATAATCTGCCAGGTGAAGCTAAATTGGGTTAAGGTAATGGCATCTTCCTCACCATGAGCAAAATTACAGGCTGGACCAGGAAAGCATTTTTAAAGTTAGAGATAATTGAAAAGAACAATTTCAGGTTTGAATAAAGTGTAAAATAAGAAATATAAAATGCTCATTTGCCTTCTGTAGGAGCTGAACACTTTATGGTTCTTCAAGGTAATGGACAAAGAAACAATGAGAACCAAAGTTCTCATTAGCAATAATCAAAGAGAAGAATGAAGCTGTAAACTCTGAATAACTACTTCATAGACTTTATTTATAGAGGGGTGCAATTTAAAGCCACTACTGGTTTATGAAACAACATAGGCTCAAAATGAAACTCCAGCATATAAAAATCTTGTTGCCCATAGTTTTAAGAAAATAAAAAGAAATACCATGTATCAATGGTAGTTGTATATTGGTTGTGGTACCCACAGTTGGTCTCCAAGGTGACAGTGAAACAAGAGGTGGAGGAAAAAGTAAAGGAAGCAAGATTTTAAATTTCTTCATGTGCAACGTAAATTAAAAATGTGAGTACTATACTACGAGAAAGGTTCTAAGTACTTTTAGGGGCCCTGGTGGCAGAACTAACCACTCTAGCTCTGTTTTTCAGTTTAGTACAATGTCACTGAAGTCCCTCGAGGTGGACAGCTTCAGAACCCACAGAAACTTCCAACACCAATTCTTGATTTACACATGCATGCGCTCTGCTTTTAGAAAGCAAGAAAACCAAGAGTAAAATTTTGGATCTTTCATAACTAATGAATATAACAGCAGTCTTGAAACATGGCAATAGAATAAGATCTGTATTTGTTAAGTTTTAATAATTAATCCATTGACACAGCTAAAATGATGATAAGGGGAAAGGAACTGCTTGCCATTGTCACAAGACAGTGCCTCCAAAATTAACAGTAAATTGTGATAAAGCCAAGAAGATAATCACAATGCAGAGACCATAACCACAATGATTTGAATTATTATCCCATATTTTCAAGTAGAACTTGTCTTCTCCATCAACTTGGGTGTTAAAACAAATGAGACAGAAGGAGCTGCTTTGGTAGCAGCCAGATTTTAAGTTGAAGTGACAATGAAGAAGACTCCAAAGTAAAAGTACCAGTTTACCCAGTAGCAGGAGGGGAAGAACAGGACCTGGTCTCCTGAAATACACTGTGACAACAGAGTTGCTTACAGCAAAAGGGCAAGAGGACATCGCCGCTCCTTTCCTGTGTAAGCTTCTTGCTTCACAAACTGTGCATTTCCAGAGAGATTTCTTTGCTATAAATGCCAAAGCAATGGAAAATTAGCCTCAAAGAGGGGCCGATATTAAAGATCCAGCACTATGTTCTGTGTTTCTTCATTAACATGCTGGTTTTTGTTGATCCCATTCTTCAAGTATAAACTTCCAGCAACAGACTGTGCAACACTCCAATGAGAAACTTTACCCTTTACCTTTTTTTGGTCAGAGATAAAATGGACTCCAGTCGTTCTTTTTTTGGTGTCCTTGGTATTCTAGCAACATGAAGCTGCTTGAAATGTGCTCCCTGTTAAGCCAGATAGCTCTGTTTGTATCAGTAGAACAAGAGGAAGCAGCTAGAGCTGGTGAGTCTGAGCTGAAGGTTTCTTCTGAGGGAGAGTTCAGGTTCTCCACGTCTGAGTAATACAGACAAGCATCTTCAAATCCAGTAAAAGATTGCATCTTTATTTTAAAATCATTAAGGCTAAGAAAAATATCTGTGAGGATATGGTATTTGCATGGCTAGTTCTTTCATGTTCCACTACAAAGAGATATGTTAAAGAGAATGGGAGTGCCTGAACAAGACTAATTCAGGCTCATTTGTTTTTGTCACTAGTACATGTATGTGTCAGTGGTTAGTGATTCATTTTTGAGGAAATGACTGGTAAATATCAGTCCAAATTACTGGAGGAAGTAGTGGATAGAAAGGAAGACAGCAATTTCTCATGTATTACAGGGTTGTAAAAGCAAGTTAATGTTAGGAGGATTTTGAGTGCTGGAACACAGAATGTCGCAAATGGGGTAATACTTGGTTTTATCTTATTAATAGAGAAATACTGAAAACATTCTAGAAATCTATCAAATACCTCTACAGGAAAGTTAAAACTAGTCTGAAAAACACTCAGCTTTGCTTTCATTTCATATTAGTCATTGTGAGAACTGTCTTCCGAGATACTGAAGGTTTTATCATGGTTGACTACGTTACACTTAAAACCCTCAGGGTAGCACTACACTTACCTGTGCATAACCCGCAATCAAGTATGAAAAATAAATATTAAGGCACATTTTGGAATCCCTGAGGCCTTGTTTGAGTGGCTTATGCTGTCGACTTTGGTTTATATCATGTTTTAAATTTGGCAGACATATCAACAGCAACAGATACTTTATTTTTAGTTCAGACAAACCATTTTGTTTAACTATGGCTGGAAAAAGCCCCAAACTGCATGGCAGCACAGATTGCAGGTTGAGCTTTTTTCCTTCACAGAGCAATGTGAAACATTCTTATTTCAGGTCTAACATAGACCACAGCCTCTGCTCTTCATTTACAACATGGTACAAGCAAATGAGTAGAAGCAGAAGCGGGGAAAGACCACAGTAAATTGCTTTTGCCTTTTTATATGCTGACCCATGGCTATGGTCAGGAGAAAACAATATTCTCTAAAGAGATCTACAGGCTATTTCTCGGTTTTACATACTGAAACAGTGCAGAGCACTGTGGGAACTGTAAAACAAGGTAATGTGTAGTTAAAATAAAGTTAGACAGTGCCATAATGTATATGCTCAGGTGGTAATCATCAATCTGGCATTTACTGCTGCCATGCCTGTGTGGTTTTTCATTAGGACACAACTGCCCACAGTGTAGCTGGAAACCTGGATAGCTCTGGCTTGTATTAAAGGATAACTCCTGAGAAACTGTGGGAGGTTTTACTGAGATCAGCTTCTGGCCTTACTCTCCTCTCACACCCAGTAAGTCTGACACATAACAGACATTCCTATTATCAGTGTAGGATAAGATTTAGGCTTGATCTCATTTAAATTTTATCAGCATGGCTGTTGATCAGCTGCTGTTATTCACACATCTATCCCAGTCCTAGAGTTATCTCTTTAACTGCTGTTGTACTGATGCCAGGGTATGCCAGTAGAAACATTTTATACCTGTGTAATTGGATCTACACTAAAGCGATTGAAATAATGATAAAGCCAAAAGCTGGTCTTGTCTGTGCTGGCAATTTTATGACAAAAATCTGTCTCTGTAGGCAGGGGTTCAGGCACACAAGTGACTACAAGAGCAATGCATGAAGGCACAGCATCAGCTAATCCATGTCAGCTCCTCCCTGCGTGCCCAGCCCTTGGGGACACAGGACAGGAGAGCGTTGCAAAGTTTAAGGTGATGGAGTCACCAGGCCCTTGCCGCGGGCAGAGGGCACAGACTCGGCCACCTGCTTGGGTCAGATGATGGATTAACTTGTTAAGCTTCAATAACTTGTGAGTGACTCTGAGACCCCTCTCCATGATTCCAGCAATTCCAGTCACTGTGTGGAAATGCTGTGATGGAAGAGCAGATTTCTTCTAGTTGCCCTTACCCTACCTTTTCATTTATTCGAGGCACACAAAGAAAACTTATCAAAACCATGACAGCGACTCTTGTTCAGTAGCTCTCTTCTACACAGAATTAATGTAAAGAACACAAACATAAAAATTTATTCCTGACAAAGAATCCAAAAAATGTGTTCAAGATAGCAAAAGTTCAGTAACTGAAACAGAGGTGCTCTGAATGAATACAGAACTAAAGATCTCAGCTACCTGGAGGAGACAGGCACCATAACCCCTAACCCTAACCCTGAGTTCTTTATTTGATGCTCTTGATAATGATAATGATGATAACAATGAAGATGAGGATAAATATCTCTGGATTATTTTATAACTTTATTCATGCAGATAAACTCTGAAACTGAAGCAGAGGCAACTTTTCAGGGTTGTGCCCAAGATCCATTCCTGGTCTGGACACAGAGCCTGTCTGATGCCCTATCAGACAATAAAATTATTCTTCCACTCAAATTATGACTCAATATGGTCTATATATTATTGGATATACATTATTTGATGGGATTGGATCAAATTATGTTTCTTCATTAACATAAAGCCAATATAATACATAAACATAAATAAAATTAAAAATATTTTGGGCTACATAGATTAATCAAACTTCACAGTATAACACTAAGGGTTATTTTGGTTCATGAGTTTACATGCTACAGAAAAATGAAAATATCTTCAAAAATATTAATGACCTAATTTGTGTTAACACCCTGAAAGTTTATCGTCTTTAAAACTCATTTGTTCCTAAATGACTTAAAAATGTTTCCAGAGAAAACAAGTAAGAATATTAGCAAAAAAATCTAGCAGCATGTAATGCAAAATGTTTGCAGAAGTGTGTTCTCTAGGATTGTATGCTTTAAATGCATAAAGATTTATGGGACTTGGACCATGTATGGGATTAATACTTTTTTGCCAGGAACTTGATTTCTAATTTCTTTGCCAAACACCACTGAACAACAGTGATGATTTATCCTGGCCCTCTGTAGTCCTGTTTCCATTTTTTAGCTCACTTTCAGAAGTTCATGAAATTTAGGGTGTTTTCATGCCCAAGTTTTGCAATTTATACTGATACAGTTAAAGTGCCAAAATCTAATATTCATTGATTAATATTAGTTTAAAAACAGTTATAAGAGTTCAGGAGGGTGAAATCTCACTCACGTAAATCCTCCTTGTACCAGATCAACTACAGCTTTTATCACCACGACCACAGCCATAACTGCCATAGTAGTGCAACCAATTATATCTATTTTTAAACTGTGTATCTGAGACACTTAAGAAAATGTCACCTGTATATTTTTGGTCTCACTTTCTTTTCAAATAACAGGCATAAGTCACCATCTTTTGAAGTAAGGTCTGCCTCACCACTAAGTACCACAAGTACAAAGTTGCTTGCTTCTTTAAATTATATTTATTATGACATTCTGGAATGGAGTATACACAAAAATTTCACTGGATAAATGGGAATTTGAGACCTTTAGGCTATATTAATAGCTACTAGTTACGAAAAGTAATAACCATGTGTTGCAAAAAACCAACAAAATATTTTGTTGTCAATTGTCTTACTATACATCTGCAAACTGCCACGGTCCAGTTCTGTGTATTATTTCATTGTATTTCAATATTACTAGGAGTAAGCATAAGAATGATATTTAATCTGTTTTGGTTTTCCCTTCATATTCTTCAGTCTGAAAAATTACGTGAGCTAATAACTTGGTTTCAACATGGAAATGGCTTGGGATAGCAATTTTATTTTTTTTATTTTTTTTTTTCCCAACAAGGATTTTCTTCCTTTAGCAGCAAGAAAAATGCTATATAAAACTTGAATAAAATGAATTATCTTCTACTGCACTGAAATCTAGATTTTAAACCAAAAGCAAAGGAGCTGGCTGAACTGAACTAGGCTAAGCTGAACTAGACAAAGGTGCGTTAAGTCTTAAAAAACCAACTGATCAATGTATTTTAAGCTGGTTTTCATCTTTATTTATCTCTTGCTCTTTGCTCCAAAATTCCTGTGAGTATATAACCAGCACTGCCTTTGTGCTTTTTGACACTAATTGAGATAATTGAGAAATATCTTAATTTGAAGCCTTCTGAGGGCCGTTTCCCTGGGTGGTTTGTTGAGGTTGTTACGCGAGATCACGATTTGCGTTAGGCGGCTTGTGAGGTCAAAGCAGCCTCACAATAATCAGTAACTAGGCAGCGAAATTAAGTTGTAATGATGAAAAATATCGCGTGTTTTTTTTCCTGTTAAACGCTACAAAGAACCATTTTTTGTAATTTTTAGTTGCGAAGCTGTTGGAGGCCGTGAGGGAGTAGCGCTGCCTGGGGCGCCCTCTAGCGGCGCTGCTGTGGGAAATGCAGCGAGCTCCGGGAACCGGGCCCGGTTCCTCATGGGAGAAACCCTGCGCCTCCAAAATAAAGGTTTTATAACGCCCGTGGGATTATCAACGCATTAAACAGGTTTGGTGAGCAGTGCGGTAAGATACTGGAGAACAAATACGGTTTTGAGAAATAGGTAGAGCATTTTCTGATGCGAGGAGCCTTCCTCCTTTGTGTTTCATTGAGAACCGTGATGAGCCATGTTCATGGCTAGCTCAGTGAAGTGCTAACAACAGGTGTAGTTTTGATGAAAAAACCACGTACATGCAATTCCAGACTTTGAATGGCAAAAAGCCTTTCCAGGAAGGAGACTTAAGAGTCCACACGTAATAGCCAAAACTTAACTGAGTGAACATAATGCCCTACGATGTCAACCCAAACCCCAGGTAAGACTGACACGTTGGTCTGTACTGATACCTCAGTGCCCTTGTCAACAAACCATTCCATGACCCTGTTGTGGAAGGAAGGTCAGGAACGTTACATAATCCTGTGAAAACCCTTATACTGAATATTTTGTTATCTAAATTGAAGGAAAGGAATCCACATCCCGGTGGCATGAGATTCTGCATAACTCTCGTTCAAAATAATTTTTAAATGAACAACTTCAGTCACTGCTGAGATACAGCAATGCCTGGAATGGGAATTACTAACCCCTTGGCAACATTACACAGCTAGAAGCATCCATGCCCATTCTCTGCTATTACTTTGCCCCTGGCAGCAAATATTTGTTCAGCAAGTCCTGTCTTGTACTTGCATTGAATGCATAAAGTTCTTGATGGGGTCCAGGTCAGTGTTCTGTCTCAGAGACTCTGTTTTGCAAAGTAATTCCTCCATTCCCTAGCACATGAGGGAGTACATTCTTCAAAGTTAGGGTCAAAGGACTTTGAGACTATGGACATGAGTTCCTCTGTTTCTCTGGTGAGCAGTTTTGGTGCTCGTGTTATAGAGCATGGAAAACCAGGGATCATAATTTCCTCCAAATCCCCCATCAGACTGATCTCTCTTTGGTTTTATATGGCCACCTGTACCATCGGTATTAAGGTGATGACAAAAAGGATGCTAAAATATATACTGTTACTAAAGAGTAATGTTTTTCCCTTTTGCAAAATACAATATACTTAATAGCTTAAGAAATCCCAGTCTGATGATGATTTAAAAGCACTTCGTTTCAACAAGTCTTTGCTCTCCCAGCAAGACAATACAAGTAAATCTAGGCATGCAACATACTCATAAAATCAATTCCATTTTTGAATGTGAAAATTTTGAGCTATATCAAGCGATATCTGCATGTGTTTTCATTCAAACATAACTTGAGCAGTATTTAAAATATTTATATTACCTAAGTATTAATTTTCATATTAAATAAGAACCTGACAGGCACAGGAATTAAAAGATTTGCCAAAAGCCAGACTGAAGAGAGAAGCCTGGTAGAAAAGAAAGATGGGTCTTCCAAGATCCAGATTAGTACCTGATTTACTGCACTCCTGTTGTTCTCCAGCTACAGGTGTGGTCAGGGTAGGTATCCACCTGCTTTGTTTTTGCCCTACACAATCACAAGGAGAAAAATTCTGTACCTTGGCATGGCCACTTCTGTCATTTCTCCAGAAGAAAGAGCTCTTTTCTACCCTGGTGGTCATAAATTCAAAATCTCAATCATGACTCTAGCTGATTATTCTTTAATTGTACACACAATTCAGCTGAAAGGGAATGAATAAAAACATATTTATTTAAGACCAACCAATATTTGAAGCCCTGTAATGAATATTAAATTGTATTAAATAATATTTATATGTTAAAATAGGTTAAACACGCCACTGAAGTAAGGAGGGGGGAGAAAAAAAAAAAGGATGTGGCTTTTTGTACTAGTAAGTAAAATATCCTGAAGGTTTATTTTTTCTTTTACAGGAAATCACTTGTAATTGCATTAAGTTGGAAGGAAATTTATTTTTATTGTGGCAAGTAACAGAATAGCCTTTTAGTGCCTTTTGTTTGGAATATTTGAATAGATATGCAATCCTGTTAGTGTGCATCATTCTGAAATTTATAGCTTTCCAGTAGAAGCTAATTTAAAATAATGAAAAAAATATTGTTTATTCTAGCATTTTTGCATGTCTAGACTGCTTCTTAAACACAAGCTGTGCTGTAAAGTACAGCTAAAGACACAATATATTTCAGCTTTCTTAGTTTGTTTCTATTTTGCAAGACATAAATCCCTAGACACTCTTAAAGATGCAAAGAAGAGCACAGTGCAACTTGTTACGTTTACAAAATGTATTTAAATGAACAGTTTCTGCAGATTTCTATTACTCAGTTTGCTGTTATCAAGGACAGGTATTTCATTAATTCCTAGCTTGAAGACTTGGTCTGATTTTGATCTTATTTGAGTCACTTTAAGCTGCCACCTGTATTGTCATGGATATCATTGCTCCTGGCTCCAGCAGGGAGCTGGGACCACAAGTTCCCCCTGTCCTGCCTTGCACAGCCCCTGCCCTTTGGGTGTGCGTGCAGCAACTCTCAATGTGGAGTATAAAAATTAATGTGTTCTATACATAATTCATGGCATTTAAAAAACATTGTCACTTGACAGCTGAGCTGATAATAAAATTAGTTTGTTCTACCTCCCACTGTTAAGTACGAGACTTCCAGAGCTCCGTGTTTTAATGGTTCTGGCAACACCTCTGTGAGATGATAGCCACCACTGGTGCCTGGCTCTCCCTCAAAAATCTGTGTATTTAGAAATTGAGACCCTTCTAAAATTAATGCAGTCTAAGCTTCCTACATATCAGCAATAGGTGTATAATGTCTCCAGTCCTGGAATGAAAGGAGTAGGTTGCATAGACACATGTGACAATTGTTCATCTCGATTTGTGGCCATAGGGTTTCTTTTTTTATATATCTGTGTCATTTCTAGTTACTGTTGTATTTGATATAAAGTGATTTGACCTGAAGTTACGCCCGTTTCTTGGCCAAAAAATATTTCCACAAATAATTTAGAAAAAAGAAGATCAGCCACTGTAATTATAGAGCACTGCAAAAGGTGGGGCTCTGAGAGACTCACTCTGTTTTTGTTCATTAGCAAATCCAAATACAGGATCAACTGGCATTGATGGAGCACAGTGCAATGGTGATAAACATTGCTCCAGAAAATGTAAAACTTGGAAATTTCCATTATTGAGAAGCAGAAGTAAAATCAGGGCTAGTGCTTAAAAACCCGAGTGGGATTTATTTTACATTTCCACTAAATGGGGATGAGGAAAAAAGGAGAGAAAGTAACTGTTGCTCACATATGTATATGGAGAATAAAAGTCATATTTGGGACTGAGGCAAAATCCTAGCAAAATATGTGGTACAATGTGGTTGCAATTTGTTCTCTGAGTTTTTCTGTTGTTCTGACAGCAATGAAGAAACAAAGCAGAACTATGTGAGGCCTTCAGCACAGAAAGACCTCCAACCTCATCTGTCAGGCTGGTGAAAGTAGTTCCTTTTTGTTCCCAGTCTCCACACAGCCCCCATTCCCAGTACCAAAGGGAAGGCTTGTGTCTCTTATTTTCGTGCATAGAGACATAAAAGTGAATTACAATATTTCTTTGCAGCTGTCATCATGTGGTCTCTCAATGACTTATCTGGTGACCAAAGTAAGGCTACTCAAGCAATATATTTTACATGACCTTTGCAAAAATGCTGAGAATTCGTCCTACAAGCAGTGCATTTTTATTAACAGGTTTTTCCATGACTGTAAAGCCAGGAGTTGTATATCTATGAGACTCTTACATTATGAGAAGTTCATAAAAAAACCTGGCATCTGTGGGAAGAAGCAGCACAATAATTGCAATCAGGGGAAGGCAGAGGCAGCCCCCTGCTCTGCAAGGCAGCAGCTCCCTGCAAGGCGCCCGGCCCCAAAGGCTCAGGGACCTGCTAGGACACAAATTGCTCTAAATCAGCCACGGTGCTTACAGCATCCTGAGGAATGAGCTCAAGGTGCTCTATGGAAACCATATTTCTGACAGTTTGTCTGGTAAGAGCAAGTTTTAAAAAGGGAGAAAGCCTGACCTTCACAGTGTGCAAAACTTTGGCTCTGGTCCTAGCTCTTTTCACATGTGAATAGTTCCTGTGGGGCCTCTTCATGTGCTCAGAGTAACAAACAATTTCAGGACTTAGACCTTGATCTGAATCAAGGGTAGCAGCAATACCTTCTGATGGACAGAAGTATTCTGTCCATAGCATTTTCTGCATGGGCAGTTAGTCTGACTTGGACTCTTCAGTTTCATGATGTAGCTGCTCTGGTTTGTACAACATTCTTGCCCTTTTCCAGGGTTTCCCCCCAATATCTGTTAAATAAGCCACCTACTCCTTGCTCTTTTTGGGTTTTTTTTAAATGAAATAAAAATTTTTACTAAATTTGACTTCTGCCTGTGCATTTCAAACACAGTTGAGGCAGCATGCTGGATCCATTGTAGCTTATTCTTAGATATCCCTTGGAAAGCAGGACAGGTCATCCCCCCGAGACATGCCACTCGCTTTCCTTTCTGGACTGGCTGATGCTATCGCAGTTGATTGCTCTTGCACAGGACAAACCATCCTGTAGGTCATTTTGTGTCCAAGCAATCCACAGAAATTCCTTCCCCAATTGCCTCTTCTTAGGTGTAAAATACAGTTGTCCATTATTGCTACTTTAGAAATCCACTGTAACAGCAGCTCAGTGAAATGGATATTAACAGGATTGACAGCCAGTCCTCATCTGTATGCCACCATCGTGATGTAAACCAAACACACAGAGCTGCACTCTTCTTTTTTATTATCCTTTTGTAGTTTCTGTATTTCCCATTTTATTATAAAATGTTCAGAAAGGTTGATAAATGAGTCTCGCTGACTGGTAGGTGCTACTCTCAGCAGTGTGGTGCACGGCAGCCAGGACACGAACTCTAATTTGTGGGTAATGCTCTGTTTGTACATAACGAGGCACCTCTGCCAACTTTATGTATGTGGGACAAAAATAATGAAGTCATAACTTCATTAAATTCACAGAATTTAGCATCCAGTAGAGTAAAGTACAATGGGCATTTGGTTAGAGTGAGGCAACTGAAATACGATATGGAAATATGACCTAGAAGAAAAGGCATTACATCTGTTCTGGAGTATTTCAGCATGGTTAATGGCCATGCAATTGTTCATTCCGAGTCCATATTCAAAGAATCTCATTGAATATATGAGTTAACAGGTAAGATGGAGACAATTCACTGAATGACTGTGGATTTTCAGAAACTGGTTTTAGAACTTGCTCATCCTCTCACTTATATACCTTTATTTCAGAGAAATTCTGGTGCTTAAACTATACTTAGCGATAAAAGTGAGGCATCACCTACATCTTGCTACAGTGAAGAAGGTAAAATAAGGCTTTCACAGACATTTTCGTATACTATTTTTAAAGGACACATGAAAAATGTGTGCTGTTAGGGTAAGTGCAATGTCTTCTCTTCATCAGAAGAGTTTAAAACTGTCTTGTCACCTAGTACAGAAAAAATGCTCAGTTATTTACAAATAATTATTGTGTTCACTGAGAAGTGCCTACTGCAGGCATCTGGCAAAATACTGCAAATAATACAAGATACTCAAATTATTAAAATCAACACCACAAATTAACTATTAATTAAACTGTATTTTCACGCAAGCTGAACTCACCACCACAACCTCACTGTGCCTGCAACCAGACTGAGCTGACTATACACGGCCACCAGTCCCCACCCCCGGCTGCATCGACTCGGGCATCGCCCCCCGGGCGGACCCCCCGACCCCAACGCTGGCCCTCCCGGGGAGGGGGGGTCCGCCTCGGGGCGGGACAGCCCGGCCCGACGGACACTGGAAACCGCCCGGGGGCGACCCGAAGCCGGCGCTGCTCCCCTCGGCAGCGGGTCCCCGCCGGCGGCTGCGTCCCCACCGCCGTTCTGGAGCCCCCCGATCGCGTCTCCCTCTTAAAAAGGAGCCGCCGAACCGTGCGGGACGCCCACCCCACGCTGCGAACAGAGCCCCGCACACCCAACACCCCCCGAGCCCGGACACCCAACATCCCCCGAGCCCGGGCACCCAGCCGCGCCGCCGGGAAGGCTCCGCTCAGCTCCGGGCGCTGTCCCCCCGCCGCCCCCCGCTCGAAGCCTTTGCGCGGCGCCCGTTCCGCAGCGGGAGCGCGGATCGGCCGGCGGCTGCTCCGCTCCCATCCCGGGCTGCGGCGGGGGCGGTCGGAGCGGGCACAGCCGCACTGCCGGGTTTGGAGGGCGGGCGGCGGACCCGGGGGTGGCGGCTCCTCCGCGGACACGGGCGCTCTCCCAGCCGGGGCCAGGCCGAGGGGCCGGGGGCTGATCCCTCATATACCCCCTTGTTCCCCGCCGCGGCGCTTGTGCAGGCAGGGAGCCCGGCGGAGGGAAGCAGGAACGCACCGCCGGCGCTGAGCTACCCGGCCGCCCCGGGCTGCGAGCGCCGCGCCCCGCTCCGGTCTCGCTCCGGCCCTGAGTGCCGATTCTCCCCGCTTCTCCCCTGCCTTCTCCCCCGCCGGGCAGTACCGGAGGGCGGGGGGCGCCGGCGGGGACTGGGGCCGCCCCCCGGCGAGGCGGCGGAGCGGCCACGCCGCCGCTTTCGGGGGAATCTCCGAGAGGAGCGAGCAGGGCGGCTCCGGGAGGGGGAACCCCCCTCGGCCCGGCTATTCGCGTCCCCGCCGTCGCTCCTCCTCCTGGCGCTGATGTCAGCCGCGGGGAGGGCCGGCTGGCAGCGGCAGAGCGGGGCGCGGGCGGCCGCGGCAGAGCCGAGCCGGAGCCGCCGCCGCCGCCGGGACAGCGCGGGCTCCGGGGCGCCGCCGGCAGCGCAGCCCGCGCCCCAGGGCCAGCCGGGCCGGCACCGGGCCAGCCCCGCCGGGGGCCGGGCGAGCGCCCAGCGGCGGCGGCTGCCCCGCGGGGGGACCCCGCGCTCCGGTGCCCGCAGCCGCCCGGCGAGGGAAGAGCTGCCGGGCTGCGCTGCGGAGCCGCACCGAGTTCAGAGTCTCTCCGCGCAACTTGGGTTACGCGGCCGGACCTCTGCGGACTGGTGCGGGGTTTCCAGGGCGCGATTGCCTTTCCATCGTCTCGCGGCTGCAAAAGCAGATAATTGACTAAACCCAACAGAAATAAAACAAACTCAGGCTACCTAAAAGTTAGGATACCTTTTCTTTTTCCCCCTTTCTTTTGCAATTTTATTCCCTATGTGGAAGTCGAGTGTGATTCGTGCTCGGCACACTGCATGGGAAGAAGCGGCTGGTGCTTTGGATCGAGGATTTGCTGTTGCAAAGCGATCTAACTTCCATGCACTGGGGCAGCCTTCGGTACTCTAAACGCCTTGATGATGTGCTGAGGAGCCCATGTAGATTGGCATCTTGTGCAGAGAAGGCACTGAAGGTAAGAAGGGGGCTTGGGGAAAAGGAGGATTTTGGTATCCTTTTATATGATATCTTTTGTCCAGCATTCCCCCCCCTCCCTCCCCCACCCTTGGAAGAAGAGCATCAGCGGTTCATCCAGAACAGTATGGATAGGTTGGAACCGATCAAGTAAAATGAAAGTCTGCTCCTGTGAAAAGTACACGGAGCTCACAAGTGATTGCAAGAGCTGTATTTATTTTTAGCCTGGTAACACAGCGCGGTGAGGATGTGTGCTCGCGGCGCGGACAGTGAGCAACTCGCCTAGCTCACGAATGAGGAGATCCGCGGGCTCAGTCTCTGATGGGCAGTTTGCATTGGCTGCTGCATTTTGTTGTATGTGTACCCCCCGCTACCTCCCTAGAGCATCCCATCAGCCTGTTTGATTTGTTGTTTTTTTGCAGATATAGTGCCTGCTATTAATGAGAGAGGGTGAGGGATGCGAAAAAGAACCCCAAAAAAACATATGGAACATTTTATTGATGTGATCGTAATCCTGTAATGGAGATTGCATTAAATGAGGATTGCATCAAAATGCCAGGCTGCTGTGGAGAGCAGAGAAAGCAAAAACTATGCTGGATTGTAAATGAAGTTCTTTGATTGAAGGATTTTCTTGAACCATGAAGAGATGTCTGTAAGCTTAAAGTTGATGTGTATATGGAGTACTGGAATGGGATAAAAACCAGATGAAGCTGAAATGTGTTTTAACTGACTCAAGCTCTGGATACAGTTAGAATTGGTTAGAGGCATTGCAGTGATGCCCAGTGAATTCTTGGTTTCAGCTATGGAGACCACAGAAAGGCAAGGAGAGAGCAGAACAGAGAATGACAAGGAGAGAATGTGATCGTGTGGGGAAGGGAAGGATGGTTCGTTTGTGACTTTTGTCATCGTGGTACAGAGCTTGCAGCCTGCTGGCTACAGGCAGAAACCTTGCAGGCGATGTGGAAGGCAAAGGATTTATCTCACTCTCCTTTTGCAGCCTGGGTGTAGTTGCCTGTAAGAAGTAGCTGTGAGGTGCATGGCAAAAGGCAAACAGGGACCTATTTGCCCCTCTCAGACACTGCAGGAAACTGAGGTTGGGAGAGATGCAGTCGGCTCAGCTGATCCTGCCTTTTTGAGCTTGAGTTGATAATACATTTTGAGTAATTGTTGCTGCTTATCTCAATAGGCAAAGGAGGGGAGAAGATGTTCAAGTTTATTGAACCGAAGCAGAGCAAAGGACAGTAGATACTATCAGCTCACCCTTGCATTCTTTTTGTGCTCTGATATATTCTGGCATAGAGAACTGAGCCGCAAAGAGCACCTTCTTCAAGCCTTACTGAAGGGAAGCCTAAAGACAACAAAAAGATTAAGTGAAAGATAAATTTTAACTTTGTGCTGGTCTGCAGTGGAAGTAGCATTGATCCGCTAGATTGCACAGGTCAAAAGAGGTAAGATAAGGAGCAAAGTTATTTATTTATTTATTTATTTATTTACTAACATTCCACACACACACAAACAGAAGTTGGTGTGTAGAGAAACATCCCAGAGCGCTGGACGCACCATGGCTGAGCACCACCTAAGTTGTAATTGATGTGAGAATCTTCAACAGTGCCTATCTGTAAGCGCAAAAGAGTTGGTTAGATGCAACTCTACATACAGCAAACCTACCCTGAATATCTGATGTTCTCAGGAGGAATTTGTTTTCCCATTTGTGTGTAGAATCTCAGGTAGCATTTCCAGAACTCTGTCTCTGTCTTGCTGTGTATTTGGCATAAAGTTGAGACGGAAACACTTATTTTAAATAAGATGAAGAAAAGCAGTGTAAGCATATTGAATTCCTCTTAAGCATTTTATTTTGGCAAAAGACAACTTTTTGTGAATTGTAAGAGATAGGTTTAGAATATTCATGGCTAAACTCCAGGGAGCTTAGTGTTAGCTCAGTAGGCAGAAGGTTCTTCCTCTAAAGAGGTATCTGGAAAAGACATGTTTAAATTTCAAGCCATATTCAGTAGAGACTGTTGGTTTCCACATTTTAAAATCTTTTTTTCATGCCTCTTAGGGGAACGATGCTTAATCTGGGCAATAAAGCAAGTATTCCTAGCTCGCTTTTTTAATGGGAAGAGCAAGCAGTGTGCTTTAACTGTACTTCTGTATGTCCAATACTCCAGATTTAACTCTATTTTTTATCAAATAACAGCTGTGGAAGAAATTTTGTCCTTTGAAACCATGGCTATCCATGCAGATCTTGGTGTGTATTTTTGCTACAGAAGAACTTCATGGCTGCATTGTTCATTCTTGCAGCATTTCTTTAAATGTGAGCCTCACTATAGTTAAAGGATAATTTATATTCAGTGTAGTACTGTCTGCACAGTGGAATTGGCTTTATACATCACAGCCTCTGCAAAAAAGGAGATCAAAGATCTGAACCTGTGGTCCTGCATTGCATTTGTATTCTACGTGGACTTGAGTAATCTCACAGTGGAGCCATTCATGCTCCCTAAGTTAAGAGTATGTCAGCCTTTCCATTAGAACATCCGTTTGCTTAGGAATTTAACAGCTAGTTTTAAGGGCGGGCTTAAATTGGTCACCTTCATACAGTAAAAAGAAAAAAAGATACCCTAAACAATGAGGTCTAATAGCATTTGGCACTGTTAAGTTGAATTTATAGAAAGCTTAGTAGAAAACAACACCTGTATGAACAATTGAGAGGTTAAAAGGGAAAAAAACCCAGCAAACCTTTCAAAAGGCCCTTGTGGATCCAGGTGAGTGTTTCTATCTGGATTTTAAAGGGCCCTGTGAATGATTTTACTACTTGGATTTTAAAGGGCCCTGACGAGTGAACTATTGTTAAGCAGGCAAGAGGACTTTTCTTGAGGGAGAACAGCACTGGCTCAAAGCGGGAATTAGTCAGATTTCAGTCTAATGGTTCAGTTTCACACCGCATCAGACCTAATGCCTTTGGCACTCTTCCAGGGGGTTCTTTTGAGGGTTAAGTTGCAAGAACAATAAATCCCAAACCTTATATTGTAACCCGGGAAGTTTTCCGTTCAATGAGCCAAAGAGAACCATTCACTTTTGAATAGTGCTGGTTGTCTGACCGAGGTGTTGGAAGCCTTTGGGGGATGCTGCTGCTAAAGCTCCTTGGCAGGTTGTCCACCTGAAACAGCCATCTCTGTAATCCTGCTTCCCATCAGTGGACAGCCAGTGGAAACAATGGTAGAATCCTTTTTTCTAAAGCACCCAAAAGCCTTTTCCAATCGCTGCCTGACTCAGGTATCCATCTTCTCACAACGAAGTAGTTGCTTCATCTGTGCAAAGGATGTGAATGCTTATAACAACTTGGGGCATATTTCAGGTTAGAAGTTACAAGGCTGGAATTACAAATACATGTGGATTCAAGAGTTGCACATGCAGTGTAATGCCAATGTACAAGGAGCAGGTTCAAGATGCAGCTTCCTATTTTCCAAGTATTTTGGACTGGATGAAATAAATGAGTATTGTTTGCCATTTACATAAAAATTCATAGGGGAGATTAATATTCTTCTGTCCCAATTACCTCTTTCTACAATGAGTTCACTGAGGACATTTGTAGCAGTTGTCTTTTGCCAGTGCAATGAAGTAGCAGTGACCGTTTCAGTGACCGTGAACTGTCTTGGATCTTTGAAAACTCATCCTCCTTGCAGATACACAGGCAAGTAATATGATGCCAGGAGAAGTTAATGTGAAAATTGGAATACAGATAAAACCACTGTGGGATTTAGTCTGTGGATACAATCACATCATGGTAGTTTTGACAGCAAGTAAGAAACTGTGTCACAATTAAGCATTCTTTTCCTTTGAAGTCTGTTGTCATTGCCTTTAGTAAAATCCTGTTGGAAATTATTTCTGATACTCTTCGAAAATGTATAATTTCCCATAGATTATGCAAGATTTAGCCTTTTTGGTCCAACATGGCCTGAGCCAAATCTTCCTGCAATCTGTGGAAAAATTCCTAGTGGAGCAGGGCCTTCCATAACTGCTTTTGCCTTACATTACGTACATACTTTAACTTCTGCCACTCCTTCAGGAGTTCTACGTGTTCATGTGGTATTGAGGGCATTGTTATAGAGGAATTTTGCTTGTAGGGATGGCAGAGCTCAGCCAGTTTAACAGCAAATGCTTTACTAACTTTTCAAGGAAGTTCTTTTTAAATGACTGTTGTTTTCCTTAATTTAAGTTGCAAAGGGAACCTACATAGCCAGATCATCAAAGAGCCAAATGTGTTGTTAGAGAGACAGATGAATGTTGAAGTCACTGGAGACTTCCAAGTTCAATAGTGAAATTACAAGCAGAGCCCACTGTATTTAAAAGCCATCTTTGGGGTTTTAACACGGCAGTTCCCTGTGCTCAGAAACTTTGCCTGCTTCATCTTCCTGCCAGGGGAACATCTTGCCTTGTGTTCTACTTTGATGTGATATGGTTGTTTTGGGGAGGATTTTTTCCCTCCAAGCTGGTCTAGAAATAAGATGTCACTGGTGATGTAGTCTGTTTGCATATCAGTGTTTATCTGTTACATCCTTAAGGACATAGTTTTATTATTGTTGTAGGAATTTAATTAGTAATTATGTACGCTCAATGCTGTCTACTGAAGTAGCAAGAAATACATGCTAAAGGGGAAAAAATCAAGTTTGGAATGCTTATGCACAGCATATTTCGTTTAACCAACTGTGCTATCTTGTTAAACAAATAAATGTATATGTATGGAAATCTATGATCTGCTGGATACGTGTTCTCACACGTGGGCACACTTCAGCCACATGTTTTCGTGTTTCCAGCTGTATTCCCTGGCACAAGACATAGGCATGCCCACCCTGAGGAAAGTATGAAATACTTGGGGATGGCTGAACTGCAAGTTCCATAAAATGGAGCATAGGGAACAGTTATAAAAAAGCCAACTGCCTCCTGCTAGCCTGTAACTCAGATTTCATTAGGTCACATTTTGTTTAATAATCCTCCTGAGAAAGGAAGTTTCATGACTGAGTTTTATCTCTGCTAATGGAAGTTATAATTTAAACCCATGTTTAGTCATTTCTGCAGGTTCTTTGATTGCTTTTGTAGTTATGAAAGTTTGTATCTCCCTGTCTCCTGACAAGTGTGAAGCTGTGTGTCCTGCCAGGCACACGGTTACCTGGATCATTGGTTTTCCTCAGGTGTGATGGTATTTTTCTCCCTGAAATGGAGCGTAGCTTCAACAGGAGGCATTGTGTCAAGGTGCAGGTTGGATTCACAAACTGGAAGGAGATTTTCCTAGGACTTGTGTGATGTTTCTGATGAAAGACATAGACTTGTTAAATAGCCAGAGAGTGTCATAGCATTCCCTAAAGAAAAGTGCAGAGGAACTCCAGTGTTTGGAAATTCCATTAAATGATGACTTAAAAAGAACTGTAATGTGCGTATATAACTCTGAACTCAAATGATTTAGGGCCTCACTATAGTAGTTTGTTTAGATTATAGTTGCTCTCAGTAATTTATAAATATATGCAGTATATAAAGATGAAACTAAAGCTATCATTTAATGGAGTAATGGCTTCACTATGTCAGTCATTTAATTGACCCTTGGAAAATGTACATGGCAATGTGTTGTAAATCAAAATCTGGAGTGCAAGGCAACACAGTAATAATTTTTGGGATGAAAATTGGGAAAGGAATATGTAAAATTAATTTTCTGTTCATGTCCCTGCCTTGTTCTCATTTGAGGTTTTACCAGAATGAATGGTTTCCAGTGAAGAGTTCTGAAATAGCTTCTGGTAATCGCGACTCTCCTCCAAGAGATCAGTTCGGTGCTTGTAAGATGAGTGTACATCCAGAGATCTCTGTTTCAAATTCGTGTTCAGGAGACCTGTAATTTTATGACTTATGAAAGAAGATGGGATATATAAAGTAAATCAAGAGTTTTGTTGTCCTAGTTTGTTACAGAGGCCTCGTCCTCTGACCAAGTGGCAGCTGAATTGGCAGTTATTACTTCTTTATCTTCTATGACTCCACCAGAAACTTCAGGAAAAAAAACCATACTCTTGTACATGTGCAATTGTTTATGGCATTAATGAAATCTGAGGAATGAAAGTTACAGAAGGGTCCTTAGATACTGGGGAATAAGTGTATTTTAATTTTATGTAATCAGTCTGGAATAATGAAGGTGAAAAAGCAGTCATCATGATGAACTATCGTGAGGTTTTTGGGATTCACACAGTCTTCCCCCACCCTCTTTCATATATAAGCCTTTTAAAAAGACAATATATCTAGGAGAACACCATCAACCACACTTTTTTAGCAAGAAACTCCTTTAAAATCCCTCTTTAAACAATTACAGAATTGCGGGCAGTCAGTGATATTTATTTTTTGACCACATGCTCCTTCTATATAAGTTTGTATCTTGCACAGTTTAGATTTACATACATAGAGAAAGAAAACCATTTTCATGAACTGCACTGGGAGTACCCTAAAGCAGAATGCAAAGTGTGTTTGAGATCAGTTCACAGAACATTAACTTAAGGTGTTTCAAGCTAGAAGGGGGGAGAAAACAGACACTTGGCATATCATTAAAAAAAAAAGAGTTGACCACTTAAAAAAGTCAGGGATCAAAGACTTTAGTACTTTCAAAGAAATGTCTCACTTGTGTCTCTGGTCAGAAACTGTTGTGTTCTAGCTGAGGAATGAGGTGGGATATGTTGAACCTTGGCAGCCTTATAAGCAGTGAGCCCTTCTGGCTGTGTCAGTGCTGAGCCATCGGCGGCACTGAGCAACCTGAGCTTGTGTGCTGAAGGGAGAGATGTTCCTGGTGACTAAATACCAGTGGCTCTCTGAAGAGTTTTGAATGTTTTAATGGAAGTGCTTAAAAATTCCTGCTTTCTTCCGTCCCTGAAAACAAAGTAAATTGAATTTACTTGTGCTCGCTCTTTCTCACTTTTTAAATTTGCCTCAGCTGTCTTTGAAATAAGTTTGTTAATTGAAGCTGAAAAGTGGATGTGGGTTGAGTTTGGGGCCAATTATTTATTCTTTAATATTCTTTCATATACATACAAAATATGTATTTTGTGGCTCATTCAATGGATAAGCAACAGCCAGTCTGTCCAGGTAACTGAGTGGAACCCTCGGCACTGGAAAAAGACATGGCTGTATTTTAGGACAATCACACTAAGCAAGAAATAAGTTAGAAAAAAAGATTATTTCTACTTTCCATTAATCTAAACTTAGACAAACAAACAACAAACAGAAGTTAAAACACTGAAGGAAGTTTATAAACAGGAAAAGAACTGGCTGAAATTTACCTGAATTTAGGATAAAAATAATTTACTTTTATTCATGAAATCATAGATTCTTTGTAGAATGGTGGGTTAAACCTGAAATCTATTGTATTATCCATAAGTTGAAGAAAAAGGTAAATATGCTGGTGAATTTTTTGTGCTAAGACAGTCTTTTTTTGTGACTGTATTGCCTTACACAGCTCACATTCAGTAGGAGGCTCCTAACAATATGAATGGAATTTGGCTCCATGTTTGAGTAGTGCTCTTTGGAATCACTGGGTAGGCTACTTTTAAAATACAAAAAAAATTCCTAGTTAGCCAAGTATTATTGCTATTTGGGACTGCTTAGCATCATGTACTTAGTCAATTGTGCCATAGCTGCTTCCTTTGGATATTTTTTATCTTGCTAACTTAAAGCAGGTTTCAGGTTTCGGTCATTGTTTAACATCAATGGGAAAACATAAACCCCCAGAATATTCGCCTGTTAAATTTGGTTAAAACTTAATCTGGCTTCATAAAAATGGTATTTGCTATGAGTCCCCTCAATGTCAGCTTGTACTTTTGTTGTACTGCACTTAACAAGAAGAGAGTATTTAAAAAGTAATGTCTGAATCAAAAATTGTGTAACATCCCTCTGCAAAAAATGTGTAGAGTCTCAGTTCCTTACATGTAATTCATTTTGGCAGGTACAGTACTTGTAGCCTCTATTGTATTATAAATGCTAAAAACCTTGAAAGAAATCATTGGAAAAAGGTTTAGAGTAAGTGATTTAGAAGAGGCTGGCAGGCAGTAATGTGGCTACTGCAGGATTAACTAAATTCTGGAAATGAAGTCACTTCAGAGTATTGGTTCTGTGTCTTGATTTAGTCATTACTGAAGCAGAAATCACTTTGCTGATCTGCTGAACTGCGAGACAGTGGTTGATGGAGATATTAATCAACCAACAGAAATTACTTTCTGAAAAATTTGGGATGCTCCAGTGATTAGAGGGTAACTTTGTCAGGACACCTCTTTAACTGCTGTGTATGCAGTTACGTGTACAGATGATACTTATGTAAAACTGTGGCATTACAAGTAGGTCTTTTGGAAACCTCTAAGGGGAAGTGAAGTGGAAATGATGAAATTTCAAGATGCTCCTGGAAACAGCTTCAGTGTGTTACTATGGTAGTAAAATACCTGTTGATGAGTCTCACAAAAGTTAGATGTGCTCAGATATTTCTTAGTCTGATGGTGGAGGGAATTAACGTTTTTAACAGACTGTTTTGTGATCCAAAAGACCAGTTTTAGGATGACATCCATCATTTTGCAAGCCACATTTATGGCAGATTTTCCTCCTTTCCTTTTCTTTTAATACTGTTTGACTGATGTAGTTTTTACAACCTCAGCCATAACTGTTTTGGAGGGAGAAACGTCAAATCTGTCGAGGGTTGGCAACAGCCATTTTCTTTCTCAGCTTTTGAAGATCCTACTCGGTTTTATGAAGGACTCTGGAAATGGGAGCCCTAGTTGGAGTTACATATTTCTGTCAAAATGAAGAGTTTACTGCTGTCCTTGACATCAGTGGGATTTCAGGCTGAGTTCTACATGCTAATTTGCACTCGATCCTTTGCCATTTTGTATTTCCTGAATGTAAACTCTGTATTCACTGAGTTTCCTAGTGATTTGAAGTGCTGCAAGCACATGAGATACTCTTGGTAGTAAACCAAAAGAAATACTTGAAGCGGATTTTCCCTTTTGAACACTACAAAAGTGTTCTCTTAATATTCAAAAGTATCCTTGGAAATTTTCAAAGCTTGACCTAAGGCCCTAAGCACCCTCATGTAACTTAGAAGCTTTAAGCAGGCTTGGCTAGATGGGCTCTCTAGAGGTCTTCCAGTGTGAACTTCCCTGTGGTTCTATAAAAAGACATTGACTCCTCTATATAGGTCACAGCTTTTTGTTTTGTTTCAACTGAGATTTTTTGCTCGAATTCAGGAGCTTGCTCTGTCCTTGCTGTTCTGGTTGTTCAGGTGGTGAAGAGGAGAGGAGCGGGACAGGAAAAGGAACCTACTAGTGAGCAGAAGAGAGCTGTATTTGTGTGTTGGGTTTGGATCTCAGCACTGGTTGCTATTCCTGTCTCAGAGCATGCTATTTGGTGTAATTTGGGAGGCCTCCTTCAGCTGAGGTTATAGAGACAAGGCTGCCACTTCAACAAGTCATCTCTTTGTGCAGGGCCCTTCTGAATACAGGTTGAAGTACTGCCTTTGATCTATGAAATACTTTTTAGCTTCCTTTCTCTTTCCGAGGAGATTCTGCTGTTCATTTTTGTTCTTCTTTAAAGGCCAACTGGAAAGCAGAAACCTCAGCTTTATTAACAGAGCTGAGGGCAAGAGAACCTGAGACTGATTCTTTTCCCTTAGTCCTACAAAGCCTAAGTTAGTTGACATTCAGAGCTGTAAGACAAACTTGTTAATTCAGTTTTTCCTGAGCATTTTCTGGGGTGGACACATTAGCTGGAGGGTAATTTTGTTTGTATTTTTGAAGAGTGTTCTGCTGATGCTTCATGTTGATGGTTTATTGCTCTTGACTACAAGAGTGACTGGAGATTGATTGACAGATTCCCTACAAAAAATGCAAGAAATGCAGTTTCTAGAGAGGAACTTAACAGTGTATGACTGTGAGCATACAAGAGTAAAATCAGTTTGAGAATGGACAGTATTTTTATGGGCAGAAATTTAAGTACTTTCATTAAATATAATAAAAGATCCCTACAAATGAAATCAAGGATCTTAAAAATTCTCTAAAAAGGGTGTTTGTGGTTACAGAAGTTCTATATTATTTGTTGTTTCATCATGGAATTATTTGTCAAAGCAGGTAGTCGAACAAAAATTGTTCACTGGAAAGCAATGATGAAGATGCCTGAATGTGAACAAGCATTTCATGATTTTTGTTGTTAAAGCAAGATTAAGTATTTCTTCATTTCTGGTAGTCCCACTTACTTTCCATGCCGTGTGTCTAACACAACATCATTGGTATTTTTTTTTAATACATCTGAAAGGATCACAATACTTCATATGCTAAATTTAGCTGAAATTTAGATTAAAAATTACTTCCGTGGGTTTGTGCTCGTTTATTTGGGCCAATTTTAACTGAAAGCTCAGCAGAACACTGCAAGACTCATTCAGTATTTTCCATCCTTGACTCTTGCTGTACCATTTTGTTTCTGCTGTCTGCAAAAGAACATTTTCCCTTAAAAAATACTTAGGTGTTACTAAATACTTCAGTAAATGTCTGCTGCATGCAATTTGTTGGACATTAAACATAGTTGTTCCACAATTATGGACTGTTTCCTTCAGATTCCACTGATGAAAGCTTCTTGTCCTAATTATTTGTTTATCTTAACGAATGCATGGTAAAGGCTGTATTGCATTTGTACCATTAGACACTCTCAGTCTAATGATATTTTCAGAACCCTGCAGATGTGGATTTTAAATAAATGAAAAGAGCAGATGGTGTACAGGGAAATCTTTGGTAGACCAAGAAGCTAAATCAAAGTTTCCCTGAGTTCCTGGAGTTACATTATGTAGGGACTGCTTTTCCACCACTATAAAATTTAATAATGAAGTGTTGATCTACAGCATGTTGTAGAATCTCCTAGATATGCAGAGTATTCTTTAGGAAAAGCCTGTGCCATGGGAAGAGATCTGCAGCGTGAACTCTGCTTTTTACCATGTGTTTTAATGTGGGGCTTAGGCTTGCTTTGAGACGATCAACCCTGATGGTGCTGAATATAAAAAATGGCAATATAATTAGTCATCTCCAGCAGAAAATAATTTTTGCCATTTTTTTTCCCATGTGGAGGAGGGGATGAACTGGTTTTCAGTTACTCTTTATCATTTTGGTTTCTATTTTTGCCGCTGACTTGGAACATTTACCAATTACTTTTTTTTCCATCTTGTATTTAGGGATGGGCTATCTTATGAGATAAAGATTTAAAACTGAAACGCCCTGGTGAACCAGGGTGAACTGGTGGTAATTCAGCAAAAGCTGCTCCTTGTCTGATGGTCAGGAATAGGACACAGAACTGTCCATGGTCAGCTTTGGATATAAAGTGAGCTATTTACACCACTCTAGTCCTAATCCATGCTCTCTTGATTAAGACATTGCAAGTGTTCCTTGTAGAAACTTTATATTAAACTTTTTTGGGCAGGGCACATATATATGAACTGTTTCTGTTTTGTTTTGCATTTGCAGTAAAAGTTATACAAATAAAGATGGTACCCAAAAAGTCAAAAAAGAGATGGTTGTTGTGATCCTTCCCTGATTTGAATTACCCTAAAAAAATCTCAAAGATCCATCATTTCAAGCATATCTAGGCAAGAGAGTGTAATTTAAATGTGTAGTTGCCATCATGGATAGCATGTATGGCCTCTATAACCACAGGGAAATCACAGATTTTCAATTTCCCTTGGAATGTGTTCATTATTAGAAAGTGTTACCAGAGTATTGTTTGTTGTAGGAGAAGAAAGTCCTCTTCAAGTTTTTAATGAATCTCTTGAGAGATTAATCAGATTTACAGGTTAAAAACGCTGTAAACATTCTACTGGGAACAGTCATTAAAGGGAAGATGAATGTGAGTTATCTGCACACTTCTGAAACAGAAACCCTGAAGATGATTTACAAACCAAAAAAGCTGTTTCTCTTTAAATGATGTGTGTTGCTGCATTGTGCAGTGAAATACAAAGTACGATTAAAAGCAAGTCTGCAAAATGAGAACGAATTTCACTGTTTGGAGAATTTTATAAGTAAGACTACATTGATCTGAGTTTGAAGGGAATAAGCCTGAAACAAATATTTCCATCATTTCTAGATTACAAAAAGCACTAGAGTGCAAGAAAAAACCCTTCCTGCACAGATATCAACTTGGAGGGTCTTGTATTGAAAATCTGACTTCCTAAATGAAATAAGAATGAATTAATCTAAAAGTGACAGCAGAGGCCTGCTAAAAGGTTTGCCTTTCCATGAGGCACTTCATACCCTTGGCTACTCACTCAAGCTTGACTGACTAAGCAGCAATGCCAGTAAAAACTCATAATTTTTTGATAAAACTGCTTATTAATTTTTTCTTATCTGTAGTATTACAGATACAATGAAGGGAACAGTTTTGAATATACCACTAAAAGATAAAATGCAGATAAGTATTTCTAAATTAATTTATCCAAAATTTGATCCTTGAAGGATTTTAATTGGTCACCTAAGATTCTGCTGAAGATGTTTTGGTAGCCAGTATCTCCTGTTTCTTTAGAAAACTCCAGGTCTACCACGGAAGAGACTGTTTGTTTGTAGCTGGGGTGAATTCTGGCGTTAGTTCTGTTTGGTTGGTGTAGCTCCTTAGCGAAGCACAAACGTGCTGAAAACTTGGAAAACAGCGAAACGTGAACTGTGTCCCAACTGCATCTGTTGAACACAACAGCAGTGCTTTCACAGTCACTCAGCTTTCCAAGAGGTCACCCCCTTTGCAAATAATCTGCATAACGAACTGCTGTATTCGCAGCGCCTCATCATTATGAACAGGGTGTATTTCAGCTGACACTGCCATTCTCAACATGATGTTACGGGTTTAGTACACGGCTGCCAATCTGATCTTACTGTCATACTGGATATAGTCAGGGCTCCAAAATAAAATCACTGTCCCACCAAGGGGATTGATGCTTCTGCTGCATTTTCTTAATATTTTGTAAAGATTATCTGCTGCCGAGTAGTTTTTTTCAAGGTATATGTGTGTGCATTTTATTTTATTCCTTTTTTTTTCTATTAAAAAGCGTAAGTGGGTATATGTATATGTATGGACATGCTGTGGCCATAAAAGTCGTAACTTATGTCCTTGGTCTAAGCCAGACATTGAGCTTTCAGGCTTTGGGCAAGCTTCTTCATGAGGCAGTCCCAATAAAAATCCATCTCTGACCTGGAATATGTGCAGAATCCTCTTAAGCTCACTTCAGCCATGGCATGTAACAGCGTGGCTGATGATAAAGATAAATCAAGGCAAGAATAAGGACTTCAGGTCTGCTCTTTCTCAAGACTGAAATACACAAAACGTAAAGGAATGCACTCATTCATGCAGAATCATTTTTGTGGTGCAGCTGGTTGGTGGGAGGTTAATGAAAAAGCCTTGTGACATGTTTGGTACTGCCATTGTGTTTGGGTATACCTTAAATACCAGTGGTGCAGTGTTAGATCTTCTGTTCTTTACATTTCCTTTTAGATGAATTTACTTTTGGACTGTCATTTCTCTATGTGACTGGAAAGCATTTTTCCAATTCGCATTTTCCACTGCCACCTTTCTGTGCCTGTTTGTCTCCCACTGACTCCTACTTTTCCACAGACATGGCCCCTAAAAGGAACATTTCTTGCTAGGAAAGCTCTAGGTGCTGAAAGATGATTTGCACTCCTAGGACTATTTGCTTCACAGAGGCTTGCAAGATTTTAGGAAAGATGCCAGCTAGTGCACAGACAGTTTGGCTCTCCAATCCCAGCATTAAGGGTAACAAGTTGTAAATAGCTGCATGTTGCCATTATCTCAAAACCCCGCTGCTTTCAGGACACGATGAGGGCTGTAATAAGAATGTTGTTCATTGCTTGTTGCATTTTTTTCCTTCCCTTGCCCAGTACTTACTGAAGAATAAGGTTTAAAAGTTGGATGGCTTGTGATGGTGTCTTGATGTGATTCTTTCATCTCACTGACCAGTGTCTTACTGGTGGAACTCTAACAAACGGATCACTGAGGTGACGGGAAGAATCTGAACCCAAATCTGCCACCATTTTTTTAAAGAATTATTTATAGGAAGGAATCTCAGAATCCAAAAATTTTGATTTTTTTTTTCCTACAAAAATAAATAAGTGTTAAGAGAGCTGAATATATTTACAGTATCTCGTGTAAACTTTCATATATGTATAAGGCTTTCTTGCAGCTATATAAATCTGCACATCTTGATTGATGTCTTTTCAGCTATGCTGACTTATAAAAAACATGGATTGTATCTAGCATATGCCACTCAAAGTTACAGTATCTCTTTTTTCAGACATATATAAAAAATTCAACTTGGTGCATTTAATGGAAAAATATTTTCAATGTTTAGGATTTGCTTGCTTTGCTTTGAGAATGTCTAATGTATTAAGTGTTGCATGTAATGCTCAGTGAAGCAGCTTTGAAAGAAGTTGAATAATTAATATTTATTAGTATATTTTTTTCATGCAATAATCATTTCCTGACCCAGGAAGAGTTGTTCTGTCGAAATGTGGAATTCTGTGTGACTGTTTCTTTCCAAAAGAAAGTTCCAGCACTGATCACTGAGACTCATTGGCCTCGGATGTGCTGTGAAAGAACTGAAGCTTGATGTCATTCTCCTGTTAGTGTCCTCTGTCTGAAAACACAGGAAAACATGGCATGATTTGATTTGAAGGAGTGTGGAATTGTTCCATGTAGACATAAAGTAATGGCAGTAGTAACAAGACTACTACATCAGTAGTATTGGTGATAGTACCGCTGAACAGGTGACCCAAAATTCTCATGACAGTTTCTTTCCAGGAGTTTTTGATCTATCAGAATAACAGAGAGAGAGCAAGCTGAGCAAACCTCAGTGCATTAACTTTCTGTGTCAGGAGCTGATGATCATTCATTCCTTCATTCATTTTTGCCCATTTATTTTGGGGAGGTAGGAAGGATGGAGTAGAATACATTGTATTACGTGGGAGCGCTGTCTTGAGTCTGTCTGAGCTGTGTCTGCCCTAAGCCTTGCAAATCTACAATGGAGCTGAAAAGAGCCTCCTGTGTAGGAAAGAATCAGAGCAGAGTCTTGGAGGAAAATTTCATAGATGTGATGACTTGGCTGTAGGAGTACATGGCTGGAACAGAACAGCACTGAGATGAATATGCTGCAATATCAAGGCAAAGTGCCAGGATGAAGGGAGTGTGTTCAAAGAAAGTGTGCCATTGGAGCTTCACAATAAAGAGCTTTGAGGCAAGACACTGAAGTACTGAAGAAAAAATCAAAAAGCCTGAGCCGTTTTGCCAAGCTATCAGGGAACACAAACCAAGATGAAACATTAAATTCTCATGGAGAAGCACCCAAGTGCTGAAGGAAAATGCTCAAATGTGCAGATAAAATTGATGGTTCCTAATGCAGAGTGCTTAAGAGGCAGAAGCAGAAGTGTGAAGTTAAATAACATTGAACAGAGGATGCATGGAAGCTGTCAAATTAGGTCTTTTCTTCACAACTAAGTTTTTGGGGAAGCTGATGTTATGATTCAGTCTGGCTTTGATTGACAGCCTGCTTATGGCAACATCAAAGGATTTACTGGTGTTTTGGTCCAAATGGAACACTTTAACCAAAGCATAGGACAGAAGTACAGAATCCTAGTACAGAGGACTACTGGGTTTTTTCTATAGAGAAAAGTTATATGAGGGATGCAGAAATGTTTTGCTCTGTATGAGATTCAAGGGGGGAAATTATTTTGGAAAGAATTCCCCTTAGGAGGCTTAAATTCTACAAAATTCTACCCAATGACACCAACATACCTTAAGATCAAAGGCTGACATGTTTGCAATTTTATTGTGTATGAATCTTCCTGTTAAAGATCTTCATGAAAGGTTATTCTAACCTACCCCATCTCATTTCATTTCTGTAAAGGCAGTGCACGGTAATTCAAGAAAAGGGACTTGTTTTTGATATGGCAGAAACCTACAGTTTCTTAAATATTCAGCTCATGAATATTAATGTATTTTTGTCAGTGTGTCTTCATTTCAGAAGTAGTAAAGGGACTCTAAGATAGATGGTGTCCTGTGTCTGGTGTGGAAATTTGCTGAAGGGAAATGAGATGCAGGTTTTAGCAGAATGGGAGACACAGCCCTTCTAGCTTATTTTCAGGCAAAATGTGAAGAGACATTCTATGACACTGTAGAAAGGGGGAGACAGCTTTAAAATTCACAGAGACTCAACTCAACTCTGGTTGTCAGCAAACTGGTCCCACTCTAATAATGGCTGAGGAACCAGAGTGATGACAATTTGTGTGTGAAGTTGTATCTCTGTAAAATAATGCACGTTTGGCATGGTTCAGAGCACCTTGTAAGAGCATGCTGCATGTCCCATACGTGTGGTGTTGTCCACAGAGTTGGTTAGAGGCTGTTTACTCTGTGCTTTTACTTTCATTGGGAATTGCTCTGTCTGCAGTTGTGTAAACTGTTGCTGTACGCAGGCACTGCCTTGGACTGCCAGCGATGCTTTTTCATTGTTGCAGAGCTTTCCTACAGAGATAAGGCTTTCAGTTTGATGTTAAGAGACAGTTTATTCTTTTATTTTTCTTTAGTTTAAGGGTTTAATGGTTCTGATTAGTGTGCCAATTACGAGGATGACAGAAATACTGCCTCACCTGACTCCAGCAGGTTTCACTTTTCTTCACCTGTTTATTCAGATAGCAAATGACACACATTTACAGAGAACATGGTATCTCATGTTCTGTGCACATTCTGACAGGTTGATTGCCACAGAACATAGAGCCAATATGAAATATGGAAAATATATGTTGATTGCCATCTCCCATAATGTCCTTTTCATGGAATAAGAGGAGAGCTGCCTGATGCAGGGTTTTCAAATGTTCAGAGGCTGAATCACACAGATGTGTATGGAAGGATCCCTCAGAGTGGAAAAGAAGGATCTTGGAGCAGCCAGATTTTTCCCTTTATCCTTCAAGTGTTTGCAGTGTTGGTGTGTAGCACTGAGCACATTGTAACTCCACAGTCACTGGGAATTTGGGGGAAAATTACTGGAGATTCAGAAGAAAATTTGTATGTGATCCAAGTCTCTCTTGGGCAAATACAGCATGTTGGAAACTTGGGAAGAGTGTATGTTATGTAACCAGGCTCAGTTTCACAGCTGATTTAGAAAAAGGGCATTTTGCTTCCCAGAATGAGATCTGGGGAAAGAAATTTTATCTTGATCAAATGCAGCAGCTGTTGCAGTTTATATTCAAGTGTGATGCAAATCAAGCCCCCTTTTCTGCTGTGTTCCGTTCTGCCCAAAGAGGGAACCATTGTTGGTTTCTTTTTTTCAGAGAACTGGACTGTGGTTTGACCCCAGCAATTACAAATGATTAAAAAAAAAAAAAATATATATATACAAGTTCTGGAATATTGTAATGAAACATATAAACAGTTTAAAAATACTTAAGTGATGAATCTGTGTTGTAAGAGCCAGCTGCAGAGTACTTATAACTGGAGTATGTTAAACCATTTAAATATTCCAAACATTATGTACAACAGATCTTGTACTAATTCATTATGAAAACAGCAATTTCATTTAATCATTTATTAGCTATTTATAAGGTGTCTGCATATCAAGTATGCATACAGATTGTTGTTCAACCTGGCGACCAGTATAATGCTTGCATGTGCAATCACCACATATTCTTTTTGGGGCTCACTGTTCTCAGTTACTCCCTACCAGCACGTGTCATTCTGAGACATGTACATGTAACAGAGTAAATGAGTCTTTGTCCCCCCCAAGAGGGGAAAACCCAACAAATTGTTCAGAACAATAGCCAGACTTGAATGTAAGTCATTCATTCCTCATTCCTGTTCACTTCTGGAATGTGCCTTTGCCACTGTCACCATAAAGACAGTGAAACAAGCTGCCCAGAAACGCTGCATAATCTCTGTCCCCAGAGGTTTGTTAGATCCAACTGGCCAGAACCTGAAGCAATCTGGTGTGAATTGGGTACTGACACATATCTGTGCAGGAGGTTGGACTGTGGCCCTTTTGAGGGCTGTTCCAATGGGAAGGATTCACCGACTTCCTAGGAAGTCCCAGCGTGGGACTAAGCAGAGCGCTATTAGTTATCAGTTGTGTTTCCAAAGTTGTTAAACAGAGTTTTATTGTAGCACACAACGTTGGACCATGATGAAAAAAGAAACAAATCCAGAGGAAGCAAACTCTGCAGTACTCTGTCATTCCACGGTGGCGCATCCTGGCCCTTGGTATTTTCCCCACACTGCTGCAGTGCTTTGGGTTTTTTCATGACTGACACGTGAGTTTCAGCTTTCCTCTTGTGTTAATTACTTTCTTTGATGGGCCTTACTGTACCGTAGGTGTAGGTACCATAGGATCTAACTCTTATTAGCAGGATACTGTTTGCTACTTATCTTACATCCACATCTGAATCGTCTTCATTATCTGATCATTAAAGCCTTGAGAGCCTTAATCAAGAATTTGCCACCAAAGTTAAAAAATATCCAAGACTCTCAAGTCCTAGAGCCGTGACTCTTATCTATATGCCGTAAATATTTACTATTTTGGAAAGAGCAGCATATTTAATATCATGTGAGTTGCTAATGCCAACAATAAATGTACAATTTGTGGGAGAGAACATAGAGCTCCCTTGCTGAAATGCACCTGCTGAGGTTCAGAGAATTCTTTTCCGTGCCTGGCCATGACTCTCTGCCTGCTGCATCAACCAGGATGGACACTAAGTTAGGTGTAGATTGAACATGACTGGTGAAATCCTTAGACACTGTTTAAGTTCTCACTAATGGGATTGTTTATCACATCTAGTCTTACTCCTGAAATGAGGACTGGAAGAGAATTTGTAGGTCACTCTGCTATATAGTCCTTTTCATGCGTGTACTTACAGACCATTTAATCTTATAAAGAGTGTGGAAAAGGGATAAGTTTTTATTGCAAAAAATAATTTTCTCACACACCTCATAACTTTCATTTTTTATTTTTCCCTTCCCAAGTGGATAAATGTTAAAATTTCTCTTGCCAGTGAAGAATTGATAAACTACTGAAGACTTCAAAACTCCAGCTGATTCCCATAGTGATACATTGCTTAGTTCTGTTGGTGTTAAAATCCTAGCAAATTTTAGCCCTGAGGTATTTGAGGACAGCTATACCATGCATTTCTCATGAGGTAACTCTCACAGACAATGAAAATGTGAATTATTCACAGAGACTTGGCATTGTTTGTGATGTTCTATGCCAGTGCACCTGCATTAGCTTCGTTCTTTTTAATACCTGTATTGTTGCCACTTTAAAAACTGAGTTTACATTTTGCTGTAAATGCCTGTATTCATGGTTCCAGTTGCCTTTTCTGATCTGTAGATGCACACCTACACATAAAAAAGTCAGCAGTTGATAAAATTAAATGGCAAATAAGGAAAACTGAAAAGCCTGAGTCTCAAGTCACACATCAGTACCTGTGGGCCTTCAACAGCGTGGCACAATATGGCATTTAATCAAAATTAACATTGTTACAGCTACAGCAATTGAGCATAAAGTATTTCAGGGATTATTGACAGACTGAAAGAAACTGCTGTCTTGCAGTAATCAAGAAAACTCATCTGGCTATTAATTTCCAGGAATACCTGCAATGAAGTCTTCATTGCTGTTATAACTCAGAATTGATGGATACAATGCTTTAGATTCTTTTTGCATAACAAAAATTCATTTGCTGTTTAATAATTTTTTCAGTGTTTGTTCCTGCCACCTAAATATATTTCCTAAAATAGACTAGAGGAAGGAAATTATCTAAAATTGTCTACAAGGGCTTGTATAAAGTGCTGCTTTTGCTGCTGCCTAGAAGAAATATGCCAGTCAGACTCCCAAACCCGGCCTAAAACCAACAAGAATCCAGCAATGATGGTACCAAACAAAGCACAGCAAATAAAAAAGTAATGGTTCATAAAAATATTTGTGTATCAGCTTGCCTGGCACCCCAAAGGGAGCTTTCCTGGAGAAGTAACAGCATGTTATATACATTCTGGTGCTCGAAGTTTGATAAATGCTTTCATTTATGCTCTTTTTCCACCAGTGCACTTACAGTGACTTAAATGAAAACCATCTTTAGTGTTACTTTGTGTAACATTAGCTTCCAGAAGCCTTTTACCTGAATTCAGAATGAGCTGTTCCTTGAACGTGTGACTGCCATGAATTGGTGATCCTTTGTTGTGGAAATCATGGAAGGAAAACCACAGAGCGCTGAGTACTGAGATCCTCCAAGTGGAGTATGGAGTCCCAAGCAGTGGGACTGGCTCCCAGAGTCAGTAAGCAGGGAAGCCAAAGCTGAGTTATGATCTTGTATTCCTTACAAAGCAAGCCAGAGGGAAGAAAAATCACATTTGTTACTTGAACAGACCTTGGAAAGCTCTTCCTTCCACAGTGTGGCCTGATTCTGTGTTATCACCTGGATATCCTTTTATGTGCCTTACCAAAGTAATCTCTTTAAATTCCTTTTCAATTTATGCTTAACCAGGCTGATTTGCATGGACGTAGAAAAGGAAATGAGAAACTTTTAAACCAAAAATTTATATTCTTAGATTTTGATATTCATGCACATTTTTAAGCATGGAATTCCCATTAAGATTACTGCAAGATTTACCTACAAATCTTCCATTCTTGAAGAATGATTAAATTCCCAAAGTTTTATGAGAAATAATATATCTTGCTTTTCAGCTGTCAGTTAATGCTAATGAAGGTATGAGCAACTACACTCTTGTATGTTTAAATTGACCAAAAGCTTTGTGTGAAGCTGGTTTGAAAGCCAGAGTTGGATGAGAATCCATGAGTTATTCATTTCTCAGAGGAGATACTTTTTGGGTTGACTTTTGATGCTGCTGCTGAATAATTTTTATATTTTGTTTTTTCTGCAGGAAAAAACATCTCTAATAGTATGTAAATACATGTGAATGTGTGTAAAATAAATTAATTGCATGAATAGGAGCTAAAATTAGTATCGTGTTTCCCAAATAAATTGTAACAATTTAGATAGCAAGTCTTTGTTTTTTAAGGCTGCTTTTCAATTTAAGGAGTTTCCTGGTCTGTTAAAACTATCAGTTTTTCTGAATGTGGTCTGTTGCATGTGATGTAGCAAAAATTTCCATTCCTATTTAAATTAAAGTACATTTCAACTTCAACCCATCCAACTGCAAAATGTCCCAGAACCTTGCTTCATTTTCTGTTTCTAGGAAAGCAGCACAGAATAAATTATTCCAAGTTTCAATGCTGCTCTCCAACTGGTGGGAAACATTTGGTCCATCATTTTGCCAGACACATTATACGAGAAAACTTGAATTAATAGAGGCGTCTTAGTCTGGTAGTGATGAAAAGCCCAAAGAAAGATCTGCTGATTTAGTCTGAGCTGTTACACAGTGATATACTGTGCACTATACACTGTGCAGCTGTTTAAATCTATATGGTGAATTCAAGCAAGTGCCGAAGGAGTAAAACTGGAAAAGCTCTGATAAACATTACTAAGACTGCAGTGCTAGAGCATGAATGGCTGCATTTTTTATCTGGGAGAATGAGAAGAATCTTCATTGTTCTGCATGGTCTTCTCTTTTCATTATTTGTAAGTAAGTGAAAAAAAAAATCTAAAGATGTTATTGCATTTTAGGGCAAAGTCTGTCCTTTCTAACTGTAGGTATCTCCAAGTCCAAGAAAAATATTGGCAAAACAGGGGTTTGATTTTATTGGCTGCTTTCATATTGGCAACACAAAAGTCATAAATTCCCTGAAATCCATCCAGTAAATCTCAGAAATTCATATAAAAGGTGCGAATTTAGCACCAGTGCTTCAGCATAGTACTTTTGTTGATAAGGGATGAGGCACTTGCAGTGTGTTCATTTTTATGCAGAGTAATCCTGTTTTCTGACACACAGGAATGTCTTGTGAAAGGGCATTTTCTTTGTGAGCTTGTGCAACTTTGCTGTTGAGGGGCTGATTTGTCAGTGCTGAGCACACAAGCCAAGCATGAGGCGCAGAGGCTGTACCTGTGTGAAGGCTGAAGTGTTTGTGGTGGAGATCATGAAGGAATGTGCCATCAATGTCAGTTGCCAGCTGATTTATAAACTCTCCTTTTCCTATTACTTTTACTATTTTTATAAACTGAAACTAATTTGCATTGAATATCATGATTCCTGACATAATATATTTTTCTTAAATGTTATAGGCACAGAGGTTCAAACATTTTGCTCCTTTTGCATTCTTTGTGCTGTATTCAGCATTGATATATTTTGGAAATGGTTTGGCCAAATATTTTACACAGAGCAGTTATTGACTGTTTTCCATTCTAACTACAGGCTCGGCATGGAAGAGAATTTTCTGATCTTGAAAAAGCCATAGAATTCTTTCCAGAATTCAAATTCCCAGAGTAGCTTCTTTTGTATTATTGTTCAGGTCCAAGTGGGTACTGTGGATGGCAGTAACATCCAGGGACAGTCTTGTATGTTACTGCTATGTGCACATCCATATTCCTGATTTCCATAATTCTGAGTTGCCCTGGCACTTGGACACCTAGGAGTGTCATCAAGAATTCCAGAATTGTTGGCAGAGCAGGAGAATTTCATCATTCCAAACATCTTTATTTTTACCTTTTCATTTAATGCCCAATGCCTCCTGCTTGCATTTTCTTGACTTCCTAATTACTTTTAATTTTGTTTCACCTATAAGTGAGGAATTAAGCCATGAAATTTACAGAAAAAAAACCCCAAAACAACGAACCAGCCCAAATTAAAAAGGAAAGAAGGAAAGAGAAAATGTAATTGGTATAAAAGTTGTATAAATGAAGTTTCTTATTATTTTTCTTTAAATAATGAATTATTCAGTATTTTGGTGTTAATAATGTAACAGAACCCAAAGTAAGATATCAGCAGGATGTATGTGGGATGGGTGGTAGTTCAAGTTTGATCTAAAAGCCTTGCCTTTGTATTGAAGTTGGGTTGAAGCTTTGATCTATTTATAATGAGTATTCTAAGGGTTTACTAATTATTTTAAACCTGAAGAGAATCTCAGAGTCCATTTTTCTGTTGGAAAGGAACCAAAAATAAACCTTGCTGGAAGGTAAAGGCAGAAAGTCATAAAGTTCGGGCATGTTTTTTAAAGTTAAAGCACGATCGCCTACTGGCTATAATTTCTGAAAAGTTTGGGGGGAAAATGTATTTTCTGTCTCCTTTTTACATTCTGTAGCATAAGGAATTTTCTGAGGTACTTTAACTTCTGAGTAGAGATAAGGCATCCTTTATATATTCCATCCATTTAAAAAGTTTGCAGCTATAAAGTTGAAATGTAGAATCATTTTTGTTTCTTTTCTTCGGAATTATATTTAGATTTAAAAATGCATACCCATTTCTGTTACTTACTGCACTTATCTATTAACAAACTAAATTAACATACATATTTGTGAGAAATTGTGGGGTGCTAATACATTTATCAAGGGAAACTGTGCAAAGCATTCATGATGGTACACAAGTACAACTTTAAAAATAAATTGGAATTTATATCTGCTTAGAACATTGCTCAAGATTTGGGAGTTTTTCTTGGAAAACTGTACCTGTGCCTGATCCATGCTTAATTCCATCTTTAAAGGCAAGATTCTTATTCCATTTTGTTACAATTTCTTTGTACAATAATTTAGTCACTGGAAACAGAGACCCCCATACACTATGGAATTACGTGCTAGTTACATCATGTGAGAAATTTCCCCCTCCCTATTTTCTAGGATTTTTTCCAGTTTCCAAAGAATGCTGACTAGTTTAATAAATCTATAAT
Source organism: Coloeus monedula (assembly GCF_965178545.1). NCBI lineage: Eukaryota > Metazoa > Chordata > Aves > Passeriformes > Corvidae > Coloeus > Coloeus monedula. The sequence continues at coordinate 16,211,820 of NC_138792.1, read as the reverse complement.
GCATGCAAAATGGTTTCTTTCTTATGCTTTTTTCTTCCATTGAAACAGTATTTGGGATTAAAGGTGAACCTCTTTTCATGGTTCAAATAATTTTCATTAGCAGGAAGGAAAAACATGTCCAATAAGCTTGGTACTGCAAAAGAATTATTGAAAATAGTTCTGAGGAACAATTTTTGCCTTTTCAATTATGCAAATGCTCATCAAGTTTTTGTCTTTGGTAATCTTTGGCTCATACTAAAAAACTGACACAGACTTTTTGACCTGACACAAATGTAATTGCTGTGAAGGTTTTTCTCCTGCCTTTACCCTGGCACAAGATTAAAGAAATGGAAGTACTGCGTTCCACAAATCAAGCTCATATTTATACCTGTATCTTATCCTTGTGATTAAATTTTTATGGAATCATAGAATAATTCACATAAGAAGGAACCTTGGGAGTTTCTAGTCCAGACCTTTGTCTGCTCAGAGCAATGTCAGGAGTGAATTCAGAGCTGATGGCTTTAGGCTTTGTCCAGTTAGGCCTTAACCTGCACACAACCTCTCCTGGCAACCTGCTCCAAAGCTTAATTACCCCAACTGAAGTTTTTTTGACCACAATATGCAGTCAGAACCTTCCTCATTAAGTTTTTGAGCCTGTTCTTTGTTCTCTCACTGTGCACCTCGGTAAAGCCCTAGCTTTTCCCTCCTGGGATTTTTTCCAGGTTGGTAATTCCTTCCCTCCTTGAACCTTGTCTTTAGGCTCAAAGGCATTTCTCTGAAGCACTGAGGCAAAGTTTAATTTCTCTTGTCTTTCTTCACTTGCACGTCCTGTGTATGGATGAGCTCAGCCATGAGCTCCCTTTGAAACCAAGGCCTCCTGGTATTTCTGCTTATTTTCCTGGGGTTGGAGTGTTGTGCTTGCAGAAGGTTACCCTGACAGGGCTTCCAGCTCTCTTGAGATCCTTCTCTTTTCAGAGTTCCTCACACAGGATCTCACCCACCTGAAAAAAAACCCTTCCGAAAATTCCAGGATCTGTACTTGGCTACTTGTGGAGACAATTTTTTTCAAAGAAACTGAGAATATCACAATAAAAATAAGTATGCTGAAAATATTTTTAATAGCTGAATAATCACCTTTATCATTATGTTTTTTACCTATAACTAGGCTTCTAGAGTGCTATAACTCAACAAATAATATCTGGGAATCTCTTAATTAGCATAGTCTTACAACTAGAGACATTTTGCCAAATTCAGTGAGGCATAGGTACTTTTTGTTAATTACTGAGTGATCATATAAGAATTTGTCACTGGGACCTAGAAGGAATGTGTAATGAGACTGCTTGTTACAAAGTCAAATGAATCTAGGTAGGAAATATACAAAAAAGAATATTAGAAGTACACCTAATGGGATCACTTCATCAGCTGTACCAAGTAAAAAGCTGCTAAAGAGGAAGGCCTTTAACTGTTCACTCACAGAATTTCACCTCCAAGGTGAAATTCTAATTTACTGTGTTTAATTCTAGAACTTACTGAGTAATCCAGATATGATGTACTAATCTACCAGCTAAGTAATACACAGAAAACCAGACTTTCTTTTTCTCTGGTCCTTATTTTGCCAACATAGGTGATGTGGAAAGGGACACATCACTTGGCGCTTGTACACATTTGCTTGGGTTGTGGTAATTTGAGCCTGAAGAATGACTAAATGCATGGTATTTAGAAGACACCAATAGGTAGGACATATATAGGACATACCAATAGTCTTATTCAAAACAGATTGTGTTGTTCTAAATGTTTTAATTTGATCTTTTAGGCCATGTCTATATCTGTTATTATAGAGTGTGTGGTGGCACAGCAGCAATTTTGCATAATGACATATAAAATACTTAAGTGTTTATTGTTTATCTCAGTACAAGAACACATTTGCTCATATGAAAAGAAACATAAATTACATTTTTTCACCATGGCTTAAATATATTGTTGATAAACATGAGATTTCATGTGTTCACCTAGTGAACATGGGAATATTCTCTGAGTATAAAAAGGAAACCTTTTAAAACTTTTAAAACTAGGAAATTCAGAAAGAACTTTGGTTTATTTCTCATTATTTAACATAAATAAAAATAATTTTGTGTAACAACAAAATAAAAGGGAAACAAAAAAAGAAAAGAGGGATGCTTGCATGCCACCAAGGACTGGAAGTGTAAGCAACGTACACAAATAACTTTCAAAAGCCCAGGCTGCTTTCTCTCAGTATTTACCCTGTTTAAGCTCCCTGAAGACTGCCATAATTAGTTTTCTCCCTTACAAGTAATTATGAGCACCTGTAATTTAAAAAAAAAAAAAAAAGTATTTGTGTCTGAGATATGATCCCTCGGGTATTTTTCTTTTAGATCCTTCCTCATTTGCTCTTAGAAGTTCTTTCCCACTAACTTCTACTCTTGGGATACTTTAAATGGAATGAATTGTTCCTCTTCAATTACTTTTAAAACCAGGTGAGGCCTGAAAAAACACTTTCTCAAAATAGCAATGTGTCACTTGAGGGAATTATGCAGTGCCACGAACCAGGAGATCCTTTGGAGATGGAACACCCCAGCATTGTGTTCCTCTCCCCTTCCTTCTGCTTGGGGGTTTCACAGGTCAAACTCTACAGAAGTTAATCTTCCATACCTGAACGCTGGCTTTAGCTTTAAGCCAGAAGATTTCCTCAGAAAGAATTATTTGAGAGTAATTTTGCTTAATGCGAGGCACTGACAGGATAAGCCATGAAGTCTACAAAGAATTGCCCATTAATTTGACAAACCTAAACCGCTGACTATCTGGGAAAAGAATTTGATTCAGTTTTTATTCTAATACTGTATTGATCTTAGAATGTTCTTGTCATTCTTTTCGGGGCAGTAGACCACTGATTAAATTTTGTGTGTTTTCCTTTTCATAAGATATTTTGCAATTTCTCAGTGCACTGCATCACCAGTACAAGCTGAGGGAGCTACTTCTTCATGGAAGCAAATTCTCAGTGATGGGTGAAAATCACTGACCATGATTTGGTTTCAAAAGCACTTAGGTTTAAAGGTTGTCAGATATGGTTCGTACCCCTCCATACACACAAAGATAGGGACGTGTAGCCTAAGATTTTAAACCTGTGGGTAAATCATAAAGCACAGAACTATAAAGATTTCCCAGGTTCTGGATAAAATGTCCATTATGGAAATTTTCTCAGTCTGTGCTGATACGGAATTCAGCTCTTTCTGCTTTTGTATCCTCCTTTTGTATAAAGAAATGCCAACTGCACAAATTTAAAGGTGAGACATACTGAGGCTGACTGGGAGACCAGGAGCTCCTGTTGTACAGCTCAGGAAAAGCCTAACTGGCTCTAATTTCCATCCCTTCTTTAATCCCTCTTAAAGCCAATGGAGACAGTGTGTTCTTAGAGGGCAAAAACATCCACTGTCTTTCAGCCATATCAGTTTCAGAATTTCTCTGCCTTTCTAACACATGAATATCAAACTAAGAAAAGGTTAATTAATACAGAACTCAGAAGTACAGTGTGCTCCAGAACGCCCTTCTTTTATCCTGTCATACAAATACTTTACAAGAATGGTATATAGCTATTTATGTGAGCCTTATGCTTGGCTTAGAAATTACCTATAGAAGAAGGTCTTTTCAAGGAGCAGTGCCCATTCCCTTTAAGGCCCCTGAATGTTTTTTGGGAATCAGCTCCACTTGGTTACATTCGACCTTTTAAAAGGACTGCATTCAAACAAAGGGGAACTAATCCAAGTTTCTCAACAAGACTAAAAATGAAAGCAATCACTGGCTTTTCAAAACTTGCAATAGTCCTGGCTCACCTTGTAATTGTATTTTCCTCAAGAGCCTTTCTCCCAAATAAGAGGTTGGGATGCTATTGTAATGTCAAATCTGACTCACTGTTACAGTTGCTATTAAAAGTTAGCAGCTGTAATTAGGGAAGAATTTTGAAGCTGCAGTGTTGTATTGTCAGTTGTAACAGCTTTTAATTATCTTATATTTTTCTTTAAAGTGATCAGCTTTGCTGAAGTTGAATGTGCTTTTATCATTTTTGCTCTGGAAATGAGCCGACACATTTAATAAAATTTAGATAGAAATACTGTTGCTGCAGAAAACAATTGGAATCTATGAACTTTTTAGAGGATTTTGAGCACAGGAGACAGCCATAGCGCTTAGAGGGATTTTGCCATCATCCAATTAAAAAAGTCCTCCATTCTTTCTAATACCATTCTATCTGGTCTTAAAATGCGTAAGACTAATTACATTAGCCCACAGAGGCTTGCATGGCTAATACTATTGGCCATTTCCTCAAATAGAAGAATTATAAATGATTAAACACTCTGCAAATAATGGCCGTGTTTTGCTGCAGGACTCGATGGGAGCCAGAGATACTCTGTCATTTTCCCCCTTGCTCACAGCAGCCTGTGCTGCTCGGCCTTGGAGTAGATGGAATTCCAGCAGCCCATTCCATTGTCCCCCAGCTTACTGGAGTCTGTGAGGAAACCAAACCCTTTTGTTTCTATTTCTACTCTGGGCTTATGCTGGGGATAGAGAGAATAAAGACAGAGCCTTGTAGATTAGTCTGGTAATAGGACATGTCTTGTTATGAACGACTTCGCTCCCTTTAAGTCCCTTCAGTTGTATTGGGAAAAAAAATCAGCTTTCCAGGGAAGGATCCTGAATCTTAAGGACCTGGAAGAATGCAGCTAGTGCAGGAACTGCAGAGGAGTCTGGGTGAGCAGACTGTCCTGTGGCACTGTGCAGCAGCCTAGAAGGCGAGATACAGCTAAAGAAATAGTGCTCTGTATTGTCATTTTTGGCAGGCAGCATCCTTGTCAATATGCATGAGCACTCAGCAGAGTGAGAGAACCTGTCACCCAGGGGATGTTGCACACTGATGACAACAACCAGTCACAGGTCCTCTAACATGTACTTAGATTAAGTTCATTTACAGTTGTCACTCTGAGAGAAGGAAAACTGCTAGGCAGGAAAGGACAAGCAGCATTGGTGGTGCAGCCATTCTTACAGCCAGCATTCCCACTTTTTGCATCCTGCTTCATAATTGATTCTTCAAGACTGGAAAAAGTGAAACTTCTGTGATCTTCAGCAGCTTCAACAAACCTGAAAATTAATGCTTATAATTCTTATATTATGATGTCCCCATGAGAGACCAATTTAGCCCATGACTATAGTGGGAATGCTCTCTCACTCCAGCATTTTGGTATTGGATTGGATTGTTTTGATAAATGCTGATTTCATATATTACATTCATATCCAACTAGAAATCCACCATGGGAGAGATTCCTGGTCATGTCATGATCTTGTTCATGTACTCCCTTTGAAATTATCCCAGATGTTCCTGGCTCTGTCACAGTCACTAGATTCTTTGGGGCAGGGATTAAATATTTGCTCAATTTGATTTGGTTGGTTTGGTTTTTTTCCTGTTATTAATGTTTGTGGAGGTGTGATGCCTTTCGGATAACACAAGAAGTAATCCAAGGGATGGGTGTCCTTTGTCCTTCTAATACCTGACTAGCAGATATCAAGAGATGGGTAATTAAACTATAATGTTTCAGAAAGGGTATGACCTTCTCCCCGTGAAACTCCAAAAAGCTCAGAGAATGCTACAGGGGAATTTTATTGTTGTGCATCTAAATATTAGAATTGAAATTTGGTACGTGGGAGCATTAATTTATCACAGAGAAGGAGATTATTTTCTTTGAAACACATTAGAATTTAATTCCAGTTCTAGGCAGATGCAACACCTTGGCCTGGATTTCTGTTTGGTTGTTTGTTTTGTAAGTATAAATGCCCATCAAAGTAAATCTCATCAGTAGGAAGTGCAGTGCAATGTAGATGGTGTTGGAAAGTTTTGGACAGTTCTGTGGTCACAGTTGCCTACAGAGTTCAGTATCTTGGGGAAAGAAAATCTCTAACTATTACCTTGAGCAGTTTTGTAAATAGTGGGCATGTTCTATTAAATTTTGCTTTAATGCTCAGAAGTTTATTTCACTGAATGCTTTCGTTATTTCTTTTCCATATAAGCACTGTATGTATACACACATCTCTGTAGACACATAAATCCTAAATAAGTTTATAAATTGAACCAGGGGATTCAGAGTATTATGCTTTCCAGAGTAAATAGGTTTTTGGGAAAAAAAAAAAAAAACACCAAACTTTGGCTTTAAGAGCACTGGATGAGATATGCAGCATTGGATACACATTTTCCAATGCTGTAGGAGCCCAAATTCCCCTGAAGTTCAGTGGTACCAAACCACTGGTTCTGACTGAACTATTTGTGATCTGACTTACTTTCATGGGCATATGTCAGATGAGGATATTTGAAAATTAGCCTGTAGAATCTGAATAAGAAAATATTTCCAGTATCTTATGATACCTTTGAATGCAGACTTTCCATGGGCTTAAAATCTCACTATTCTGAGGAAAGCACTGAGGGTAATTTAAGTTTGAGTAAAGAAGAAGCAGTCTTTTTTACTTTGAGGGACTATTGCCTGCTTCTTGAGATTATTGAATTTTCATTCCAGTATAGAGAGAAGCAGTATATCGCCAAGATGAAACAGAAAGCTTAATAGGCACTATATCTCTTGATGTTTATAGAAATTTAGCCAATAATCTTAAAAGACACTGAATTGGATTCTAAAATACAGACACAAATGAATTAGGAGGCAATAGCTCTTGCAACAGTACTACCACATGTGCCATTCACACTATTAAGATATGGCATTATTCTTAATTTTGTTATATTAGATTAGAAATTACATGTGTTGGGGAAAAATGGGAAATCATAGAATCACAGAATATGCTGAGCTGGGAGGGACCCACAAGGATCATCCAGCCCAGCTCCTGGCCCTGCACAGACCCCCCAACAGTCCCAGCCTGGGCATCCCTGGCAGCGCTGTCCAAACGCTCCTGGAGCTCTGGCAGCCTCGGGGCCCGTGCCAATTCCCTGGGGAGCCTGGGCAGTGCCCAGCAGCCTCTGGGGGAAGAACCTTTCATAAAAAAAGACTGGCATTTATTTTTTCAGCCAGAGACTGCAATAAGTGAAATCCTGTAAGTATCTTGGTTACCTACAAAATGAATTCTTAGAGAAAATAATTGTAATTTTCTTAAGACAAAGATGTGTATCTATTCCACATTTAAAATTGTTAAAGGAAATGGTCACAATTCTGCTTGGAGGTTTTTGCAGAGTTTTAGCTTGGGAACGTGCTTTTGCTGTCCAGGTGAGTAAGTGGTGTTACTCCTTGTGAACACTTCAGGTCGTTGCAGAGTACTTGTTATTGTCAGGCACTAGGTGGCCTGCTTGCTAAAACATCGTAATGAAGCCTTCTGCAGAAAATTTGCAAAAGCATTGCGTGAGAAATGAGTAAATAAAAATGCATCTTTAATTTCTAATAGGGGGTGAGGCATTTAAACTATCTGATGCAAAGTTACATGTGGAAGTCTGCAGGCACAGCAACCTACCTGAAACCGACTGAGCACACAATTACTCTGTTCTTGTCTTGCAGACAATATCTAGACAAAATATCAAAGTCTCCCTCTAAAGGTGGGATACTGACCTGTACATTCTCTAAATCATAAGCTCTTAGCTCCTTTGAGGGAAGGTAAAAACTGACAAGTGCAATAGAGTAGAGCATTTGTTTTAGCACCCTGATGGTTTGGTGTATTATGCTCAGAAACGTGAAGAGGGTCAGCATTATTTGTAGTTTCTAAGGGGCAAATATAAAAGCTGCTGTTCCAGGAGTTCGTTGTACTCAGTCTGATCTACAGAAAACCAGAATTAAGAGCAGAAAGCAAAGCAACAGCTTGCTGGTTCTGGTGTTGGTTTGGTTTGTTTTGGAGTGACTGAAGGCTAGAAAAGACCTGTGGTTCCTGAGTGTTGCCATCTGAGTCCTGTGCTGGTACAAACCATGTTAAACTGTGTTTTTCAGCAATTTTGATGTTTTCATTTGTTGGTCTGTGACTCTCGTTAGTGTCAGTAGGAGGAGATGTGTGGTGACTACTCAGTTTGAGCTTTGGATACTGAACTTTAAAAAAGTTATCTATTTATTTAAAATGTAATGCAATAATAATTTCAATAACAAGCCTTCATTAAAGTAGTTTCACTGTTGAATTGAATGGCTAAAGTAATTAACCACAGAACGATTTCAATATGATTATTGAACTTTTTTATTTCAGGTCAAATGCAAAACTAATGAGATGGCTGAGATTGGAAAGATCATTTTATCTACCAATGGTAGAATTCTAAAATATTAGTGGTCAGGAAGGGTGCAAATTTTTGCTGTTCTGCAGAGACTGTGTGAGGAGAATGTGTCTGAACCAAGGGATGGAACATAATCTGCATTCCACACAACACTATTGCGGTCATCAGCTTGGAAATTTATCTTGCACACATTTTTCAGCTGAATTCCCCTAATGTCTCTGTTATAAACCAGATAAATGAACAAAGAAGAGAAAGCCCCATTGCATCGATTCCTAATTGTACAGGAAAGGGCATTGTGTGGCTTGTGTAATTACTTGTTTCGTTTTCTCCTGAAATCATATGAATTTAAACAATGGATTCAGGTAACTGATCATATTTTTCTAGGACAGGAAAGATATTTCAAACTGATATTTGTGTCTTTTATTCTGAGTAAGAGTAGAACACACCAGCAAATATATGGCAGAATACAGTATGTTCCAAGAAAATGTCTAATCGTTTTTTTTTTTCTCCACGAAAACATTGCATCCCAATAGAAGAGGAACTATAAGAACTCGTTGTTTTGTGATTTGATCAAAATGTGTATTCCTTCACACTCCAGCCAACTCTGAGCATGAATCTCTTGAATTGATTTCAAAGAAAGCAGACTTGGCAGGATCCCTCAGGTTACAGAGAACGATTCTCCATTTAAAGCAGTGCAGCATCCATCCACACTGTGCACTGAGAAATAAAGTGCCTCCTCAAACTCTGCCAAAAAGAGACAAAAAATCTGTGATATGTGGTGCACACACACACACTCACACACAAATATCCTGCCATTAATGCTTGTAGGAGAAGCAGTGAACAAATTACTGATGCACAGAGGAGTATGATTGTTAGACTGCCTCTAGGAATTCATCACCCCTGGATATCAGAAAATAGGTGTGATGTACTGCATCACATAAAATACAGCAGAGTTTGATTAGGAAAATAGCTCTGCAAACTTATGGCACTCTTTTTATATACTGGTATATTTGAAAAAATCAATATGTCTTGTAATACTTTATGGTATACATAGGACTAGCCATGAAGTTGCAATGGGAATTGTGTCTGCTTTTCAACACCACAACACTTCAATACTTCCAGTTTCTATACCTGAATAGAACTTTATCTCAGGGAAATTTGCTGTGGTGCATTTAATAGATATCTTCTATTCCTCACAACTGGAATCCTAATAGATCTTAGAACAATAAATTTTCTTTACTATACAGGATGAGAATTTTGTAAGTTCTGAGCTGTTATTTTACTGGAAACCATTAGGAGTTCTGACTGACACATCATCAGATGTTAAAGATTTGAAATGTTATTATTTTCTCTATTCCTTTAATCACAAATCAATATTTCTGCTTCTTACACCAGTAATTGATGGAGCAGTTAATCTTGTCACTGTTGTTCTTCCATCTTGTGAAGCAACATATAATTATGTCCTTGTGTCACTTGTGTTGATCTTGTTTAAGAGATTCAAAACAACCTCTGCATATAAAGGAAAACATCAATTTTCTTGGCAGGTTTTGGATTTGGAGGCATAATTAGCTGATGGAAAGTCTATCAGTTGTGTTTGGCTGACATTTCTATTACAACCGTAATACAAATGTCTAATTTCCAGAAATAACCAAAATATCTTTGGTCAGTTTTAGTTGCCTGAAACAGGCAAAGTAACTGAGAAGTATGATAAAACTTATTAATGATACGGTATTTAATAAAATACCAAGTTATTCAAAAGTTCTCTGTGTTGTAATTATTTCAGCCAATAGACTGGTATGTGTTTTTTGGTATTTTCTGTACTCTTTTCTGACTTACAGCTAAATCATAAGCTGTTATCAAGTGGAGAAGTCACTCCATTTATATGCAAAATGAGTTTTTTCACTTGGGTTTGGGGGGCAGGGACATGACTTTTACACAAAAGAGAGGAAGAAGAATATATATCTATACTTCAATAACTTTAATCATCATTCACATTACTCCTTTAAGAGTTCTTCTCATTAAATTTCTGCTTTCAAGAACTAATATGTGATTTTCTTAAAAAATGGTCTGGGTAGTGTACCAGTGGTGATGAAATTCATCAAGGCCCCGTGATATTGGGTGGGAAAATGTGCTTCGACAGGACTTATAAAAGCTTTCCCACGAGCACAGGGACCTACAGTTCTCTGATATACAGACACACCCTGCTCTCGTTATTAGTTACACCTTTTGAAGCTGTTTATCCTGTTGCACTATGTCAGAAGAAGGAGAATGGATGGGAAATAGCATCCCAAATATCCCAAACTTCTCTGTTCTGCATGACAAGCCTGAGTCTCTGCACACCACTTGTGTCTGGAGGTCATTGACAGTAAGTTGGCCACACCGAGTCAATGGAAATGCAGATTTTCAGCCAGAAATGTTTTGTCCACCTTACAGAAACTTAATTGTTGGCAGGATTCGGTGAGGAGGCAGGGAAGAAATGCAAAAACCACATTTCCCATTATTTGAGTACAGACTATGAAGGAGCTGCAGCGTCGTTATGAACTTTATGGCTCTGGGTAAAATGTTAAAAATCAGGTTTTCTCAGCTTGTTAAGCAGCAGCTTTACCATGACAGGCTTCAAGAGCTTGGCTTGATTTGATCTGGCCTGACCTTTGTAATACAATCTAAAATTAAGCATTTAATGCTGACACATAACAGTCTATGCAAATATTTAATAAGGTTATGTTGTTGAGGTGTGCAGGCAACTTAACTTTATGCTTAAGATAAGGAATTCCAGTTCCAGAACAATAGTTCCAGCAAACTTTGTAAACCCTAGAGAAGATGCCACTGGTTTCAGTGAGCTTTGAATCAATTTAATTGCTGGCCAAAACCTCCACTTCTTGAACCATATTTAATATACAGATTAAACAAAATTTAAAGAATCAGGCCTTGCACATGAAACTGCTGTAACACATTTTAAAGTATCCTTATAATTCTATTCTATCCAATTTTATGACTCTTTGTTGAGTATGTTTTTTACAAGTGGTTTGACTGGTTTTTGGGAGCTACCTTCTCCTAAGTCAAACAGCCATGCTCCATCATCTCCCTGGGATAATTTAGTTTTCAACCCCCTTTTTGGAATCACTTCAGTGTAGAATTCTCCTGGCACAGAATTTGCTTTGAGAAGCAATCCATGTGTTTGCAATCTCTGCAGCAGTTTGGGGATCTGTCAGGATGGGAGGTGCTGTGCACCAGAGAGTTTTTCACCAGAACAGTGGAATGATTCCAGTGTCATTTTGGTTTTTAAGATAACAGAAGAAAAGACTTTACATTTTTGCGAATATAAACTCTAAAATTAAAGAAGTAGTTTTGTTATTTATCAAGAGATGGTGTCGGGGTGATTCCTCAGGGGCGAGGTGGCTGCTGGCTGCCCGCTGAGGAGCTGCTGCTGGCAGGCAGCAATTCCCATCCCAAGGCTTCCATGGCTAAAGGTGATGGCTTTGTCTTTGTGTGCATGGAACAGAACATAAATGCTTTTCCTAGGAACTGCCTGAGGGTCATGGAGAGAGTGAGAAGCCCTTGGCCGTGACAGGGCAGGCACGAAGAGCCATCCTGCCCACAGGGCAGGAAGGGGAGAGGCATTTGCTCATCATCTGGTTTTGGGTTGTATTCTGATATAGCTGCTCTTCCCGTGGTTTTGTTCTGTCCTTGGAAAAGCCTTCCTCTCCAGTCACCTTCTCTTAGGAGTTTTTTATTGCACACTGCCATGTTTTATTTATGTGGTGTATTTAGATAGGGCCAGTTAACTAAAAAATGTGTTGATTGCTTCCCTGCTCAGGGCCCATCCATAAATTATGAGAAAATTCATTCCAAGATGTGCAATTAGTTCTCAAGTTCATGGTACTCTTGGAGTCTCCAGAGTTGAGTTTATGATTTATAAAGATGCATTCTCATGTATGGTATCCATGTGTTGCATGTGACAACTTTGGGCAGACGTGGTGGTGGGGCTGTTAATTGGTGAGATATATGCTGAGGTATGGAATATGCAATTTATGGTGTATTTGATATTTTAAACTCTTGACTCGTATCTTAGAGCTTGATTCTAAATTGCATTCAAGATATCTTTCAGAAGAACAAAAAAATCCCATATGAAAATGAACAGCTGTGCTGCTCCTGGACAAAAAACCTACTAGATTTTGGATGTGTTATGTTAAGGCAAAGAGAAATGATGGAAATAGAAAAGTTCAGACATCCTTTTGGAGTCCAGTATATGTACTCTGGCACCCAGGAGAATTTTTTTCTCCTTCAGGAATTGGGTGCAACTAGTGCAAAATTCCAGATTTCCTGAGTTTAACAAGAATTACGGAATATAATTATCTTTTTTTCTTTTAAGTCATGACATTTTAAAAAAAGGAAAAGTAGCAATATATATGGTGTTTGTGTTTCTTTCTAGAAGTTTTGGGGAGACTCTGCTCTCTGCTCTCTGCTCTCACAAATGGTTAAATGAGAAGTAAGTTACTGTGGTTACCTCATCTCTGTGTGTGGAACTGAAGGGGTAGGAAGGAGGTGACTGATTTCTGCTCCTCTGGAGTCCATGGGATGTGTATGCCTGGACACTTGGCAGAATTGTGTTTGGAATAAGCAGGACAATATAACACTCAGCTGTGAGCAGAATCCCATCCCTGCCCTGGTTCACTGGAATTGTTTCGTAGATGCTCTGAAATGTGGATTTTACCAGGGAGCAATGGAAGTTATTAACTGGCAGTGAGGCAGTAAAGCAAAATGCATTATGTATGAAACAGGTGATCTTGACGATTGCCATTCCAAAGGATTTGACACAAATGACTGAAATCAGATTGACTTCCATTTTTAAACAAATAAAAATGTGTTTTACCTTGGAGTGCATCCAACAGCCACATATGTGGTTTCACAGAGTTTCTTATTGTAGTACCATATTCTCTTGGTTCATAGATGACTTTCCTTTTGTTTTAGCTGAGGTTTAATTTTCAGATTTGAGGCATGAACAGATTCTTAAGTACCAAAACCAGAGCAATTTTCACTTGATTGGTAAAATGTATTCATGTAGTACAAACACACAAATAAAATGCAAAGACAATGACATTATGAATCATACCGTTAACAACTTGATTTTTTGTAATGTTTTTAACAGTCAGCCACTGAATTATAGTGAATATATATTTGAATTTGCAGAGCAATGTTGTGTTCACTTTGGAGTTGTAATGTTCTGCAACTTTGTAGGGGTTTGGTTTGATTTTTTTGCTCTTTTTTTTTTTTCTTTTTTCCTTCTTCTGTTTCTTCAGGCATCCCACTATTTCTTTCTAAGGAAATGGAAATAACCATGCTTTTCAGAGAGACCTTCAGCTTTTTTTCCAAGATTTCTGTTCTTAACCTTTAGCTTTTATGCAGCTCCAATGCAAAAATGTTCCATTGCTAAAAGCAGGACCATTTCCTAGTGTCACTGGTACATAAATAAATTTGACACTGCATATTCTCACAGGTCTCTGAAATAAGTTACAAGATATTTTTAAAGTATTTCCTGAATGGCTGCTAGATGCATTTTCCCAAATGTGGACTGTACTTACTCTCCTAGTAAAAAAGGGACTTCAGCTTTAAGGGGATTAATTTGCAACAATTAAAATAAATTACTCCTTATGCCACATATCAATGTGATTGAGTTTAATTTGTTCAGCATGCTCACTGCCTGTTGTGTATTTATAATTCTGTTCACTGTTTCCAGCATTTTGATACAAGTTTTAATCAACACACTTCCTATTAGTTGCAGATTACTATCAGGAATAAAGAATTCTATCTAAGAATTTATTCATTGCTTGTTTTCTACGCCTTGGATGCTTCTTCATGTGGCTTGAAGAACCTGTGTTTTGGTCATTAAGTTTTTATTTCCTCAAGTGAAGAGCATTTCTTACCCCCTGTGATGGAAAAGTAATAAAACGAGCTAAAAATGCTCTATTTTTAAAGCTGTGAAGACCCTGAATCAGGAGAGCGTGCAACTGTAAGCAAGCTGTGCCTCTCACTTACTTAATTCTTTTGTTGACTTAAATGGATGTGGGGTGATGTTTTCTCCTGGTGACAAGAATTTCCAGTTTCATTTTGTTCATCGCTGAAGAAAAATCAAATTAAAGAAACCTCATTGAAGTCAGTACCATCACGCTCATAAAAAATAGATCAAAGAATAAATCAGTCCCTTAGTGGATTTAGAGTAAAATCATACGAGGGAATGAATTTGAAAGCCTTGATAATATAACAAATTGTCTGTTTCTCTTTGAGGTAGGTCTTTTTCTTTGAATATGATAATGAAATATCCTGTGTAGGGAGTGGATCCTGTGGATAAATATTGATGGCTGCAAATAATTTATGTTTGAAACACTATGGAGCGTGACAGTGAGTTCAGGTTGATTGTTGGCATTGTGCCTTAAAAAAAATGAGGGGGATTTCTGTCAGGCAACAGCTTTGTGGGGTTTCTTATTGTCATCAAAACCTGCAAAATACCTAAAGTCAAGTTCTACCTTTTTTAGGAATAAGCCCCATCAAACCCAGCCAGTTCCTTAAATGACACCTGGGCTGTGTGGTGGCAAAGGGGAGACCTTGCTGTGTGCAGCCAGGCCAGTGGCTAATGGCAAACAAAAAAACCCCAATCCCCCTACCAAAACCCCAGACACTGAAAACCTGCAGCATCAAAGAGTTCCCACTTCAGGATAAAGCTGAAATCCATATCAGCATGGTCCAAGAATTCAAAACCTGTGCAGAGCTGCTGAATTACCAGTGGGCACTTTGGAGGGAGCCCCAGTGAAGTGGAAGAATTGCAAATAGCTCGCTCGTCAGTGAAATAATGTTATAATCACGGTATTGACTGACAGATGGAGCTGTGTCGTGGGGATCTTTTGCTCTGAGAAACACCATTTTAATACAGGGATTTAAATACTCCTATTTAAGGAGCCCACGGTGGATTAGCAGCAAATGAAAAGGATATGATATCGAAAAAGTGTGGCGCGCTAGCTAAATTTGTCCAAGTAATTAAAATAGGCTCGGGAATATAAAGATAAGAATGGGACTGATAATTTCAGAATTTCTTCTCTACTATGATGTCAATATTGGATATTGATGTAGCTTTGGACTTCAATATTCCTAATTTTTTAAAATATGATACCTTTTTCTTTGAACTTGATATGGGAGTTACAAAATATCACCACGGCGTATTTGTTCTACTCTAATTCAAATCTGGATCTGAGTATCAAGAAATAGTGGTGTCTTTCTAATCTGAAGTGGGCACCTGAACTCTTTTACCCTCTTTACTACTTTTCTGAGATCCACTTAAGGAAAAAATAACACGTTCTGTAATACGGTAGAGGAATTCTCACTCAGGTGGGACCAGATGGAGCCTGGTGCATAAAGAACAGATTCAGATTCTACCTTTACATCCTGCTCCATTAGGTGGTTACAGTTTTTATATTCTCTCTACTTTTCAAGGTATGATTTGACAGCTGATAAATGAAGATGATAATGAACAGTGATAATATTTGAATGACACCATTAATATTTGGTATATTGGACCAAACAGCAGGTATATTTGAGTGCATAGACAGCCAGATGAAGAAAAGCAAGTTTCAACTTTTTTTTCCCCTCCTCCCCTCCATCTTGTCCATCTGGGCCATTTGCCTTCCTAGTTGGGAAGTCAACAGCACAGACATCAATGCATTCTCTTGAAAGCTGGGAAAATGGCTTGGCAAGCTTCATGTTACCTTCTGTTAACCAATTTTATTTGTTCTTAATTTATTTTTTTTTTTTTTTTTACCACCTTAAAAGTGTGAGTGAGTGCTGGAATCTGTGGAAGGTCCTTTAGACTTGGACTGCTCTATTCAGCCTTCTGTACTTTTGTGTTTCCTCAGTGCTCGAGTCTGGAACACTCTGATTTCAGAAATGTCTTTGGTTGCTAGAAAGTGCCTCTTGCTCTTGTTCTTTGCATTGCTGTTGCCATAGTATCCCTATCAGTGCTATGGCACAAATGACAGGCAACGTACAGCTATGACTTTATAAATAGGATTCTGGAAGAACAACACTTTCCTCACAACATAAGATATTCGACTCTATATCCAAGCAGAAAACTTGTGTCACGTTGGGATATTTTCTCCTTAAAGGCCTACAGCTCTGGAACAGAGCTTCAAAACTATTACTAGAATTATTTTGAAAGAAAAAAAATAAAAACAATTAAAAAAACCCCCAGTGTATTGTACAAAAGATCAAGCATTGTAAGCCATTGTTGGTTGTTTACTCCTGCTAAACTAACACTGTCTATTACATGTCTATACCCTTTGGTCATTCAGGAAAATCTGTGACAGCAAAAGACACCACAGAAAGTCATGTTAGCATTTATCTAACGTGGTTTATAATTGTGCTGTGCTGCTTTTTCATGCTTCAAAGTGTTTTCTTTACTATGACACAAAAAGAATTTCAATGGAGTGGTTCAAACTTTGTTTAAAGTAAGTAAAAATATGCATAAGAATGTAATGCCAAGTTCCACCCCGCAGCTTTCCTTACAAAACTCTTTAAATCCTGCTGTTGTTATTTTATAATCCGTGGAAACTCCACTGCAGATAAAACTGGGGTTAAAGGCTTATAATTTAGTTTTATTATAAAGCATCTCCTGGTATGATCTCAACTTCCAGAACTGATTCAGGAATGTTGTTGATGAACTTTGTAGATTGTTTCATTTATGTACTCATCCTCATACTGCTTTTTTAAAAAAATACTATTTTTTATGTATTTATTTGGAAGATTTACATATCTGTCTATACAATATTTTTATATTATGATAATTTGTAATAAATACTTGCATCAGTATTGTCACAGAAGAATTTGGGATAGAGGCTAGAATTTGGTTTATATTTATGGTTGTTGTTGGGTTTTATTCATTTCCTCCCCTCAGAAATGTAAATTGAAGATATTATTCTATAAACATCAGGTTTTGAAGGGTTTTTTACCCCTGTTATTTTTCATTTTAATTTGTAATAGAGAGGAAGAAGTTGGAAAATAGTGCTTTATGGTGTGCACAAAGCATGCAACCATTCAAAATATCAACTTTTCCCCGTAACCCATAGATTTTTATTTGTGTTTTCCATAGGAAACAATGCAAATATATTTTTTTCAGTAATAATGGATACAAAGATGTGCTTTCCTGAAATAGGGGCTCTCTGCAGGTTGAACGTACGTGGGAAATTACTTCAATGGGGGTGACAATTGCTGGAGCTGCATTTAAAGAAATATAAGACAGTTAATAAATAAAATTATAACAGCCAAGCTAATACACTTGTACACCATCACCACATTACTCATTAGGCTCATGCTGCTGCCATGGCGTTACCAGTGATGATAATCAGGAGCTGCTGATGACTTCCTTATTTGCATATTTAGAATGTAGTATTATAATGGCTTATAAAAGGCTGTTGGTCCTACACTGTTGCTTCACTCTGGACCCGTGGTTGGTGCTGTTTCGGGTGCTGTGTCACTGAATCCCTGAAGTCCTGCCCATGAATCAGGGAATTCCTGGAATGCCACAGGTCCGATGGTGTCGGTGCCGCATGAGCTGCACATCCCCTTCTCCCCCCATGCCAGCAATCCCCTCCAGGTTCATTGAATTACTCAGGGAGCAAAGCCTTTTTCCATGAGTGGAGACTTACAGCATTGGATTTTTATTTCGCTGTGCTCCTTTTGTATAATGATGAAGCCAGAAAATGCTGTCCAGTGAAATTGTGCTGACATGGGGAGATCCACCTTGCAGATAGAGTTGGAAGGTTCTTTATCTGTTGCTTACTTCCAATCCTAAGCAGTTCACTGTGTTGAAATGGAATAGCAATATTAATTGTTCCTAATCTGTTTCACTGCAAAATCAAAGGTTTTAGTCTAAATTACCCTGCAAGTGGCACTGCTGAAAGGCAGTAACTAATGGGTGAAGGCAATTACTGGCTTCAGTAATTTCGTCAACCAGTGCAACTTGATCTGCAGGAGTAAATCAATCTATGCTATGACAGGGAAGATAAAATGAGAAGAGACAGGAAACAAAATTACACTTTTACCTGCAGAATGAAAAGAATGTAGATGTGTTAGCACAGGTATATTTGAAACAGATGCTAAGCTGATAGGAGCTAAGATTTCATTTACGAGAAAAATCACTTTACATGGAGCTGTTGAACATTTATCTTACAGAAATGCTGTCCTAGAAGAGCCTAAATTCTGGAATGGCAGAATTATGTAAAGATTAGGCAAATATTCTATACATAGAGTTAAAGAGAGTGATTTATTTCTTCAGAGTTCTTGGCTGAAGGCTGTATGCAGCTACAGAGACATCTGTGTGTAGCTGTAAGTCCTCCCATTCCACTTCCATCTTTCTTGAAGTTGTCAACAGTCTTGAGAAGGAGTGTATTATTATTCAGAATCCAGCTTGAAAAGTACAGAATTTTCCTCTGTGCAGAACCAGTTTGTATCTCCCTTTAAAGGTACTGGTATTCCAGAGAATGAACATTAACAGGCATCACCAAATTTAAAATTACATTAAATTTCTTACAGTTCAGTAGACAGATTTCCACACATTGTTGGCTGAAGTTCACCAGACTAAAATTAGGTAATAACATTTTTTTGCTAGTTTAGGTTCCTGAATTAAAAATACCCAGATTTCTTTGTTGTTAACAAACATTACAAAATTTTGTCAGTGCAAAACTTGGGGGAGAATTAAGACTAGTGTTCTTCTATTCCCATATTTAAGCAAGCGGTATAAAAAGATCTGGTTCTCAGCAGATGGTTGGTTGCAAACTTCTTGCCAACTTTTTTCTTAGGAAACAAAAAAAAAAAAAATTGAGGACAATGTGGTGGAGAGATCAAAGGAAGAGGTTTTCCTGAGGAGCAAAGGAAAATCTCATGCTGGAAATAGGGATTCCTGTAATTATTTCTTCATTCAGTATGATCCAGCCCTAAAATTCTTACCTCAGTATTCAGTTAATAGTTTCAAGTAAAAAGTTGTGGGAGGAATTTTATACGTATTTGGGAAGGATTAAGTCAAAGTGACTTTACTAATGAGGCTTTCAAAGGGTTCATGCTGTTTGTTGTAGGAAAGGTGCTCCTTTAGTGTCTCTATCGCTTTAGGAACACAATATTCGGTGACTTCTAAAGCATTTTCCTTTTCCTTTTTCCAGCTACTCCTGGTGTTCTACACGAATACTCATTAGTCATTCTGGAGATGGACTTGCTGTCTGGAACCTACCTCTTGGCAGTCTTGTTGGCCTGCATTGTATTCCAATCTGGCGCACAGGAGAAGAATTACACCGTGCGGGAAGAACTGCCTGAAAATGTCCTCATTGGCAATCTGCTCAAGGATCTCAACCTAACGCTGGACCCAGACATGCCCCTGTCCTCCCCACTGCAGTTCAAGCTCGTCTACAAGACTGGGGATGTGCCCCTGGTGAGGGTGGAGGAGAACACTGGGGAGATCTTCACGGCTGCCAACCGCATCGACCGTGAGAAGCTGTGCGCCGGCATCTTCAGTGAGAACCGCTGCTTCTACGAGGTGGAGGTGGCTGTTCTGCCCGACGAGGTTTTCAGACTGGTCAAGATCAGATTTCTAATTGAGGATATAAATGACAACGCCCCCCTTTTCCCCTCAACAGTTATTAACATCTCTATCCCTGAGAACACAGCCATTAATTCCCGCTACTCTGTCCCGTCTGCCATCGACCCAGACATCGGGGTGAATGGTATCCAGCATTATGAGCTCCTCAAGGTGGGTTTTGTTCATTCTTCTCCGTTACTGTCTATGTTACTGTCCTCTCACAAATGTTGCCAGTCCTCACCAACCCGTTAGAAACCCAAAAACTGTGTACTGCAGTTGTGGTACAGTGCAGGTCCGTGTTGAAACGGGAATCTGTAGCCCTGAGTGCATCCCGGTGCATCGTATCCTCACTCTGTGGGAAGCTGTTTATGTACATGGATGTCTGTATAAGAGAGTGATGAAACATCCATGTCTCCATGAGTTCTCTACCAGCATTCAAAGTGTTTGTACACTTTGGCTGACAGTCTTCTTGAACCATTAAAAATACGTTCTTTTTGCCACTGCCAAGTGCAGCTGTATGTTGTGCTGGGTTCATGTCTCCCATTTTTATTCTTGTTATGCCTCTTTTGCATGACTGTGGAAGCTCAGCAGTAGAACTTTGCCCAGAAGTTGATGTGATGCTCGTCTGTGTATTGATGAGCTATTCCAGAGTGAAGGAGTCCATTTGTCAAAGCAGCTTTGTAATGTCTGGGCAGGAGCAGGTCCAAGATATGCATGAATGCAAGGAGGAGAGCAGTGCCAATGACCTTGAAAGAGCAGATATTTCATATTCTTGCTTCTTTCATTCTTTCTAGTAAGTAACAGGGGAACTGGGGTTAGGGAACAGAGGAGTAACATAAGCATGTGATGTTTATATAAACAAGAGTGTGTGATTGCTAAATACATGATCACTTTTGTTTGAGTTTACTGAAATAAACTTTAGAACAGGAAAGAAACTTACCCTGAAACTGTTGGGGGGAAGCTGAAAGTGCCCTCACTTCCTGTGATTTGGAATAGGGAACTATTTTGTGGTTTGGCTGCTCAGCAGCCAGTCTGGCCCTCATTACTGCTAGAGGAGTATAGATTATATAAACCAATATACTGCTTGGCTGACTGGATAGCTGATATTCGCTGATATCAGTGCTTACTAGCAATTTAATAAAAACAAAGCTCTGCCTTCTTTTCGCTCTTTTAAATTGCTTGGAACCTGAAGCAGTTGCGGCAGTGTGGGTACTAAGGAGTGACAAAGACATAAAAATCTCTTTCAGAAAACTGCATCCCACTGGGCATTTCTGGCTAGCTATCAAAAAAAAAAAAAAAAAAAAAAAAAGAGACCACATACATGTCTGTCTGCTCTGAGTGCAGCCAAGGAACTTAAAACTTTCCAAGAACTTGTTTGAAAGTCTTTGTAGTAAGCTCTTTAAAACTTTTCCTAGGTTATAGGAGAGCAGGTATATCTACGTGTGTGGGTTTGTTTGGGTTGTTTCAGATAGCTAAGCAGAAGCCTCCAGTAGGACACAGTCTTCTTTATGTGTCATGTTAAATGAGATTTTGGGGAATGAATAGCAGCATATTAAATAAATAACAGTAGGAGCAGAAAATAATGAAAAAGCCAGGGTTACACACAAAATGGGGCAAAAAAATACCCAGTCTGAAGAGAGAAATGTGAGTTATCTGAGAAAAGGGCTGTTATTGTAGGGAAAAAAAAAACTGTAGAAAACGGCAAAATCAGGAGTCCCTGGTCCTGATGAGCAACAGTTCAGATCTCCACAACAGCAGTCTTGCTTTGTGAGCTTATTTTTGGACTGTGCACTCAGAGAGAGAGAATGTAGCAGATCAGCAGAGTAGTATCACGTTTGTGTCACACGAGTGGGAGCTCCTCTGAAATCCAACCTATGGCTCTGCCAAGGGCAGCGCTGGGCACAAGGCCTTGTCTGGAGATGCAGTGCGAGATGAGATGGCCTGCCTGAGAGGCTTTTACCAAGAAATGTTCAAATAACTTTCAAATATCAAATTATTTAATTTTAATCAGGGAAAAAATAAATTTAAAAAGGACTTGTTACATGGTTATTCAAGTGTCTCTGAAAAACTGCTTTTGCCACATAATGGAAAGAAAGGTGGTGAGGTTGAACACACACTGGTATGGACTGGAAGTTCTGAAATCTTGTGCTACATGTGCTGCAAACAAAATACTTTGTGAAATCACAGCCCTGTAGGCAGATCTTCTAAAAGAATTAGTTGCATTTTTCTCTTGAATGCCTGTTGGTCAGGTGTTTTTTTTTAAGTTACAGATTCACTGCCTTTAAATGAGCCAGCAATTACACATACCTTGGAAATGATCTGTAAAAACCAAAAAGGAGTTTATGACAGCCAGACACCACTTGGAATAGTATGTCCAGATGTTATTCTACTGGTAATTTTCGGAATGTTAGTATCAAAAGTAATTATAAAATGAATTAAAAAAACCCAGTAGAAATAAAGGATTCTGGTGAGCAGGCAGGAAAAACAGCATGCATTTCCTACAGCAGAGGAGGGCCAGGAAGATAATGAGAGGGATTAAACACCTTTTCTGTGAGGAAAGGCTGAAAGAATTGGGATTGTTCAGCCTAGAGAAATAAAAGGCTGCAGGGTGACCTTATTGAGGCTTTTCGGTTCCTGAAGGGGCTGCAAGAGGGACTTTGGACGAGGCCTGGAGAGACAGGACAAGGGGGAATGGCTTTTTTCTGACAGAGAGTAGGTTTAAATTCGATATCGGGAATAAATTGTTCCCTTCAGGGTGGGGAAGCCCTGGCACAGGGTGCCCAGAGAAGCTGTGACTGTCCCTGGATCCCTGGAAGTGTCCAAGGTCAGGCTGGACACTGGGGCTTGGAGCAGCCTGGGACAGTGGGAGGTGTCCCTGCCCGTGGCAGGGGTGTGGAACCAGGTGATTTTTAAGGTCTCTTCCAACCCAAACCATTCCGTGGTTCTGTGATACTCAAAGATGCGTCACAGAGGAAGACTGGGGAGATGAAGAAAAAGGGAAGAGTGGGTAATGCTGAAATACCAGCAGGGAGGGTGACAGGCTCAGCAGGGTGGTGCTGCTTTCGCTTGCCTTTCCTCCCCAGCTGTGCTTTGTGTGCCTCATGCTGCTCTGGTTTTTGGTGTGTGCTCTGGAGATGCTGGGATCTTCTGACCTTTTATAGCAGCAAACACGTGGGGGGACCGCAGCACAGGAAACTGCTGTGCCTTCTGAGCAGGATGGGTCTAGCAGGGGTGACGTGGCACTGGGGAGAATTTTGGGAAGCACCAGCTACAAAACGGATGGGCAGGGCAGCTTGGAGGTGGCAGAGGAGTGGAAGATGCTAAGATGTGGAAATCACTTCAGAGAAACAGAAAAGCTGATGCTTTAGTGTGTGTGCTGCAACAGAGTGAAATGTGTTGTTCTGTATTTTGGCCAGAAAGTAATCAAAATTTGACAAACTGTGCAACGAAGAGAAAGTTTTTCAGTTGTACTTCGCTTTTGAAACAAATTTCGCCAAGATTTGCTTATTGCCTGTGAGAAGCCAGGCGTGTTTTGCCCGACTCTAGGTAGATAGAGACTTTTTCCATAACAAATTCTAACAAAGAGTAAACTTCTCCCTACGAACTCAGCTGAGTCGTTTGTAGGTATTTTCACATTTTCAGCAGCTCTGTAGCTCCTCGGGAAGGTAACAGCCATGTGTTACAGTATTTCCTCACTTTGGTACACTTACCTTACTGCCCCTCTCAAAGGGTGTGGAAAAGGTTGCATATATTTTTGTACTTGGTTTCTTCTGCAAACTAGATAAGAACTGATAAAGTCTTTAAACTAAATAACGTATTTTCATGGTTTTTTTCTTTTTTAATATCCTGACCCTCACTAAGACCCCTTAAAACAGTAGAAAACAAAACTTTGTATAAAATATATTCTTGCACTTTGGATTCAGTGGAAGCTTTGTAAAGCAGGATTTGATTTATTTAAAGCAAGACAGTGCTTTAATTACCACACTGATTAGCACTCCAGTATTTTTTTTTGCCTGCCTGCATTTTATCAAGGTGTACCTGAATAGAAAATGACTTCTTTATATGTAACTGATTCATGGCACTGCATCTTCGAAACTTTCTGGGTCTCTGACTTTCTCTACGCTGTTTGAAATACATGAACTCTAAAAAGGCAGCAGTTTTACTGTTAATAGAAAAGAGGAGACAGTCACGCAGAGCATCTTGCTGCTCCCCAAAGTTGCTGTGCAAGGCATTATAAAAGACTCTGTTTCTCTGCTGAGATGCCCCTAGGTGACCATAGAGGGAGTGACATTAAGGTTTCACATGATAAACAAGGTTTGCTGTGAACAAGGGGAAGAGGGAGAACTTAGATATTATTTAACAATAGGAGAAGATTCATTTAGAGTGGGAAATAGGTAGATTGGGGAAGAGGGTGGCATAACACTGATGGTAGGAGTTGGTAGAAGGCACAGCTAAGACAAGAAATGAATGGCCAGAAGGAAACCCAACCATTTTTATCTCATTGAGATAACTACTTTAAGTATAAATGGGAAATGATAGGGAAAAAGAGCTGGGCACTCAGAAGTAGTCTGTGAAAACAGTAGGATGCAAGAGCAAATTGTGAATTGAAACCTGAATAAACAGTGATTTCTGATTGGGGATAAATCTACAAATACCTGTGTTCTGGTTTAACCCTGGGGCAGCTCAGCTTCCAGGGCTTTGTTCACCTCTTCAGGGCAGTCCCATTGTTTACAGACTGACATAAAATGTACATTGTGTCAGGCAGTGCCACCATGGTGGTACAAATGCCTACATGCTGCTGTTGATTACACTGTTCCAGAACCCTTACATTTGAGCTCAAGGCAAGCTGATATTTAGTATAACCTGATTAATACACTTAATATTTATAGGTGTCACAGGCCTCTGCTTTGACTGCAAAGATTTTAGTGTGAAGCATTTCTTTGCTCTCTTAAATGTTAAAAAGGTGAGCTGGTTCAGAACAGGTTTTGAATAGAATTCCAGCTCAGAGTGCTTCCAAAAGGATTCATACAAGCACATGTTTTAAATAATATTTTTTAATTGATTGCTTAGCATTTCTTGTCAGCTAGGTATACCATGTACACTGAAGTTGTAGAGGTGCAACAGGAGCAGAGCATTTTCTTCTGTGAGCTCATGCTGTGTGCTAATGGTTTGTTCCTTGAATCTGGTACAGTTTTGGGGAAATTAGGCTGGTGTTACTGTTACAGTTCCATTCCTCTTACCTATTACGGTAATTTTGCTGTATTTACCTATCAGAAGCAGCTGATGCGTTCCTTCTAGAATCATACAATAATCTCTTTGTAGCTGTCAGTTCATACCTCTGTAATCTGACAAAATAGATTCCTGCTCAGTCTCACAACATGTCAGTCTTGCCTCTGATGAGGAGAGTTTCATCTTGCTGCTCTAGATCATCTTTGTGATGCCTTTCAATAGAAGATATCCCCTCCTTGCTGATACAGTTTGTCAATTCCATGACCCATGGAAGATGGAAATCACAGTTCTTCATCATGCTTCAAGCATCATATTTCATATTTGCAACTGGGTATTTCTGAGCCTCACAGCAGTGTTGGATCAAGTAACTCCTATCACTGTCAAGATCAGGAATGGAAGATGTGTTTTATGAAGAAATAAATCTAGGAAGGTAGTTGAAATTATAGACTGAGACTACATTTGTAGTTAAATGTGTATCAGAAAGTCATATTAATGACATCTTTGTTGATAATCCTGTTGGAAGCAGTGATACAAATCTGAAAGTCAAAAGCTGTGACAGTGGAGGAGGCCAACAACCTTTCTCTGGTCTGTTTGTGTTTCAGTGCTGCACCAGTACCACCTGTGGGGTTCAGTACATAGAGAAAAAAGGAGGACAGAGTGGTTAATGTCCCTGCAAACAGTGCACAGTGACACAGACTTCAGTTTTCTGCTCACCAGATCAACTTCACTGTCCCAAACACGAGCTGCTTGAACCTCTCCTTCCTGTCCTTTTTTGTGCTGCCACTCCTCCCGGTGGGAGCTGAGGCAGCCACCCTCCCTTTTACTCTCAAACCATGTTCCACAGCTTCTCGCACTGGAATTACTGGGGATTAAAGGAACGTGGATGATTCTTTGTGTGGGCTTCAGCAGCGTGAGAGGACAGGGAAGTGGTGTATTGGCCCTTTCAGTAGGTCACAGGAAACCTGGGGTGCTTCTTATCAACATCTGCATTCTGTGAAAAAACTGCTGACACAGAGCTTTTTTTCGGCATGTAAACAGATATTTATGAATATTGTCAGGACTTACTGAGTGTTGTAGTTAGACACTAATACAATTACAGAATTTCAACTTAATTTTTCCTTATTTTTCTACAAATCAAAAAGTATTTGTGAATTTATTTTAACCCTCTAATAGCGAAATATTCTTGCACTTTCTGATTTCTTTTTTTTATTAGCAACCCTTTCTAGAAATTGTTTAAGGGAAATATGGCTGAATTGTGGAATATGGCTATTCAAGATTCCAAGAATATTTGTTTTACCGATTTATATTTATTCAGGGAAATACATGATTCAGATAGGAGATTTCTTGACTTCCTCATCAGACCAGAATAATAACTTTATTATTATTATTATTATTATTATATAAATTATAAATTATATAAATATATATATTATATATAAATTATATATTATATAAATTATAAATGATTATTATAATTTCTCTCTTCTTATCGAGGAAACACTGGTTGTTCAGTGATATGTCAAGACTAATTGCCACAAAAATAAAATTACACTGATATTGATGTTACAGGTAACAATAGTACTTAGGTACCTAAAACAGAGAAATTATGTTCAACCAGATCCTAGATGTGGCAGTGCTTACAGACAAGGTGAAAATAAGATGCATGTTGAGAAAGCATTTGAGGGTTGTTTTTTTGGGTTTTTTTTTTTTTTGGTTGTTATGGGTTACTTTTCCTTCTCATTGTCATGTAGCTTAGACTAAGATTTTGAGTTTCTGCTTGGAGAGGGGGATGGTTTGTTTTTCTTACTTCACAATCCTCTGGAAAAATTCAAACCTCACCTGGATGTGATCATGTGCAGCTGCTTTATCAGAGGGGTTGGACCAGGTGATCTCCAGAGGTCCATTCCCACCCCACCCACTCTGTGAGTCCGTGGTCTCATCCCGCACAACTTTTCAGGACGGGCTGACTTCTACCCTCACTGGGATGTCTCAGATGGATTACCCTGCAGACGTTTGTGGGTCAGTACTGTTTCTCCTCACCCATTTGGTGTGCCACCATAGAAAGGGAAGTTAATGGATTTAGGGAGCTCAAAAATAGATTGAGGAAGTTTTTTTTTCTTTGGAGTTGTGCTCCAGTCAAGCTCTAAGGTCACTCTCTAGTGCTTCTAATTTAATAAATAGGGAGAGCTGGACATGTTGTCTTTCTAAGGTAATTTTTGGCTGCCCTTTAAAAGAGGGGTTTTTTTAGGACAGACAGTGATGCTGAGTACTTTTGTCCCAAATCCACAGTGGCAGTGGGGGAATTGGTCAGACCCAAAACATCTTTCCCTTTTTCATTTGCTGATAAAAGTGTTTTGGTTCTTCAGTTTTTTCACATGGATCCTCCTCCTGGGTGCTTTTCCACCCGAGATGTGGTTAATTACCAGCTGAAGATTTTGTGCATAATAAGTCTATTTTCATTATTTTATGCTGTAGTTGAAAATCCACCTTCTTCCAAATCCTCCACCCCATTTACCCATTTTTCTTGCTATCCAAAATATCAAAGTGTATGATTCTTTAGAGAAGGTTTTTTTGCTAGAATAAAAATATTGCTCAGTAGTAATTTGTCTGGAGAGATCTGAACAGACAAGTGGTCATCTGTGAACATTGTTTTGAAGAAGTCACTGGGTCTGAGCTTTAAAAGGGAAAACCAGCTGATTTGCATTCCTACAGCTGTGATTTAGTGTCTGTGAGGAGATAAAACTCTGCCTCTGACTGGTGGTAGTGAGTCAAGAGTCAAGGTAATTGCCTCTTGTTGGTTGATACAAGGCTCCTTTAGGGTGGTTTATGGCATTATTGCTGTAAAACTGTCAGGTTCCGTTATCCTGACGTCCCTTTGGGGATTGAATGAGGACTGGAGGAGAAAGTCTTGCTTCCAGGCACAGCGAGTTCAGTGAGTTAGGCTGAGGGACAAGTTGGTGTCTCTGTCTGCATTGGAGGCTCTGATTTTCTCACTAGCTGTCACGAAACAATAATATGTAACGTAGCATGTTTGGGAGTGGGGAGGATGATGGACTCAAGCTGCGAGGCACGAATCTGTCAAACGCAGAGCTCCGCTTCATCTGTCTTAGCTGAGCACTCTTTTGCTGATGTCCAGACGGATCAGTTCACTGCTTAGCACAGATGTGGGGATGCTTCCTGAGCACAAAAGGCTCAGGGTTTGTTTACACGCTCCATGTGTGTGGCAGCACAGAGAAAGGGACGTTTTCCCAGCAGACATCGAGAAAACAATTGTGTTACTCGTATGAAATTGCCAGTTACATGATCTATAATGCTCTCAACGGATAACCACAATAAAAGGGCTAAAATACCCCTTCTAAATGAAATTATACTTTGGTTTGCATAGATGCATGCTATTTCAAGCATGCAATGCCACGTGAAGTTACAAAAGGTAATGAAAGGGTACTCAGGACAGATTATGCTGCACCCTTAATCTTTCTCCTGCCTCAAAATCTACCATATTTTAAAGGTGTCACAGTTTTGTACATCACAAAGGAAAGAGGTAGGAGCCTTTTTCAAACGCTGTAGGAGTTACTGCCATGGTGCTGAGGCATTATTTTTACATATTCAGTGTCTTTATCTGTGATTAAAGATACTTCTCTTTGGCCCTTATTTTATCTTTAAAGAATGACCTGACACAGGTGTCTGAATTTCAGACCATTTATTCATAAATTATGTAATTGCATCTGCTTGATAAACTGGTCATCACCAATGTATCCAACAGGATTTAAACTTTTGTGGTAATTTTTATAGTTTAAAAATTTGTCACTAAACTCAAATCTTTTATTTAATAAGAACCTTATTACTAAAGTCAGCAATAGCTGTCACCATCCAAGCATGAAATATATTACATTTGAAGACCATTATTTTTTCAACCAAATTAAAAACAATTATCACAAATTCTATGAGAATATCAACTAATTGTTACTGCATGTACTGTAAAATTGTAAAAAAATCCATTGTAATTCTTGTTTCAGAATAATTTTGCAAGGTTTATTTGTTTCTGCTTCCTTTACTTATGGTAATGGATTCATCAATGCATGGCTTCCTTGTATTTTGGGTGGCTGTCATGAGAAACCACAAATTAGGTTTCCAGCAGATCCTAGTATTATTCTGATAATTAAAAATTCCAACTTATTAAGGAATAGCTGTCTTTTTTCACATGTACTTATGAGGTTATCAAAAAATTCTACTATTTTCAAAGTGCTGAGTGAAGAAAAGAACAAAAAAGGTGAATTTTAATTGCAAAAGATTTTTCTTTTGTCCAGCTCACTTTTCTAAGACCTCTTCTTTTGGGAGGGGTGAAGATTTGAAGATTTCCAATTTTTAGGATATATTTTGAAAATAGGAGAAGTTGTTTCAGTTTTTCCTGGTTTAAGTTGTCGTAAAATACACAATTAAAATATTAAAGTAGCTTTTATGATAATAATGTGTTCTTGATTTTCATTTTACTTTTAGCTTTCTAATATTGGATTTTAGTAATAAATATTTAAATAATCCTAGCTAGTTCTCCCCCAAATACACTGTATATAATACTTTCTTTCCTTTCAGGGGGAAAGAGCTATCAAAGAATATATTTAAATCAAGTGTCAGCTATGGTTCATGGCACTTGACTGCATTAGTACAGTTATTTTTATTCCTGAAATAAAGGTGTATTGCAAAATAATTTATATTCTCTAACCCAGAAACATAATTGGCCTGAACACTTAAGTCCCATAGAGCTTTTGAAGCTGGGACATGTAGCAAAGACTATTTCAGACAATTCTGAAGAAACAAAAAGAAACATTGCTAAAAGGAATGAATTCTGAGTCATCAGCTGTCAGTATTGAAATACATTTTTCTCTCATTGTGCTGTAATTGCTGGCTCTATTAATGTGATGTATTCTTGCTTCAGTTATTGCTGATGTTCCAAAGTTGAATAATTGTAGTTTTTTCTCTGCTTTTTCAAAAAAATTGACGTTTTCTGGGGTTTTTTTCTTTTCTTTTGAGTCAGGATATTCCTCTGTGCTTTTCAGACTGGGATATTATGTGGATTTTTCACTGTGAGAATACATTTTCCACTTCATTTTAACCCCAGCCATATAATTTTTATCCTCATTTCCATTAGGGATTTTTCAAGATAATTTGTTGCAGCAGACTTAAAGGTATAAACAAATGAGTAACTTCTATATTGTTCCTCATCCTGTTTCCCATCTAGTATCAAAAATAGTACTCTGGCACTTATATATATGTTTTTGTGAATTGGACTTCGTTGGGAAAGCCAAGAAATATTGTGAATACCATAATTTGAAAGTCAGTCTTAAAAATAGACCCTAGAACACTGATAGAACTTTCCTGCTTTCCAGTGTAGCCCACTTTTTATTGTCTCACATAAATGAAGTATTCGTCCATGGTGAATATCCAAGATACTTACTATGCTTGTACAGTATCACAACTTGAATGAGTTCCTTGAAGTTTCCAGATTACCTGCTTCTCTGTAAGATTCTACATCAATGCTTATTTTTAGACTCTGAGGTATTTCAGTAGTCATCCCTCCCTCATAAAAACCTGCCATCTGAATAATTCAAACCTTCAACTGCCAGCATCCTCCAGAGCTCCAGAAGCTCCGTGTCTAAGTGGACCTTTGGCAAGGCTAAAGAGAAGAACCTGTTAGTGTGTGTTTTAATATCTGTTTTAATATCTCCTGCTGATAGTTTTATTATTCGTGTTTTGAAGTGCATTACGTTAAAATGTTACGACCTTTCTGGACACCTTCATTTATCATCTGAGCAGGACTTTGGTCTTTTCAGTCTTTGCTTGTTGCTGTTTTCAAAGTCTGCGGCTTCCTCACAAGGGGAAGAGGAGGCGCAGGCACAGATCTCTGGGCCTGACCTAAGGATGGCCTTGCAGGATGAGAATGAGTTTCCTCTGATCTTGTATCGGTCTCCAACATTTGAAATCAGATGCCTGGGAGAGATTGTAAGAACAGCACCAGCATATTTTCCCAAGCTGTTCCTGAGCTTCTGCTGATGCATCACTGCCAGTTTGAGGCTCACAGATTTCTTGCCCAGCAGTGGTGATTCTGATAGGCTTGACTGTCTGGGTTTTTGTTGGTTTTTATTTTTTATTTTTTTTTAATATGTGCAGTTTTTCCAGAGGTATTTTGAACCTATTTGTAAAAATTCTAAATTTTAAAATTTTATTGTTCAGAATATTGGCAAAGTTTTAGATACTACGATGTGTGACGATCACTTGTTTTAATTTCTGCTTACATCAGTCCACTGGTGGCATTCTTATACTATGAAAACAGCCCTGTCTGTGAAATGTGTTTTGGATGCAGGGATAAAAGAATTGAACTTCGTTACTTAACTTAAAAATGTATACAGTTTTACAGCCTCATGGGGGAGATCAGAAACTGGGCAAAGACATTCTCCACAAATATGCTTGCCCATTGCATTATATTAAGTAGAAATAAAATTAATTTGGTTTATATTTAAAATGTGTATATGCTTGAGCTAAAAGGGGAGTAAAGGTTGGACATACAAAACTTGTTCTGCTATGCAGTGGCAGAAAACTTTGCACTACGAAGGAATATGGTTTTCTCCTAAGTTTTCCTGTGTTAAGGAATTGGAGGAACAGTCAAGCCTTTTTCAGAAGTGAATTTGCCTTTGTGGAATTAAAACCTGTGTGGTTTTATCCTTCCACATTATTTGTTAACTTTAATGGCAACTTCAAAATTATTTGATGATGGTGTGTATGATTCAGGGCTCCAGCTGGCTGAAAATCTCTGTCCCAGGCTTGAAACCTTTCAGTCAATGGTGTGTCTGTGGCTGTTGAAATCCTATCTTAACATCCAGAGGGCTGGAAGAAGTGGTAAAACCATCAGTCTCCTCATCACTCTTGTAATATTCAGATAATACTGAAATAGTTCCTGCAAACAGGAGTGAAGTCTTTCAGAATCTATTTTGAATATTGTTTTAAGGTTTAACTGCACATTTGTCACAGCACAGCATATGCTTCAGGCTACTGAATTTCACAAGCAAGGTAGCAAAGAAAATTCCTTTTTTGTTACTCATTGCCTCTAACAAAGACCTGACTAACAGTTATCCACAGTGGATTTTTTTTCCCTTTTTATTTTTTTTTTTCTTTGTATACTTGCGAGTAGAATAAGTTTATCCATCAGGAAAGGTTTTAGTAGCTTATATTATGTTGATCAGGAGCTTCTGCCATGATTTGCATTTGAAATATTGAGCATCACTGTAGATCAGGAGACAGAAGTTCCTGCTGCAGTGCTGTGTGCACCTGGATCTGGCATCACTGAAAGCTAAAGAGGTGCTTTACTCTCAGTATTACTGTGGAATGATGGGTTGGCTTTTCTTGCTGGGCAGCTGTTGGAACTAATCAGATTATGCCTAAGAGCATAATAAGGAAAAACTTTAATAATGCTTAGCACTCTTGGAAGCTCTGTGGCTTCAGCTGTCACACTCACTTTCAGTAATTTAGGTTTGCTGTTTTGTTAAAAGCCATAACGCTGGATTTCAAAACAGATTTCACTTAATTTTACATTTCACAATGGGTGCTTCCACATATAACCACAGTAGGCCTCTTCTTGTGTTACCAGTTAAAGTTAATTGAGTGTGGAAGCAGAGCTTTGACTCTGTAGGTAGAGTGCATAAAAAATATAGTTTGATGGTGTCACCTGAGGATATGAAGATAGTGCTCTATATTGTGAATCCACGTAACAACAGAAACCTATTTTATTGTAGTGAGCAGATTTCTGTGAGCAAGTTGACTCAATCCTGTCTTGGAGAGTACTTGTTTTGTTTCTTCCAGTGTCTGTGAACCTGATGTCTAATGACAGATGTAGTATTTGGTAGAACATCCTAGGCATGTTCTAAAAATAGTAACATGCCCAACTAAATTTTTGACTTCAGAATCAACTCTGTGTTTAGCTCACTGCTTTGTAAACATAATAAACTGAATTTTTGTTCATAGCTTAATACCTTAATATGCAAGAATCCTAGCAATATGCTAAACCCCTTAAGATAAAGAAATAGAAAGTAATTAAGTGGACAAATCAAGGTATAGATGAAGGCTTTGTGTATAAGTTGAAAATTGTTTAAAGACTGTTTAAGGTAAATTGTTTGAGCTGTGCTTTATTTTCCATGCTAATGGTCATTTTCCCAGATGATGGACACAAGTTAATATATTTTGCTGGATTTCAGGATGAAATATTTTAATGGTTTTGGTTTGGTAGATTTGGTTGTTTACATCATGTTTTTAGAATATGAAGGCTAAACTTCACATTGAATTATTCAGAGCATGTTACCATCCCCAGAGGTTGCTTTCTCCCAGGCCTTTTCCTGGTTCCAACCTGCGTGTGGCTGGCAGATGCTGTCTTTGCTAGCAAGTGTCTCAAAGCTGGATGAAGGCTCTGGGCACTGTGCTGGGTGTTTGACCGGGGCTTATGATCAGAGTGGAGCAGTTGGGAGGAGTCCGGGGGAAGTTTTCACTTCTTGTTTGCCACCCTGACGCCTTCCTGGCTGAAACCCCGAAGCTGTTCACATTTTTCACAGAGGAAGAGGCCTCAGGTCCAATTTTTGTGTGTGCCTATTACGGAGTTTTACTGTACCACAAACAATATGTGAGCTGTTGTTTGGGAACATCTGTTTTAGGACAGTGATTGAATTCACCTCAGGAAAGTACTTCACGTGGACCCAGACCTGGGAAAGCTTGGTTTTTCCCTTTTATTTGTGTTGTATGAGTTACTGGGCAGAGATGGCTTCGCCTAACTTTGTTTAATTTGCTTTTTCCAGAATAGCAGAGTTTGTGAGAGGGCAGTCACGTTGCTAAATAACTCCTGAGCTTTTACTTACTCTGGCACTAACCTTGCTGTGGACGTACACCCATCACTCACTTCACTCCTAGCGTTAACTGCTCCGCGTTCTTCCCCATCAGCTGTGGGAGGGTTTGTCTCAGTTCACAATTTATTGGAGGATTCACGCTACCTGGTGAGACTAAGCTAGATCTTTGCAACAGGAGATGGGTATTATATTTACCTTTTCAAGCTGGTGTTCTTCATGCTTAAATATTGGCTTATGTGTTCTGTGGTCTTACGTTTTTCTTTGATTATTTTTTTTCCTTTTGAAGGAAAAATCCCTGCCCATTAGCCATAATCTTTAGTGTATATTCATGACTGAACTGCTATTAGGGAATATAAACAGTGAACAGAAATTGAGCAGAAAAGCTGGAGGGGAATGATGGGTGTTTGGTGTTTCCCTTGTAAACATGCCATTCCAATATTTTAAATTTATTTTCTTGCTTGCAAATCAGTTTTATCAATTCCATCTCTGATTTTAAGACCGAGAAGTAGTTCAAGTGTGTTCAATTAGAGTGAAATTGGAATTTTATTTTTGTGTTTAGAAGGGAATATATTCTTGAGTAAAACTATATATTGAAGTATAAATCAAATACACTTTTAAGATTTTTGATCCCAAACTCACAGGGAAGCATTTTCTCGGAATATAACTCATTAACTGGAAGCTCAGAACAATTTATTTGCTAGAACTTTCAATACACACAGGTAGCAAGAGATTTCTTTTCGAAATTGACTTTCAGACTCGAGTTGCTGCCTTACAGTAAGGAAATGTTTCTTCTTTTTTATCTTGCACTTGTTCTAGTGAGTCAGATAAATAGGAGTCAACTGGAGGAGGAAGAATTTCTCTTCCTGAGAAACCTAGCACCAGAAAATACATTTTTGGTTTATCCCCTACTCTTCTTGATCAGTATGGTGAAAAGAGTTTTATTCACTGAGTTTCAGAACTCGGTGTCTCTGGAATATTTTTAGTAGTGTCACTCTGTATGTCTTCTCAGCTGCTGTCTCCCATTTATTACTCTGAAATTGCAGTATTATTTATTGTCTTCCCATGTGCACTGAAGTGGCATCTTGCACTTGCATACGTCACCTACTTTTACAGTTTAATGTGGGAATCTCACTGTTATTCTCTGAGAGTAATAAAAAAAGGATAAGTTTTCATTCCTCGAAGAAGTATAGCTTTATTTCTTTCAAAAGCAAAACTGATCCTGTGGCATTTAAATGTCACACACATATACTCCTTCTTATTTTGATTTTTACAAAACTCTGCAGAGTGGAGGCCTTGAGAGAGGCTTATGATCAGGTCATTTCTGCAGTATTTGTGACAGGTCTAGAATTCCAAAAGGCTGCTTGTGGAAGCTGGGGGAAATCTGTTCCAAGTGGAGGATGTAAACTCTTTTCTGCTAGAGTGTTTTTCTTCTCATCCTGTTATATTTTTGCCCACATGGGTTATGAACTTTCTCCATTAAGACTGGATTTTTTAATCAACATTCATAGAGCAGTGACACATGGACATTAAAGTGCCATGCCTGCACATGAAAGAATGTCCTTGTGTTTTCTGGAAGTGCGGGGGGTTCCGTGTATGTAAGAGATGCTCCTGATATTCAGATGAAAGTTTTGTCAGCAATTTTTCCTAGAAATGTAAGCATAAAGGGAAGATACTGTGATTTTGCTTCCAGCTGAACTTTAGTTTTGGAAGGGTCTTAGGTCAAAGAAGATAATCATGCTAAACAACTTGCTGGAAAAGCAACAACATCAGAGGTTAGAATATGGGTTTGTCTTAATGAAGGTGCCATGTGTTTAAAGATAACATAGACTTTGAATTTGTGTGCATGTATGTGTAAGAGGGAATGAGATTAATTTAATGAAATGCATTTTTAATTTAATTAATGTTGATCTGCAAATATTTGGGCTCCTTTTCAACAAAGCACGAGGATTTCAGTCTGTTTTATATTTTGTTATCCCATTTGCCACAAACCGAATCCTCATGTACCCATGACCGCCAGTTTCCACTGAAATCGCTGCAAGCTGGGGATGCTGCACAGCCCCTGCTTTGGAGCAAAGGAATTTTCAGAACTGTCTGGGCTGTTTGTGTTTTCTGGTGTACAAGTGGCTGTCAGTTTGAATCCCCTCTGCCTGGCAGTGCTGATGTGCTCACGGAGCAGGTCGTGAGCGGGAGGGCACAGCGGGTTCACCCCGCGCCAACACCGGCAGCGCTCCCCCCAAGCTCCAAATGTGCCACTGGGAGCTGAGACACTGCCTTTGGCTGTTGAGGCAAAATGAGGTTGTGATTTAGGAGCTGTTCTGAGCAGCAGTGCAGAATTGTTAGTGCTTCCCTCCAAAGGCACAGTGCTGCGTTGGAGGCTTGTACTCATTTATTTCTCTTTCTCGCAGGTCCTCGGTTCTGTGCCTGTTCTCAGCTAGGAAATAGAGCAAATATGTAACTGTCACCTTGTATAATGCAAATATCAAAATTCACTTGTTGGATGTATTGTTGCCTGATATAAATCCTAATTTTTTTTTTTTTTTCCTTCATTATATATCTATAGTGAGACTCCAAAGGCAGAAACATACTGAAAGGCAAGTCAGACGTCTGGAGCTTTATCATGGGAATTCAGAGCAAAGCTCAAACATGTTTAATACCTTAATCTGAATATCCTCAGGGTGTTGAAAATGTAGCTTTTTGTTCAGTAGGATGTCTGTGAATATTTCTGAACAACTATAATGGAGGAGATTAAGAGGGGAGGTTGCCTCCCTGGTTGTTACCTGCAGCTGTTGACCTCCCTTGTTTTGGTAAAAGTGTCTCTAAATGAAAGAACTTTGCTTGAAGTTTAAAACTCTAAAGTCTAGCTCCCAAAGTTATGTTATAATGCTTGGTTTTTAAAGTTCAAAGTTCTGAAGTTTAATTTCAAACATGATTGTTAACTCAGAAATGGCTGCCTTTTTCAGACCAGCTACAAACTTTGGACAATTGATAAAAGTGTCTCTGTACTTCAGTTTCTTTAGTTAGTGTACAACTATTTGTGTAGCAGGAGTATTGTGAACATAAATTCCTTGCAGTTTTGTGGTGCAGCTGCGTATTTTTCTGAAATATGTAATTGTATGTCTACAGTGAAAGACCCCTCAAGTAATGGCCCAGTTCCTTGAAAGCCATTTCTTGGTAATTTTGTGTCCTGTTAATGCAGCAGTCTCGGTTCACCATTACTCCCACCCTAGTTTGTAGAGGTGGATGAAGTGAATTTCTATTAAAAGAAAATATACAGGTTTCTGTTTTGCTTTAGGTTTTGGTTTTGTTTGTTTGGTTTTTAAAATTTTCATCCGTGTTTGAAAAGATAAATTAGATTTAATTAGGAACCCACAAACAATTCAACTTGAAACAACATTTCAAAGGCCAAAGATGTGCTATAGAAAGAGAGTTATTCATGAAATCTGGTGCAGTCTTGAAAATGTGAAGTGTATGTGGGTTGCCAATTTCCAGCTCCTCCTGTTCTCTCCCTTGTAAAGCTTGTAGTTAAAAATATTAACACTTTTAAAGTATGGAGTTTCAGGCTTGCTTAAAGTGTAGACTGAAGAAATAAGGCCAGCAAAAAAAAAGTAAATAAATTAAAAATATAGTTTTCCCTGTCTCTGATTGTTTCTCCTCAGTGGAGGTGAACATGATCCAATAAACATGGTCTGACAATTGAATGCCAAGAGCTGAGTAGGATGAAAAACTGTTCCATCTCAGAAAAAAATATGCCTATCTCATATCTATCTATCTTAGAAAATAAAGTTGACAATGTTTAGAACCTGAAAGATTGAAAAAGGCTCCTTACAAAAGGGACCAAGTATTCCAAAAAAGTTTAAGGAGACTCCAGCAATGCAATTCTTAGGACTGTTTAAGTGTTGTTGTAGCAACATTAAATTTAACATTAAATTTATATTTCCAACGAAGTAATTTCCTGTAAATTAGGGTAAACCTCCTAGACTTTTATTTTTTCTTTTCTTTTTCAGAAAATCAGTATTAAATGTATTGATTGTCCTCATTTTGATTCCATGTTGTACTTTTTACCTTCCTTTCCAGCATAAGATAGTTCATTATTGTCCTTGTGTTCTATTGATCCCATCCACAGCGTTGTGCTTGCTGCCTGCTTCATGGGACAAGAGCTGCTTTGTGTGTGGCTGTGTATCTGGAGAGGAAATTTTGGCAGCGTTTTCCATTTATAGGAGCTCTTATGTAATTGGAGGAGGAAAAGTAGCAAGTTATGGTGTAGACATAGCTAATAATATGATGTCCTCAACTTTTATGTAGGAATGGAGCTAATTAGGATTCTGAATGCCGAAAATGCACTTCAGGTTTATGCATAATTGGCTGCTTCCAAGTCCTGTTTCTACTGTGGTTCTGAACCTGAAAGTTCAGTTTATTCCAAGCTAAACTTTTTTCTTGCTTCGAAGGAAACCAATGGAAACAGTGCCTGACACTGACAGAAAACCATAAATTGAACAAAAGTCTTAAGAATTTTGGCCTACAAATTAAAAGGCTGCATTGCTTTGACAAAGAGAGTGTTTCAAATCTGTAAGCAACTCTGCATCTGCTGAGGTCTGCATTATAAAAAACTTCTTACCTTTGTAATGTCATTTTTCTCCTTTGAAGTTCTCCCATTCAGTTCATAAGGTAACTGCTGGTACTAATGACACTTATTTCCAGTAACTTTGGGTTGTAAGCTGTGGGATGTCATGAGAGGAGTGACTGTGGAGTCTTTAAGCAGGACAGCTGTCCAACAAATGGTAATTTTCTAGAATGTATGGACAGCAAATTGCACACTGTGTGAGTAATAGCAGACAAGGGGCCTTTATGAGAGCTGCACACTTAGGGTGGTTTGGATCTGAGTGCATTCATATGCACCCATTATAGACACATAGATCCATTATTGCCTACCATGTGGAATATTTTGTGTTTAAGGCTTTAACTTGGCTTTGGCAATTCACAATTTCACAACCAAAGTAGCACCTTTGAAAGAAAAATGCAAGTTTAGTTTTCAGCTTTTATAGAAAAAGTTGTCCACCGTGTAACTGTGGTCTGTTTTTCTGCACTAAGAACTGAAGTTGTGCTGCTGTACTCTCTCCTTTGCTGATAGCACAGTTACAGAGCAGTTCTGTATGTCTTGACAAAAACAGGCAAGGAAGAAGTGTCTGGGACCCATCTTGTAGTTCTGCAGAAGACCTGCAAAGATTGTGTTGTTCCATGTGAAATAATCAGCAGTTAGCAAACCTGCATTATTTTCTGGACTTTCTGAAAAGATTTTAAGGTCCTCTGGACTCAAAACTACTTTCCAACCAAAGGTTTTTAATTAAGTGGTTACTTTAATGAATTACTGATTTACTTTCTGATGAGAAGCCAATCTTTTAATCGTTTTATTTTTCTTCCTTTTTTTTTTTTTTTAATAGGATTGTTAACATGTGATAAATGTGTACTTCTAGTGTGTTGCAATAGCCATTGAACTGAGTTAGTCTAGAATATTAGTAAAAGTTTGAGCTGTGCATGTAGTCTGGCCCTTGACTTCTGTTTAGAATTCAGTTGAGCCAAAGACATCACTTGATGTGTTTGTCATTTACAGTGCATGGAGTATGGATAACAAGTGTAGGGTGAAGCTGTAGACACAAAACAATGAGCTGTCTTTGCTCCTGTGGCTTTCTCTGGAGGTTCAGAATCCTCTTTTGAATGAAGATTGAGGACAGTGTTGATCTCCCCTTTGTCAGCTAACAATGGATCCTTGTTACGCACAATTACATAATTTTTATGTTTTAAGGAATGATCACTGGTAGCCTCTCTTAATGTGAGTACTTTGTATCACAAGCAGTTGGGTTTGTATCGTTATTTAGCACAATATTCTTTCCCTTCCCCACTTCTTTGAGAAATTCCTGCCTTCTGCCAACTTACTGGTCTGCAAGTGTAAGTCCATAGGACGTTCTGAACACATTGGAGCGTGTCTGTTCCCAGCATTAACCAGAAGCTGGTCTGTTTTCCCATTCTTCCCAACAATGTCCAGGCAGTCAGTACCCCACAGATTTAACAGGGTCCTGGGATGAAATGCTGTGATACTGCCATATCTGTGTGTAGACTTTTGGTGCACTTTGTTACATCCAGCCCTGTCTGTAACACTTAGAAGCTGCTCTAGCAGATCACACTACGTGTCCGTGTGTCATTGATTATGTATTTATGAAACCACCTAAATGCTGCAATTTTTAAAATACTCTCTAATTTTTTATTCACATGACAGCCCAAAACAGCTCCGAAAAGGACATTTGGATCCATTACAAATGACCAGGTAAATATACAGTAGGGAGTGTTCAACATGAAAGTTGCATTATTTGAGAGACTGTGTGCATAAATCCATGGAAAAGGATGTTATGAAAATTGAATAAGGTAACAGAGCTTCTTACTGCCC
The DNA here is from genome assembly GCF_965178545.1 of Coloeus monedula. Lineage (NCBI taxonomy): Eukaryota > Metazoa > Chordata > Aves > Passeriformes > Corvidae > Coloeus > Coloeus monedula. The sequence continues at coordinate 16,171,429 of NC_138792.1, read as the reverse complement.
TGATAAAGGATCTGGTTAGCAGGGTCAGAACATCTTCAAAGCTAATCCAGTCTCTGAGATAGGCATAACCTTGGTTTACCTCCTATAGTTAGTGTTTAAACAGTATTTTTAAATTTAAAAAGTCAATCGCTCTTATTTCTCACCCCCATTCTTCTGGGGTAGAGATATTGATGCAGCAAATTATTTATACCAGCCATTTTAATGGCCAAAGGTACTCTGGAACTGTTAATTATCTGTTATGCTTTTCCTATGGATTGGTGCCCTCCCCAGTGTGCACAAATCCTTCAGGACACTGGGATAATGTGGTGACTGAGGCACAGTTCAGTCCAAATTGAAATCTGACCCTAATGGAAATTTTATCTTCACAGTCCTAATGATGGTAAAGCCATTTACTTCAACATCAATAAATTAATCCTGAAGGTTTTTCGTCATATTTCTCATTTTAGCTCTCAATGTCTTTGCTCATAATGGAGAGAATTAGATATTTATAATCTTAAAAATATATTTCTTGCATGTTTCATCTTTTTTTTTGAATGTTTAGAATGTGAGAACTGTCTGTTCTTAGAAAATGAGTTTGTTAATTTGCAGCATGTCACACCTAACCTTATCTCTTAAACAACGTGAAATAGTGTTGCTAGAACTAAGAGACTTCTACTTCTCTGTAATGGTTTTTCTGTGGTTTAAAAAGATGTCTAAACCTGTAATGAATAAGAAGAAATAGACATGGATAATATTTCTTTCCACAGAAAATTATTCAAGCATTAATAATGAACTTGGAAGTGATCTTTGCATTCTTTGGTGTTCTCTAGTCACTCACTGCTGGTGATGGGGAGCTAAAGCACCATATTTTATATCAAACTCATATGCTGTGATGAAAAACCCCTCTCCCATACTTGATAAGAAAAGCAGAGATGGGCACACACATGAGCAGCCACGTGAATTCAAAGTCTGTGTGAAGTTCTTGTTGTAGTTGTGGGATCTAATGACAGAATAATCAGTGCCCATCTGTCAACTTGTGTGCAAATAGAGAAGTAAAGAGAGCTGACAGGTTGCTTTTACTCTGGCTTCTGTTACTTACTTTCCTCTGGAATCTATGTTAAAGCACAGAATATATAATTTATAATTTCCTAGTAATTATGAAATTTATTGCAAATAACTGCTAGCCAGATTGAATACGAAGAGGAAACTCTTGCTCTGCTTCCTATCAACATAGAATTACCAGTCTAAAATTTACCCTAATTGGTTCAAAATATATATCTTGATTTAGAAACAATTTGCAGGTCTTACATTTTCATGCCTTCTGCTAAAGAAGCCAAATCTGTATTTGTTCTATTGCTTCAAAATGTGTTCCAGTTTACTTTGTATTGTCCCCAGTTGTAACTTAATGTTGTCACAAATGCTGTGCAAGTGGCACAGTAATTTTGGATATGTGGATGAATAGTTCTGTCCCATGAAATAAAAGATTGCTTATGTAGGGTCAAAATCGGGCTTTGAGGAAACAAATCAATGAAAGAGTCCAGCCTCACCCAGGAGTGTATAGAAGCTCTAAATGCAGTCAGTTAACGATGGGTAGCAAGATACAGGGAGTACAAATCTTTTGCAACTAATGAGAAATGAGGAACCTTGAACACTGGGAACATTTTCTTTTGCTTTCTTCTGGAGTGTCTCAAACCAGCTTAGAACACAACTGAACCCGGTCCGGTGGAAGGTGTCCCTGCCTCTGGCAAGGGCTTGGAATGAGAGGATCTTTAAGGTCCCCTCCAGCCTAAACCATTCTGTGATTCCGTGGCAGTTACCTGAGTGAGGGTGAAAGATGAGCAGAGTAAGCAGAGAAGGAACAGTTGTTCATTATTACAAATAGGACACATAAAAAGAAAGTCCTAATTAGTCCACAGTTTTATTTTTGCCTTCTCTTTTCTGGTCATCCCATGCATTCAGCATCAGCCATCTGCCTTCTAGCCCTGCCCTTATGGAAGATGTGGCTGGAAAACTGCCTTTACATCATTCCTCTAAGTGGTGAGATAAGAGAAAAGAGGGTAATTACAATATTCTTAATTCCTGTTTGTCTGAAGAGACAGCAGAAGAGAGAGGGAATGTAGTTCTAGATTCCAATATTTATTTTAGCAGGTTTGTCAGCACTAGTGTTTTTTAAAAAGCTGTGTTTGTGCAATATATGGAGCATTTTGGTACCGTTCCAGAGATGTTCAACAAATCCCATGAAAAATATTGATCATTTTCGAATTGATCTCGCAGTTCTGTGATTTTCTTTTTGGAATGAAAATAGATCTTTTTTCACTGGGATTGTACTTTCACTACAAATATAAAACATACAGTGATGAATGCAGGAATATTTTTAATGAGTTTTTAAATATATTTCTCATGAACTCTTACGATTTAGTTTTGCCTGTATCATCAGACACCTGAATTATGTAATAAGCACTTTTTCAGTGATGGTGTTGGGTTTTTTTTATGCTAATGGTTTCAGATCATGTCCAAAGTTGCTCCACAAACAGAAATAATCCCTTTTTCTTTGATGGTTTCCTTGAAATTGAATATTGGTATAGGTCCCCCAGTGACTGAACTTTGGCTTCATTCCTCATTTCCACACTCACTCATACAATAGAAAATCTGAATCACATCTGTCCAGGAATTTAATAACTTTTCTTTAGAAATAGAGAATCTGGATGAAAAAAATCACTATCACTCCCACATTTCCTCTTTAGTTTCTAGAGTATCTGTTTATTGCTGTGTTGGCTCTGGAGCTTTCTTAAGTTTCTGGAGCTTGAAGCAAAATCAGATGTTGAAAAATAAAGATAAATATAAAAATGTATATTCCTGTATAGAGTATATGTATAAATATATATTCCATGACAGTTTCAGAAAAATAATGTGGTTCTTTTCTGTTTAAATACACTGTCAAGCTAAAGTGTGTTCTTTCTGTGTCTTGTAGGGTCAAAATGTATTTGGTCTTGACATAACTGAGACACCTGAGGGAGATAAGTGGCCTCAACTGATTGTCCAGCAGATCCTGGATAGGGAGCAGAAGGACACCTATGTGATGAAAATCAAAGTTGAGGATGGTGGGAGCCCCCCGAGGTCCAGCACTGCCATCCTGCAGGTCACAGTGACCGATGTCAACGACAACCGCCCGGTGTTCAAAGAGAACGACATCGAGGTCAGCGTGCCAGAAAACGCCCCAGTGGGCACCTCTGTCTCCCAGCTCCACGCCACCGACGCAGACCTGGGCTCAAATGCACAGATCCACTTCTATTTCAGCAATCAGATCTCCAGCCTGGCCAAAAGGCTCTTTGCCATTGATAACACCACTGGCCTCATCACCATCAGGGAACCACTGGACAGGGAGGAATCTCCTGTGCACAAATTAACTGTTTTGGCAAGCGATGGCAGCTCAACGCCATCAAGAGCAACAGTGACTGTTAATGTCACAGATATTAATGACAATGTCCCATCTATAGACACGAGGTACATCATCAATCCGGTGAATGGGACAGTGCTTTTGTCTGAGAAGGCTCCCCTTAATACAAAAATTGCATTGATAACAGTGATGGACAAGGACGCTGATCAGAATGGGAAAGTTACCTGTTTTACAGACCACGATGTCCCTTTCAGGCTAAAACCAGTGTTTGATAATCAGTTTCTCCTGGAGACAGCCACGTTTCTAGACTATGAAGCGACACGGGAATATGCCATCAAAATTGTGGCTTCGGATTCGGGGAAGCCTCCCTTAAATCAGTCTGCAATGCTCCTGATCAAAATTAAAGATGAAAATGACAATGCCCCAGTTTTCACACAGCCTATCATAGGTCTTTCCATCCCTGAAAACAACGCTCCTGGTACTCAGCTAACCAAGATCAGTGCTACGGATGCCGACAGCGGGCGGAATGCTGAGATCAGCTACATCCTGGGTTCCGATGCGCCCCCAATATTCAACCTGGACCGCCGTACAGGCATCCTGACAGCAGTGAGAAAGCTGGACAGAGAAAAGCAAGACAGGTACTCTTTCACTGTGCTGGCTAAGGATAATGGGATGCCACCTTTGCAGACCAATGCTACCGTGACGGTGTCGGTGCTGGACCAGAATGATAACAGCCCTGCTTTCACACATAATGAATATAATTTCTATGTGCCAGAAAACCTGCCCATGTATGGCACAGTGGGGCTTATCACAGTTACGGATGCTGATGCGGGAGACAACGCTGCGGTCACTCTCTCTATCTTAAATGGTAGAGATAATTTCATTATAGATCCACTTACTGGTGTAATAAGACCTAATATAACCTTTGATAGGGAGCAGCAGGGGTCATACACTTTCCAGGTGAAAGCAGTGGATGGAGGAAGACTGCAGCGTTCCTCAACTGCCAAAGTGACCATCAATGTTGTTGATGTAAATGATAACAGGCCTGTTTTTGTTATTCCCTCATCTAATTATTCCTATGAGTTGGTCCCAACGTCAGCCAGCCCAGGTTCTGTAGTTACTAAAGTCTTTGCAGTTGATAATGACACGGGAATGAACGCAGAGCTCCGCTATAGCATCATAGGTGGGAACTCCAGGGGCTTGTTTACCATTGACCAATTAACAGGCAATATTACTTTGAAAGAGAAGGTGATTACATCAGATCATGGCTTGCACAGACTGGTGATCAAAGTGAATGACCTGGGACAGCCGGAGTCTCTTTACACGATAGCTCTTGTGCACTTGTTTGTGAACGAGACGGTCACCAACAGCTCCTATGTGCAAGAGTTGGTGCGTAGGAATATGGAAACTCCAGTTGGCCAGAACATTGGGGATGGTGAGATAACCCCACAGACCAATGATTATGTCAAGATCATCATTGCCATTATTGCAGGCACCATGACAGTTATTCTGGTAATTTTTGTTACCGCTTTAGTCCGGTGCCGCCAGACGCCCAGGCACAAGGTTGTCCAAAAAAATAAGCAGAGTGGTGAATGGGTTTCCCCCAACCAAGAGAATAGGCAGATCAAGAAAAAGAAGAAGAAGAAGAAGCGCTCTCCAAAAAGTCTCCTCCTCAACTTTGTGACTATTGAAGAATCTAAGCCTGATGACCCTGGCCACGAGCACATAAATGGCACTTTAGACATTCCCGTAGAGCTAGAAGAACAGACTATGGGAAAGTATAACTGGGCCACCACACCAACCACATTTAAACCTGATAGCCCAGACTTAGCAAAGCACTACAAGTCTGCTTCTCCGCAGCCTACCTTTCAAATTAAACCTGAGACTCCTGTACCCCCCAAGAAGCACCATGTCATTCAGGAATTGCCTCTAGATAACACCTTTGTGGTGGGCTGTGACTCACTTTCCAAGTGTTCATCCAGCAGCTCGGACCCTTACAGTGTTTCTGAATGCAGCTGTCAAGGAGGCTTCAAGACCCCAGGCCCCATACACACCAGACAGGTAATGGAATTTTAAGGTGCTTTCTTCCTTCTTCCCTCCTTACTTTGCCAATCCTATAACTCTAGTTTGAAGTGCTGCAAGATAAATTCTCCTGCAAGGAGTAAAAGTCTGAAAGTTCATACTCCATTGAGGTGTTGCAAAGTAAACAATTCAAGCTTCCTCAGCGGTAAGGGAGAAAATGAGAAAGGAAAAAGAGTGGTGTTGTCTGTGAGGAGACTGAGCAGGCAGAGATCCCTCTGGTGGTATCCCGACTGCAGATGGCAGCATGGCACTTCCCGCCTCGCCGCGGGACCTCGAGCAGCTCGGGAGGCTCGGGGGGCGGTGGGACTGTCCTCTCCAGTCTGGTGTGCTCGAGGATCGAAGCGATCCAGGCCAGGTGGAAAGCAATAAAGCTTTACAGGAGCTCATAAGTGGTTCTTAATATTAATGGAGTCTGGAATTGCAGCCTTCATTTGGGCGTAGCTTTGCTTCAAGGTCTCACAGAAGCGGGCGAGGATTTTCCTCCGAGAGTTTCGGTGCCATTTTCAGACTGGAAGGAGCATTAAATCTGGTGGAATGACACAGCTGACAGGCAAAGTTAGGGAAAAATTAGAAGCATCAGCATAATTGATCTCACTTATTTGCTGCTCTGCCTGATAAACTAGGTATTAGCTTCATAGAAATGCAGTACAACAAAGGAAATGCCTAAAGAATCCTCAGCTTAATATTAAAAATAAATTGAGAACTAAAGTACCCCTTATTCTTCAAGACTCCACAGAAAAGCTTTAAGTCACTGGAGATAGAATCTAGTGTTTATCCATATTCTGAACAGTTTAATGAAACTTTTCTGTTTTTCTGTTTACTTCTCTTTCTTCATAAGTATCACAAAGTTTTCAGTGGGGATGGTTTTCTAGTTAAGCTTTAGTTGGTCAAGGAATTAATCAAAGTAACATGTACTTCAAGAGTGCTTATTTTATTATTGATCATACATTTTGGCTTGATCATACATTTAACTTAATATATTCATTGGGAACAAATCCTCAGCATGACTAAGTTGTTAACGTTCTTCCTCCAGCTGAATTTTTTTCTGGGAGGTTTGTTTTACTACAGCTGTAATGATAACAACATGCATAAAAAAAAGCTTTGCATTAAATGCAGTCCTCATATCTTTGAAAATTTCAGGCTCTGTTGTTTATTTTATTATATTTTGTTCCCTTTACCAACACAAATTTGTATGGTAATCTATATCACTATGTATAGCATTTTTTATTCAATATATTTCAATGCATTAAGTTACATTACATATTAGAAAAGCCTCTTGCCAGTTTGTTCATCTGTTTGAACTCCCGTCACCGAGGAGAGGGCAGTGCTGTTTTCAGCATTTCTGTAGGCCTGATCTAAGTGATTTCTTTCAATGGAGTTCTGGTACAGTTCCTGTGAGTCAAAAAGGTTCTGCCACTGTCTGCTGAAACACACTTTGTCATGCAGTAATGCAGCTAACAAAGAAAGAAAGCTCATGACTCTCAAAGTCCCTTCTATGGCAGTAAAAAGCTAGAAAGCAGAATGGAAAGCAATTCTCTTCTGTAGAAGTTGGTTGGCGAAAAGGAGCATTTCTTTTTATCTGTTACAGGGGTTCCTATCTGGAAAAGCAGAATAGAACTGTGGGTTTTTTTAATGCTCACTAGCTGATATTAGCTTATCTTCATAGAGCTTTGCCTAACGTGGTTAGGAATGTATGCTGAATAGATAAGAAAAGAGATTACTGTTACAATTTGTACTGATTTTGTTAAAATTACAGCTATCCTTATTTCAGGCATATTTTTCTGCATGAAAGTGATAACATTGTGTGGAGGAAGGGTAACTAATCATCACAATGGCCCTTTACACCTATTTGGATAAAGTGTTTACCTTCAAACACATGAATTCACATTTTTTTTAAAAAAAGAGATATATATATATATAAGTAATTTCATTAATGCATTATTTACATAAATTGAGCAAGAGAGGCCACTAGAGGAAATCCTTTGTGTTGTGTTGGACTGTGAAATGAAAATTATATTTCATGATAAGTAAAAATGAGTAAAGAATTTCTTAAAGCTCAATGGATCTTCTAAAATCAGTCTCACTCCTGGCTCTGTGTGTTGTAACCTGGATAGTTTTGTCTGCAGTGGGGCTTTGGAAGGTGTCTCAAGACAGGCTACCTGAGAGTTGTCTCTGTTAGCCTATAAAACGAAGAAACAAATATAAACACAAATAATCCTGAGGCACGGTGCTCCAGTTGTCCTGCTGTCCCACCACCCTTCAGCCTCAGAGACCAACAGATTTTCGTGGTTCAGGATGATTTTGTGCCAGGCACTCTCTGAATTTGCAGAAAACTGTGGGGCAAGCTGGAGAACAGAAAGACAGTTCAGTTAAAGGGAGATGTGCTAGTTTGAAGAGTGAAAATAAGATGCCTGATATAAGGGGAAAATAGAATCATTTATCACTTTTACCTTAGTGCAGCTCTTTTACAAGGCAAAAGTTCTCTGAAGGAGCCTGAAGAAGATTCTGTTCACTGTGAAGTGTCTCTTCAGTTTGAGGACTGATATTATTATAGGCTGCGCATCTCAACTATTGTTAGTTTTGTCCATGCAAGACTTTCTACTCAGATATTTGAAATAATACTGTGTTACAGCTAAAAATATATGTTTTCTTTGGAAGCTCTAAATTTTGTGTCTGTCTGAATGGTATTGATTCAGGTCTTTAAAGAAAGGAAACTATGCCTTTGCTTCACTGCTAAATTTGTCTAAGTGGTCTATAAAATGACAGAAAGTCATTATAACAGTCATACGCAAAAAGCATGCAAGCAAAGATGGAAAGGTTTTTCTACTAAAAAACCCCAAAATATCTCTTTAGTGGTCATGTGGGCAAATAAATACAGCAGTGCAACAGCTGAAATTTTTATGGGGAAGCAATTGGAGACTCCTGAAGCAGCTGAGGACACTTTGAATCATAAACTACAGGAAACTGAAGAGGGAAAGTATGGTCTTAATGTAATGTCCCCTACGAGAGAGGTTAAATTTTGCTCTATTTGTCTGTGAGAAAAGGTGAGGGGCAGAGGTACTGATATTCTGAAGTTACCCAGGAGGAGTTAATCAATACCAGTGGCAATAGACCTTCAGAGTAGCATGCTTTTTTGGGGGATGTAGTAGAGGTAATTCTTTTAAAGGAGTTTTACCAAGTGATATAAATTGTGAAGGGGCTTATTCATAATAAGGTTTTTCAAATAAGGATATCTGGAGTGTTCCAAAATCAAACTGACTTTCCATGTCATCAGGTTTCCATTGTTTTGGCAGTTGTGGGCCTCACAGAAATTTTCTTTGGTGCAGAAACATACAACATCTTTAAAGTTTATTTATCTGCAAGCTTTGTAAAAGCTCAGTTATTTTTGACATTCACCTCAGTGGGAGCAAACTGTGTGAAGTGCTCCAGACTGACACAAATCTTCTAATTCTCTTTGCATTTGCATGGGAAAGATGAAAAGAAGGGAGAGGAGTTTTCTTTAGTCTCATTTTAATGTAACACAATTTCAAAATCTGAAATCTTTGCTCATGTTCTTTAAAACAACATTCAGACGTTTCAGATTCCTGTCTAGGTATCAGCCTGTCTAGTCAAAACACGCATAATTATAGAGCACAGTTTTATCTGTGGCAGCTTGATTCAAAGAAGGTAATGCTGCAAAGATTAATCAGAACTTGCCTTGCATCCTCCTTCTTCTTGTCCCTTTCTTTTACTGAATGCTATTTCAGATGTGCCTTTCATTTGAAAATAGTAGAATGAATACTGTAGGAACAGGGGAAATCTTTTCAGATTTACAGCTGGTCACCCAGGAAGGGTCCTGTGATCTTTTGGGTTGTTTTCTTTACCTTCAGAACAAGTTTTTTCTGCCTTGGTGCTACTGAGGAGCTGTGAGTGTCCCTTGAAGCAGCACCTCTCCCACTGGAGGAGCTGGAAGGTGCAATGTGCTCCTCATCTGTGATTCTCTGCTGTCTGCAGGGGTTCTCCCTCGTCTGTCCAGCTGGACTCTGGTCTGTCCGTGAATCCAGCTGCACTGCCAGGACACTGTACCATGTTGGGAAGCTGCTGAGGGAGGGAACAGGCATGGAGATTGATTTTTGTCATGTTTGCTGATGCAAATCTTCATTAGGGGAGTTCAGTTGGCGGGATTCTATCATCTGTGAATTTACCCACACTTAGGAATAGAAATTTCAGATGACACAGGGGTCTCTGCTGGACTGGTTTGTTAGCAGCTGATGGAGATAGACATTACACTCCTTACAGAAATCTGAATGGGAAGTAGACCTCATTTAAAATACACAGCATTTTGGGGCCCCACTGTCTCAGTTCTGTGATTCTATCACTGCCTGCTTAGACCGGATTACAGTTACGGGATATTTGGTTTTCTGATTTAAAATGTGGTGAAATGTCATTATAGCTTCCCACTCACTATGAGAACAGTGTGCTCAGGATGTGAATTGAAGGAATATTGCACTGTTCCTGAAAATAATAGCTCTGAAACTCACCTGTTCTGTGAATCTTTAGCTGCAGGATTTTTTGTTTTGTGTAATAACAGTGAGTTTAATTTAGAATCCTGTGATCATCAGTAGGCAGGGCTGATGCTTCTGAGGTGTAAAATATACATAACACTGGTGTTTTGCATTGACAGATGCAGAGTAAATTGCACTCAAAGAACATTTTCTCCTAAATTTTAGCTAAATAGCTGTTGGTATAAGCCCTTCCAAAAAGCCATTTCTAAATTGATTACTATGACTCTAAGTATTCTCAGTATTTTATCTTAATTTTCTGACTGGTATTTTTGCTTGGGGTTCTGATCTGATGCCATGTATATACATTTCACAAAAAAATGAAATTTGAAGAGACTTCTGACTGAAGTATGAGTCAAAGTGTGCAAGTCATAAGTTAGCAAGCAATTATTTAAATGTGCATCACTACTGAAGTAAAGCTGATCAAGAAAATGCTTTTCCTCTGTGCAACACTCGTAGAAAATTTCGGTGTTTTCTTTTAATACCTTTCTCTAGAAAAGCATGGGGAAGGTATCTGGAAAGTGTCCCCTTTACCTCATAGTAGAAGGCAAAAACAGAGCATGAGGAGGAGTAAAAAAGAAATTTGTGTTTTGTGTGAGGAAATAATGAAAGGTTTTGAATATGACAAAAAAACCCCCAAACTAATCCCGAGCAAAAAATACACTTTTTTTTCCCCCAGTAAGACCTTACTGACTGAGTTTATACTGAAGTTGGTAAATGAGGTTGCAGCATTAATAACGGAGTGATTTTTGTGCAAGCCAGAATGACACACAACTCCCTCTTCAACAGCCATTTGCCTTGGGCTAGAAGCAATATAATATTTCAAACATTAAGTGCATTTCACATCATTTTTTTTCAGTGGGATAACTGAAAAATTTACTCTTTCCTCCTTGTGACCCAACTGTGTTATTTCAAATGTCTTGCTTAGCTATAAACGATTGCTAACGATGAAGTCTGAGTTAACTGTGGTTTAATTTTCACACTTGATTATTTTCCTGTTTTCTCCCAGAAGGTATTGCACTCAATAATCTGCAGTTGATAGCAATTTCCTGACCAGTGAGTGGCTGGTGTCTTGGTGACTGTGGTATTGATAGTGCTTTCTTTTCTGTGAAATAATTGATCAGAATGGCTTAATTTCTGTGAATCTTTAGGACTAACCCCGTTGATGATAAATGTAGATTAAAGATGTAAAATAATTCTTCAAATAAAAAATATTTTATGCTTTTAGGAATGATGCTCTTGTATGAAGTCCACAAAAACCCTGTAGAACCTGTTGTAGGTAGTGCAGCAGCATTCTGACAGCCCTAATCTTGCAACAGCACTTTGGGTTTAAGTGGATAAAGCAAAAAAAGGAGTAAGAAACTTAGAATACTATCCATAGAAGCTATTTCTGTGGCTCCTTCTGTTGCAGCATTTGTGCTATGTGTGTAGAGATCTTTGCCTGTGCTGGGAACACACTCACACCAGCAATGGTTGGTTACTTAGAACTCAGAACATCCCAGACCACACAGTGCCTGACGTGGTAGAGATTTGGTAGCAATTTGGAAGCAAACGTGACAATTTATGGTGAAAATGCTGCAGGAAAGGGCTTTTCTCATGCTGTTTCTCTGTTTGCCAGCTCTGAACGCCATCGCAGCTGATGTTATGTACTGAAGTCGTACGTGTACTCAATGATGTTAAGCCAGCAAATATGAAAACAAGGAAATAGCACGAGAAAGCCCTTTGTCCTGTCTCTGGTTGCCGAAGACATTTATCGCCTCATCTCCAGAGGGGTTTGGAAGTGACGATGAACTGTTCAAGCTGCCCTACTGAAAGGTATCAAGGGCAAGAATTTTTTAAAAGGAAAAGACAAAGAAATTTTAGTACGTTGTGCTATAGTGTTCTATAATGTAGTTTTGCTAAGAAAAAAAGTAATGTGACCCATCCTTCTTCACAGTTGGTGATGATGGTAAATTTATTTTGCTTGTAATCATCTTCTTGTCCCAGATTTTTTCCTTATTTATTTTAGTTGAAACAATTAGGAATTTTGTTTCTATGAATATATTAAAAGGGAGCAATAAATTTTATTCATATGTTAAAAAGAGAATGTAAAGTTCTTTATACTCCCTGCATTAAAAAGAAAAACAAATGAGTTGTAGTCACTTATAGCACCATTACACATGTTAAGAATTAAGTGTTATTTATATCTATTCCATAATCTTTTTAATGATGATACTGCTGCTATGGATCATAAATAGAATTGATCAAGTTACTGCTTTCTCATTTTCTAGGCACAATAGTAGTAGTGAAAAACTAGAACTTCATGCTTTCTTATCCACAACATTTTGTAATAAATGGTCACCTTTTAAATAACTGGAAAGCATTCACATAACTTTTAAGAATAAACTTTAATTTGCATTTTGCTTGCTGAAGACGAGATAATGTCTGTTTAACAGGTGCCAAACATTTAACCTTTTGAAGTATTTTTATTTAAAAAAAAAAAAAAAAAAAAGTCATAAATCCAGTGGCTTGATTTTCAGTGTCATAAAATAGGAAATAGTATACATAATTTTTTCACTGTTAGCCAGCACATGGGGTGGGTGGAAATGGCTTACTGTTGTTTTTTTGGTTTTTTTTTGTTTTTTCCCCAAATATTTTTCTATAAAGGTTTTTTTTTTTTGTTTGGTTGGTTGGTTGGCTTTTTTGTTTGTTGTTTGTTGATTTTTTTTTCCTTAAAGTTTTTATATTATCATTTGTTATTTAGCACTGCTCATTTACAAAATAAAACTTGAGAATCATAGCTTTGTTTGAAGGTTGATTGCAAGTTCTTGTATATTGCCTCACATTTTAGGTAGTAATGCTTAATATGTATCATCTATAATATTAGAACTTCATATGCAATGCGAAATCTCTTAGGAAGCAAAGGAGTATAAAGAACCCTGTTCTGCACTTGTATGAAGACGTGTAATATTAGTTTGCTAGAATAAAGTGAAATACAGACACTGCTTTTAACTGGGATGTATACAGTATATAGAACTTTCTTTTAAAGAAAAAGGTTATTAATGATTCATGAATTAGACTACAACATGGAATTCTTACACATTACTGTATGTTTGATGTAAAGATATTTATAGGCTTGTACTTAATAATCACGTTGCCTCAGTTCTTGGACTGCAGAATGTCTACCATGACTGTTGCCTATAGTTTGCTCCACATTTGCTATCTGGCTCTTTCAAAAAAAAAGTGTATTTGGCTATTTGATCTGTAAAATAAATTCTATTAATAATGAAGTACGTATTGTAATTTAGCATATTGTATTGCATAATTATAGCTATGACTGTTACGGAAAAATTTTCATTTCTGGTGATGGAATAATTTTCTTGGGAAGAAGTTCATGTACCTGTGAGACAGTTTTGCTGTTCCTATTTATCACAGCCTTGCAGCATTTATGCTTCAAACTAAAATTCCCCAACACTTCCAGTGGTCAAACATGCAGTGACATTTATTGACTCAATGCCACAATTCAGCCAGTTTGAAGTTAATTCCCAATCCCAGAAGTGCTGTTCAGTGTCCCAAACATGGTCCTGCCTGTTGCTGCTGCAGTTTGTGGAGGTGCTTCCTAGGTGGGTGGTAGGATGATTCAGTGATGTTTAAGAGTGTCAACCCTTCTGCCTTGTTCAGAGTGCTTTGTCAGGCAGACAGGATGATTTCACAGACTTTGAGTTTCTGTTTTTGAGTCTTTGGATGTCTTTCCTTATGAGAATTAGGTTGGATTTCCTTTTTGGGAAAACCCCTATACATAAATTTAATGTTTGATTCAGAGAAGCACCAAATAACTTCAATGCTTACCTTGACTTTTTTTTTTTAAACTCAAGGGATACTGAGTGGAGATAATGTAATTTAGTCATCTCAAGTGAACATGTAGTTGCTCTCAGTTTTTTTTCTCTGGTGGTGACAAGGCATAGATAGACTAAAGCGGGTTATTTTGATTTTAGGACTGCATACCCTCTAGAAGTGCCTACTTTGTTACATTGAGTATGAAGAGAACCTTTGATAAGTACTTTTCTTGTACCAGATGTGCCAGTTATGTACTTTCAGAGAAAAATAGACTTCATTTTGAGTTCCTTTGCTTTTAACTTAGCTGAAACTCTTAACTTTTTCCTAGTATTACACTGGTCCTATCATTCTAGTCTACCAATAAGTAATTATAAAAGAATCTAGGATGGTTTTAAAATTTGTTAAAGTTACACCAATGAAATAAAAGGTATATCACATGGTTTGTTGGTCCAAATCAGTAATCTCTCTCCTCTGGTTCTCTCATGAGTCAGCCCAGCTAAATATGATAATCTTCCAAATGCCCTAAGGGAAAGCCAGCAACCTCTTAAGTGGCTCAGTTTCATGCATTTTTTCTGTTTCAATTTTTGTTCTCTTACATCTGAGTATCACTTTTTAAAAAGTGGTATTTTCATAGACTGGTTTAAAACTTGTTCCAAGCTGATTTCCTCTTGATGGTTGAATGGGTTCATGAAAATCTCATGAAAACCTAATGTTTGTTGACCGAATATGTGTGTGTGCTGGATATCAATTTCTACACTTTCCTGTCATGAATGCCAGTCAAAAATTTCTATTTTTTTTTAAATAGTATTAATACCCTGAGTCAAAGCTAGGTACATGTGTTTCAGAACCAACTCTGTTTCTCAAATATTTTCACCCACAGAAATATTTTTTTTCTGACTGCTTAGACGTCAGAGTACCTTATGAGCAAAAATCACTGAGTTGACCAAACGTTACTTTTGAAATTGACAACTCATTATATTTTCTTTGGAATATCAACATATTAATCACAGTTCAGACTGCAATTATTACAGTTACCTCAGTATAAACTCCTCAAGACATTCCCCCTTTTCCCTGGAGCTCATTGCCTCATCCCCTGAGCAGCAGGCTGTGTCTGTAGGGAAAGCTCTCGAGCCTGCTTTGGGTCAGTTCCAGTGTGGCTGAGCAAAAAGAAAACTTCTCTATGTATTGCCAGTTTTAGATTTAACTGATCCAGTTTTAGATTTAAGTGATCCCATGGCTGCTTCCAGCCCTCCAGCACAGCAGCCAGGGCTGGCTCTCAGACGAGCTGGCTGCAGCCAGTGCTGTGTTGCCAACACGTGGAATTGTTATGGATTTCTGTGTCTACCAAAGCTCCCTCCCACCCGACCTCAAACACCCCTGAGAGCGAGTGAGGCACTTCAGGAACTTTGGGGGATTTCAATCCTTCTGAGTTTAATTGAGTGGGGGACTTCTGAAGGGCAGTAGGGGGCTGTCAGGAACAAAGCTGGTTTGTGATGTAAATAGAATTATATTTTTAACATAAACTGTAATGCTGCAGGGTTTTTTTGGTTACGCTTTGCCGGTGATTTCACATTTTGCCATAAAACATATATTTATGGTGTATCCTGGTCTTACATATTATTTGTAAAATCTTTTTAACAAATAATTTGAATATATATATTTTTGCTTTCATATTGAATTACTGAGCATTGTTCCTTTTATGTCTTATTTATCTATTTCTAAAATAAATTTTGTTTGAAAATTATCTTTGTATACCTTCTGGAGAAGCCCTGTTTTTAAATACACCTCTGGTCTGTTCGCTTAATGCATGCACACCATCAAGCATCTATGGAGACTGGTATTTTTCACAGTTTAGGACTTAAATAACGTAGCCACACGTAAGCTTTGCAAGAAGAAATGTGCCTCTTTGAAAACCTCATACTCTTTAGCAGAACATTTCTTTTGTCTACAATTTTTTCAAAGAAATCTAAGCAGGAATTCCGAGAGTTACACGGTTGCTAGTGATGTTCCCAGGCACTGTGAGTGTTTCTACCTGTCTCTGTATGTATTTTGTTTGCATGTGTAGGTGAGGGGCACGAGGGTGTACAGGCCACTGCTGACACATTCAGTTAGCAGAGGTTATAGGCAGTAACTGCTGCACAGGCTGGAACTGCAGATATCTGCCTATCCCAGCATCTCTTGCTGTGAAAGATAGCCAGGCTCTAAGGATTTCAATCTGCCACATTATTTGATTTTTGGAAGATTTGTCTTCCCTTCTGAGAATGTACTGGATTCTCAATATGTGAGAAAATGACTCTTGGTGGCTTGGAGGTTAGGATACAAATATGAAAAGTACAGTTTTGAGTTTTAGTGCTATGATTCTTTCGCTAGGTTATTTTACTCATTCTGATACTGTCTCTCAGTATTCTGAAATGCAATTTTTTTCTACTAAATAGACTCATATTCTTAAATTTTGCCACTGAAAATATAGTGAAAATGACATTTTTGTATTTTCTCCAAATTGTGAGCTTCTGCTTATTTCATAAATAGACACATGTAAATCAAATTCAGTTACTTGTATGCATAGAGATGGATATTAAGTGTGATACCAGGAATTTTTCAGGGTCACTATTGACTTTTTGCAATCTTTTAAATAGGTTTTATTCATTTACGTTTTCATTTCCAAGGAAGGTGTTCATTCAAGCTGAAATCACTTTTTTCCAATAAAAGCTGAACAATGGTATCAGAGGTATGAGGTTTGATTTCTCATTGCTGAACTCCAGCTAAGAATTATGAGCTGAATTTTGGTCTGTTGTTCTCAGCATTGTTTCCATCCTTTCCTAAGAGAAGGGTTCCGTGGCTGTTGGATGGATGAAGTGCCCTCTGCTCCTGTTCTATGTTTCCTTCTGGGCTGTGATCTGAAAGTCTCCAATCATAGGTTTTTCCACACAAAAATACTTTTCCTAGGTCTGGATCTCAGCCATCCATGTGCTGATGGTTTTTTCTCTCCCTCTCTTCTATGAAAAAGAAACCAACAGGGGACAAATTCTGGTCTTTTCCAGACACTTGGGCACGTGTGTTTCAGACAAGCAAATGAACTTCAAGCAGGTGACTGGGATTTGGAAAGTCCTTTCCTTTGAAAGGGGTTTTGGGGTATTTGAGTAATCGGAAATTACTCAGAATTCTGTGATTGACAACCAGACTTGGCAGTGTCTGCATGGACAAGGTCATGGCCACGTGCAGAGGTTAGGCAGAGCTGGGATGGAAAGGGATGAGGGAAAAGGAAGATCTTGTCAGTCTGTAATTATTCTTGTGGTGAGAAACTAAATCAAAGTCTTAAGTGCCACATCAGAGATCTTTGCAGATGCAGTTTTGAGTCACATTGTGACAATTTTCTTAATTGTTTTAGTGTTGATAAAAGCAGCAGAATTCTGCTGCTAACTTAGAGTGTATGTGAACACGTGGATGTGTGTTCATATCTGGGTTGAAAAGTGACTCAGATCAGGTTTATTGGGATTGAAAGGTAAGGTGTCTTTATTGTATTGTTGACTGATTTTTGTAGATTGCTAGAAATTGTGTTTCCCTCCTTTTGAAAACAAATGTGTTTGGAGCTGTAAGTGAAGAAGAAAAGTAACTCAGGCTTGGAAAAATATATGGTACAGTTTTCTTTGCTATTTAACTGGAAGAAACTGTTTCAATTCCTAAAGATGGTACAAAAACATAGATTTTTTTTTTTTTTTAATTTTTTAACTTAAGCTGAGGTATAATTACAGTTTTTGTATAACGATAAACTGCCTTCTACCTTTTTTGCATTTTAATTCTTAAAATACATTAAAATAAATTTAAATCAAGTGCTTTTGCTTGCCAGTACCCAGTTATTGTAACTACCTAAACACATAGGTACAGATATTTTGAACTCTACTCTATGAAAGCCTGAGTATTTTCTACCTTCTGTCTTCTGTTCTCCAAAGTCTGTGTTTCTGGAGGTGTTTGACATGAAACCGTCTGTAGCCAACACACCAAGGAATCAAATTGAAGGTGGAAAAGGGCTTTTCTGTTTAAATAAGTCTATTTGTAAACAAAACTTCAAGAGGGGAGGAAAACATTGGATTATGTTCTCAAGCTTAGCAGAAGGGAAACAACTTCTCCAGCCTGCTGAGATTTTGATTGCTATTGATTTCAAAGTTAGAAGCCCAAACAACTGCAATTTATACAAGAAGTGTTTCTCCCAACTCGTGTTAAACCCAGAACTCAGTGAGAGCTGCAGCTAAGAGCTGCTGCCACTTGTGAAGGTGTATGAGATATTGTTATTAGCAGCAGTGATCAGCATTGTTGTATTCACTGCTCACAGTCCGTGCTGAGTCACCTTGATCTGTTATATTTGCTAGACCTGAGTGGGAACAATGGATTTACCAAAAATCCTGCAAGAAAATCTTGGTTTTTCCTCCTTCGAATAGCAGTCATACTCTATCCAAATACAGATATTGAATACTTTTCAGAAGTGTCTTATTAGACACACTGTATGCTTACCTTTTTAATTCTTATTTTATATATTGTAGAAGCTTATACGTGGGTATAGCTATAGATACAAACAAAAAGATATGGTAATTTTCTAAAACTTTTCTTGTTTTCTTTATAAGAGACTGTTCAAAGACATTTCCTGCTGTTTAGAAGCATGAGGCTGAATGGATTTTTCAACGGCCTGAAGCAGATTTTTAATCTAGCAAAGTGACATTGTGACTAATTTAAAAAACATGGATAAACAGATTGGTGTTTGCTTACATGCAGCAATCATCAAACCTACTGATTTTGCAAACAAGAGTCTGGAGGATTTGATAAATGCATTTTAAGAAACTTGTATGGCCAGAGTTGTAAATCAGTCCCTGCTAAATGATCTTTCCTGATTCCTTCCCTTTCATCACCAAGTTTATTGTAAGACCACTTCTGTGCATTATGACTTTGGCCAACTTTTAACCCAAGTTACTTCGTAGCCTGTCCATCAAATGTTGTCTTTATTCTTCCATGTTGGAAAATAATACACATATGGTCTAACACTCTGAGATTCTTGTTTTCTTGTCTTTAATGGATGGCTTAGGATTTTCCTATTGTGATGTTTTCCTATTTTTACATTATTATATTGAAACTGTGAGTGGGTGGGGGATTTCTGCATAAGGATCCAGACATTTGTAAGATCCTGCACTTGGTGATGTGTCAATTTGACATTTGACAACAGCACTGTGATAATAACCAAAGTAATTATTACCAGATGTATGAACCTCCTGGGACAATGTATTATAACCATTGAGGATGTGTCAGTGGGTCACACAGTATATTTCTATTTCTTACATCAGAATTCTTAAAGATTGCACATCATGGAATCATAAAATGGTTCAGGTTCTGAGGGATCTGTGAAAGTCACCTACACCAGTCATGGCACTCAAACCAAGGCTCTTTCAGATCAGTTTTCCTTGGCCCTTGTTCAGTTGACTTCTAATATTTTAGGATCCTCAAGAGTATGTAGGTATTTCAGTGGAAATCAGAATCTTAATTGTTTTTATGAATCCACTGCCCACACGTATAAATACCCAATGAATTCGAATTACTTATAGCTGTAAATTTTTAAAATATATCTATTGGTATGGATTTTTGGGCTGAACCCCCAAGTACACTGTTTGCTGCTCACTTGTATGGCTTTTATCAACTTTCGTTTTCATTTTATAAATATGTTGTGAGTATTTATTCAAATTTCATCTAGTGGTAGTGAAGGCGCTGAGAAGTTGGCAGAGTCTTGATAGTTTTGCTCACAATGGGGGTATCAAACCTCTTCAGAAACTTATCTCAAAGGTTGGATATCAAAAGCAGACAGAAATGACAGAATAATTCTGTCAGGAACAGTTAAACCAGGAAAATATAATTGGAGGCAAAAAAGCCTTTTGATGCTTCCTGTATACAAGATATACAGTGGTGCAATTATCTGCTTTCAGCTCCCAAGCATGATTTATTAGTTACAGTAGTTTGGGTTTGAAACACTGAACATGGCTGAGACAGCATGTGCTCACTTGTGTGAGGGCTCCAACATCTGTCCTCACAATCCTCTTACAGGCTGTCTTTGAGGATTTAGGAAATGGCAACATGAGTTCTGAAAAGGATATGAAAGAACAGGAGTTAGGAGAGGGGGGTTGGAAGAGGATATTCCATTATTTCATTGCCCCTTTTTAACACATTAACTCCTTGAACTGTTTGTTTTTATTATTCCAGATGGGAGCAAGATGCATATAAATGAATAAAATGAAATAGAACAAATCAAATGCTTGGCTGCTGTTCAAGAGCTGCTGAGGCTGAGCTTTATTAAATTCACATGAGGATATGATAACTGTGGAATTTCACACAATAAACTGCACTAATCTTACTCGTGAAGAACATAATTTTTCTTGAGATAGATGAGAGAATCTGAAATTTTGTCGTGAAAAAAAGTCCCTTTGGAGCTTTATTTTCTGAGGGCATTCGCCACTTGAGTGAAATCTGTACATGTCCCACACCCACAAACAGAATCTTCATGCACAATCCATTTTTACACATCAAAAGTTTCAAGGGTTTGTTCTTTCTCCGTGGCAAAGTGGAGAATACTTCAAAGTAAGTTACTGTGTTCTGTGTTAAAGCTCTTCCCTGTGTCATCCAAAGTCCCTTCAGGAATAAGCATAGTTATATTTTAAAAGGGGGGCAAGAGCATTGCATTTTAAAATTATATTAGATATGTTTAATTTATATTTAAATAGGAAAACATTAAAGGAGAGCAAACCAAATATTTTTTATGATTATTTGCAGGGTATAATTCACATTGATGCCTTTTTTTTTTGTGCCTGTAGACCATTTTTATGCTTCTGCAGTTGAATGACTGTTTATAACTCAATGCTTTTAAGACATTACCTGTTACTTAATGTAATTAATGTTATTTTTAATATGCTGTTTTTCCTTATTTCTTTTCACTGAAACTCCAAAATTACTGTTCAAAATTTCAGATTTTTTTTCCCCCTCAAAACTCCAAAAGTATCATTCCTCGCAATACTCACATAATACATTTTGTTACATTTTCCATTTAAATGTAGTATAAAACTGCATTCATGAACTATTTCCTTGTATCTAAAATGAAGGAAAAAGAAAATGCTAAAACTCAGGGTTAAATGACTGAGCTCTCAAATTTATTGAGAACCTTTTCTTTAACAGAAAAACAAAAGAAAAATCGAAATTTTATGGGAAATTTTTATAGGAACTGATTAATCATTACCTTCCAAAACTCATATATAATTAGAGTGGACATCACATGGAAATAAAAACAGTAGAAGGAACCTGCTGTTTTAGTGTTTTGATGGCATCTCATGTATTTGGTGGGGTAATGTCACACACGTCAATTTACTTTTGTGGGGCTGAATAACTCGTTCAGTGCTGTCTCCTTTGAAAATGAGTGAGAGACACAACCTGTCTGCCTGAGAAACTGAAGGAATTCATCAAAGCCACAAAGGTAGGACTCACCTGCAGACTACCTGCACTTATTCCTGGAAACAGCAGTCCAATGGTCCACAAAAAAGATAATGGCCAGACAAAGCCTGACATGTGTCATAACACATAGAGAACCTTTTCTTCTTGTGAAACCAGCCCAAATAAAAGCTCAGATTTAATCAGAACTGGTTTGCCTCTCCCTATGTTAATCAAACCTTTTATATTGATAATCTGAGGAGAATAGGGTTGAGAACACAAAGTCTACTTTTGTATTATTAAGATGAAAAGATTCTGCTGGGGTTTGATAACACTGGAGATGCAGAGGCTGTTACAGAAACATAATGAATATCAAATATATCTGCAAAAAGGACTTTTTATCAAGATAAAATCCTGATGAAAAATGCCACTTTTTATTTTCCACCAGACAGGTTTAAAGACTGCAAGTCAAGAATGTAGATCTTTATTTAATGGAGGTATTTAGTTTAGAACACTCTGTGCTGAAATATGAGCCTTGAATTCAGTTGTTTCTCATCTGAGCTAAAAAAAAAAAAAAAAAATTAATATTAGACTTAGTTCTTTCATATTCAAAGACAGAATATTAATAAATTAGAATTTACCAGTGGATGTCACAACCTTGTGGGTAAATCTGTATAACATGTTATTCCAAATGAATTCTGTAGCATTTGAACTCATTTCAGTGTAACTAATTTTGTTTCTTTGTCTGTTTTTAAATTATTTCCAGAAGAGCAAGTATCTGACTAGTCACTTCTAATTTATACATCTCAGAAGTACTGGGTTCCATGAGAGATGAGATCAGATTTGGTACAATGAAGCAAAAGTTGGCGTATGCTAATTTTATATGGTGGGTCAATGACTGAGTTTTTTGGGTTTTGTTTTTTTTAAGGTAGGATAGGGTTATTAGTCTGCTGTTAATTTTTTGATTGCTTTCTGTTTAGGGTGTTATTCAGGAAGGAGAATGAGGAGCTGGAACAGGATGTTCCATTTCTGATTAAACAAATGTTATGTGATGGGAATTCTCAAGGGAATGTATCATAATCTCCTACAGAGATTGTGGCAGATTGGCTTACACTGCTTGTGTTCCACAACTTGTGTGGTTGTAAGCTTTGTGTGGATCTTCTTTTTGGTAATTGTTCTTCCTTTAGCCATACTGTGGCCTGAGATTGGAAGAAAAAGACAGGTGAGAAAGGCTTAATAGCAGTTTTGTTTTTGAAAGGGAGAGGCTGGTTGATCCAGCTTCAATCTTTACAGCTGGATCAACCAATAATTATTGAATTACAGAGACAAATGGCAACTGCAGAACCTTACGGGTCAGCACGACACCAGCTGTAACCAGGAGAGTGAGAAGGAAAGGTGAATCCATACCACATATGGTAATAACATTTTGAGAGGATATCCAAAACCAGATAGGTGGGAATGGAAAACCCAGTCTTTACTATGTAAAAGACAAAGAAAATAAAAGAAAACTGAATTTCGTCTCTCTGCTGTTTGGTGTGTGGTTGAGGCTGATTGGGGTTTTCTTACTGAGAGACAGAACTGCACTGGCTGTACCCCAGGGGTTTATGGAGCCATATCCAGGTGTTGGTGTGATCTCTCCAAAACAATGATCAGACCAAATCCCTCTCCCATACCAGCATTTTGTGCCTATTATAGTAGGAGAAGTGCTGAGGTGATGCTTTACTTGTTACTGTCTTTGAGTTATTTTTATTGTCTTTTGCAAATTTAGAACAGAATGGCTGGCAGAGGGGATCAGGGAAGGTGCTGTGTCAGGCAGATCAGGTGTATCAGGCTGGACTGTCAGAGTGCTGAAGCTTGGGGAGAGAGAATAAGCAGAGTACCTCCAGCCCTACCATTCACTTGGGATTATGTAATACTGGGTGTGGAAGGCAGACATTTTTGTAGTGGTTTCTTCCAAGTGATCATAGTTCCAGTTTTGAATGACTGTAAAGGTAGCAGAATTTTTTTTTTTTTTTTTTTTTAATGAAAGACTTAGCTTGGAATTCATTTCTTCGGTAGGAGGTGAAGGAAGAGAGCCCCACGGAGAGAATCACTGCTGTAGCTGTCTCAAGCTCACACAAGCTACAATGAGTCACTCTTAACTCTCTTTCCTCTAGGTACTGTAGGAGGTAGCTGTGTGAACACTTGGCTTTTAGATAGCTAAGGCTGAGTAAGATGATTTCTGAAATCTAATACAAAAATAATTTTAAAAACTAGGGCTCACAAAGCTGAGAATGTTTGGAAGCCATGACCTTTAGTCCTATAGGCAGATTGCTCTCAGTTAGAAAGAGTTGAAGCAATTAAAAGACAGATAACACAGAGAGGAGTTTTTAAACTAAGTAGAAGTATTGTACTCAGATATTTTCACCTCCAATGACTCTAATGTTAGGGTGCTTATTCCACTGTGTGTTGTTCAAAGTTGTTTGAAATATTAGCAAATTTTATTGTGAAGGGAGAGATTAAATTCTCTGATACATTCCCCTTATTTCTCTAGAATAAACCATTTCTATGCTGTGTTATAATGATTGTATTTCTTACCATTAAAGTGATTTTTCCTCATTACATCCTTTTTGTATATGTATTTTCACCAGTTTGATTCACCTGCTTTACTCTTTGCCATAAGCTGGCAGAGACCCAAGTGCATTCATTCTGCTTGTTTATTTGGCATATCAGTTATAACCAATATAACCACCAAGAGAAAAGGAGCAGGGGTTTTGGAGAACATGCATTTAGTGAGGAGGCACGTGCCTCAGACAAATGCCGTGGATCCTGGTTCATTCCAGCAGACTGAAAACCATGATTCAGGAGCAAGTGAGAAATGTT
This sequence comes from Coloeus monedula, assembly GCF_965178545.1. Lineage (NCBI taxonomy): Eukaryota > Metazoa > Chordata > Aves > Passeriformes > Corvidae > Coloeus > Coloeus monedula. The sequence goes on along the minus strand of NC_138792.1, from coordinate 16,147,300 downwards.
GTCTTCAGGCAGTGGGTGGTGTAAGCACTTTGGTTCTTTTGCAAAGTTCACTGGTGTCAACATGCATGATTTTGTTTCCTTTGATAGCATCTAACCTTTGGAGGAAATGCCAACCCCTTTGTGCTGTGCTGGCACCCATGGCAGGGACTGTGGGTCTGTCAGTGGGACCTGGGTCAGTCCCTGTGGCAATACATCCTCACCAGATAAAGTTCATGTCATGGGAGAGGGGGCAGAGTCAGTGTCATCCTGAGCTGTGTCCCTGCTCTGCTGATCCATCACTTGCAGCAAAACATTTTGGGAGAAGAGTCCAACAGAGAATCTTTCAGAAAAGTCTTGACATTTTGCCATATAAGTACTACTACAAAGCCTAAGCTGAGTTAATGGTTTTAAAGTTTTCCTGATCCTCTTGGATTATGCCACCTGTACTGCTTTTTGGAAAAACTAGACTAAGAATGATAATTTGTCAGTATAATAATTCTCAGATGGGTTATAAATGGAAAATATTCCATTTGGTTGCCTATTTCCTCTTCTCTGAAACTTTTGGAAGACTGAGCAGCACAGCTGCATCTTTATGCACAAGTGTAGGAGCAGAAGTTGGAAGTAGGGTGATGGGAAGGTGGGAAGTGGGCACTTTGAGGGGGAGGATTTCATCCAAATTAAATCTAGAAACTCCTAAAATGTCACAGAAATATTTGAAGCAGAAGAAACTTGGTTTTTTGCATAACTTTTGCTGAAGTCCAGAAATTTTGTTGTGTGTTGGGCAGTTTTTAAGGAGCACTGTGAGGGGTGAAAAGAGCCTTATAATGTAGAAAACTGAAATTAAACTCCACTGTAATACAATTCTGCCTTTTATTTTTTTTTTTCTTTCTTTCCCAATGGTCTACTGGTCTTTACTGCTTTTGGTGACAGACATCCCAAATCTCATCAACTGTTATCTCGTGTGATATTAATTAACACATTTATTGTGATGTCCAGAAGGATGTCAAAGTCTAATTAGACACTTGAACTATATTTCCAGTGTGAGTACAGCTCCTGTCTTGTCAGGGTTTGTGTTTTAGGGTGGTGAGGCAAAGCTGCTCTTACCCTGTGATAACAATTTCAGACTGGGGAGGTTTCAAACCTGAACCTTCTGAGTACTCCCGATACTCATGTGCAAGACTGAAGGAGTAGAGAAAACCCAACCTCAACACAAACTATATCTTAATCTAGTTTCTATTAAGAAAACCTGACAAAAAATTACTTTTGATGGCTGCATGTTGGTAAACCATAAAAGAAGAATTTCTATTATTGCTATTTCTTACTTGGCTGATTTCTTCAAGGCTACATCTTGAAGCTATTTTAATGGAAAACCAAAGTTACAGTTATTATCTGATGCTTCATCTAATTTTCTTTCTTCTGGTTTGGAGCAATAACTTGCATTTACTGTCGGAAAAAAAGAGCAAGATAAATGTATAATGAAGAGGTAGAATGATTTCCTATAAAGACCTCTTTGCAATACTGTACATCGTATTGCATTTTATTTATTCACAGCTTTGCACTCGAAGAAAACTACAAGGAGATGAAACCTCCAGAGGAAAAGCCCTATGAAATGAGAACAAACAATATCTGAGCATAAGGTGTCTTGCTAACCTTTAAAAATGCGATTCAGTCCCACACAATTTTCCTCAATCAGGAGCAAATCTGCAGCTCTTTAGCAGCAAACCAATCAGTTGGGTTCTCACTCACTTTGATGTGTGAGTTGAAATTTAATACAGAAAAGAAAAGACCTTTTGGGAAATCATATTAATGGAGGTTCATTTCCATTATGTCCAGTTTTCTTTCATTATTGGGTACTTGTAGGGATAGGTCTTTTCCCCAGAGTGCCCTTCTCTAGATCACTGTGTTGTGTGTGTGCTTCTTCCAGTGCCTTGAAATCAGTGTGATATTCTGCTACTGCTTTCTCCTATCTTATCTTGCTGCATTAATTTTAGCTGTGAAATTTCATAGGGTAAAATTTTAGGATCATTTGTCCCTCACTGTGCTTTGACACGCTGTATTTCTCTGTTCAGTGGCAAAAGGTTGCCATTGCTTTCCAGGATATGATTCATTTGGAGCTTTATATGCGACTGAAGATCTTTGCATGATCTCAAGTGCTGAACAACAACCAAAAAGTGAAGTATTTTAGTAAATTGCTGGAGTTAATGACCCTTATAATGATTGAGGGTCATTATCTGCTTTTAGCTCACTCTATTACCTACTTCTACTGACTCAAAGCACTGGAACTTGATTATCATAGTGAATGAGTGCTCGTGTTTTACAGTGGAATCAGAGGCAACTGCACTGCTCAGGAGCTGAAGCTGCTGAGTGCCACTGGTGGAGTATGAGGTCATTCCTATTTTTCAGAAATTCTTACTTTTGCTCATGCCTAAGATGGGCTTTTCAAACTGCACAGGCAAACTCTGCTTGCAGTGCTGGAGTTAACCACTGACTTCTGGGGAAGCACAGTAAGGTCAATGCACAAAGCTCTACAAAACTCCATTTATCTGGTTTTCATTGCAGGCTATCATTAAGAAGGCAGCCAGTATGAAACAGGGGTTTAGCTGGGAATGCATGTGCCATTGAAACGGCTGGAGTTACAGATAACTCCATTACTGTCACTCTTTTATCTAATGCCATATTGATTTATTTTCAAATTACTTAATTTTTCAGTGTTCTGTGTAGGTTAGAGATCCATCTTTTCAGCCAATGCCAAACTGGTATGGACTACACTGAGAATTATACCTTTTATGACATTATATCAAATCAGGTAATTCCGTGTGTCTGTATAATGAAGTGTTACATTAAGCTAAACTGAGCATTATGTCAAATTAAACTGTGGCTTAATTCTCAGATTTGAAGCAGAAGTTACTTTGGTTTTGAGTAATCAGAGAGATGTGTGTGTGCACATATTTATTTCGCTAGTTGTCTACAGATGTCTACAGAAGAAAAAATATTTAAATATTTAGAAGAATTTAAGTGTTGATGACTGATGAAGGCCTGTGTTTAGAGCCATTAAAATTAAGACTTCTCTTTGCTGATCCACTGCTACTCACATCTGCTCACTGGGGTTTCTTTCACGGGGTTAAGCTAGGACTGGATGAATCTAAGTTGAAACAAGACCACTCTGGTTGATAGGACAGTGGTTTGATCAGAGTGAGATGTAATGGATCAATTACCTTGCTAATTGGAGAGGGACAGAATTGTCAGCTCAGGAATGATGATCTGAACCCTCTTTTTAGGAAAGGGAGATTGCTGTGAAGCAGTGGAAGGGAAGGAGAAGTCTTCCATTTCAGCAGTAGATGTTGTAATGTATAGATCTTTGAACAGTAAAGACACATGATTAATGTGTTGCTAAAGTCTCCTGGTCATCCTCACCAGTCATCCTGAGAAAGGGCAGGTGGGAACTAATGAATATTTTGTGGGGAATCTTCAGTTTAAGTGAAATGAAATTTGCTCAAGCAAACAGAGGGGACAGGGACTCACTGAAGACAGTGTCCCTTATACATACTGGAAAAACGGGAAATCAAGATGTAGATTCAGTGAATTAGGAGACAGCTGTGATATGATAATTCTTGATCTGTATTTGAGGAGAACTCCTGTGTTGCCTTCCTGAAGCAGTTGCTTCACACTGCCCTGCATCCCTTTTCACTTTGGAGGCCAACATGGGAGGAGGCTGTGCTTGGATCGTGTTGAATACAGCAGGAAACTTGTACTGACCAGCAGATCTGTTCACCTGCAATTTTGTAGATAAACATAGAACAACATTCACTTGTGGTACAATTTGTTGGGTCTCATCCCAAAATTTGCTGGAAAAAAAAGAATTTTTTATCGAGACAGTTAACCAACCTATTCAGAGTAGAACCTAATGAGAGTTTGTTTGGAATCCCTGCAGTCAGATAAACACAGTCACAGATTTTCATACTTCAGACGACAAAGGAACTCACCATTTGGAAATCACCTGTATTAATTTGACTACATCTAGAACAAAAGTTGGGGCTTAGTAGTCTTCAGTCTCTATTCGCTACATTCCCAGAACAAGGACATGGCGAGCCTTTTGGAAAAAAAAAAAAAATCAGTGATTATTATTGTGAATTATTGACCACTTGTTCCACATATTAGGGGCTATTAACCTTGTTATCCATTATTTAAAGGAACTATATCACTTCACAAAACTGAGTATTCTTAGGTGGCCAGCAAAGAGATTTTATTAAGTTGAAACAATTTTCTTTAATTATCCTTCAACAATTCACAGTCTAAGAACAATTGCCCTTTTAGCAAAATGAATATAATGAACCACTCCAGAAAGCTCAGGGTTTGTGCTGCACAGGAATCCATGTGTGTTGGTGTTAAGTAGTAGGAGAATTTTCACACCAGATGGGACCATTAATTAGAGGGGAACCAAGAACAGAGAGCAGAAAAGATCTGAGAGTGGATTAGGGATGTCCTGATTCAACGTGCCTAAAGAGAAGCATCTCAGCTGTGCAGTGTAAATGATGCTCCATGAGAAGGGTTTCACTAGGATCTCTGTTTTGGTGTGACTTGGAAGAAGAAATGGTAACTGGAGAATGGTCAGGATATCCTTGTGTAGCATGTTTTATCATACACACATTCAAAACAGGCTTTATCTCCCTGGCAAGAAAAGTTTATAAGGTATTTGTTATATAATGACATTCTGCACCAGGCAGAGGCATCTGGAGCCTCTTCAGTGAACAGAAGGGGGGAAAAGAAAAACCTATATGACTAGGAAGGTAAGGATGAATTTTAAGTTTTGAAGAATCTATGATAAATTCTATTAAAAAAAAAAGAACAGAATTCTGAGATCTCATAATCACAAATCATACTGAAATCCAACTGAATATTTAAAATAAAAATTCCCCCCCAAATTTTTAGGCTTGGTATTTCTTGAATTAGCATTTAGAATGAAATAGCAACAGAAAAAGAACAGAATCTGAATCTGTTTGTCTTCCCGTTCTCTAAAGATTTCATATTCTTACAGATAATAGAAATGCCTGTGAAGCAGTAACATGGCCACTCGACTCTGAACAATGCCAGATAAAAGTCTAATTCTTTATTCACAGAAGTCCATCACTTTCATTTCCAGTCTTACTTGCTCTTATTGTCAGAAGTGTCTGTCATATTTCCATAATTAAGATAGATCTGTAGGGTTCAGTCTCACTGAGTGATGCTCTCTAAGTTCTGGTTCTCTCTACCTGCTTATAAAATAAAGATGATGAATAGATACCATCCATGTATTTATAAGATGTACACTGTGGCAACTGGATAGATTTATCTTTGTTTTTGTTTCAGGAGGTTCATCCTCTCCTGTTCTGGTAGCATGAGTAGCATGTGTGCAATTCAGTTTGAGGTTTTAAAATCTGGGAAACCTGTACCTATAGGCAGAATGAAAAACCTTAATTAAAAGTAGGAGTGAAAAAGCCTTTTTTTTGTGCATAGTCACACAAAATCAAGAATATCAGAGCGATCTTTTAAAGTTACATCTCAGTGATGTCCCAGTAATTTCTGAGAGCAAACTCTGCAGGTGCTAAAGCATGACAGAAAGCTGGTTGTGAGTCTTCAGCCATGAACTCCAGAAACACAGGATGTCTCAGAGCACATTGCATTTTGACAACAGACAAACTCTGCTTCCATTACATCCCCTGATCCCAGCCTTTCACCCAGCTCGGTGCCTGAGGCAGAGCCAAACTCGTGTTTTGGGCAAAGTGAAGAATGGTTTGGCATTCTGTCAGATATCTTAAAGTGCTGGAGTTTCCTGTCATATATTTTGTACTCTCATAGGTGAGGACTTTTGTTATTCCACATCTTAAAACACATTTAAGTTAGAAAAAAGTAAGTGTAAAAGCATCACCTTTTTTTGCATGGCATTCAACAGGCTATGACATCACAGCCACTCCTAAATACAGGTGAAAAAATCAAATCTGTGTCTGATCTACTTGTTCAGTGGTTACTGCAAGTTTCTTTCACTGCATTCATCAGAACATGGGGAATGCATGATTGGAATGATGGCCTGAAATGATCCACCAGCATAAATTAACACAGCTGAGCAGTTCTTTTAATTCAAAGTGAGTAGCAGTGTAGTGACATTACACAGTGATTACAAAAGTGGGAACATCTCTTAGACTGGCCTTGTATTCTGCCAAGCCAGGAAAATACATCTAAGCCACTCAAGTGAGAAATCTCTAGATCACTTTTTGTTTCAGCTGTGAAGAAAAGAACAGTTCAGCTGCACTTAGAGCAAATTCCCCTCTGCCCCTCCACGGCTCCCATGCAGATCAGGCTGACATGCACTGCAGTTGTTCAGGCTCTGCTCTCTGTCTCTTAGTGGCAGCGTAGCTGAAGCCTTTTGGTACTTGCAAAAATGTTTGCTGGGTTAGGACACCTCATAAATTCTTTGCCAGCACTTGTTCTCCAAAATAAGATCTCTGCTCTGTCTCTGATAACCTCAGTTTTAAGGATGCTGCCTTGGGGTATGGGGTACAAAGTACATGGCTGGGACTGGACCAGTGGTCCTTGCCCAAATTCCCATGAAGTTCGGTGGCTTTGTTAATGTGCAAACAGCATTTTAAAGATGAGTCATGATAGCTGACATCATCTATTATTGGCATTTATATGAGGAAATATATTCTGTTGTATATATTTGTTTCCACAAAAATAATCTGAAAAGTTTCAAAATGCTGAATAAATGTAAGTTATGAAAACATAGACCTAACCTGGCATGGTGTCAACAATACCAAATTTACCAAAAGAATGCTGGGATTTAGTTACATTCAGAAATGAGTAGCATACTTGGTCATGATATCTGTACCCTAGAAAATATCCTTTGGAATTTATCCCCCGATGGCAGGAAAATAATAAATAAAGCGATTGTATTCTGTACCAAGTTTGAAAGTAAACTAATGGAGTTTTAATGATCTCACTAAAACTAGAAAACTGCTGGTTTTTCTGTCCAAGTGGGTCATTCAACCAAACCTTGACTGGTCAGAGGAATTAATCATGTGTTTTCTGACTTTGAAACCAGTGTCCATATCAGTTTTAGCTTGCATTTTGTGTAGCTGTCTGAATTTTGTGAACACATTTTCCCATAGCAGTTGTTGAGACATCCTCAATTAAGCATGTAAGTGTAATGTGCATGTCATCCAGTGGCTGAGAAAGAAAGGGAGAAAGACATTTTTGCAACCATAAATCAATATATTCAAAGATATTGACTCTGTATATTCTGTAAATTTGCTTTCCTGTTACCACTGCCTGTTGCCACTGCTTAGACAACGAACGGAGCTTAATGCACAACATGAAGAAGATTCCAAATGTTTTTCTGGTGCTGTTTGTTCCAAAGCAGGAGTCAGAATCGCCCCTGCAAGCTTTCTTCGTGGCCAGAAATGAAGACTGTGCAGTGTGGTTTCATATTTTAGCAGTGGCAGACACACCTTGCAATTGATTCAAGTTAGATGCATAAAAAATGGGAATGATACGGCCACTCACAGGTGAATTAGGGAGAAGCTTTTGTTTATAGAAATAAAGCACATTTTCAGTCAAACATGCAGGGTGTTATGCTGCTCATACAGAATAAGTTTTCTTACCTGTAAGCACTGACATAACAGGACTGAGTTATAGACTGTAGTATGGCACAATTAGATGTATTTCTACCACTTTCTAGAACAGTGGAACTGCACTCTAAATTTAATTTAACTGCAAAATTTCTCCCTCAGCACAACTACACCGCCTCAATCTCTCTCAGACATTTAATGCTTTGTTCTTGTCAGAAGAATTTCTGTAAGAACATAATGCCTCAGCACCATAACTTCCTTTAAATGTGAAGACAAAAAAAAAAAAAATTAAATTAGGTTTTCTTGTATTTTCCCAATAATGGATTGCAGAAATCTCCTTGGCTTACCCTGCATTCCTTCCTCAGGCTAAGTTCCCATGGAAGTGTGACTTTGATGGAAGTCATGAATGAAGAGGACCCATTGTGATTAGACAGGTATTTTGAAAAAGCTTTAGGAATGACAAACTGCACAGTTGCAGTGTTGCTATTTTATTTTATATTTTAAAAAAGACCAATGACATTTGGGATCTTCTAAAAGAGCAAAATGGATAATAAGAAGTATGTTCTTTCAGTTTCCATGAAGGCGCTTTTTTGTCAACTTCTGTCATGCTCCAAAAAGTGCAAAATATTTTGTAGAAACTAAATGAAAACTTCTACAAGGAGAAGCTTTTTTTGTCAGTGTAATGTAAGATGAAGTCTTCTGAGAATTCACGGGATATACAGTGGTTTAAAGATTAAAAAGCCAGCAACATTACAAACAAGAGAAAGGTCAGATGGGGCCATCATGCACGCAGACATTGAATAATTCAGTGTTTTGCTGTGGATGTCACCTGCAGAGCTCACATAGTTGAACAAAGTGCACAGTCATGGCTTGCTGAACCATGCTAATAGCCCAGATTATGAAAGGCCAATATTAATAATAATTAGCAAGCACCACTCAGAGCTTAGGGCTCTTGTGAAGAGTTCAGCTGGTAGAAGGAAGAATGAATTCCAAGGTTGTTGGCCCACTCAGCAGCCCAGCCTGAGCTGGGCATCCTTCACCAGAGCCTGTGTCAGGCTTGGAAACCCAAATCAGACAATACCTTTCTTTTCCTTTGTATGATAATTGGTTTTGTCTGTGGAGCATGAGATGGAGAACAATAATTAGCAGCTGGGAGCGTGACTTGGCACTACGCAGCCGCTGGATCAGTGGTTAGGAGTGACAATGAGTCTCCCTGGGAATCATGTCCAGGGTGTCACTGCTGGCTGCACCACAAAGGAGCCCCACAAGGAGACCGATAGGAAATAAAAAGCATGCAATTAGGAAATAGAAAAGAGAAAATTACTTTGAAACTCAGTAGGGGTGCAGGGCAATCTTCTGCTCGGAAGCAGATGAAAACTGCCTCGGTCAGAGTGGAGTGGCCCAAGTTCCACACAGCACTGCGGATAATGAGCGCACTGCCAGCCAATCTGTCAGTGCAAACCACACTACTCAAAGAGTCACAACTGCCAAGGACAGTTTGACTCATCTGATGACAGTGCTGAACCCATGTCACTTAGAGGCAATCAGCAAATTAAGTTTGAAATCTCCAAAAGATTATCTCAATTTAAAGACGACATTGGAATCAATAGGCTTCTGGATCTTCTAGGAAAAGAGGGATGTAGGTTGATTCAAGTTTACAAGCTTTAGACAATGGTCTGTTAAAGCAATTACAGTCACGCACCAGGCTGGTTGGAAATCAATATCTGCAAATATGAGATATTTGCAATTTTTTTGGCACAAACCTATTTGAAATAAACTAATCATTTTCTCTCTCCAGGCTTTGAGTTACTGATGTTTAAAATCCACTTTATATTCTACATTCAGGATTCTTAGAATCAGGTAATAATATTACAAATAGTCTGGGGAAAAAATGAATACCAAGACCTTGTTTAAAATTACCGTCATGAACACCATTAGAAAGAACTTGAATGTTCTGTGAAATGAACTTGATTTACTGTCACTTGTCTCTCCTTTGCTTTCAGGTAGATTTGAAGTGCATCAGTACTTCGATGCCAGCTTTTTGTAGATTTACTTAGCCACCCTTTCAACAATCTTGATGGACTATTTTGATTCTTTTAGTCCTTTCTCCAAGTAATTTTAAAGAAACACTAATTAAAGCTTTTCTATTGAATAATACATGTGCTTCACCCTCCAAAGTTTAGCTTAAGGGACTCACATTGACAAAAATACATTATATTCCTTTCACTTAATTTCATTAGTGGGACTTCTTTGGCTTTTTGGGAACATACAGATTTTCCTCCAGAGCATGTTAGAGCACAGAATGATTAGCAGAGCATTAGGAGTAACCACAGCCCAGGAATAATGTCAGTTAGCCCTATGGCAGTATGTGAGTTCCAGGGCAATTTGTAGATGTTCTGTTCAATGGTGTATAAAATAGGGATGCACTCATTGTACTTGAGGCATTTTCTCTAGAACTCCAGCCAAGTCTGATACGCTAAATAATCCAGACTTACATTTTCCCGATTTACCTAGTGATGTATTTTATGTGCTGTGTTAATAACAGAAGTCCCCTTAAAATCCATATTTTCTTTTGGCATGCAAACCTAGGGAAGGTGGTGTTTATGCTGCTAAAAATCAAAAGAAGTTCTACTGAAATCAAGAGGGCTTTACTGGTGTAAAAATAGTTAAGGAAGGGAAGAATGATGCCCTGGTGAAACACTGAGAGGTGAGTGGGAAAGCATTGGTATTCTGCTGTGAGGAGAAGCTTCCTGCAATAATGAGTGCATAGCAGAGGCCAAGCAGAAAGCAATACATCTGGGTTCAACATCACATTCACCTTCTGTGGGCTGAGAGCACATGGGAACAAAAAGAAATACGAGCACTGATTTCAAATGTTTCTTGTTATCCTTTTATTTCTTTACTGCTTTCTCTCCCTTTCTGTCAGTTACCAGTGATCATCATTTTAAAACCACTTGTAGTTCTGGGAACAGTTCGTACTCCTTTGTTAAAGCATTTATGATTGCCCGTAAAACTTTCCAGGCTATCATTTTATTTAATATAAGCCAGTCTCATTCTCTTTCAGGCTACTAGATGCATTTTTCTTTTTCATCAGCCAGTCAAGTTGCATGGCTGTGCTGTATGTGTGAAGTTTTGAATTAATGTTCTGAATTAAACAGCACTTATTCTCATTTTAGGACAGCTCTTGCTCAACCTTGGTGGTGCATATCTATTCATATGGAGGCAATTTGCTAACACTGATAGAAATTGATAGATATGTGCTTTTATTAATGGAACTAATTTTTTTAAGTGCCAGGTCTAATAAAGTGAACAAATACAAAAAGCATCTGGGCTACCGGTTTCAATGTTTGTTCTATAAAAATTCACGTTACACACATACGGACTAGCAAGAATGCAGGTTCTACTCAAACAGCAAAGAACTGTCCTGGTAAATAAATTTTCAGTTTAAAATGTTAATAAAAAGTAGTTGATAAACTAAAATGGAAAACTGACTGAAATTCTGCCGCTGCTGAGCTGCTTTCCTTCACTGAGTATCTGCGGTTACAACTGTTATTTTACAGATTTGAAAATACGACTTCAAAACCTTTACAGTAGTGTCAAGACTTCTCTCACTAGGTCACCCACTCCTCCTCCTCCTGGTTCTCTGATCATTTCTGTGTTTTGTTATCCAACAAAATTTCATCTCCTCTTCTATCCTCTGCTACGCCTTCAGTCCATTTCCATCATTGCCCTGTCCTTACTTCCTTTTCTGTCTCCCTGTAGATAAAGTATCTGAATATGATGAGTTTAAAGGCCATCACGATACTGATGGTTCACAATTCCACATCCTGGCTCTCCATCACATATCTCCTGTAGGCAGAGAACTGAAATGCAGCAGTCAGAATTGTCCTGCTGATGGTTTTTCCCAAGCCCTGACTGCTTTAGGCTTTCTCTGTGTTGCCTCCAACTTCTCAGCCTTTGGGGATGGGACACCACAAAGAGTGGAGCACAAACCCAAACAAACACCAGCTGATGCTTTGCCTCTAAAATAAGCATATGCAGCAGTACAGGCTGCTGGAGAGATGAGCTTTTCATATCAATGTGCAAGCAGAGCTAGTGCGGTTTGGTTTTTTGTTTGGTTGGTTGGCTTTTTGCTGTTTGTTTGTTTTCATTTTATTTCAGGCTTGCACACAAGATTTAAAGGCCAGGCTACCTCTGTTCTGTGGTTGTTACCTGAGGAGCTGAGTGTGTGACCCTACACAGCAGCCAGTCAATGTTTCACAACAGCTCCCATTGTTCCTCACTGTCCTTCCAGATGAGGAATTTCTCCAACAGGAGAATTTTGTTTTTACCAATACTCTTTAGGATACAGCTTTCTGCCAGCATAACTAAAGGCTTCATTAACACAATTTAGCCACACATGCAACCTTGGGTTTGTCATTGCTTTTCTTATGGCCCAAAGCAAGTTTCTTTCCAGGTTGTGTTCTGTTTACCCTCAAGTGTCTATCTGCACTTTGTTTCTGGTTTTCTTCTGGTTTCATCTTGTGGCTGCATCTTTAAGGCATCTGCTGTCAGCCTGGGGTTCACTCCACGAGCAGTGTTGTTAGTCTTCAACAGTTAGGGCTTCAAAAATAATGGTTTCTTAAAAGCATATTTATTTATATGTATCTAATAATTTTTCAGCCATCTCATTAGTGATACCCAATTATGGCAGTGGGATTTCAAAAGTGTTTTCTTTTTATTGGCTTGATTTTCTTAAGGTTACAACACCTATAAATAAACTGTTTCCCACCTGACACTCCATTCAGAAGCATTTTATATTTGACTCTTCCTCATATCCTTTGATGCCCATGCATTTGCTGCTTGCTAAATCTTCATTGCGATTTTTGGAGGTTTTCCTCAATCTTGGATATTTTGCTCATCCATTTGCTTCAAATCTGAGAATATCCAGTAATGAAAAGATGACCTTACACTTCTGAAACTGGGAATTATTATAATGTACTGTGCTGCAGATGTGTTATTTTAAAGACACATTGTTATAAATAATGGGTAGTACAGTTTGATAAAATTTCATTCTTTTCGTGCATATCAACTTGGATACACAGGACACTGGACACAGCAGAACTTTCACATTTTTTAATGAAGTTTTTTCCCTAGTTTTTCCCTGAAATTGTTCAAATTTGGAAAAAAAATAAAAAGTACTTGACTGCACAGAAATACAAGATACATTTTACATTATCTTACTTTCAGACAAGTTCTCACTTAAAATGTGAGGTTGACAGAAAAGATGAAGTCCAGAAGTAGAAATAACCTGCTGTTTATTTCACTTCTGTGCTGAACAGTGAACACTTTTCAGTTTGTTACTGGACCACAGACCCCCCCTGGTCTTTTTCTTGCTTTGACACATTTGGATGATGAATTTACACTCGACTGGAAGGGGTTGATTTTGTCTGTGCATCATTTCCCTGTGCAGTGCTGTAACCTGCACAAGCACGGCCAGTTTACTTCGTGGGCTTGACCTCACAAGGACATCTCCATTTCTTGCCTCATTATGGATGCAGGACAGCACATGGATATTTTAGCAGTTTCATTATTTATTGTTTTATTCCCAGAAGTTTCTTGCAGTGCACACCACTGTATCTCTTCAGATTCTCGCTTCCTTTGCAGCCAGGTGTTGGTTGTTTTTTGAGAGTACCTTCTTGTTTAGTGTTCACTGAAACTATAGAATAATATTTTGACTTTTTTAAGGCAGAGGCTCAAAGTGAAAGGGTGCTACACAGACTGTCCAAATTTGAATGAGAGCAGTATGAGGGCATAGACAATATTACAGCTTTGCAAGAAAAATAAGTATTTAAATATCTTATCAATCACTCTCCCTGGAATACACCTATTTAAAACTCTCTTTAATCAAAATCTCTTTAATCACTATCTTAGTTGTAGTAAACTTGAGTGAAATGTCTTTATTTAGTTGCCACAAAAGAAACTGTTAGACAAAAAATGCTGGCCATTGTAAACATATCACCTAAAAAGGGCTTTGTTTAATGGATTCCTGCCCTCGCTTTTCATTTTCACCAAAACCCATTCTCCTGTAGGATTAAAAATCAAAAGACCAACTGCAAAGCAGATGTCTCAGGATTAGAATGCTAAGTTTTTTGCTTTATTTCTTGATTCAAAAAAAAAGAGAAAAAGAACAGTAGATTATAATCAACATTGTTTATTTCACTGCTTCACTTCATAAATACGAGTGACTGGATTATGAGCTTGTCTGTGGATAATCAGAAAAGGCCAAGAATTGCCTGTTTTGAAAATCCTTTCCAACCGAGGGTAGGAATCTGTATCTAGCAAAGCTGACGGCAGCTCTTAATTCCTGATTAGTGCCAGGAGAAAAGCTGTAGCAATTAACTGACCAGACAGTAATCAGAAAGCAGGGAGAGACAGAAACTTGGAATGCCTAATGGATAAACTCTGATGATTAGCCCGAGAGTGCAGAGCTTGTTGTAGTACTTGAAGGAAACAAAAGAGTAACACAGCTGGAAAACAGTTGAAGCAACTTGTTTATAATGATAACAAGAATTCTTGTGCTACTGGGATTGCCAATTCTCGATTCCAGAGGCCTTTGAATACTTCACCTTTAGCAAACATTTAACTGTGGCTCAGATTCACACCCAAGTGCTTCCCAATGTGGTGCCTTCTGCTTGTTTGCACTGCTCACCCCAGTGGAGAGCAGCAGAGTAAACCTAGAGGGGTCCTTTAAACCAGAACTGAGGTTTTTTCTACCTTTCTTCCAGGACTGACTCCTGTTCATAAACTGCAGGGGATAACAAAATATTTTGATTGTTTTTCCCTTTGCATTGTGTGTGTTTGCTCATTCTTCCATGTGCCACGCAGGTTCCCACCAGGCTGAATTTCCTAACTGTATGTGCTGTAGATAAGCCCTCAATGCTGAGTGCCCTGGGCTGTTAACGCTGGCATCCCTGGTCTATCAATCATGGCTGGTACAAAAATAATTCATGACATCCTTAGAGTTGTTCCAAAATATGAATTTTTAATCCCTGAACTGGAAAAAAAAAAAAAACCACAAAAAAACAAACCCACAAACATTTGACAGCATCTCTAAAGAATGCGTAGCATTTTAAGAAGAGGTTCCATTCACATCTGGTAAGTGCTGTGTGTGGTTTGGTTGGTTGGTTTGCTTGGTTGGTTGGTTTGTTGAGTCAAATTCCACCTGCTCACAAAGTGTAAGAATGAAGGAAGTCGCAGCTAGGAAGCTTAGAGGTTTTACAGGAATTAGTTTGCAACGTGTCACAGGGTTTGTGGTTGTCAGGCTTCAGGATCATTCAGTGCTGTCAGTTAATCTGGAATGCCACGAGTCACCAGGGCTCCTTCAGTATGTCGGGATACTTTACCTGACTTGATGTGTAATCTTTATATTTTAATCTCCTCTGACTCCGTGACACACAAACCCAGCGGGTATCCTGAGATAAGAGATGCAGTAAAAAAATGGAATTGTGACGCAAATTGTAAAGAAACTTGGATATCTTTAATTGTCCCAAGCAGTGGTTTGCCAGCTTATAGAATTTCAGATGTTTTGCTGACTTATGCCTGCACTTTTCCCATTATTTAATTTCTTGAGCTAGTTTGAAAAGATTCTGTTTTATTGCTGCTTTTTTTTTTTGGTGAGTCACAGGGACCCAGTGGCCTAGTGCTAGTCACACATTTAGCTTCTTACGATGTGAAAGGAATGGTCATCAATGTGACCTTTCTCTTTTGCATAATCTTGAGCATTAACAGAAAATAATGCAGAATGAGTACTCTGAAATCTGCACTGTGAGTGTCGTGTCCTCCACAGTGTGCTCTCACAGAGAGACTAATTCTTTGTAATGGCTCTGGGGGTATATTTAGCTCGCTGTAATGTGGCACTCTTTCCTCTCCTTAAAAGTTGCATCATTTTCTTGGAACTAAATATAACACAGTGCAGATCTTCCCTGGAATGCTAATATGACTCACTCCTGGGTTTGTGAGCCTACCACTTTATAGTTATTATATCTTCAGTGTATGTTAGTGGAAGTTGTTGAACGTTTTTGTACATTACTTGACCAGCTGCATTACCTCTCCAGAGTATGAATTTAAATTTCTGGCATTTCTGGTGTCTGGGATTCCAGGAGCAACAATTAGAGACCGTACTACCAGTCAGTCTAAGTTGTCTCCTTTCTGTGCTTAGTCATGACCATTTAAATCTCACTCTGCCTCTCGTTCTCTACCTTGTGAAAGTATTGCAGAAGTGTATTTCTTGCAGAAATGATTCAACAACCCGAGGTATGATAGAGACCTGGTGAACAAATGTGTCTGTTGGACTAGGAGAATGTGTGGGTTGCTACAGCTGAAATAAAGGCTGTTGTTCCTGTCCTTGTCAGTGATTTGGGAAAGAATTCCAGTATTTGTTAACGCTTCTAACAGATGCATCTCAGCAAGCTGTAAATTAATGGAATGCAGAGACTCAGAAGAGAGGGAAATGATATTTTGGAATATGTATCAATTGCAGGAGAGTGTGTTTTTGTGTGATGCATAATTAAAAATGCATATTCTGTCCAAAACTCCAAATGTGAAGAAAACAGTCAAATAAAAGCATTGAAAATTCTCAGATCTCTATTTTCATTTCACCACTGGGACAGAGATGAAAAAACTTCCAGGATCCAAAAGCCAGTAGGAATTTGTGTGTCATCCCAAATGAACGTGTGATGCTGAACATCAAAAGCACTCAGTGCTGATAGCACTGAAGTGTGTGTGGAAATAAATATATGGTGCATGGAGGGGAGAAATATCGAACGACAGATTTGAGTCTTAATGAGAGTGAGAGTAAAAGGCAAAACAGAAGAGTGAAACATTGTGTGGAATATAATGAGGTGAATCAACAGGAGAGTGTGCAGAGGAGAGGGAGATGTGAGAAGTCATGACACTGTTGAGTTAGAAGAGATGTCAAGGTGCAGAAGCAATGGGCAGATTAGTGGTGCAGCTGCAGGCAGAACAAGAATTAGTTACAGGGAATTATGTGAGCCCTACTCATTGGGAATTAATTTAAGCTAATGAGCATCTCACTTTTTACAAAGAGTCAGTGCCAGTTTGAAAAACAAGGAGAAAAGAAATAGTTAAAATCTAAGAAGCTGCCAGAAACATAGTCAGGGATATCTCCATGGAACCTGAGACTTATGTGTTACACTCCATAAAACAATTCAGGTTCTGTATCTGGCTTGGCCTTCCTTTAATAAAAAAGCCTTCCCTTAAGAGTGGAAATCTTGTCAGTGTTTGGCTCTCTCTGGAAAATATCCAAATGACAAGAGATCCAAAGCAGGTGGTCTTCTCAGATGTTTGTGGTGCATAGTTAGAAACCTAGGGGAATGCAGGAAAGGAGGAAGAGCCAGTGTGCTGTGTTTGTGATCTTGAGCTAGCACACAGCACTTGCTCTTCCTGAGAGTTATGGAATGAAGATCTTTCAGCACTAGAGCTGTAAATTATGCTAATATAGTCATGGTTTTATGAATGTTAACAAGTAACTAAACTTCAACAAATTAATTAATGAAGAAATACATTTGAGAAGCAGAGAGCCCATTTTGATAAAATTGAGGCATTTTGTAAGTCTGCAGCTGGAAACAACGCGTGGGATGATCAGAGCACTTCTGAGGTATTTTAGCTGTTCTCTTGTTAAGAAGTTGGTCATTCTTTGTGGCTTTAATAGGAGCAAGACTGATGGTTTTCATTAAATGGTCCATCCGTCTGCAAGCTAAGAGATAAGAGGATCACAGAAATAACTTTAATATCTATCAAACTCCAAGGGGTTTGCTTTTTTTTTTTTCCCTTCTTCCTTTGAATGGGGAGAGGTATATTTCTATAGTAGAATTTTTCTCATTAGTATGAGAGGATTTTCTTATTGTTAACAAGTAAATTAAATAAATAATTGGTGAGATTTGATCACTTGCAGCCTAATTTTCCTGTACAATTAGGGCCATGGATATGTCCAGGGTAAAGCATAATTTGTCCACTGGATCAGTGCATAAGTACTGATATTAATACCGCCATGGAGGGATTTGTTCAATGTGCAGAGTGAATTTGTTATAAGCTTGATGTGAAATCATTTAAGATTGATTAATGCAGTTCCATTTGAGAAGTTGGCAAACAGGCTGCTTGTGGAACTTTTGTAATTTGGTTTGCATTGCGTTCCAAAGACTTCTAAAAGGAAAATGGGAATATAAAACAAACCTTGTTTATTGTGTAG
This sequence comes from Coloeus monedula, assembly GCF_965178545.1. Lineage (NCBI taxonomy): Eukaryota > Metazoa > Chordata > Aves > Passeriformes > Corvidae > Coloeus > Coloeus monedula. Next base: position 16,129,471 of record NC_138792.1, on the reverse strand, counting down.
GAAAGCACAATCTTGTTCCCAATATGAGCTTTGGACACAGTTACTCCATAAGAGGACACGAATAATTGTATTTGGAGTCTCTTTAGATCCTGTTTATGGTAATGTTTTGAAAAGAAAAAACTCCTTTTACTGTCCTACCTGGGGGTTTTGGGTGCAAATGTAGTGGTTTGTTTCTTCTGATGGCTCATCTCACCTAACTATTTTCTCATGCAAATATGACCTTTCTCTCATTTCATTGAATTAAATTAAATTATGGTTTTGCAAGGATGTGCAAATACTTCAGGAAAGGCAGAAAGGTTATCTGAGGAGAATTTGACCTGTGGACTCCTCTACTGTTTGTTCCTTGCCTATTTCAAGAAACAAATATTGTTTTTCTCCTTGCTAACTTCTCATCTCTTCATTTTGATGATGGTACCCCTCTAATGTCCAAAAGTAGATTGTAAAACTACCTTTGGCCATTCTGGAGCTTGCAGGCAATTTGCAGTGTCCTGTGTTTCTGAATAAAACAGAGGACTAGGCTTGGTTCCTACATTTTTATGTTAAAATTCAATAAATGTTCAAGAAAGACTGATAGACACTCTGGGATTGATGCACTGCAGACTTTTAATAAGAGAATGACAACCGTGCTGCTTTTTCCCCATCAACACTCCCTTCCTTTCCCCTCATTTCATTCGTTCTCTCCCTGATCCCAAAGGCCAAATTTACCATCCTGGCCACATATTTTTTTGTTTAGCATGGCCACTATTGATAATACACAAAACAAATGCAAATAAAGACAAAGCATGTGACTCGAGGAGACAGGAGCAGAAATAACAAAAAGGGAGGAAGCAGAAGTTCATCATGTTTTACATAGTAAAAGATATTTTACATGATGTTTTATTCTTCAACTTCCTTAGAAGACAAATAGAAAAGGTCATTAATAATAACATTTATGCTACTGAGTGTTATTTTATTATAGGAGGGGGTATTAAATAAGTCCTTGTAGTTGCAATGTCTGTAGTTCTAGTTTTTTTTGGTTTGGTTTGTTTTTTTTTTTTTTTTTTTTTTTTTTTTTTTTTTTGTTTGTTTTTTTTTTTTTTTTTTTGTTTTTTTTTTTTGTGCAAACTTAGATTTTCATCTATGCAGTGCTGTAGGATATGATGAAGCAGTAGACTAGATATGATTTCTGTTTTATTTTGTGCCATCATTTTGGATTAAATTATTACCATTTTTTTAAGCTACTTACTTGTAAAATAAAGATCAAAGCTCTTTGCTTTATCCACCACTTCTTTTTTTTTTTTTTATTCCAAAGCCAGATAAACCAAAGGAGTTCAAGTCCCTCAAAACAACGTAATAGAAGTCTGTTCATGGCTGGATTGAGGACTAGAATAGACTTTGTAGTTTTTAAAAAGTAAGAATTGCAGAGTTTAAATATTGGTTTCTTTAATAGATTGTAGAGGATTTGTAAGTCGAGGGGGGTGTTCTGGCCTGGGTTCATTGCTGTTGCTGAATACATTTTACATTTGATCTCAGAAACTTGAGTTTGTACTGGAACCCTCTCAATTTTGCATGATTACAGAGGTAGCTGTGGAAACAAATTTGTACTTTTCTCCTTGAAGTTGCTGTGTACCAGGAGGGAGCTCTCAGTCACCAGGGTACAGAATTTGCCATCCCTGGCTGGCACTGGGGCCGTTTCCTGCTTTGCAGGAGGGTAATTTAGCAATTTCCCTGATGAGGAGCAGCAGAGTGAGGGAGGTCTGCTTGTGCTGGGCACTGTTTTCTGTGCTTCAGTCACTTTAGTGAATAACTGTTCATGTTAATATGCATTTTAGAAAGGTTTTAAAAGTACCTCTAATAATCTGTTGCTGTTTCATCGTTTATCTTAATTTAGTATTGATGTCCTACTAATCTGATTTAATGGGTGAGGGCACAAAGCTCTGGCTGATGTTTTCTGTGCGGACGTTCCTTTGGTTTTTTGTTTTCCTCATGTTAGAAGTAGACAGTTTAGATTAGTGCCTGCATAATTCACAGCATTCTGGAGGAGTTTGTGTATCACTCTGCAATTACCTTGATTGCTGATGCATTTTGTCAGTGCTCTTGGAACTGACACTGCTGCTTTGGGTGCGTGGCTCCTGCAGTGGCTGTGATTGCCCAGCTCTGTGCTGCCTGCACAGCACGTGCCCAAAGCACTGGGCCACTTTCCTTGGCACGTTTGCATGTGGGCACTTTATATTTTTTCGTTGCAAGTTCATTCGCTTTCAAACCCATCCCTATCCTCTGCCTAGAAATAAGTCCAGAGAGGACCTGAACTTACATCTCTGACTGTGCTTTTTCTGTAGGGGGGCATCCATAGGAAGGAATTATCTCTGTGGAAATGCATTCAGAGCACTGGTTTGAGGATAAGTATTTAGAAATTGTAAAAAAATCAGTTAAGAAATTGAGTGTGGCAACAGTGGCAAAACTGTCAGCTTTTTAATATACCAAAACCTACACTTGTCTTTTGCCAAGCCTTTGTATCACCCTTGCTATTACGTGTATCGAGATTATTTGAATGAAAGAATGAAATAAAACCACTTCTGTTCTTCCCAGTGCATGTGCACTCTCTGTCACTGCTCTGACTGATGGCTGCAGTGTGCACTGTCTGTATTCCTGCTCTGCTGCTGGAGTAATCATTCTCAAGTTACACTCCCCCAAAGAAAATTAATCATTGGCAGGTTGGTTGAGCAAAAAACCCTAGGGGGATGGCAAAGGAAACTCATATAGGATGTTTTATTTTACAAATTGTGATTAATTTCAATTTCTTTTTATAATCCTTGAGGAGTAAATCTTTTAAAGTCTCATAAGGTAATATGAAGGAAGAGCTTTATGACTTAGTGGAAATTAGAGTAAAATTTCCAGACTTTCAGTCTGGTGTCAGGTCTTGAGGATGCAGCTGAAAGCCAGCATTGGTTCATAGTTCTGAAAAACTCGTTCATTTCTGTCAGGAATGATAATTCTGTCAAACTGTTGGTAGTTCTCACGTTCTTTCTTCTGTTCATTTGAACTTTAACAAGGACAAAAATTCATCACAGCAGGAGACCGAAGATACTGCAAGAACTGGGGGTTCACCAGTGTGGAAGCTCTGCCCAGACTGGGTCATTTGATTTTTCACATCATTTTCCCGACAAAGAGCAGCTCTAACAGGAACACAGCCTTCAACAATTGCATTTCTATTTGGTCTGCAAACTGGGAAGTGAAAGGCTTTTTATCTCGCCTTTAAAGCTGAGGGACACTGCTTGGATTCCTGGATATAACCACGGGTACTTAAGGCCTGATGTACAATTTCGATGTACAAAAATTTGTACAAATTTTTCCCCTTCTAAATGAAAAACAAAGGATTGGAAGGACATGATAACAGAAGAAATTCCATGTGAAATCTGCTATTGGGCTATGCAATGACATGTACATGCTGAAAATAATGCATGCAAAGCCTTTGCTAGACAAAGAATCAAAAGAACTGAGCTCTAAGTTAAAGAAATATTTTTTTTCTGTGAGACAGTCTGACAGGAGGCTGCTTTACCATTTCTTTTAAGTCACTTTTTTATTAGTGGATATTGGTGGCTGTGGTGAATGCAGACTTTTTTTTTTTTTAAATAATTATTATTTTTAGTTCTTTCTATAATTTGACTACTTCTCTTACAAATTCTCAGGTTAGCTATGCTAGCTTATTCTTAGCCTTTCTTACTTAATTTTTTACCTTTCATGAAAATCCCACTACTTAATCAAAAGAAAATTAAATTTCCTTGGATCACAAAACTCAAGAACTTTGATGAATGGTTTCTTTCATTGCACTTTCCTGTAAGTCTTGTTTTTCCTTTTGTGTAGAACATTTATACAACTTCTATGAATAGCTCACTTGGATTTTTGCTTGCTAAGAAAGCTTTTACTTTAACCTTGAAGATTTCATTTCATTTCTGAACTATGGGACGATATCTTTGCTCATCTGACATCCTTTTTGAATGAAACCTGAAAGTAAGCATGCTTTTGCAGAGAAATCTTATTTTGTTCAGGGGTGTGGGGGGGCAGGGAAGAGTGAGTTTGCATCAGGTTTAAACTAGAAGTTTGACTAGTTTATGGCCTGTATTTGGAAACCTTAAAAAGCTCCACAACTTTACCAGTTTGTAAGGTTCCTTTGCTGTGATAGTTGTTACAAGTGTGCTTGGCAGAGCTATTCATACACTTAGGGCAGGCAGACACATGAAACCTCACAATGCTTTGAAGTGTGAGTGCAAAACCCTGAGGTGTCCCTTTCAGCTGCTGCTGAGCCTCCTGTTTCAGATACTCCTGGTGCAGTATGTTATCAGCTGACTTCTTCAATAAAATAATATTATGAATGTGATCTCTTATTTTCAGTTAGGATAAAAATACTTGCGCACTTTCAGTGTTCAGTCATCTACTGCTATGTCTTTTTTTTTTTTTTCTCTGTTTTTAAATATTTGGGGATTTTTTTCTTATTTGTGTTACACAGAAACACAGGAAAGGTCATTAAAGGATGTCAGGGGGAGTCAGAGAATAAATGAATGTTATATTAAATACTGAATAGTGATCCAAGAGACCAGCCTTGAGGAAAAAGAATCCCCACAGAAACTGTCATTATTCTAGATCAATCTTACAACTTTTCAGTTCATGCCCCATCCCCTGGATCAGTGAAAGGAACTTTGTCACCTGTGATAGCTGAGGGAGTGTGAGCTCTGCTCCCTCCCAGCGAAGGGACCCCTGACCCTGCCAGTAAAATGTGAACGAGGTGCCACTCACAATTTATCAGAGACAAAGGAGTCTTCTCTGCAAGAGTTCCATCAGAGCCCTGCTGTGGGGTACTCACTGTTCTTGTACTGTTCAAAGGTGCTTCCTTGCTGAGAGTCTCTACACAGTTTGCATTTTCCCCTGAAGCAGCAATGGAAATATTGAAGATTGTTTTATAATTGTGCAATGCACCTACTACAGCAATCCATGGGAATCACGGGACTGCCAGTACATCCAGGCATGGCATAGTGACTTATCAGGGTTTATGGATGTTGAATAAAAGGACAGAATTGTCAAGTACAAATATATATATATATATATTTAGTGTATCAGAAAGGGTCTCTGTAATGTAAGAAATTCTGTGTCTTTCTTAAATGACATTTTATGTAGAATCCTGGTGAAGTATATTAAATAGAAGTCATTGAAATGAAATGGGGAATACTGAAAAAAACTGTCATGAGGGTACTTAGTTTTATTAGGAAATGCCTTCAAAGTTAACTTTACCATGTTAATCACTTAAATCACTTAAATAATTATCAGTCTTATTCACTGGGGCTAAGCATTTAGCCGGGTTTAGCAGCAATTAAGTGCTTTGCAAAGTTAGCAGAGCTTTTAAATAATATTTATTGAGAGAATCACATAGAATATTCACATGAGCTCTGAAAAGAGAGTTTGAAATATCTTTGGAAGAATAGCATGTGGGCACACATGCAGTCTGTCTGAATCCCACTGAGTCGGGCTGGGTTACCCCCAGCAGTGGCTATTTGGACAAGCCAAGCAGCACAGGTTGAAGCAGTGTGTTACTTGCTGGGTTTTGGAAAGCTTGCATGTGCCCAAATGCTCGTGTTTGGTATTATTATGTAAAAGTTAACGTCAGTACATGCATTAATCAAGATATAAACGCAGAAGCCCAGTAAAAACCAGTTTGTCACATTGCAAGTGCCTGCAGAGAGCTGGTGTGATTTGTGTGCTGACAGGCTGTGCTCCAGTGTCTGCATTAATGGATAGAGTGATGGGAATACTGTGGTGGTAATTTGTCCCTGAGAATGCAGGATGAGGACTGACACTCGAGGGAAATAAAATTTTTCAGGAGTGTTGGGAGTTTCCCTGAATCATCGCTGTCACTTTTAACATAACCTGAATTATGAATGCATGTGATCATGCCACTGTGAGATTTGCTTTTTCTAAGAGTGCCACTCTGGAGGAGACTTATTTCAACAGCTAGGGCTGGATTAATGGTGTTAAAAATTATTAACTGCAAATTTAATTGATTATTTGGTTAGGTATTATCCTTTTAAAATCCAATAGGCACCATTTTGGGAGTAATATTCAAAAAATATCCGGAGAGAACTCTGAAGATGAAATAGCATTGGTATCTTGTGGTCTCTCGTGTCTTTCAGTGCCTTTCTTTTGTGAGCCTGCTTGTGAGTTTGTTCCTGTGTGGGAATAATTCTGTCTGAGGTGTGACTTGTTCTGAATTTTGAGGAAGACGGAAAAACAGTAAATGGCTGATAAATTCATGTTTTGGGTCCTTCCTGCTAGAATGTACATATTACACTGCTTTGTCTTAACACCTAGTGTTACATCCATTCTACAAATCATGTGTTATTTTTTTCTACTATACTACATTTTGAGTTATGTAGGAAATATTCAAGGCTGAAACCCAAATTTTGTGGTAAATGGTTAAGTGCTGAGTGTCAAAGATCACAATAATCTGTAGGACAGAGGTTAACTCTTTCCCAAGAGTTGGTATCAATACCTTAGAGGGCTTTTGACTCCTTATAAAATTGGAATCCAGACGTGGGTGCTTCAGTTTGAAGATGCCATCCCTACTCTGTTCATTTTATTCCTCACTGGAGATGAGTAAGTTCCTAGAGAGCTAAATGCCAAGTGTCTCTCACTACAGCCCTGCAGAACTGTTGTCTCTCCCACTCTATGATCCACAGCCTTTAATTGCTTGCTTTGTATGTTGGTCCATTTTATCTCCTAATTAGTTTGTGTTTGGAACACCATTTGGCAATAACAATCCAATCTGCTTTGCCATTTGGTTCTTCATTCATTCCCTTCCAATGGTTTGTTTGTTTTACTGAGGAGGGGAAAGAGCAAAAGAAAAGTTAAAAAAAAAAAAAAAAAAGAGAGAAATGTTTTTTTTTGCCACAAGGTATCCACCACATGAGGAAATGCTGCCCTGGAGAATGCACACAAGTTTTTGGTAGATTTTCTCTAAACTTCTCTTGGATTTTAACTTTAGTGCAGTTCTAGCTTGGGAGGACTGACACATCTGTATTAAAAGCTGCAGGGGAAGATTGGTAGGTAGGGAAGACAACCCCCAAGTGCATTTTTGTTGTGTGTTACAATCCATGCCTCTTGTCTGCTTTTACCCATCCCAAGCTTCTTGGCCATGGCAGCTCCGTGTGCTGCTGGTCTCACACGGAATCGCTTTGTTCTTTACCTGTGTGCCAAGACTTGTCGTGCCAAGCTTTGGGAATAGTAGATATTTCCAATTGGTGATTGTCCCTGGAATAATGTTCGATATCTGAAGATGCTCTTTCATGAAAAGAACTGCCTCCATCAACCATTTGTTTTCCAAAACTGATTGCCTGTGGCATGGTTGTTTTACCTGTGTCTGAACGAGAGAATACGTCATTTACTCAGTGCTTTAAATCAGGGAAACAACCTTGAGTGAAGAATAAAATGTTGTCCTTGCTCCCAAAACAGCATTTTGAATTATATGATGATGTAAATTTAGCACCTATAAACTTTCTTGCAGATAGAAAACATGTAATGACACTTCATTTTCTCTAAAGTGTAGCTAAATGAGGAATTGTTGTAGGCAGAGGACAAAGAACTCCCATTCCCTGTAGAATGATAAGCAGTGGATAAAGAGAAGGAAATTCTTGATTATTTTACTGTATAATAACATACTAAAAAAAAAAAAAAAAAAAAATCTGTTGTAGCATGATACACAATTATCAGGCCAGGAAAACAGAACCTTGGTAATGAGCTGCCTATTCACTGAAGTGATTTTGTTTGCCACCATTAGTTATGCCATAGAAAAAGTCGTGGTTCTTTGAATAACTCGGTATTTCTCACCCTCCACCCCACACACCCCCAACACATATTTGTCACCAACTGTTTGGGTCTGAAAACTAGACTCATTAATAGTGGGAAAAGGAAACTGTAAATCAGCTATAGCTGATGTATTCCAGGCACTGCAAAGTAGAAGTTAAGAACTTCTAGCCTGAACTTGTTTGGCTTTTCTGATGTTTTTTCTAGACCAGCATTCTAGAGAAGACAAAATAAGTGGGAAAGGTAGCAGATATTATTCTCATCTTTTATGACAGTCTCTGTCTTTGTTGTACCTTTGATTCTTATAGATACAGTTAATATATTTTACTTTCACAAATTAGTCCAGCTTCTTGTGAACCGTCAGCCTTCACAGCATTCTGCACCAATTAATTCCCCAGTTTAACTTCAGGGTGTCTGAAAAAGCAACTTGTTTTGTTTTTGGGGTTTTTTTGTTTGTTTGTTTTTTGGTTGGTTTTTTTTATTATTATTATTTATTTTCACTTCTTTCTTGGTAGTTTTTCTTAAGGCCTCTCATAAGTTCTTCTACTCTTATTCCAGCACAAGGAAAATACAGTGAACAGTCAATCTTTGCCTTCTCTGTTCCACTCAGTGTAAAGGTGTCATGTCATACACCCATAGCCAACTCTTCTGACAGGAGAAGGGTTGTTTGTTCACTGTCCCTGCTACAAAAAGCCTTCCTTACCTTTGATTATGCTGTCTCTGGGTTTTTTTGAAGTTCCTTGCATATTTTTTGATGAGTGGAGCCAGGCTTACACACAGTATTGAAATATCTGCCAGTGCTTTAGAAGGTGTTTCATGCTTAACTGCCAGAAAATTACAGCTACAGTCTGCAGTCAAGGAGTCAAGGTATCTTTAATATTTAGATTGATATTACTTGACACCAGGATGAGTCTGGGGTGGGTGTTTGGATGTCATTTGACATGTTGTTCAAATATCTGACTTGAGGTGCGAAATAGCTGGATTTGTTCTTGCTCTAAAGTGTTCACATCTCAGGATGAAATCAGGACGTCAGTAGAACAATTAAGGATCCTGCTATCTCCAACATCAGACCAATGTCCTTACTGTGACATGTGTGAGTCAGGATTGCAAAGAGCTCCATCATCTGTGAAGGGGATTTAATGCCAGGTTAAGAGAATTTAGTGAGAGCGAGTTAGACACATCTTCTTTTCTGCAGTCGTTGGCTTGTATAGGCGCAGCAGCAGAGAGATGGTGGCACTCTTGAGGAGAGTTTCTCTAACTTTTGCAGGGGTTTGGTTCAGTGTAGCCTGGTTCTGTAGTCAGGGTATCTCCTACTCGCTGTCCAGGCAGAAACAGGGACGAATCACCTGTGGTTTATTTGTCACCTGTGTGCCTGCTGGCTTGGCTCTCACTGACACTCCAGCTTTGACAGAGAGGATCAGAAAACCTACAGCAAAACCACCCAGAACAAAAAGCATCTCACAGTCAGCAAAGTGCAGCAGCTCTTTTCCATGGCTTCTGTGCAGCAGTCCTGTCCAAATCAGATTAGAACAGCAGGGCAGCAGTTGTACTCATACTTCCAATATCTGTCAGTGTTATTTTTCCTCAGGCATGGAGAGGAAGTCTTTGTGAAGTTTCATCCTTGTCCGTTTCTGAGATGAAAACGTTTTTGCTATCCTAGACAAGGTGAACTAAGAAAATGGAAATAAAATCCAAGTATCTGATTATTAATCTTATTTTTTTAATATATTTAGAAAGTTTCTATTGTGGCTGCTAAGCTGAACTTTTCCTGCATGGAATTGACACATCTCCAGCTTTGCAAGAATTGCAGACAGTGGTCCTGGTTTCACTGCTAAATATAGTTGAAGTTGACAAATGGAGGATAATGAAAAACAGTAATTGTTCTGAGGAAATCACCTCAAATTTTTATTAATCTGTGGTTAGATACCCATAACTTATTTACCTTGAGCAGACCAGTATTAACCTCTCCCTTCATGGATGGATGCTCAAATGGATTTTCTATTTTTTTCCAGCTCTTCATTCTTTTGGGACCAGAAAGGTGACCACTGATGACAACCCATTAATTTAAACAACTTCTGTATTTCAGAGAAAAAGTGGAGGCTGAGGTCCGTGGGCTATCCATACATGGGAGTGTCCTCACATCCATCCTTGTCAGTAAGACTAAACAAGAAAATGATTAAAACTTCTTAAAACAGGATGGATTGAACACTTCAAAATAGTGAGGCTTGAGTTTTGCGATCTGTAATCCAGCCCTACTGCTCTTACAGTGATTTATCCAGCAGTGACTCGCTTTGTCAGGGAGCTTTTACACTTTTTACAAGGCAACATCTGATAAAGGAAAGTTTGGGGTTTAGTTTGCTTGGTGTTTTTTGCTTGTCCTGTTTTCAACTTCGTTCTTCTCATCATATCTTCCATTATTTGTGCTGGAGAGGAAAACCCCCTGTGATCAAATATTCCCAGGCTCGAAAAATAGATTCCTACACTGAGATCTGAATTTACTGAAAGTGATCCATTGGAAGCACATCATGTGGTTAATCTTCAGAAGTCTTTCACAATACTCAGAGGTGGGGGGAAATCTTTTTTCTCTCTTTGTTTTTGATCACCCTTCCTTCCCACAAACTGATCAAACACACAAGCACATTTTGCTAAGTTTGAAGGTTGTTGATTTTGCCAGAAGACATTTTAGCTTTTGTCCACCTTGGAGTGTTTTTACATCACCATAAAGACAAATACAAATTGTGTTTGTCTTCTGAACTGTGCTTTTGGGGTGTTCTGTTGTAGTCCTGGTATAGATCTGAAAAACTGAATGAACACAAAATACAAATAAACCCTTTCTTCATAATCAACATATACAGGAACAAATCACAGTGTGCACTAATGAGATGGGGTGAAAACTGACAGTACACAGATCTTTGTACTTCTGAGATTCTGCATGTATGTGGTTGCACTCAACACTGACTAATGAGAAAAGCTGAAAAATAAATGATAATTGCTTTTTATCCTGGAGTTTATGAAACATGCAAGAATGTTGCTTTGTGTCAACACTAGACTCTTTCCCAAATAAATCTACATATGGAGAATGAGAAAAAACCCCACATTCTATAAACATAACAGCTGAAAAGCATGCTTGTCTGAAAGAGCAAGAAATCAGGGAATAACAACCATAGAGGATTTTCAGCATCTACTTTATACACTGCAGATTGCTTTTATCCGAATATTTAGAGTCCATGGAATACTTGGGTGATGCTTCCTGTAAAATGCATCTCTATCCTCTCTCTTCTTCCTCAGAACAAATCACAGAATGGGTTGGGTTGCAAGGGACCTTACAGATCATTTATTTCCAGCCCCCTGCCATGGGCAGGGACACTTTCCACCATCCCAGGCTGCTCCAAGCCCCGTCCAGCCTGGCCTTGGACACTTTCAGGGATCCAGGGGCAGCCACAGCTCTGGGCACCCTGTGCCAGGGCCTGCCCACCCTCACAAGGAAGAATTTCCCCCTAATATCAATTGTAAACCTGCTCTCTGTGTTTAAAGCCATTATAAATAATTCCCTTGATTAGTTCTACATAGTAGCTCTCTGCTACTCTCACCTCCAGGGCAGTTCATCTCTTCCTGACTGGTTACTCACAATAAGAGTGAAAACAGAGCTGATGTGGGTTGAGCAGCCAAAAGTGAGGAAAAGAGAAGTGAAGTTTGGGAAGAAACAAGAACAGGGAATTGTCTGGGAGCCTGCAGGGCTGCTTTAAACTCTGCTTTATCTCAGTGAGGGACCTCTCCAAACAGCCACAGATCTCTGCTGAGGTCACTATTTTACAAACAAGTCAAAAGATATTACTAAATTTTGGGGGGGTTTTAGCACAAAGGCTTATTTAGGATTTCATGCTAAGATATTCCTGTTAGAAACATCCTTCCTATTGTTTTAGAGTTTTTCTGAAGAAAATAGGAAAAATATCTCAGGGTGTTGAAAGCATGAAAGTTGTCTCAGGGCAATCCAGAGGGACTGAAAGCCTGAAAAGCCTTTCCCACTTTGAAACGTGTGGTTTGAGCTTCCCATCAGCTTGGCTGCTGGTACCAGTAAGATGTTGCTGTTTGTAGGTAGAGAGAGGAGTTTTAATTGAGAATTGTTAATTAAAACCAAACAACTAACTGCATATAGTAACTTTACTACTGATTGAAATGTGAATATAATTGTTATAGCATAAACTAGTATAAGCTCTAAAATATGACTGTGTTCAATAATACATGGTCTAAAGCAATGCATATATTACATATTTAGTAATCATTGATACCTCCTCTCACCATACAAACCAGACACTCTTCCTAAGTGAACATTGTCCTTCTTCAGTGACCAAAAGCATAGTATTAAATAAGTGCTACTGCAAGAAGTAGTCAGCAGTTTGGCTGTTATTTGTGGATTGACACAAAGTCATCAAAATTCCTGCAAACAGTCTATTTATTTATAGAAATGTCACGAGCTTATTAAAAACTGTAGTCAAGCAAAATCAGTATTGCAAATTACATTAATTAGAGCATATCAAGCTATATTAACCAACATAATTTATTTTTGTATTAGAAAGCTTTAAATGGGTGCACCAACACTAATTAAAAGTGTACAGAAATCCTTTTTTATCGCCAGGCTGCCTGCCTTGTTCTACAGGTGTCAAACCATGCAAATGGCTACTAAACAGACCTTAGAAAAAGTACTCAAATTAAGTTTAAATAGTGCTGAATAGTGTTATGTTTTTTATGGCTCATTAAATAGATTCTTACAGCAAACATAATTTCCTAAAGGTTTTTGAATATGATGTCAGATACTGAACTCAAAATAGAACAAGAATTTTCTGAGCTTTGCTTTTAAAATATGCAAAAAAGAGCATTTAGTTGAGTGGGTTTCTAGGTAAAACAAATCAAAGCTCTCACATCTGATTCTAAGAAAATATAAAGATCTTCAATATTGCGAAAATTGGAAAACCACAAGTTACTGCTTGTGGTAGATAATGGTTTTTAGCACTTCTGATATGTAATCTGCAGAGTTTAACACCGTGTGACTCTTTGTAATGCTCCACTCATATATGTATAGATATATATATATATGGAATTTTTATTTTTCCTCTAATTAACTGTCACTGGTTTTGTTTATGCCTTCTAATTGCCTTCCAACTAGCACAGCATCATTGTGTCATTGTCCCAGGAATAGAAAACTTTGTGTTTTACAAAGTTTTAAAAATGTTTTATTAAAACATTTCCCAGGTTGTTTTCTATGATCCACTCAGACTCTCAGTTGTTTTCAAATAGTTCAGATACATCTCACAACAGCTCACATATTCTTAAAGGCCTTCGCTAAGGCTTCAAACATTGCTTATTTCAGGTGCATTGGATTCTTACACAGATATTTTCAAGTGTAAACAATAATAGTTGTCGCCTGAACAAAAGCACAAAAGTATCCTTCATATTAAAAAAAAAAAAATTAAAAAAAAAAAAAATCTGGTCCTGAGTTTTGAAGTATTGAAGTTCACTTCCTTAGTTAGTGAACTTCACCTCTTAGCTTGGAAGTTACCAGATCTCTTATTATAACCTAAACTTAGTTTTTATAAAATATAATACAAAAAAAATGTTCTTATTTTTTCCAGATGGGTTGTGGAGGGAGCTCTGATGGTGTGGGGGTGTTTAGGATTGATTAGAGAGTGGCTGCTATTAAAAAAAAGCTGTTTTGTTGCCTGAGATTTAGTCTGATCTGGGGAGGAGCTCTCTGGATGCCTGTGGGCATTTGCAAATGTTTCCACATGTCGAGGCAGTCCAAGTGGTTGGAGCAGTTCTGAGCTGCAAAATGAGTGACTGAGAGCAGAGACCTGGTTTGGTTTGAAGTGTTTGTCTTAAATAATGACACACTGGCAATTTAAAAATCATTCTTCATTAGTTTCAACCCTGTGCCAGCCAGACTGCAGAGCTGAAGAAAAAAGAACCCAGAATCAACAAACTAACCACAGGAGGCTCTTGCTTCATAGCAATGCTCAGAAATGTGTTAAAGTGTTAGCAGAGTGTGGGAAGTCAAAGAAGAAACCCGACTTTGTCTGATCTGACACGTAAATAAGTGGATTGATCTGAAGTAAACACATGGATTGATGGGAGTTACAATGGTTTGCAGTCATCAATATGATTTTTTAATAAACTGGTGGTTGTAGGAGAGGGAGAGAAAAACCCTCTACCTGCCCTTCACTGATTCTTATCATAAAAGAAAACATTAAAGGAAAAGCAGGACAAGATGTATATTTCAAGCAAACCAGAAGAGGCTTTCTTCTCTGCTTGATTTCGCACTTGGGGAATTTTACTTCATCTCTCCCTTCAAAGGTAGCAGAGAATTCATTTATTGTAGCCCGAGGTTATAATAGCAAAACAAAGGCTTGCAACTTAACATACTTACAGAAAAAACATACAGAGAAAACAAAGTAATTCATTTAGACCAACTCGCCTCGTTGTTCCTGGACATTTGTGAAGTTGGGAAGGACACATAACTTCTGCTTTTAAAGGATATAGTCTGTCAGCTGGAAAAAAGGGTCTGGGAGAAGAAAAAGAAGATTGAAAGGGAGCAGTTGGACTAAAGTCACTCAGCTTTCGCTTCTCCCCCAGGTGAGCAGAGCTTTAAAGGGAAAGAAAAAGAAGTCAGACCAAGAGGACTGGTCAGTTCTAAAGATAATGAATGTAGTCTGGAAGATAAAATGTTCATTGAAGTTGAGGTAGCTGAATATTTTGTACAGATGTCCATTCGATCATGAGAGCTTTGTCCCAGTGATTTCACAGCTATTTCTTCTCTAAAGAAAATTACCTAACCCTGAGTAATTTACAGACTTCATGCATTATCCTTATAAGTGACTTTTGTCATATTCTCTGCTGTTCTGAGATTTCATTTGCTGAATTTAGAAAGCAAACACCTTTAGTATTTCTAGGATACTTTGTGTTTGTTGTAGTAGAGAAACATAAGATCTTAATATGGTGAATGTGGTAACATAAATTCCATCATATTCCTGAACTCAGTGGCTCAAACTTTTCGACCTACACAATGTCATACATGAGCTTGTAAATTATTTTGGGAGATTAAACAAAAGAAGAAAGAAATCTGGGAGATTTTTATGAAAAAACTGCCAGTGGATGTTGCAGTAAACTCTGTATGTCCAGATCTGGATAATATCTCTTTGATGGACCCTTAACATGTAAAGCAGTTTGTCTCTTATTAGGGAAGTTGCCAAACCAATTAGCAAAGGTAATCACACGTAGTCCAAGCTGAGCTGCACAAAGAATGTGATTTTAGTATAACAAGTTGAGATTCCTTGTGGCTACAGAACTTCTGAAGGCCTAAGGGGGAGTTGTTCCTGGGCTGGATGAATTCATGCTGGTCAGTGGATGCAGTTTGCACAACAGCTTGTCCTTTCAGAGTTAGTTTGCATCAGGGAAAGTCTCTCATGTGCTCCCTCCCATATTTCTGTGACCTGCACCGTTCTTCACTTCCAAGGCCTCTCTAGCCAAAATTAGTGCAGCCATTTTTGCCATCTGCTTGTAGTCAGCTTCCCACTGTAAAATGCTTTAAAATACAAGTCACAGTTTTCAGTTCTTGGCAGCCCAGTCTAATCAACCTGACAGGTTTCCTGGGCTGCCATTGTCAATTTTTTTCTTCTTTTACAGAGGGGAAAAAAAAAAAAAAGAAAACTTAATAACTGGAATCCTGAACCCTAAATAGGGAATATACTTCCCAAGTCTGTACTAATACAACACCTGCTACTTTGATTCTTCCTCCTGGGTTTCACAGTCAAGAGAAGGGGTCTGGCAACCCTGGGTAGTGCCCACTGCTCTTGGGGGTTGCTTCCCTGAAAAGAGAAGGAGGTTTATGAAGGGCTGGGCTGGGGTGTGACCCTCAGGCCAAGGTTTCTGGGGGTGCAGTGCACTCCTTGGGATGCCTGTGCAAGTGCATAATTCCATCTGTCTTCTCCAGCCTCTCTGGAGATCTCCAGTGCTGCCCTGCCTGCAAGTGTCACCTTCACAGGGCTGAGCTCACATTCCCTGCAGCACTGAGGGTTTAGATCTGCTCCTCTCGGATGACAAGCTGCCCCTTAACTTTTACAGAAAAATAAATGTCAGTGGAAAAAAAAATATATCCCCTTCTTTCCATAATATTTCATTTGGTCTTTCATACTCAGTCACCCTGGTGCCTATAACTTATTCCTTTCAGAGAAAAAACAGATATAAAGTACTCCTAGTTTTCCTTTTTCTTTTTGCATCCAGCAGTTCCCATGGTGCTGAAAATCAGTTTTTAATCTCCCCAGTTAAAAATAGGTTTGAATTCAATAAACAAGAAGATGAATTTTTTTTTTTTTTTAATTTCCCTGGGCCAGGTATGTCTCTCCCTAATTTTCTATGTATTCAATTCCTTTCCAAGTCCTCATATGTAATCCTGCTTTTACAAACATATTTAGCTTCCTTTCTGGAGATGAGAGTTGCAGATGGTGAGATTTTTCTAAAAATATTTAATCTGGAAATAAACTGAAGAGGATTTAAAACTATGACGGGCAAAAAACAGATGAAGAAAAGAATCTTGAAGTGATGCAGGAAGTTCAAACCCATTACATTTAGTATGTTAGTGCCTGTTTACATTTTATTTTTCTTCTATACAGAGTTGCAAGCATAAATTTCAGAAATTCTTGTAATGGTGCTACATTCTCTGCTAGTAGGGACCTCAGGAATTTGTAAGAAGTTGTTTCTAATATGCTAACCCAGTAATCATGACATAAACATTTCTCAGTTCAAAGAAATTTGAAGGTTTTTGAGCCTTTCTCCTTTTAAACATCTTTGTGCATGTACAGAACTTGTATTTTCATTTGTATTTAGTGGGTGAATATCTTTAACATGTTAAATGTCAATGAGGGGGAAAAAAGATGGTAAAAATGTGAACCAAAACATTTCAAACAAATAGATGAAAGAAGAACGTGGTGGGAAATGCCTCTGAGATTTCCTTTAGCTGAAGGGCTATAACAAACAGCACTTATCCCTTGGCTGGCAGACAGAGGCATCCCTGGGCAGCTGCAGGGGCTGAAATAGAGAGCAGGGACAATGCTGGGTTTATCACAATAAAAGAAGGAATTGAGTTTTGTCCCACCTGTGGAAGCAATTCTGGCCTTTTAGAGAGAGAGAAATATATGCTTGTCTGTGAAATGTTAACAATCACTGAATCACCATTGCTCAGTGAATATTATCTTGGGAAAGAAACTTTTAGGAGACCTCCTTTGCAAAGGCTGTGAGACGTGACTGTTTTATGTAAATAAATGGATAGCCCTAAGGAGATCGTTCATTACTTCTGCAAAATCAACTTTGGAGGTATGTGGCAGCTGGGAAAAATGCATCTTCTTTAAGAAGTGATTCCTTTTCACATTTTATTTAAGTATCTGACCAGAGGGAGGGATATGGATCACAGTTAGAGGATTATAAAGTTATGTATATCACTTATTATTTCATTCTCCAAGGCAGTATTCTGTTTAAGGAGGGAATTGAGAGAAAAATGGACTTATGTTTGGTTTTGGTTTTGTGCTAATTTATAGGCTTCTTTTATAAGCTACCAAGAGGAAAGAGCTATGAAGTGATCTTTTCACAGCTGGGATTGCCACTCTAAGTTATTGTTTCTGTCCCCACAGCATTCCAGTAATTTCAAAATGACCTTTGTCTTGGAAACTAGGCCCCTCCATGAGAGTATGAAGCTGTCCTCAGCCTAAATTTAGTTAACCCTCCATAACTACAAAATACTCAAGGTGAATTTTTTTAGTTTTCCTAAACAGCCATGCCATCTAGAAAATTTGTACTCCCATGCAGTAATTCCCTTAAAAGGCACCAAATCCTGCTCAAAGGTGGGGAAGCAGTTCTGCCTTCCAGCACAGTGGCTGCTGCCTCCAGTTTTGTGTGCTCAGGTGTGGGTAGTGGTAAGAGCACCCCAACACAGTGTAACAGCTAAAAAAATACTGCTGAGGGCTGTAGGAAAATTGAAACTGAGACAGGTAGATAAGGCTATGATTGAGCAAGAACACTCTCTTGAGGTTTTCAGCAGAAGTTCTACACTTTAAACCCATGGTAAAGTGCCTTGGCCTGATGGACTAAACCCACTGAGCTTGTGCTTGTGCCTTAATCAGACACAGGACCACAGCCCTTGCTGAGTCAGGTTGCTGGTAATTACGATGTATGTACGTAGCCTGATTCACTGCCTGCTCCTTATCTATCAAGAAACACAGCGGAGCTTCTTACGCGAGTATTACCTTGTCCTTCTTAAGATTGATCTTTTCTACAGGTTCTTAGGTAAGTTTTTGAGTTGCACTGTGGTCAGGTATGTGCTTTGGATGCTTCTGCAAATATAAATATAATGAAATAGGGCCAAACTTCAGAAGAATTTTTCTTTCTGCTGTCTGGACATACATTTGAAATTTCAGTGACTGCTGCTTTTACGCTGTCGAGCTGATGAATGTAGATGAACGCTGCCACTGGAAAGGGAAGGGATCCCTTGCAGGATAGGATGTGGAACTCAGTGCTGGAGATAGATCCCTGCATTCATTAAAGGTAATGAATATCCCAAACATGCAAGCCTGTCAACTGCAATGGTAATGAACTGGGAGAGCTGAGTTTTCCATAGATCTGAATGTATTATTGTGAAAACAGCTTTAATGACTTCCTGACAAAATTTACAATGAAAACATAGTTCAGCTAATTAGTTTTGCCTATATTCCTTTGACAAGAGGGCTTTGGCATGTGCTTGTAATTCCCTTTGGAGTTCAGTGTTAGATTTTAATATGTACACTTTATTTTCCAGCATTTAGTTTATAAAATAAGAACAAGCTTTCTGCTTTAGTCCCTGCTCTCTCTGCTATCAACTGTATTAAACAGACACAAAACAAATAGAGATTCTTAGAAAACAGTAATATTTCCCCCAGAAAATTTGCAGCTGTTATCTGGACATTTTTCTTTATTGTCTGCATGTTTCCTTTCCTCCTTTAGGTTAATCACCTTTCCACTTAAATAAAATATGTTTTCCTGTGAGATCATACATCTTGTCTTTTGTACAGAGGAGTAGGTAAACAAGAAGGGGAGGAAATGCTTTTTCTTTCTTGTATATTGATTTAGAAATGTAAGACTATAATGGAAACAATAATATAACTTTATCCAAAGCTGTAGTGAAACTTCATAGCTATGAGTGGGCAGACTTTTATAAAAGTCATTTTCTTCAAGAACAACCTCTCCATTCTTTACAGGAGCTGCAATGTTCTGTTCCTTGTGCTGAGGGTGGAGAACAGCACCTAAACTTGAAGTGGAAGTCTTCACACTCTTTAGGCTACTTTCCTCTTAGACATATTTTCACCTTTTTTCTCCTTCTGTGAGAATAGAGAAAGTAGAACAGTGTTCAGACACCAAATGCAACTCTTCTGGCGGAAAAAGAAAAAGTGTTTGGCTGAAGTTCTCTGTCCTCTAAAAGTAGACCTTAGGCTGTGAAGTCAAACAAAGTCTAAGCTCCTAGGAGATTTATGTCTTTGCTATATTATTCAGTCAATATCTTTAGTTATTTGAAACATTTGGTGATTCTCTAATAATATTAGCAGTATGTTAATATTTCATTGTTTTTTTTCCTAATGTTTCCTGCTAATCACTTATAGAAATGACCATTAAAAATTCAAGGACCGGAACAGCTCCACTTGTTTTGGAAGTACACACTTGTATCCTCCAGCTCTTGTTCCTGTACTTGAAAACACAGTTAATGGCACAGTTGGGGGAAAAAAAAAGAAAATATAACTAGTTTTCAATTCCTATTTTGACGCAGTTTTTTCTTAATTCATTATAATTTATTTATGATTGCATATTATCAGTATTGCAGAAGCATTGAGAAGCTTTGAATAAGTGTTTAATTATATCAGACACTATAGACATGCAAAGCAAGCAAAAGAAAGGCTATTCTCCAGCTAACTTATAGTCTTACAAGATAAAGTTATGGTGGGAGAAAGGAAGCAGCTTTGTCATCACAGATCAGGCTCCAGCACTGCCTGAGCCTTCTCTCTTTTGCTGTCCCCCTCACTTTCACTGTCTCTCGTTTGGAATCTCTTGAGCACACACAGGAGCAGCTTAATACAACAGCAGAATTTCATCCTGTGTGCCAAAATTGGATGAGTTGCTGTAAACCCAAGGCATGTTAGAGAATACATCCAAGGCATGAGCAAATTTTTCAGCCCAGTGGAGCCATCCGTCATTTTGCCAAGTGAAATCGTTAGTGATTGAGGGCACTTTTCAACACCCTGATTGTGGGAGTGTTCCTGCCTCTAAAATGAGCAATGCAGAGTGTAATGAAATCTCTTTTCCTGTTGCCATTTTTCACAGTTCTCCGCTGAGTTTGTTGTTTGATAAATTGCATGGAGTTACAAAACCCTGTGTATAAAATGCTTATGGGACACTGGTTTATCTTCTGGGCATGTGTGGGAGTGTGTCCCAGGCAAATCTCTTTCATGGACAGTTCTTAGCATAATATGTTGTGTAAAACTTCATAATTCAGATTCTTGGTGCTGATTCTTCAGTAGTAACATCTAAAAATATCCAATGGTTCTCTATGAAAAGCAAGGTGTAACACAACTGAAGATGCTTGGGGTGTATCCAAGACATTAAAACAGAGTATACAGAAGGAGTGATTTAAGAAATAGTATCTTTTGAAATAGAATAGGGAATTTATTTATGTCAGTAATTTAGAAAGATACCTCCTTCAGTATCATTCATAGGAAAGGTGTATATAGAATATTTTCCTGCCTTTCTTGTATATTTTATTCCTAACAGCATGCTGCTGAATATTCTTTAGAAAAGAATATTTTAACTTTGTGCAGAC
This sequence comes from Coloeus monedula, assembly GCF_965178545.1. NCBI lineage: Eukaryota > Metazoa > Chordata > Aves > Passeriformes > Corvidae > Coloeus > Coloeus monedula. The sequence goes on along the minus strand of NC_138792.1, from coordinate 16,108,755 downwards.
AGTAGATTTCTTGACAAAATTTAATATAGGATTGTATAATTGCAACTGCAGATTTGTTATTATTGTTTTTCCTTAAAACCTGCAGGGCAGTTTACTTTTCCTTTTCATACAAACAAACACTTCCTAATTATAGTAATCAGTTCACATGCAATAATTGCATTAGCTCTGGTAATTATTATTTGCATCACCTGGACCTCTGCTGGTCTTGAGAGACAAAATCAATAATTCTCAAGCAGGCAGAAGGGTGAGGCTGATTATGCGTTCAAGTGATCAGAGACCAGATTGCATTTGATTAAACGAACTGGTGAGAGATTTTATAATTAATGTTCTTTGTTAACAGACAAAAAGCTAAAAAAACGCATATGCTTTACCCTGGCTGAGAAATGGCCATTTTTTCCCTCCAGAATGTTAGAACAGGAATGTGTTTGCAGCACTGCTGATTGCTCATCTAAGCAGCAGAGGAACACACAGCTGAAGTGAAACATTACTGTCTTGCAGTCTTAGTGTTTAATGCTTCAAAATAAAACCTTCTGTGGATGATGACAATTCGTATTAGTGGACGAGTCTGAGCATTCCTGTAAATCCAGTGCATAGCAAGATAATTGTTAGCACTTATTTGTAAAGAAAACTCCCTTTGCTGGAGGTAAGATGGATTGTTCTATGTAGTGGTAGAATTAAATCTTAAAATAATATAAAATGGGTTGTTTTTTAAATGAAATTATAATTGCAAAGGTGAGCTCCCCCTCCTGGATTTACAGTACACTTAAATTGAATCTGACCGATGAGTTAGGGAGATCAGAAGCCCGAAGAGTTAAAGCACCGTGAAAATATTTTCCTATATGTTTGTTTCAAAATAGGTCCAGAAAACATTAACTAAAATTGTAAATGTAATTAATAAAGCTCTGTGTTCAGATCCCAGTTATGGAAGAAGGTCATTCTGTGATATTCTTCTTTGGCCACTCAGTATGGAAACACAGCTCCCTCTTCAGTGTCCAAGTCATTCCCTACTGGAAAAGCTTTTGAAGACACTCTTCAGCATGATCAAGCTAAAATATCAAGTACTCTGAGAAAGTTCCTTTGTATTCTGAATTTTATAGAACAGATTGCTGAGAATTGTCTTGAATTTCCACATTTTTAGCTGTAAGTAACATCTTTTTCCAGAAGACATTAATGAATCTCAAAAATATCTTTGATCTGAGTGGTGAGGCTGGCCAGGGATCACCTCTGCTCTTGGGACACACTAAAGCACACTGGGACTGAGCTGCCATCTCTCAAATTGTTACCCCTCTGTCCTCCCCCACCACCTCCCTTCAGGTTTTACACCTTTCCATGCCAGTGTTTTTTCTCTCCTACCCTTGAGCCTGCACTAATTACCATCTCATTCTGCTTTTCTCTTCTTTTCTTGGCTCCAGCTTGTTTTATCCCACTTTCTTTCTAACAGCTTCTCAATTTCCTTGGCAACCTGAGCCAAGGTCAGCTGGCCATGCTGCATCCAAGCTAAGCCTTGGATCCCAGGCAGCTGAACCCCTGGGCTGAGAGCTACATCTCCAGGATAACTGAAGTGCAACAGGTTTAGGAAATGCATTTCCTGGGTGGATCAGCCTGGAGTCGTGATTGGCACTTAAGTGAATTTTTAAACCTTTCCTTTGGCTTTGCAAAATATTGAGAATTGGCATAATCTTGAGGGTTTCTTAAATAGAGGTATTAGTTATAGAGTTTGAGGAATACTTAAAGTTTGAGATTTGAAGTTATCTTTCCAACAGACAGATCTTTAATACCCTAAATAGGTCTCCTCGCATCAAACAGCATTAAAGCTTAGTAGAGGATTTCTTGTGGAATATTTTCCAACAGGCTCTATTTTCCAGGGAACTATACTTCTGAAGCTGAGCTATACCACACATGGTAACAACCAAACACCCTGCATTTGAATAATTCTCAACGGATGGACTTCAATTTTTTGTGTAAACTCAAATATTAGATCCTAGAAGATCTTTGGAGAGATTTTGATGGTTTGTGTGGCTAATGAAAATAAAAACTCAGTTCCTGTCTCTTGTCATTGTCCCTGCTCAGGGAAATGTTAGGTATTAAATATTTGGAGGTAAGATTTCAAAACTTGTGTAAATCAAGGGGGATTGACTTCTTTCTAAATTCCTGTGCATTGCACAAAGTTGGCTGAATTAATTTAAAGTTTCAGGAGGATTTTTTAGGGACTGGGGTTTTCTCAGTCTTAATTAGTGAGTCTGTTGTTACAAGTTATTTCACTGGTCAGGGACTGCAGAAAGCTGAGGGGAAGGACTGAGTCCTGAGCAGGAGTCACTGAACTTCAGTGTTTTTTCTGTTCAAAGCAGTTTGCTTCCCTCCCTTTCCCTCCCCTCCTTTCCTCTCCTCTTGTCTGTTGTTTCTTTAGCATTCACATCTTTGTGAATCAACACCTTAACCACTATGATTTATCCCGGATAATGTGAAACAATCACTGATTTTTGACATTTGTTAAACATTTCATTGCAGCTTTCAGCGGTTCAGTGACTGTTATATGAACCCTGAGCCTGCAATAGGAATCTTTTGTGGAAGTTACAGGTTTAACCATCTCCAGTTGTAAATCAGGGTCCAATAATGCTTCAAACTGGCTCTGTTTGTTATGCAGTGAGATTCAAAACTCTTTCCTAGGCATTGGCTTGCTAGTCCTGGGTGATAAATGATGACACAGTCCTTGACCAGAATAAAACGACAGCCTATCAAGGTTCCTATGCATGATGACAGGAGAGAGATGCAATCAAATATAGACACTTTCTAATGCAAGTATCTTCTTGCTTCTATTATTATAAATGGTTAGAGTACGTGTAAGTGCTAAAGCATTAGCTCCTCATTTTCACTGTGGAATTATACTCAGCGTTTTCTGCTTATCTGAAAGTGAGAGTTTTTCGTTTCCATTTGATCTATTTTTTTCCCCTCCAGCATAAAGAAGAATGATGATACTTTTAGATGTTGACATTTTAGAAAGCTGAGATGGTCTGTAGTAGACTACAAATGATGAAAGCTTAATGAAAGTTATTTTCTCATAATAGCCCTAAATTGGCTATTTTCGCAGAATGGAGCGGGTCCACTGGATTAAGCTTGAACTTTTTACTCCTCTGTGATCCTGGAGTTTCCAAAAGTAGTATGGAATGGCTTTAACTGTTTAGCTTTTTAAAATCCAGAGTTAAGAGAACTGGTTCAAGTGTAATTTTGCCACTGTTCCCAGGTGTAGGATTCTGTAGCTGTGAGGAGCTGAAGGATTGTTGTTTCCTGACGTCCTCCATCGCAAGCCTGGCAGTCAAACCCAGACCCTGTACTGCAGGAATAGTAAAGATCCTAATGGAAAACAGTAGAAAATGGGGATGTTAAACTTCTGTACTAGGATAACATTTTTGTATTGAGCAAACTGTGAGCCAAAATATGAAAACTTCAAGTAAATCAGCCTGTAATCATTTCATACGTGTAGACTGGAAATCTCCTAAACCTCATTTCTCTCTAGAGACTTAGGAAGGTTGTTCCAAATACATAACACAGTGAGAATTTCCCCAAATTTTCTCTTTAAAAAAGTAACATCCAAATCCCTGTTTTCAATACCTAAAATTGTTGATAATTTTGTTGCCCTGATTCACGAAGACATTCTCAGGGTGCAGTCATTTCTCTTGTTCATGTTCCAGTAGGTCAAAGACCCAAGATAATAAACCCAACACATGTTTAATGCATTTTTAAGAACAAGTTATGGCTGGTTTTCTGTCCTCAGATGTAATTTTTTAGATACCCGTCTCTCTTAGCTATTATAGTAACAGTTTTTCAGGACATATGTGTTGATAAGAAAGGTTGACTTTAATTCTTGTAGTTGTCTCAAGCTAAAGACAGGTTTGCAATATTTCAACTGTCTTAAAATGCCATCAGCATCCTGGGCAAACACATTACAGAGATACAAATGATTTCAGACAGAATGTGACTCTATCAATTTATTAAGCATAAGCCGCTATTTATAGGTGATTGATAGAATTAATGAGGAAAACTCCACTTTGGTAAATCTTCATTTTCTAAGCCTGAAGTTCCCAGTAAACTGTTTGTTCACCCCACCAATTTAATCAAAGTATGTTGTTGAACTTCCTAAGGATATGTTCTAGTTGCTTGGCAATGGACTGTGGAACAATTTGTTTAAAGTTCAATGAACATAGAACTAGAGTAATTTATTCAAATCCACCACTTATTAAATCAGGATTTAACTTAATTTTTTTTTCCTGACTAATAAAATGGACTTGAAAAGAATTAGCTAAACCTCTGTGGAATTGTCACAAAATAATTCTGATGACTATGTTGTCTATTAGTTTTTACTGCCAGTAAGGAAGGCAAATGGAGATGAATACATTCCCCATTGTTTTGTGGATTGTCAGAAAGGGATTTATTTTTAAACAGTTTATTGTCTCAACATTATCCTCCTTTCAAGATAAGTAACATGGAGATAATATACCTGCATTTTTATTAGGCATCTGAAGTATTTGAACATTTCACAAGAAAGGGTATTTTCTTTCTCTGTCACCAGTGAAAGACAGAGACTGCAGGTGCTGAATTGGGATACTTTTCTGATGGGCATGAATAATTTAACAGCTTGAATTTAAAATCTTACAACAAAAAATACATTTTATTTTAAATATCAGTTCTGGCTCAATTTTACTAATGTGTGCATTTCCGGTTGGAGAGTTGCTGCTCCTTTAATCTTACCAAGAAAGACAAATACAACATGACATATTCTTGAAATGTCAAGCTCACCTGCAGTCACTGGATTTCAGCATGGAACTCTCTAAGCTTTTGATCAGAGCCATAAAACATCTTTTATTATGCGTTAGGACCTGAAAGAAGGAAACATGAGCTTGGGAGAGTTGTGCTGTTGTTAAAACATTATCCTCACTACCTGCAAATCCTCTTTAGATCAGGGCACCAGAGTCCTGTGTCCTCTAGGGGAAAACAAAGCAAGACCGACCCAGGAGCCTGCAGACTTAGTATAAAACAAGCTGTAACAGAGGAAAAAAGAAATGCATTTTCTTGTCTCCCCAGTGAGAGAATATGAAATATTTATCTAAGCATCAGTCAGGTCCATGGGATCTACAGCTCTCTGCAACCCCAAGGCAATTAAGCTGATTTTTTCCTGCCCATGCTCTGTTTTGCAGGGCTCTCAGACATGGGCAGGGTGCAGACTGCAGCTGAGATGACACGAGCTGGCAGTGGCTGCTCGCAGCTCCGTGCCAGCCCCCTCCCAGGCAGTGGCTCTGGCTCAGACATGTCCAAGCAAGGCCATTTATCTGCCAGCAGCAGCAGCAGCAGCAGCGTGTCCTACGCTCCCCGAGCTTTGGCTCCATCCCGGGATGAATGCACAGACAAGTGCACGCTCCTGGTGGGCTGGCTCTCACAATTTCAGGAGACAACCAAGACAAAGCTTACAGCAGGGATGATTGGAGGCAGCAAGCCCTACTTCCTAAGAGTTTTGACATGTTCAGTCAGGATTTTGAAAATATTTTGTGATAGCATCCTCAATGGGAATCACAGGGCAGGACTGCATTTATGAAAAAGGCAGGATGTATTCCTGAGACTCCTTCAAAGACTAAATGTGAAAATAATTATGGAAAATTACAGAAGAAGATGGCAAGTTGATGAATTCCAAACATTACTGCTTTCCAAGTAGATTTTCCCTGGCACACTTGACAAATACTTGTAATTTGTGTGGTAGATTGCCATGAGGAAAAGTGATGAGAATGAGCTAAAGGAATCAAACCACAAGGCAAGGAATGGATTTTAGAGATTGAACAGGGGGAAGCCTTATGTAAAACTGCCTTTGATGACTTCACAAGAATCATTTTCCTAGGGGAATTGTAGGATTTTCCTGTGTGTATGCATGAGTGTCTGAAAGAGATTTTAAATAGTCTGAAAAAAGACTTTATTTTCTCTGTCTATTGGACACCATTTAGTTCTTTCCAGCAGAATATCTTGGTTCCAATGCCACCAAATGTTATTAATTTTTCTTTCTATTTGGATTCTCTGCTATGTTATCACTTCCAACACAGGATGAAAGTCTTCAGTTCCTAGTCAATTAGCATTCCATGAGCAAAGCCTCGCGTGGTGTAGAATTCACTCTGCCCTGTTGCACACCTGTCCAGAGGATCCTCAGCATAACAAATGATTCCCCATGGTTTTCTTTTAGTAAGGAGTGTTTCAAGAACAAAATGGTACAGGGCAGAAAATAGTAGCCACCATTTCTTGAGTAAAATCCTATACATTTTAAATATTTTGTGTCTTGATTAACTGAGTGGTTAGTCTCATAACTATTAGCCACCATTTAACTCAGTGTTTGACTTCACTCCACTTAGTAAAAATAAAAACAACTCTTAGGAAATGAGCTGAGTGGATTTAGAGTTTATCATGAAATGATGGAATTGTTAAGGTTGGAAAAGCCCTCTTGAGATCATTGAGTCCAACCACTAACTCAGCACCACTGTGATCACCTCCAAACCCTCTCTCCAAGTTCCACAGCCACACATTTTTTGAATGATTCCAGGGATGGTGACTCCAGCACTTCCAGGGAAAGCTTGTTCCAATGCTTGATCACCCTTTCAGTGAAGAATCTTTTTCCTAAAATCCAATCTAAACATCCCCTGGCACAACTTGAGGCCATTTTCTCTCATCCTGTCACTTGTCACCTGAGAGCCAAGACCAATTCCCCCTTATTACAACCCCAGGTTGTTGTAGAGTTACATTTCTTCTTTCTTCTTTTATTGTAAAATCCACAGAAACTAACAACATTTGGGGAAAATGTGCTAAACCAAACTATTAATAAATCTTCTCTTCTATTTCTATGCTTATTTTTCGGTCAGCATGCATGCTTGCCATGAGAATGGACTCACAGCATTGAAAGCTTAGATGCCTTAACAAAGGGATTCAGAAAAGTTGCATTATCTAGAAATGAAAAGTTAAAAGCCACAGTGAAAATGGCAGGGCCTTACCACGGTTATCAGGGTTGAGAGGAGACATCAGGAATATCAATGACTTCAGAAGCAGCCAGAAGTGTCTGTGGAAAGGGAGGTGCTTTGGAGAATTGTGTGTCCTACACCTCTGATGAGCAAGACTTACAAGAGGTCGGATGTTTATAAAGAAATGTGACTTTCTCAGTAATATGATTTTAGCAGAGCCTAGTGTTTAGTGAGCCTTGTGAGAGAACCTGTTGATTGCAAAGCTCTTAAAAGTTAGTGCAGTAATCCCCTCAGCTTCATTAAATTATTTCAGGTGAAAAGGGAGAAAAAAGGCAAAGAGAAACGATACTGAACATACTTTGAATTACAGAGGATTTTTTTGTTTGTGTGGGGGTTTATTTTATTTTCCCTTTTTTTTTTACTAGTGGAATAAATGAAAGAGTGCTTTATTTTCATTTGCATTCATATAACTAGCTGCTAATCCTTCCTTCAGTCTATTCACTTTGTTTCCATCATAGTTTGGCACATTCACTAGCACTTACAATGTAATTATGTAGGGAAAACTTCCTAGAAAGGAATAATGAAAGAGAATTTTATCCACTTGCTCTTTTACAAGTGAATTCAGGACCAAAATGTATAAAATGTATTTCTGCCAAGATTTCCTTATCTGTGAGGTGAAAGAGCCTTCCCTATATGTGATTATATTTAGAGCATAATAGGAATAACTATTTCTTAAGCTTAATGGAAGAGATGTGCCAATTAAAAAGCTGATTTAACTTCCCACGGCAATGAGAATGTGGATAGGTTCCTTTAAAAGAATAGTGCAGCATATTTAAAGATATTCAAATAACAGTGTAGGGTATTTCAAGAGATTTTACTTTCCATATCAGTGAGAACAGGGGTAGGTTTCCTTTAAAGAATGGTCTAGAGTATTTAAAGAGCTGCTTGGCAGATATATAGAGAGGAGAACTGTGTTTTGTGTCGTATTCCTGCAGATGGTTTTATTAGATCGTTAAAAAGTTATATACAAAGAGCAGCATTTCTTACCAAGAAAATGAGATTTTAAAATAACTCACATTAGTGGTCAATCCTTGTTGTGTATGTTTGAGTTCTAACAGCTGTAATGATTTGTTTTAAAGGAGCCATCTGAACCTGTGCTGATTTTTAAGCCTTTACTGATTGATTTGACTTGTTTGATGTATTATAAATCACACAGCTATAAAGTCACAGTAAAAATTCCATTAAACTTGTGAGGTAAAAAAAAAAAAAAAAATCCATAAATAAACCAGTACAAGATGCAAGACGGCAGCAAATGTGCTATTTCTTTTCCTTTTTTAAAATTTAAGTTTAAGTTTATAGCCAAGGCCATTTTTATGTGAAAGAAAAACAATGGCAACAAATAAGAATCTAGCAGGAGTCTCACTATGGGGGTGTGTTTTATTTCCTGTACTTGAACAATATTTCAGTTTCCTTCACTGTGCCTCTATAAAGATGTTTTTTGGTAATTCATTGAACAGAACTGGTTTTTGTTTGCAAATTAAGACTCTTGATCAGGAAAACTATTGTTAAGAACACCTAAAAAAAGCTGGAAGAGGTAAGGACTTCCAGATATAATCACTCTTGTTTCTAATTCTTTAATCTTTGTATTTTCACAGTCTAGTACTGTTTAGGCTGCCTAACCAGGAGTGATGCTGAACCTCACACCAGACTCTTATTTTCTGGGTGATTTCTTGTTGCTCTGTATTATGTGCCTTTTCACTTTCATATGTTGGCTGAGTTGATAAATACTGAAGTAATTCTTTAGAAGTGACAAAAATTTTGTGATTGAGATCTCCAAAAGGAAAAAGAACTAATGGTCTCATATTAAATGTCTTAAAAAGCCAAATGAGTTATTCCAGCTTACACAATTTAGTCATCATCCTTGCAATTTTCGTAATAAAAAAATAAAAGCCTAAATGTAAATTAAACAGATTTTTCATTGAAATAGGGAAATGTTAGAAGGTACTTTGTTTTCTTTAATTTTATTTTTTATATCTATAAATTCAGGATAAGCTCATTTCATTGCTGAGACACAATGTATAATAGGGCACAAGACTGGCAGTTTGGGTTTTATTCTTGCTGTGACAGGGCACGTTCTGCTGGTTGGTTAAACTGATTTGAGCTGTGCTTTGGCTCAACAGTGAAGGAGGGGGGTTTGTGTGTGACACCTGTTAACTGGCTTTTAAAACATCTTTGAAATATCTTTGGCTGATGTCGATGATTCCTGTGCCTGTTTCTCATCAGTGAAATGTGGCTGAAGTTCTGCTGGGTTTCTCTGCTGTAAAAGACCAAGTGATTCACTGAGTTATGCTTTATATCCACATTTCAGCACTGTCACATGGACAGAAATCCCTGACTCTCCTCACCCTCATTCTGTGACTTGCATTTCTGGTGCTGCACTGCAGATGTAGTTGGTTGTGCTTGATGGAGCCTCTGCCCTGGCCCAGTTTGTTTCCTTGTTTCCTTCAGAGGGACAGGGTAATCCCCAAAAAATGACAACCCAGCTTTTGCCAAGCACTGAGTGCTGGAAACTCTGCTTCTGGCACTCGGTGCAGTTGGTTGCATGTTTGGATGTGCTGTAAGTGTAAAAGGGTGGATGCATGGCTGCCTTTAAATGGTGTCAGGCCAAATAAACACAGTGTGCCCCAAATATTGTATAGCAAAGGTTGGGGCTCATGAACTCTGCAGAGGTAAATACACCTGCTCAGGGTGTGTCCAGTTCCCTCCACTTGCTCTTCATTCACAGACTTTCTGAAATTTGTCAGTAACATTCCAGATAACTCATCTGCCACAGGATCACAACAGAAGGCTCAGAAAGCAGCTCCTTGGTCTCCCCTTTTGTTTTCCTCTCTTTCTCCCCCCCCCCCCCCCCCATTTCCTTGTTTCTTATTTCAAGTACTTTATGGAGCACATCTCATTAATCTCTTATCAGATTCCCTCTGTTGGTCTGTCATTTCATCCACACTTCACAATCCTGACATCAAGTGCTGTTCTTGACAGGTTGAATATTTGTTCCAGAAGAAAACCTCGGGTTTATGTTTCTCCTGCGTATGCAGAAACCATTACAATTAGATAGGAAAGAATAGTTTGGTTGTTTTACTCAAAGGAATGACATTCTGTTGTTCTACAGATGCACACACATGAGATTATTACAAAAGAAGGAATAGTTGGATAACTGCACCCTTTAACCATTCAAATCCTCTTGGCAGCCACCACAACTTCACAGAATGTGGTGTTTCAAATACTACAGTGGAAGAAATAGCTGTTATCTCATGCACTGGGACTTACACCATCTTTTTTTGGTAAAGAATTTTTTGTATGTCTTTTGTCAGTTAAACTGATAAATAACCAAATGGGAATTTTAAGGAGCAGCGTGAGGTTTGTCGTGGCAAGAAGTCTCAGAGAACACCTGGAATTACTTCTGATGAAAAAAAAGAGAAATATGTTTTATTACTGCTCTTACTGCTGAGTACCCTTGTGTTAATCACTTTATCTGTCCTGTACACTGATGCCTGCCTCCTTATCTCATGCTCTTCCTGCAGCTTTTTAGAAACACTTCGGCTTGTTCAATGTTCTTCTTTGTTAAAGTCATGGGTTTTGCTCGTGTCAGCCCCAAACTCCTGCAAGATTAGTGCTCCAAGATTACCAGGAGCTCTCTACAAACTTCTTGACAGGATTAGGAGAGGCCATTGCTGCTTCAGATAATGGTGATAATCCAGACTGGTGAGGCTGCAAGCGGTAGGGAGGTGTAATCAGAGAGATGCCAAGATATCCTATGTAGTGTCTGAAAGTAGGGCACAGGAATGGGAAAGAGAGCACAGGAAAATGTGCTCAGTACACCTGTGGAACAGCGGGGGGGGAGAGTGTGATACCTGCATTTATGTCAGCTGCCTTGGCTGCACATGTTCCCCTCAATATCCATTTGCAGCATGAAAAGCAGTTACAAAGTCCTTGCTGCCCACAGCAGTGCTTAGATCTCCATGTGTTGGACAATAATAAGTGGGAAAATGCTCACGTGAGTGCCAAAGAATTGCAGAAGAGAAAACTGTGTGAGAAACCTCTGTGGTGAGATTGTGACCACTGCTGGAATAGCTGCTGCGTGCCAGAGCCTGGTTTGTTTTCTCCAGCAGAGCCTGGGGGCTCTCAGCTTTCCAAAGGGAAGAGCAGAATGTTGGAAAACCTTCTGCACTGGCTTTTCCTGTGGATTACTGGTGCTGGAATAGCCAGAGCTTTAGGAAAGCGAAGCCAGGGTGTGGGGAATGCTTTTGCTGAGCTGAGCAGAGAATAGCAGCAGCACTCGCTCTGCCTTTGATGTCTGCTGCATTTGACAGAGTTTCCCGGGTGGCAAGGCTTCTTTCTGGATGAGGGTCCTGTTAGAAATAGCTCATTCAGGAGACATCAAATAGTTCCCAATTTAGCCTGGTTTAAAGGAACTCAGTATTGGAAGGGAAGCAGATGCCAGTGTGATAGCAGCAGGTAGGTAAATGTATGTGGGGTGAGTAAGCAAAGGAGCCACTTCAGAGTACATGAAAAAAAAAAAAAAAAAAAGAATCCATTTGCCTTTTGCCAGTTTGCATTTAGCTACATCTTCTGAAAGTGTCACTGAAATAAGGTTTTCACATACTTGTTATTCACGTGTAAGGAGTAATGCTGGGGAGGCTGAAATCCTTTATTCAGACACAGTTATAAAGGGTGTGAAAACATCATTCAGGAGACGTGGCACATGGAGATGTGAGGGAATTTAAAGACTGGGTTTGAGCAAGGGTGTGGATGTGTGCACCTCTCCTGGCTAAAAGAAAGCCCTGAAGACAGGTCCAGTTTCTGAAGGGCTTTTCCCACCTTGTGGTACAATGAACCTACAACCTTCCCCTTTCCTACCACCCTTGAACATTATTCAAACATCTGATTTCAGAATGCCAGCTGGTTACTCTCTGCACTTTAGCCCTTCCCTCATGATGTGGTGTGTTGCCTGTGCTCACAGTACCAGTGGTGACCTTGAAAAACCACGATTCCAGGTCTATTCTTCCAATTCCCAGGAGATGGCCTGGTCTGGTGGTGGTGTCCTGTGGCTGCCCTGTCCTCCTGGCCCCCGTGGAATGCTCAGACAGAGCAGGTACCCATGAGTGCAGGTGATTTATTTGCCTGCCAAGCTGATGCTTTCATAATGAGTCTAATTAGTTTCAAATTTACCTGTTCCTTGTGCTCTGCATCAGAGTGGCTTGCTGCAGTGTGAGATGTGCTCCACACACCCAGCATTTCCAGACTTTGGAATGTTTTCTCTGTACTCTCTCCTGTATATCTCCTTCAACAGATTTTCCAAAAAAGTTAAATGTTCTGGGTCTTCAGCACATTTTAGTATTGCTCAGTCTGCTTGATGGACAGATAGCGTTGAATCCAAATTTACTGTGACAGAAGAAGATCCTCTTGCCTTAAATATTTTGCAGATACTTAAGAATATCCATTACTATAACACCAAAGTTTGACTTTCCTACTGGACTGAGTTTGAATATCCTGGGAACACACAGAGGCTGAACATCCCTGTTTGCACTCAGCAAAGCAGCACTTCAGTGCAGTTTATGCAATGCCACATGTTTTTTTCCTTCTGAATGTTTTTCATGGTTTTTCATATTTTCATCATTACAACTTCCACAAGTACTTGGAAGATGTTTCTTTTCATGCTAGTCAAACATCCAGCATGAGATTATAATATCATCTGTCTCTGATTGCTATTTTGCCTTGTTCCCTTCACTCGAGGATTGTCAAATGGGTGTAGCTGATGATACTTCACAAGCTGACTGAACAAAAAAAGGCTAATTTTTTTAGTACTGACAGTATTTGCACTGTATATATGATATAGAAATAAACTTGCAATCTCACATAGAACAGATTTACAATCTGGACCACTGCAATTAAAGAACAAACTGAATCCAAAACCAAATTAGAAGAATCTGATATAGATAAGTGTTTGTGCAGCGAAAAGGAGGGATTTTGGTTTTTCTTTTCTGCATTTGTTTGAGGAAAAAAATAATATTTTTTATAATGTTCTTTAATGACAGTAATATTGAGATTTTTTTATATGATTCATTCTGCTGAAATGCTCAGACCAACAGTGAGTGGTTTATTCCTTTCTCACACTGACATCTCTATGACATGAGCACATCAGCTGAAGGCATTGTACACACAGAAAAAAACATTTCTCAGTGCTCAAGTATCAGTTGCCACAGTCAAACAGAAAAAAAAAGAATAAAGACAAGGTTTATATTTCCGAGAGTGCATCCAGATACTACTTTCAAGATGTATTTCACTTTAAAGGACTTTTTGAAGAGGTGCTGGAAACACTGTTCTTATCATGCACAGTATTACAAAAGATTTTTCTGGAAAAATGTCCGATTAAATTCAAGATGAGAAGTTAGAAGTTGTTTGCTGAACATTCCATTAACAAAATCCCTTATAAAACCATATAAACTCCTGCACTGCACTCAACAGAGTAGAATTTCTAGGTACAATAGTAAATTGTGAAATTATCAAGATGCTCTTCAATTAGATTTCTTTCTTAATCCATGGGGAAATGGTATTTTCACAGGGTATCCCTGCTTCCTCTCAGTTCTGTGAGTTTGAGACTTGCAAAAAATAAAATTCTATCAATAGCTTAGAGCAGCCTTTATACCCTTAAAAAGAAGAGAGATGCAGCACGCAGTTCAGATGCACTTCTGGGTAGTAGAGGTTTATTAGCACCCTCCAGAGATCTGGTATTTTTTTTAAATAGCATCCCTGTTTCATGTATCAGCATATTGGCTACAGTATAAATGTATTTTTTGTTATTAATCTATTTCCGTTTGTGATGGCATGATCTGGATGTATTGCATTTAGAACTTTCTCTTACTTTTGGAAGAATTTCTTTATTGCAAAGACATTGGACCAGATTTTTTCTCTTGTGTTTACCCTTAATTTCACTGCTGATGCTTCATCATTCCTGAATGATACCATGGAAATCACATGTGTTCTCCAGAAGAAAGTCTCCCTTTCTCAGTTACATTTATAAGAGAGTGAAAAAAGAAGTACACAAATATAATTTATATTTCAAACTTGTAGCCTTTGTCTTTTTTTCTTTAGGATATGTGCTTATGCTTACTGAACTTAACTGGAATTTTGTCATTGAGTTCAATAATGTGTAATCTTGTTCTTCATTTCTATTAAAAGTTATGAGTTCTGTTTGTCCTGAAAGTCTCTCTTGAGAAAGACAATTACTGTCACAGCCACTGGCTGGTGGAACAGAGCCCAGCTTATTGGATTTATTACAAGTATTGTCAGTTGTAGCTCTGAAATAAAAATAGACACTTAAATGGACTCCTGAAAGGTGCATATACAGACTTCCAATAAATGTATTTTATTTTTGATTTGTATCATTTTATTTCATGTGGCTTGCATATTTTCACAACCCTTGTTCTGTGAAAACCTCTGCCATAATCGAGTTTTGGCTCCATGAGAGTACCAGGATTATATCATCCTTTTCTCGTGCCTCCAGTTTGTGATCATTGTGTTTGACTTCACAATAACAGTGACAAAATGAGTGTTGACAGAACCACTTTGAGGCGTGGGTCCCGTTTCCTGATGTGACATTGTCTCCAGAGCCACGGAGCAGAGGTTTTCAGCTTGGAAAGCACCCGACTGTCTCTGCCAGCTTTTGGCTCTCTCTGCCTTAAACCTTTGCAGGTGGTTGGGGAAGAGGCTGGACAATAGAGTGAATGAACAAATATCTAATTGCATTTTAATGGCCTCTTCCCTAAAGGTTCCTTCATACTTGGTTAAGTCCAGGGCCATAAAAGTATAAAGGTAAATTTTTGCTGTCCAGTCAGCGTGACCATGAAGACTTTCTGGTTGGAGCTATTTAACATCAGTCAAGGAAATTTGTCCTTTTTCTGACATAATTGGCTTGGCTCTGGATAATTGCAGATCTAATAAACTGATCAGGAAACCTTAATATTTTTCAGCAAAATAATATCTTCACAGATAAAGTGACCTATAGCTTCTACTTTGCAAATGTGGCTCTTAGTGGCTGCACTGAGTGGAGCTGCTGAAGTCAAACCTGTAAAATGGAGAAGCACAGGAACACTTTATCAAAGCAATCTGTAATATTTAAGCAGAATGAAATTAGCTGGGCACAAATGAGATCAAAGCCTTAAGTGAGGTTTCGAGGGTGAAGAAAAGGCTGCAGTGGTGAATAGCGATTACTTGTAGTTAATTTGAACTTACTGAAAGATTTTAAGGATCAAAGTTGGGTCTTTTGAGAAAGGGGATTCATCCAATTTCCTCTACTTATATTTTTCCAACATAAATTTATCTTGATATATTTTATTAGCTTTTTACTGCTTTTTTTCTTTTCTTCTTTTTTTCTTTTCTTCTTTTTTTCTTTCTGTAAGAGCAGGAGCATTTTGGCTTTTGTCTACTGAAACTCTTCAGCTTTTGTTTATTAAAACCACACCAGGGTTACACCCTGGGGTTACTCTGTTGCTGTTTCTGGGTTTCCAGCTCATGGTATGCAGACAAAAACATTTTTCAGTGTATTTCTTATTTATTGAAGCATAAAACTATTTGATCTTTCAACTATGAAACAAAGCCAAAAATATTAATATTGCATTCTTAGTTAATTCCATTACAGTGCTGTTCAGCAAATACACATTGGCAAGTTTTTGTTTGTTTTCTGTTTTGCTTCTAATGCTTCAAAAAATTACTTTGGCCATTATATTTATTATATCTTTTCAAGCTGTTGTGCAATAGTGATAACAGCAAAACAATTTGTCTGCTACTAATTGGATAATATATGTGAAAAAAGCACATTTTAATGAGTGAATGATAAATAGAGTTCCTTATTTGAAACTTATTAGCTAATAATACACCTTCAACACTAGTATTTGTCAAAAACCTCCAAAAATGTTTCCTTTTTAATTTCATGCTAGCATTTGACAGCTATGGCAATACCAGTATTTATTATTGGTATACAGCTGAATGGCATTTTAAATCAAGTCTATTACAAATTGTCCTGCTCTAAAGTAATAAAATTAATAGCTGTGTAGCAAAATAATAAAGCAAAGATTAATCACATATTGCATGGGAATAAGAAGTCTCTTGGAAATTATATTTCCAGGGATATTTAGCAGTAATTTTGCTTTCCTTAGCAATTTATTCTGATAATTTAACATATGTCTTACAATTTTAACAAAAAGTGCCATTTAGAAAAATGTTGCCTTCAGCCAGCTCTGGTTTTCCTGCTGGTAGTCAGGGATTAGGAGCAGCACAAGTGGTACAAGTTGAGGACACACTGGCAGAGTTGTCCATTCAGCTGGGCAATTGCTTCCACTCCTCTGGCTAAACCTTTAGGTAGCATGAAGTGTTAATGTTGATCCCAATAAAACTGTCTCCAGTTTGAGCCAAGAAGGAATTTGGCACCCTGAGTTTGAAATTTTCATCCTTAAAAGGCTTCCCTCCACCTGCTGCTGTCACCAACATTTACAGCCACGCTTTGTCTTGCTGTTCCCTGATAAGCTGAGAAAAAGCAGAGTTGCAATTCAGCTGATCTCCTGGGAGTAAAGATGTGCATATTGGGGATTTTCTTTCCTTCAGATCACGTTATGAGCACGATTTATATCCCTCAGTTTTGAGATGACAGTCTTTTTAAGCAGCCTTCCAAATCATGATACCTTCTCTGATGACATCCTGTATACAAAAGCAGACTTGCTGCAGGTGCTGACTGGAAATGTGGGAGAAAGGGAACTTTTCAAATTGACTTTTCTTCCACCTTTTATTTTTAAATATTAGTGCTCTTAAAATGTGGGGTTTACCCCCTAAAGTGAATGGCAGAGTTTCAATACAACATCGGTATAAGGATTATGAATCCTAAGGTCTGAAATCTTTTTAGTCTAACCTCCATTTTCTTCTTCCTTTCAGTTGGAGCCATGTTTAAAATTTCATCCTTAATTATGAAAATCACAATTGTTATATCTTCAATTCATGAGCTTCTTCCACTTACTACTAATTATGGCCTGGGGGAATAAAAACTTACTGGTTTCTTTAAGACTGAAATAGAAAGCTGGGAGTTTGTAAAATATTGTTGTTTCTCTTAGTTCTTGACTGCTGGCAGTGGTGAAGCACTTTCTGTTTGTCCCATCATTCTAGCCACTGTCATGAAAAAAATTCATCATTTTTAAGGCTGCTCCATAGGAAATGGTCCATAAGAATTGTGCTAAATCACTTCATCCCTCATAATCCAGACATTCAGCTGCATACACAGATCTCCACAAGGAAGTTTAAAAAGCTACTCCTGGTAAATATTTATAAAATGTGTAATTCTGCACTTACCTACTAATAACCTAAATATCACATAATTAAGCCCACTGTTTAAAAAAAAAAAAGAGAATCTGCACTGCAAAATCATATGAATATGAAATCCAGAAAGATAGTTTAAATTAAGATTAGAGTTTTGGGATGATGTGAGTGTCTATAATTGGCCCAAACCCACTGATACCTTCTTGTGCTGTGTTTCAGGATGTTTAGACTCTTGGAGTTGACAATACTCGATGTCCTTAAAGATGTGAAAGTGTGCATCTCCACAGATGACTTTCTGATGCCTTCCTTGAAGAGATGTAAATTCCAAAACTACTGTCACCACTTGAAAGTGGCTTAATATCTCTGTTTTTAACAAAGACACACATGGCATAACATGTACACTTAAGCTTATTTGGAGGTTGTCTAAAGACATGATGCACGGTTTGATGAAAAACAAAAGGTCAGTGGATACAAACAATTTTCACCATTGATTCATTGCAGAATGTGCCCACCTGCAGGTCTCTGATTCGCAGATGAGTCAGGGAGAGGAGCTTAAAAGCAGAACTTCTCTCAGGGCCAGCAGATCTCTACCTCACTGCTCAGCAGAGAGACAGCAGGTCTCACTGGGGAAAACAACACTTGTACCTCGAGGAAAGAACAAAACAATTGATACATTTATTTGTCTACTTTTCTTTACTGTTTCTTACAGCATACATCCATGTTTGGGATGTATGAACAGTTTTGGGGGGAAGAAAGATGTTAAATCTGCACAGCACCTTGAAGAACTTAAAATGGAGATTAGTGCTAACAGCCAATAGGTTCCATTTTTAAATGGGCTTCTCTGACTAAAGAAACCTGAAAGAGGACAGAGTTCCAGGGAGGTTTTGTCAGGAAAGCATCTAAAGGAATTCGGTTGGACACAGGAAGAGAGAGGCTTTTAGGATGGAATCTTGGTCTGATAGGGTACATGTGGTTTCTCTGTTGTTCTTCTTGTAGCCATGTGAAACAGTGATGTCTAATTTGGAAGGTGTGTACATGAATTTTATTTTCAGTTTCCTTTCCATCAAGTGTAATCTTTTAAAGTGCAGTGTCCTGGTCAACATCCAACTGCCCACCAAAGGGTGTCATCTGTAAATTAGGATACTGGAATCCAGATAAATATTCAGCTTTCATTAATGTTCTACTCTAGGATATTTAAAGAGTAATGGTGTGTAGCCCTCTGGTAATTTTATAGGCCATTTAGTGCTGTGGTGTTGAGGTGTGGAAGAAATGTCCTCTAGCGAACAATTTTTGCTTGCATGGGTCTCTGGAAAGCAAAAAGGTACTAATAGCTGCAGTCAGCAAGGTATCGTGATGTTCTTCCAAATCTGAGGGTACGGTTGGGTAGGAAATTTAATATCCATGAACACTAAAATACGATATAAAAATCTGGAGACCCACGGCAAGGATTTCCCGAGTGGTTTTTGGCTCGTGAACAGAGCACATTTTAAACAGTGCTGTCTGCACATGCTGCTGTTTGGAAAGATGTGTCCCATGAAAACAAATAAGACTCCTTCAGTTTGAAAATGCCAGAGTATTTACTTGCTAAATAAAATATAAAGAAAGCTGTAAATATGCTTCATTACAACACAGCCTGGTCTTTAGAGGATTTTGAATAGCTGTTGTGCACAGTGGAAGACAAATTAATCTCTCTGAATCTCTCTCAGCTGAAACATTCTAATGTTAACTAACAGTTTCTAGTGATCAAAGTGATTTAGTTAAATTATTTATTTGCATATGCATTTAAAATTTTTTATTGTTGTAGCTCAGGGGAAGAGAAAGGAAGGGGGAAGGGGAAGAAGGTGGTCTTGAGAGAATTACCTGAGATTTAAAAGCAGCTGGCCCTGCCTTGTCCTACTTTCAGAGGTAGATCAGGCAGCTTTGGCCACCAAATCTCATGACTGCCATATGCTCTTTGTTGTGGCTTCTCACCATTAGAATTGCACTCATCTCTGCCTTTTCTCCTTTTAATTAGTAATCAAAATGATTAGAAATAGATAATTTCAATCATTAAAGCCATGTTTTTTGTATCCTACTCTAATCAAAATGCTTGCTGGAAGTGTAAATCTCTACGTTTTCCTGGAGGGCCTATAGAGGTTGTGTTTGTTTTATTGTCTCCTTCCTGTTCTCTGGATTGATCCCTATAACAGGAAAATTGTCTGCTTAAAAATCAGAACCAGGTCGTGTTTGGCATGGAAAAAAAGTCAGTGGAAGGTTGAGGTTATAGCATTGCTTTATTTTCCTCTCCTCCCCCTGGCCAACTTAATGGGTTGCAATTGCACCTCGGTGCTTTCAGTCCGTGGTGTGGCAGGTGTCAGCCAGGCAGCCCCAGGAAATAAACTGATTTATGACAGCTAATTGGGGTGCAAATTTGTTTGCATTGGTGTTGGAAGCCTGGAATCAATACCATATAACAAACAAAGCAACTGAACTATCAAATCTTGTATAGCTCAGCTTCAAAATGCAATAGGCAGTAAGTTTTGTTTTTAAAAAACCCCAAAAACTGTGAGCAAAAATGATGCTGGGAGAAAAGTGCCTGTCCTTAGTATTTACAGCATCATTCCTGTTCTATTTTTAGTTCTAATGCCTTTGAAACTTTAAAAAAAAAAAAACCTCAAACAAACTCCAAACAAAATAA
Source organism: Coloeus monedula (assembly GCF_965178545.1). Lineage (NCBI taxonomy): Eukaryota > Metazoa > Chordata > Aves > Passeriformes > Corvidae > Coloeus > Coloeus monedula. Next base: position 16,088,730 of record NC_138792.1, on the reverse strand, counting down.
CCTACAACAAAACAAAACATGCAGAAAGCCACCTAGAAAGGTCAAGGGAAATCACTTTTTCTCTTATCACCTTCACCTCTGTGGAGACACTGATTCTCAGAATTCATAGGAGGAATATTCTATTTTGGCTTTCAAAAATTAGGTAAATGTAAACAGAATATTGTTCTGCATATTCTCAGAAAGAGGCATCAATCTGTATGCTCTGACAGTCTTTACTTTTGTTGTCTTTAGGGCTGCATTTAAAGGATTGCCTTGTCATACCTGTCAAGTAAAATACATATGAGAAAGGGTCCAAAATAGTAATTAAGATGTTGGTGATTTTTTTTTTTTTTTTTTTTTTTTCTTCTGGAATAGGAGATCTTTATTAAAAGGTTAGAGCAACTCCATATTTTGATTTTTTTTCAGGCGTTTTTACAAAGACTCATGCCAGAAAGAATTCAAGAAATATGTGTTGGCCACATAAGCAAGTGTCGTGTTTGTGTCCAGACTCCAGCACGTCAGTTCATACACCCAGAGATATGGGATAACACGAGTTATCCTTGTCTCTGTGGGATTCTGGAGGAGGAAGCCTGAGAACAGGGAGTCTTTGTATGATTATTTGTTCTGATATTTTTTCTAACAAAACCACACAATAAACTCAGCATCCTGTACTACAGCAATGTGGTGAGAGCAGATAAACTTATTTCAGGTGGCAAGTTACAAATAGCAGTTCTGACTGAAAAGACAACTTGAATCTAATAATAACTATAACTGGTTAATTACATTGCCTCAGATCTGCTTTGTGCTCTTATCAAATATGAACAAGACCTCTCTTCATTGCTCATGAATGAAAATGTATTAAACTGCTAATTGTTGCAGTTACTTTTTATGGAAGAATCAGTAAATGAAGTATTCTAAGATTAGTTTCAGGTCTATCCTGTATTATCGTGTTCTGCAGACAGGACATCATTATATTAAAAATAGACCATTTTATTGGACTCATTTGTACATTGCTGTGATTTTTAAAACAGATGAGGTTTGACCTAACTCTGCTCCCATTGGATCTGTCCATTATCAATGATGCTGTGAGTCTGTGATTTTATACTTAAATTGCTTTTTATTGTTTCCATTTGCCTGCCACCTAAAGAAAAAGATAATGCATTAAAGTAAATTGCACTGATAAAATACAGAAATTAAAAACTTTTGGAAGACTTGTGAAAGTCTCTTTTTAAAACTGTAAATTAATCTAATTTCTGACCTGACTGCCACCTTTGTTTCCTGTTTGATTTTTTTCCTTCTGTCAACTCCTGCCAACTGCTTTTGTGACGTTGTCAGTTATTTATATGGCCTTAATGAAGACGTTTAAACACTTTTTCACTACTAGGTAAGTCCCAGAGAACGATTAGAGCCAAGGTCCCCTGAGCACACAAATTATCGTATGAGTTCGTGAAGTTATTGCTCACAATAAAACCTAACAGGAGATAAATCTGATTTCTGTAGTTCTTGACTGCCTCAGTGGCACTTTGTCTTCCAGTTTTTGTGATGATTTATGGTTGCATCCATGAACACTTGGAAATCAAATCCTCACACTTAGCATGCTTTGATGTGGCTGTATATTTGATTTTACATAGGGATCCATCCCCAGCACAGCGTAAAAAAACTTCAGAAAGAAAAGACAAAAAAAAAAAAAAAAAAAAAAAAAAAAAAAAAACGAAAAATAATCTTTTTTTGCACCTCTGGATCTTAAATTTCACATGGCATTGCTTCTAGCCTGTCTGTTGTTCAGAATTCAGATTCTTTTTTTCTATGTAAATTATCCTACCACTGTGCTTTTCTTCCCTAACTTGGATGTATGAATTTCATATCTGCATATCAGACATACTTATAATTTTCAAATTTTCAAGCATTATTCTGCTTGATAATTTTTAGCATTTTGACTTTTACATGTTCTCTTTTTCTTGCATTGAGTCTGGACAGAACATTATGAGACATTATTTTTCTCCTTTTTGCCAAGTTCTAAAAGTTTCTGTTTGAATAGCTGCATAATGATAACTGTAGCAGTTCTCTAATTCAAGCCATCTGCAAAAGTAGTGTCTCCTTGGAAATGCATTAACCTCATCTCGTGGAAATAAAGGAATGTTTGTGTTTTTTCAAAAGGACTCACTTGAAAGAAGAGAAAATCCAGTGTGTGCCTAGTTAAGCTTTGGTTTAAATAGCCATCCTGAACCTTGAAATTTTAAGGGTGGGGTTTTAGAATGTACATTGTTAAAATAGAATGATGGGGGGGTTGGATTCCTTTAACAGAAATTTCAAGGGCTGTGGAATCAAATCCTGAAGGGAGATCCAATCCTTCTGATTCCCCACTAGTATAAGACTTTAATCACTATGAAGATTATTGAGGCTGCCATCCTATAAATCAATATTTTTTCCCTGGGTCTTGTCTATGTGAACACAAATACCACCTTTTTCCAAACATTTGTAATTGTGCTGAGTTTGTGAGTCCCCAGCACAGATCCCTACTGATAAACACAATCAAGAATGCAGTTGCAGTAAACATAAGCTAATGCTTCTTAGTAAAAATGTGTAATTACATTCCTGAAGGACCTAAATGCCATGGTAGTGTTAAAGTGCACTGGTTTCCCCAAAGTCCTGCACTTTGTCTTGAAAATTGACTTTTAAAAGGGCTCTTTTCTTCATGTGAGATATAACTTACCTTCAAAATTGGCGTACCAACGTCATAGCGTGTTCTAATACTGCTTTTAATTAATGATCTCTAAAGATAATGAGTAATCCTGCATTCTACCACATTAGTTAAAATAGGGACTTCCAGCTGCAGTATAAGGGACTGAGATGGGCAGAGAGTGGCAGAAGGCTCTGACTGTGTTCCAGTGCTTGCAGACAGAGATCTTGGCTGGCTTTCAGCACTCGGGATGTCTCTGTCAGGACAGAATCCTTCTCCTGCCCTTTAATGTCTCGTTAGGTTTTCCATTCTTACAGACTTCTGAATAGACTTTTGATGATGTACTTTGTGATCATTTTGTTCTTCTTTCCCTGTGACCCATTTCTTGAAATACTTTCTGTCTATGTTTAGCTAAACATGCACCCACTTCTCCTTTTTCTCAGCCTCTCTTCGTTGCCTTTCTTTCTGTGTGCAATTAATTCCATATCTATATATTATGTATTTGATCTAGATGTGTGTATTCATTCCACTGAATAGAAACTCTCAAGTACCCTACTATGTGATAGCTATAAATTATTCAAAATACCAGTCATAAATTTTAATTTCATTCTGAACCACATACTAATCTAAGGAGATGTTAAGTAACCTTTGCAATATATGTTGATGTATAAATAGTGGCATTAATGCCTCTGAACATTTCAATAAGTGTTCCATGGTATCATCCCTTCTCCATCTCCCTCCGTTCTAAAAGCCATTGTTAGCATATGTAATTTTCTGAGTGAATTCTCTGAGCCAGATCCCCCACAGAGCTGCTCCACAGCTTAACCTGTTTTCCATTCATTTTGTTTGTGTGCAGTGTAGGATTGGGTGTGGAGAGTGCAGGTAATTTTGCTAATTGTTATGAAAGAACTGTGGAATGACCTAGGACATGGAAGATCTCTGGGTCTTCTTGCCCAAAAACCAATCAAAGATTGGCAAACCTTGCTGTGCTCAGAGCCTTTTCCAGCTATTTTTTTAATATTTCCTGGTATGGTGATACCAAAAAACTTTGGGCAACTTATTCCAAGTTGTATTTGTGAATAATTCCAGGTCAAAAACAAAGAAAAAAGGCTTTGAAGTATAACTATTAGTGGTCCTGTAGCTTCAAGAGGAGATGTTAGTTCGTGTGAGATCCTCCATGTGCATGGTAACACAGAAGAAATAAATCATCTCTGTTTTTATTGATTGAATTTAAGTATGTTTTTTGTTACTGTGTAGTAATATTTATCATCTAAGAGTAAGAGTCCTCACAGGTGCCCATCAGCAGAATGCTGCATAGGAACACACAAGTATTTTGTTTATTAGTTATGAGTATGAAATGGTCTCACTCGATTTTAAAAATCAAACAAAGCTTTCCTGTGAATTGCTGTGAACCAAAAACAAGTGTTTGGCATTTGTAGTGCAATTCAGTGTCAGAGAATCAAATAAACCACAGAAAACAGTCAGTGGCAGGAAGAACAGATAACTTGAAAGTTACATATTTGGGATATTTCCTAAAGTAACTGCTGACCACGATGGGCAGAGGCAGATTTTACAGCAGTGCAGTGCACCTGCCAGGAAGTCTGTACCAAGCTCTTCCAGCTGCTAATGCAGCGGTATTAGCAGTGCAAGCCATGACAATTGTTCTATCAATAATTACTGAGACAGGCTAAAAAGCAGCAAATGGAGGCCTGAGAATTGTCTACTGCATCAAACTGTAAAATATAATGACTTTTGAAGGTTGAAGTTTATGAGAGCAGTTCATTACGTGTTCCAAAGAATGCTTCATTTTGCTATTGTTTCTTCATTATGTGGATAGGAAGCACTGTAGCAGAAATTGGGCTCAAGGGAAACGGTGTCTACCAGTAGTTTAACCTTGTGACATTCCACTAAAAAGCACAGGTTGTTCTGAAATACATAATACATGAACTTCTCTGATTGTTTAGCATTGATCAGTACTCAAGCAAATTGAGTTACTCTCTTATTAGCATAAACAGCCAGGCTCTAGCGAGCCTCTTCACCCTCCCATGGTAAGTGGCTGAGGGATTTCTGCTTCTTTTAAACGGAAAGGCAATTTAAAAACCCAACCTGGAAAAGCTCTTTACCAAAGACAAGACAATATTTTGAGGCAGCATCCTTCTGACTGCAGAGGTATCCATTTCAACTTCAATGTCCAGGTTGCAGTACAGATTGCTTCTCAGACTTCTTGCCCTCCATTGGCAGGTCTGTCTGCAATTTCATTTTCCTCTCTCTCCATAAGTGTATATATACGTTAGAGTTAATTGTAAATGTATAATGTAGAGTGTAGATTTCTGCTGTAGCATAATTAAGCTGCGTGTCAATGTTAATAAAACTCCTCCCTTCTCCTCCTCAGAGAAGAAACAGCGAAAGCCTGGTTTAGAGGCAAATTTCCTTTACTTTATGAGAAGTCACAGGTGAAATCTTTCAAAAGCTTTAGAGCTTGTTCTTGAACATCTTTTCCATGTTAACTTTTCACCTTTCCTTCTGTTCACCTCTCCAGCTGCAGAAAGCAAACTGGCCCAAATGGGTGGAATGTTTCTAGTGTAACGCAGTCTGATGGAGTCTGCTTTTATCTTCACTTGTACATAATTATAATTGTCAGCATTTATTTTTAACTCTCAGCCCAGGGTAAGGACGAAATATTATTTTGAATCAGGGGAACATGCAAGATTAAGGCTACCCATGCTCTAAGAGCATTTCAACTCTGAGGGAGGCATTTCTGTCGAAATTAAAGTTTGATGTATTGGGAACTAACTTTGATTTTATAATGTTCTGAGACAGGCGTCCAGATTATCAAAGGTAATTTGCCTATAAGACAGGCAGGAAACATCAAAAAGAACCAAGACTAACTCCTAAAGCTTTAATTGCTCAGCATCTCTGACAGTTTTGAATCCCTCCTTACTATGCTGTGTCAAACACAGTTTGGCTGTTTCAGGTGCTGCTTGGATCCCTAAAATTGCAGCAGCATAGGAATCCTAGGGTAGGCCAGGCAGTAAAACCCCATTTTTTTGGGCCTTCTTCCTGCACACTGGTGATGTTGAAGCTGTTTTTTGATAAATTTAGTAAGATGAGTATCTCATAGATAAGTGGAACTGGGGTATAAATAAAAATATATACTGAGTATAGTATATGCTGTCATTTGCACAGAGTTAAAGCTTTCGCATAAAGTAATATTGCCAGAATTTAAAAAAACACTGTATGTGTGTACCTATTTGACAGAAGAACTTATGTTGTATCAGGTCAGAGTTTTCTGTCTTGATTGTTGTTTGCTTCCCAATTTGTTCCTTTCCCCCTTGAGTTCCTAAATATCTTTTGGCTGTTAAATGCCCTTCATTCTCCTGTTCAGGCACTCCAGAAGTGGAATAATCAGCAGTGAGATACTGATTTCTGGATGTGCAAAACCTCTTTTGTGGTTCTGTGAGACAAGCCAGGATCTGTAATTCTCAATGAAGGTAACGTTCCTTTAGAGTATGGTTAAAGTCAAGCTGTCACCTTGGCCAACACCAACACACAACCATGAGGAAAAATGTACAGCTGGAAACTACTTCCTTTAGCCTGCACTCCAGAGCAAATAGAGAAACAAATAATGCCCCTTTGGGACCTAAGATTTGTCCAGAGCAGCCATGAGAGCAGAGCCGTTCATCTTCACTGGCCTTAGTCTAGAGCTTCAGCACCTTCAACTGCAGCTTGCCTATTTGAGTACTAAAAAGGGGGTTTAAAAAAGGGTCTTGTGGATCATCCCTTGTCTTCCTGTCTAAGTCTGATCTCACTGTTCTGCTATCCTGGATCACCCAGAGGAATCTATAACTGACAAGTCACTGATGGTGGTTGACCCCAATATTTCATTTCTCTGGGCAGAAAACCTTGAGGTGCTGGTCAGGTGCTAATTATTTGTAGATTCAGCTGGGCAAAAGCTTTGCTGATTGTGAGTAGGTGGGTTGGCCAGGGGGTGGTTCCCAGGCAGGAGGGGCAGCTGTGATTAAAGGGCTGCCTGCTGTGTGAGGGAGTGCCAGGAATGGGGAAGCTGGGAGAGGTAAGAATGCTCCTAACCCTGGAGGAATTGCTGTGAGCTGTAACTGTGCTCTGGGAGATTTTTGAGACCTCTTTAACTGGAGGCCTTACTGTGCAAGCTGGAGGTTTTCTCACCCATTGTGTGCCAGGGTTATATCTCTGTTCCAGCAGTGTTTGTGGCATGAATTCATTCTCAGCCAGGCAGGGCTGAGGAGACAGTTCTTGCAGTGTGGGCTCAGGAGAAACTTTGCTGCAGTGGTTTAATTGGCTCACTGTGGTGAGGAATTTGGATGTACATGTATGAGCACTTCTGTGATGAGTGTTTGCACAAATAGTAATTGAGCCTTGTTGTCCAGGCTTTCAGGAGTTAAATTTCCATTCTAACCCATGGAGCTTTTAGTTTTCTTGGCTGAATGGTGAAATAGTGGTTTTATTTGTCAGTAATATTCTTTCTTTTCTCTAAGATGCAGTTTCTTATTTCTCTGACAGTGAAATATTCTATTCCCAAGTTTCATTTGTCTCAGCCTTGCTCTTCTACTTTGCACTCTCCAGCATCATATATTGTAATATCCTGGAGTTCATACTTCTGCCTAGTGTTCGTTGCACTGCATGTACTAAAGTATATTGTGATATAGGTTAATAGCAGCAATTTATGTAATTCAGTTATTTTGGGGTGAAAGATTAAATCGCTGCTTGTGTTGTCTTCCTGTTGAAGTATTTCAGCTTTGCAGATAGAATTTGTTTAGATACTTTCCCTGTTTGAATTATGGTGATGCTAAAAGCAATTTTATTGTAGTAGATGTCACTGAGCTTAGCCTATCGGTCACTTGCATTTCCTTGCTTCATTCTTGACCCACTTCTGAACTGAGTGTGGATGAATGAGTGTGGGTAACACGAATGGGAGGTCTAGAGATAATTAAATGATTGCCTAAATCTTTTTCATGCATAGTTTTTTTTCTTGACAAACCAAAGCTGTGTTATGTACAAAGGTCAGCCTTTCTAGTTAGGCTGTGTGGTTATCAACCCATTTATTTAGGTGTTTTTTATCTAATAACTGGCATGTATTTAGATGGCCACAACAAAGTTCAGTGCATTTCTGTTAAAATAGATTGATTGCAGGTTTCATGTATTCTACCTGGAGGTGCAAATACAAAGTCAGAAGGAAGAAGTGTCAAATAGCTATGGAATTTTTACTCTATAGAGAAACCACCTCCTTCACACCAGGTCCATTTCAGCAGACTTCAGAAGGGCACTTAGCAAGAGGAAGGTGCTGATTTCCTTATGTCCATAAGTCCTGGGAGATTTATAGATGAGTTGGAAAATAAAACCAGTTATTGGGAATGTGCTAATAACAGTTTACTGCCTATATGCCAATATTCTCTCATCTGTAGAGAGAAAATAATCAACCCCATTAGCAGAGTGAGATTTATCAGAGCAACTGATGCTTCTGCAATCTGTACATGGCTTTTCATAGGAACAGCTGAGAAATGCTGCCAAGTGTTGATTGATTTGGAGGCTCAAAAGAACTTGCTGAAGAATCACATTTTTGTTATTTGTTTACTTGAGACCTCAAGTAACCCGTTCTATAAAACTTATTTTAGGAAGGTTAGTATCTTCTGAAAGACTTTTACTTTCCCTAACTACTTTCAGAGAGTAAATTATATGGATTTTCAGTCAGGGTGTATCAGAACCAAACTATTCTTAGTTACCTGTATCTTAAATAATTATAAAACTGCAAGTGTTTTAAATTACTATTTTTAAACATCTGATCATTAAACTAATTTCAGGTCTAATTCCATTTTGTGCATCTTTACTTGTGAAATTTTGGGGGGTCTTTTATCCCTCAGTTAACAGTGTAGGGTTTTTTAATATTAAACTAAATTGAAAACATATGTTTTTAGCAGTCTGAAACAAGAACGTGTATTATTGATGATGTGCAGAAGCTCCTTCCTATTGGAATCACCACTGGATGTTGTATCTGTCCCTCTTTTAGCAGATTATGAGGTCTGAATATCACAGTGTCTTCAAAAGTGGCCACAGGAAATATTTCCCATCTTCGCTTCACTTGCCAAGAGTACTTGGCTGCCTTGCAGCAAAACTACTGCCATTAACATTGTAAAAGGACAACATGTGCTGGTGTCAGATGGACCCCAAGTGGAGGAGAGCTGGGCTGGAACAGCTGGTTCTGGCCATGTTTGTGTCTCTTTATAAAAGTGAGAGAGCATGAATAGATCCCCCAGTTCATCCTTGTACTATGGGCTGCCAAAAATGGAACAAGCTCATGCCTTCAGCTAATTTGATTGAAGATTTTAAATAATCAAAGTAAATCAAAATTGTGCATTTTAAAGAGGGTTCCAATCAAAGAATTCTGATTGTGGCCACACAGGTCTAGATCTGCATGCAGCTGTGTGTGTCTGGGTTACAATCACCTGAGAGGAGCTCCAGCTCTGATCACCCTCAGGCAGGAATGGGGGAGTTTGGAGCCTCATTAGCAGCAATGTGAGCAGAGAATTGATTGGAAGGTGAAAGCTGGGACAGAGCTGCTCATATTAAAGAGGGAAATACGTGTTCAAGCAAGACTTGCCCTCTTAACTTTCGTGCCAATGCCCAGCTTGGCACTGGCAAGCCCAGGGTTGTCACCTTCCCCCTCCAAATCCTTTGGAAAAAGGTCAACCTCCACAGATTTGGAGTGTGTGATATTCACAGTACAAATATGCAAACTATCTGAGCTGGCTTTGGAACACTTAAAAGATTAATTTCCTTTTAATTATCTTTTTGATCAAACTGCTGAAGTCAGCAGCCTTCCCCCAGCACACAAGGATATTTTTCAGAGAGAAATACCAATAAAAAATAAACCATCAAAACCATATTTGTATCCTGAAGTCCACCTTCATCTGGCAGTTTAGGAACAAATGCCTTTAGAGTGGAAAAGAATTAATACCTTCTCTGCTGATAAATTTCTCATCCAAACCACACAAATTAAATTCAAGTGTCTCTTCCAAAGCTTCTACTCTTCATTACTTGGGCCATATTTATTTATAGCTCTCGCCAAACTTATGCAAAAGGACGTTTGCAGTATTTTTATTTCCCTAGGCCTGATCAGTGCCACATTCCCAATGGATGCATTTTCTCCTGTCTTTGTCTCCCTTTTTCCTTCTTACAATTATGTTGGGTGGTTTTGGTTGGTTTTTTTCCATGAATACGCCTATTACATCATTATTTCTTTTTAAAAAGTGAATTTTCGTCATAATTGATTGGCTCAGCATTCACATAATTTAAGTACTTTAAGCACAATGAGTGTTTACTACAACTTTAGTAAAAAAATTGAAACATTTCTTTTGCTGCACTTTTGACAACAACAGTTAGTTCTGGACTGGAACTTAAAAGAGCTGGCCTAAATTTTGTTATGTGACATGCTTTTCTTAGCACAAACTAATATTTAAATTTTTCTCTTTGCCTCCAGTCTCTATTTTGTTAATGGGAATATTAATACTTTCCATGTTTATGACAGTTTTAAGAGATCAAATAGGACACATTTAGATACTGTCATTCTACAGATCATAAATAGGTTTATACACACATAATTATACAGAGAAAAAAACTAGATATGCATCATGGGTTTAATAGATAATAACTTGGTGTTTATTGCAAGAGAAGATGAAGAAATTTGAAAGTGTTCAAAGATGGAATCTGATTCAAAAATGGGATTTTGATGTTTTGTGCTCTGTAACCCTGCATTATTTAATATTCTGAATTATTCCTAACTGCAAATTTGATTATTTTATTTATTTATTCAAGAAGTTAGGCAGAGTGTAGGTTAAATTTGTGGAGTGTAATACAGTTAAATCCAAATATTCTTAAACCTAGTAAAATTTTCTGTATTTCTGATGACCACAAAGCATTGGCCAAGTAAATCTGTGGCCAAAACTGTCAAAATTCTGCTCCCCACTAAGTCCTGAAAATATTTGTAAAGAGCATTTCTAAAACAATTAGAAATTGATCAATTTCCCATAAATTACTTGCTTATCAAGGAAAATGTTTTGTAAGGTTTCTGTAACATTTATTGAAGGTGGATTCTTTCAGGATGCACCACCTTTATTAATTTAACAAAAACCCAGGTAAAATCAGAATGTTCTGACTTTCACCAATGAGTAAGGAGAGTCCTCTGAAGTGAATAATTTGTATTCCAAAAGGGGGGGGGGGAAAAAAAAAAAATTAAACCCAGGTACTCTAACAGGAATAATGATTTCAATTCCCAGTTATCACTTCAGAGTCATTCTGATGATAACTCCACCAGCAGAACCCCTGGTAGGAGAAGCTGGATTTGTTTACTTTAGGTACCAGGCAGCTGCCGAGGTCATTCCTTGTCTGCAGGGAAACAGATGTTCAGCTGGAGAGCACCAGCATTTGCTTGGTTTCCTGAACTCTGCTCCGTGGATGAAATGTTCCTGTGCAAATATCTGGGTATAAACGAGCCTTTGGTGTGTGCATTCAGACAGCCTGATGATCTGAAATAATTCCTGCTGCTTTCATGGTCCTTAATAAATAATTTTGACTGTGAGTCATGCAGTAACTCACTGATGAAGATGATGTCAGGCTTGCATTGCAGATACAGAAGGTGTCTCACTGAAAAATAACATTGATTCCTGATAACAAAATAAGCCTAAATTTTCCTAGTGCAGTGTGTAATTCGTTTTTTCTTTAAAATTCTTACTGTAGGCTTGCTGATCATTATCAGAACTTCTGTATGCTTGTTTTGTCTGTCCCTTTTCAGTTTGTGTGTTCAACTCAGATGTACATCTGCAGCTCAGACTCCACAGTGGGCAGTGATTCTGTCCCCAGGCTCCTGCTAAAAACCACGATGCCCTCAAAAGTCTGCCCTTAAATCAGAGCTCCTTGCTCTGTATGTTTAATACAATTATTTTTAAGCAAATCAAGTTCAATGTAGAATTTTATTCTTTAGTTGTGTGAAGGACAAGGCTTGTAGCAAAGGTAAATTAAATAAGTGTGATGCATTCATTCATTGGCAGCACAAACTTAAATCATCATTTAAAAAGCGTGGCCTTGACATGCTGGAATTGGTATCAAAAAACATTAACCAAAGTGTTGGAATGTGGGAATTGCCCTGTCTGAAAGTTTCCTCCTTATGAAAGAGGTGATCAGAAGAGGGATGGTTAAAAATGGACAGTGGAAAAAAAAACCAAAAAACAAACCAAAACTATAAGAACAAATAACATTTCTTCATCAGTGTCTGTTACTGAAAATAGCAATATTTCTCTCTGTGTCAGCCCAGAGGCTTAATGAAATACTTGAAGAAAAGATAATTTGCTTCCTATTGAAAGAATGAAATTCAGGTAACTGACAATTTAGTTGCATCTATCTTCATCAGTTGGTGTCTTACTCCTCTGCTCCTGTGGTGTGAATGTCTCTCCTAAGTCTTGGAACCATCACAGCGAGATCTTTGACCCACGACTTTCATCTCTCTTTAAAGCCTGAGAGAAACAAGGAACAAGGCTTGTATTGCAAAGCTAAATTGGTGTAAATTGGTGCTTCTCTCTGACCCGAACACTGACCCTGCCTCATTTGTCTTACCGCGAGCGGCTGATGCTGGACTCCCTTGGGATTTCCCAGCACCGTGAGTCACACCCTGGAGGAGCACTCCTTGTGCTTCCCCCAGTCAGGTTAGCTGCTCTGGCAGAGAGCTTCGGTGTGAGTTGTAACTTGTTTGTGGCGCAGCCAAATCCAGTTCATCCAGTGAGCACTGCAGAGGGGAGCGGCTCAGGCAGGAGAAAGGATGTTCTGTTCTTGTCTTGAAAAGAAATGTATATGTCAAAAAAAGCTGGAGAAAAATAGTAGGGAGTGGCTTCTTGTGGCTTTTCCCAACCCTGCCTCAGTTTGCTCGAGTCAGACTGAGTAAAGTTCTTAAAAGTCTCATTGTTTTAACAGTTAATTATCTTCTCTGCGACTCATTATTTTTAAGTTTTGTCAGTGACAGCTCAAGTATTTTCACTTAGGTAGATGCTACATTGTAGGCAGGCCAATGGGCCATATTTTCAGGTTCTAATCTGTTTTAGCGCCATTAAGAATAAGTGATTGAAACTCCTAATTTGACTCATGTTGGTAAATTATTCAGTGCACTGTTAAACTGTGCACAGAAATAATTGAACTGAACACTCATATTTGGTGGGATTGTAACAACTCCTGAAACTTGTATTTATTTAAGTGGCTAAAAAGGCTAATTGCTAATACCCTGACTAACTTCATTTTAGGAGTTGATAGTGACTTTATAAAGCGCATTAGCTGTTTTCTTTGTGCTTTTGCAAACGGTGACATATAAAAATTTTTAAAAAGTGTTTTTTTAAAAGAGGAATTAAATTCACAGTAGCACAGGATATACTTTGTCAGGCTTGCCCCAATCATTTGGGATGAATTTATGCTGAATCTCAAGGACTGTCTCCCAGTAGAGGAGACGTGGTTCTGTGAAGCACTTCTGTATTTGGGACTGTTATGGTTACTGCATCCTCCTTCAAGCACTCTGGCTCTGCTACAAGTCACTGAAGTTCTGGAAGGAGTTTTATAGCTCATACAAAGCATGGAAGTTTTATAATTAGTTTTAGAGAAGAGCATGAGTGGAAAGCAGCTGACAATTAGCTCCAAAGAATGAGTCCCCATTAGCAGCTGAGGAGTTTGGTGGAGCTTTGCTTGGAAACCACGCTGGCAGCTGTGTGCGAGTGCTGATGCACACTGTGCTTCTGAAAAGGGAAACTGGCAAGGGATTTCCGTAAAACAGCCAACTCCAGAGCCAGCTTGGGCCAGCTGGGCCATATGGAACCAGCAGCAGTGGCAGCCCTGCCCCTCTCTCCCCATCCTTTTCAATCCGTATGGAATAGGAGGGAGCCAAGCTCCAGAAGAATTGGTGTGCTAATTCGGGGTCCAGAAAACTGTACTAGGTGGGAAAAATGCTGCTTGGGGCATTGCTGGAGCTGGTGAACTCCTCTAGGAGTTGTTGTAAAGGTTCTCTGGAGAGCAGAGCTTTTGTAAGGGCTGAAAATCTCAGCCTGACAAGTTCCAAAGCAGGCTGACAGCTAAAGGGTGCAATCCTGCATTCCTCCCTCTTCAGAAAGAGGCATCGTTGTGTTCTTACCGTGTCTGTGGCTTGGCTTAGCAACTGCAGGTGTCCTTCTTAGGTTGAATGGGTGCCAGAGAAATTTTATCCAAGAAAAAAAGGGATGGATACTGGTGAGCCACATGTAGCTCACTGAAGTGTTACCACAGAACAGAGCTGGAAGGGAGATTTTTTTTTTTAGTCCAAGGCAGGATCTGCTGAGGAAAGTTTTTTGCATTATTTTAGGATCAAAATTACATGTTCATGGGGCATAAAATTGCTACTGTGAAGTCTGAAGTTATGTGATAACAGTATGAAATTTTATGTAATGAGAACATTTCTCATCTCAGATGGAAACTAATTGTGTGTTGTATGTCAGATAAAGGACTCAGGCAATGCTGCAAGACTGTTGCTAATGGAAAAATGCTATTTTTTTGTTTCTACTGCTTATGTTTTACATTGTTGGAAATGTTAGAAATTGTTGGGAACAATATTGTGTCTCTTTTCCTAAAAAAATGATGTTACCTAATTAGAGAAACACGTTGCTGGAAGGGACAAAAGATCAGATATTTTAATTCTGAATTTCTAATCCATCTCTTGCAGGAAGTAGCCTAACACGAGAGATGCTTTTAAAGAGAAGTACTTAGTGGCTGCGTCTAAACTGCTCTGTATTGAGGTCTGCTGGGCACACAGAAGTCTAAATTTATCTCTATATATTTGCTGCCTGAAAACAGCTCTTCAAGTTGGATCTAATACGATCATATGGATATTTCTAAAAAAAAAAAATCCCTCAGTTCTACCCCCTACTCCAGAGCCCACTCCAGGATAGGATACCTGTGAGTCTGTCTGTCCTTCCAGAAATAATGCTGGGAAAGATGAACGTGGGGTGTATTTCCTTGGTGGCCTCTGGCTGGAGACATGTGCCGTTTCCAAGGCAGAATTTACACACTTGTGAAAGAGAGGGAGATTTGAAGCTTAAAACTGAAAGAGCAGAGAGCTTGCCAGAAAAGAAAAAACAAAACAAAAAAAAAAGCAAATATGGGTTCCTAACAACTCTGAGGGAGTTATTTGGGGTTACATGGAGAATACACTGGACTGGCATCCCAAGATGGTTTCTTAACAGAGCTTGCTGGTTTTTAACCTCCTCTTCTGAGCTGTTATTGGCTATTTCATCAATATAAACTTCTATTTATGGTTCAGGAACCACAATTTCTTTCTTAAGAAATGTATGGTCTGAAAATTTCAGTCCTTTCTAGGAACTTCAGTCTCTAAAAGTTTTTCTAATTAGAATATCAATAGCTGCTTTTTCAGTGTGACTGCAATAGCATCCTGGGAAATACAGGAGATAATGATGGGAATTGCTGCTCGATGAACTTCACTGCTGCTTTGTAATGAAATGCTTTGCTCTGCATTCTACCATTCTCTTCAGAAAAAAACTCTCAAATTCTTTATATCCAATTCCCCAAATATTTTAGTCCATTTAAACTTACATGAAGTGGGGGAGTATGAAGCTCAGGTTTTAGCAATTATGGCTGGTGAGTCACTGCCAAAGACCGTGAAGAGTTTAGGGGTTTGTTTTGTTTTTTTCCCCTCTGGTCAGCACATAGATTTTAAAAGAGATTTTATTAGAAGGCACTAATAAAAATAGTGATGTGTGCTCATATTGCATAAAGAATCTTTTTATTTATCATCACTCTTCATTTATTTGCTAGTGAATGATGGATTAGTTTAGAAATAGACATTGCAAGTACACAAACTTCAATTTCAAAAAAGTGCTTGGCAGAAATAACTCAAGACATAAGCTTTCTGTAAGAGGAAGTGAAAGCAAAGGATGAGATTTGGCCAAAACTTGTTCTCATAGGCATCTTTTTTTATTTCTTTTTTTTTTTCCTCCTGTAGGACTGGCATTGGATTGTGAACAATATTGTAAACTGATTTTAACATAACCAAGTAAAATTGTGTTTCTCTCCTATTTGTGAGCTTTTAGCATATTTGTGATTTTACAGTTGCTGTCAATATAGTTCTTACTGATTTCTGGCTCCTGCTAAGAGAAGATGAATAGTATATGTAAGGAAAAAGGAGATGAGCTGTATGAATTTCCACTCTCTGAAGGAATTGCATAAATGCAGGGCTCAGACAGTAGCCTGCACTTCCTGGTATTGTTTTGTATTTATTTAAAATCCTCCAGTCTGCCAGCGAGGTTGGGACCATCCCAGGAGAAGAGAAGCTTTATGCTATTGCCAAGAAGCATCTCTTTGATTAAACACATCAATTAATTTTGCTGTAATCTAACAAAATGGGGTCCTTTTGGCTTTAACCTTTCTTAATGTGGCATGTCTGTTGCAGACAAGAATGTTTTTAATTGAGGGAATAATGCTGTGCACACTAAAGAATCCTGCTTTTCCTAGTAGAGAGAGAGCAAACGAACCCCCTAAAATATCACTCAGTGTGTTCTGGTGTGGGTTTAAGCAGCTCTGTTAGCCAGTAATTTTATTTGTCACTGCCAGCCAGTATCAGTGGCTCTTGGGAGACTTGTAGGACTTGAGTTTTGCTGCTTTTGAGACATTTGAAAGACCCCCAGTAAATCTCCATGAACAGAAAGTGCCCCAGCCCAATTCAGGTGTGTTCTATCAAGCTAAAACTTTTTTACCCCTTATTCCTCAGAGTCTGAGCTTGTGTAAGCTGCACTTGCACCGCTGATCCCAGTGGATGTCATGGCTGTTGTTCAGAATTTGCTCTGTGTTGTGATGTGCCTGTGATGGTCAGAATTGCTGCAAAGCTGCTGCACCAGCCCAGGTGTGACACCTGAAATAATCTTAATGAAATTACACCACTCCTTAAAGCTCTTTGATCTTTCACAACATAAGGTGTGATATGGAGTCATTAGGGCTGGGAAAAATCCTCCAAGACTGAGTCCAACCTTTGGCTGGACACCACCAGCTCTATTAAACACTGAGTGCCACGTCCAGGTGTTGAGATCTATGTGCTCAGGGAGCCACTGGAAATTCATAATGAAGAATTAAGGAAAATGCTGTGCCACTCCTCTTTTTTTCATCAGTTTCTAATAGAATCAAATAATTACTTGAAAACAGAGAAACAGAGGCTGAAACAAGCCAGCATGGAATTTAGAAGCCTGCATTCAGGTTACCTGATGTAGTGAGGTATTTTTCAGAATTATTCAGAATTTACAAGGAGGAGAAAGTTTCATATTTCTGCCTTTATATAGCTCAAACTTGGGTGGCAGGTTTTTTTGGTTGTTTTTATTTGGGGTTTTTTAGGTGTTTTTTTGGGGGGGGAGGAGGGTGTGCAGTGTTTGCAGCGTTTTTGTTTTTAATTAGGCTTCCCTGCAGGCTAACACTGGCTCCAGAAAAGCTTAAATAGTTTTTAAAATAAGTACAAGAGGTAACAATTTAAATAAAAATAAATGAAGTTAATTAAAACACTAAACTCAAAATCTTCAGCGTTGTAGCATTTTTGTTCATGAAGTGCTACAGTGATAAATTAAGTGAAGTCTAGAGTAACAGAGAAGAATGTAGCTTAAAATTGCCTTTTTCATTGTAATCTAAAGAAGGAATCAGTGAAGAAGAAAAAATGTAAAGGTACTAAAATGCTTTTAGTCCTAATTAATATTGAATATCAGCAATATTTAATCATTCTTTAAGCATTGCAGTGCTCTGCAGTGTGTTAGTGTGTGCTGACTATAAAAATGTTTGTGGGGGCCCAGGAGCACGCGGTGCTGAGAGTTCTCTCTTAGATTAACACGGGTTGTTCACTGCCTCCATCTAAATCTGCACAAATCTGTGGTGAACCAGATACAGAAATTCTGCTTCTGCTGTGGGGATGCTCAGGGAAAACACTTATCATTTTCACTTTCCTCCTTGTAAAGCCACTCGAAATCCTGCGTTTATAAACCAGTGAATGATGTCACACAATGCAAGGCATGTAATCCCATCATGGAAAATGGAGATGGTTTATAACCTGTGGTGATTGGAGATGCCACCTCCCTTCTGATTTGGCTGTGATTATACACTCCAGCTCCCAGTTCTAACCAGGAATTCATGCTGATTACTTTTCCTTAGCCATTAACATAGGTTGAGCTCCTCACACCCGAGGCTTATTGAGGTTTTGCCCTTCTAAATAAACGGTACCATGCATCCAACTTTACTACAAAAGACTTTTCAAAGATCATGTAACAGTGCATGGAGATTTTTCCTGTAGAAGCCACAATGTAATTTTTATGGCATATGCAAGGGAGATGTGCCAGCAGGAAACACAGAGGTGCCTGTTCTTTTTTTATGTTGGCTCTGTAGTAAAAGGCTGTACCTAGGATTGGAGTGAAAAGTCTGAGCCTTTAAATTGCTAGAGAATGGGATCTGGCTTAGACTGACTAAGAAAGGCTCTTTATTTCCCCTGGAACTGACAAAATAATGAGTTAAATGCTGATGGGGCGCTGACTTGGCAGGCAGATGGCACAAATATAGCATGCTGAGGAGTAATTCACTTACAGCCATGGACAGTTCTATGGACTGTTCTGTGAAGAAGGACATGGTTGGCTGGTGGGATTTTTCCAAAATGTGAGGTTTTTTTGGGTTTTGTTTTTTTTTTTTTTTAATTTTCAGTGTGTATGTTGGCAAATGAGCATATAGCTTGAGCAGATTTGGGCCTGGATGTACAGTTTAGGAGCCAGGTCGAAAACAGAAAAATGTTTCTTTTTTTTTTTTTCCTCTCTCTTGTTACTTGTCTCTTTGCATGTTGTATTTTCTTTCAAACTGGTTAAGCCTGTAATGTTGAAGGATCTCAGGTGCTCTGGAATAATGGGACCATAGGGCTTCATCCAGCAAATGCTGGGCATGCTGACCCCGGTGCAATAAACACCTTAGTGATTCCTACAGCTGCAAATGGGGTGATTGCAATGGGAATTTCCATTTAACTGCATGCTTGGTTTCTTTCTGGGCTTTAAGGGAAAAGCCATGCAGCACCTTCTAGGGATAAAGCTGTTAGGAAAAAAAAAATTATTGATTTGTTACTGTTGATGGAGTTCTGGGGTTCTACCTGCAGAAGTTGTTGCTGTTTGATGTTGCGTGAGGATGGCTCATTTGAGGAGTACTTGAAACACTTTTATGCCAGGCTAATCTAATTTTCTCTAGCAGTCTCTCTAAGCTGGCACAGGTTGGCTGGTGCTCTAAAGGACACAGGATCTTGTCGTCTTTTGTTACCTAAAATCGAACAAGTCTGATCAAATGAGCATAAGAATTGAAAAGTTTGGTGTAAGTAGAAGTTCAATCAAGTCAGGTTGCTGCTTTTCCTACTCTATTGTTCGTGTGGTTGTTGTGTGAGCAGTAGCCAAATGTGTGATGAGTGTTTTTAAAAAAATAGTGACCAGTTCTGGGAGATCCACTCCTCATCCTCTCTTGTACTTGGGATTCCCAGTGGGTCCCTGTAGGAGAAGGACTCTTCCATATTCCATCTTTTCTGTTGGTTTGCCAGAACATCACATGCAAGTTTCCAGCTTGCAACTAAATTCTCCCAGGCTCATGAAAAAGACAAAATTTCCCTGGTTTGCTGCCTGATTTATGGTGTTAAAATGGTATTAGGGAAAAGCACTGTCCCTCTCATAACTGTGAGGAAAAATTGGCCATTTGACCTTGTATTTACTGAAGACAATAGCCAGCTAGCTGCTCCCACCTTCCAGGTCAATGTGGCATCTCAGGCCTATATTACACGTTTTCCTCGAGGCACTGGTGCTTTCATTTTGCTTGATGTAGAGTAACAGAAATGTTTTGATTGAAGGGACCAGCCAAAGCTAACTTCAGTGTTTACCCTGAAGCACGATCCCCGTGAACACATGGGCTTTATTCATCCAACCATTACAGAAAGTGGTTTTGAAAAAAAAAAAAAAAACCCAAACACTGATTTCACTGTAAATGAAGGCCCAGAGTGTTCCCTGTGGGCCTGCCATTACACAGAAAGGTATGGATTGAAGAAGAGATGAAGACTTGTATGTCTAACTCAAACACGTCAAGTGTTCACTTCTTTGCTGCACAAGAATAATGCATTTAATTAGACTATCATTGTGACAAATTGGTTGTGATGAGGCCGTCTATCTCAGGAGAGTGATGCTAATCTTTCTTGTAGTTTAAAGGCTCTCCTGTGTTGGCATGAGAGAGATAACTAATCTTTTTGGGGCCATGTGAAAACAAAAAATTCTTCCTATTGAAAAGGACTGGATGCTTCAGTTGCCTTTTATAGGCATTTCTCTAAATGAGGAATGGTTTTGAGGACTAGAAAGTTTTGAAGGATTAAATCCTGCACTGCAGAGCTCAACTTGTGTCTGACCTCTGCCCCTGTAATGGAAATCCTAAACACACAGTTTGGCTCTCTTGTACAGTAAGGAAAGGGTTCTGCACCTGAGAAACCTGGTCCTGAAAGTAACTTCCTGACCAAAGGATCATCTTGAATGAGACAAAAAGAAATTTCAGGGCAGTGTGGCACACTGAGACACCTTCTGAACCACGCACTGAGTGCGGATGCTGCTGCTTTTGCTTTGCAAAAGCAAGAAGCCTCCCCTAAGAAAGGGTCCTGAGGAATTTCTTTCTCAGTATTCAACATTTTAGAGTGTGGTTTGCATTGCATCACCTCTAAAAGTTGAGCAGTGGAACAACTGGCAAAGTCTTCACTAATCCCTATATAATCATGTTTTCTACTGCAGAGCTTGAAGTAAAGAGAAATAAAGTACTCTTGTGCTCTACCTGAAGCAAACTTTGAATAATACCTGCTTTAACCTGACAGGAGGGATCTCTTTGGATCTTGTGCAGCTCAGTACAAACAGAGACTACTGCCAAGGCTGTGGAGATAATGCTGAATTGATCCAATTCCACGTAGAAGGCAGAACCAAACAGGTCAGCTGCCTTTGGGGACACTCCTGACACATCACTGTTCCCTAAAAGACAAATATTTTACTGTTTCTAATGTTCTATCTTAGCCTTTTGTAAGTCACAGCTGCACTAACTGACCCCCCAATATCTCACTTCCTAAACTTCTGAGCATTTTGCTGGTCTCTGCTCTTTGTCTTCTGCTCCCCTTGAGGTCCCACTGGAGCTGATGAAGTCATGATCTTCTTTCAGATACAGCTTTGTTCGTGTTCCAGAAAGAATTGGTGGTACGGAGCCTTCATGTTGTAGATAATCATAATTTAATTTTTAGGCAATCATATTAATCTCTTTCTTCACTGATTTTATGTAGTTTTCAAGAAATTTCATGTCCTGTGTTATCTGTACCTGAGCAGGGTTCTCATGGCAGGTAGCTCCCTGACATCAACTGGGAGATGACATTGGCAGGCCAGTGTTTACCTGAGTTAGCATGTTGATCCAGTGACCAAATATCCTCAAAAGAGACTGGCAGTGGGGAAATTGCTTGTTGGTCACTCTTTGAAACCCTGCCCAAGGATGCCCAAAGGCATCCAATGCCTTTAATTTATTTGTTATGAGCACAGGGTGCAAACACCTCTATGGCACAGCTGGGGGTGTGAAGGCAAATTCACCTTTCTGGAATTTAATTAGCTCTTGTAAGGATCTGAGCTCTATTAAACTGACAAACAGAGGGCAAAAGGCTGTAGAGGGCACAGGGGACAGTTGGAAGTGTGGTAATTATTTCCTGTTGTTCCATGTTCCCATGTCAGCTGTACCTATAGAAATCAGGGAGATTGTTATAATGCTGTGGAGAGTAAATTTGCAGGAAGAGGGGGAACAGCTCATTCTGGAAACAAAGATTCTGCAACTGTCACATGTTTACAAGTTGAATATGCAGTGAGTTAAATCCTATCCCAACCATTTAAAAATTAATCTGGGAACACTGAAGTGTGTATTGAGTGGTTAATCAGGTGAGTAGACCCTGTCGATTTTAAGTAATAGACTTATTAGGGAAATTGCCATGTATCGAGACAGAAGCAGTGTACTTTAACTGAAATGGTCATCGGGATTTGGTGAAGGTTCCATGAGCATTTTCTACTGCAAGCAGGTTGTTTCTCAGGCATGGTTGAAACCCACAGTGTAGGCATTCCACCAGAAAGAGCATCTGAAAATCAAATTATTGATGACCCAGGAGCTTACTGGTCAGCTGAGCTGTGCTTGGAACTGGTGAATGTTTCAATCACTCATTCTTGGTTTGCTCCGGTCCTGGGAGCCCAGAGACACTCTGCAGTCAGCCACTTCCCTGCAGCCAGGAGAGACCCTTCAGAAGGGCTTTTCTGGTGGTTTATGGGCACTGCTGTGATGCAACACCCGCACAGTTATTTTTCAACAGCTCCTAGTATAGAACTAATGTAGAAACAAGTATTGTGTATGGCATTAGCTCGTTGGAATTGCTGCCTCTATAGAGCTGAAGAGCTGCTGTGAGCTTAAGGTTTAAAGTGCTTTGTTCTGTGTATGGTTGATGGATTCTGCAGAGAAATGGGGCCTTGGTTATAGGAGCAGTAGCTGTGTTCAGCTGTTTGAGCTACAGGGTGACAAAGCACTACTGACAAAATTATCCATTGGGAATTTTAGAGCAGAAAGTCAAAGGTTTGCCTCTAACAAGTCCTTATAGGATTTCCTAGCAAAATGTGTAGTTATTTTGTTTGGTTTTGTTTTAATCTAATGACTCAGCATCTATAGAACCAGATTTGTGCTAATACAAATACAACAGATGGATTTTAATTTTCTTTTTCTGATCTCTACAATTGTTGGTTTTGTCTGTTAGGGATCACAGGAAAGATTTTATTTTTTAATATTATTATTATTTCTTGGTTTGGTCAGTGTTTTATTTGATGTCAGAACCTTGTTTTGTCAGTGTTTCAGTTGATGGAATTTCCTGTCCATTTCAGTTTAACATGCTAAGTTTCTCATCATGGAAATGTAGGAGTAGGTACCTGTTTTAAACATTTCTTAAATGGGTTTCAAATATCAGGGGAATCTTGCCACATCTCAGTTGTTTATTCAACTTTTTTTTTCTGTTTTGTAATTAGCTGTCTATAGGCCTGTATCTGTTCTATCCTGGTGTGGTGGGATTTTCATTATCCAAGCACAAAGCTACAGTTCTGGGTATGTCCTGAGTGTGTGCTGGAAATAGAGGGAGAGAAGGAAGAAATACCAGAGCAAAGCTTTGTTCATGCCTTGCTGGGTTGGAATATGAGTTGTGTTCAGGGAGGACTATTGGCCTTACTCAGGTGTTGTGAGTCCTGTGCTTTAAGGCTGTCCAGAGAAGCTGGGGCTGCCCCAGCCCTGGAATTGTCCCAGGTCAGCTGGGATGGAGCTCTGAGAAACCTGCTCTGGTGGAAGGTGTCCCTGCCCATGGCAGGGGGGTTGCAACTAAATCATCTGTGAGGTCCCTTCCAGCACAGGTCACTCTATTATTGTATGTTTTAAACTTATTTTATTCTTTTGTGTATGGGTGAATCCCCAGCTGATGGGAGGCTTTTTATTGCTTTTCCCATGTGAATTCTGCTTTTCAGTTCTACCTCAACAGCAGTCCCCGTACACCCACCTTGCCTTTTTTTTTTTTTTTTTTTCCTTCTTTTTTCCTTCCCCTCCTCTGCTTTATACTTGGCAGTTCTTTTCCTGGACTTTTCCTGCAGTAACCTATTGCACTGATCAAGTGGACTTTTTCTCTTCCCCAACAAGTCTAGAAGGTTTGTGTAAGGAAGAGGTAGAACAAATGACTCAGTTCACCCCTGAAGTCTCTGGCCAATTTGAGGTTAATTGGTGAGAAATGGGCCAAAGCTGCAGTGAGGATGAACACACCCAGCCCTGCTGGCCTACAAGGACTGATGAAGGGAATTAGGAATTCTAGTAGCACTGCTGATTTATGTAGAAACATCTTTAAGATTATGCTGGAGCATTTCAGAATCCAAGGCATGGCAATTCATGGCAAATTCTGGACTTTTCGGAGACAGCTGTTCATTAAAACAGAGATCATCCAGAGGAAAAACTACTGGAATTTCCTTGACCTGCAGCAGATCGGGGTCTGCGGAGAAGTTGTCAAAGGTTTGGTTTGCTTGTTAGGCGTTCGTTAGAGTTTGTTACGAGATTGTTTCATTTGTTGCCGAGGGAAAGGCAGAGGAAACATTTCAATAAAAGCTGCTTAAAGCTGTCACTGTGCTTCTGTGCTAGTGAATAACACAACTCTCACTTTTACCCTTTCTCTTGTTTTCCCTTTCCTTTTTAATGAATACTGATCACCTGTCTTGCAAATAAGTGACCTTATCAAACAATGTGCTTTTCATCGGTTGCTTTCATCTGGTCTGGAGCACTTAATTTAAATAGATAGAAGTTGTTGTTTTTCTTCCATTGGTTTGAAATTTTTAGAATAATTTCCTTTTTTCCAATTAACCTCAGTGTGATGTTGTTTTCTTTAGAGTGTTTGATATAACCACAAAAGACACACAAATCTCCTTTCTTTCTCTTCTCTGACTTTGTCTTGTTTTGTCAAGTAGATTACTGCAAATGAAGTTGGACTTTCTTTCAGACCTGTATAGCCTGAAACAGTCTTCCCTGTTTTGGTTGCGTGTTTGCATGCAGACTTGGCTTCCAAACTTTTACCTGACCTTTAAGCAAAAAAGAAAAAACCCAAGAGTCCAAGGAGTGGTGATTCATCCTATAGAAACACAGGACCATTGATAAATTTTAGTCTTTCTAGCATGCTGAAAACACATTGTTAGGGTTCACATAGAGCTGCTGTGTCCAATTGTCAGCAGGCTTGATAACGTCAAGATTATTTTTTTCTGATTTTCTTTAATATTCATAAATATTTATTTTGTCATCTTAAGGAACACATCCCATGTCTGTGGCCTGTCCCATCAGCTTCATATAGGCTCACCACAGCTGTAGACATAGCATGAAAAGCTTCACTGGAGATGCATGAAAACCAGATTGCCCTTAGGATTTGCTTAGAGGCACTTTGAGAACTCGTAAGATCACATTTTGTCATGTTGGAGATATCACTATTTCTTATCCCTCGTTCTGGTTTAATCCCTTATCACAGCAAAGTTGTGCTTGTACTGGAGTAGAGGTATATGGGAGAGGGATTTGCTTTCTAATTAAATGGATTACAGATAATATAAATAGATTTTTGTAAGCGTAAGTACGTTTATTTGCTTAGTTCTTAACTTCCTCCTCCCCCAGTCTTTGTGGGTTGGCAAGACAGTGTGATTTTAACTGTTGGATAAGTCTTCCTTCATTTCCTCCTGGATTTGTCTGTGTGTTCCAGTCACATTGCAGGAGTTGACATGTATATAAATCCCACTCAAATCAAACACAAATTAAACATTGATAAGGTTAGGCTATAGCTTCATAAATGTAAGTTGTGATATTTCAGATAAAGAGTGAGTAAAGAAACACAGCTTCACACAAGGCAGGATTTCTCTGGCAATGTGTGTTTAAACTTGGTGGGGATTTTTCTATGCTCATGTTAAGCTGCTGCAATCACTCAGTAGATTCTCTTAAGCCTGATTTATCTACAACTATATTTGTTTTGTTGTTGTTGGGGATTTTTAGATCTTATATTTACTCTTCCACGTTGTTTGAGCAAGGAGCTAAAAGTCAGTTCTTCACTGATGCTGCAGGAGCAGCACTGCTCTCAGGAGACCTCCCAAATGTCCTGCCAGGTCTGCCATGTCCAACGAGAAGAAAGCAGGTCAAGCACTGAGGCACCAAGGCTGGGCCCTTGCTAAACACCCCTTTGCATTTGTGGGGTTGATAATCTGTAATACAACAGCATTTCTTCACTGAAAAATTACTAAATTCCATGCAATTATATCTAGGTAGTGTGAAAAAAACCAAACCCTGAATTGTAGCTCTGTACTACAAAATAACCAAACTCAGACTATAACTTTTAATGCTGAGTTTCTGCCTATTTAATCACATGTATGCTTTTTCAAGGATGTGAAGAAAATAATATATAAATAATATGTGTTTTAAGCAAAGCTTTTATTGATATATTTTGTGATTATTTCTTAGTTTGGTATTTTGCAGCTGCTTCTTAGCTTGCTGTACCCAGAAAAGCCCTGCACATGTGCATTTAATGCTAAAGTTAAAATTTGGATTGAGTTTTCCTGTTAAAAACTCAGACATCTGAGACTTTTTTTGGTATGGATTTTGACAGGCTGGTCGTTTGTTTCATTGGTTGGTTGGTTTTTGTTTGTTTGGGGTTTTTTTGTGTTTACATGTGTAGTATCATCAGATGTGTTTCCATCTTCACCTGTGTGTCCCTGAAGGGAAAGGGAAGATACTTTGCTTTTGCTGTTCTCATTACCAGATACATTTGCATTGAAACAAGATAATTACAATACCTTCTGCTTACAGTAGATTCCCCATGTACTTTTAATTAGATACAGCCTTCTTGATTCCATCTTGTGAGCAATTATGTAACTTGCTCTGCGATGTTAAACAGTTTGTGTTTCACCCCAGAAACGTGTGAAGTGATTCATAACTGTGCTGGGATCATAAAATTGCTTTGTTGGTATAAAACTGCAGAGGGTGAAAAGCAATCCAGAAACTTCACAAGCAGAGATGTGTGGTGGGGGAGGAAGGCCCTCCAGGAGAAGGGAGTGGGACCTGGAGCTGCTAGGGCAGAGGAAAGCAAAAGGGATTCAACTCTTTCAAATTCTGCTTTTCCTCTCTACCCTGGCAGGGCGAGGAGCTTCTCTGGTGATTGCAGAGAAGCATTTGCAGCTTAATAACCCTGTTAGTAAGAGGGTAATACCCCTGTTACGGTGGGAAGGGGAAGAAATGCCTGGTTTGTGCCGTGTACCTGTAGGTCAGTGAGACCCTAAAGGCCTGAAGGGTCTGTTGATGTCTTGCAGAAGAACAAACATTGTCTATTTTGCTGCTCTTCTTTCACTTTGTCCTGCTGGAGCTGCTGTGTTTTTGCTGTCATTCATTTCTTCACTGCAGGGAGCTTGGAATGAGCTTATTAAATGTTCTCAGTACCTTAAACAGGGCACTCTGCAACCGTGTTTGAAATGCTCACTGGGTTAGCAAAGCCTTTGGGGTTTTTTTGCCCCCATTCTTTCTGAGCATTTTCTGCGCATCTCTCCTATCTCAAGTGTCACTCTGCATTTTCCCCACTGGATTTGTGACTGCTTTATTGTGTGGTTCACTTTCTTAAGCACTGTGGGTTTGTTTTTTTGGCTGTGTTCCTTCAGGAGTCGGTTGCCAGTAGGATGCAGTAGGAAGGGAGCTTGTCCAAGCCCAAGAATTATAACACAAATGCTGATTTCTCCACATGTCCAAGGACTTACCTTAGTGCTATGCCTGGTCAAGAGGTGGCTCAAATCTCTCTAGTCTCTCTTGCCAGTTCCTTTCCTTTGTTGCAGCTCCCATCTCTCCTGACAGTATAACTGTTTTAAATGTACCACTCACATCATGATCACAGCTGGCATTTGTGTATTTTGGCAAACGAAAAGAAGGTGAAATAGAGGTTTTGTTTCCCATACGTGTACTGTACTTAACAGCATTCAGAATGATTCATCAGAGATGTTGGCCTAAGGGGAGCTGAAAAAGTACCTGTGAACATGCCCCAGTCTACTTAAAGTAAATCCTTTACCAGGGTAGGTGCTCAAATTTGGAATGAGTTTCTGAAAATACTCAATTTCAGTGCAAGCCTCATGAGGCTTGGTTTCTCTTGGCAGCAGGGGACACAGCCCTTGCTATTTCTCCAGGCATTCCACAAGAACCCTTCTTCCTTCCCTGTGCTGCAGGGCTGTACCAGGCAGCCCACCCAAGGTTTGGAAATATTTGGAAAACTATCTAAACATGGGATTTTTCCCTTTAATTGGCACCTAGCATAGGACAGTCTTCTGAAGGAAGCTTTAATTAGAGCTAAAGGTGCTAAGCTTGTGTCTAAATCCAGACATTTGTTTCTTTGATAATAGCCAGGTTTAGCTATACTGGCAGAAAATTCATGGAGATTACTTTGCTTTCCTTCCCAAACAAGTTTGGGTTTTTTAATCAGATCCTGAAGAGCAGAAGCAGCTCTTGAATCTGGTGGCTTTGTTCTGTTACTTCACTGTACAGTTCTAACAGCTTTTTAATGCATTTTGATGTTTGGGTTTTTAATTTTTAAACCACGTTCTCTATTACTGATGAAAAGTCAACATCAAAGGTGCTAATGTGGAGGTAAGTCTTCTCCTTGTCTAAAAAAGAAACAGAAACATTCCAGCTATCTGATTTCCAAGGGAATGCTTAATTTTATTATGCCAAGTGCAGGTGCTACATATTAAATGATAAAACTTAGCTAGCAACAGTCACTCAGAGTTAGAAGGCCACAGTATAATGCAATTTTCAAATGGGAATGTGTGGTTTATGCATATGGAAAAGGATAATAAAAATTCTTGGGTTTTGTATGGCCATTTGCATAGTTCAGAAACAGAATGTCCCCTGTCTGCAGTTGACTGGAAGGTCAGGAGGTTTCTGGTTTTAATGACTTAAAAAATCTCTTTGTTATGACAAATCCTCCTTTCTTGAGCAAATGTGTTTTTATTTTGCCCTTGCTACAGTCACTCATGTTTAATACCAAATGACACCTACTCCTGCAGCAGCCACAAAGCCCCAGCGTGGCTGGGCTCCATGTCCTCCTGTCCTGTGCTCTGTCCCCAGTCGTGATCTCCATCCCCAGTCTGCCATGGGGACACCACTGCAGGTGTGACAGGAGTTCACATAAAAGCAGTTGCCAGCTGCCTACACCTGAATATTGCCCCTGTTTCACTGTCTCCCAGACCTTCACATCCAGTCTTATTCTGGGAAGCACTGGGGGTGGCTGTGCAGCCTATGCCTTGGCAGGTGTAGGGTGGTGGTTCCTTCATGAGGTGTAGCCAGCTGAGTTTTCCCATGGACTTGGGTTTCCTTGCACAGTTTCTGGAGGAGAATATCAAAGTTTATATATCTTGTGATGAGGGCTTTTTTTCCCTGTGATTTTTGTGCTTTTGCACTCCCCATAAATAAGCAAAGGCTCGGTTTGACTGTACCTGTTCCTGTTCTCCGTGCTGCATGGTGAATGTAAGCATTTCCCTTGCCTCAGGCTCCCAGCACCAAATACTCCTCAGTCACCGTAGATATTAGTTTGAAAACCTAATTTCTGGGTCAGAAATACAATCACTCCAAAGCAGGTTGCAAATGTCCCTTAAATCCCCCCTTTTCAAGAGGTAATGTGTTCTTCTATTTCGCTTCATCTGAAGAATTCTCCATTGGCATTGACTTTGAGTGCTAAAGATATCTACTAAATTGCTACCTTAATAATCTCAGAAGATGGGGCAACCTCCAGAGCTCCTTCCAGTGCTTAATTTTTCAGTTTCCAGGCAGGGTGCTCTGTCCCCCAGTGTGACAGACTGCCAGAAGCTGGGCAATTCAGGGAACGAGGCTGGCAAGAGAAGGGAAACCTGGGTGTCATAAGGTACCTGCATTATTGAGGTGGAGTGAGTGTTCTCAGGGAAATGAAATAGTGCTGCAGAGATCCTATTTCATTATCTGTCAGTACTGTGATTTTGTGAGTAGGAGGGAGGCTGTTTAAGCCAGAAATGTGCACCAAGTTTGTAAACCTGAGTAAAGAAAGATCCTGAATCAGAAATTTCCAGGGGATCAGCTCTGTGCAAGGTGGGAGAGAGGTTGTTTGTTTTAGCACCACAGCCCCTGTGGTCAGTGGAGAATCTAACTGATACTATTTATTGTACTTTGTTCCCCTTTGTTCTTCCAATTCTTGTAGTTTTAAAATCACTAATGTTCTTGGTGAGAATCTTTCTTTTCTTGGTGAGATTTGGGAGGGTTGTGGTTTTTTTTTTTTTTCCCCCCTCTTCAAATTTAACTGTTATAAGGATTGATTTCTGATAACTTCAGCAAGCACCTTCCTTTTCAAGATGGAGGAGATCTGTGGATGTGTTTTCTAGGTGTTTGCAACCAGGAGGAGTCAGGAATGTCCAAAAGTGAGGAAGCCACCAGTGAGGTCTATGTGCAGGTTATTGAGGGGAGTGTTCGTTGACCATGAGCCCTGTAATGAGGGAAAAGGGACAAACTAAATCCCACAGGCACAGTAAATGTTGTTCCCAAAAAACCCCCGAGATTTTTCTTTAATACTTAAGAGCACAATGACATGTTTCTACCATTTTGGTAGGGCTGGCTACAAGGAACTAATCCTATTTACTTTTGTTTGTGCTGCTCTTTGGCTTTTTCAAATATTGTACCTGAAGAGTTCTAAGCGGAACAACTGATTTTTTTTTTCTTTTTTTCCCCCTAAGGTTGTTAAATGATATAGCAGATTTATGTTTTCTTATGTAGCTTCTGTTACGCTTCATGAACACTTCATGAATGCTTTGAATGCTCAAAATGTCTCAGTCAACTTGAAGGCTAAAACGACAATCTCAGCTTTGGTTTTTGGTTGGTTTTTTCCCCTAATTTTCCCCTGTAAGGTTTTGTTTCAGATTGCTTACTTGCTTAAGATAAAACCTTCACAGTTCTCTTCAATCTTGCAATTATTTATCAATCTGAACATACACAGCCTAAATAGAGGAGCAGAATACTTTAGACATTTTGGTGATTTTGTTGTTGTTGCTAAAATTGGTTCTAATTCGAGCCTGCTGGGTTGTCCTTGCTGGGTTAACGAGGTTTTTTTGTTTCCAAACATACATGTAGTCCTAAAACATGTGTGAAAATGAAGAGGAATTGTCTCTCTTGAATGCATGAAAAATATTCTTCTCAAAGGCAAGTGATTTCTAAACACCCTCCTACTGAAAGTGTCTCAGATGCATCAGAGCCATTGTGCCATCCAAATGTAGGAACAACAAAGTGGAACAAACCTCTTCCTCGTTAAGCTAACTGTGTATGTAAATTGGGGCCTGTTGTGTCCACTGACAAATCCTGTTTTATCCTTGATTGGAAGCCAATCTGATCAAATTGTGTTTGGAAATGGCTTCAGATGCGAAGTGAGTTCAGTAAGGAAGTGCTGTGAAGTGTAAAGTAACAGTGGAGACGTTAAAAACCCAGCACGAATGTTTGGAAACAAAAGTCCTCGTTAACAGTTATGGAGTTCAGTCACTGATTTAGAAGATTTTGAGCTAAGCCAAACATTCTCATGATGTTAAAACACAGCTAAACTGAACTGCCTTGTGCTTGGAGCTGCTGCTGGTGTTTTATTTGTTGGGAAGGTCCTGGTAATTTCTGTAATATTCTGATGAAGTTTTTTTGGGATTTGTTAAAAATTGAGGGTGTTTTTGCCCAAAAAAGCAGCGATATCCCTTAGGGAGCCCATGTGTGTTATCATGTTGGCCTTGTTTGGGATAAACTTTTTATGGCTTGGTGCTGATAAGGTGTATTTTGAAAGTACTCAAAAGTGGCAGCTGGATGAAGTTCTTATGATAAAATTCTGTAGGGAATATTTCATAGAAAAGAAATGAATGTTTTCCCAAATAACCTAAATTTAATTTTCTTAAGTACCTGAAGGTATGTGCTACCACAGAGAAAACCTAAAAGGTGTAATTTAAAAATAAATCCTTTTTCATAGGGAAACAAAACATGGATTATACTTTTTTTTTTTTTTTTTAACTCACAAATTAATGTTATAAACTCTGTTTGGTACCAGTGCTTTGGGGTTTGTAGGTCAAAACTCTTTGGTCTGATCTAATTCTTTGTTGCAGGCTGGTAATTTGATGTACAGCCTGATAATGCAAAATAGTAAATCCTGATCAATATGAATGATGGTATTGAGTTGGATCATTCCAGATGAACAGCAGAACATGTTTCAGTGTGTGCTGCAAAGAGGAGAGCAAAAAATCATGGAGATAGCAGCCCACCAGTTCTGGGAAAAATTGCTTCTAAAGTTAAGGATTAAGGAGATGTGTTAATGATTCATTATTTTACTTTGGACTAATATTGCTCAGCAAGAAATTTATTCATAGACCAGGCATTGTAAAAAATTAGAGGAGTAGAGTGGTAGGATGTGTTTGTTTGCTGACATTTCCACTCATTACACTAGAAGCTTCATTTCTGGAAACAAAAAAACTACTCTGCTTCATATAGGAAGATGCTTAAAGTAATTCAGCTTGATAAGTAGGTCTTTCAGGAATGATTAAATGCTTTGTGTTCTCTAAAGAAGAAATGGATGCATGCTTTAGGTTATTATGTACAGGCTGGCAAATTGATGGGTAACACTTCCTGTCTTATTTCTTTCTCTTGCTCTGAAAAGCCAGAAGCCAATACATGATAAACAAACCTGAAAAGGAACTACAGCAGAAGCCTTTAAGAATCAGAGTATCTTCTTGGCCAGGCCCCATTGCCTTTAACATCTTTGTGAAAGGAATTCATACCTGACAAAAGAGGCAATTAGCCTGCTGAATGACAACAAGCAATGTCACCACTGGTAGTAAACTGATGACTCCATTCCTTATTCTCTTGGCAGCTCTTATTATTACGAACATTAAAGTAATCAGTTCCCTGTCACTTAACAACCTGTACCTACCTTTCCTTTCCTTCCCTCAAATCCCCTGATTTCAGTTGCACACTGTATTATTTATGTATTTTTACTAATCCTTGCTGGCCTAAAACATTACAATAATCTTGCAATCTAGGTAGAAATATGACCCATAATAAACCTGAGGATTAAGTGATGATGCCAATAATCATTGCTGTTTATAGCTTTGTAATGCCATAGGGGTCCTGCACTAATTTAAAGAAGACAGCAAAGTTGATAATTTCAAGACCTTATTTTAGTAAAAATTTATTTTTTCTACTGAAATTGATATGAGGCAGATTTTTCTTTTCCTTTAACTATCCACAAGTGTTTGGACCCTCTGTGGTGTCCTGGCACTGTCTGTTCTTACATGGCATCCTGTCAAAATGCTGTTTATCAAATGCACCCAACCTGAGACTACTTTGTCTCCTTGTTCTCTCTCTGGGGTTGCTTAACTAAAACCACTGATTACAAACAGCAACCAAATGATTTTAACTGATCTTAAATTGCAAAGACTGTTGGCTATAAGTTGGGACATACTGAACAGGATAAAACAAGCTGTCTCTTGACAACATTGTGTAGCCTTACTAAATACTTGGGAACTGATCCTGGATTTGCCAGTAGGATGCAGAAGGGGTGTCTGCATTTTAGTTCAGATCAGGTGTTCTGTAATTCCTGTGTCCCACTACATTCTGTGAAATGGTTTGGGAGTGTCAAACTGGGCTTGTTTTCAGGTAAAATGAAGCGAAGGATTGCACTTGAGGGGGGCAGCTGTGCTTCAGTGGAGAGTGGCTGTGAATAGCGAGACCAAATTGAAGCTAGACTGAAACTCCTGACACGTAGAGGGCAAAGCCACTTGCACTGGTCACCAACCACTTCACTGTGCTCCAGCTACAGACCATTGCACAGACTCCAGGCTCTTCTGGGATTTGAGCCTTCTCTGTGTTGATGCTGTGGCTTAAATTTTGTCTCTTCCAGTTGTTAATTTTAAATACTCTGCTCAGTGAAACTTGGCAACATAAGAGATATGAATGAGCTGGTCTTTCACTGTGGATGCTGAACAATGTCTGTTTTTAGCTGCTGGGTTGGGTCAGAGCAGTGGTTGTCTCCTCTCATGTTTATTGCATTCCAGGCAGTTATTCCCATTGTAGAATGTCAAGCCTGTGCCATCTTGTTTTTATTAATTTTAAGGTGCTCTAGGCAAGAGTTATTAAAAAAAAAAAGCCAATAAATAACTAGGAGCATCCTATAAAGAAACAAAGATTGGTAAATCCCTCTGTGCTAACTTTCAGAGAAGAGTCCCAAGGTAAATGGTGTAGCTGGCTTTGGCAGTTGGTGATTTACAGGAACATTAACTTTCAAGCTCAGTTGGAGCCTCAGAGCTGTGCCTCCTGTGAAGTACGTGCAGGTTGTAAAGAGTCACGGAGACAAAGGAGTCATCTGCTCCATTAGGGGAAGAGCACGTTCCAAAAGAACTGCAGCAGTATGGGAGGCAGCATTCATGAAGTATTGCTCTTGTACTTCTTGATTCTTGGCAGAAAAAGCAGGTATGTTGCTGTAGACACCTGCAGAACTTTTTTTGTGCTGTCATGACAAGTTATTATGAGATCAGTAACTTGGGAGGTCTCCTGTTGAAAAATTAAAACCAAAAACAAATGCACAAAAACTATGAAAGTCTTGGAAACTTTAGTAACTTACTGTTAAAAAACATCTTCAAAATAGAAGTTGATCATTATGAAACTGTGTGTGCTGTGCAAGAGGTCTTCAACAGAGTGGAAAATATTCTTCTAAGTTTAAATGTCTTCATAAATATATCAGAGGCTTTGTAAATTTTTAATTTAGAGTGAACTTTCTTCTGAAGACATTTTAACTTCTTTTTTCTTATTGGATTGATGCCTCCAAGATGAGTAACTCCTGACGTTTCCTCAGCTCCATCCCATTTGTTTCTTCTTTCTTTCTACTGCAGTTCATGTTTTGTACTTCAAGTGGAGGAAGTATTTGTCTGACTTCTTACTACTTCAGCAAAATTGGGTAATCTTTAATGGGCTGAATAATTCTGTTTCAAATGAGTAGAGTTGCTATTGTTAAATATGTGTGTTTGCTACTGAATGAGCAATTTGCAAGATCTGTGACACAAATTAGAGACACAGAGCTGGAGCTATAACATAAGCATTTAACATTTGCTGTAGTCTGTGTTGTATCTAGAACTGGCATAAAAAATTCATGTAACAGTTGTGCCTGTAACTTTCTATAGTCTGAATTTGCCTTATTACTGCAAATATTTTCAAATATGTCTCTTCAGGAATTTAATC
This sequence comes from Coloeus monedula, assembly GCF_965178545.1. Classification (NCBI taxonomy): domain Eukaryota; kingdom Metazoa; phylum Chordata; class Aves; order Passeriformes; family Corvidae; genus Coloeus; species Coloeus monedula. The sequence continues at coordinate 16,054,136 of NC_138792.1, read as the reverse complement.
AAAGACACAAATTCTAAAGCATCTGCTCTGGAAATACATATTCCTGGCTGAATAAAGTAATTCCTGGACATGAACAGCAGGGTCGCACCTTCCTGCTCCACTGCAATATCTGGCTTTGTCTACTGAAGAGGGTTAAATTAACACTTGTTGAAGTATTGATGTCTGAAATAAAACATGTACATGGAATTGTGCAGGAGGGTCAGGATATCTTTAAACTAGAACACTATTGGTGTGCTAGATTAAATGTTTTGGTGTTAGATGTTAAGTCTCTTTCTATGAATTTCTCATCCTGCCACCTTGAAAAATATGCCTAATCTTTTCATTTTTTTTTCAAAATCAAAGACAAAAACACACAGGATGATAATGCTTATGTAGGGTGAGAATGATTTGATTAATTGATATCTCTGTAGTTTCTGTGCTTTGAAGGATTAATTACTTAGTTGCATTTGAAAGAGCTATAAAATATTTTCAAGCATGTATAATTAAAAAAAAAAAACAACCCTAAAAGCAACCAGAACAAACAAGCATCCAAGACAGATTAAAACAAGTCAGTAGGTAGATAGACAGAAGTTATCTGTTCTAGGACTGGACAGTTAATATTTCAGATGCTGTCTTTCACTCTGGCTGAGCACTCAGTTCAGGATTGCGTGTATGTAAGTAAATGAAATACCCTTCACAGCACTTACCAAGAGATGTGAGATGACTCTTTTCCTTCAAGAAATAAAATGACTCGGAGTGGGGCTAATGCTTGTGGTAACAGGCGTAATGTGGTGGATCCATCATGTGTAAAGTAGCACTTGCCTTTTCCCACAGCGCTACTTGAATAAAAACAGTAATAGAAATATCTCTGCTTCACCTTTAGAGAACCTGTTGACCTCTCAAGTTTAAAATGCTCATATCTTTCTCTTATTAGCATCTTTTGGGAGAAATGAAGTGAAAAAATGGCTGCCTTATTCTACTTAACAGCCTAGTTAAATGAAAATGGTGATGCACACTGGTGTATGTTGTCCTAATTTGATCTTTCTGCAATTTTTCCAAACAAAGCATTTTGTGTTGAAATTAAAATGGACACTATTTGTCTAAAAGGAGGAATTAGCTCTGTGGCTAAAGCATGTTAAACAAAAAAAAAAAAAGCAGAGAGGGGAAAAAGATTTCACATAAAATCAGACCTGTAAGGAAACCAAGCTTAGTCTGTGACTTCCACAGGTCTGAGTCTCTGGAGTTTCTGTATTTTGGAGGCATCAGCAGGGGAGCGGGAAGAGGATATAAGACAAAGCTTTCCAGACAAAAGAGAAATCCAGATCTTTATCTTTCAGCTTCTAAAATGCATTTACTGGAGGTGTTCCTCATGGCAGGCACCAGAAGAGCTTTCTGAAGGTTTCTGGGTGTTCTTGAAAGGTATCAGAGTAAAAATGTTGCATTAGCTTAGTAGTTGTGTAGTGTTGCTCTTACCAGGAGGGTTTTGGAAGTTTCTCGCTGGGTACTTGATCTGAAAATCCAGGAGATCATTGTTTCATGATTCAGTTGTGTTGTGAATTCTCCTCTTCAATGGTTTTGATGGCTGCAACACAAGCAGGGTGAATTGAATCTTCTGCCCTGAAAGGGACTGTAGGGAAGCAGTGAGGCTGAGAGGAGCTCCAGGGTGCTGGGAGGGGATTCCTGGAGGGCAGCCCAGGTGGATGCCTTGTGGGAATGGGTGAGGAGTTGTGAGACTCTGCTTTATCTCCCAAGCATTCAAGCCCTGTTGAACGGTGCCATTCTCAGGTTCGGGCTGGGGCTGGGCCATCTCCTCAGGTGCCAGGACAGTAGCTGTGAGTGGATCCAACACTGCTTATCTCCAGGGAACAGAGTGTGCATGGCATCCACCGGTGTAGTTATTTCAGTACAGGCTCTAAGTTATAGCTTCAACACCTGGATGTTAAGTGTTTTACACAGCTGTAATTGTAAATCTATATAATTAGATGCAGAGTCTTGTCAAGATGCTGACCCCTGCCTAATGGCACAAACCAATTTTTATTGATGGTGGTAATCTGGATGGCTGGTAATAGATAACTAAAAGGAAGGGAGAGTGAGAGAAATGAAATAAACGTTTGAACTTCAACTCTCACTGCAAGAAGGTTTAGTTTAGTAATTTAATCATTGGAGTTCAATAGAAGGCCTGCTTGATGTCTTTTATCTGGAGTGCTGAGTAGTTGTTCAGCTTCAAAAAGAGGAAGAAAAGCTGTGAGAAAAGTACTTGAATGTGTTTTTCAAGTAAGGAACCCACAACAAGCACTTTCTGACAAAGAAACAGAAAACAAAGTTTTCATCCTTTCTTAAGATAAAGATACACCCACAAGGACTATTAGTGTCATGTCAGTCATAAGGCATCTTTGTAGTTCTGCAATTATGTTGCACCTGTGATGTTTAAAATTGTGGGAGACTGGAGAAAGTTACTTAATTAAAAAAAAAAAAAAAAAAAAAAGCCAAAAAAACAAACCAACCCCAGAAGACTTTTGGAGGTATACACTGAGATGTTGAAATCCATAGCAGTTGCATAATTGAAACAAATGAACTTGGTTTTGTACAATTAAGCACTTCAGTAAATTCCTTTTCTTATTTACCTTTGAGATACTGCACTCTTTATTACCTAACCTGCTGCATATATATGTAGAGTACAAAAGAGGGTTGGATATATATAGAGAGAGAGAGTATGAAAGAGAGGGATAGGGTTAGGGTAGTAGTGGTTTTATTCACATACTAAAACTATAAAGATTGATGAAATACTCATGAAGTGATATGCAGGCTGTATTATGCCCTGTAGGGGGAAAAATAAACCTTAGTCTTTTAATAATTATTAATATTTTATGGTGTGCTGGCACCCAGTACCATCTAACATAATGTAAATAAACAGCAGCACAGACATCTCTGGTTGTTTTGTGTTTCATAAATTTATTGGGCACAAAAGATGAGCTTTGAGAGTTCCTTGGGAAAGTAGATCTGGGCTGAGAGGTTTGGGTTTGTTCCAAGACAAACAAAACAGCAGGCTTGGGAATTTCAAAGAATTTCAGTGGAGTTGGAAGTATCCTTACTTTGTGACCACAGTTGTCACGGAGTATAGACAAAGCCATTTCCTGCTGCTGGGACATTCCTGCACATACCCGTTTGTGGTAAGCAAATTTATTCTGGCCAGAACAAGTCTCTTGGTGACAACTTCTATAAAATGTGGTTGTCATGCTGCCAAATACCACAGTGCAAGTTCTGTACAAATGGGCATGTATTCCTGGGTTTCTGGAAAAAAAAGGATATTTACAGGTATGGGATTTTATAGCATTGTTTTAAATAGGTGGGGATCTCACAAACAAAGCCTCTTTTGTGCAGCCCTAATAAAAAGGGTTTAAAAATCAGATTCCAGAAGGTGCCTTTTTCATGGGCTGGTGACTTCAACTGAATGGTCATCTTTACATGAAAGAAACCTAAACATGTACCTCTGTGAGTATATGTGTAAGTTATGAATGCCAGCAAACCTCCAGCCTGGGAAAGCAGGGTCAGAGAAGGAGGAATGAATGCAGCCATGGCTCTGCTGTGCTAGGGATACCTCATCTGGAAATGAGAATAATGACCATGACCTAGAGTTGAGTCTGTTCTCTCATAAAGTCCTACAGTGCAGGAAAGAGGGAAGGTTTCAGCTTTGGAAGAATCTTTGAAAACACGTAGTCAGTTTGGATTTATCCCCAGCATCAGGGATTGGGGGGTTGTTGGTAGAGTACAAACACCTGAATAGTGCTTTTCCCTGGATCTAGGAGCAGTTGTGGAGGGCAGCCAGCAGGAAACATTCCAGGGTTGAGTCTTTTTGCTGCAGCTCTGCTCTGCCTGTTTTCTCTGAGTTATGGAGCAGTTAATGATTCTGATGGAGAACCTTTCTGTATCTTTTAACAGTGGGTTCACAAGGCCAAGGTCAGCACAGGGGTTTTTTGGCCTCAGCGAGGTGATCTCCTCATGCCTGCCCTGTGTGTTAATCTCAGGGATTCGGGTTTCAAACTCAGGAGTGTGTGCTGTGCTGGGAACAGGGTGTTTGTGGTTAACATCTCCAGGTTTATTTGCACAGCACTGGCTGATAATGATTGTGATTTAGGAATGCTGAGGGCATGGTTAGGATGAACCTGTTGACATCTAAAAGCAGCAAAGAGCACGTTGAGCCTCAGGAAACCGTAAGGGCTTTTTGCGCTAGTGAATGTGTGCTGTGCATTAGGGAGCTGACCCTAATGCCCCAGCACGTTTAATTTTGTCTTTCTTTTAAATTCTCTGTAATACTTTATTTTATTATTTTTTTTTTTACTTCATGTTAAAACTATTGCAACTTAGAGCTTTCTCTCATGAAACTTGCAGTTGATCTCTCTGAGAGTCAGAAACATGTGGGGTTGAAAGCTGACCGTCACAACACACCCTGCAACGACAGGACAGCACATGTCCTGCTCCTACCTAATGGCTTCCTCCTGTAACTACTTGTATTATTGCTGAAAAACAGTTTTCCATGCTGTATAACTTACTGGAATAGCAACTGTTGAATGATTCAGTGATTCCACAGGTTTTGCTGGTGCCATGGTCATGAGCCCGTCGCGATTCAGGCGTGGGTTGTGATGAGAACCATGGAGTGCTGTGCCCTGCCCACACCCCGAGAGTTGTGTCCTCAGAGCTCTGACTTTACTGAAATTAAGTCAGTGGAGCACACACGGTGACATCTTGGCAGAGCTCTTGTCAGCAGGAGATCTTGTGCTGCTCCGGGGCTGCTTGGCCCTGGAGATGAGCCAGGGTTTGCTAGCTCACATCAAATGTGTGTGGACAAATGCAAATCTGCAGAAACAAGAAACGCTGTGTTGCTAAAACTGTAAAGTACACGAGAACTAACACGGGCAAATGTGAGTTGTTTATGAAAAATGTGTTGGAAGTGCCATAGGGTGGAATTATCACTTATAAAGATCTCACTCCCACAGCCTAGAATAGCTTAAAGGTGCTGGAAAATAAGGTTCTGCACTGCTCTCTGGGGATCATGTCTATTTTGTCTTAATTATTATAGCTCTGAATATTGTTGCTCTTTAATGCCATGTTGTGAAATCCCTGATGTGCCCAGCACTCCAACCAGCAGCGCACAAGATTATTCCTGTAAAAACCAACATAATAATTTAATTTAATCCCTCCACTTCAACTAGAATTTTGTGAGCAGTCACCGTATAACTTACTGGACCTACAAATACACCTGGGTGTCAGTACACAGATCCTCTGTTTTCAGTTTCTTCTAAGAGGAACAACACCACTCATTCTAATATTTCTGTAGGAGAGGTATGTTTACTGTATCTGTGTCCATTTTCTTCCCATCTTTCTGACTTCTCTGATGATGTGGTGATCTTCCCAAAATACAAAACCATCTCATATGAAGTTATGGACTTGCTCAAGAAGTCTGAGCAGCTCAGTCTTAATTATGGCCTGGATAGTTGGTGTACAGAAGTTACTCTTAAAAGTAGGGCTTTTTAACTGCATTTTTGTGTGGCTGATTCTAGTAATCAGTCAGTTGAGATTAAGTCCTAGATACTGTTTTTTTAATTTTTTTTCATGATGAGCTGTTATTTTTTTTCTGTAGTACTCTAGCAGTGAGGCAAAGGGAACAAAGTGAAAGGGGTATTCCCAAAGTGTGAGGTGGAAAGGCATTTCCTAAGAGAAGTCCTCACTGTGGTGGATCTGTGTGAGAGGGTGGGTTTGAGGAACTTCTTTGCATGCGGCAGCAGAGTCTCAGTGTTCCATCCATGTTCCGGCTTTGATGGAAAGCAATGGCAGCGAGACTGGGAGGACTGAGGGGTCAATTGGCTCTCTCTGAACCCAGCTGTGATGGCAAATGCTTAATCCTAAATCAATCTTTCTTCATTGCCACGGAGAAATGCAAATAAAGGGTGATTACAACTTTCCTCTTGAAGGCAAGAGGTGAGGCTTCAGAGAAGTTGCAAGAGTCAAGGGATTGATTTGTTGTGGAGGATAGTTAGAGGAGACAGCAAATCAATTTACTGAAGCCAGAAGTTTGTGGGAGGGTCTGAGAGGACTTCTGGTGAGGGAGGGCTTAGTTAAATGATACCCCAAAGTAAAATGATGTAGATAAAGGTGGACATCTGTGAAATGAAAGGAAGGAATGTGGAATTAAATGCAGATCTAAAGCAGCAAAGAATCTACTCTCGTGGTTGGGAATTTATGATAGAGGTAAATTAAAGAAGCCAATTGTTGGCAGAAAATTGCTTGAAGAGATTATATAAATGAGAGAGAGCATCATAAGGACTGAGAAAGTAAAGGAAAGGAAAAAATCAAATTCAAATGTGTTTCTGGGTGGGAAATGTTACCATTTTTTAAAGCTGGTCTGATTTCTGGCTGAGATATCATGTTAAACTTCTGTAAGGAGATAACTATTTAAGGATTTACTTGAGCTGTGTAATTTTCTTTATAGCCATTTTAGCTTATGATGATAAGATTCTTCCACACTATTTTTTGCTGGAAGAAACTGGTTCCCCTAAAGTGAATATCAGTGAAATCTCTACAGTAGAGAATCTCTTTAAAGTAAGAGGTAAATGTAGGAAAAAATGTGCAAATAGAGAAGTAGAAAAATTACTTCTGCAGTAGTTTTTTCTGGGTTTTTTAATAATGTGATATTATATTTGTGTCATAGTTCCTGCATTTATAGACATAATCTGAATGGAAGTTGAACTATGAATTCTGTATTATTGATATTTTGTCTAGTAAAGATGAGCCTAGATTCTCTGTGTGGTGACTTGGGTACGAGGAGAGAGACAGACAATTGAATTTGTAGTGCAGTTCATTGATGTGTTAGACAAGTTTCATGACATATTACATTTATTTTCCTGTCTCCTGTTTACTGCTATTGGCCTTGCTAAGATTGTTTAAAAAGAGATTAAAAATCCACTGATGTAACATATTTCCTGAAGAATTTCCACGAAAGAGAGATGCAAGGTTATGCAAAATTCCTCACTCTCAGGATTCAGGACAAGGCAGGATTAGGTCTGTTGTCTTGCAGCTGACGTTTATCATACATATTTAGCACAAAAAATAGTTTCACATTTTTTATTTGATCTTCAGCTTTCCAGAAGTCTTCCTCCATTGCTGTTGATCTTTTGTCTCACATCAGTCGCATGACACATGCTCATTTTGCTGTGTATCCTAAGCAGGTGGTTTTGAGGGAACTCTTTTATGTCATTTCCTTTGTATGTCATTTACCATTTTATTAATTATTTTAGCTGTGATTTTTCTATTTGCAGTGGTTAAATTTCCCTAGTATAATCAGTGTTTGTCTACAAAGGAGAACAAATGTCTTTTCATTCCCTGATTCAAAGGGTTTGTCTTTTTGGGCTCTTCAGTTAATACATTAGTCAGCAGTGACTCACTGACTGAGCAGCGGTGACATTTTCGTTCTTCTCATTTTCTTTTTCATTCCGACTCTTTGTTCGCTCAAGGAACAGAATGTGCTGACATTTTTGGGCTGTTGTCAGCACAGGTTCCATGTGCCACTGCTGCATCAGAGCCGGACATGGGAGTTTTGAAGGATGTGGAAGGTTCATGATGTTGGGTTTTTGAGCTCACACTGAGCAGCTCTCAGCTGCAGAGAGCACAGCCAGCCTGTCTGCCCTGCTTGCCACTGCCTGGAAAATTCCATTTGGTTCAGTCAACGCCTGTTACATGGCCTCTTCTTTCTTCCCAACTGCTCCCTTTGAGATAAGCCTGGAAGAGTAAAGGAAGGAAAAATTTTATTTTTACCTTTGAATTCTGAGGCTTTTATATATGTAGAGATATATCGTAACATCTTTACATCCTTGTAATAAAGGTGTTTTATCTTTATTTACATTGTAACGGAAATGACAAGAATACTTAAAGGATTGTGGAGCAAATCCTTACTTAGGTTGTTTCAATATCTTTTGTTTGATTTCTCTTGGTGATTATGTTTGAATTCACACAAAATATAAAGCTATACTTGCATTTAAAACATCAAACAGTCTGGAAAAATAAAGAGTACAGACCCAGAAGATTTTGGGTTACTTTGTTGGGTTTGATGCTTTGGGGTTTTGGTTTGGTTTTTGTTTGCTTTTTTTCTTGCTTGATCCTTGAACCACTGTCGCTAGAAAAGTCACTTGATGCAGGTTTAGATCTTTCAGTTCAGCGAGTAATCTGTGAGGTGTAGGAGCTGGAATAATAAAAAACATGGAACATAATCTGATAAGGTTTAAGGGTTGCTGTGATGTAAATTGAGTGTGTTTTCATATTCCTTAAGAAGAATTCCCTAAGAATTTACACCAGGAGATTTAGTGCAGTAATCCAGAGATAACAGAATGCTTTTTTACAGAACACGTGCATCGTAGGTATTAGAGAAGACCATACAAGACTTGCATTACAATCTTTATAAGTGAAGCTATTCCCAGTCTGGTGCATCCGGACAGAGTAACACACTTTCATAAAAGTATTTAATTTAATAAAAGCAGTTTCTATGTCTGATTTCACTGCCATATGCTATTGCACTGAATGTGTGCTTAATCGAAGACGAGTAAGAATTCAGTGTAAACAGTTTAAAAATCCAGTGATGGCTGCATTCCGTGGTTTTTGCTTTCACATGTTCCAAGTGTTTATTTGTAGATCTCTCATGTGAGATATGCAAACAACTTTAACTTGCATCAGAATGATGCCTCAATGATTTTTATTTCGTTAATGATTTCTAAGAGCTCAAGTTATTCCTGGAGTTTGTCATCTGGAAGAATGAAAGCAGTTGCCCCAATAAACAAATTGCCATTTTCCTTAACACAGATAAGAGCTCTGTGTAAAGAACAGTAGGGACAGTAGTGACATTGTTTTCCTTCATCCACTGGGATGCATTATTTTCTGCAGAATAAACAAGGGGGTGATTCAAAGTGAACTCTGGTTTTGTAACTTTGTGTGGCTTCATCTGCTGTAGGGGACACTCAGTGCTGGCCACCACAGGAGCAGGTGACCTCTGCCTCTGCTGCTTGACACTGCTCTGAGCAAATCTCTGGTCAGAGCAGGGACAAGATCACAGATGAAACAGAGGTAGTTCTTGTATTAAATATTTAACAGGTAAAGCCAACCCAAGATCTGGGCCAAGGAGTCTTGTAATGATATCGAGAATATAATGAGAGTTTGTCTATCTTATAAGAACTTCCCTGAAATATCCCTGTGGGGGGGGCCTATAAACCCTTCAAAGTACAAAGCCTCAAACCCCTCTGAGAATGCTTCTCAGCTTGTCTGATCTGCACTCTTGTCCTGACTCCGTGCCTCAAGGACACAAATCTGCCATAGTTATGGAGGCACTTAGGAGCCAGGGAAATTCTGGCACTGGTGGACCTTGGCCCTCACTCTGTCAGGACCTCCAAAATCTCTTTATTCAGTGCAGCTTCCCCAGCCTGCTGAGGCTTCTGATGAATTTTGTGTTACCTTCTTTCAGAAAGGCAGCATAGCAGACACATTATATAGGTCAGCAAGAGAAATAATTCTGTAATGTTATTATTTGTTTAGCTGAAAAAAGACAATGGTTATAAATTTATGATTCTTCTTGAAATAGAATGACTATTCCCTTGACAGCAAACTGCAGCAAAACCTGTGGCATCAAGGTAGAATGTTTCCTGTGACTTCAGAAGGGATTTCTGACGAAGAGGGAGGATGAGGTTGGTATAAGACAGGAGTATTGGGGGAAACATGATGGGGCTTTGTGGGCATCTGTGATGGCACTTTCCCATTAAGAACAAATGAACGAGAATATCTGTATTGTTTTTTCTTGATGGGAGGCTGATGTGCCGAGCTGTCCAGGGAAGGGAAGAAGCAGAAGCAAGGCTGACAGGCACCAGTTTGTGGTTAACAAGAATGTAATACAATTTTTAAAGGATTTTATTAGAATAATATGGGGATTTTGGGCTTTGTCTTGACCACATGTAAAGTAACAAAGGACTCATATATTTTTTCCAAGCTGTGCTGCTCCAGCCCCCAGACATTCTTGGCTTAAGTGGGCAATGGATCCTCCTTGCACCGATGTGCCTTGGAGCAGCTGGAGCCACTCTCACCTCCCCTCACCCTGCGGGACTCCCACCTGCCTCCTGCTGCTCCTCACTCTTTTACAAGCCACATTCTTTGCATCCAGTCTGAATTCTGTGCCATAGGTTAGGATAGAAGCTGAATAATTTACTCAAAGTCATGATAAGGAAACATAAGAGCATTTCCAAGCATATTTCTTTATCTCTTGAGGGATTATTTATGGTAGGGGTGCCTGTTCTGGATACTCTCCTGCCACCTGAAGAACGATCTGACTTTTTATTTTGCTTCATGTACTAAGAGCTACAATATGTTCTAGAAAAATCAAACATGTTTTAGAAGACGAATAGTCACAGCTGGGGATAAGGAATATAAGTAGGATGACATCAAATGAAAAGAACTGATGATCCAACAGGGCTTCTATAGATCATGTTGTCTAATGTCAGGAGAATTGCAGATTAGTCTTGCTGCTCTTTATGAGTAAGCCTATTTTTCAACTTTCTGGTAAAATCTAATTTAAGGTGGCACATTTTCCTTAGTTCTGCCACACTTCAAAGCTTAACGTGTGGAGGTTGGTCAGCCATTCTCCCCTGGCTGTAATCAGTGTGTGAGATTCCCGTTCAGGCCTTTCACCAGCAGCCAGGTCCTCGCTACTCCTGGCTGACTCTGATAATGTAATTTTGGTTTGCTTGATTAGTAAAAAAACTAGGAAGCCTTAGCTTTTAACAACTTTATCCAATTCAGACTTAATGTTCAGAGAGAAAGAGCAATTTAAATTGCAAATGTTCTTTATAAGAAGCTGGATTTCTGTAAAGTATAACTTAGTCATGCCACAGAGAGAGAAAATGACAAGCCCTGGAAGAAAAAAAAAAAACCCCACATTTGGACAAGGTGGATCCGAGCAGGGGCTCCGCTGTTTTTCCTGAATAACCTACAGAAAGAAAAACTATTTTTATGACAAGCTATAATAAGAAATGTGGATTTTAACAACTCTGGAGAAAACATGCAGGAATATAAAATGTTGTAGTTTTGCTACCACGTACTACATTTTTAACACGATGCTTTATATCTGAGACGCAAAATGGATTTGTGTACATTTATATTCGTTCTTTAAAAGCTAAGTAGAGCTCAGGCAAGTAAAACAAGCTGTTTGATATGATGTTCTTTTTTTTCCCTCTTTCACTTGGTGTAAGAATACCTTAGCATCTAATGTCACATTAGTTTTATATATGTAAATACTTTCAAGCCAGAACATGTAGTGTAAGCATATTTTATCAGCTATTACCACTAAGATTTTTATATATATGAACTAAAAAAAGCTCTGTGTTTAGGAAATTTGAAGTAATTTTTTCTCCTTTAGGATTATCTGAATTTGTGGGAAATCCTCCATTCTTACATCAGAAAGCACTTAACTGTGCATTGATTAAGAATTTCTTTATTATATTTGAAATCTGGGGAACTTGCTCAAGTTTGTAAGCAATGATGTGCAAGATAAAACAGAAGGATAACACAGTTTCTGATTGCAATTTGAATGTGATAAAATCAGTTGTGCAACAGTCTTCACTAGCATATTCTCACAGGTATTTTTCTTAGGCATTTCAAAATGCTGCTGTTCCTACAGGGAGCTTTAGGATAAATCCGTATAATTCCTGTGCATGACATTTTGAAAAGACCAGAGCTGTGAATATCACACCTGATTGCTTTTCAGTCAAAAGCTTTCATGTGCAGAAAATAATGTTTCAATTAAAAAAAAAAAAAGAGAGAGAAGAAGGAGGTCATTCATTTGACATTACTACACTGCATTCAAAATCGTGTACAGGAAAAGAAAATTAGAGCAATTTCAATGGGCTGCTGACTCAGAGCTGAATAGACTCCAGCATTTGCATCACCTGTTCAAAAGATGGATAGGCCACAATTCTAGTATCAAATTCCTGTATCAGCTTCTGAAACTTGGTGGTTTCAGTCTCTTGATTTTTTGCAATTTTGCTACTGCTGGTTACTGAGCACCTGGATTTATTCTCTGTTGTTCCCACTTCAACTTTGTCATCATGTGGTGTCCAGAATATGCAATTCTCTCTCTACTGGAGTTTCAGCTGGGAAGATACTGTCTAGGAGTGCAAATACAAATAGCAGGTGGGAAGAATTTCTCCACATGAGTGTAGTGACTTTGCTTTGGGCTTTTCCATGTGAGCTGTATTTGATTTACAATTAAAAGTATATATATGTGCTTGTAAGATTAGTGAGCATTTTAATTTTTTAATGCTGCATACACTATCTGACATATCCCTTGGGATTCACAGGAAATCCTTTCTCCTTGCATAAAACCAACAAGATGCATTTACCCTAAAATTGCCCTTGAAATAGAGACTTTTTCTAGTAGTATTTAGACTAATTTCTCCCTAATGACATCTCCTTTGTGGTACAATGCTTGATTGTTGAATCCTGAATTACAGATTTGGGTTTTTGCTTGTGGGTTGGGTTTCTTTACAGAGCCATGAAGAAAAAGCATTTGCCCAGTGAAGATTCACCATGTAGGGATGGATTTGCCTGCTGGATAAAGAGCATTGTTCTTCTGGGGATGACCTCCTTGTGCAGAATGATAGTTTTATCCTTCTCTACATCATTATGTTTGCTGTACAAAAATCCTGCTGTGCTACATCATAATAACATGTAATCTTCTTGCTCAGTTTAGCTGAGATTTAAGGAGCCGCTGCTCATGGAAGCAGTTTTCTAAAGTCTGATCTATAATTTACCAGAATCAACCAGGCAAAAGAGCAAGAGGCTTTAGAAGAGGGATACAGCCCTTAAAACTCTTAAATGAAGATTAGTTTAAAGTTTTACAATCCGGTACAGAACCATCTGGCAAATCTCATGTCAGGCTTTGTTAAACCTCTGAGCATTCCTGGTGTGCTGCACCCCACACCCTGCCTTTATCTTCCATTCCTCTGCCTGCTGCCCTGCACCAGCTTGGCTCAGAGATAGATTGGAACAAAAGAGGGAAATAAGTAAGCCAAGGGCTGATTTCCCTACAGGAATAGTAGAACAGCTGTGGGTGTGCTGCACCTCTGGAAATCATGGCCTGATGCTGGATGTGCACTGGGTGATTTATTGCAGCTCTGAAGAGGTACTTGTAATGTAAAAGCTGCCTGTTGGCAGCACCATCAGAGACTTGCTGGGTTAAATTGTGGCTTTGGAGCCCAAGGAATTGCTGTGAGGGTGTAGAGCCACATCATGGGGTGTTTTGATACTTTCAGACATGGAGCTGCAGTTGTTACAGCCAAAGTAAAAACAGTGTAGAAGTTGTCAGTGGTGATTCCAGGTTGCTGTTTACTCTGGAAACCAATTGTTCCCATCACTCCTACATTACATATCAGGGCTATAGACTTGTGGGTTCCTCACTGATATCTCCACAAAGGGATTTTTATCTGTGTATTTATTTGTATTTCTGTCCTTTGGCAAAAGGCAAACCTTTGTTTCTCGAACACAAAGCAAAACCCTTCCCTTAGGAATCCTTAAGGACATCTTCATTTCAGCTGTCCTGTGGCTTTATTTATCTATAAACACATAAATCTTGGAAACTCAGAACAGAGTAATTTGATTTAGCAATCTGTTACATAAACCTATACTATTGTCACTAAAATTAACCCTTCTGTTCACCTTTCATGTGAAGGATCTTGGGAGACTGAAGGAGAGGACTGCAGGAATCCAATTACCTGAAATCAACTTAGAGGCAAGAGGGAGGCATTGTTAATGGAGATAATCTCCTCCTCGGGCTTCCAGGGTTCCTGTGTCTCAGTGCAAAGACATTCTGCCTGGACAGTAAAATCAGTATACCCGATTTCCTGATTAAAATGTGGGACAGGAAAATAGTAAAGAGCTCACTTCCTGTCTAAAAATGTAGCTTTTGGCAGTCAGAAGTTGCCCCAAATAGATAAACATTTGCAATCCCAACTATATTATGATAATGTAAACACGGCTGATGTACAACTTACCAAATCTCTTTTGCTGTTTGTTTCCTAAATTTCACTTCAAGCTGTGTACGTTTTCAGTTTTAAGATTGTTTCAGAAAGTTTTGGGGTTTTTTTCCCTTTCCTGTGAAGTGCAGGAGTGGGACGCTTGGAGTCAGACAATTTTAATGCTGCCGTAGCAGTTTCCTACGGCGCCAGAGAAAAATGCATGGTATTATCTTGGAATTTCAATCTGCTTTTGCTTCTCAATCAATAACCATTAGAATTACGGTGGTAGAGTCTGCCTAGGTAATTCTAGGGCTTTTCCAGAAATCAGAATAGGTAAACCAAGGTTGTAGTGTTGTAACTTCTTGTTTCTCCTTTTTAACTCTTAATAAAGTCCAGATTTGCTTTGAAGAAAAGCAAAAACTTGTCAACAGAGAAGCAGGATGGAATGGAGGTAGCATCTATCCCGCTGAACAAATCCAGTATTTAGTATTAGAATGAAAGCTAATCAGTTTGAATTATCTCAGATGCACCAAAGATCTCCCCTCATGTTTCAGAGTGAGGACCACTCTGAAGCATCCAGATCCAGCATTCCGTTAAAGACAAAAATGATACCTGACTCAAAACACTGCCTTTCATAACCTTTAAAATCTGGTTTACAGTTAATTTTCTCTGGTAGGTTTTGGAAGCCTGGATATTACCTGTCAAGTTGTCACAAATAATTATATGTTTGTTAACTTATTGCTCCTAATAAACAACAGGAAATATTCATGATAAGTTTCATTTTCCCCTAAAAAAAAATTTAATAACTGCTTTGATTAAATATTAAAGCTTTCTTTTGCTGTTACAACCAGACAGAAAATTCCAAATATCAGCAAAATATTTTGCGCACAGTCTTTTTACTACCTGGTTATTATGCTGGACTTTATTGATTGCTAACCCCATTGATCAGGGTAATTTCTAGGTGGTCAGGTGGAAGACTGATGGGACTGGCTGTATGATGGCTCAGCAAACCAAAACTTTTTTCATGTTGAAAATACCTGAAAATTGGACTTGATGTAGACAGGAGTGCCTGGCCTTGGGGAACAGTCAAAATTACTGCATTTCCCAGTGGACAAAAGGGATCACAGAGATAAAGGAAACTTTTAGAGCCAGCAAGATTTTATGTGGTTCCTTGGTTTTTTTTTGCCTCGCTCGCTGCCTGTACCACAGCAGTGACACAGAGTGTCAGGTAAGGATTTAGAGCAAAACGTGTCTCCCTCAGCTCTGGCAGAGGAGGAGATGTCAGGAGGAGCTGGATGAGCTGTAGGAGCAGAATCAGCTGCCCAGGTATGCCCCATGCTCGTGGAACAGCAGTTGGCTGTTACAGCAGTGACAGGTGGCTCGTCAGACATGGAAAGAACCTCATTTATTCCACCAGTCAGGCCTGCCTGCTGGAGAAATTGTAATTGGTTGCATGTACAAGGGCTGAGGGAGCTCTAATGGCACTGCTGGAACCATAATGTAATATCCAAGTTGAAATCATTCCATCTTTATCTCATTATGAGCACAGTTTTCTTCTATGTGTGAAACTTAAATGTCAAATTGAAGAAGTGGAGGGAACATAAACAAAAAGACTGTGGGTGCAGTCTATTGTTCCTTCAGAGGAACTGGGGAAGCTGCAGAAGGCTGCAGGAAGATGCCCCAAGCAAAATGAGGGTATAAAGGCTTCCAGAGACTTCCCAGTTTTAGTAAGAGCTTCTTTATCCGTGCTGGAAGGAAGAAGCTCCTGGGATGATTCTCTCATTACTACATCCTTCTTTATAGCAGAGAAAAGAGAACTTGTGTATAAGTGCTGCTGGTGTGATCCATTAGCAGTGTGTGTGTATCTCAGCAAGGGCTGAGTAAGGAGCTCTCTCTGTACTCCAGGTGCAGCTGCTGCAGTAGCAGGTAGCTCAGAGCAGGTTTCACACGTGGAGGGGTGCAGCTGCCACGCTGGAGCTGCAGAGGATTTGCCTCTTGTCACTGGTGCAGGCACTGGGCCGGTGTCAGCTGTCCTCTGTGGGTTCACAGCTCGTGTAGAAGGTGTTTGTCCATGCTGGAAAGGGATCATACAAATACCCTCCCGGGTTCTCCGTGGCAAAGCAGATCTGCGTGTAGGGCCTTTCATTTCTGGAGTTCTGGAACAGCAGTGCACAGCTGGAGTGAGAGGCACAGAGATGTTTCCCATGTGAGGAAAGTCTGTAGGGATGAAGGAGCTACTGCTTGCTTTTGTCCTCCTTCCCTGTGCTCCAGGAGCAGCCTGCTGACTGACCAGCAGCTACCCTGCAGGCTGCTTCTTTCCACTCTTCCTGTGTGTTGTCCCCGTTTCCTGGTGTTTATCTTCAGAGTGGGGTGAAAGGGTCTCTTTAGGTGCAAGGTAGGGGGAATTTCAGGAAGTAAAGGAGGCTAAAGAAAATTCATCATGAAGTTCTTTGGGGCTTCATTAAGCCATATCTGAGATTTGGAATGTGGTTTCCAGTGTTACTCAAACACTTTTGTGTCGTTGCACCTAAGTGTACTTTTGCCTCTGTTTTCTTCATATAATCATACACTTGTTTATTCATTTTTCTCTTGGCTCTCTGAGTGGACAAATGTTGTATAAAAAAACTGGTGTGAAATGCCAAGAAAAACTATTTCTCAAGAAATAGTGTGATTTTTAATGTCAGTTCCTGGCAGGCTATCCCATGTGGAATTATTATGGTATCTTAGCACCACAATTGATATGTTTAATAATTTTCATTGTGTGTTTGGGTCCCTTTGACGGCTGATGATTAAAGCAAGATTATAAGGTAGAAAGCATTTGCTTTTGAACACATGAAAAACACAACCTTCCCTTTCCAGATGCATTTATTTTAACTCTGTTTAGCATTCACTAAATCTGTGGTTATTTCTTCTTTCTTTTGAAATGCACTTATTGTTCTATTTCAAGAATGAATCATATTCCATTGCTACCCCAAAAAATAAGATAACAAAAAATGGTAAAAATTGTTGCCTGTAATCTATTATTACAGGCAATCCAACCTGCCAAAACACAACTGCCATTTAATAAGGGTTTTTTTTTTTTGAAAGAAGCCCTGTGAATGCTCCATGCAAACTGAAATTGCCCACAAATTCTGTATTAAAAAAACAATGCTTCCTTTTAAGCAGCCACAGTTTGTTGTGAGTGACAGAAAATCCAATGGCATATCTCTCCTTTTCTTTATCAATCCTTGAAGTCTCCATGGACATTTAGATCACTCTGATGTGAGACCTGGATAATATGATATTTGTATTAGACATTGTCAAAGGCAGTGTTCAAAGGGTAGGATATTAGGGATGTATTTCAGGAGGAGAAGAATCCTGGTACTACTTAAAAAGTATTTCAGCAGAGGAATTTAGGATTTTTTTTTTTTTTTTCCCCTCTTGTGAATGCCACTGTTTCTGTTTTACGACAGAACAAAAATTTAGGGATAAAGGAAATATGAGACTTGTATCCTTTACAGCAATGTGTAAAGTTCCCTCACTGGAAACACATGTGGTGAAAATTAAAAGGAGCCACCATCCTATTCAATGCTCAATCCCAGTGACCAAATATCTTACACATTTATGATTGAAGCAGGGTGATTACAGTCATTAACAAGTAATTGCAGGATGTTTTGATATTGTTAAAAAACAAAGTGTGAAGGATCAGAAGTCTTCTTCTTTGAAGACCACGTTAATCTATTTGATTATACGGATTTTTCATTTGGGGTGGTCGTTCTTAAAATATTGCAAGTAGTGGGAAGTCAAGGAGACAGAAAGCCTTTAACTGCTCTGTGTCCTGGCTCCAGCTCTGAAGAACATTAAGGAAAGACAAGGGCTCTCGTCTGAAAACATGGCTCCACAACCAAATGAAGCAGCCTTTAAAAGAGTTTTCCATAAAATTCCTTTTGATTCATCCATTTAAGTTACAGTGAGCATAACACAGCCTGGGCAGGAAACGACAGAGAAACCAGAGCTGAGTTCCCTCTGAATTTCTGCTGCTGAACTCTACTCTGGAGGCAAATAATTTCATATTTTTGTCTGAACTTTTTATCTGGACACACAGATGAAGGTGTGTATGCCCACACCTTGAAAGATAGAGCAACTCTATATAAGTTACTTAGCTGAAAAAAAAAAAGTTCCCTAAAACCTACTCCAAATGTGTGCAGTCCTGACACATTGATACATTATTGTATGGATTTTGTACCTGTTTAATTCCCTTAAAGGAAATTAATGCTGAATGCTAACATAATCATTGACACGTATTTTCTCTCCTAAAAGCACACAAAGGAAGTGGGAAGGCCACAAACTCCTTTGAAAGAAACAACCTTGGAGCCCTGGACTCAGCCACAGGTAGGCTGGAACAACTTTTCTGGTAACTAGTTTTCTGTAATGGTGGTTTCTGTAAGTATTCATGGAAATAACCTGCAAAGAAATGCTGCAGCTGTGGTTCTTCTATTTATGTCCAAATGATTTGTTTGGGTTTTTGGCTGCCCAGACTATTGGTGGTGCCCCTTCAGTTGAAGTCTGAGCTTCTTTTTAAGGGAGAAATGCTGGCATTATCTTGCCTTCAGTTTGTACTTCATATGGGCTTAAAAACTTTGCACAACTCAACAGAACAGAACTACTTTGGTGGTTTTATTGGTGTGTCAATAAACTGGGAGCAACAATAAACTGGCGTAGAAATGAAGTGGTGGAAGTTTGTTGTTTTGAGAGGAAGGTTTGAGAGATCAACCTTTTGCTTCATGAGGACTTAACTGGTTAAGAATGAAGCAATAACTAATCTTGCAAGAAGGGATAAAGAAATGTGGATATTAGTATGAAATCTTTCTTAACACAGAGTGGGTTTGAATGTTTTGGCCTTTGTAGTTACTTGAGCAAATTTTTTATTATAAATGTTTTATGTGCAGGAGTTCAGAGCCATTTTTGCTGTTTATTCCCTGTGTATTAGGGTAGTGTACTGCACGTGGAATATGTGGCTTCAGAAGTGATGTGAGGGAACAAAAGAAGCATGCAAATATGAAATTTTAGAAGTTGGGTTTGTTCTAGAGGCCTCTTTACTCCTGAAGCTTGTGGCAAATAAGCATAGGAATTTAGAAGTAGAAATGAAAAAACCTCACACCTCTTCTCCTGCTAGCTCTGCTCATGCCTGAGTGCAATTTCCTTTATAAGGTGCAATGTGCAGGCTTCCATGGGCCAATCTATAGAGCTGATTAAAATATACAAGCTCTCAACTGATAAATTCCTCCCTGCAGTCACAGATATGTGGTGTTTATATTTGTGCATGCAGAGAGGAGATGGCTATCTGCAAATCTGCAAGCCTGGTGTTGCAGGGAAGTCCCCCAGCTGCTGCTCTCCAAAGCACAGGATTTTCCCTCTTTCCCAGATAAGAGGCTCCCAGGTGCAGTGTGTGTGTCCTGTCTCCAGCCCCTGCATGGCCAAACCTCCCAAATCCTCCATCCAGGCAGCTGCTAATCACCATAGTTAAGCCTCATCGATCTGTGTCCGCAATCAATGATGTTTATGTGCAGTCCTGCAGGGGCTTGCTGTGGTCCTCAGTCAACAGCAGACATTAACTCTTCATGTGCAGGAACAAACTGGAGGGAAGTGTCTGGTTCCAGCAGTTCCTGTACAGCTGATGGAGCATTGAGGGAGGGCTGATGGGCTCCTCCTGTTTCCTCACACCTACAGTGTGAGCAGGAGCTTGGAGCTGGGGCTGGGTTTTGGGTTTTTGGCATAGGAGAGAGAATTTTGGCTTCCGAGTTGAGAGAGGAATTGTTGAAGCAGTTTGATCCTGTGACTGTCATTTAGTGGGGCACTGGTGCATGAACAACGTGGGTGACAGAGGTGAATTTTGCAGGCACTTTTCCTTGGTGGTTTGTGTGACTGTTGCCAGCAGTCCTGTCAAAGAAATATTCTGTTGCACTGTCCCAGTGCTGATGGGAACCATCGTTCTTGCTGAGCATTCAGACCATCACCGTGGTGTTTGATTGCTTCTGAAAGCTGCATTTGCCACAGCTTTACTTAATAACCGCAAAGATTCAAATTCATAAAATATTTTTGTCATTCCTATTTATTTTCAATTTTTACAAAGTCTGGTTTTACAAACAAATACATACAAAGAAGCTACTACTAATATGTTTTTTATTTCTTGGAGAAGAGAAATGTAATCAACAAAATCAAAAACTGCTGGAACCATTATTGTAGCAGAAAATTAAATTTGTTGTTAATTCTTTCATCGATGTAATTCTGGCCACTGCAAATCCCTCCTTAGGTATTTTGTATAAAGTGAGTAAAAATTCATGGCATGGATAAAAGCTTTGTCTGTTTTATGAGTAACAGGCAAATGATCCAAATGGTGCTCATAAAGCAAATGGTTCCCAGCTCTAAAAGGAGGAGAAATGTATTTAAAAGCTGCTGGAATGAACCACGAGTAAAGCCAATTCCTCTGTACAAAAAGGTGTTATCTCCCTGAAAGTTTTTTGACTCCTGCACACAAGGGAGAGGCTCACTGCTTCTGTCTACTTAATAATAACAATAAAAAATCATTGTGTGTGCTTGGGCTGCTCAGAGCTGCTCAGTGCTGAGAGCTGCTGTGGGATGTGCTCTGTCAGCAGAGAGAGTGAAAGAGCCAAGAGCACGGTTGGTGTGCAGGGCCAAGCGGGCAGTGGAGCAGAAAGAACCACATCTGGCCCCGGTATCAGGAGGGGAGAAGCTGGTACCCATTAGCAGCAGGGCAATTTCACACAGAGGTTACAGTCTGGGGAAACAAGGAACGGAGCTCTGTGTGCCCAGGGAGGGAGGCATTTGTGCTGCCGTGGCTCTCACTTGCCTTCTTTGCTCAAGGTTTGATCTTGGAAGCAGCCAGGTCACAATTAGACAAAAAAAGAAGAGCTGTAGCACTTTGTCAGGCTCATTTCTTCTTCTGTGTGGTGGTGTTTTTGTTCTTGATTTTACAGTTTTGGTTTTTAGGCGTTTTTGGCTGTTGTTTAATAAGTTCACAGAGCAGTGTGGCATTGACATTGTGGGAATTTTTTTCATGGCTGTGCCTTTTAACTTGTAGTTTTCTGCATCTTTTCCCGTTAACTCAGTGAATGGAAACTGATGTTACTGCCTGGAAAATAAAGTATGAGAGACTCGTTCCAATAAATTTGGGACAAGACCTTTGCAGATAAGGAACATGTGTGGGAGTAGTTGCCCAAATAGACTTGTCATTGGTTTACAAGCTTTATTTAAATGCTAAATACCATGTATTCCTGTGGTTATGTTTTTTGCTGCTTTGCCTGATTAAACATTTAGCTGATAAACCCTGTCAAGGCTGCTCAGAGCTACTGCGGTTAAGATTATGTATTTATAGTCTGTATATTTACAGTCCATTATAAACAGGACAATTTAAAATCAAAGTCATCTGTGATTGTTTAAATTTTTGATGTTGCTGATGCTGAATTTTGTGGGGCAGTGGCACGAAATAATATTGATTACCATGATTCTGAATGAGAAACAAATTGTTTCTCCCAGACTCTGGTGAGGAGGGGGTTGTTTTCTTCTCCCAGGTAACAACTGACTGATGAGAGGAAATGGCCTAAAGGTTTGCCAAGGTTTAGATGAGATGGCAGGAAATACTTCTTCACTGAAAACACTGGGGTTAGGCTGCGCAGGGAGATGGTGGAATCACCATGTCTGGAGGTGTTTGAAAGGTGTGTGGATGTGGCACCTGGGGACACGGTTCAGTGGTGACCACAGCAGTGCCGGGTCAATGGTTGGGCACAATGATCTTAGAGGGCTTCTCCCACCTTAAAAACTCTGATTCTATCATTGCTGGGAAGATGAATCTAGAAAGAGACAATAGGGATTTACCACAATAAGAAAAGGATTAAGTTTAAACTGCAGTAGTGGCAAATTTGCCAGCATGACAGGTACAACAAAACTCCCACTCTTCAGTTGCAGAGTATTTCTGATTTGATTTTTCTTTCGGTGACTCCTACATTCCTGTCTATTATGTGTCTCCCTGAAACACTTCATACAAGTGGTTCCTAGAGGTGTTCAACAGGATAAAATGTGAGAAGGTGGTGTTAGTGCTGTAGCTTTTTATTTGTTTATTAATTGTAAGAACTCCAAGTGCTTTTAGTCACTGAAGATAATGGCTAAAAAGCCAGGATACAGATGCATTAATCTTCCTGGCCCAAATGTAGCATAATTACTTTAATGAACACATTAATTTATCCCCTCTCCTCATGCTCTTCCTCCTTCACAGTTCACGCTGTCAGTGGAAACTGAGACAATGATTACCTTCTCCTCCAAGTTCTCTGGGAGGGTTGAGTGTCTGAGGATGATGATTTGCACACTCATGTGTGTTACAATAAGCCATATCTCACACCAACAGGGCTTTATTACCAGCTGGTGTAAAGGTGGGGCATTCCACAGCACCGAGCATCACAACCAGGAGCAGTAAGATACAGACAAAATGCAACCATTTGTCTCTCAAAAGCAGAAGAGGATTCTTCCAAATCTAAAGTTTTATTTTCTCTTTATTTATGTGCAGAGTACAGTCCATTTTGGGTTTTTTAAAGCAAAATTACTTTTTCTGGAAAGGCAAAACCACTCAGACTCAAATCTAATTACAAATGATAGAGCGTAGGGGTTTTTTTTTTTTTTTTGCTCAATTTTAAAGAATCACTTTATAATCTTGGAACAGTGGATAACAACATCACTAATCCAATATTTTAGCAGTAAATACGTTTGATGATGGGAATTGCTACACTAATCTTATATCCCTCCACAGTATAGTTAAGAAATCCACAGGGGGTTTTACTAATCAGTTTTTGTAAAGTAAATCAAGTCATGTAATTCTCGTTCCCTCCAAATGCCCGGCGATGCAGGCAGAGCCATATGCAGCACTTTTTGTTCTTTTCATGGTTTCGAACCCTAATCTGCAGCCAGGCTTTCCCCTGAGTATTTCTGGAGAGAAAAGTCTCCAAGCACCCTCTGACAGAGATGTCTTATTAGGGGAGTTGGCAATTCACCTTGTTCCCCTCACCCACCGTGCTGGGAAGGGTTGGAGTGAGTCCACCTCCTGCTCACAGGCAAAAAGCTGCCAATAATAAATATAAGTAAATAAATATAATCCAACCACATTTGCTACTCTGCTTCTGATACATATGCTTGAAGGTACTTATTTAGGCACTCATTTCATTGACAAGTGAGATATATTGCAATATGGCTCATGGTTTGATCTTGGCTTTAAAAACACTCAAGATTAAAATAGGTTGTTTTTTTGTTTGCTTTTTTTAATTATAAAAAGAGTGTTCTAAATTAGGAATAAATATTAGCAACTGTGATTAACTATTTAAAGAGAGGCAATTAATAAGAATTCTGTGTGTATTTTGTTCCTACAGTTCATGGGTATTGAATTATTTTTCATGGAGTCCTGGTGTGCTCTGTTTTCTTAGGTCACAGCTTGAGCCTTTAGGGCTCAAAAGCAAAGTCAGAATGAAAACAAAGCTTTATTCCTGGTTTGGTGTCTTCAACACAAACTAGCCACCTAAACAGATTTTTACAGTTTATTCACACCCAGGTTATATTCAGTATTTAGAGTTTTTGTGCTCAAAATATTCCCATTTTATTTGGTGCCTTAGTAAATTCAAACATTCCTTGAATATATTTCTTATTTAATGGAACTTCAATTGTAATCCTGAGTGCTAACACAAAAGACTCGGTAAATTAAAAAAAAAAAAAACAAAACCAAAAAAACCAACAACAACAACAACAAAAAAAACCCAAACCAAACAAACAAACAAAAAAACCCAAAAAAACCCCCCAGTACTAAAAGACCATATCAGAGTAGAAGGTGTGAGGGTTCTAAATGCAATTAGAATCATCTGCATAAATATCTGAACTGTTTTGAGCACTCCAGTCTTAAAACCTGATACTTTATCTCTTCAAATGGAGGCCTCACAAGCTTGAAGCCAACTGAAAGCAGACAGTTGGTTTGGCCCGATCTGAGTATCTGCAGCTATGAAACAACATTTTATTAAGAAACTTAAGAGAAAAAACCCCACATTAATTATTCCTGATCTCCTGAACAAATAATGTATCCAGAAATCAGGTTACAGGGCTGGAAGGTAACTCAGTGGAAAGGGGCACTAACAATTTCTTGCCTGTTGATAGTTTTCCCTGATTGCCATTAATATGGAATAGAACACCACCAACTCACCACATATAAACCAGTATATCAGCCTGTAGTAGGCCACTGGGAGTATTCAACTGTAAAATAAAAAAAGTAATTACAAGATGTTTGCAAATAAAATCTTACTTCTAATTGAATCAAGACTTTGCAGTGGAGCAGGGTTGCTGAGATTACCTGGCCGACTGGAAGAACTCTATTTTTATTAATCTAGTAGGATTTCAGACAGACTTGAAAAAAAATATTGTATATTTTTGTAAAGATCCAGTTTTGCCATAGTGCACAGACACTGGAGGTTAGTCGCTGATGTAGCTGAAAAGTCACTCAGACAAAATAAGGACAAAAAGAAGCAGGCTCTCAGAGCTGTGAGCACTGAATTTGCTATTGATTTCAGCAGGGGAGACGATTACAAAAGCAGAAAAGAATTCCCATTTCATTTAAGTTTATCTGTCTGTTTTGCAGACCGGCCCGTGATTCTATGATAAAAACCCACTCAATTTGAGCCAATATAGAGTTCTCTCACGAGTTAATTAACAGCAGCCAGGCCTCCCCAGACAGTCCCCGTGGAGTGCTCGGTCCGGCAGCAGCCGGCGCTCCCGGGGCCGCATCTCCGGCGACAGGAGCTCGGTGTGCTCATCTCTGTCAGACTGCTCCGTGTGCTCCCACAGCCCAGACGTCAAAACTGCTCAATGGAAAATTAGCCCACAGCAAAGGCTTCAGGTCCTCACTACCTTGAAATATTTAAATGGTTTCTAAGTCATTCCCCTTGTAGAATGTCTTTTTCTTTTTTGTGCTCGGTGACAGCAGTGTTGTCTGCCTAATTCCTTTGGCTCACACTGTTAAATCTTTTCTTTCCTCTTGCTTCTGACATGTCAGTGTTGCTGTTACAGACTCGAACAGCAGTGTAAAGAGGAAAGAATTGGTAGGAGGAGCAGGCAGCTCAGGTGTAGAGCATCCCTTGGACACTCAGCCCAGTGTGCATGAAAACAGGTAACCCCAGAAAGCTCCTGTCAGTGTGCATCAGGCTGGGGCTGCAGGAGGGAGCTGTGCTGCTCAGAGCAGGCAGGGGATTTATCCTCCTTTTTCTCACACTGAGTTGGAGGAGATGGGCATTCAGCAGTGAAACATCCAATGACATTGTTTAAAAAGGGCAGGTAGACAGCTACTCCTTCATCCTGGGAGATGCACGGAGTCCTGTCAGTGTCTGAGTAAATCACACGGGCCTGCTTTCAGAAAATGTAGATAAGATCTGTGAGGTGCTCAGTTATCCATGGGGATGCTTGGAATGACTTTCCTCCCCACAGCATTTCTCTGCCATCACCCCCTTTTGGCGAGGGAGCAGAGACATCCTCGTTATTTAGGAGAAAGCCCTGAGTATCAAAATCATTAAGTTGCATTGGACTGTAACTTCCTTGCTCTGAGCTGTGCTCAACATGCATAAATCTTGAAATGGAAAACATAAATGAGCTGTGATTCATTGAGGTGTCCATTTTCCAGTGTCCACTTGGCTGTCACTGGCAGCTGCAAAGGGAGGCAGGGGCCGTGCACAGCAGCAGATCCACCCTCTTCACTGCCCCACCAGTGTAGGGATTTATGCATCTGGGAGTGAGAGGAGCAGCCCGAAAAGCCTTTGCAAAGCATGAACATAAAATCTCTCTGGTGTTGTGTTTTAAGTCTTAAAAATGGTATTGGCTCCTGTGTGGACCTTTGCATGGAGAGTGTTTCAGGGAAAGCTTCTGGAAGCTTTGGGCTTTCAACTCTCAGTTGGTCTCCTGAGGTTTTCTTTCCCGCACTGTTTTTAGGAGACTTGTAACCATCTTTTATTGGTGGTGGTGTTTTTGTTTGGTTGATTGCTTTTTTTTTTTTTTTTTTAGTGTAAACTTTTCCAGTGTTTGTAAGAACATTATGTCTTAATTCCTGGTGAATTAGCAACACAGTTTTTTTTTCTTTCTGGATAGCAACCACAGCCATAAAGTCTTGTCTGCAGGAGTAGGCACTCGGTTCATTGTGTGAGGTCTTCACCTGCAGAGGTTCTCCACAGCTGTGATTCTGTAACACTGAATATTTTACTATTGGTCACAAAGGATGAAGGCCAAAACCCAGTGCTGGGGGACAAATGATTCACCAATGCCATCAGGGCTCCCAGTGCACACCCAAACTCTCTCGTACATCTTCGGTGCCGAAAAGAGATTTTGACTGAGTTTAGTTAACTGAACTGTAGGATTTCACCAGTCCATTAAGTTATATGATTATTGTTCTGTGTCTGTAGTGGAGATGGTGGCTCTGGGTTGCTGGCTCGCTCGCCCTCTCAGGCAGCTCCTCATCTGCGAAATCAGTTGTTTTTCTTGAAGGATATTTTATGGTCTGATTAGTTTTTTGGCTGAAAATTGTTGCATATAAAGCAGATATGCTCCAACTCAGTGCCCCAGTGCCTATATGGTAATGGGTATTATGGACTCATTCAATCCCAAATGAGATTAACACCCCTGCTCTCTCCATCTGCCTTTGAGAAAGAATCCAATAAATAACGAGGCATATGAGGGGAGATTATCAGAGTGCGCATTTGCAGTGTGTTTTTGTTTCTGCAAGGAGACAGGAACCCTCTCAGAGGGTGCAGTGGCTGCTGTGCCACTCAGGGTATCTGTGTCGAGTCCTTATAGCCCAGGGCAGCACTGCCCTGTAAAATGGACATTTCTCACTCCTCACGCCGTGCCTCATGAGTTCACTGGGCAGTAAAGCTGCACGGGGCTTCTTGCTAAGATTTTATTGGTTTTCTTACCTAAAAGGGATTTCAAAATGGAGAAGTAGTGAAAAATAAAAAGTGCTGTGGAGACTTTGCCTATTCTGACAGCTTTTGATTCAAATTGAGATGCTGAGCTGGGAATGTCAGAGTCCAGCCTGGCCACAAGGCTCCCCTGCCTGTGTCCCCTGGTCTGCATCCAAGTGTCTGTGCAATGTGTGGGGACACAGACGTGCCCTCTTGTAACTACTTCAACAAATGAGATCTTCCTCCAGATCTCTTTTTATTTTCCTTTGTGTTGTCCCATTTCAACTTCATGTTGTCCCCTATTTCTGCAAAGCAGGAGCCATTACTGATTTTCAGGCCACAGGAGTTGAAGCTGTTTCTGTCCCTCTGAGCTTGCCTCTATCACTGTCCAACAGCACAAGTTAGTGTCACATTTGGAGACAAATTACAGGGAGTCTCAAAAAAAATGATGGCCTGGACTCAATTGCCACTGAAATGGCGTGTCCAGCCTGCATTCTGCCTGCTTTGAACTGAAGGACACAGATGAACAGCAGAATCTGTGTGCTAACTCAAAATGTGCTTAAAATAGGTTTTATGATACGCTATTTGTCTTTTCTTAGAAAATGAAATATTTTTGTTTGGCAGCTAACTCTGCCTTGAAGATGGAAGGGAGTTTATATCATTCTTTCTATGGATGAACTTATTGATTTGGAAGGCTCCTACAACATTCTTCTATGCTGCTAGGAATTCAAACTGGGTTTTGCTGGAATTTTGAAAACTGGTTCTAATTGAGTTGTTTATTAAGTTGAATTAGTGAAAACACAATTAGGAAAGAGTGCCAGGCTCCAGAGAGTAGATGTTGGTGCTGCAGATCAACACCTGCAGTTTGGAAAGTGATCACCAAGACTTTCCATTTTGGCTTAGTTTTGCAATGCCTTTGTGCTTTCCCAAATACCGCAGTTAATTCTTGTGCATTGTGCTGTTTTTCTAACTCTAACAGATACTAGAAGTTTCCCAGACTCAGAAAAGAATTAATGTTGCAAACACTCTGACAGCAGTTGGTGTTTGTAGGAGAATTCATCATCCCTGAAAAGATGCATATTCCACTGCTTTGTTTGTAAATCCATACATTTCCACAGTACTTTGTAATGCCTTGAATTTCACTATATATCTGCAGTACAGCTGGTGTAAACTATGAACTGAGGCAGAAATTGCACTTTGTTTTATTTGTCATGCCCTCTCTTTGTGCTGCTGTTCTCCCTCAGGATTTTATTCTAAATTCCTCTCACTCTTCAGCAAAGATTCACATTAAATACTCAAGTTGCTACCATTTGTGGAAACTTCCTCTGCCAGGGTGCCCACAGTCAGTTATTGCCATGGACAAGATTAGTTCTAGGTGCTTGTGGTTTTTTACAGTTAAAGGTTTTCGGGGCACTGTCGTCCTAATCTGAAGTACTATTACCAAATTAATTAATTATAAGTTACCAAAGTATTTGCAATTTGGGGACACTTCTAATACTGGGTTTTTTATCTGATAATACTTCATACTTACATTTTTACACTCTGAATTCCTAAAGTTATTTCCCTGTAAGAAAACCTGATCTTTGCAGTGTTCCTCTGTCATGTACATGTTAAAATTTTCTCCTTCCAAGTTTGATGTTTGGATATTAAGGATCATTTTGCAGAATTAGTTAGGTTGGAGAAATCTCTGTGCTCACCAAGTCCAAGATCCACGGTGGATTCTTACACTTTAGATGTGCTGATTTGATTTCCCTGTTGTGCAGCCTGCCCAGGAGATGGTGGGATGAGGCACTCGGGTCTCAGTGAGAACAAGGCTCTTGGTTCTTTTGAATTCTAATTGTTTTTTCTTTATCTGCTTTCATATCTCTGCCCAGCACACAGATTTTCATCTATTTAGGTTAAAACAAGGACGCGTTATGATCTTTTTCATTCTTTCTATTTCAGGATTTACAAGTGTTGTGATTTGGAAACATCTGAACTTTTTTTTTTTTTTTAATTGTAAAGAGAAGCAGTGAGAGAGGGAGAGTTTGCTGGATTTCTTTTTTCAGAACACAGCTAAAATGCTCGGCTTCTGGGCTTGGCAGTTTTACAGCAACTTGATAAAATAAAAATAATCGTGCCATCGCTATTTTATCTTCCTCTTTTCAGATGTGCTTCCTTCAGAATTGCTTCTTTCTTTCATATTTGTGGCACTGTGCTCAGCAGCGTGGCAGGCTGTTCACAAGCTCTGCCAAGCTGAGGATTTGAGAGAAAGTAAACAACTCGGTTGGAAACATGGATAGC
Source organism: Coloeus monedula (assembly GCF_965178545.1). NCBI lineage: Eukaryota > Metazoa > Chordata > Aves > Passeriformes > Corvidae > Coloeus > Coloeus monedula. The sequence continues at coordinate 16,024,867 of NC_138792.1, read as the reverse complement.
AAGGGTTGTGTAGACTCTAAGCAGCAGAGATATGCTGCTGTATTAGACAAGAGTTCACTTAATGGAAAAATGCTGCTTTCCCCTTTGAAGGAATGAATCTCTCTTGCTGGCCATTGTAATGCCCAACACTCTGTGCAGGCAACTTCTCTATCGAGTATTTTTACAGCACTCATCCTGATTGAGGGGAAAAAAAATCTTCAGTTAGAAGATTAAAAAAAAAAAAATCTTCAGCTAGACGATAAAACAATATTTATTGGGAATAAAGCCACCTGCTAGAACCACCTAGAGAGAGCTGAAAGAAGGAGCTGGGAAATTTCCTAGGGATCTGCAAGATGGACAGTAATTGAAGGAGACTTCTCCTTTATGTAGAATAGCTTTTCCTCACATATTCCTCAAATATTAGTTTACTTGCAAGTGATATTTATTCTGTCAGCTAGAAGTCCATTAGTGATGCTTTTGCTCTAGCAGATTTTAGTTTTTGCAAACAGGCCTGATTTAACTCAGCTGGTTCTCAAGGAATTAGTGTATCACTCCTACCCTCCCCAAACAGCAGTGAGATGAAAGACAGTACTTAATTATCTTCCTAGAGAGGAGGTGGGGCTTAACTATTAAGAAACATCTTAAAAACATTGTCTAGTGCAGTTTTCCTGAGGGATAAAGATTGCTGTTGGAGGATTTCCCTCCTCCTGCCTCCTCTGCGCTGTTCCTGTGCAGGCTCTAACTCCGTATTCTATGTCTCCACGATCTGAGATGAAGCTCAGAATACACCCCAGAATTATTAATTTTTTTTTTAATTATTATTTTTATTATTTTTAAGTTAGTCCTTAGCTTTGTGAGGGACATCTGAGGCATCTGTGCTAGTTTAAGGGATTGCAGGTAACTCATGCTGTATATTTTGCTGAATTAATTCATCCCTCTGGGAGGCATACTTCAGGTCTTCAGGGATAAGTTTTCACTGAAAGACCTTAACAGATGTTGCTGCCATTTTTTCCAATGATATCTCTTTTCTTTAGAAACCTCGGCATGTGCCTGACAGTGTACATTTAATGTAGTGCTTTTCACTTGCACTCAGATATCAGAATTATTGGGCAGCATGATTTAAATAGGTGCCTGTTATACTTTCCAGCTTTCTGGGCAGGAGAATTTTTATTCCATTTATATAATGTCTTGAGAGATGATATTTTTTTTTTAAAATGAGGTGAGGCAGGTACATCTTCAATGTGTTTTAATAACTACCAAAACACTTATACAGGTTCTTCCTCAATGATCTTCCTTCTCCAAATAAACCAAACTCCCTTGGAAGGGAAGGGTGGCGGTCAGGACGGTCAGGAGAGAGGTGCAGAATGAAGGGGAAGTACAGAACAGTGTTTTTGTGATATTGTAGCAGAAACTGGGCAAACCTGTGCTGGTACGTGGGGATGTACAAAACAAAGAATGCAGCAGAAGACCAAACAAACAGGGCTGCAGAAAATAAATGCTTCTGAATTAGTCTGTTTAGCCATGATAGATGCCTTGTCAACCTGCTGCACCTAAAAGCTAAATACATGAGTTGGAGAGGAAAAAAAAAGCCAATTGAAGAAAATCAATCATTGGGGTGTAGACTATTAAATGTTGACAACTGGTAAAGGCTGGTTATTCTGCTCTGAAACTTTGGGGGATAGCAAAGCACCTTTGAGTAAACATAGACTCTTTAAATCAAAAATGAAAGTTTGTTGTTTTTCTTCATGGCATGATATGTCAGGGGCCAGTATTCTCGGAGACTGCTACACAGTGTGAAATTACTGGTTTACTCAGTTCTTTATATTTCTGACCTTGAGATCTGGATCATTATAGTCGATGCCCCTGCCAGACCTGCAGAGTTCAGAAAAGGTGGAGGTTTTGTAACAATAAAAGGCTGAATTTTTTTTTTAGTTAAATAACAAGCAATAATGTTAATGCTAAGTGGAAGTCAGGTAACTGATTAATTTCTTTCTTTTATTCAAAGGCCACACAGCTTTTCTATTTGTTTTTCTTCTACAGCCAAAGGATTTGCCACACAATTGCACAAAAATGCAAACTGAAGTCCTAAGGAGACAATGTATCAGACTCCTTGGAATTGCTTTCTTAAAATAACAAAGCTTCCATTGATTTCTATTTCCCCAATATCTTTCAGACTGTAAGGTTTAAATTGTTTAGATTTATATAGAAAAGAGGGAGAACGCAGGAGTGTGTTAACAGCATGGAGACCCAGGGCTTCAATTGCCTGTTTCCTTGTGCATTGATCTGACTGGGTTATTTGGTGGTTCTGCCACTTCCCAAGGGCTGAGGACTGATGATCAGCATTTGATGGATGAATGAAAAGGAGCTGGTTACCAAATTTACCTGTAACAGCCTGCTGTCCTCTTGTCATTGCCTAGGAAATGCATTTCTTACACCAGTCTGTGTTAGAATAAACCAAGTGGTGCTGGGTGATGAGCAGTAGTCATCACTTAAAGGCTTCACTCACTAGATCTAGCTGGGAGAAAAACAAAGAGCAAAATGTGTCTAACCTTGATGGTTGGTGAGTTTTTCAAAATGATTTAATCTCCCTTGTAATTTGTGTCCTCTGCTGGTTTTCCTCTGAGATGCAGTGTTGGGGGTATCATGACACATCTGAGACTTCGACGCATGCTCTTGTGGCAGGACTGTGCTGAACAAAAGAGCAGCTCTGCGATCCTGGAGGGAAACTGCTCTGGGTCCTTTCTAAGGCTGCTCTGATCTTTGGGTCACCTTTTACAAGGCAAGGGCAGGTGGGTGTAAAACGTACTTGCTTAAATCATTACTTTAGTATTCTTCTGAAAGTTCCTCTGGCAGGGTGTTTACCTCAGAGTTAGCCACAGTTTCCTGGCACAAAGAAGAAATTGCCTCTGAATAAAAGCCCGCTGGAAATGATCAATCTTCCAGAGCAGCAGTGAGCTACTGGAACAGAGAGCAAAAAGTTATATTGTGTTATGTGGCCTATTACTGACTCCTAGTCAAGGCTGCAGGGGAGTCAAGGCTTTCTCTGTGGAGTGGAAGGAACAAAATATAAAACTGCCAGTTAAGCCCAGACAAAATTACTTTTATGGTGTGTTTCCTACAGGTAACATCCCATGGCCGTGGCAGATTTTATGGGGAAATTAGGGCCAGATGAAGAAAAGGCACTGTTGTTGTGCATGGGGTGGTTGTCCCTGGAAACAAAAACACAAAATACTCTGTGGTGACCTTACCTGCTGCAATGGAGCACAAGGCAGAAGGAACTTTTCAGATGGTAGTTGTGGGTGTAAGGTCTTCCCAATTTAATTGTAGTTGCTGGTGAAGTTCGCAAGGAGGTGCAGGAATGCACCTTTTGCCTCTGTTACCTGCCAGAGCCTATTTATTGAAGAGCTGGCCAGTAAAGCTGTAGTTCAAAAGGCGACCTCAAAGCACCAAATGGGACAAAGGCCAGCTGGGAGGTGGCCCAAGAGAGCACCCACGGCAGGAGGGGTGTGCTGGGTATCCAGATATCCTTCCCTGGAAAGTCGGTGTGTATCACCCACCAGTATTTGCAATCCCTGTGTGTTGAATGGAACTTTAAAATTACTTTAAAACAAAGAATTTCTAAGCTTGTAATTGGATTTTGTATTTGTTTGTTTTTCTTCTGTTAGTTGCCTCCTTGGTGAAATTTTGTTTTCTTATACTAATTGTTCAGGAGAACCAGATTAGATTTTCTTCTTAAAATGACTTTGGAGATGCAAAGGAGCAAGGAGACTCAAAATGTTTCAGGAAGGCAAAGACAACTGGAACTGCAGAAATTCCTTAAATTTGCCCAGAATTTTTAGTTTACATTCTTTAAATTCAGGGAACTGGAAAAGTTTAAGGTCTTGTTTTACTGGTAAAATCTTTACTTTAAAATAGATCCTTGATGTCATGCATGAGATAAATCATAGCAGGGGTTGTTTTGACACTCTGGAGTGTTGTTATATTATGCACTGGTTTCCCAAGAGATCTTAAAATTTAACAAGCAGAGGCCAGTGTGAGTAATGAAATGAGGCAGCAGTGCAGCCATTTCAATTACACTTTTATTACACAGCCATTCTTCCTACAGCGCTTTGGACTTTCTGCAATGCTTACCAGTGGATGAAGTGCTTCGTGTGAAGGAAGGGGAGCTCTGATTTTCTGACTAAGTGGGCAGTGTGATTTCAACCTGCTTTGACAGCAGGGCTGGGGCTGCAGCAGTTTGGAGAGAAGGGATGCTCTCCTTAACTTGACTGCCTGAGATCCTGCTCAGAAAATTGTAATATTTGGTAATTATTAATATTGTTGGGAACAGAGGTTTAGGTTTCTTTGTCTGGTTTTGAAGATGATGTTTCAAGTCTATGGTTAACACTGATTACTTTTTTTTTCCCCTCCCCAGTAGGCCACTACAACAGCTTTAATATTAATCATGTCCGTTATCTTTCTTCACTGCTTATCTCATAGTTATCTGCTTGTACTCTGAATTATTCCTGAATATTTATTTCTAATATAGGCTATCATCTAGAAAGGGTATTAAAATTTTTGGAGAGTTCTAATGTAACTTGTACTTTAGATTATGAACATAAGTTCTCTTTTCATGCACAGACAGCGACAAGCATGTTGCTGTATGTAGAAAGACATAGTTAAACATCTGAAAGTTTAAACCATACTTCTCATTTATTCCATTTGAGGGAGCAATTGAAAGTCATCATAGGGGATTATATAAAATGGCTTTTCTGTTTAGGACTGCAATAACAGCACCAGGCACAGGACCTCCTCTTGGGCTACACAGGACATTAAACAGCTTTTGTTCCTGGAGTCAATTTATCTCATGGCCTCTACTTGCTTTAGGTGCACCTAAGGTGGTATTTCACGTGCCCCTTGAACCCTCAGCGTGGTCACTGCTAAACGAGTGGCCAGTGCAGGTGGCACCAAGGATTTGCTGGGCTCCTTTCAGACAGTGCAGGGATCACTCCTGCTCCCCTCCCCGTGTCCCGGGCAGCCTGGGGCTGATTGGGGTTATTAAATTCCCATCAGAACACACTAACTCTCATTCTAATGCAGAGTTATTACAAATCTCCCTCCACGTCTAAGATAATTGTTAATTTAGACCACTTGTGTCTTTCTGAGATTAGTGAGAAGGGAATCTATTTTTCCTCCTTTTACCAGCAGCCCTGTTCAACCCTTTCACTGAATGGAGAACGATTACAGGTCTCAACTGACAAGCTACAATTTTTTCAATTCCTGAAATGTCATTTATAATAACAGCAATGACTAGCACAGCACACCTACAGTATCTGTGTTGTGAGGGAACTCTGATTAGAATTTCAGCTGGTACCAAGGGGGGAGCTTTTTTTGCAGAGGGAGGCAGTTGGGCTGCTGTTCATGTCCACAGCTACTCAGGCTAGCAACAAGAATTCACATTTCTTCTAAAAAAAAAAAAAAGAATAGAAGTTTGGCAGTATAAATGCAAACTGCCTCCACTGATGGAATATTATTAAATTCTTCTGATTAGAAACAAATGTGCAGCATTTGCCCCTTACAGAAGTATTGCCAGAAAGTGGTGCAGTGAGAGCGCATGTGGGAAACGGGGAAAATTCAATTTTAGAAAATGCAAAGGAAAAAATTATTTTTCTTCCTCTATTTGCTATTTCTGCTCTGAGGGGGATAAAAAAAGTGAAAAAGGCCCACAGATCTTGTGTTTGAGAAGAGCTGTATTTCTTTACCCATCTTAGGCAGGTTTTTTGTTCTCTTCTTTTTAACTAGCACATGTTAACAAAGCTCCTAAATGTTCTGGAAGGTGCATGGAGCTCCTCACAGTGCAGGTGGAATAGTTCTGGTATAGGTGTAGCACTCTAAAACTCAGGAGGTTTATGAGCTGCATGGCTGGGTACCAGGCTGTAAAGGTCCTTCAGGTGTGTTGAGACCTCAGCAAAGCTCCCACCATGGTTGTGTCATGACATTGCTTTTATTGCACCTTCACACCCCAAACCCAAGCACCTGCTGGAAGAGCCCTGCAAGGCTGAGGGTTGGCTCAGGAGTGGCTGCTCGTGTTCAGTTCTTTGTCTGTAGCTGCACAGACCTTAGTAAGTGTTGGGCCCTCTTATTTTCCCTTATAATATCTGTGATCTGGAATTGGCTACTTATTATGCACTTCTTTTTTTACTTTGCTTCTGAGCTTAGAAAGGAGCATTTTGTAGGACAAAATAAAGTGAATATCTTGATGCGAAGAATTTCAATCAAAATTGCTTCTCAGCCATTTAGCCAGCCAGCCTGTTCAATTTGGGATGGATGACACACTTCTCTGCCTCCTTTTACTTTTCTTAATCAGTCTCATAAAATACACCACTGCAGCATAAAGAATGTTCCATCTGACAATATGCATACGTATTTTCCAGGAATAAATTAGGACATTTCCCAATGCTCCAGCACATCACTGTTTAATATAGGCCAATAGATCAAAGGCAACCACTGTAGTTTCCCTCCTGGGGCTGTTAAAGCCAGTATAAATGTGACCCTTTCTAATTTGTGCTGTATTATTTAGAAAGCTGGAGTTAATCTATCCAAGAAGTTATTGAATTTGGGCTTCTTTCTAAGTTCATCTTTCTATGGTCTGTTAAAATATGTCTCTGGTTATCAAGTTAATTTTTTGTTACCTCCTGTACCTCCCACCCTGTGTGACATTGGAACTATGAACCAGCAGCCACCAGTCACAGACCCAAGCAGGAACTTCCCATTCCGTGTGTTGAGCCCTCCAATGGTTCAGGCAGCTCTCACTTTCCTAAGGAATCCAGAGAGAAGCATAGGAAGGATCAATTTTTTACATATGGGATTAATCTCTGCAAAGCAATTTCCTTGTTCTGATGAGTAAACTCTATTTTAGTGATTATATCTCTGGGATTTCCCTCAGTACAACATGAGTGAGGTTGTTGTGTGTGAGTAAGAGAAACAAGGAATGCTGTGCATGCCTGGTAAAGTTTGATGGAAGTAGATGCCCCACTCTGAGAGATTCTGGTGTAAGGTATTCACCAAAACATTAAACACAAATGGTAAGTATGAAAATTTGGGATCTTCCCTAGAAAGTAATTAAGATGTTGCACTGACTAAATATTAGCACAGTCAAAGTCACGTCACCACTGAATTATCAGAATCTTCATATGCCTTTAAAATCTTTCCTGGTATTTAGGTGAGACTGTACTAATTTATTGAGAAATTATTATTACACATGAATTGGGGGAAAAGAAGAACAGGGGATTTTATTCTGTTATGGAACTTAAAATCAAAAAAATCCAAACCAAAACAACAAATTCTCCTTTGCTTTTAGCGGTACTCCAGGTACAGGAAGTCAGAGCCTTCCTAGTATCCAGTTTATAGTTCTTAGATTAAGAAATGATGGTAAGGCTTTTTTTTTTTTTTTTTTTTTGTAATTTGTAGTAAGAGACATCTGGAACAGCCATGGTTCTCTGCTGAATCTTTAACCCAATTTTACAGCTATGTCTGTTATCTCTGGTTGCTAATTGGAAGCTGTTAACATCCAATTTCATTATGAGAATAATAATAATGTTTGTAATAGTATTTACTGGTTTACAGGCAATACTGCTTATTTTGGTAAATGACTGCCATGTTTTTATCATGCCCACCCAGCTAAGAACCCGAGAGCTGCCTGGTGTCCGTGCTGTAGGGTGTCACAGCACTGCCAAGATTGATGCTCAGCCTTGAGCTCGAGCATTGACTGACCCAACCTTCTGATTGAACAGTGCAATACAACTCCCCAGCTCTCCATTCCTTCTCTGTCATGTACTGGAGATATTTATTATCCTCCCTTACACAATTTAGTGCACTTTGGCATATGCTCAGATAAATTACATCAAAGATTAGTGAGGTCTTTTATTTTCCCCCAGAGACTGGAATTTAGCCTTGTGAAACCTCACCAGCATTGCTGTCCCCACCCACCTCCTGTTTAAAACTCACAGGATGTCAGTTGAGGAATGTTTGCTTAAATCAGCACTAAAAAAAGCACCTGCAATCAGAGTTTCAGACATATTCAAGAGTGGCTGATCACAGAAATCACTTCTTTCTGCCGGTAAACACAGTGAAGTGGTTGCATGCTCTGCTTGTTAATAGAGAGAGGGCTGTGGCAGACTTGCTGTTTCTGCCTTTCCTAGGCATGGTCTCACAAGTGTTTTGTGATTTAATGAAATTTCAAGGAGCTGAAGTAAAGCATCAAGTTCAGTATAAACAAATCATTTATTACATAAACAAATGAGATCTAAATTATGGTGATTTTTCACCTGATACAGATCAGTGTAAGGTAAATACTCATTTAGTTTACACCATGTAGCTGCAAGAACACAAATGCATTGAGGTGTTGAAGAGGAGAGGCTGCGGGGTTGGGGACAATGGAGACTTGTCCCTTCCTCTGCCCAGTTTCTCTCCGAGGACACAGTTTTGTGGCCCACAAGGAAATCTTCCTTCTTCCTCTTGCAATCTCTCATGGGGGTTGATGCCAGTGGAGCCCTTAAATTTTACAAGAGCTGTTCATGCCAAAGGAGACAAAAGAGCCTCAGCCTTTTTCTTCACTTGTGTTTAATTTCCTTCCTTTGCATAGTTTTTTGATCTGTGAAAAACTAATTATTCTTTCATAGAATCTGATCAGTCGAGAAGTGGGGGGGGGGGGGGGAATCTTGGTTCTGACCTTTCCTGACATTGATGCTACAGGGCTAAAGCAGCTCTAGCTCAAATCTTGGGCTGTTTTGTTTTGGTTTTTTTTCCCTTTTTCAACTGGATTTTTACAGACAAAAAAATTCCTCGCTTAATTCTTGTGAAGCTGGAACTGTGTTGGTCAATTTGAGTTGTCTTTGGGAAATAATCAGGCTTGGAAAATTGGTACAGTATGTCAGAGGATAGGTCCAATGGTCCAAGCCTGTCCATGCCCACAGAGAGACACCATGTAGTTATAGGATCTCTATATCACATGGTTTTAAAAGAAATATCCTTATATTTCAGAAAGGGAATCCTGTTATTGGGGTTGATTGTTCCATTTGCTGACAGGGATGCTAAAAACTGTTTCTTCCACCTTGATGGCCAGCTGGTCTGTATCTGTGTCTGGAGTGCTGGATCAGGTGTAGCTGTTGTTATCAGGCAGAAAATGTTTCCTATTAGCAAGCTTGACCTTCACTTGAACCATCAGCACTGTTAAGTTTTTGGTAATAACACACATTTGCTCCAGCTTGGTGGAGAGAATATTTTCCTGACCCAAATACAGCTCTCCCATGTGTCTCTAGCACAGGGCTTGTAAAATATTTTCTTTTTCCTGTGCTTTACTTCTAATGATTAATAGTAAACCTAGTGATGAATGTGACAAAAGGGTGGCAATTATAATTTCATTAATCACCCAATAATTGGGGTCCAGGGCTCAACTGTGACTTTAGGCCTCTCCATCCTAAGGAATTAAAGAGAAATTTCTATTAATCACTGTGTCCCAGCTGCTGACAGGGCCTGTTCTAACAATAGATCTAATCACTTCAAGATGCATCACAATTAGTGTGAGGATGATAAAGGAGTTGGTCTGAGCCAGCCTCCAGTCCCAGGGGGCTGCAGGAAGGAGCCTCTCTGTTCCACCAACCATTTACCTCTAAATGCCATGCGTTAAAGTTGGGCTTCCCTGGAGATTTATAAATGTTTCAGGCTCTTCATAAACCTCACCTGACTTGTGGGGTCTGTTCCAAGCTGGATGGTTGGTTGCAGTCGGGTGTCCCTGGAGATCTGGGGTTGCAGTTGTTGGGTGGTGTGTGCCACATCTGGAACAAAAAGCGTTGAAATTAAGGATACAGTGTGTTTATTAACTTGTGCATGGAAAAACATCTGGCTGCAATTCCCTCACTGTGCCTCGGCTTATTGAGGAGGTTTGAGCAGATGTGTGGTTAAGTGGTAAATTAGGAAAGAGTGCTGTGCCTGATTTTGTGTAACCAAAGAGCAGCTCTGTGGCACCATTAACAGCCAGGATGTCCAGCTATGCTGGAAACGGCAAAATGCATCTTAAGCTGCTATTTCAGGCCTCCAGCTGGTAGGAGCAGTGTTTGTATAAATCTTCCAGAGAAATTCTTCGCACTCACTGGCTCTCTTATCTGCCCTAAGTACAGAAATAAATGGATCTGCCAATGTGTGAGCAACGTTCTGGAAATAAAGACTCCATGCATAGAGAAATTATGAATTTTCTAAATTCTATCTGTGGAGATAAGAGAGAGGTATCCATGTCTGAGATGCTGAAATGATGTAACTAAGGCAACTGGAATAATAATTTGACATCAGAAGAAAGCTGATATAAATGGCATTTCAGGGAGTTGTATACATTTTGCAGAGTTTTATTTAAACTCTTTTCAGGAAAAGTGAAATTTGTCAGAAACATAAAAATCTGTCGGTATGGTAAATCTCTATGAAAGTTTTAGGTTTTGAATAGAAGATTATGAGTGATCTTCTAAAGACAGATGGAGAATTTTAAAGGTTTCCATATTGAACCTTGTAAGCCACGAATTGCATGTGATGTTGTAAGCGGTTCCATGTTGCAGCATTCACATTCTTAGCCCTGGAGGTGCCAGGATATAAAGCACAGCCTTCCCCATGAGTAGAAAAACTCGCCTAAGACTTGTTCTGAAAGAAGGTTATCAAACTGAATGGGCTAAAGTTGGGGAGACAATTAAAAGCAAATTAATTTTGGATGTGGATTTGATGCTTGAAGCAGGCTAATCATGGATGGGATAACTAATACAGCAGTAAAATCACTGTATTTAAATACATTCCTTCAAAACTGGGAATTTGAGGGCATAGTCCTAGAGCTGGGCTCTTTCTGTGTCCCACCCTTATTCCGAGGAGCGTGGGCCTTGCTGTCCCCTGCAGCCATCCTAAACACCCCCCCATGCAGGGCCAGGCAGTTCCCAGGGAATAGCAGATGGAACTGGAAAAACTGGAAAAACTGTCCCTGGATGGAATACATGGGTTTCAAAAGCTGAAGTAAAATCTTGATGCAGATTTTAGGTGAATTTTGTCTGATTGAGGTGGATCTGAGCAGTTTAAAGGAATGATCTGTGGTGAAGCCAGCACGATCAAACACTTTGTAATTGAAATCAATCTTTGAAAATTATATAATTGTAAATAATTCAGCCCGTGAATTTAGCTCCCTTTTCAATTCAGCAGCTTTTTGAAAGTGAATTTGTTCTTCTCCGTGGTATCTGCTACTCCTATTATTTTTTTATTTAATTCTGTGAGGCACTGAACTGTTTGCCTTGGTGTTTTGCTTCACCACAACCAGATCTGAGCCCTTCATCTCAGCTGATGCTGCCTGCATTGCTGGGTGAAGTGTGGCTTAAAGGCAGGGCTGCATGCAGCTCCTGGAGCTTTCGGTGCTTAGGAAGAGAAGCACAAACTGAGCAGCAAAGGGGCTCAGGGGAGCTGGGACGAGCTGTGTCCCTGTGAGGCTCAGTTAAACCCTGTCTCTCTTGGGCAGATTTTAAGACTTTTGCCCTTTTCCTGCGTGTAAGCAGCTGTTTCTCCTGTAAATTATACTTCTGCTGATGGGGGAATTTGGAGACTGCTCCCCTTGAGAATTTTTGCACGCAGCAGTTGCTGCTTGGAGGAAAGGGGAGCTGGTGTGAAGATTGTAGGAGCCTTATGAACTCAAGCAAGTTTGATTTTATGGGACGTTCACTCAACTTACATCATAATTTTTTCCATACACACTTGAAATTAGAGGGAATATAGTGCCAGGATGTTTTAAGAGCAAATGGGCACATCTTCCTAGGTGAGCTTTGTTTAACATTCTTGGATTTGATTATGTGACTCCATTATTTAGAGGTAGAACAGGTGACCCCCATACTCTTTAATATAGGCACATTATGATGTGTAAGAACAGAAATAATTTGAAGATCATGAATTTGGAAGTCAATTGTTATTATTACACCCTTTCCTTCCTCCTTTCTGTAATAAATATTTCAGATCTTTCCACTATCTTACATGATGCTGTATAGGGAATAATACAATGAAAACTTGAAATCTGTGGAGAAATGTTGGCTGGTTTGTTTGGGTTTTTTTCCCCTTCAATAAACAAAACAAAAGTCTTTTGCATTCTTGTTAATTCATTGGTGTTCACTGCAAAACAATCACATACAAAATTTTGAGAATTTTAAGTGGAGTTCAAAGTTACTCGTCTGGAAAGAGATCACTGGGATGGTGTGTTTGTGTTAAATTATGTTATAAACAATGGAAGTCTCAGCTTAGACCAAATGCATGAAGAAGCTGGGTTTATATACCAGCATGGAAATATTATGTGAAGAAAAGGAACACCAAGAAGAAATGTTTCCAGAAAACAAATTAATTTTTAAACTGTTTGCTTACTATTTACTATTTATTACTGTTAGATTTTTTGCCAAGTCCTTCAAGTTCTTAAAAGGCTCATCTAAAACTTTTTTACAGATATGGCAATTTTTTGTCTTCTTTGTTAATGTTGATAGCACTTTGTTACGAAGGAGGAAATAACCCCAGCACCCAGTTTTGAGATAGAAAATAATCACCTTCTTCATATTTGGTACTGAATTACCACCTTTTGTCTTTGCTAAGGCAAATGTTCTTTTTTGTCTTCTGTGGTACAGGAACAATTTTTGTCTGAATGTGTTTTGATTCAGTCCCTCTTTGTTAGACATGAACAGGCATCTCTTAGTAAGGGCTTATATCAAGTACTACCTGAAGGTGTGTGCTTTACAGTAGTTTAATACTCAGTAGTGGGATTATTTTTAATACATTTATATTCCCTTTTAATTTATTTGGGTATGTAAAGACTATATAATATTGTAGGAAACTTGTTCAAATCTTAAAACAGTTGTCTTGCTTTGCTGATCATATTGAAGATCAGAGCAAGGAAAGAAAGAAATTAAGAAAAAAAATCCCCACAAACCTGTTTATTTGCTCTTGCCGTACCTGTTTCCTCCTTCTAATGCAATTTTCTTCCTACTTTCTTTCACAGTCACACAGATTTTTATATATGCTCTATAAAGAATAAAGCAGTATGATATTACACCCTCGAATAAGGACCCTGCAGATCAACATACATCAAAATTACTCCAGAATTAATTTCCTTGATGAGGGATGCCATTTATTGCAGTGAGAGTGCCTGGGTGTTTTTGTTGGTGTGCATTTGAGACTGGCATTCTCAGGGCAGCCAATTTCCAGTACTCTTTGGGTGATGAAAAAGACTTCCTGTGCTTGCTTCCATGAGTACTACAAGTAATGAAATTTCTGCATTTGTCCCTCCCTTGTAGGGACTGAGAGCAGCAGCAGCCGTGTTGTGGCAGGAATTGCCATTTGGGATCCTGCTGGCAGATAAATATAGTGTAGCAAAAAGGTGTCATTACAATGACTTGTTTTGCTCAGGTCATGAGAGGCTGTGATCCATTAGCACCAAATATGCTGCAGAACATAGCTGCTGCAGCCTGAAGTTTTACACAAATGGAAAGGCAAGAAGAAAATGGATTTTTAAGAAGAAGGAGGGGGGGAAAATAGGAAGTCCCTCTAGCATCAGTTGAGGGTATTCATTTTCACTTGACATTGATAAAATGAATATGCAGTAAAAATGAATATGCAATAAAGAGAAGTTATGTAAAATCACTATAGAGATGAATATTAGGAATAGCCAATATTCATAAACCTTTGCATAGGATTCTTTTATGTCCTTTGTGATTGTTCTTTCACTGTGTCTTCCAGTCATAAGCTCCTCAGTTTAGGAAAAAAGACATGTCATACAGTTTATGTGACAGATTTATGGTAATCAAAAAATGTATAAGTTTTACTTTTTTTTTTCTTTTTGTGAGAATAAATTGCTTTAAAACTTGTGCCCTAAAAAGGGGTTTGGGTGTTTTAACTTGGTTCAGTAAAGGCAGTCCCTCAAGTATGGGGGCACAATCAGGATATGAAGATTTTCTTATGAATGATGTGAGGAAGTTTTCTTCCCATTTACACCAGTCCTTCAGATCCCTAAAACTTCTTTTAACAAAGAGCAGAAGGATAATAATTGCAGGTTATATGGTAGTTTTTTGTTTAGACAAGCAGGAGAATACATTTTTGCACCCTCCCATCTTACACTTGGATTAACTTTAGATTCTGGAGCTTTCTCATTGTTCCAGCGTTTTTAATTTGCTCTCTCAGTAAATTTTGTTGACACGTTTTGCTTGCTGTAATTTAGGATTTCAAGTTCACCTTCAGCTAGGGCTGCATACCAATGGAGGAAATCTTTCAATTTTTTAGTTTTAATTTTTGGTAGTAGGTGTATTTGCAAGCAGGTTTCGTGTCCTTGTGTAGGATATCAGCTCTACAGCCATGTGCATGCCATGCTTTATTGTAAGGATTTTTAGCAAGAAATGTTTGCTTTTTCATTTTCTTTCTGCTGATGCTTTGCTCTAACATGGCAGTTGTCTTATGTTTGCTAGAGGTTTTTTGCAATATAGGTGCAATCTGTGAAGAATATATAACATTTCCAATAAAAGTAATTCTTATATCAAGGCATGGAGACGTTACAGATTGTAAATTTTGACTTTACTGCCAGCCTCTGCCATGTTTTCCTTGCTGCTCTCTGCAATCCTGTATTGAGCAAAACATTGTCATTGTTATTCTTTAAGTATTATGGGGGCATAATTTCAGTAGTAGAAGGGTAAAAATATCTCAGTATCTCTTTCTTGTTATGTTTTTGACTCGTTCCACTCTGCAGTCTTCTTTACTCTGTAACAAAGGTGGTATTGTAAATGTAGTATCTTATTATAATCTCATTAGCATTTTTTTTTTAATGTGTGCTGCAATTCAGGTATCAGAGGGGAGCTCCCTTGCCCAATTAGTGCCATTGCTTACCTGAAGACTGTTATAACACAGAGTGGTTTTATTTATTTGGTCATAATGCCATGGCAGCTGGGAGCCCCAGACCTGTGCTGGGTGCGAGACTCCTTCCAGTACTGGAGTTTTCTTCAGTATTTTTGTTGACCTTCACTTTCCCCATGCCCAGAGCAGAGGTTCCCATCTGATAAAGGTGGCAGCCCCTCTGCTGTTGAGAACCCTTTTGCCATTCAGGTCCAGCAGAGGGAACATCTTGGTTATAGGGAGGCTGCGTGGGATGGCTCTGACTCTGCCAGAGGGGCACATCCCATGGAAGAGTCTGGTGACTTTGGCATGGAACTGGACAAGTCTGTTGTATGGGACCTCTGAGTGGCTTTGGGGAACGGAAGGCCCTTACAGATCAGCAGAATCACACTGTGAATCTCAGAGTCTCACACCAAAACGTTTCCATGGGCAGAAGGGAGTGCCCTGCATGAAGAAGCTGAGAGTGAGAAGGGACACAAACTCCCAGGCAGTTTTGCCTATCACTGCTCCCACGGAGGTGGGCTTGAGCTGGAGTTGCATCTCTGTCCAGCAGTGCCCCAGCATGGGCAGGCTCTTTTCACTCACATTTTCCTGCATTTATACCTAGATTTGGATTACAGCAGGGCAGTTCAAGCACAGGGGAGGGCTACAGCATGGGAGCCACAGCTGAAGCTCCCGAGGTTCATGGGTCTATTGGCCACCTTTGGTGTGGGATTTCCTTAGATGCTGTTGCATCCTGAGAGAAGTTCTAGAGGCAGTGGAAGAGATGTGGCCAGAGGATGGTACTCTGTTGGTGTAGTGCAGCACTTCTCTGCACTGGGCTGGGAAATGACCGTGAGGTGACCTCCAAGGCACAGGGAGAGCTTCAGCTGCCCGGGGTCTGCTCAGGCTTACCCTGGTCATAGGAGTCTGTTCTCTAATCTTCTGTAACTAAGTTCAAGGAACTTTATCTAGAACAGCACAGGTGGTTCTGCTGGGTTTGGCCCCATCGAATCTTTGGCTGACAGCAAATGTGAACAACAGACTTGATGTCTTGAGTTAACTCCTTTCTAGGTTGCAATTTTGTCCTCTTACAAAATATATTAAAACTGTACTTCTGTGGTTTAAAAATGACTTACCATTGATTTGCTAGTTGTTTTCTTGGGGTTTTTTTTTTGTTTTTTGTTTTGGTTTTTTTTGTTTTTGTTTGTTTTGTTTTTTTTTTTTACTATAGAGACTGTTTGAGGAATATCAAGCCATTAACTCAGTTTTATAAAAGTATTAGCTTAACGTAATTAGTTGGAAATGAAGCTGCACTTTCCCTTCACTGGAGACTTTGTTAGGCCAAGGATTCTGGGAGGATGAAGATGAACTTTCCTCTTACTAAAGCCATGCCCAATGTTGTAAATATGTAGTACATTGGTAGTTCCTGCAGCCGAGGTGAGCTAATCCTGACGAGCTCTCTCAGGGCCGTCACTGCGCTCACGGTGCCTCGCTCCCGGCAGAAGGACTGATGGGGCACTTGTGATTTACCAGCAGGTGTGAGACACCCTATTGATTTAAACTCTGCCTGGTGCAATTCTGCCTCGGAGCATGACCTCAATGAAGTCAGCTCCAGGTCTATAACAGCACAAATATAAATCGTGTGTCTCCCCAAAACACTCCCAAATGCTGACTAGTAATTAAAATTTGCATGGAGATGGGTGTACCTAACCATCCACACGAGCTGTTTTAGAGTTTCATATGTTTAGTGTATTTGCATTATTTAAAATTTAAGCTCTACATCTAGTTTGGGGAGGGTTTGCACAGTCCTCATTTAAATTGGTAAGGATCCACATTTCAGATGCATTTTCAGAATTGCGTGACTGCTAATTTTAGGAGAGAGGTAAATGCCTAAATACCTTTGAGGACCTGAGAAGAACTTTTTTTTTTTTTTTAAAGTCTTTTATTGCTTTTATGAAAATTCAAAACTTGCTAGAATTTTCCTCTTGAGCTAAGAAAGTCTCAAGCTTTTTAAAATTGAAAGAAAAGTTAGGAAGGCACTTTTCCCATTACATCGGAATTAATATTTTATTTATATTACTTGCATGAAGTGTATCTCCATCAGTCTAAGATCTATGGTCAAGTGTATTCTTTCCATTTAACTTCAAGATTTCAAGGTTCTCTGGGGATGTGATATCCAATATTTCTATTAAAAGAGAGCACATGCAATAGAGTCTGGCTTCCCTAAGGAGAAAAGAATGAAGTCTGCCCAGATTGCTCTGTAGATTCAAAAGCAAAAGGGTCAGGGGGAGGAAGATGTGAGATTTATGTTCAGCTAGCAGCAAGACTCGGCCACACTGGTGACCTTTGGTGTGGGGTCACTGGTTTTGGGGAGGTGGCCTGCAGAGGTGAGCGATTTCACAATTTATGACACTGGAGAGTCATGCAGGTCCCTGTGTTTCCAGCCTGTGGGGACTGGGAATTTTCTGACTGCACTTTGGCCAGAGCTCCTCTTTGTGTTCTTCTGAAGCACCAACTTTCTCTTAAGCGCACCTGAATTCGGTGTGTGTGCAGTCAGGACACTGCTTTTTGTCTCTGAGGCATTGGTGTGATAGAATCCTGCATGGGAGTCGTGCTCTGTGTTGGTACAGGATTACATTTAAAACTATTTAAAATTTGACAGACATAGAGATAAACCTTGGGACAGAAAGCCAATAATCAGTATCAAATTGTAAACTACCTCCCAACATTTTAAACTAATACATGTCTTTGTATTGCATCAGAATTTATCACAGATGTGGTGAGGTAGGAATTGGAAGTTGAAGCTTCTGGGTAGTATCTCTGTGAATTGTTTCCAGCTTTTAGGTGGGGATAAGCAACATGTGCCTCTGTGAAGTTTTCACACCGAGTTCCTTCTTTGCCACCAGAAGGAGAAAGAAACTTATTTATAGCAGTCTTCATGGGCTTTACTGTTGCTAATTAGTTTCTAGTAGTTAATAGCATAGGTGAGATTATGGAATTAAGCCAATGGAGCAGTGCTTCACCAGAAAAGGTTTAGTGAAATGTTGAAAATGTTAGTAAAGAGTAGTGGATAAATGCTAGCTTGGATTGAGTGCAGTGCTCTTTGCAGGTTTGATAGTTTCTGAATACCAACAGTTAAAATATAATACGATTAATTGTCAATTATTTCCTGTGCAGCTATAATTATCACTTTGTTAAAAATGAGTTAGTGTTTCTTCTGAAATTAGGATCTTGCTAAAGATTATAGAAACTCTTCAGACTGAAACTCATTTGAAACAGAAAATTCAATGTAAGCTACATGTGATTGAAGATGAGAATTTTTTCCCAAGCTCCTTTTGTCTGATGTAAATGTGCTGATTTCTGTGAAACAAGTATTTTAAAGTGCTAACTCTTTGATACTCATCTTGTGAGCAGTTTTCAATCTGACTTTATTTTCCCACCAATAATGTATTCCATGCTGTTTGGAAACTGCATGCAGCTGGCAACACCACGTTGAAATATCCTTATATTAAAATGTAGCACGCAGTGATAAAGGGAACTACAGAGATGTTAATTCTTGGTTTAAACGTGCCAAAAATTAGTGACTAGAAGTTGGAAGGCAATGAGAGGGGCCCTGAAACAAATGTGGTGATAAAGTGATGATGGGTTTGGCCTTTGCTGCAAGGGCACCTGTGTCGATGTTACCACTGAAAGGACTTGATCGATCCTAAATTAGCCTTGTCCTGCCCAGGTCCACAGGCTGCTGCCCTTATTTTTTCTGAAGAACAAAGGTTTTGCAGTAGAGTCAGCTTTTCATGTTCATGACAAATAGTAAAACAGTGGCATAAGCTCTGTGGCCTTAACTGTGGGAACTGGGAGAAAAATTCAAATAAAATATCACTGTAAGATCTTAATACTGTCAAAATAACCTGCTTTTCATGTCTTTTTGAGTAATGAACTAAGTTCAAATGGCCATAAAAAAGGTCAGTCAGGACTATTAACATCTGGTGGAGTCCTGGAAACAAATACAAGTAAGAGACCTGAGGGGGTGGGTGGCAGCCTCAGCCATCACCAGCCTGACCATCTTGATGTGATGCAGCTTTTTGGGATTTATTCACAGCCAAAAAGAACCAGAGTAAAATGGGCCTGGTGTCATCACAGCCTCTGCCATGCCCTGCCAAGGAAAATGAAGCTGTTTGGTAAAGACCTGATAGGTAAAAGCTGAGCTTAAAATAAATGAATTAATTTGGTGGAAAGTGATTAAGAACCACACGGATCTGGAGGGGGTTCATCAGTGGGAATTGGGCTAATTTGGTGGAAGGAGCATTTCTTCAGCGGGCACTGCTGGAGTCAGAGGAGGGCACACCTAATACTTCTGAATTAATAATGTCTGAAAACAGGTTGGAAATCCCAGGTGGTTTCTCAAATTAGTCTTTTGTTTAAATAAGGTAAAAACCCATATTTTTACATGAGAGCTGCCCACTAGGGAATTAAAGTAGGAAATAAGAATTCCCAAAATGATGTAGGCTGGGTTTATGTACATCTATATCGAAAAATACTTTTAAAAAATAATACACAGAGAGATAAATTGTGACTTGACTTCAGAATCCTGATTAATTTGGTGCTCTGTATACATTTCCCAACAAAGGTTAATGAATCTGTTGAACTAATGAACTTTTCTTAATTAATAGAAGTTTCAATTTTCTTGGAGCAAGGGCGTTGGAGAAGAGAGGAGTGAATATCACACAAACAAGAGTAGTGAATAACACACAAATAAGCACATACTGTTGGCTTTGTCAAATAAAATACAGAAAGGATTGAGTTATGTGGCTGCCTCTATATGAGACATTTAAGGAGAGAGTCTCATTGTGTTTATGTAAATTTATAAAGACATTTCAGGTCTCTCTCCAGAGTATTTTTACAGGTAGAGTTGAAGTTTTGTCCCTCTGAAACTCTTTTGTGTCGCTGTTTCACAGAGGCAAAACTTCTGTGAGTAAAAAAAAAACAAAAATCATCATTCTTTTACTTAAATTGTCCTATAGACCCTAAGGTGGAAAGGTTCCCACTCAGCACGGAGGCTTTTCTGCCTTACTAATGTCTAAAACTAAATGGCCCTCGGGCCTGGAGCAAATGGGCAGCCTTGCCAGGAGAGTGTTGAGCAAAGAGCTAAAGGAGAGCGGGCAGGGCTGAGCAGGGGCTCTGGCAGGAGCGCTCGCCCCAGGTGACGCTGCCGTGGGCTTCCCATGTGGGGAAGGGAGCAGGTGTCTGAGCCAGGAGCATTTCCTGGGCATGGAAAGAGCCCTGCTGCCCCCGGCCCTGCTCCCAGAGCAGCCGTGCCCGGCGGGGCCCTGCAGATGTGCGGAGCCCCCGAGGGAAGGGGCAGGCAGATGTTGGAGTGCCAACATCCTGCTCACCTGCCCCTGTCACACTGCACCTCCCACCCCCAGCTGTCCTACCAACAGGGCTTTGCAGCGTGCTGGGAATGGCTTCCTTCACTGATCTTCATCTGATTTTGACTCCATTCCACCTCCCAGTATGTGCTTTCGGCAGTGCTCCCTGCATTTGCTTTTCACACTCCAAACTTCCTTGTGAATTTCTAAGGCGTGATGCCTTTTTCAGCCTAGAAATGAAACAACGTACACTTTCAAGATAATTATAATATAGGAGGTAATAGAAATGCTGGTTTTTATTTGGAGGCCTCCAGGGGCAGTTATGGAGAATGTCCACAAAAGCCCACCCCCCACGGGAGTGCATACAATTTTATAAGTTTGGCGAATTAGCATAAATGACAAAAAACCACCAATTAGGAGCACAAGTGGTGATGCAATTCCCCCCCAGTTGGTCTGTACTTTCTTGATGAAAATATGTCTCGAAGAGCTGTTTTTCGGCCTTGGATTCTAAGGAGAGCTAAGCATGGTGCCTCAGAATGTGTTTTGTCTTCCTGCCTGGGAAAATACTGAAGCTAAGCTACAATAAGAAGCTACAAATATATCTGTAAAGAATGCAGAGAATAGATAAAAGAGTAAAGGTAAAAACCAAAACAGCATGAGGCTCAGCTCAAGTGAAGTGGCTGGAGTAGAGCTCGTGGTCATCAGTGGGCAGATCCTTCAGGTCTCTTCTGTGTTCCACAGTCCAAGGGGAGCAAACTTTCCAAGAGTGGGAGATGCACGTACTGCTCCAAACAAGGGCAATTTTGTTTCCTTTACCATTATGTTAAATTACTTAATAGAGCAAAAAGGATTGGATACATCATTTCTATTTATAAAAGTAATAGTTATGCTTTTATTCTGCTGAGTGGCTACTTGGGATTGCCAAAGATGATTTGTAAAAGAGGACGCTAGAGCTTAACAGAGCAGATTTTTAGAGGCTAGCAGGACTACGTGTTCCATCCTCTTTCTGAAGTGGGAAATTTATTGGGCTTGTACAAAAAAAAGGGAGTTACTGGGTGCGAGGGAGAGTGGGGAAGAATTACGGCTGTTGTGAAGGGTCAGTCAGGAGGATGTTCTACTCTACAGGGTTTCTTTTGAAGCACATTCTAAGCCACCCTGTGTTTGGGTAGTGCTGGCTGCCTTCTGAGAGCCTTAGATGCAGTGTCAAGAGTCCCTTTTTGTTTTGGCTTTTGGTATAGAGGCGCTGAAAGATCCCCCTCCTTTATTTATTTCTTTAAATTGTCTTCCACTTTCTCAGGATGAGCTTTTAAGTAAGTCCATGATGCTTCATGGTACTTGAGGATCCATAGGCAGCTCTGGCCAGAGTTACCCTGAAGGGTGTGGAATTATGATGAATATGGAAAGAAATCAGGATTATGATGAATATGGAAAGAAATCTCTGTCTCTGTGTTCTTGCCTTCTTATCTGGCCAGAGCTGAGGGGCTGTAGGAGAGGAAGTAAGCTCCTGTCAGCACAGGGCCAGGAATAACAGGGAGCCATGAAACTACAGCTGTTTCTATTGCAAGGGTGAGCAGCCTCCTGGGACTTGGTTGATACTGAAATAACTTTACGGAATCTTTTAAATACTTCCTTTATTTTTTTAATATATAAAGTCCCTTCTAGCTTCTTATATGATGTGTATTTTTTATAAAACACTTTTATATGCTTTAAAAATTTTAGTACTAAACAAAATGAACTTAATAAGTTATCTTATAACCAAAATAAATTATCTGTTAGTTTTCAAAGACAATGTTAAACAATTATTTAACTTACATAAGAGCCATTAGACAAATGAACTGATGGGAATTCATGTCTGTGTTCTCTTTTGTATTTGCTTTAAACTGTTTTTTTTTGTTGTTGGTTTTTTTTTTTTTTTTTTAATTTACTGTCCAAGGTATTGACAGACCTACACTATGAATCAAACTTGTATAAGTAACATCTTAAAGCTTCTTTATTCTGCTACCCCTTTCACTGTTGCACAGGGCTTTTGAAGCCACTTTTGAAGAGTTTATAGAAAGTAACTTAGGAGAAATTTTAAGTATTGTTTGAAGAGCAGTGCATAAGACTGGCTCTTCTTACAGGAAAGGAGCCCTACCCTAAAATTTTGTGTGTGTGCTCAAAATGGCAAACATTATTTAAAAAAGATAAGATTGCATTAGTTAACAATGTGCTAGCAGCAACGTGTGGGAAATAGAACTGGACTCTTCGCTTTGCGTTTATTGGCAGAGCTGGGCTTCTGTTCCCAATTCCAGGAATTGTGTTATTGTTGAAGTTACATGTCTCAGATTAATGCAAAGATACACAGAATGGAAAGGAAACCCACTATAGTTGTGTAATTTGAATAATTCATCTGTCAGGGAGATAAAGATCGTAATGTACATTGCTTTGATGGCCGGCCTTTGGTGTAATCACAATTCCTGGTGCAGCAGGGGCAGCACAGCTCCATGCAGGCTGCAGTTCCTGAACAGGATGCACTGAGCAGCTGCTGGAGGAGCAGCACAGGCAGCCCCAGCAATGAAATGCTGCCTTTGAGGGAGAAGCTGTAAAATAAAGCAGCTTTGGAGTGAGAGTGCCCTGGCAAAGGGAGTGTGTGTGCAACGTGCACAATGAACATCAGTACAATCAATGCCAGGAAGCAAGTTAGTGCCCCAGCTCCTCTCATGCTGCTTTCAGGGACTTAGGTGGGGGGACAACTAGGAAAAAGATTAAATCTTTTCTATTCCATTGAAGGCCAAAGTGTCTTAAGAGGTTGAAAAACACGTAACTCCTGTGAGGGCTGAAAAGGATCTCCTTGCAAGCCCTCGTTTTTCTCCCCAGCATTTATGGGAAATCAGGCATGTGATGATTAATCCCTGTGTTACATTGATTGAGCTGTTTGTACAAACTCGGCTCTGTTAATGTACAGCTCCATCTGTAGAGAATACAGGATATTCAGGCACTACAATGGAACAATCAAGAAAAGCGGCTTCCATTCTTCCTGGGAGAGTGCTACAAGAACAAAGTACAAAAGTAAGCAAATGAAAATGTTACCTAAATATTAGGTGAAAATATTCCTTTAGTGCTTCTATGAGGCTTTGTTCAAAAATCCATTCTCTCTAGCATCCAGAAGTTTATTTGTGTTTTGAAAATAAAATTTGGTTTGCCACACTCGTTTTTAACTTGTGTAAATATTTGCTTGTATTTTCATATTCAACTGCGTGGTGTTTCTTTTTTCCACTATCACAGATGTAGGCAATTTTCTATCCCTTCCCCCCAGCATTTTTTTGGCAGCTAATGAATGCAGTCCTTTGGATCTCATCTGATCTTTGGCAGGATATCTGGAATTGATGTCCTAGGATGTGTGTAGCTAACTCAGTAATGATGTTACAGGAAAGCTAAACACTCCAAGCCACAAAGCTCTATTCAGAAATTTTATCTCTGATCCAGAGGCAAACTAAACCCTACTGTAATCCCATGAATCACAAATTGAATATTCAGTAATGCACACAGATAGCCAAAGGAATGAGAGGGTGATCCTCCATGGAAAGCATAATACCAGCAAGTCAGAGTGCTGGGACTCCTTGTCAGGGGATTGTTCTGGATTCTTGAACAAGTTGCTTAATTGTCTCTCCATTGTCCTGAAAAAGAGGTATAACCATGTAATGCAAAGTCTTGTTGGTAGATGGGTTTGTATCCCTGCTCAGCATCAAGATCCCCCAGTAAAGTCAGTTTGCATTTCACCTGCTTAAAGCTAATTCCTGCCTCTATGTGAGTAAGGCAGCAATTCCATCCAGGATTTATCCAGGATGCTACCAGGTGCCAGGAGCTATCACACAGCTCCTGAGCTGATGTGAGACAGGTGGAGGACTGTGTCACTCTCCTCATCTCTTTGGAATAATTCATTAAATACTTCTACCTGTGTCAGTTACAGGTAAAACCTACGGTGGAATTACTTGTCTCTGTTCTTGTTAATCCCTTGCCTGTCAGCTCTCATCAGGCATTACATTCTGCCTGCCTTTGCAATTTCCAACATGCAAATTCTCTGGCTGATGAAGTGCTGCTAGACTGTCTCACATAGGTGTATATTATGGATTTGGGTGTCATATATTAATCTTATAGTAACATTTCTCTTTGAGTTTGGACACTTTCTAGCATAATTTTAACAGCAAATAATTGAAATTCTTTGTTTTTTTCCCATGGAATTAGACATGTGTATACTGGTTTCTACTGAAATATCAAATAGTCACAATTTCAGTTTCATTGGATGAAAGTGTCTCCAGCACAACTTGGTGGGTGTATGATACTGGAATACATTTTACGTGGAGGTGACTGCACTGACAGTAGCAGCCCTAATGCTTTCCTGAAATGCAGCTACCCCAGCCTGGGCTCCAGCAGGCATTGCAGTGTTAAACCTTTCTGGGAAATGGCAAGTCAAAAAGCTGAAGTACTGTATATCTGCATCTGCCTGCTGGAAGAGGACAGAGACTGCAGTTATGTCTTTAAGTTTCAGCTAGGACAGATGCATCAACTTTTTAAGAGGCATCTTGTTCCAGATCCCGTTAAAATGTTTCATTTACACAACATTTAGGTTACTGCACTGGCTTAATTCTGACTTAGCACACTCCCTTGTCTTAGGGAAAAGAGCAAACCATTAGATTAGTTCTATTCTGTCAAGGACAATTGCAAAGGACTGATAAAACAGTGTGCTGTGTGTTATAATGTTTTTTGTGAAGAGAGCATGGTAATTCAGCCACTCACGGATTTTAATGCAGCTGAAGTGACTTTTCCATCTCGACCAGTGGAAAGGAGACATTTGAATTTTGTCTTTACTCATACTGAGCACCACTCTCCTTCCAAATAGTCCTCTTGGAGTTGAGGCAAACTCTGGCTCCAAAGACCAGCCCCACAGATTGCTGAGGGACCTGGAAAATGCACTTCCAAACTGATGAGATGGGCATGTTCCCTATCTGGAAATTGTTCAAATACTTGCAAGTCAGGGGAGGTTTTATCCAACACCATTTGTTTCAGATGTCTGCCTGTTAATGTTTAAACATTTTCTGCTGTTTTTGGAAAACTCTAGATCTTGACTAGGCACTAAAATTTCACTCCTCCATATGACTTGTATCTGCACAGCTTCTATGTTTCACTCCACTTCCAGCCCAAAATAACCTTCCTGAAAAGTCCTTTGAATGCACAAATCTTTCAACAGCTGAAGCTTTAGAAACTAGTCATCCCAGGAAGGATGGGATTTCATCCCTGGTGAGAGCCAATATTGCACATACATGTTCCAAGAGAGCTTATCCCTGTCTCTGTGAGATCATTCAATTTAATTGCTAGAGAGAGACATGGTTGCTGCACACAGTTACACAGCAAAAGGAGCAATTCTCTGTGGCAAATGCTGTGTCACAGAGTTTCAGAGGTTTTGCAATGGTTTTAATTTAGTGACGTGTTTTAGGTGGTAGTAGGGTAGAGGGGAGCCCAATAATCAGTGTCCTTACACGTTACCTGCACCCGACCATGGATTTGGTAATAGAAAAAATTGGAAGCATAATGTTCCATCACCAAGCTTAACACCGAGTGGGGAACAGCAAAAAGGGAAATATGACGTGTGGTGGACCAGCAATGAATGGGATACTTTAAAAATAATATAGAAAATTCTTCTCCCACTCTCCCCAAAAGACACATAAGGCCATGACCTACCCCAGCCCTAACAACCAAACCCATGTTACTCATCACTGAGGAAGGCTGGAATATTTCTGAGTGGAATTATGAATTCTGAAGCTGTCAGTTTGTCCCAGTACTTTAAGTGCTAGAAGCCCAGAGGACTTGCCAAAAGTGGCCTTGTCCATATAATCAGGCTTTTAATGTAAAATCAGATCTTGGTGGATTTTTGTCTTTCTCTCTTAGGTTTGCAGCTGTGTAAGAGGAGTGTTTTGATAAGTGTGAGTGAGCAGCAGCACGTGTGCAGTGCTGTTTGTGGGCTGGAACCAGTGTCAAAGGGAACATATGGATCTCTTCTTCCAGCCACCACTTTTGGCTGCTCTCTGGGCACTGGTGCCAGATAAATGAACAAATCCTGTCAGTCCTTTCAGGCCATTCGATACCTTAATTTATTTTATTAATAATCTCTTTTTATTCTAGGCATACCAACATTTTTTTGCCTGAGTTTGCGATTGATACTCTTATTTCCTGGGCGTTGAGCAGAGCCTTTTTTTCTTTTTAATTGGAGTCTGTGTGTGTACATTACTTTAAAAAGTAAGAACGCTTTTGGGGCTGGGTTTTTTGGGTTTGAGTGGTTTTTTGTGTGTAGGATTCCTTACAGTTCTGAGAGCTTCCAGTAACCAACACCTAGTTTGGTTCCTGGCTGTGCTGCTTCTAAAGTAAAACATGTTAATTCCACTTTTCTAGTTCTAGTGTTTAAATGCTTGCTCAAGTTGTCCTTGCTTTTTTTATCTTTCTTCCAGTGAGAGCAGAACATGGGCAGTGAGGCTGGTTGCAGTGCTGTTCTGTGAGTTAAAGCTACTGGAAAGAAATCAGAGCCAGGGAAACAAGAGACTTTCCTCCAGTTCTGTGTGTCAAAAAGGTTTAAGAAAGGGTTGGGTGACCGCAGCAGCACAAGAGATGGGCAGCAGTGAGCAGCTTGAGATACAGGAGGTGAAGCAGATCTGCAGGAGCATCAGGAAGGTGGACAAGGCTTCTGTAAGGCCACAAACTCAACTTGCTGTTTGATCCTGTGTTTCTGTGCTGAACTTTAGAGTTCTTAGCTGTTGGAATGCCTTCTGAGTAACTGGAGTGCCAGCTGGAAAACATTCCTCTCCTCTCACAGCAGTAATAGATGGGGAGATTAAAATATAGATGTGTTTTGGAAATATTAAAATTACAACAGAAATAAGTTTATTACTTTTTATCAGTGCTTTTAGTAAGAGCTATTTGAAATTATAAAGCTCTGTCTTTTCATGCAAAAATGTCTGTGGGTATTCCAGAGGGAAGGCTGTCTCTGGGAAAAGGTATCAGAGTATGAATACTGCTGAATGATTCATTTATAAGTTGCTTTATTTAGTTAGGAGTTTTTCTGTTGTACTTCCCTCTATAATACCTAAATATTTCCATGCTGTAATAGGCTCATATTCTTAAAACCTTTGGGAAGGTGTGCTGTCACTTTGATCTCAGGGGCTGGACAGCATGACAAATGAAGCATAGCAGACTTCCTTAAGCAGCCTGAAGATTCATGTGGGAGTGGGGCAGGGATCTCTCTGTTTGTTCAGTGTTGTTCCCAAGGGACAACCTTTTCTGGGACATGGCACGGGGACATGGCACAAGGAGACTGTCGCTGTTGAGACGGGTACGACACACGCAGACCCCAGAACAGTTCCAGGCAAGAAACTGTTTATTCTACGAATCCAGTGCCATTTATACACTTTTGTATGTTTATCATTCATGTCACTTCACTACTACAGTAAACTCATTGGCTGTTATGTAACTGCAGTGTACCATTGCTGGTTCTATGCAGCATAAGCATCCTAAGCATTCAGAAAAACACCCGGTGCAAGTTTGTTGCTGTTCTCTCTCTGTATGGTTTAGATTTCTTGCTTCTGTTTTGTGGGAAACACAAAAAGGTGGAAAAGCTCTTAGGTGTGAGAAAAAAAGCAGGTTTTAGAAATAAAGCAAAAGAATTTAGGAATCAGCTCTAGCAGGGAAAACTTGAAGATAGAAGAGGATACAATTATATAGCAAGCAAGGACATTAAAACAATGGTTAGAGTTTCTAGGTTTGGCTGAGATAGGTTTAGAAGTTGCAAAAAATATGCTTAGCAAGATAGATAAGTTTAAGCCTAATAATGGGCTATTGTGTGTTCCTAGACAAGGTATAACAAGTGAGTATTGGGTACAGCAGATGCACGTGCGCTGGGTAAGCCTGGTTAAAACAGTTCTCTGTAACTTTTAGAAGCACGCTAATTGGCTGAGAAGCTTTTAAGAATGCTCTGTAACCAGGAAGGCTCTGGATGCCTGTGGTGGTGTGAGCTTTGTACCATCTCTGTCTCAACTCTGTATGTGAGACTGATAACGGAATAAAACAATAAAAGGCTCCTGGAATGCCTGTCCAAGCTCCCCGTCCCGTTTGTCGACAAAACGCCGATGCTGTTTCTCATGGGTGCAAGTGGATTGTGCCAGGATCCATGTGGGAACCAGACAGGCTTGCTGACCTGCTGCTAATTCCCACAGGAGACTTCTGCTTAAAGCCACCAGGAATCTGGGAGTTTTCCTGGTGTGCTTGGAGACACCTGACATGCCTGAGTTTGTGTTTCAAACATTAGGATGACCATTTAAATTCTTGATGTGGGATGAGGAACAATAAGCAATAAATGGTATGATTGACCCACTTTAATAAATTGCCTGTTGAAATAAATAATTGCTGCATGTAGAGTATTTCTTTTACGCTGCCTAAAATTCTCTTGTGTGGGCTTCACAGATTTGTCCCAAGAAAATATTTATTGTACCCTGAGCAGGTAACATGTCTTGAGTGTTGAAGTTTCTTGTTCTTGGTGGCAGAGAATAATGATACTTTTGAGTTTGGTTGCTTTTTGGTGTTGTTGTTTTGGGTTTTTTTTAAGAATCCCCAGCATTATTCTTAGCAGAAAAGAACCAGGAGTTCCACACACTCATTGCAGTGCTTCCCACAGTACTGACTATGTGTGTTATAAGCTACTGAATATTGAGATTCTTCTCTTTACTTCTAAGATTGTATATTTTTTTTTCTTTTTTCCCCTTAAACTTGTTTTTCAGTGAGAAGAAAAATATGCTTAAACTTGCATCTTAAATGTGATCCAACACAGTCTTTTCTTGTTGTAATTTACATGGAGCTTAGCTGGCTTAACAAACAACTTTTTTTTGGGTCAGCTGCATGATGCTGATGCAGCATAACACACTTTTCTGCAGCAGTTACCTTAATTAATAGAGCTTCTGCATGCTTTCTGTGAAGTCCTGGATACCAGGTTTAGAAAAACCTCCTGATTCTTTAACCTTTATGATCAGAAGGGTGTTACAGGCAGAAAACAAACTGCTTAAAAAGAAAAGCAATCAAAATGGTTTTTAAAAAAACCACTTTTAGAATATGAATGTATGCATTATTGTAGATCTGGAAACACAGGGAGAGAAGAGACCTCAATCTGCAGTTTTTCTGGGAGTCTACACTTGCAGATGAACAAGACAGTTCATTGAAACTTGCTTGTGTTTTCCAAAGAAACAAATCTATCTCTCTGTGTCATTGTCTGTTAAGAAAATGCTACCATGAGGAATATTTGATGCAATATATTCCTATTTATTTGTATCTGTGTGACATTTTGTTAAACATAAAAGCAACTGGGAAAATAAGGTGCATCAGGGGGGTGTTATGGCTGAGAGGGAAGTTTATCACTAAGCTGTCATTGACAACTGAAAGGATTCATAGACTCAAGTGTCACACGATAACACATTGCTAACAGCAACTTAAATAAGTGTATCATTTGGAATTTAATCTATGTGCTACCTTCTAGGTTAGTAGCTAGAGGAAACTTGGGATCAAAGAAAGCAGAGTATGAAAGAATCTATTAGAGTCTAAACCGAGCGCTTAACTTAAATGTTGAAATGGGTTTATTGCCTGGATCAAGATCAATGAGTCTGTGCTTAGCTCTGGGTCTGTTGTAGTGTTTTGGTCATCCAGAAAATAGTCCTGTTCTTAGGACAAGGCATGGTCTGTAGGCTCATTGTCAGAATATGATGCATGGAGTCAGCTGAGCTTTGTCTGCCACAGCTGAATCCCAGCACCTTAGAGGAATATGTTTATACTCCCTCATAAGAACCTGCTGACAAAGTCAAACATGCCTGGTGATTCCAGGAATGGGTTCAAAGGAGGCCTGTAAAGAGGATCTTCCTTTACAAGTGTCTTGTGGAGCTTCTGGAAAGGAACAGGAAGGGATGTGGAAGAACTTGAGAAAATTTGGGTTGGTACACTGAGATGTGACCTGGGATAAGAAGTCAAACATCTGTAATTGCAGTAGAAGCTTAAAATAGTTGGGATAATTGGACCAGTTAAATGATTCTGGCTTGAGGTGTGTGGAGGGAATTCTCTGAGGGAGAGAGGAGAAAGGGCTCATGGCAAATCTCAAGCAAGATGTGGTGTCCTGTGACTTCCAGTAACCAATAGTTTTCTTCAGTCTTCATTTTGAAATGAGCTTTAGCTTTAGCCTCTCCTGAAATGAAGAAGTCTATTGATGTCAGAAGTGTGGAGTCCCTCAGTTAACACACTTCTCTCTTGCCTAAAACAACGTATCCTTGGCATGGGACTTGTACTGCTGTCCAGGGAGGTGGAATCCTTGCTTCCCAATACATTCTTCACCATTTATAGCTTTTGATACAGTCCCTAAAGCTTGATTTGTCACATTGGGATGATTCCATATCAAGTGCCATGAATCAAATTATTTTCTAACACAATGGCTTTAGCACTTCTTCTGCTGTGATGAATGGTTGTGCAGAGGCACTGAAATAAACACTCCAGAGCAGCAAGGTTTATCCCATATTTCCAATAAAATCTGCCCACTTGTCCACTCTTCAGTTAGCTAGAGAGCAGTGCAGGAAATTGTTTTCCTTTGTGGTAAATCCACATCCCCGTGCCTCGTGAGCTGTTTGGAATTAATTGTGCCTGGGAGACAAATGTTCCTCAGTGTGCCAGGGCAGGGAGCTCAGGGAGGTTCCTGAGTGTGGATACAAAAATGCTGTTAGCAAGGAATTTTCCTGCTGCTTTCTAAGCCCCTGGGATACTCTTCTCTCTCACAAAGCGATTAGCAGAAGTTCTATAAACCATGAACACCTGTGATCTTGTAGAACTATGCTTATGGTACAGTAGGAAAATATTTTGACAATTGATGTTTAGGATTTTAGCCAATCACCCCAAGGGGTGGCTGATCCTTTGTCCAATTAGACTGTGAAGAAAAAAGTCTATAAAAGAGTTTGTAAAATAATTAAATAAATCAATCTTGCTGCACAATTCCTGCCTGCTGGATCTTCTCTCTTCTCCTCCCTACGGCTGCAGGATACAGTAATATTTGGTACAGTAATACCTGAGAGCTGGTGCCCCATTCCAGTGCTCTTAGGAGCGTGAAGGAAAACCCAGCTGCAAACCCTGAAAAGCCTGCTGGTCTTGTCTTCAATTTCTACACCTCTCTGCATATCACTCACTGTGTTTTCGGAATTCTTTCAAAAGGCAACAATATGTTCAGGGTTTGAGGCTTGCAATCTGGTTCTCTGTTTTGAGTGCAAGTTAACTTCTGGCAACTTTGCTGATGTGAAGGTTCTGGCTTTCCAGTGAAACAAGAAATAACCTATCCATATATATATTTTTTTTTTTTTAATTTTTTTTTTTTTTTTTTTTTTTTACTTGTTTAAAAATTAGAGAAATAAGAACACTGGCATCCTGAAAGGCCTTTCAGTTGAGTATCTTAAAGCATATCATGAAATATAAATTATTTTCCCTTTCCATCCATTATAATCCATTTGTTGATGGAGTTATCGAGTCTTGTTGCAGTATTCCGGAGAATGTAGATCATGAGGGAGAGAGAAAAGCCCCTGAGACACGAGTGGGACATTTTAGAGACATTCTGCATTTGTGAAAAAGGAGACACACGCACATATGACAACACTGACATGCATGAGCACATTTTAAAATAATTGTACCTGCATTTACTTCCAGAGTCTTGATTGTTTTTTCTCAAATCAAAAGCTTTGACATTCAAATGATGGGTTTTGTCCTTATAAAATGTTAGAATAAAAAACCCAGGGCTGTATTGCCAGTAAACTGGGGCTGCTTTCTAAGTGCTCCTTGGACTGCAGCGAACACCAGCACATTACTGACAGAACAGTTTCTCTCCAGGTGAAGGTTCACCTTCATCTAGAAGTTTATAGGACATAGTTTTATTTGGAAACTTTTCTCTTCTTATCAATACAGTTTGATATTTTACACAGGATGTTTTCTAGGCTATCAATTTTATACTTTTCCTTTGGATTGCATGTTACTAATGCATTGTAATTTCTCCAAAATGCTGTGGAAGGAGAGACCCGCACCATGGTGGTTATCTGTATGAAATAGTAGCCTTCCACTTCAGGTACTGTATTTTGCATTTAATTTGAAATCCCTGTGAGATATACTGAGCTGCTGGAAACAATTTGGGCAGCTTGTGGAGCTGCCCAAATATCAAGGCCCATAGATAGTGTGAGAGGTGGGGTTTTTTACCTTTTTCTGCTTTCAAACACACAGTGTCAGAGCTAAGGAACCTCGTATTTAACTGGATCTGAAATGTTTTTATTCTCTAAATTGTAAACTCTAATGAAATTCCTACAGAGGAAAGGTTGTAACGATTCGTAATTAATTTTGGTATTTTTTCACACCTGACACCTCATTATGAAGGCATTTAACATAAACTTGAGATTTTCATCTGTCTGTAAACACCAATAACTAAATAGGTATATAGATAGGAATAATTGCACTAATTCTGTTGGGTTTCTGATATAAAGATGTTTGCACCATTTGTGGACTAATTCTCAGTGTATTTGATTGTCCTCTGAGCAGCCGAGGGAGACTCAAAAGTACTGAATAATTCCTGAACTATTACAGGATTTGTGGTCTTCCTTGGTCTTCACAGTGAGAGAGGAAGGACATTGCTTTTGGCCATAGCACAAACTGCTTTCTTAGATATTAAATTGCACTATCCCATAGCTAGACATATTTGGGAGTGACCCTTTGGAGTTCTTTTGCATCTGATGCCCCATCAGTAATGTAAATTCTTTCCACCTGTCTGACAGTCTTTTTATTTAGCTAAGGCTCTTTCTCTCAAGGGTGTTAATCTCAGTCTAATGTAACTTTCAACTTTTCCCTTTCAGCATTTTTGGGCTCCTTTCTTCTATCTCATTCAATAACAAGTAGGACACACACAAAAAATCAGTGTTAGGGCATGAAGATGAGGTTCAGATAATGGGAACAAACAGGTGTTAAAATATATCTATAGTAATAAATATAATTTTGTATAATTTTTCATAGTGTTTCTGATGTCAATGACAAAAATGCAGCAACCTGAAACTAATCTTGAAGGTATCTGAGGCCGAACAGGAGCACCCAGACAGCCCAATGAATCAGCTCATTTTAAGTGTTGTGTTGTCTGAGTAAATCTGCAATTGAAACAGCAGCCAGTGTCAAAGGAAAACCAAAATCTCAACTGGATCAGAGTAGAAATTAAAAAAATCACGTGTCAATGCAACAAATTTCACAAGGCAATTCCTCCGCCTGTTCCTATTTCGGTGTTGCTGTTGTGTGGCAGAGGGAATGGCACACACACTTGTTGGAAGGACTTCAGCAGAAATTTCAAACTGAATAAATCTCTGAGAAAAATAATATTCACTTCATCATGTAACAGTTCTATTTCTCTGCTACTTCACTGGAGACAAATTGAGGAGATGACTTATTGGATAAAAATTACTTGCACACGCTGTAATTGCAATGGGTTAAGAACCCGTAAGTGCTATCCCAAATAATGGAAAGAAAATGTAATCATTTAACTTCATGAACTCTTGTCCATAGTTGGTATTTGGATATAGGCTGGAATTATTGCCAATCTTACTTTTATGTTATTCTGTGTTGGGCTTTTTGGTAGACTCTTTTATTTAATAATACCACCTTTGGCTTGTGGCTATTCGCTCTCTTCCAAAGTCATCCATAGTATTTGCAATCCATTTTATGAGAAACATTAGGAAAAAGTGCAATTTGAGGTACTCAATAATCTGCTTGGCTTCCCCACACAGAGCTCAACTTCACACTGAAGTGCTGTCATGATGCTGTAATTGTGAAATTTCCTTATTTTCTGATTTTAAATGCACTTGACTATCTCAAAACCCCATATATTTAGTGAGAAACTTTGAATTGAAATCTAGAATTCCTTATTCCTGCTTTAGTGTCTCAATCAGAAAACTAAACCTTGACTTTTGGGGTTCAATTTTATTCATACTCAAATTATGCCAACATTAATTTACCAAGGGAGGCTCCAGATCCCCCAGTTCCATGCACAGACTGGTACCATTATGTTTTTGTCTCCATGCAGGTGTTTTCTGGAGTAATTTTTTAACAACCTCTTCCAAAATATTAATTTGACCTGCTGCAGCAAACATTAACAACTGCTGGATTGTGAACTCCTAGGAAAGCAGTGGAATGTAACAGCATTGATTAAGTCCTTCAAATGATGGCAATGAGTAGAGTGATAATGAGCAGACCTCTTCTATGTTCATTAGTTGCAGACGAGTATATTTTTTATTACAGAACTGATTTTTTTTGTAGGAGCAGCCCATAAAGTGATTGAAGTCTGAAAGTTCATTTGTATTAAATATGACAAAAATATATATAAAGCAGCTATGTGAATCACCATTCAAGGTTTCCCAGCTTTTTGACTTCCAATCAAAGCTCTGTTGTCACTGGGAAATGGTTGAGACCGACTTTCTGTTGTAGCACCCTCAGCAATGTGGCACTGGGATTTTGTCCTCGGAGCTGAGTGAGGATATGAGTACATTTCCAATGAGGAAATAAACCAAGCATTGATGCTCTTGCAGTAAATGAAATAGGAACATATTAATGATGAAAGGAAAATCAAAGGCACTGCTTATGTGAGCCGAGTTCTGTGAGATGGACAGTAAAAATAGTTTAAAAATTGGCATGTAAAAATCCATACTCTGAATAGGAGGATAAAGTCAGACCCAGTGTGTGAATAATATCAGTTTTACTGCCTGTTTCATAAGAAAAACTTAGTCTCTTTCTCTGTTTGTGACCACTATTTTAATTTCCATTTCATCTTCCTTTTTCTAACAACAATCTGTGCACCCCCATATTCTTACTTGTTGAATCTGCAAAGTGGATGGAGAGTTCTTACCTTACCAGAATAGATTTAAAAACCCTCAAATCCAACCCCCCCGAACTTGAATCGCTTTGATTTCATTATTATCACTTGAGGAAGACTCTGCTAAGGGCTGCCATGCACTGATCATTTATTTTGCAGCTCCTTTTTAAGTCATTGCAATATTTATAAAGCCTAAGGGCTGCCAATCATTCAGAATGCTCGGAAAGGGACTGCTCCCCTCTGGGAATGCTGCTTTCCCCATGCAAGGGAGGGCCTGAAGGCAGAAGGTACAGAATGATAATCAAATAAGGAGAGCTTTAGGAGTGTGCTACGTGCAGGTAGAGACTCTGCAGAGCTGCCTGCGTGAGCTCAGACTTCCCAGACATGCTGGAATCCTCTGGAAAGAGCTGAAGTGGCAAATCAGCCAATTTCCCTCATTTCTAGCTAAGATAAATTTGTCTGGATGACTTGTAATTCTCCCTGCTTGTGAATGAGAGCCTTTGAGTTAAATGCATCACTCCTGATAAGGAAAAAAAAAAAAGATTAGGAGACAATGACATCTGCTGGCATTGGAAAGAGAAGGCATCAAACCAGCGCATCCTGAGAGGGGAGGGCGTTGCTTTCCAGCTTCATTTGGACTGTTCCATGGAGCTGTGAACCTATTAACCTATAGAACAACATGGAAAAAGGCACTTGGACTTACTCCTGTGGTCAGGAACACCAGGCACCTTGGGGAGCAGAGGCTGCTGGGTTCTGCTGGTCCAGACCCAGCCTGGGCAGGAGGAGGGTGTTGCAGGGAGAGGGAAGGTCCTGACCAGGAGCTGCTTCTCTGTGGGCACTCTCAGAAAATGTCCTGCGAGACACTTCTGCACCACTTACTGCTTTAGCCAATATCCTTCAAGAACTACTTTGTCCTGGAAAACCAGAAAAGAAAAAAATGACAGAATTTTTTGTTTTGTTCCCGTGGTGTGATAGGGTAGATCCCTTTTCAGACATTTCTCTTGGAACTCTCCGTTAGTGCCGTGCTACCTGCAGTATGCAGCATCTTCCCTCTGGTGATGTCAGAAATCTTAAAAAAAAATAAATGCATAAATTCTACCTGATTGTTTTTTGGGGTTTTTTTTCCAAAGTTCAGAACTTCTTATCCAACATTTCCAGTCTCATTTGCTTGGGGATCATAAGACTGGATTGAAAATCATAACATTTGCATTGAATATTTTAGGAAGATTTTTCTGCATTTGCTTTACAGCTTTGATTAAGATTCATATACTAAATCCTTCTGCAATCTCTTAAATCTCCAAGTGTCATGTAATCACATCCCTCTAGCAGCAGAGATCTAAGGAAAATATTAAATAGGAGGTGTTATGAATTAAAAATTGGGATTTTTAGCACAGTAGGCACTGGAAAAAATGGAGCCACTATTTTTGGTGTTTGGGTTTTTTTTTGTGTTTTGGTTGTTTTTGTTTTGTTTTTTTTTAATTTCTTTGGGGGCCCAAAAGCCAAACAAAAATACCAAAAAGAAAGCCTAGACTTCAGCTGGTCTGGGACTGCAATGGGTCTTAGCTTCCCTTGAATAGAAAGTGGGAGAGAGATGGGCTAAAACAGTTTGGTTGCAGTAAAATAATATCCCAGTGTGTGTGTGGCTTTCAGTTTGATTCCTCAGACTCAGTACAAAGGGAAAGTCGATTACAATAGAGGCAGGATACTCCAAGCACTTATTATTTAGTCTGTGTTGTCCACTTTGTGTTCATCTCTATTACAGCTTGTGTCTTGCCTTCTACTGCTTACCCTCAGCTCCAGAGTTTACCTTACTGGCTGGTAATTGCTAAAATTCACCCTGATGCCTTTTCTTTGCTTTTCCATTCTCTTCATTCTCTTTTTCTGGCCATCCTTCTAATGTTTTGTTCTTTTTTTCTTTTTTTGCCAACTTGCTTTTCCTGTCCTAACCTGTGTACTGAAAGGAGAAGTGTTGGCAATGGGATATGATAACATAGATGGGAATGCATTGGGATTATGGTTTCACTTCACAAGCAATTGCACTGTGTCATCGGGGTGGTTTTGTGTGGGAAATATAATTTGCTTATTTCCAAGCTGGGGAGTGTAAAACTCTGTGATTCTCTGTCAGTCAGCTGTCATCCATTTCCCTCTGCAGTAGTTTTTGCTGATGGTTTTGTTTTTCCAGGGGTTTCTGTTGGTGTGGGTTTTGTTTATTTTTTTGCTCCAAATCCAACCTGGTCACTTAGCACACTGTAGCTGGGTTTGTAAAAGAAACATGTTGGAGTATCACAAAAGGGAATCTGAAAGATGGAAGTTCTCTAGGCCCAAATGCTTTGCAAGCTCCTCAGTAGACAAGAAAAGAGTTGTTAGCATTCCTAGCACGCCTGGTGGGAATGCATTATATATTGTTGCCACGTCAGTTTGTAATATTGGTACATGGCTTCAGTGCCTTGCTTGGATTTGTAATTACATTTAAATAATTTAACTCCATTACGCCACCATGTCTGGTGGAAATGTATGATTCCTTAGGAAGACGTTTCCTTTCAGAGTGATCTAATGACTTCAGAAAGTGCTGCTGCTATTAATGCTTCTTAACTATTGATATGCAAAAATAAAACTGTTAGGAGTGCAGTGGAAGACATTAATAAATATGCTCATTTTCAAGGATATTTTTGAGAGCTGTTTGATAACTCATCATTTGATTTGTGTTCTGTGTCAGATGGCCTTAATAGCTTGGCTAGTTGTATTTTGCAGATCAAAGGTAGCTTTTATCAAAATCAGGCTAAAAGGGTTCCAACCAATGAGTGATTGAAGCCATCCAGTGAAATACAGTAATTGTGCTACAGTTATGCAATACCTAGCTCAATTCTTGGATGTCAGCAAGTTTTCTTGGACAGCAAGGTTCAGATGAAGTTGGAAAAGGTGGTGGAGTACATGCAGTAGATTTTTTTTTTTTTTTTTTTGGTGCAGGTTTACTGACAGATTTATGCTGGATATGTAAAGGACATTTCTCATAAATGCTGAAATTCATCTCATATTTCACTGTGCATTTGAACCAACACTTTAAAATTGTTTTCCAGTCTCTGGTGGATTTCTTTTTGGTTTTAGTTTGGGTTTGTGGTTTTGGTTTCTTTTTTAATCATTGAAAACATGCCACCACAAATGGTGGGTGTAAAAAGCTACACCTCTGGGTGTGACACCAGAGATGCTTCTCATATCATAGAGACGTACATTAGTGGCAAAGTGGGATTCCTTTCTTGTGTTCACACTCAGTGAGCACATTTGCAGGCTCACAGTAGGAGCTAAGTAGTAAATACTACAAGGAGCACACTGTTTGCCCCCAGTAGTGCCCGTGATTCCATCCTCAGCAGCACTGTGGAACAATTTATGGAGAGCTAGAGTAATTTATCAAAGACACTTAGTAAATCTGTTGCACCTTCTTGTCCTTCAGTTGCTGATTCATTTCTTGTTGTCAGTCCATGAAACGGGCACAGGACTCTGCTCTGTCCCTTCCTGGGTGTATCTCTGAGGTCCAGCTGCTGGGGTTTTTTTGGCTTTTGCTTTCCCTTTTTCCAACCCCTTTATTCATTTCCATCAAATTTGCGTGCCTCTCCCAATCCTTTACCTTCCTTTAATCCTTCATTTCCTTTTAATTTAGTTTCATTTCCTTTTCTAGAGACTTTTGAATGTCTTCCAGGCTTTTTGTTCCTTTTCTGTGAGGGAATTCTTGTGAAGGTCTCAGGTTTGCAGTGCTCTGTGCGGATGATGTGCTCTGGCACCAGGGTACAGCAGCATCCTGCACCTCCCACCAGCAGTGACAGGCTCAGATTTGTGTAACTGGAGGAAAAAAGCCTGTCTGGATCAGGTTTTCCAGTCCATTTATCATAAAATAGATTTCCTACTTCTTAAGAGTCTTCTATGGGGCAGAGAGAAAAATCAGACATATATGAAGCTGAGTGGAAAAGATCTGACTGAGATGTCAGGGCTCAGGTTTTTTTACCAAATGCGTTTTATTTTTTTTTCTATTTGTTTTCTAATTTTGCCACTACTGGTGAAATTAGTGGATTAATAGAAGTTTTTCTACCTGCTAATGGGTGTGGCTGAAAAACCCTGGAGGTTTTTTTTAACCATGTGCCTTTAAATATTTCTCTATAAACTACCTAGAGATTTTGTTGTTTTCACGTGAAATGGCAGCCATCTAAATTACTGACTTTGTATTTCCCTACTGAACTAAATGCTTTCATCTGCTTTAATATAATCAGTAACAAAATACACTCTGATTTGGAGAAAAACAGGTGATTTAGTGTTGTTTGGAAAATGAGGACAAATAGCCATCTCACCCTGTTGTCAAACACATTCCTTTGTTTGATTGCAAGTGCAGATATTTTCATTTTACGTTAGCTGTGTGCTTAATGAAATGGACCTATCCCTCCAGCTCAAAACTACATATAAATTACATATTGTTATAGTTGCCATGGCAAATAATTACCATTATTTAATGATAACTTATGAAACCATTAAGTATCAAGGCAAACGTAGTTGTTGAAATGCAGAGTGCTATTTCTCTGTGGAATATACTTAATAACAGAACTAGATTATTTTTTCTTAATTGTCTGTCTTCATATCTGTTTTGAATTGTGTACTTCTGAAATATTAATGGGAGTACAAGGAGACAGCTTGATTTGGACACAGAATATACCTGTGTGCACTCTGTACTTCTGCTTCTTGGAGTTTTAAAGATGTTCTTCATTCATGTTCCAGCCTTCTCCCTCTCCCATCTGTTGGTGTTAAGAAGCTGTTTCATTACCTTCTCATAAATTATCCCTTCACTGCTTCAGGCTTGTCTAACTGGGGCTCACCTCAGTAGGGTTTTCCCCTTTAATATCAGAAGGATTTGGGTATTTGTCATAAATGGCATTCTGAGTTACAGCTGAGAAGATAGCACTGCTAGAAGTGCTTGATGCTGGCCTCTTAGAAAGGACCATTTCTGTCATGCACGAGCCTTTTGGGATTGTTTATGGAAATCAACAAACAAAAATTTCTCACAGAAATTTTCTAGCAAAAAGGGAGTCATTGTAGCTTACTCAGGAGGGGAACAGATGCAACCACATGGCCAAGTGTAAGTAGCAACACTGAGAGCTCAATAAACTGCAGAGGAGAAGATGGCAATAAATCTTGGGTGTATATTACACTGTCAAACCTAGTAGTAATTTTAAGATTAATTTGCCTCCCCATTATTGATACACGTCACATTTCCCCTGAGCTGAATCAAACCCTGTTTATTTCTTGCCTTTTCTCTCCCTCCATCAACATTTGAAAGGTGTCTAATATAGAGAGAAGTCTGGAGCTGAGTGTTATTTAAATTATGGATTGATCCAGGGCATTGTATACAAATAAATGGTACGAGGAATAATTGCAGATTTTGCACAACTCTACCAAGTGTGTGGCAACTGCAATGAAAATGCAGAGTGTGTCTTGTGAGTGTGTTGTGCAGTGTTGTTCATCCTTGGCAATAGATTATTTACAAGATTTTGCTGTGGTAAAAGTCAGTGTGTGCTGTTTTATCAGGTATTCTTTGGTTCATGACTAAACATTTCTGGAAGAGGTGGTTGTTACCAGGGGATAAACTCATTTTAGTTAATAATGATGATCCAGCTTTGCCACAGAGACTACACAAACACCAGATATCTTGGAATCCACACCCTGTCTCCTGCAATTGTCAATGCTGGGGCTTGTCCAGGTTGACTTCTGTCCTCAGGGAGCTGGACAGGATTGGCATTTGTAGGTTCTGCTCTTACAGAAGTGGTTCTGACTCATTTCTCATCAGTGCACTTCGTTCATATCTGAAGGGAAGAGTGAAAACTCCATTAGGAAATGTGGCATTTAACCTAATCAATTAAATAACTTAGATTTGGCGAGGATTAGAAATTTACAGCATGTACACAGAATCATTAATTACATAAGATATAGTTTATGAAGATTCTCAATCCTCCTGCTTTGGAGTGTAAACTACTTAGTAGGCAGTGCTGAAAAATTGCATCATTTTATGGTAAGAGTTCCTGGAAAAACTGTGAGTGAACACAATGAAAGCTGCCATATGATATTAATAGATCAGCACAGACATCACTGGCTCTTGATGAGAGGTTGGGCAGGAAAAAAAGCTGGGAGAAATAATCCTAATCAACTGGAGAACTGAAGTGGGGATGGCGGCAGCTCTTCAAGAGGAAGGAAAACTTGAAAAATCCGATTCAAATTTTTTTTTTTAGAAATTACATCTGTAAGAATGGGAGATAATTAAATGTGTATCTTAAATAGACCTTTCTCAGCAGAGACCGCTCCGTGAGTGTTTTAGGCACAGGCAGTGCATTCATCTTTCCGAAAACTGAAAATCCTCATAATTTTGCAGGCAGCAAAATAATGGCTTCAAAGAACCCTGTGCAATGGGGTGGCGAAATCAGGGCTGGCTCTGCAGTGCCCCACAGCCCGGAGCACTCTGGCAGGCTTTGTGCTCCAGTGGAGATGAGGGTTGGGAATGGGCAGCAGCTGGCAGAGGTCAGATCCCTGCAACAATTCACCTTCTTCCTGCCAACCTAGAAAAGGACAAAACAACCCCCATTTTTTCAGCAGCACCATGCTACAGTGCGGGCAGGACATATTTCTCACAGGTTGGCTTTGCCATACAGAGCCCTGTGCTGCTTCTGGCTGCTTCAGTCCCTCTCCTCACTCATCTGTAGCCTGAAGGGTTCACTGGCTGGTTCAGGAGAAGTCCACGCTGGTGACCCCAGTGCACTTAGAGTACATTTATCTTGTCCTGTTCACACAAACTTGTAATGGAGAGAAGCTCTGTTCTTTCGCTGGGCTGTGCTGGGAGCCCACTGCAGAGCCTCCTCCGTGGTTATCTGTACCCCCAGAGCTTCGTTGGGAGCTCGTGGATGTGATGAGAGCTAAGAGCAAGATATGCCAGTGTTAAACTAATTAAAAATCTTATCACCGTAATGTCATTTTTGAGATTGAATTCACAATGCCACCAGGCCTCGATGGGTGCTGTGTTTGTGGAGGTGTCTGTGTGCAAAGCTCAGAGTGTCTGTGTTAATCCTGGAGAGGAAAACAGAGAAGAAACAGGACACTGCAAAGTCACTGGGGACTGCAGGCAGGATAATATTGTGGTTAAAGGTAATAAAAACAAGGCAGGAATTGGCTCCTCCTTTCACCACAGCCGAGGTGAGTGTAAAGCAGGACCTGCGGAGTTACGTGGTGGGTAGTTCACACCATGGGACAGAACGTGAAGACTCTGGGGAGCCAAAATGTTTTTTCTGTCCACATGTAAATAAGGTGACTTAAATATCATTTGTCTGCCTCTGTTTTTCTGGTCCTGTAATCCCAGGGAAGCTCAGCAGACATCTGAGCTCATGCAGGTTAAGGACTGCTGCCTTCCTGGCTGCAGAACTGGTTGGGATGAAGGCTCTGGAGAGAAGCAGGTTTCAGGACTCTGGATGTGATGGTGGGAGGATAATCTCATTCCCAGCTTTGTCAGGCATCCCAGCCATCCAACAGTGTGGTGGTGTGTGTGCAGTGTGGTGATCTGTCACTTTGTGGGGTGACTTCATATCTAAGCAGTTGTGAGGAATATAAAGGTACCAAGAAGCAGCAGAAAATCAGAGCAGCTTCCTACAATGCAGGATGAAAAATGCGTTAAGCTTAGCCAAGGTCACAGGAGTGACTCTGAAACAAGTAGAAAGATGGCAGCTTGCATCTCCATTGCACTTTCTATGAGCTCTTTGTCTTTCTGTCTCACTATATTTTTTTTCTTAAGTGTAAGATCATTAAAAATTACACTAAGTGAATAATTTTCCTAATTATTTGTGTCAAAGTCACAGATTGATATTCTCACTCACGTCTGAAGCTCCCTTACCATTATTTTAATTTATTTTTCTAATTGTCTTGTTGTTTTGTTAAATAAATGGCATAATAAGGCTTTGCAAGGCTTTCCAGACTAATGAGAAGCATCGAATGGTGTATGTGATATATGATTTTTTTTGAAAGTGCCTGACCCAGGCTTTCAGCAATTTTGTAAGTAGGCAGTGGGTGAACACGGTCTTGAATTCCCAACTGCACAGTTATCTGTTTATGTAATTTGCTGTTAATTGGGATTGCCTGCTTTTGTCAATAGGCTCTTAGACCTTCAGCTTGTGAAATGCTGGCTTGGGTTCTGTGGCTCTTCTCTCTCTCTGCCACTGGTTCCCAGTTTTTCCCTTGGCAAACTGCTTCTACTCAGTCAGTGACTTAATTTGGTAAGAGCTCTCTGGCTGGCTAAAATTTTTTTGGCATGATTGAAACCAGTGCAAGAAGTAGTGGAAAGAAAGTGGAAGGCAACTGTTTGTAATTGTAATTTACTGTGATTCAGGAACCCTCAAGCACAGGCTGCAGTTAAACCCCATTGCATCTGCAGTCAGTAAATAAAGTCCTAATGAGAAATTAAAAGTGTTGCAATGATTCCAAGCTTCGTATTCCCATGGAACTATAAACTGATGCTCCTCCAATATCCAGAAGAACATACCAAGATGGGAAATCAGTAAAATTATGTTAATCTAAGTTAGCACTTAAATGTCCACTGAAGTTTGTTTAACTAGATGCTCTAATTTCAGCTACT
Organism: Coloeus monedula; assembly: GCF_965178545.1. Taxonomy (NCBI): domain Eukaryota; kingdom Metazoa; phylum Chordata; class Aves; order Passeriformes; family Corvidae; genus Coloeus; species Coloeus monedula. The sequence goes on along the minus strand of NC_138792.1, from coordinate 15,981,054 downwards.
CATGTACTTGCAGTTAAGCCCTTTGTGAGTGCTTTATTTAGATGGGGATGATGTTTTTCCCATCGAGCATTCAAGCAGAATGTGGAATTTAATTCCTACAATTGCAGTAGAGTTTACAGTTTCTCTTTCTTACTGAAGGGAACTGAAGTTATTTTCTTAAATTTTCTTGCATTACAAGTATGAATTAGCTTATGTTTGCTAATTACTGCACTAATCTTTCAGTATTTCATATTTTTTTCTGTGTGGCTTTTCATTCTTCAAGTGTTTTTATTGGTACAGCATCTCGCTATTTTTGTGGGTTTTTTTCCAAGTGTAGTGGAGACTTTGAACTCAAGGGGGGGAAGGCATGAGTAACATCTGAAAGAGGAATTATAAACGACACTAAATACGTTCTTGCCAGGAGGACAGGAATCATTCCTGCATAGGAGACTCAGGATAAAAAGCATTTTAACGTCCTCCAGGACTGGCACAGTGCATTTGCTGCCCTGATGTCAGAGAATGGGTGCCCCTGCCCTGCTGGCTGCCTGTGTCCCCTTTGATTTCTCCCACACACCGAAGCCCAGTAAAGGCACCACAGCAGCCAGGATGAAGTGTTATAAAGCGTGACAAACCCTGTTTTCCCAGAGGAGTTCAGCTGCCACGGTGCATATTTTACATCTTTCTCTGATGTAATGAGAGGTGTGAGTTCCTTTCTGATGTTACATTTTGGAGCTGGCTACACGGATTTAGCCTTGCCTGGAGCCAGAAGATGTCCATCAATGTGAAATGTTTTATTTCAGGTGAAGTGGCAACAAATCTTTTGCAGCTGGAAAGAAGGGCTGGGTTTCCTGGTGCACTTAAACCCCAACTTGTGAAGAAAGGGCTCAGTGAGCACCTTGCTAATTTTGCAACACAAAGGCTGATAAATATTCTGGCTTAATACAGTGTTGTAATGAAGTCCATCAAAAGTTCCTGAGAATATTTCAGGAATTCAGAATAAAATATGAAATGATCTGAAAGTGTCTGCAGAGGTAAAACCAGAGCCCACAAAAGCACAGCTCTACAGGAAGTTTAGGTAAACTGAGAAATACTCAGTGAAGGAAATGATGGTATAAAATGAGAAACTTCTGAAGGAGGAAAGAAAAATGTTTCGGGGAAAAAAAAAAGGAAGAAAGCCAAATCTTTTTGTTTAGTCAGGTGTTTTGGTGCAAATAAAGACAAAATCATTTGAATTTTATTTTTTCTACCTAATCCTGCTGTATATTGAAGCAGGAGTCAAAACGTCAGGGCTTAAGCTCTGTCTTGTCATTAGTAAATATCTTCTGATTCCAGGGTCAGCAAGTTCATTTTTGCCAATATTTGGGCTATTATTTTGTTCAGCAGTTGCTGACTACTTTAAATAAAAAGAAATTGGAACCTGTGCATAGACTGCTGCCCATGAAGAGAATATGTAGTTTTCAGGGTTAAAAAGAGAGAAACTAGGAAATGCCCCATTTTGAATAAATTAGCCAAGAAAGTGATATTCCTGATCTTTCTTTGTTATATTTAACCTGCTCTGTGTCAAAGCACACACCCATTATTTCTGTTATAGACTGGGGGATGACTGTACCTAAGCTATAGAATGTAGGTGTAAAACCAGAGCTGGGAGCTTGCCTTTCTATCCTTTTTGCTTTCCTTTTCAAGAGGCAAATAGAGTTTTTCAGTCAATCCCATAAGGACATCATCTGGGGAGAAGAAACTAAGTAAAGTATGATTCTGTCTCACAGTGGGACATAACTAGCTAAATTGGTTTTGGTTGTGGATTCTGATTGTAATAATAGGGGAAGAATGCTTTGAAAAGCTGCTGGGATATAAGTTTATGGGGATCTGGCAGTGCACAGCCATGTACCTGGAAGACATTTATGTCCATGAAGCCTAAAGAGAAATTATGATAATCAGTTGTATTGTTTTCCCCTCACATTTCTGGATGCAATGCAACATCCAGAGTACAAAAAAAAAAAAATCAAGTGAGGAGAAAGGGATGCCTTGTTAATTCATCTAACTAAATTCTCATTTTCAGGCCCTTTGTTTGGCTGGGGAATAGCACTGGCAGGATAGCGGCTGCTGGCAGAGAAGTTCATTTCTTTCCCAGAAGAAAAGAAATCAAAGCAGCTTTGCACTGATCAGCTGGCACAGGTTGCTGGATCAATGGTTGGCAATTTGCAGGGCTGTGCTGTAGATAAGGCTGTCACATTTTGGCAGTCTCATCACTACCAGTCAGCCACATAATAGCTGATAGGTCCCTTTCAGATAAAGATGAGTAGAAGATAGAAAACTGAAGGGAAAGGGGAGTGAAAGGGGGATAGAGGAGGAAGGGAAGGTGACAAGTCAGTAGTTTCAGCCTCACTTTTATGATTGTGCTCCTTTGGTCTCCAATCCATTTAAATCTGTGTTTGTATTGCTGCTAATTCTTGCAGTTCTCAACTCATTGGTGTAATTCTTGGGTTTATGCTTTATCCTTTTGAAAATTAACAGATGTTTGCTGAAAAGTAGTGCCTCTCCCCAAGTCCCCAAGTCCCCAAGCCCAAAAGCACAGGTACAAGATAGGATCTGCTTCAAGACGTCAAAAATCTGCCTGGTTTCCATCTTAGGACTGCAGTCTCTCACTTTCTTTAGTGTAAATATGGCACTTCTTGTAAAAAGAAAGTGGACTATTGGCCAGATCTCCTCCTGGTCCATTATTTATTGAAGCTTAGCCCTATGGGGCTCAGGGGTTTCTCTAGCAAAGATTCTGCCCTGGGGAAGGCAAACTAGTAGAGAAGTGAAAAGAACAGGAAAAAAAGGGGCTTAAGTAGCAGTTGGATTATTTTCAGATGTTTCTGAGTTTAGGAAAATTGGGAAAAATAGAAGCTTCCTCTGAATTCTGCTGCTTTCCATTTTTTTTTTTTAACGTCTCACTGAAGGTCGTAAGGGAACGTGTTAGAAGCTGGATGACAGCACAATGAAAAGAGGTGAGGGAATCATTACGTTAATACTGATAAAGCTGCTAAATGTGCTCAGGGAGAGGTAGACATTTCCAAAAGCCTGAGAACACAGAGAATAAAGGATTCATTAATAAAAAAGTGCCCTGGCTGTTCTTAATCATCTTGAATCTTGAGTTTTTATTAGGTGTTCCTGACTATAGAGAATGTTCTCTAATTCAAATTTCTAGTGTTCTACACCCTTCCACAATCAATTCTATCCAGTGTAGGGAATAAGTAATTGTTTTTCATTTTTTTCCCTTTTTTTCAGATTTCCAGATTTTACTTATCAGGAGGGGAAAAAAGCATATTTTCTTTGTAAAGGAACAAAAGTAATTTTTTTCCCCACAAAAGCAATCTTCAAATGCTTTTATCTGTGCAATTTAATATGACTCATTTTGGAAATCTCCATACAAATTATTTCTGCTGTTTAGTCCTTCACTCTCTCTCTTGTGAATAGAGGAAAACAACTCCTTTTGATCCATTGCAGAGGAGCTGATGAAACTATGTATCAGCAGTGAGGTAGAAGAACCCTCCCTAAAGTCCAAAAGGATTTGGGATGTAGTCAGCCAAGTCTTTCAGACTATTTTCCAACTTGATTTAGTCAATTCTTATGGTGCACTGCACCACTTTGTTGTGACTTGATGTCAGAATACTAAAAAAAAGAGAGGGAAGGGGACTTTCTTTATTGGTATTCTGGGGAATTAAAGACCACTGCCACAGTGGCAGCTGACATGGATTGTTTATTTAATTCTTTCAATTTGTTCAGTTTAATGAAACACCAAAAGATTGGAGGGAGCAGTAATTAACAAGACAGAGCCTGTCTAATGAAACCGGTACAGGAGGGTATTTGTTTCAAGGATCAATAAAAGACTGGGAGTGAGGATCATACTGGCATCACTCTGGAAAACAAATCACCTCATGCCAATCAGTTGTCATGCTGCACATGCATGAATCTGTGTGGAGCATTTTAAATATTGCATCAGTCGAAAGACAGCAAAAGAAAAGCTTGGTGAATTTGGAGGTATCTCGTACTTAATTTGTTGCTCTGTCAGGTACTATAATTATACATGTGGCATTCTTCCTGTGTGCCTTCAATAGTCATTACTAGGCAAGTCTGGTGACATAATCTAATTAGAGCATGGCTCTCTCAGAGCTCCCCGAGCCCATTCTGTGGGGCGGCTTTGTATTCTATCGCCGCTTGCGTGTTTTCAGGAAAACAGCACAGCCTGCCTTCCCAGAAAGAGAGAAAACAGAGCAGCTGATAAAAAAAAGCTACTTCTCTGACAATCCTCTTGGCCCTCCAGAGACAGCAGTTGGACTCCCTGTTGCCACTAGTTGACTTAGCAATTAATAATGCAGCAATTAGCAATGAGTTTCCAGATCTCAGCGCGCAAGATGGGATTTTATTTATACAGCAATGTTACTGACAATAACAGAGGGAGAAGGAATCAGCAGTAGAGAAGTTGTATCTCAAAACAGAGAATCAGTTTGGTTGTGGGAAGAACGGGGTTAGAGCTAGAGGAAGGTAAATATGTGCAACATGAGATTATCAGAAGCAATTTTGGACCTGATGTAAAATTGTTTTTCTTCTAAAGAACACAAATTTGAAATTACATGCTTGAAGGAACAGAACTTGGAATATTTTTAACTGGAAGATGCAAATTATAGAGAAATGTTAAGGAACTGGGTTATACTGCTGCTTGTAATTGAGAATGGGATTGATGGAGAGAAGATACAGGTGGCCTCCTTGGAACATCACCTGTAGGTGATTCAAAGCCCTAATAAAGCGAGAGGTGGTTTGGTTTGGGTTTGGTTTTGGTTTTTTGTTGTTGGTTTGTTGTTGTTGTTGGTTTTTTTTGTGGTTTTTTTTGTCTTTTTTTATTTATTTATTTTTTTTTAAGCAGAAGGTACAGACGTCATTCTTTGAAAAAGAACGTCCCACACTTAAGCTCAGCCTTTGAGTTGAGCAGTGGAACAGTCCCAGAGCCAAGGCAGCACTGAAACCAAAATAACCAACGGAATGCTCATGTGGAGATTGGAGCTGCAGAGGATCGTGTGGAGGGAGATTGTCAATGAGATTCATTTGGGAGGCTGGAGGAGGTTCAAAAGCTCTACTTTTTTTGATCCTTGTAGATGCAAAGATGAATGACAGTTTTGCTGCAGTTCTTGGTATATTTCCAGGAATTTTGTTCCAATGCACTTTTCTCAAATCTTTTTCTTGTCTGCAAAACAATTAGAAGGTAAATGTTACAACTCTGGCTGATGTATACTTTGTTAGGTACTCAGAAAAACTCCATTAGATTATGGAAACACATTTTCAACACAAATTCAGAAATTTAAACCATCATGTAGATCTTATTGGTCTTGCTGAGTCCAGCTACAAGAATCATACTCAGCAATTGCATTTGTAATTGACTGGCAGCCAGAGCTGAGCTGTAGTTCTGAAGCTTATCAACCCTTATGAAGTGGCAAATAGCTCTGACTGGCTTTATTCCGGGGATGGCTTGGACTCCCAATGCAGCAAATGCCTTGAGAAAGTGGAATTTGTGTGGAATACTCAACCACCAGCAGCCACAAACGGGAGGGAATGCAGCAGGGAGAGAGTAATTGCACTTTGGTCAAAGTGTCTAAGACAAGATGATCCAGAAGTCACACAAGGTGGCAAGATTTATGGGCTGGAAGCTGCAATAGATTGATGAGAGGAAATTTTCTTTAGCCACTGCAAATGGTGGGTTCATGTATCAGGATATTGCCCCATCAAATTGTTGGAAGATACATGGACCAGCAGGACCAACTGGAGACTTCTTCAGTGACTGCTTAGAAATGTTATTTCTTTTTGTTTCATCCATGTGCAGACATGTTGATGGTGTGGTTTCAAAAAAAAAAAAAAGTGTTTTTATGATAACACAAGTAATACCTGTCATCACAGCAAGTGAATGGGTGACAAGAATGTGTTCAGTTTGCAGCCTTTCCTTTGTGTAGCAGGAGAATTAAATTGGGGTAAGGGAAGACCTTAGATAGTGAAACTGATTTACCATTCATTCAGATCCTTGAACAGATTTCAGCTGTAAAAAGAAAACATCTTCCCACAACCACCGATTGGGAAGCAAAAATACTGCAAAGAATAAGGGCTCTCTGTGAATATGTCAAAAATGTAGATTTCATTAATCAAAATGAGATGCAAATCATCTCAGTCATTCAGCTGTAGAGACACTAAATGCAGCTATTTAGGATTCCACCTCAGCTATTCTACACTATTTACTAGTTTGTGCTCCTTGTCAGTTAAACGTGTCACTTGTAGGGACTTTTAACATTCCCAAGTAAAACAATTGGAAACTTGAATTGTACAAGACATGACTGGTAAAAAGCACGGGTTTTTTTCTGTAGCCAAAATATGAATCATGAGAAAGAAGTGCTGCTGACAGGAAGAAAATTGAAATCTTTGAGGTGCAGTGCTGGCAAAAATTCAGAAAAGTAGACAAAGGCTTACAGCAAATTTATGTGTTTGCTCATGACAGCCATCGGAATGATCATTATCTAAAAGATATAATTAAATGAAAGCAGTGCTGGAAGGTCATGGTAATAGAGGACAACCATGGTCACAGGGATAAAAGATAATCTGGGAGGTTGGATCCTGATGCTCAAAGCTATCAGTCACTTGAGACAGCTTCTAAAATTCTGTTGTGTGTAGGCTATAAATGAGTCCATTTTGGTTTGTTTTGGGGGTTGTTTTGGTTTGGGTTTTTTTTGTGCTTTCCTTTACAGTGTTTATTTTAACACTGTAAATCTGATAACATCATTATGCTACTTCTGGAAGAGGAATTGATCCTCCCCCACGTTTGACAAACGATACGATTGTGAGGTTAATGGCTGCTAAGCTGCCCAGGTAGTACCTGTGTTCTACTCTGCTTTTAGAGCTGTGGGTTTGATTTTTAAAAGCCCCACAGCCTCTGATGAATACACCTTGCAATAAAGCTTTATGGAGAACACTTATTCTCTACACATGACCCTGCATGACTGATAGTGACATTTCTTTATGGTCAAAGACATCTCCTTTCTCTACAGTGAGAAAAAACCAAACATGCTCCTTTTCTGCTTCCATTAAGACTTCTCTGATTTTTATGTAAGTTTTTAAAGTACTTTTTTTGTTTGTTACTGCTGAGTTTACAAGTGAGCTCCTTTATCTGATACTCTTCCCTCTTCATGTTTTGATATTTTTTTTGTGACTTAAATATATTTTCTGTAGAATCATAAGCACATGTTCCTAATATGACTAGGTACATTTTCAACATAGAGAAAAACAAAACAGGTGAAAAAACCCATTTAATTTGCAAGGAGTTGGTAGAACAACTCAATGCTCAGGCTCTTGTTTTCTGCATTTATGTCCAGTCGTAATAAATTAAGATGCATGACTTATCAGTAGCAATGAGAAGGTTGAATTAAGCTAAACTACATTTTAAAGTGCATTTTCTTTGTAAAATGGTCTGAGATACTGAGCAAGTTGTAAATGTTCTATATGAGAGCATGCATCAAAATTTGATGTTCTACTGGGGAGGTCAAATTACTGACATGAGTTGGAAATCAGAAGATCCTCAGCTTTTCTTTAAGGCAAAGGGGCATGTCATGTTCATAAAATTCACCTAAATTTCTCCTTATTTTCAACATCCCCTTCTTTCTTTGTTTTAGAGTGTGTACCTGCTAGACTATATTAATTACCCTGAAACAACAGACATAAATCAAACATCCCAACTGATTTCATCCCTAATGTATCTCAGAACACTAATTATTAGCAGAAATTAGGAAAAGCTGCACATGAATAGGTATGCAGTAAGTGAAAAAGCAAAGGCTGCCAGTCCTTGTGGTGCAAGTTGTCCGTACCAGCCTCAGATGGGAACTGCCTTCAGAGCTGGTGTGTGGCTGAAAATATCGCAGTGCCCCTGTGGCTGTAAAACTCTCGTGGGTGTTTGACAGTTGTGGGTATGTCTGAATTTTTTTCCTACAGAAATCAGGTATGTGAGTAGCTTTGGAGTAGTTTAGGATGCTGAAAGAACAAATTTTCTTCTTCTTCTCCCTGCAATCTCTCTCCCTCTCTTTGTGTACATGTGTCTTTTTCACCCAAGGAGTCTGTCCTCACTGCTGAGGGTTTATGCTTGAAATTTTAGCCAGCTCTTGTCCACAGTCTTATTATTTATGTTGGGGAAATGTATTATTCACAACACCAGTAGTGTCTAAATAACTATTACATATATAAAAGTGGTGTGAGGCAAAAATGGCTTGTTTTTATGGTGTATCAATATTCCTGGCAATTGTAATTGCTGTTGCAGCTGTAAAGAGAAAAGAAATGGGGAACCTATTAAACAGATAAAATATCAAGCATCTGAATTGTGAAAATGATTTAGCATCTAATCTAAGTCAATCTGTGCAGATTCTGCTGGAAAAGCTTAGGGCTATTCCATCCTAAAAAAATTTTGCAAGTAGTTACTGTTACTTGTATTTATTAATTTAGAAAATGTTGGGTTCCTTGCATTTAAAGGATGCGGGGAACTAAAAATGGGCTCTTTCTTTTCTCCTTTGTACATGCAGAAGAACCAGTGTTGGCACAAATTAATGTGTCACACAAATGGGAGTGTGACTGTCTCATTTTCTCCCTAATACTTTGAAACTGCTGCTCACGGTTGTGTGGTTGGGTGTATGACAGGGAGAGGGACGTCGACTCATTTAGGATAGGGAAATACGACTGGAAAGTCTCCAGGTGTTTGGTTTGATTTAGATGCATTTGTAGTTGTGTCAGAGAGAGAATAAACCCCAAGGAAGGCTGTAGAGCTGTGATGTATTGCACTACAAGGACTGCACTAGAGCCCCTGTCTGGCAGTGTAAATAAAGACTTCTGTATTTTCATTTATTGACTGCGGTGCTAAGAAAGCTTTGCATTGCCTGGTAGAAGTGGCTGAAAAATAATGTATGGGAAATCTATAGGAGACACAGAGACATTTCAGAAAGTAAAGAGCAATTGGCTATATCATCAAAGACAAAAGCATTGTTATATACAGGTTGCTTTGATTCTCCAAGAACCTATTGATATTTTCCCGGGTATTGAGCTGCTAACAACACCTTCAGCAGAAAAGGCAAAATCTGCTCTCACTGCGGAGGAGTGGGGCTGCATATCCCATTTCTATTTTCCTAAATGATGATATCCACTGCAAAGAGTGGGTCCAAGCCCTTGGCCACTTGGGCTATGGGATCTTTTTCTTCAGCTGTATCATCACCAGACTGAGCTCTGGGTTTTGTGGAAATGAAGCAGTGCTGACCCAACTGTTTGGGGATGAGGCCACACTGAGGGCTGGAGGAGAGACTCAACCTGCAAACCACAACTCCGTCTGATTTTTAACAAACACGAAAGAAAATGGTTCATCAAAGATGGTGAAAAACTCACACATTCCATTAAGTGTATATTCACATTTCTTTTCCATGGCTTTTGTATCACTGAATGTGGAGGGGCTATGCTGTAGTATGTAATACAGTCAATATTTTCATATGAATGAGTGATTAACACTTCACAGAGCAATAAAATTCACTGGTCACTTCATTAGATCATGAAAATTAGCAGTTTTCTACAGAGCACATACATTGTCCTTTGCTCTAGAGTAAGTCTATAAAATATACAGCAGTGAATGTACCCCGAAGGCTTTTCAGCCTCAAAATACGAGTGTGGAGCAGGCAGGAAGCACTGGCCTGAGTTCTGCCACTGTCACAATTCCTGACATCGTGATTCAGCCCTTGTGGCTCTGATATTGCTGTCAAAGTGGAAATGGATGTGAACAGAGAACAGCTATGGAAGAGACCACAGCCCACATTAGTCTTTGGAGGCTGTTCCTTCCCAATCAAAATCTGGTTTTACTCATGTAATTATCAAAGAAAAAAAAAAAAAAAAAAAAAAAAACAAAAAACCAACAACAATCTAGATCTAAAAATTCTCCAGGAATGGCTGTGAGATGTTTGTAGTTATCTCTTATTTATACTCATTTGATGAAAGAATGAAATAGGATCAGGATATACAGTCTGTCACTTATTCTTTGATCAGTGCCTATGCAGGAAATGTCACTAAGGAGAAACGTGCTCCAGGATCACACTGATGCGTGAGGTGTCTGTCGAGCCACAGGTGTGCAGGGGAGGGGGTGTAGGAATTTAACTGATCATTTCACTCTGTGCAAAAAGTGCAAATCATGAAAATCAATGATTTGTAAATCGTGCATTTATCAGTAAGGCATGACAGAGCTGAGGTCTTGAATTTACAGGAAAAGAATTGGAGGAGTTGGTAGTGAGGTGGGGGTTGATCTCTTCTCCCACGTAACAAGTGACACAATGAGACAAAATATCCTCAAGTTGTGCCAGGGGAGGTTAAGACCAGATATAAGGAAAAGATTCTTCACTGGAGGGGTGATTGAGCATTGGAACAGGGTGCCCAAGGACATGGTGGAATTGCCATCCTTGGAAGTGCTCAGAAAATGTGTGGCTGTGGCACTTGGGAACGTGGTTTGGTGGCGAACACTGCAGTGCTGGGTTAACAGTTGGACTTGATCTTGGAGGGCTTTTGCAGCCTTAGGGATTCTGTGCAGGGACTGGATGCAGAGCTGATCCACTGGCACAGAGGCATGGCCAGTGGTCGTGCAGGAGTGTTGAACACATTGCACTTCTGTTTCCCCTTAAACGCCAAATAGCCATTCCAGTCCCCCTGCCCTACACTCACCCCACTGCAACAGAGGAGACTCCTGGTCCCCAGGGGGTGAAGCTGTTCAGGGCCTATTTACCTGTCCAGGATATTTTCATCTGGGAACCAATTACCAGTGCTAGTAATGAAATATATGTTCAGTTCCATAACTTGATTTTGTACCTTCCTAAGCCTCATGCTGCAAATTCCAATGCTTTGGAGGAAAGATGTACGCCTGTGGGCTTTTTAAATTAGCAATTCTTATCAAGTGCCCGTATTTGGTGTGCAATTATGTGTTTTTAACTCCCTAAGTTTGCTTTTATCTCTTTGATTTGCACACACACATATCCAGTCACACGACACGTAGTCCAATGTGCCTAAGAGGTGCTGCTTACAAACATATGTGAATCCTCAAGTTGTTTCTGAGGAATTAATTACGTTTGTGAGTTTGTTTGCAAAAATGTTGCTTTTTAAATCCTAAGGTTTAACATTTTATTGTCACATATGCACAGCAATAATGTTAAAAGAAACTCACTGAGCTTTCTGCTTTCTTTCCATGGAGTGGCTCCGAGGGATTAGTTTATCCCAGCGCACTGCTCTGCTAAGGGGGCAGCACTTGCTTAGGCCAGCAAATAACATGGGCAGGTTTGTGCCATTACCCTGCAAGGAAAGTGGCAGTAATTGCGTGGCCAATTTCAGGCCAGTCATTGTTCTCCTGTGGCACTGGTGAGTGGGCAGTGTGGGACCAGGGACACAAAGGGACAGACCTGGGGGCCAGGACTCCTCCAAGGCAGCACCACCGTGGCGTGCTCGGGCTGCAGCTGGTAAAAGCAGTGTGAGTTTCATAATTTCAGCTTTCCTGCCACTTCCCTGCTTTAGTCCGTTTTTCTGTATTCTATTTTAGCTGGAGTCTCCCTAATTTCACAACTCCCCCGTGGTGCCCAGAATTTTTTATAGCTGTAAGAACTGTGAGTTGTTGCCGTGGAAACACAGTTGTTCATACAGCTGTTGTAACTATACTTGTTAATTTTGCTTTATCACAAAAGGTTTCAAAGCTTTTCTGTATTTGTCTGACATTTCTTGGTTCTGTAACTCTTTATAATGTTCTGTTTGACAAATTGGAGGAGGAAATAGAACTTCAGCCTCACAATGTACAGCATGCCCCCATGTCCTGACTGAATCACCTGCTTTCCTGCCCTTGGAAGCCTCCAAAGTCCATTCAGTCTCCTTCCTGCCTTTTTCAAAAAACAGGGAAATGTAAGAGTTTTTGAAAATGTCTTTCGATATTCTACATCAGAGCTTCTATGTGCAGATGCTGGGGACAGCATGAAACAGCAGCTCCTCCAGGTTTCTGCATGGGAGCTGAGAGCTGCAGGCAGATCAGTGCCTGTGCCAGCCTGGGCCTCTGTTCCTGCTCCTTGGGACAGCCCTGGCAGGAGCAGCAGGAGGTGCCAGGTGATGCTTGACTGCTTTACCCATGTAGGGCACATTTCCCATGAAAGCTCCTCTGGTACCAGAGGACTCATGTTCATCCATGCTGTCTTTGTTACAAGAGTTCCTAATCCTCTCCTTTGGGCCGCCTGCTCAAGATCAGCTCCTTGAAGCAAAAGGCATTTGTTCTCTGTCACTACTGAGAACTGGGATTGTTAGATTGGAGGGAAACCACAGAGGATCCCTTTCCAGGACAGGCCTCCTTCCGTGCCAGCTGTGAGCTGGTGCCAGAGCTTTGAGCTGGCAGAAATGTGTAGGCAGGAGATGCATCGTTATGAAAGTTGTGTATGTTTGCTTTTTTGTAGCCAAGGCTCCTAATTGCCAGCATATTTTCAGTGCATATACCTGTCAGCTACACCAGTTTAGCTGGCATTGCACTGCCTTTATACTGTCTTATGGTTTTATAGCAGTATAAAAAACGGTTTGGGTTTTGCGAGCCGCTTCCTCTCTGAGCTTTTCCATTTCCCCTGTCTGCAGCATGAGCCATAATAAGCTGGGGAGAAGGACAGGTGGGCACTATTTCTGCTCTCTGGAAGAGGGAAGGAGTGCTGCTAAACTAATAAATAGAACAAGCTGCTAACTGCAATATTGCAGTGCTTTTGTCTCCTGGCATTGACTTGCATTCCATGGACCTCAGTCCACTGCAACATCCTGTGCTGCACATTGTCTGTAGCTAAAGTTTTTGGAACTTTATTGTGAGATTTGAGTCAAGTCAGCAACAGAAAGCACAGTCACAGCTGGCTTTAGGTGACCAGTGTGGTTTGACTGGATTTGCTGTGAAGAAAGGTAACCTTACTCAATTATAATGTAGTACAACTTAATTTCTATTTAATTTATTCATGTGATTTCGCTGTAGTAAGTTATAGATTGCATTCTTTAAAGCAGTTTATTAGGAAGGCTACTAAAAAGGAGATGAAACCAGAAACACCTGAGCAAATAATAGGCCAATACAAGTGCTGAAGCAGCCAAGGAATGGATGTTTGTGTTTGTTTATAAGCAACCTGTATAAACTCCACGGAAAGTGTAGCATCACTATCTGATGAGACCACAAGTTTTTCAATCCAATTGAGAAAATTACTCAGTAACTTCAGAGGAAAGCAGCAAAACAAACAAACAAAAATACAATAGTGGACAATTAAGGAGCTTCTTGAGCTCTGGTTCGAAGTACAGAGAACATCCTGAGGGTGATCAAAAGCACTTTCCACCCCGTTCTCTGGTGAGTCAGTGCTTGGAATAAGCGATGTTTCTGCAGAGAAGCACAAGCCTACCTTCAACCCCTCAATTACATTCATTACCCTGTCAGGGATGATAGAGGATCTGCTATTTTGCCCCTTTTCCTCATTGTATGGGGAAAGGATTTACAGAACTCACCATTCTTCTGGCTGGGCAACTGCAACGAAGTGAATTGGTAACTTCAGAATCAGGGCAGTAATTTAAAGTGGAGGATGATACCAGTTTCAGAGCATCATCTCTGTCACAGTTGTAGAAAATAATTAAATATTAAAATAAGCACAGTCTGGATTGTTGAAATGTTGACAGCTAAACTAATCTGTATTTTTTCTGATTTTATGACAGTACCTGAAACAGTTGCTTCTACTGATTGTGTTGAGTATGGAAAAGAAATTCTATTTGGCTCTACAAAGTTCATATACTAGCAGATGCAATATTCTGGGAGCTAGATATTAATGGTCTGTGAGTATCTGTACTTTAAGGATTGGTAAACTTATTAAGAATTTATTGAGGTTGTGTCCTTGGCTGCTGATTGGATTGAGCTGTGAGAAGTGTTGTACAGTATGTTCTGTCATATTCAGATATTTTCTTCCTCTGTCAGCCCTCCCTGGGAGGACACTCTGACATAATAACCTTCACAACACAAATTTCCAAAGCTTGATCTCTGGGACCTTAATATCTTTTGGACTTGCAGGGTTGGGGTTTTTTTTGTTGGTTTTTTTTTTTTTTTCTTTTTTTTCCCTTGGAGGATGCTTTAGATGGGAAAGAGATTTTCAATTGCAAAACAGTGTACGTGTAATAATCTAAACACACCCCCTACTGCACTAGCAACAGCACAGGCAGTGGGCCCAAGGAAATGGTGGTTGTGCTCTTGAGTTCTTGTGAGACCCTGCCTGGAGTCTGGGCTGTGTCTGGGCTTGGGCTCCCTGCTCCAAGATAAACATGGACTTACTGAAGCAAATTAAGCAGGGGCCACCATGAGCTGGTGCATATCCTGTGAGGAGAGGCTGGGAATTGGGTTTGTCCCTCTTGGAGAAAAAGAGGTGAAGGGAAGATCTCATTAAAGTCTGCAGCTGTCACAGAGAAAATGGAGACACTATGAGTGTCTAACACTGGAAGAAACTTCCCAGAAATGCCCTGGAATCTCCATCCTTGGAGAAATTTAGATATGGCTCAGGGCAACATCTTCTAGGTGGATGTACTCAGAGCAGGGGGTTGGACTAGATGAGCTCCAGAGGTTGCTTCCAGTCAAAATTATTCTCGTCCTAAGTTTTTTTTTTTCATCTCATCAACCTTATCAAAAGTATATTCAACATCTGCATGAGTAACTAAGGGGATAAAAGAAGAAAGGCTTTGTATTTGAGGATTCATTTTACTTTTTGTTCAAGCAGAGAAACTATTACAAAGCAACAGATATTTGCCATTGTGAGAAGATGCAGCGCCTAAGAAGAGAGGAAAAAAAAAATCCAACCAAAAACCAAACAACACCCCCCAGGAGCCCCCTCATAAAGATTGTTCAGATCTCAGAACTCTGTCAGAGAAACTGAAAAAAAACCAAAAACAAACAAAAAAGTGGTCTGAAATTCTCCTCCCAAGAATGGAGTGGCAGTGGAAATGAGTGCTGCATTTGCTACCAATGATAGCATCTTAATCTATGTCCTTGTGTTTCCTCAGCTGCCTTCCCTATTGTATTCCAGCTGTCGAGGCCCAGAGTCGAAAAGCTAACAGCTTTGCAGATGAAGTTCTGCTCGCCCATTCCTGGCTGTGACTGCTCCTGCCAGCCTGTGTTTGCCTCTCTCTGGGACTCACACAGATTAGTTCCCCTCTTGGCACTGGGGATTTTCATCAGGCTATGAAATGCACAAGGACACCGTGAGTGAATGCCTACCAATATCCTAAAGACACTTTGGGCCCTGGGAGCCTTTAGGGACTTTATAAAGTGGCTTCTGCAGATAAGGAGATACCTCCGTGAGCCACCTTTGGCAGCTGCTGCAACAGCCTGAGGAATTGAAACAAGATTTAGGAGGGTTACTCAGTGCTTTGTTCTTGATTCTACTAAGGGGAAGAAAAGCTCTGTGATAGGAGAGGGTTGGATTCCAGCACTCTCAGAAATAACTGTAGAGAATTAGTTGCCACTTAAGTATTATTTTCTGCCGCTGTTTCTACCACTGGGATCACAAAACTTTCTCAAAAGATGCCAGGCACAAACAGGATTTTTTTGTGAATACCTCTCCATCTGCAATATAAACCTAGAGATGGATATCATAAAGTGAGGAGTGGCTATCAAGGTAAGTATTCTTCCTCGAGCTCCCTATTTTAGAAAGTGTTTTTTCTTGTTAGCAGATGTTATCATTTTTGGTGTCACACATTCATGGCAGTACTACTTGACATATTAGCAGCCTTCTGATGGCTGGTGAAGTCAAAAGGGAAAGGGCAGTAAGGGAAGGAGGAGTCACTTGCTGTTAAAATGATCACATGATAATAATCTACAGCCTTACGGTTTAGTAATAAAGGATGAAGCTATTCTCTCTTCTCAGAACAGCTTTATTGACACTAAAATGTGTTCCTCAATGCTTTACTTGTGCAAGGAAATTCCTGTGGTTAGTGTGCAGCCCCTGGGCAAGAACAAAGTAGTGAGTTCTGTCCTCCAAACAGCAGAACAGACAAGTGCCAGAATTCTGTGTAATCTCTAACTGGTGGCTTGGAGTCTCCCAGTCCAGCTGTACTTAACTGCTCTGACAGGTTGTGCTGAGGGCACAGAGCACTGAAATGGGCTGTTAGACAGGCAAAAGGTTAATTTGACTGTTCTGGAAAGCATGGGCAGAAGAAAGTGGCAAATCCATTCGTCAGTCAGAGGAAGGGGAAATGACTGGTTGTTACTGAAGCATGTATTGTTATTTCAGAAATAACTAACGTCGGTCACAGAAATAGCAACAAGATGGTTGCTTTAAGGTGCTTAATCCCTGAGATGGAAGCATGGAGACAGTGCAGAATCAATGGGAATGGAGTTGCCTGTTGTAAGCTGCCATGCCTGCAGATATAATAACTAGCCATGGACCAAGGCAAGGCGTTGATGAAAACACAGGCTCACTTTAAATGCCCAGCACGGACAAGAGAATTACTGGGGCTGCTGAAGTAGCTCAACAGCAAAAGTACAGCTCTGATCTTTTTAACTACCCAGATTAAGCATAAAAACCCAAAAGAAAAATAAGAATCTTATCAATGAGTAAGTGTGCCTTTCTATAAACCACAACAGGTAAACTGAAGGAAGCTGAAAGAGAATTTAGTAACTCCCTTGTACCATAGTTGGGCTTCTTGTCACAAGTGTGCACAGTGAGCTCCTCAGTTCAGCATGCTGTAAGTAAGAGAAGAACTGGAGAGGATGAGGGTGTGTTATTCCTTCTCTGTAAAATAACCAGAGACCAGATAACCAGGAAACTTCTGTAGCTCACCTGTGTTATGTTTTTTGGTATTCTTGAAGCGAGGTTTGCCCTTACCATGGAGTTACTTCGCAACCAGAAAGAGTTTTAAAGCTTGGTGAAGCTTTTCTGTTTGAATAGACTTACTTTATTTCATAATATGTCAAAAAAGCTGATTGGCACATTGAAGGTATGCACGTGTGTGAGCTGACATGTGTGTCTATGCACACTGCATATAAATAGACATTAAAAACCTACGTCTGACAAGTCACTCTCAGATGGGCAGGAGCTGTGCCACAGGTGAAAAGGTGACTTTTTTAGGGCCATTGAACACTATAAATGTGTGCATTGTATCAGTGCTTCAGAAATACCCATTCTAAATGACTTTGTGTTGATCCACTGTGAAAATTCATTGTGCTCAATTGCCCTCAAAATTTCTCATTTCTCATCTGTGATGTTGCAGTCTGCTGACTGCACACCAGGCCATGGTACAGCTGGGCAGGCACCCGGCTCCAGAGGGCCTGAAAAGGATTTTTATTTCCTGCCAGGCTGCTCTGTGCTCCCCAAAAACTGAACAGATCAGTGTGTAGGGCTTGGAGCTGTGAGGCTTTCAAAGGTGGGAATAGACTTCACGGAGCTGATGTTGAGTCGTGCACACACAAAGGCTTGTGTGTCACATGCCACATGTACATGAGATGTGGAAAATTGAACTTGGCTTTAATTTTTAATCATGCCTTTGATTCAGAGAAGTCAAACCCACTCCACATCAGTTCAGTTCTACTCAATTTAGGAGAAAAAGGAGAGGAAAAAAAAAAAGAAACAGGTGGCATAACTAACTTCCAGCATGCACAGCAAGAAGTTGGGTCATAGAATGATGGTTTGGGGTTTTTTTCACACCTTATTGAAACAAGGTTTACAGGGAGGGTTTTTTTCAGTTTTAAAAAGGAACATTTATAGCTGATTTTCAGTATGTTTTATATGTCCTTTAATTTACTGTGTTGTCTGATTTCTTAAAAAAGCCTCTGCATGTCAGCCTTTTAACTGTGAGGGAAACAAATGCCTGCTTTGGAACAGAGGAATGGTGACGTTTAAAGACCTCTCCAGGATGTGTCTAGAGATGTCTTGGTTGGTCCTTAGTGTGTTGCAATACCTTGGCTGCTGCCTGTGGATGCTCCCAGGCACTGGAATATCCATGATACCAATAGAAGCCCAGTTGACAGAAGCATTGGGTGAGGAAGGTTTGTCTTGGAAAATGAGCACTTTGCATTCAAATGAGATGTGGCAGAAGGTGTGTTGTGCAGTACCGAGCTGCAAATGTAAAAGGAATGCCGGTTTGCTTCACCTTACAACCTTCTGCTTGTAAGTTCACAGATAAACTCCTGCCTGTAGTTTAGACAAGTTGGACACTTTGTCTTAAAAGTCAGGGCAGGAGATGCTTAATCATGTAAGAAGACCTTGATTTTTCTTCCAGTTAGTAGGAACTTTAATTACCATCTTGTACTAACATCTTGCTGGAGTGATGGTTCATTTCTGAGTTGCTGTTGCAGGGGGATTCCTCCTTAAGCACCACACAAGCCACTGCCCCAGCAATGGTTCAGCCTCTGTTGTTAAATCTGAGATTCAACAGGACAATGTCGAGGTCAGGCTCTGCCTCTCTCACAGTCTGTTAAATATGTGAACTCCCTACACTCTATATTTTCCTATGAATTCAAAACGTTGTGTTGTTTACATTATTTTAACCTCAACAACTGAAAACGAGGAAAAAGAGAAATAAACTCTTTCTCTTTTTTTTTTTTGTTTTCTTTTGTTAGCAGTCCATTTGTCTTCTGTCTCTGCTCTGCACTGGTTTTTGTTTCTCAAATAGATTCCTTGTAAGCAGGTGAAAGCTGTCTCCCAGGGATATGAATACCAGTCATTTTTTAAAAGAAAAACAGTATTTGCAAGCACACTGCATTTCTAGTCTGGGATGTTAAGTGTACAACAAATTTTAATCTTGGCAAACACATTGAGCACTTTCATGTCACTATGTCTCTACATTAATTTCTGGAATCTAGTAATGATACTCTGGGTGGCAAAGAAGTACTAATTCATATAAATGGTGGTATGAGCAGTCATAATTCATCTGTTCTTCAGGTTTAAGAAAAGACTGAGTATTCTAAACCAGAAACTAGTATCAGATTTGATTTTATATAATAGTTTTGTTCTTTTGAAGTTCTTGGGAGCAAAAAGAAAGAACTCCCTCATTTTAGTTTGTTTTTTGTTTGGTTGGGTTTTTTGTTTTGTTTTGTTTTTTTTTTTTTTCTAATGTATTTAAATGCATTAAATGAATAGAACCGTTCTTGTAAACAAAATAAAACATCAGAGAAATATTCTTCTGCCTAAGCTTGTGAAAGCTGGGCTTTGTCTAAATTATTTGCTGACTTCAGTCATCCATTTCTCAGAAAAAAAAAAGAAAAATCTCAGAAGGTCTCTCAAGAGAAGACAAAGGCCAGCTCGTGCCTATTGTCTAGACTCAACCGTTCAATACTCATCATCCCTATTCTTCTGATTCTTATGCCTCAAAGTCATTTCAAAATGAGGAAAGATAATGGGAATAGTTGTATGAGAGCAGCATCTCTGGCAAATATGACCAATTCTGTAGAAAAGGAGCTGCTCTTGTTGTAAAGCTTTAATTTTCTTTTACTTAGTTTTACTGCAGATCTTCAGCATTTCACTGCTGCTTTTATGGTATTTTAAAAAACATTTGCTTCCACAGTAAAATATTATATCTATGTCATCTGTAAATTTGCACTTTTACACAGCTCCAATTGCATCTTTTGTTTCCATAGATTGCATTTACATTGCAGTTGCACTCTGTTTCATAATTAAATCACTTTCAGTCTAAGTAAGTACAGGAAATCTATGCTTCAGTGTGCAAGGCTGCTGACAAAGTGAAGGGTAACCCAATTCTCATGCACTCAACTTTTTAATTAGTTGCTGCACATCTGAGGATTAGGCTTGTTGGGATGTCTTGCAGAAAATAACATTAATATTCAATTTGGTTAAGGACTTTCAATAAACAAAGAGAATTAATAAAGCTATTAAGCAAATGTCTCTGATGACCACTTTCCACCCGGATTGCAAGTATCCAGAAGCGTTTCCAACGCAGGCAGCTGAGGAGGGTTTCTCTGCCCGTGTTTTGGCTGAATCTTGAGGAGTAGCTGGGTATTTTCCATCCTGAGCTCATATGCATTTGAATTTGCTGAATGTATTTTCTGAGGTCTACAAAAGCCAGGTGGCAAAGAGGGCTTTGTTACAAGCGCTGCTATCAGCCTCTCAAAGTACGGGATTTCATTTTCTTTTTGTCTGTTTTGTTTTGGTTTCAGAATATTCTGCATCTGAACGAGAAAGCTTTTTTTTTTTCCCTTTTTTTTTTTTTTGTGAGTTTGAAATTATTTTTGATATGAAAGGTTTGTTAAATTATGCCTTTATCTGGATTTTTTTTTTAATGTGAGGAATGGTTTTGTGAAATGTTCTGGATGAGCCTCTACAGCTCCAAGTTAAATGATTTGCATTAAAAAACGAGCTCATCTAATGTAAACCTGGGAATTATTTTCGGCTCATATTGTCATTTGAAAAATCTGGAATTTCAGTGAAAGTGAACTGCTGTAAAAATTAATTCATATTTCTTGGAAAATGAGCTCTGCTACTTACGTACATCCTGGCAAGGTGCTGTTGATTTTGTGTGGAGATTTTGGCTGATTTTATGGTGTCATAAATTCACTTTATGTTATAGCTTGCTATAAATCACAAACATCCTTTCACAACTTTTGAGAGCTGTTGAGGTAACAGTGATGATGTAACTTCTCCCAAAATACTGTTTACATTCTATTAAGGCTCCTGTAGGGACAGGTTGTGTTTGCATTGAAGAGACATTCGGTTCCTACCTAATATATGCTATTATTTGTATATTCCATGTATTTGCAAGTGTGTGTGTGAAATCGATTTCACTTCAGGTTTTTTGCCAAGAAGTTTAAAAAAACAAACAAACAAAAAAAAAAGCTCTGGAAGAAAGTCTGTAAAAAACCCTGTGCCCAGCAGGGGTTGGACCAAACCCTTTGGATGCTGGTTTGTGATTTGCTCTGCACTGAGCTGCGATGATGGAACTGTTCAGCAAAGGCTGCAGCGGGCTCCAGGCACTCCTGAAACATCTCTGCAGATTAAGTCATCGGCACACTTTTGGTGTTCCTTACTCTCCCACAAGTCAAGCCATCGTTGAAAGAACACATCACTCTTTAAAACGTATTTTAGATCAATCTGGTGAAGAGTACAAAAACTGCTCCCCCTAATGCACTGGCAGAGAGGCTGTTGGGTGATCTTGCCATGGGCCTGCAGAGGAGCATCCTCCAGGACAGGGTTTGGGCAGGCAGAGAGCCATTTCCTGCCTGTCCCAATTCAATTTGCTGCCAGTTTGATTTAAGCCTCTGCTGGTGAGTTAAAGATGCTGCAGTGCTGCAGGGGGTGTTTGTCTGGCAATTTTATCTTCTTCTTCATTGCAGAGGGTGACCAGCTGCTTGAGAGATAAGTGGGAACCCGAGCATCCACTACTGCTCTTCCCTTTGCTCCACTCTCCCTGCTAAAGTCTGGGGCTCGAACTCTTGGGAATAAATGAGGAATATTCCATGTTGTGACTGCCAACAGAAGTAGGTAGTGGACGAATATTTCAAAGCAAGATTTCTTGTGACTTTTCACAGCTTTCAAATTGCAGCTTGCTTCGTAATCCACTGGAATTACACAAGGCTCTCCTGTCCAAGGCATTTGCCTTGTCAGCAGGCAAGATCCAGCAGGTGTCTCCCCACCATCCACAGGGAGCTCATCAAGATCCATGATGTTTGTTGCTGTTAATTTGATATGGCATTCCATACAGGACTGGCCCAAAGTCCACACTGCAGTGGACTTTGTAGGGGAAGTCCATTGCTTCCCCTACAAAAGTGTAGGGGAAGCATGGAAATGATAAAATTCTTTCCTTTTTTGGCAGAGGTTGTCTCCCAGCCCTGATTTCAAGTTGCATCAGCATTCAATGCAGAGCAGCTCTATAGGAACAGATCTGTAGTCAGCTTTCATTCCTTAAATGAGACACCAGAAAGTGCAGTTCCATTTGTGACACTACTTTCACGTTTCCTGAATGCCTTTGAGTTGGATTTTCCCAGGATTGGGGTTTGGGTAAAGGGTGAGAGCTGGCCACATTTCCCTCCCTGCCTTCCCACCTTTGGCTCTTTAGGCAAGTGGTTCCTACAGCAGATCCAAGGCTGATGCAGCCCAAATCCATCCCCCCTCCCATGCTGAGAGATCTGGCTCCTAAAGCAGCTGCTACACAGCACTGACACAGCCAAGGTGGGAAAATCCTTCAGAAAGAGGATGCTTGTGCCAGGAAAGTTGTTACTGTTTAGCTGTAACAACATGACAACTTCTTCATCACTTTAATGGGACTTTTTCTATCAGAGATGGATATTGTATATTAAGGTGTCCAGGAGTAACCTATTCCCACATTGATCTATTGAGTTCTCAGGAGAAATTAAGTAAATAATAAAATGTTCCAAAATTATAAATTTGGAGGAAGCCTTTAATCAGTTACTAATTGATTATTCACATTAGCACAATACCTGTAAAGATCAAAACCTAATTTTGACAACATATGCAAAGTTTTCCTCTTGAATTTAATAATATATTCTCAGTCTGTTGTTCATTAAGGTGAACATCTGTGAATTCATTAATTTTTCTCTAAGCTTGCTGCACCACAAAATTCATTCCTGTAACAAATTTTCCAAAGAATAATCCCATTACAAGCTTAGTTTATAATACATACAATGACAGCTTTGTTAGCATGTTTATCTGTTTTGTTAGGTTGTTTTGTTGTTTTGGGGCTTTTTGGGGTTATTTGTTTGTTTGTTTATTTTGTCTAATAAGTCTTTGCAGCAAAATCTGTTCTGGGATGGCACAGAGAGTTAGACCAGGGAGAGTGGATAAATCTGGTTAAGGAACCTGGCTGCGGAGTTAACTCATAAAAATGTGACACCATAGGTTTCCCAAAATGGGATGATTCTTAGCTAGGAATGACCACTTGTAAGTTATAGAAAATTGACATTTTATCCACCTTGGCATTTGTCTTATTTTGCTGTTCCAATGTGGAGTTTTAAAGCAATGCCATTGTAAAATTCCTCTCTTCCTAATTTTACATTGCTATTGAGGTGAAATTATAGCAGTTTTCAAAGCATATGATGAAGGAGAAAGAAGAAATGAGTGAAAAATGCTGGTTTTGAACTTTTAAATGGAAATGTGTAACACTACTTAGAGATAATACCTCTAGGTGTTTCTTTGGACACTTTCCAGCCAATGCTGATGCCCGTGCATGGTACAATTGTAGCTGAGCCCTGCCTGCTGAACTCTTTCAGGCACCTTCCTGTGGAGAGATGCCTCTTGTTGCTTTGACATTTTTTTCATAAAGTTAATGGTAAATGAAATACTGATGTTTCAGAGAAGATGAGTTACGTGCTGTATTAATCTGACCAGCCCACATTAGGAGAGCAGCGAGCAGAATTTGCAGCTGCAGAAGATTGTCACCGTGTTCCTGTGTTTAATGGAATAATTTAGGTATCGAGACAGAAAGAAGTCTACACTAAAATGAGTACAAGCACTTTTAAGCAGAAAACCTGTAGCTAATTTTCAATCCTGTAATTGAATTTGCAGGATAGCACATAAATAAAGCCAGGCTTTTTTAAAAGTTGGATGCTTTGCACTGCATAACAATGTTTTACTGCCTCATAATGCTTCCCCGTGTATTTCCCCACATACTCTGCAGCTACATTGCATTGCTGCGTGTCCAAAACTTCACCCTGCTGCAGCCTACACGGTATTGTGTCAGGAGGCTTCAGGAATACATGCAGATAATTCACAGCCTGCTAAATACCAGCTCTTAATTTGTAATTTGCTGCAGTCGGCTCAACCCTCAATGTGCAGTCCCTTCTGGACTGCAGTCTGAACTGTGGTGCAGAGTCCTTCCCTGAAAGGCTTTTGGATGATTTTGTGTTTTGCTCCCACTAAAATCACAGAATCATAGAATCACAGAATGGTTTTGCCTGGAAGGGACCTTAAAGCCCTTCTCGTTCCACCCCCCTGCCATGGGAATACAATTCCACTATCCCAGGTTGCTCCAACCTGGCCTTGGACACTGCCAGGGATCCAGGGGCAGCCACAGCTTCTCTGGGCACCCTGTGCCAGGGCCTGCCCACCCTCACAGGGAAGAATTTCTTCCTGATATCTCATCTAAACCTGCTCTCTCTCGGTTTGCAGCCATTCCCCCTTGTCCTGTCGCTACATGCTCTTCCAAGTCAGAGCACTTTGTAACAGGTTTGATTCCAAGCCTGAGCTTTGAAGAGGTTTTTTCTGAAAAGAAATTCCAACAGAATTTCTAATGGCATTAAATTAGTTCAAAAAATATATGATATTCTTTTTAACTTTTTCTGACTTACATTTAGTAATTAAATAGAAGATTTTGCGAGGTACTGAGTAAAATGGTGTTAAAAAGTTGCCATAATGACATCAACTTAAACAGCCGTGCCCTGGAACTCACTGCCACCTCACAGATCTGTGGTAGATTACGGGCATTAGAGATGCAATTTGACAAAGTACTGGGTTCCCTCAACCTTTTTAAAGTCAATGGAAGCCAAGGCCACCTGGGTTGAAGCAGAGGACATCAAACTCATTGTAAGATTGAGCCTTCCTTGTAACTTATGCCCTTAACATTTTAGATAATCCATTGATCTCTCTTGAAGAGCTAATATCTGTAATAATGCCATATTTCTATAGCATCCAAAGTCAATTGAAAGACGTGTATTATAGCTATACTTTAATCAAGACTTACTGGGAAATGGAAGTAAAGAATTCTGCTTTCCCTAATAGTACCATTTGCAAAAAGAAAAGCTGACTGGAAAATCAAATGAATTATCTCTTCTTTATACACCCTTTATATGTCCGCTTTCTTTGTAAAATGAATTTAAATTATTTCTGTACTAAGAAAAAAGGTATTTAAAAATCATGAGAAAAAGTAGATGTTTCTTTCCAGACTATTCACTTGGAGAATTCAAGTGTAATTCATTAAATTTTGTTCTACAAATAAGACCTCAACAAAATGCTGGTTGTCATTGAGAGATGTGAGTGGACAGTGCCTTTTCAGGACCACTCCTGAGAAGCATTTTCTACTTTTTGATGTGTTCTAAAGTAAAAAAAAAAATGTATATCTTAGGGATTAAATCATCTCATCCAAAACATGATCTCACATACTTGTTCAAAGCAAATCGTTTATTGTATTCACGTGAGGGATTGTCGTGGATGGTTGGATTTATTTTGATTATTGGTTAGGAAAGCAACGCCTGAGTTGCTACTTACCACATGTTGAGTGGGAAAGAAAAAAATTTTAAAAAGACTGCATTGGCAATGAATCTGTTGGTCCTGTGACAGATTTGAGATTAAGTTCTTACACTTCCATGACATTTTGAAGTAGACCATTTTTGTTGTAGGAAAGAGAGAGGAAAAGGAAAGGTCATGTCTCTCTTATCAGGCAGTCATAGTCTCCTGTAAAACAGAAATGTCTGTTTAATGTCAGTGAACAGCCCAGATGGAGATTCACGTTGGAGCAAAACATCTACACTTTATCTCATACCTCAAAGTTTACACTACTTCAACCTTGTGATAACAGACTCCTAAGTCATTTTCTGATGGGATTCCTCTATCATTACACCATGATTCTCCACATGCTGTCCACTTTTTTTTTCCCCTTTTTTCCTCCAAAACCAGCCCCTCTGCAATTCTGACAAACTAATCCTTGTACCAGGTATCTGCAGTCATGAAGGACTGGGTGAGCTGAGACTCAAGTTACCACATTAAAATATTTCACGGTTTTTGCTAAGGGTGATTTTTGCAAGTCCTTTTTCCTTCCTGGCTGAATGTTCAGACAGAGGAGCAAGAAAATCATTGACCAAAGTTATCAGGAGGAGCAGTGCCACAGTGGTGTTAGAAAGCCCAAAGGGAGGAATGGGAAATGAAGACATTACCTACAGCAAGTTTGACTTCATCAGTCCTTTGAGCTCTGTAGAAAGAGAAACTTCATTTCTGTACTGCCTTTTATTTTGTTCCATCTCTCTCCTCTGGCTTATGAATCTATTTCTAGCATGTATATGTTTACCTAAATGATTTATTTCAAAAATTCATTGTTTTAAAGCTTTTCTTCAATGATAAAATAAGATTCTGATTTTCTTAAACTTTACAGGCTACATAAAAATGAAAAAAAAAAAAAATTGCAGGCAATCATGATTGTTTAATGACAGTAATAAGAGCAATAGCTTTTACTTCATAACTCCGTGGAGTTATGGTTCTGAACTGTTACTTTCCCCACCTTAAAATAAAAAGGATTTAAGTGCAGTCTACCTTGAGGTTGAACGTGTGAATGTGCATTTGAGTGGTTCTATACATGGGGGCCTGGCGTAAAACTGGGCAAAACTGAACCACCTCCAAACTCATATGCTTGGAGGAAGTTTTGATGTTACCAGAAACTCAAGTCATTTTAGCAGACAAGTGTATTTTTTTGTGTGTGTCTGTGTGTGTGCACGTGCAGGGGTTTTTAATTAACCACGTGTCTTTCCTCACTATGCCCTTCTACATGAGGAATAGCCTTCAAAGAAAGATACCCTTTCTAACAGCTAAGACTTCCACGTTATTTCTGGCAATAATCGGTGAATATTATTTAATAAGTAATGATTGAAATAACTCTTTCACAGAAATTACCTATTGCGGAATTTCTAAAGTGATGGCAAATTATATTGCATTGCATATTCATGCAGTTTAATTTAATAGTATATTTAATGTGAAATATGACATTAATTGCTTGTAAATAGTTTCTTACACTCTAGATGCAGTTTTTAAAATACTGTAATATCAGGAATAATGACCTGGCCACACATTTCAATCAGTCAATGTCTTTATTAATATTAGGTATGTTGGCAAACCAATAACCATTTGAAAAGAAGGAAGTTTGGGTTATTTAGTTAAGCAGGGAATTTAATTACATGTCTTCTGGAGTCTGATAGAATAAAGCAAGTGGAGGCAATGTTTTGGCAGCTAAGATCCTAGGAAAAATAAACATTAGTAATTAGTTTATGTTCTGTTACTCTCTTCAATTTTTCTTCACCTCTACCTTCCCCTTAATTTTCTCCTACTTCTTCTTCTTTTCTGTGGTCCCTCCATGTCACTGCTTGCTCATCCTTCTGCCTGTGGTAATTTTATGTTCCTTTACTTTTCAGGATTGATTGTCCTCATAGTCCTTTCCCTCTACCTTCTGCACTTGGGTTTCATTTTTCATACTCAAACCAGTACTTGGCCTGATTTTTCATGCATTCTCATAAGTCTTTGGAGGGTTTTTTACAGAAAGAGAGGACGTGAATGAACCCCCCATCCCAGTAAGCCAAAAAGAGAGACGGTCATGTCTGTGGAGCACAGGTCACAGCAGCAAAGTCAATTTTGTATAGACAGGAACCTTTCAGTGTTTTGTCCCAGATTCCAGGAATTCCCTGTGATGAGCAGGGCTCTGTCTCTCTTCTCTTTGTCATTCTGGAATTTTGCTTCCTTCCAATACCTCCTTGTTAGGAGCAGTGAGTTGTTCATATCTGGTGTGATTTGCTGTCCTTAATGTGATTTTACATTCCTTTCCAGATCAAAACATGTAAATGTCTCTGGGTCTCTCAGAAAGCTTTAATCTTGTAAAGTAGGTTTTATTGAAGAGTTGTTTTTTGACATTCGTGATAAGTTTGATAATTGCATTAATAATTATTCTTTCATGTCTGCTATTTACAACCAACAAAGCATCTGATTCTGAACCTCAAGGAGAAGTCAAAATAATAGTGGAATCAAAGCTGTGACAGCAATGGAAAGCAAATATGGTTTGTGTTGAAAAGAAACAGTTGAGTTTGAAGGGGAAGGATGGCTCTGGACAGCTCTGCTGGTCACTGCCACGTGGTGACAGGGGCACAGGGTGTGTTCCAGCTGCAGCAGGGGAGGAACTGGAGCATGGCTGGATTCCCTGTGATCCTCCAGGACAATAGCTTTCTTTCATAAACTAATCAATTTCTGCCCTAAATTCCTTGAGCAACTATTTAAATAACTGTGAGCTTAGTGTGTCTCTGTTTTCAATTTACAGAATTTACCACTTCACCTCTGGGTTTATAGTGGGGATGTGCTGAATCCGAACACTTCAAAGGAAATTCAGCAGTCAGAGTTCCTAATAAATCCTTAGCTCGCCCATCTGTATAATTTGTATTAGCATGTCCATTGCTTACAGCTTGGAGATTTCCTCCAGAAATGCTTCAGAAAATTGAAATAAGGGGAAAGCAAACAACAACATTCATAATTTTATATCCATTAAAAGCTCAGACAGCATTTAAACAACAACTAAAAAAAAAGATATTTTACTCTTAACATAATTAGCCAAGTGCTTTTCAACTCCCAAATCATTTTGCATCCCAGTCTCTCAAGCTGGGAAATATTGGAAACATTGGACCCTCTCCTTGTCCTCTTCCTTTCAGTGAATTCTAATTTGGAATTTTGTGCTCTTCTCATAGTATCAGGTCTGCTCTGTTCCTTTTCAGTTTTAAGTATGCTAAATATTTAGCTCATGAGAAATTTAGTTCTAATTAAATTCTATTTGTATTACCTAAAAGTTTACCTGTGACAGGCAAGCATGTGATGGATTGTAAAAGCTGTTCTTGAATGAGATTATATCCATTTCATGCTCAAGATTTTTGTTTAAAAACTAAAAGGGAAAGCTTGGGTTTGTTAATATTACTGTTGGGGGGGGGTTACTTTGTTTTTTTTTTCCAAATTCTGCCTCTCTCATGGATGGATGCTCTTGTACTGCTGTTAATGTGATGTTTGGAAATTGAGAGCTTTAAAGTCTTCTATATAATTGAGTTAGTATTTGAAATCCACATCATTTTTGATTCTTTGGGGTTTTTTTCCCTAAGGCTTATGACACACTGAAAAATCTCTATTTTGTTTTGATTTAGAAACCTTTTGCTATACTTCCATTTGGACCTCAAAGTTACTGTCCAAACATTCTTTCTAGCTTTTTTTCATCCTTTATTTCATATAGGGGGTAGGAAAGTGAAAATGACCCATCACTTTCTCTGTGCTGGGAAGCAGAGAAGATGAGGAGAGCTGTCATTGCTTTTTGGGAGGAATATTAAGAATTTTCAAGGGGAATAGGAAACGTGTGCTCCCTTTTGATTGACAGATCTACTTAATTCTAGCATCAATAGTCACAAAGAGCCAGGCTGAGTCGTGGGTCCAGCATCTCCCTACCCTCACACTGTGCCTCTTTATCCCATCAGCTCCATAAAAGAACCCAAATGTGCCTGGCTTTTGCTTAATGCGAGATAATCTTGTAGAGACTTCCATTCAGAATTCAAAATGTCTGTAGGCGTGTGACTTTTCGGCTACGCTTTCTCTTCCATCCTTTCCCCGTGTTATTAAACATGTTTCCTTCTTCTCTACAACCGCCTTGATTACTTTCTGTTTTGTCATAAAATATTTGCTTAGTAACAGGCACAGGAACTTGGCAGTCATCTCCGTGTTTCTGCCTTTGATTGTGAGGAGCTTTGAACCCATACACAACATTTCACAATTCAAAGGGGAAAAGTAAGCCTGGCAGTTGATTTCCAGCTTTTAACCAACATGCAGAGCAAAATATTTATTTACAGTGATCATAGTTCTATTGTTCTCCAGACTGTAGGAAATAATAATGCCTAATCAGGTACTCCTGCAATTCAGAACCTAAAATTATCTTGGCTTCTACAAGGTTGGCTTTAACCTTTATCTTGCAGATTCTTTTCTCCTGTTTTCCTCAGATTTTTAATGGCAGGGAAAAATGAAGACACTTCTGCATTTTTCTGACTGCAGCGTGGAAGGTTTTATTGCCAATCTGTCTGACTGGAGCTAATGAGAATATATATCAACCCTATGCTAGATATTAGCAATATTTATCAAAAAGTTCATTTTTCACATGAAGCTAACGTTATTCTTGAACCATCTGCTATTTTTCCCAGAATTCAGCAACTGCAGGGAATTTGCTAGAAAAAGTAGCTCCTGTAGCAGTGTCTGATGCAGGGATAGCACGAGATGGAGCTGGAATGTCTCAGTCTCTCTGTAGCACCTCGGTGGTTTTGAGTAAAGACAATTTAGTACAGAACCATGGTTGGGGTGGGAAGGGACCTTAAGATCATCTCATTCCAACCCCTCTGCCATGGGCAGGGACACCTCCCAGTATCCCAGGCTGCTCAGAACATCCAGCCTGGCCTTGAACACCCCCAGGGATGGGGCAGCCACAGCTTCTATGGCCAACCTCTTATTTTACCCCTTCTCCTTTGTAGCCAGCTCTGATGCCGGTCAACAATTTAGCCAAAGATAGGGAAGATAGGGAAGGAGTGTTTGTCTTTGCTTTGTTTAAATTTTTGCATAACCAAAAGTGAACATCAGGACAGGACCTTTTGTATGAGAAGAAAATTATGCAGCCGTGCAAATAAAAATCAGCTAATGCCAACAGCTGGGTTTTGTCTTTCCAGGTCATGTCATGTAATTGTGTTTTTACAAACAGCCTTCAATTATTCGGTGCTCCTCTTTTTCCATGCGTGGGCCAGATTTGTTTCTCTCTGAATAATTATCTGACATGTGGCAGCCCCTGATAGTGTTTCAGGAAAAAACGACCAGTATTAAATGAGTGGAGCAGCTCTGGGTGTGCTGGGCAGGAATCTGTGCTTCTACAGGAAATCCAGGAGGCCCTGGGTGTTTCCCAAATTGCTGAGCATCTCCTGCCTGTGCCTTGGAGGATTGCAGATTTGATGGTTTGGGAATGCTGGACCTATGGTGAATATATTGTATATGATCAAGTTCTATGATGTGGAAATTTCAGGGAATAAATTTGGTATCCTTGTAGCGTGTTTTCCCAGAGGGATATATCAAGATGGAATAAATGTTTAAAAAAAATTTTTTTTTCAAACTTTTGAGAACTCTGAAATAGAAGAGGTAGAAGCTTCCTCTTTTTGTTGTGGAAACGTGTTTAGGCTTTATTGTATAAATTAACTTTTTTAAAGTTAGACAACCAAACAAGTATTTTAGCTTAATTGACATATACCTTCATTTTAACTTATTTTATTTGTGCAAAATGCTTTGAAAAGCTTGATTTACAGAAGGAATAATTTGACTCGGTAAAAATGAAACTATTTTGAAATGCAGTTTTCTGATTCTTCCCTAACTACTGATCTTGGAAACCTTTTTCTGTGGTTTGCTCTGGGTAACTGCAGACAAAGTGCCATTTCTTGACATGTTTGTACAGGTCAGGTCATGAATGCCTCTCAGTTTGAGACCTTCCAATGTTCTGAGCTTTGAAACCTGTTTGTGTTGATCTCAGATGAATCCCATAAATGAACTTTTTTTGGCTTCTCAAGGTCAAATAGAAGAGCAGTGCAGGTTTAGCTTCTCTGGGTATCCAATTTTCATTTTTAATTTTCAGAGAGAGCAATGAAAAGTCTGACTACTGCTGGGGCTTTTAATGTAAAGATCAGCATCACAAACCTGTCCAGAGCACACTGCAGTAGTTTTTCCAACCTTGTTTACTTGGTATCATGCAAGAGAGTCACTTTCTCATTCAGCATTTGAATAATTGTCTTCAAACGCAGATAGTACAAAGTTTTCTGCAAAAATTGTGCCTGAAAATACACAGTTTGGGTGTTAAAATGCAGCAATGGGAGTGGATTTTGCATGATCACTGACAGGAAAACCAGCCTGTCTCACAGCCAATCCAGCCTCATAAATAAAGCATAGGCACCACACATCATTCTTTTCTCTCTTCACTATCTCTGCCCTTTGTGTTCATATTCTCCAGCAGCTGCACGTGCTATTAATCTGCATTTAGGTGAGGGCCTGAACGTCTGCTCTGTGCTTGCAAACAGCTGCAGAGCTCAATTTGCTAGTTGGGATTGAGGCCTTTTAAAATGTCATCCTGTGTTTCAGCATTGTACACAAC
The DNA here is from genome assembly GCF_965178545.1 of Coloeus monedula. Classification (NCBI taxonomy): domain Eukaryota; kingdom Metazoa; phylum Chordata; class Aves; order Passeriformes; family Corvidae; genus Coloeus; species Coloeus monedula. The sequence continues at coordinate 15,949,119 of NC_138792.1, read as the reverse complement.
GTGTTCCTTCACTGCTGATTGAAAAGCTCACTTTAGCCAGGGAAGCAGGAGCCCCATGTTTGTTATTTTTTTTCCCTATTAGCACTCCTGAGTGCGAGGGGGAGCAGTTAGCACAGAGAGCAGCTCCCCCTGATTGCCTGCTAATCTGTGAGGATCTTTCTGGTCGCCTCCATCACTGCATCAGCAAATTACAGGCTGCTTGTTTGCTCCGTGCTTGGCTGGTTCTGGGGCACTGCCAAGTCTCCCTGTCCAGAGGAATTGCGCTGCTTTGCATTAAAGCCTCTGTCAGATGGAGTTTTGCAGGGAGGGGACTGGGGCTCGCCTGTAATTAGTGCAAGCTGCAACACAAACAATTAAGGCTGCTGCTCAGGGTGGGCGCACAGAGCTGGGGCTGTGTGCTCCTGTTTATTGCTCACACAAGGAAATTGGAATTGATTATGGGAGGAGGCTTTCCTGCCCAGGACCCCCAGTGCTGAGATGTGAGACTCAACATCTGTGCAAACCCAACCTGTTGTTGTTCTCTGCTCCGTTCTCAGGACAGCCCAAACCTCAGAGCCTCCTGAACCCAACCAAAGCACCCCTGGCTCTGCTGCCCTTCTCAAACATCCTGGCAAAGCATCACAGGGAGCTCTGCTGGGTCTTGTGGCCGAAGGTGGGCAAGGTTCAGCTGGTGCACGTTGCTGCAGTGTGCCCGTGCTCTGACTCGACAGCGCGGGCTCACGAGAGCACCGAGCCTGCACAGGGCTCTCTGGGCTGTAAATACATCCAGAGATATTGTTCCATGTCAGTGCTCCTAGCAAACAGCCACCCTTTGATCCACGGGGGAAACACTCCCTGGGAGATAATCTGAATAGCAAAGCAATGCAGAAATCAAACTGCTCTTTCTGTGCATCTTTGATGCACTAGAACTTAATTTACTTTATGCATAGAGCTGCTTTAACTTTACCTGGAGGCGAGGTGCAATTTGGATTGCTTTTTCTTTTTTTTCTTTTAAAGAAATCCCATTATCAGTATTAAAGTGTTTCATGCCTGTAAAAACAGGCTGTAGATTAATTGTTATCCCTTTTATTTTTTTTTTTTTTTCAATCAGGCTGAAACATGGGCTTCTATGACTTGTTTAGTTTGGAGTCACTGAAATTAAAAATTAATTAATTGAAAACACTGTATTTGTTAAGTTATTCTTTCAAATACTTGGGTAATATGGATTTGGTTTATCCTATTCTGCAGGTAGATGTAAATACCTTCTTGTCTTTACAAGGCAGAGACACAATGGGCACGTCCCAGGAAAAGCACAGCTTAGTCTAAAACCCATCTTGTTACTCCATTAAGCCATCCCAAATTGTTTGAGCAGCAGTGAGGTATCTGTGATTTATCAGTGGGAACTCTGACTTCTAAGTAAATGAAAGCCAGAGTATATAAAAACAGGTACATCAAATTAGGTGTACAAATTAAATTACAAGATTTAGGTCCCTAAGTAAGTTCTGGCCTAATTTTTCTTAGTGTCAGTCACTGGCTATTCCCATCTGCCTCACCAGGACAAGTGGGTTTTCTAAAAATACACATGGGAATGTAGCTTTAAACACCTCATTCTGAAAATAAAGCAAGGTAAACATTTTAGCTGCTGGAACTGAGCTTGAATCTCTGATTTTTGGATTAGATATCAGGAAGAAATACTTTACTCAGAGGGTGGGCAGGCCCTGGCACAGGGTGCCCAGAGCAGCTGTGGCTGCCCCTGGATCCCTGGCAGTGCCCAAGGCCAGGCTGGATGGGGCTTGCAGCAGCCTGGGACAGTGGAAGGTGTCCCTGCCCATGGCAGGGAGCAGAATGAGATGATCTTTAAGGTCTCTTCCAACCCAAACCACTCTGTGATTCTCTCTTCTGATTTGCAATCTGTTGAATGCTCTTTCATTAAAACTTATTTAAAGTCTGGTGTAGTGACACCAATAGTGAGGGTTTAATTCTTAAACAAAGCTTATTTCCACCTAAAAACTATGTTCAAATAAAAGTTTTTAAGCTGACTCCTGTAGGTTTATATACGTTTTCTGCCTGCTACCTGACAGAATTATGGGATGCCCAACCGCAGCTGCCGAAACCTGGCTCACGCCTCTGCTGGGATTCTTTTCTTTTCCCTAAATACTGTTGTCTAATAAGGAAAAGCCACTTTCTACCACTCCAGATTGTAATTAGAGCACTTGATTAATGCAGAATTCTATTCTGTCTTAACTGTAAATCCCCACAGATTTTGTTAAATTCTGTTGTCTGTGGGTCAGAGTTTAGTGCAGTGATTGGTCTCTAAAGGAGTTAATACTTCAGACAGTGGGGGCTCAGTAAAGCAAGTGCATTCATATTTTCATCAATTCCAGCTAACTTACAGTATTTCACTGGTCAGATCTAATTTGCTTGATGAGACATCACTGAAAGATGTTATCTATAGTGTAAGCTTAGAAATTGATTGTAACACATAAATCAAGGGCACTGTTTCATGCCTAGGGCAAGAAATGCTATTTTTCTCTTCATTTCATTTGCTCTTTTATAATAGCTTACCTTTTCCAAACTATCCACCAGATTTGTTTGTAGATTTGCAGAGAAGCAACAATTACAATAACAAACCACCCTAAATGGTGGGGTTTTTTCACCTGGACCCTCTGTAAAATTGTGTTTATTTTTGCCAAGGTGAGTTGGACAGTAGGAATATCTCAGGAAAATGGGATACCAGTTTTTATTTGCATTCAAAGCTACTGTGGTTATCTCATTCCTCAATCATTAAAAGAAAAGACTTAGATGTCAGGGTTTTACCAATATTGTGAAATTCACATTAAACAGACTCCACTGATGCTTTATATGCCTATTATTGTACGTACATACACATAAACACAGCAGTCAATCTTTAGCTAATATCAATTTAGTGCATATCTTAAAGCTGAATCTTCAGCTCCCAGACTGAAATTCTTACATTAATTGGCTTAAAAATGTCCCCTCTCTGCCATTTCTGTCTTGTGTAAGCCCGGGGACAACCTTGTGCCTTAGGAGTGCTGTTGGTTTTATTAAGCAAATCCCACGTATTTCACTGCTTTGGACACTTCATGGTGGATTTTCCCCCTGTACTAAGAGAGAATAGACTGTGATGAGTCAGCTGAATACTTAAGGTACACATGAAATTTACTGCTGTGTGTGTGCCCTTATCACTGCTGCTCCCCTGGGACTGCAGACATAAATCCACTGCTTCCCCTACAGCTGCCATTCTGATGGGCTAGGAAGTGCTGACATTCCAAGTATTAAAACAAACCATCAGTAATTTTCCACAGTGCCTGTGAAAATTTCAGATTTCAGACAGTTCAAGCATCATTGACCTCAAATGCATGTAATTTAGCAGGATTTTTGTACATTTGCTTTTTCTAGCCATGCTGTTAGCTCAGTTAGCAAAGTTGTAAGTAATGTTAGAATGCTGTACTTGAGTGCACTCTTCAGCTGACACTGGGCACAGGAATAATTTGGATTGCATTTGGCATAGTATTTTCTGATTTTCTAAGATTCAGGTAATTAGCAAAGTCAGAATTTATCAGGGCAGAGCACTGACCAGAATGACCAAGAAAAGAAAATTCTAAGAAAGTTGGTTCTACGTCCATGGTCATACATAACCTGTCTACCTTCCTGCCTGCAGCAGGGGCTCGTGTCTCCCTCTCTTGTTTCTTTATTTTACTGGGAAAAGGTTTCCCTTTCTGTAGCCAGGGTTGATTCTGTTTGTCCTCCTGCCCTCGTTTCACAATATCCCCAAGGCTTTTACATGTGCAAATGTATTCACCTCATCATTGGCCTGGTGAGTGGCATTGCCAAACTCTTCCATGCGATTTAATGTCTGATAAATCACTAGTTACTGAGAAAGCAGTAATGAATTTAGTCCAGATAATCTGTTCCTGATCAGATACCTGTCTGACTTGTCAAAAGCTTGTGGTTTTGGAAAGCCACGTTCCACCCACCCATATCTGCATCACTCCAAAGTGAGAGCTTGTGTCCCTTCTGTGTAACACGAGGCAGGGTTCCCTTTTTGCCTTGATGTCTGTGAGCTCTTCTCCAGTTTCCTCCAACACACCACAGATTGACATTTTTGGACACGATGTTACTTTTTTTTTTTTTTACTATTATTTTTAATTGCAGCAGCAGAGTTGGTTATTGGCCATTAGGATGCATCCAGTGGCCTCTTTGTGCAGTGGCTTGTGGAGAAACTGTTCTGTGGCTGTGTCTGCAATGCCCATGTGGAATCTGATGGCCCATGACCGTAAGGGACTCGAATCACTGAAGAAATGAATGCTCCCAGTGCTTTGATTGTGCTTTTTTAATTCAGCCACTGTGTAGATCCAGTATTGTTTTCCAGTGTTCATTTCTCATTCAAGCAAAATTGTCTGACTGTTCGTGTGAAGTTATGCACTGAATGTATTTGATGCCCCTCTAAGCATTGTCTGCTCAGGACTCAACACTTCCCTTTGACTGAAATTGCCATTATAGCTGCTGTTGTCATTCTTCAAATTAATTTCCTGTTTAACAGGGATACTAACGAGCTCCAGTGAGTTGTAACTGCAGTGGGAGTCTGCTCAGCTGAAAACTGAAAAGTTAATTGGTGGTCTTTTGATTTCTTAGTGTTAGGATTGCCTTTCTTATAGGGGAGGCTCTATTATGCTGGGGGTTTTTTGAATGACAGCATGGATTGAATTATGTCTTCTGTTGTCTGTATTTGGGCAGAAGATAAAGTTGTCACATTTTAATAAAACAACAACAACAACAACAATAATAATAATAAAAATAGGCTTCCTGGATCTGTTCATAAATTTTAGGACTGAATCAACTGCAGGACATTTTGGCCAATATATGACCACCATTCTCAGAATGTGTCTAATGAGAACAGCCACAAGAACATCATTTCTCTTAGAGGAACCCCATTACTGATGAGAAGAGGAAAGATACTCCTCTTCATTATCACATCAGAGTTCAGAATCCATAAACAGTATTATTTTCAGAAAGACTTTACTGTATGGCCGGTGCTGTGTTAAGGAGTTGGATTTGTAGAAGTCTCTGGAAGATTTCTGCCTTGGTTCAGGCTCTGGCATTTTAAGTCACCTGTTCTTGCTGTGCTTCAGGTTCAATGAGGGTAACACTGATTTCAGGAAGGAACATTCTGATTAAGTCTTTGGAAATTAGTCCAGAAAGTAAATTGCTTCTATGGGAGCATTAAATTTACGCATTTAAAATCCCCCACAATAACATATAATAAAGAAAATAATAGTAATAAATTTCTCCATCTCAGACATTTAATTTTTAATAAAAACTTTCTATTACCTAAACCTTTTTCAAAATAATGTTCCGTAGATTCTGGCAATTATGTTGGAGCTGAACTGAATGTTCCAAGTTAATTTTGTTCCTTTCTTAACTGTGTACCAAGTAGCTGCAAAAAAAGTGTAGTTTTCTTACTCCAGAGCATTTTAACAGACTATTTACTGCCATAATTTAAGAAAAGGAATTAGACTACTGCTCTAGAAAGAAAGGAAGATCCCTGACTTGTAATGAGCAATCCCTAGGACTGTGTCTGTGTTGGTTTCTATCCCTGTGATCAGAACTGGCTGAGGTCATAAAAGCTTTGAATCGAGTCCCGCAGAAACAGGGCATATGTGTGGTTTAGGTTTTGCATAAGTATTTTCAGAATGCTTTATCTTCCTAAAATCTGTCCCCTTTGAGTTCAGTGTGTTTTATTAGCATGATGTGGGCTGATTTCTGTGGGATTCCTTTGCAAGCACCGGAGCCAATTCTCTCCAGGGGAGATGAGAGCGGAAGCAGGGAACTGAGCACTTCTGTGGGACAGAACCTGCTGGATCCTGCAGGCATCTTCCACACGTGTCAGACCACTTCCCAAAAGGCAGCTTGTTCCTTTGCCACCACCCTCACACAGATAATAAATAACGTGGAATTAGCCAGACAACAAACAGCTGAAAAGCACAGCAGAGCGCAGTGAGCACCTGCGAGGGCGGACGGCCGTGCTTTGGCACACATTGAGGGGAAGAACATTCCAGAGTACACCTGGCAGGGCCAGGCTTAATGAACAGATCCACCTGACAAATTTCACCTCCCTTTCTGCTCATCTGCAAGCTCTCATTGCTGTGAATTTCCTCTCCTGAATTACCTGTGCAGTATTTCCTGCAGTCTGATGTCAGCTTGTAACTGGCTCAGATGTTCAGCTTTTCTCATTACCAGCACTGCACTGAGTTAAATGCTCCAAGTTTTGTACTGCCAGGCAAAATTTACCTGCAAAGCCCTCATACCAGAATTAGGTGTGTATCCAGAATCCTTACTTCTCCTTGCACAGAGGAATAAAATTCCTTGTCCAAAATGCTGGCACTCAGGTTTGCCACTGAGTAAAGGAATTTAGGAAGTGATGGCACAGAGATGGTTCCCTTATCAGGCTGATCAGGATTTGATTTGATGTTACACGAACTCATGTTCATATAATGTTACTGAAGATAGGCAGATGTTTCATTCACATTATTACTGAATTTCCCCCAGGCATTTTGTTCGTATTAGGGTGCTGTCCCGGCATGATGGGATGTTATCCCTTTCAGTTGTATTTCAATCATGGTATTTATTGGAAAATTTTGGGATTCAGTTCCTATTCACTTCCTCTTATGAAGGTCATTTGTTAAAACAAAACAAAACAAAAAGAACAAGCAAACAAAAAACCCCAAAAATAAAGAATGAGCACATGTGGAGACAGCTGTCCTAGAAGGTGGCCACGATGTCAGAAAAGTCGTGTCTCTGATGATGCTACATTGTTTGTGTTCCTAATAAAAGAAATAATAGGTCAAGAGTGGATATCTAATTATATTTCTAGTTTGCAGCTTTCTATCACCCTTTCATTATAGTTTATGACAGGTCCAGTAACATGTGTTTTCTTTGTACTTTCACTCAAAAATAATCTTTCCATGCTGTTTCTGAACGGTCACTGTAAGAAAGTTTGTGCATTTGAAAAGATAAATGTCTTCTACTGGGTATCAGCACACGCTGACAGTCGGGAGCTGTGTCATGCACAGTTGTCTGTCACATCCCAATCCATTTTTCAGTGAGCATTTTTCAGGTGTGAGCCCGGCTGAGCTGGAGGGGCACATGTGGTGTGAGGGTATTGACTGGGAAAGAAGCACATTTTTGTTCTTCTTGTATCCGACACCCCATCATCCTCTGTGCACCCTCCTGCTGCTTTTCTGCAAACATTGCCGCTGTTCACAAAGCAAATTAAGTTTTCAAGTAGATTTTCAACTTTTTTTTCGCATTGGCTTTAAGCGGTGGAGAAGGTGAAGTAATGAAAACCCCAGACAGCACTGCCTATGGACTGACTGCAGAAACAAAGGGATGAACTCAGGATTGCTCTGCTCTGGTCCCACTTGGAGCTCCAAAGGTTGGAATGATTCCCCCTTGACTCCTGCACAACGCTTTGCTGATGGAACTCCTTCGGTGCTGGGGCTCCAGCTCATTAGTTTTACCAGCTCTTTTTGCTGCAGTCTGTCCTGACAGCTTGAAAGGGTATTGATTAAGGGCTTAACTCACTTTTTATCACAGCTAATTATATTTTTTTGGCTGGGTGCTAGATTTCAAGACATTGGGTTTGCAGCAGCCTCCAGCAAATGGAGGGGTGATTATAACTTGAGTGAACTGTTTGCTACAGATTCTGACTACCAGCTATCAAAATTGGTATTCATAAAGAGTTTGAGAAGGAAAAAAAATTCCAGTCTTTTGAGATACCTGCTAAGAATTCAGATCTTATTTTCATTGTGAGTACATGGCTGCCTCTCATCTTCCCTTACTCGCATTGCTGCTTCTCAAAATTTGGGAGGGGCTTTGAACACTAAACCACACAAATTTTGCTGGAATTGGCTCTGAGGGAGCAATTGTGTTCTGAGAGAGATGGTAATATCACACCTTTGAAAAAGAGAGATGAAGAATTAACCAGGGGCAAAGGTCCTGTGTACTAATTAAATATAATTAAATTTATACAAGCACCAGCACAGTGAATTCTGCTTTTTTGGTTTTTTTTTAATAGTGTTTACATGGCTATAGAGTGTTCATTGTAGTGAGGTGCTAAAGTTCTCATGTTATTTTATGCCTTTTTTTTTTTTCTTTCTGAAACTAAACAGTATTTCTAAATGCATTTTATCCTCTCAAATTACATAATTTAGTTAATCTGGGAAGCATTCTAAACCTAGATATTTAGGAAGAAGGAACAGCATTAATTAACTTGGTAAGGAATGAGATCAATATTGTTCTTTTCCAGTTCTTCAGTTCAGTTTCTCCATTCCACTTTCTGAAAAGAGAGCTGATGTAGGGTGTGGGCAGAGGTTTAATGTGACAGTTTTCATAGTCACTCGAGTGAGTAAGCATCTTTCCCAATTGCTTCCACAAACTTGCTCCTGTACACTGCCACTGCTACCGCCTTGTTGCATCCAAATTACAGAAGTGCTTGCTTGAATCCTCCAGCATTTTGCAGTCAAAATCTTCTTGCTGTGCAAACATAGAATTTTTGTTAGTCTGACTGAGGTCTTAGTGGTCTAAAGAATTATTACTAGCCCAGTTATTATGATATGATGCTTATAATTCAAATTATATTAATTTAAAATTAATAAATGCCAGCTTTATCTGCCCCTCTCTCAGCTGTTGTGTTGCTTTTACACTCTCTCACTGCTAAGTGGCTTCGTTCTGGAGAGAGGTGAGAATACCTCAATCAGGAGCATTCAGATCCTTTCACAGAAATGTGATACTGATGGTTTCTTCTTCCTCACCCTTCACTATATCAGGGCCATCTTTATGTGCTTGCTAAATATTCTCCACCTTGCTCTTCATATGACTGCTTAAGCCCAAAATTATTCTCTAGTGTCCTTTGCATGTTGGATACTGGTTCTTCTTTCTCCTTGTTAACCCTAAAGCTATTGCCCAGCTCCCAGGGGTGCATTCACCATAAAGAGGATGGGGTTTATGGCCCTTGTCCCTCCAGCATCACCCCCTCCCTGCAATTTCAGGGCCTCTGCCTCAGGTCATCCCATCCTCCTCTGTGCTGCACTTCTTCTGCAGTCAAAGCCAGTTCATCTTCCCTGGAATAAGTGCCAGTGGTGCTGTTTGTTAGTGTCACATACTCCTATGTGTGTCTCTATAAACAGTAGCTATTTCCCTGAACCAGAAGCTCAGGAACACTTGCACATTTCTGAGAGTGGCTGTTCCAAGCAGAGCAAACACAGCCCAGCCCAGCAGGGCACATCCAGCAGAGCCGGGCAGCACCTGAGCTCTGAACTGAGCTTAGCACAGAGCTTCTGCTCTGTTCTGAGCAGTGGCAGCACCAGATTTATAGACTTCCTAGGCTACATAGCAAAGGAAAAATGGGAGTTAGTTGCAGTTTTATTCCCTTACCACAGACTAAACCTCTCTCTTTTCTCTTTCACTGCGGTAAGCTGAAACCCTGAGCTGCCTTTTTCATATTTAGCTTTTTGCAAACTTAACCTTGTTACACCACCTCCTTCACCCCCAGGCTGGCACCTGCAGCTGCAAGTCTTGTTTCATTCAGGTGCTTTGCTGTGCTCATTTTCCTTTCCTGGGGATGAGTCCTGAAAGGTACCCAACAATGAGATATCTGAATGCTGAAAAATAATAGTTGATCCTTCTTACTAATGAATCACAGGGATGAAATGTGTATTTGTGTGCTTTCTCTGCATCCTTAAATGCTCCGTTTTGGGCAGAGGCAACAGGCCTGTGAGCACACGAAGAGGAAAGCCTGGACTCTGAGTAATTTGCAGTGAGCATTTGTACGTAATTCCAGGTGTTAAGTGTAATTCCCCTGTGATTTTCTGCACCCATTTTTTCCTTCTCTTCCTTGATTGCTAATCAAATTGCATATAAATGTTTTCCTGATGAATCTCACTCAGTCTCTGGGCAGTTTCTCACATGTGCTCCACTACCAAAACATGTAATTTGATCTCTGTGTCTATATAATAGAATTCATCTTTTCAGAAGCTTGAAATCATTTCCCTCTGTGTCAAAGGCTAAATATTCCAGATCCTGTTAAGTGGACTCGTCCTCCAAGTCTAAGGAAATAAATGGAATGTTGATTTGATAGTTTTAAGCACAATTTAAATAATCACAGTATCCCATTGCGTAAACTGTGTGCTGCCTAAGGCTTCTCTGTATTGATTTTCATGTTTGGAAATGTTCTGGTGGGCTCTGTGTCCTTGTGGCCAGGGAGGACGATGGGTTCCTGGGATGCATTAGGGAGTGTGGCCAGCAGTTCATGGGAGGTGATCCTCCCCCTGTACTCTGCCCCGGTGAGGCCACATCTGGAGCACTGTGTCCAGCTCTGGGGTCCCTTCCAACCCCAGCCGTTCTGTCATTGTTTTTGTGATTTTGCTTATTTGCTTTTAATGGGGGAAAAAAAAATTAAAACCAAAACCAAACAAACAAAAAACCAAAACAAAACAAAAAAGCAAAAAAGAAAAAGGGAGAAGCGAGGAGATAATAATTCTTGCCATATTTCTGAAGCATTTTCCTTTTTTTTCAAAAGCTGTAGGCTTTCATGTGTTTGTCCAAGCTCTCTAGAAATCTGACAGATTAGAATGGATCATCGATTCTGTAGAAGTAAGATTTGAGGGAACAATGAGGAGCACATGTGAACAGGGTAGGGGACAAAAGCAAGCTGTTACTGCATTGCCTGTGATTGCAGTCTTAGAGCCAAGTGAATAAAAAGCCTTTTTGGAGCCAAACAGCCAGCCTGTCCCTAAAATATTCCTGTTTTTCTTATTGAGTTCGCTGTAGCTCTTGAGAATCACCAGGTGCTATTTTTGTGCTCTTGCTGTGGCAGTGGAGATGTGACACCAGCTGGCTTTTCCCATTTGTCGCTCATGTGCTTTGCCAAAGGTCAGGCCCTGAAGATTTCTGCTTAACTTTGGAGTCTCATGTCTGATGCTGTCCCAAGGTAAATTGTCTATTTAAGCATTATCTGAAATAAGTTGTCTTTTGCTTACAATGGGCTGATTTGAGTCACAGTCTGCAATAAATAATGAATGCGAGAGAGAGGTTGCAGTTCAGTCACAAATTATTATTTACGGAATTACTGCTGACTTCTCGTTAGCACTTGCAAGTGCCAGACCAGCTCTTGAAGGATTTAGGAGATTGCTTAATGAAGATTCAGTTATTAAGATGCATGGCTGGCCAGTATACTGGTCATCACGTTGATTTTAGGACTGGATCAGAGTGTGAACAACCTTTGCATAGCTGAGGAATGAAAAGCAGCTAAACTACTTTGGGAAACTTTTGGAGTCTTTTTTTTTTAAATTTATTTTTCTACTCTTTGTATTAAGAAGTAGCTCATTCTTACTTTCATTTCTTCTTTAAAAGCTTTGAAATAAACAAATTTTTCTGTATGATAATTTTTAAAGTAGGACTTTGTATAACAATGCAGGATGATATACCACAATTAATCCTTAAATTTTCATTTCATATTGTAAAGCCTACTGCAATTCCATCTCCACAGGCAGATCTAGTCTGCTCCAAGCTTTGTGGTTCTGACAGAGAAATTATATAGGAATGTCGAAAGTGTAAACAGTATAAATACTGAATAAAGCCTGAGAAACAGAATGTCTAACAGATACTTTCTTCATAGACATGGACCAGTGTCACCTAATCAGGGGGGATAAATGTCTCTTTGAACTTAAACAGTTTATGGGTTTAAACTGAGGTTATGCTGTGTGCCACCCTCATGTCTAAATCTCTTTTTTCTTTCTTAACAAAAACCATCTAATTGCTCAGAGGTGAATACATACACGTGGTTTAGGTACGAGGTGTTTTCTAGTTCCTGCTACAGTTATGCTGGCTGTGCACTCACCTTCTTTCACACCCTTTCTGCTCTTGGGAGAATCCAGGGAATATGCTTGGCTTTGATGGAACAGCTTAAAAATACATCCAGATGTAACCCAGGTGTTGTAAACAAAGGAACATGGGGGCTCCTGTGTGACCCATGGTGAGCTCAGTGCCCTCCTGAATTTCCATTCTGCTGAACTTAAAAACCAATCAAACAAACAAACAAACCCACAAACATAGCAAAGAAACAACCACCCACCCAGAACCAGATGTCCAATGCTTTACTTTCTTGGATGGGAAAACTGTCATCGATTGTTTAACTCAAGTTTTGAGCTGGCTGAGATAACACAAATCATTGCACTTTAAACTGCCAGTTGCAAAAATTGAACCTTCTGCCTTTGGTGGGGGTGTCTCAGTGGGAACCTTTTGCCAGACATTAACATGCACTGAGGAGACCCTGACTGTACAACTTATCGTTGCTGGAGTTAATTGTCTGCTCCTCTCTCACTTCTCCAAATCAATGTGGTTTCCAGCTTTTTCTGCAAACACGCTCCCCTCGAGTGCAGCTGCAGCTTGGGCAGCACGTGGCAGGGGCTGGGCTGGATTTCTGGGCTGCAAAATAGACCCATGGGGGAGAAACTCTACCTTAGACTGCCTTGGCAAGCAACAAGTGTCACAGATATTTCAGTTGGTGTCTCTTGATTCAGTGGCATCCCTCAGGCTGAAGGAAGCCAAAGGAGGGAGGCAAATGCACGTTGTCCCTGTCTGGGTGTCTCTGTCTTGTCCCTGTGAGACAAGAACAGTCTGGAGGTGATGATCAGCCAGCAGCAACAGCAGAATTCGATCTCTTGATTTTTATTGTGTTATTTTTAATGAGCTTAGCATTTTGAAAATTTCCTTTAAATATATTAAAAAAAAAAAAAGGAAAATAATCTATTTGCTTGTTTGCATTAATGTACGAGATCTCTACCAACTGCAATGGAAAATATCTCCAAAATCAAACTGGGTGTCGGTATTTTTCATTCACTGAATCAATGAGAAAACCAAATTAGTTTGTTCTTTTTTGTTGGTATTATCAAGAGTCTTCTTAAAATAGTTCAGAAGTCAAACTACATACAATGATATAATTATTTTGGATGAACAAAATAGTAAAAATCTGAGGGCACAGTGTTTTCAGCTGTCAGGGAATTAGCTTTATCTGTTGTGGTTCCTGTTTTGGACTTAATTATGATACCACTAAATATTCCCAGAAGTTACCCTAGAAAAAAGCAAACAAGCAAATTAAAAAAAAAAGAGTTTGGTTGAAGTTTTCTTTTGCTTTTGTTTGTTTTGTTTTGTTTTGTTCAGTTTGCTCTCTTGGGGGGATTACTTTTGGTTCTTTAAAGGCTTTAAAATGGCTGAAGAACTTGGTTAATCCGTGTGCTGCTTGTGGCGAGATGCAAAAGAACATCACATAATTGAAGAAAGGCTGGTGTGAGAGCTGATGTGGTTTTCAGGAGCCTATTGAGAAAATCATCCCCAGCAGCACGACTCCACAGAGGCTTCATGCAGGCACTGGGAGGGGAATTAGTTCTTTGCCACCATCCTCTTATCCACGAGGCACTGAGGACTCGTGGCCTGGTGCTGTGGGAAGTACCAGGGTTTACAGACGGTTTTGCACAGGTTGGCGTTAAAGATTCAGCAGAATGTTTGGTTACCTGTGCAGTAATTCAAACTAAACATATAATCCGCTGAGGTAAATTTGCTGTTCCCTCTTTCAGAGTTGCTATTTTTAATGCTGCAGTTGCCCACGAGGGAGTGTTTGTGTTTGGAGCTGTAGCAGAGGCTGTCAGAGACAAACCCAACCTTTCTGGGAGGATGTGATGCCTTGTGGCTGATTTTGATTTGCATTGATTTGCCTGTGTTGTTGTTTGATTAGCTCCAGGCTGGTGTTCGAAATGTGGCTTTTCTGTTTGATCCCCCATTAGGATCTTACCTCCATGTCCTATTGATACCTGCCCCAGGCAGCTCCTCTGGCCTCCCGCTGAGTGCAGCTCCCTTCCCTCCCACCTCTGCAACTGCAGCAATTAACTGGAAAAAATCTGGTGTGGGCCTGGAGCTGGGCAGAGCTCTGCTGTTCTGGTTGTGTCGCTGAAATAAATGGCCATAAAACATTTCAGCACTCATTTAATGCCATGAAGCTTCATGAAACTTCTGTGATAGCATTCCTGAGGAAGCTCCCAACTGCTGCTTTATGGCAGGGCTTTGCTTAGAGGAATTGCTTTGTCATTTTTCTGTAGAATGCTCTTTGTTCTGATGTTTTTATACGAGTTGTGTTAATGCTGAATTGCAAGACTGATGTAGGAAAATCAGTGACTACTTCTCTACTAATGTTTTCTTTGTGAAGGAAAACTTAAAATTTTAAATAATGTCCCCTTATTCTCTGATCTGGTTTTGCCAGTGGCAGCTTATTGGGAGTCAAGCTGTAGCCCTGTTTTGTGTATCTTCAAACTGGTCACTGTTACCATGTTTTAGGTTATGAATCTGGATTTACTGGGGCCTTCATCACCCATTTCACCCAACAGTTATTTGTAGGAGGCAGGGCTGGGGGAAATGTGTGGATCAAGTTTGCCATGTGCAGGTAATGCACCTGTTGGGGTATGGTGGTGCTGCTTTGGAACATTTTAAAAGTCTGAGCACATTTAAGATTGACTTGCTGACAGGAGCACCCATGCTTCTAATGTGAGTTCTGAATTCTGTTGCAGAGCTGATAAGTTGTTGTCCAGGACAGATTTCAGAGTCTCCCAAAGCTCAGGCTGCTTTTGTGGAATGAGGAGCAAAGTCTGGCGGGAACACTGCTGTCAGCGCAGCTGCAGAGCAGGAAAAAGACACATTTAAAGGTGATAGCAGATAATTGTAATGGCTCAATCTTAAGCCTCATGAACCTGCAGAGCATTTCAGCAGGAATGTTGCTTGTTAAGACATCCCTTCCTTAGCCATGGGTTTCTCAGGTCTGATTTGAAGATTTTCATTAATGAAGGTGTCTGTTCCTCACAGATGGAATATATTGCAGAACACATCTTCTGCAGTCACCAGGTTTTCAGTCTGGTTAGAGCAGATAAGATCATTATTGTTCTCTCACTAGCTCAGAGCTTCAGTGTTAGATGATGTTGCTCACAGTGGTTTTTAATCCATCTGGCTCCATTGAAGCAGGCTCTGTTACCCCTCGCTTCAGTGGATACCCGCTGGTTTTGGCTAAATTACTCAGAAAACATTTTATTGAGTCACTTTGTTTCAGGGTTGGTATTGTTTTAAGTGATGCTGTATGTGCTTGTATTTATGTGCATTATTTTTATAAAATACACATGCATCATTCCCAGTTTGGGGCAGTCTGTGATAGTTTATTGAAATGTAAATAATTTACTTTGGTATGTTTTGAGAGAGAATAGCTGTTTCGCTGGGGAGGCATGCTAGATGGAGAACGTGAAATGTGATTGCAACTTGCCTAACAGTGTCCCTCCTGTCCAGGACTCCTGATTCCATTTTTGGATTCTGCCAGTGACATAGCCTAACCTTCAGTCATGAGAATCAAGAGGGCATAGCTGTTTGTGCTTTGGTTTGTTGATTTGTGAGCTGTTTTAACAACTGTCTTTTCTATTCTTTTGTTCTGAAATGGAATTCATATTTCTAAAGCCCATTCAAGTAAAGAATGATGTATATGCACAAAATACTATTATGCTATAGGCTGTTTTTCACATTTCTAACATCTGTTGTCAGTCTGGGGAGGTTGTTGTACATTTATATTGCTGGGAGAAGGAAATTTACTGAAATGCAAAACCCACAGGATGTAAAAATGCTTAACATCTACCTGGAAAGTGTGAGAGTACATCACTGATAAGAACTTTGCACAGTTATGCTGATAGGGTGATGTGCTCGTGGAGTGACAGGCAAATTATTGATTGGAGCTGGAGACTCGTCTTTGGTAGCTGTTGTTTGTCTTCTCTTTCTTCTGTGAGTCCTGGGGGAGCCAGCTGGGAATTAGACTGTAGTCTGTACCAAGAGTGGATTTATAGTCTTAAACTGTCGTGGAAAAAATGGGGAATTTCTTTTGAGGCAGGGATGCAAACAAGACAGAGAGGGAATGTGCTGGCTGGGTTACAGAGGGCCAGCACGAGGGCGCGTAACACAAGAGGAAATTATTTCCTCCCAGCTAGGGAAATTACAGCCACAGTTACCTGCTATCTTCCATCAGAGACTCTCAGCATTAGTCACTATTTCTGTTATGAAACAAGTGAACATGTGATGGTCCTGAGTCCCAGAGGCAATTCCAGGGATGAAGGTGAGGAGGACCAAGTGCTGCTCTGAGTCCCCTTTGTTTCACACGGGCACAGACTGAAATCTGTGCTGATTTTGACTGTGTTCATTCGAGATGTGACAGGACATTACTGCAGCACATCCATCCCTGTCTGTGTGTCAGGTACCTACAGCAACACAGCCCAAGCCTTTTGAACTTCTGGGAGAGGCAGCTGGTGTGCTTCAGGCTGCAGTTTTGCTTCTGGTTTCTCCAAGAACTCCTTTGAAACCAAAGCAATGCTGCCAGCCTTCTTTCAAACAATGAGCCTACTTCAAGAGTTTAATATTACTCCATGGACTCTCAGGCAGGCATTGGTTTTTCAGAGAGGGGGTGGTTGTTTTTTATTAAAAAAAAAAAAAGTTTTTTTTTTTTCTTTTTTCTTTTCAACACACGAGAGAGATCAAAGTCCCTTTGGTTTGTGTTCTGTGCAAAGGTCTGAATTCAGTGTTCTGGAATTGGAGCTTCATCTCCTTGTGGTTTGATTTCCCTGTTGCAAATACCATGTTTGTGTGTTTTCCTTGTTATGGATCTCAAAACGTCTAAATGTCTTCTGAATTACAGTTCGTATTTCTGCAGCTGAATCAACTGCAACCAATTGTGCAGCTCCTCCTCCCCTGCCCACCTCACCTCTGGCATTCCCCCGCTTCTGAATAAAGAGATTTTTCAGAAGCGTGGGCAATTAGCTATAACAGTAACTAGCAGTATTTTTGGTTCCTCAACATCATATAAAACTGCCAGAAAACTGTAGAATTCACTCCATTAAAGGCAGTTGCTGAAGTTCATGGCGTGCCTTGATTTCTGACTCCTCATGAAAATGCATTTCCAACTCTGTTCAAACAAAAGATGTTTAACAATAAGCATTTGCTTTCCTCTAATTTTTCACCAAGAACCAATATGATTTTACATAAAATAGGATTCTTAAAAAAAATTATGATTAGTCTCTAGTGTAAAGACAGGTCCCTGAATGTGTTTAATTAGGGAACAACAAAGAGCACGAAATCAGCAAAGCCGATTCTGTAGATGTCTGGAGATCAAACTGAGATATTATTGAAGTAGAGGAGCTTGTTTCTTCTGATGGTTTGAGTGTCTTGCACACCCACTGCATGCTCTGAGCACAATAAAATGTTCTATCACACATTCCCTTCATCACACCCAGCATAAGATCCATAGTCCTGCAATAATAGCAGGGATAATTAATTCTGGCTTAAGTATTTAGGAAATTATTGAGTGCTGCAATTACAGGCTTTCCAAATGACAATCTTTAGAAGCAAGAAGCTATGCTGTACGTTCCCCCCAGATCTGAGTGCACTGAGAAACTTCCATTGAGCACCAGAAGGAAAAAGCCCCTGCAGGAGTGAATCTTAATGTAGTATTAATTGGGTAATGGAAGAATACAGCTCCGAAAGACAGAGGATGCATTTAGAACAGGACAAATAATCTGAAACACAAGTTTGATGAATTCCCTTCATCTCTGTGCTGTGGCTGCTGCAGCACTTTTGTTTATATTGATCTGAATGGAGTGGAAATTTTCTTTCATCTGTCATTTACATTCATTTTACCTGTTGCAATTGCCTCTGCCAGCTTACATGCTTGTTTTCTGGCGAATCTATTAATAAGATTTCCAGCACATCAAAAGAATTTCTATTGGGCAAAGGTAGAATATAATACACATAAGGTGTAGGAGGGTTCCTAGCTGCAATTTTATCTACTAAAAGTTATTAATGAGTTTTGTGAAGTAAAGAAAATAATTGGAAAGGATAATGCTAATTGCGTGCTATAGATTTTCCTCTATTGCTTACTTGTTTAGCAAGTGACTTGCAGAATGGAATATTTGCACCATAGCTTTCTTCTGATTGCAATATGCCTTCTGCATTGACAAAAATAGGCCCAAAGGTCAAATTAATTAAAAACAGTAGGAGAAAGAACACAATGCTGCAAGTTTGTGTTTACATGTTCTTGCCTGAGAAATGTGTGAACTACATTTTGTTGTGTGCAAAGCACGGCTGCTGTATGGCAACAAAAATAAGAAAACACTAAAGAATGTCTTAAAGACTAGAATTAAATTGAATTCTTTAGTTAGGAAAATTTATGCATAATGATGATTTCAGGGTGAGCAACCAGGGCACTTAGCAAGGGTTTTGAACAGTGTAATTGATGCAGGAATGCAAGTTTGTGGCTGTGTGTGGAAGATGCCCATGCCCACAGTGTCCCCCTGTTGCCCACATGACTTATGCCAACTTTGCCCACATTAATGTTACGACCCTTCCCCACAAACATTTTTCCTGCTGCTTTATTCCAAAGTCCTCCCTGGTTCTCAAGTATCTCCAGCAATTTTCTTTCCCCTGAGCTGTAGGAACACAGAGTAGACCTAAAGCCTTGCATTTGCTCCTTCATGGCTGCATGTTGCAAGGGATTTCTGCCCTTCTGGGTCAAGCAGAGCGAGCAGTTGCCTTTCCTGATCATGACCTTGGTGTCAGCATTGCAAAAGTACTTCAGATTTATAGATTTCAAGTTCAATGTGGTTTGTACAGAGAATAATATTTACCTCTGATTTAACTGAGCTGTACACGGAATTTGAATAATCCTGAAGTAATGACTGTAGTGGTGTTAGTCTTGTGTGGCAGGTGAGGAAATAGAGGTAGCTCCTGAGTGCATTCACGGAGTTGCAGGAGCAGCTTTCACTGTGCCCTTGGCCTTCCCTCCCCAGCCCCTTGGGTTGCTCAGCTCTTTGGGGCATTTGGGCACCTTTCCAAAGATGCAGGGACTCAAACTGAGGATTATGCTACTGATGAGTACACAATAGTGCAGCTTTAGGGTTCATGCAGTAAATGGATTGGGACCAGGTTGTCTTTAAGCAAACCATTGGTGTGCTCAGTGCTGTGACAGAGGCTCCGGGAGTCTGGGCTGTGCAGTCAGCAGCCCCGTGAGGAGGAGCTGCCCTCCTGCCTTCCAGAGATGCCTAATCCTCACTTCTGCTGACTTCTCTCTTATTTCCTCTTGGTGCTTTGTGTATTTTGCATCAGCACCTTTCTCTCGACAGCTGGAGCTACTATGTGAACAACTCTTGTGCCTGGGTTTCTGTTCCTGTGGTGGCTGGAGCTCACACCTTTCCCCTTTACCTGTTTGTCAGGGGAGCTGCCCAGGTCACAGGGCCCTGGTGACAGACCCCTGCCTGCCCCAGAACTGCGCCTTGCCTCAGAGCTGAGCTCTCCGTGGGGCTGCAGAGCACGAGCCCCACGTGTGGGTGGTGACATGGGACAAGGGCAGCTGTCCCCTGCTCAGCTGACACCACAGCTCTGGGCTGGCTGTGAGCAGAAGAGGCTTTCCCCAGCCTTCAGCTGGAGCTTCTCAGTTTCCCTCACCCAGAACTGCTTATTCCTTTCTCCAAACTAACGTATGCTGCATTTCCTCAGCAATTTGTACTGCATTTTTGCTCTGAGAGGAAAGATGTGTGAGTAATCCTAGCAGGGCTAAAGAATGGCTGCACTGAATATGGAAATAGGCTGGCAAGATTTAAGGAACAAGGGAAGGCTAATGGCTTTATATTTTGCTTTGCTGAAATTACACAAGTGGTGAATTCTGAGAGACAGTTTTACATTCTGATTATCTGAAAGGGCAGTTGCAGAGCCATCGCTCTGGAGGAGCGAGGGATGATATCAGAGATACAATGCAGCACTTCAATTTGCAAAATTTTTCCCATTTGCAAATAGATATTTCAGACATCCATTTAAGAATGCATTATTAGCATGTCGTTAGACTCTAGTAACTTTGAATATTTCATGTATTCTACTGTAAATAACAGCTAAATCTTATTCATTATCACCCTGATAACATAAGCTGTGGAAATAGTGATTCCAATGGGAGATTTTTTACTTTAATCAAATAAAACACAATCCTTTTCCTTAAAACAGCTTGAAGAGAAAAATAGATCTTTCAGATATTTGAAACAAAACCAAAGTGTTGTTCACCAAAGCATTTATCACCCAGAATCTTTCTTATTTACAGTGAGAGAAGATTGAAAAAAAACAAAGTGTACCAGTGAAAAAATCCCTTATTTCAGTGTGTGGAGTAACTTCTCTTATTGAGAGCAAAACTTTTATGTGACATTTGGAAAGGGAATTTCAGGGCAAAACTTTTGGTGAAATTTTTCTTGATCCCAAGAAATTTTCCTGGACCACTGGAGTCCTCTGGAGAGTGTACTGCTGATAAAAGTCTCCATCCTGGGATGCTGTAATTTACTCTGTGCAAATCAAATACAGCATGAACTGCATCACTGCTTGCAAATTTTGGCCTAGAGCTTTCTATTATACATGCCAGCAGGTTTTCATGGTAAACTCTTGCTTCTTCCTTAAGCAGTTCACCTAAAGGTGGAGTAGGTATTGCTGCCTTGAGGATGTACTCAGAGAGGTGACCTTGGTGGCCAGCACACTGTAAATTTAAGATTAAGAATGGGCAATCAAGGTGGTTAAAAGATATTTTCTCAAGGCCACAAGGATAACTGTGGTGAGCAAATAGTGGTACAGAGAGCAGAAAAGACAATGCTTGCACTGCTCTCCAAGGAGGACTTGAGTTTCCTCAGAGTCCATTTTGGGTAAGGAGGAACTTTTTGTCTGTTCATTCTCTTCTCCAGAAAGAGCAAGATGCTTTTTTCGACAGCTGCATGAAATACCTTCGTTTTATCCTTGCATTTCAGCTATCATCAATTCCCATTCTAGCTAATCAAACGCTTGATACCAAACATTATAGATTTTCTGCTATTACAAATAAAATGCTGCTCTAATAAAGGTGTGCTCTCATGGCAAACAGAGTGAGATAGTGACGTGCCAAAGAGCTGCTCTGCTGCTCCTCCTTCTTAGGCAGCTTTGCAGCAAAGCTGCTCCTTTGCTGTGTCAGGGGGTGGTAAGGGCTGGCTGCTGCTGGGGGTGATGGGTGGCCTCTGTAGCTTTTGAGAGCTGCTGTGAATGATATCGAAGTTGGTGGAAATATAGTGCAGAAACATGTGGATCCAAAAATATGGGGCTTTTTTCTAGAAGAAACTGGGGAGGCCTTTCCTTATTTCTCATTATTCAAGAAGTCACTCAGCCCCTTCAGGTTCTAAACTTGTCTGTGGACTTGCTCTCTGTCCTATGTTTTGTACCTTTTTTTTTTTTAACCATAGTAAAATGAGTTCAATTCAACAGCTACATGAGTGGAAATCAAACATAAAGTTGCTCCTTGTCTGTATTACACATGAACTGCTTTATAATCATCCACACTGGGAGGAAAATAAATATTTTATGGAGTGAAATGCAACTGAAGTGTTGCACCACTGGACTGGAGTAGTTAAGAACAGTCCTTGCACAAATCTTACTGAAAATATGTGTCTGCATTTTGCTTCTGATTTCAGCACACTTGCAACCCAAAGAACCAAAATTAGATAAAAATCCCTTTTTCTGGGAAGCACTAATAAGAACAGCTCCATTTCCTGGTTAGAAATGATGAAAACACATTCCCCAGCCTCTTCAAGTGAACACTTGCGATGGCTCGTGGGGTTACACACGTGAGTGTTGCTTCAGAAAGGTTTGACCTTTACAGGAAAAAATGAACAGGAAAAAAGTTGCAAAGGGAAATAGAATCAGGTTCTTGAGATCTCTTCCAGGTCTCTCTGGCCCTAACAACCTCCTCAGGGTTGCACTTAAAGGCTTAGCCTTGACTATGATGCCAAAGTACCTCACTGGAGGTCAGTGAGTAATTCACTGGAACATTTATTGTTCCGTGAATCCATACCTTGCTCATGAAGAAATATGAAATCTATTTATCTGAGCCACAACTGAAATGTATAAGTTAGCATAATCAAATTAGAGCCAAGTCCCATGTACATTCATGAAAGTATAAATTCTGCTCTATTTCAATATTAACACAAAGGATTCACAATTGCAATAAAACCCAATCAATATTTCTGCTGAAAAAGATTCACGCTGCAGGGCCAGCAGTCAGAACGGAGGTCAAATATTGCTGAAATGGTTCTGTGTTATTGTTTATTGTGATGTTCTTTTAACTAAAGTGACTTTGCCTATGAGATATGAAGTATTCAAGATGATAACATCAAAGGTGATGGAAAGTGAAGAATGTATTAAAGAAAAAAACAGAAATGCGAATTTCCTCTTTTTCAAACTTAGCAACAGCACAGCCATAGTGCAACTTTCATGTGTAATTTTTATTTAATTACATGTCAGATTGAAGGCTTAGATGAATTAAACTTTAAAAAGCATGCTTTCAGCTATCATTTTGACATCTAGCATACAATAACTGCCTTTCAAAAGCTAAATAAAATGTTTGACATGCTTTAAATGCTATTTTAGATTTTATTTGCTTTTTATTTCAGTTCTTTGTTGTTATTTCAAGAAGCCCAGAAAATACAATTTAATTGCTAAATGTTGCTGGGGAAAGTCTTATGAGAGATACTCTGGTACAACAAGGATTAGTGTCTGGAAATAAATACCCTTTGAAGTTGTTAATCAGAAATTTGTGAAGTTCCAGGTTCATAATGGGTTTGTTCAGCAATGATTTGGGTAATGAGTTTGTTCCATGACCTCTGTGGTGCAAGAGGACGACGGCAGTGTGGGCTCAGCCTCTGGTTACTTCAGAGAAAACCAGGAAATTTGCTCCTTAAAGCAGGCAGTGTTTGTTACCAACTCCTTCATTGCTTGCCTGCATGGAAAGGCTTTCACAGAGCTCCCTTTTGCGATGTCCAAAGCTGGGATATCTGACATTTTCCTTATCAGCTCGGTGCAGTTTTACGTGCCTGCAGGAAGGGCCTGCAGGGACGCGGGCGTGAGATTCCTAAAAGGCGCCCTGAGTAAGCGAGTGCTGGAGGTACAAGATAGTCTTGCAAGATTATTTCTCATCACTTGAGTGAATTCTTTGTGTGAGTGAGTCCAGCTATAAGATCTGACAATTTTAAGTGATTTCCATTTGTGCAGGTGTAGGGACACCATCTGTTCTGCTGCTTTTCTGTGGAGGTAGTAATACTTGCATTGAAAATGTACAAATCTGTCTAAGATAATCATCCACGTTGTGTTTGTATTTCTCTGGGCAGCCAACCAAGCTTTTATTTGCCCTTTTGAAATTAATATGTCATGCTTCCTGCATCTAAATAAATTAATAAAGTGGGAGGAGTTATTTAAATCAATAAAAATGGGAGCCTAAAACCATTTACCTGTCTTATACTACTGTGGAGCAGTTACGTTTTTAGCCACAGTGAGAAAAAGTAAAAGTATTTATCAAAGCTTTCTCTTCTTTAGAAGGTAGGCAGATGCTGTGTTTTCCATCAGTAATTAGTGAGGATGTAAGATACCAGTTATAAATGTTAATGGTATTAAAGAAGGAGGGCTAGAGAAATTTATAACAAGAATGTCAAAAGGATTCTTTTGGATTTCTTTTGGAAGTTTTAAAGAGCTGAAAATGCAAAGTCTTGTCAATATTTAAAAGGGTAAATATGGTAAATTGGGAAAACAGCAGGTCTGTTTGATTTGACAAACAAATAGACAATCAGGAGCTGAAAGGGAAGCAAGCAATAAATTTGGGGCAGTAGCTGGAACACCTGAACTTGGTCAGTGAAAAGAAGGGCTTGTTCACCAAGTCTGATCCATATGAGATGACAATTAAGGTTATTTGGATTGGTGGTAGCTGGGGGTGTTGCTTTTTTATGCGAGATAGAGCAAAACTGATTTTAATGTCCACTGAGCTTGGAGTTCTGAAATCAGCTGAGTATTGCCACTTTGCACAATACCTCTCTCCTTCCCTTTGAAGATGAGCCCTTCATTTTTCTTTCTGGAAAAAAACAAAAAAAAAGCAAAAAACCCAAACAAAACCTCGCACACCCCAAAACCAAAAAACAAAAACCATTCCTATGCAAGATCACTGTAGGGCCCATTAAATAAATTATAAAAAGGTCTTTGCTAAATGGAACAGTGATGTGTTGTTAATGAAGTGTTTCTAGTTGTGTGTAATAATGGTGACCAAAAGGGTTTGGCATCTTCATAGATACTCCAAGAGAAATACAGATACCAGCTGGCAAAACCAGAGAAGTTTAATTTGAGTCAAAAACTATAATGGGCTGCATTATATACTTGCCTATGACAAAGTCATCAAAATAATGTAGTAAGATCTTAGATTTAATGCACCAAGTTGCAAAACTTATGGGAAATACAGACTTATAAAAGAGTTGAGGGAAACTCTTTGAGCTGCATTAGTTGTACTCAACACTACTCTGTTTAGGGAAAGGAAAAATGAAAATACTGGCCTGTCTCTGTTGAGTTTCAGCACAAAGATGTATTTCCTTCTGGGTTTATGGTTGGATCCTTTCAGGCTCTTTGTTTTAATATTATTCTGAGAATTTTGCACTGATAGTTGCTGGGTCCTGTTTGTCTCAATGAAAGCCTGTGGAAGAAAAATTGCTGTTTTGGAACAAAAGGTGATAGTTGAGGATAAAAAGATTGGAGCTGGAAATTGTAGTTTGATTAGGGATCTTCTTTACTGCTTGGACTTGAAGATAGTTATTTTCTGGTTATTTTAGGTGTTTCATATCCTCCTAGCATTTGAAGTAAACAAGCAACTGAGAAGATTAAAAATTTATTTGACTACTTCTGTATTTACTGGCTGCTAATAGTGGAGAGAAATGTTGAAGTAGTCCTGTTCATTTGTGCTGTCTCACAGCATCTCCTAAATAAGGTCTGTTTTAAATCAGAATTATCATCTAAATAATATAATTAATTCAGCATAAATTAAAAAGTAATGTTTTTTCTTTATGATCTCTTTTTAAAAGGATATTAATTTGCTTCAGTGAATGAAGATAATAAGGTTAATAGTTTAATGTTCCTCAGTTGATATCTGCTGGTTTTTCTATTACCTTTTTTTTTCTCTTTTTGATTATAAATTGGCTAACCCCTGGTGTATAATACCAGAAATCATCCCTTCAGTGTACCCAAAGCTATTTACTTAGACTCATCTTTTATTATTCCCACTGCCACAGTCTAATTATTGTAGTGAAAGATTGAACACAGAATAGTTTGGGGCTTTGATCAGTCTTCATATAAATTTCAATAATGAGAGTAAAAGGTTTTGCGGTTTTCGGAGATAATTTGATCCCTCCAGACACACTCGGCTTTTACCAAACACAGTGAATGCTGTCTGAGGCCTCTGACAGCATTTGTGTCTGGGTCCATGACATCTCTGCAAGCAAAATTCTTTTCTTATACCAATAAAGAGTAATTTAATATTTTTGAATGTGCCAGGGAAACTATAGGCTGCTGCATGTTTTTCCTGAAATTTTCACTTCATTGTCCCCTATCAGTTTAATTGTCTGTATTACAAGTTCCTACATCAGAATCCTCCACGAATACATAATAGGTTTGCTTGCATTTCTCTTTTTGAAAAAGTATCCTAACTGTCATTCAGATAAATAAAATAAACCATAATCCTTGTTATTCTATTACTATCGGTGCTGGCTCCCTTCAGAGATAAATAGAAAAGCAGCTGGAGACTGAGGATATTTCGCAATCTTATAAATTGAAATTTAAATGCCTCAAGGAGGAAATTTCCAAAATAATTGTGACAGAAGATAAGTCCCAGCTTTTGGCAAAATTTTATTAGAATTACTTGTTCCAGATCGTTGTCTGACGCCTGCATGAATTAAGAAAATGGCAGCACTGCCATGTAGAGGAATAGCTGGGCTTTTTTCATCTTGATAAATTTTTCTGAAAGTGCTCTGTCATCAGCGTTATCAGGTGTGACATACTCAGGGACACGATCAAATTAAAAATCATGAGCCTTTAGCTGATGCCGGTTGATTTTAAATCACAGGGGTTTGATCTTTCCAACCAAGAACATCTCAATTTATGCAACTAATTTTTAACTGAACGTGGGGGTTCGTTAGTAACATTTTTAATTTTGCTTGGACTATGGGGTTTGGTTTTCCTCACTGGGCTAGGCAGTTAAAAAGAGTTGGTGACTTTCTGGTCTCCTCTACTGTCAGCTGGTGAAAAACTTCTGCTGTATTTTGACAGTGAACCCTGAAAAGAAATATTCCTTTGTTTACATTTAGTGAATCCCAGATGCACAAAGTAGTAACTAGTTGCACATAGCAATAACCATTGTATTCCCAGTCATTTTCTAAAGCTAGTAATGGTGTCTAATGCTAAAACTTGGGCTAAAAATGTTTTAAGAATGCCTTATTCTTCAAATTCACTGGTAGCTTGGAGAGGAGAGGATATAACCTGGTGTGGGTACCAAACACAAGACAAAGGCAGTGCAAACCCCACAAAATACAGCTTTTACAGGCAGCTCATGCAGTGGAGGTGGATTTTTTTCATACTGTGAATACCAAACTCATTTCAGATCAAAGAATTAGCATATTCCCTTTCCACATGTCATAGCTGTACATCTGTGCAAGTTTTGAATGCAGGGAGTAAATGAGAAACATCACAGGAATGTTTCCACTGGATCAACTCTGTAAAACTTAAGTTATTTGACCTGTGAGGGAAGAGTTGTCTGACACTGCTGGTGTGGATAGGGCTCTGAGAGGCAGCTGACAGTGAACTGGAATAGGATAAGTCATACCAGTAATTGCTGCAGATCCATCTGGATTTTTGGACTGTGCAGAGACACTCCGTGCATCTTCACCCAGCTGTGGTGGGAAAAGGCAGCAGGAGGAGCAGAACCACTGTCCCAGCCAAGCTTCCAGAGAGCCCTGGGGGAGCTGCAGGCAGCTCGCTGTGGAGTTCAATGAGCGAGTCTCCTGGAGACCCCAGAAATGCATGGGGGCTGTGGGGGTGTCAGCTGTGAACCTTTTGCCACCTGAACGTTTTCCCAGTGGGCTGTCAGGCTGTCCCAGCAGTCACAGAGGGGTTGTCTTCTCCCATTTCCATCCCGTGTAATGGGAAGTCATTCTGTGTTCAGCTCTTCAGAGCTCATCTGATATCTTGGCTTGATCTGTTCCAATATTTCTCAAAGATCTGTCAAATGAGGGAGAGTCTAAAATCTGCAAATTTGATAAACAGGAAAGCAGGACTGGAAGGCAAAGTATACTTGAAAATGGATGAAATCATCTGGAAACAGAGAATGGCAGGGAGAATGAATGCAAAGTGCCACTCTTAGGCTGCAGCAATCAATGGCAATAACCAAAAAGGGAATGATAAGGAGAAGATCAATAAAAAGGACCTGGGCATTGTGGTGGTTGGCAAGGAAAATGTGCTGTGCTGCTATGGCAAAGGAGGCTGCAGGAGATGTGAAATGATCCTGCTGCACTGCTCGGTGCTGTCGGGACCTTGGCTGGAGCTGGGGGCCGGGTTTGGAGCAGGGCACGGGGCTGTGAGCAAGCTCCTGTGCAGGGAGAGCAGCCAGAGAGAGCAGAAGCACCCGACAGATTGAAATAATAAGGTCTGTTTATTCTGAAGCAGAATAAAGTGCCAAATGCCAGAAAGATGAGTGGGAATAAGCAGACCATGATGGATGGAGCTGAAGAAGTGATTTATTTTGTAACAAGAAAGAGGCAGGTTCAGCATTAGAAGAAAACCTCTCCATTAACAGTGGTGAAGCACTGAAACAGGTTTTCTGGGAAAGCCCTAAGTGTCTTACTGGTAGCTTTTAAGAAGCTCTGTCACTCACACCTGTCAGGAATGGCACAGGTGAAGTTGCTGCTGCCGTGTTCTTGGCTGCACACAGTGTACAGCAGCTGTCTGTGGGCATGTGTAATAATGTCACCGTGACAAAAAGAGACTTTGAGAAGTGGAGGAGCTGAACTTTTTAGCAAAGACTCAATATAATTGCATGTTTTCAACACCACTGCCCTATAGGAGCCAAATATCTAGTGACCCCTGCCAACATCTGCTCTGTTATAAACACTATATCCTTTTTTTGGATAATTGCATCAAAAGTCTGATCTTCAGCTTTACTAAGCCCAGCAGTTCTGCATCCACAAAGTTTTGCATTGCCTTTCGAATGGAATTTTGAGTAACAACAACCTAAGAATATTTTTAAACTGTTTGTTTTTTGGGGTTTTTTTGAAGCTTCATATTTCAAGTTTCCAAAACACGGATATCAGACACATCAAAATGATCAGGAGAGCTGCTTATTTTTTGTTCATATTTCCTTTTAATACTGGGAAGGATTTACATTTTAGTTATTCAGTTCCTAAATCATGCAGATTCACTTAGGTAATGAAAACTTTCTCCAGTGCTTGGTGCATCAGGTGCTTTGTTTCATCTGGCCCTTCCTTCCACAGCTGGGCTGAGATGCTTTCCATCCTCAGCTCCCTGTTTCCCAGCTTCCAGCCTCTTACAGTTAAGGTGCAGGTCTGTATAACGAAAATCAAAGGAGTTGTAATGAAATGTCTGAAGGAGAGATGGGGGACCTACTTTTTATTCATTAGCTTAACGCCTGTGCAAAATCTATTAAAATTGCTTTCAATACATAAGACTTGTTGTTGTTTGTTCTTTCTCTGCCTTAGAAGAATCCAACAGCATTATAGATGTGCCACATTTTTTAGGCCCAAAAGTGTGGAACAGCTTTTAATGGGAAAGAAAATGTTTTTTGAAAACTAGAAAACTCAGCAGTGAAATAAATTGAGCCTCAAAAAGTGATTGAAATCTCCAAGTCAATATACAAAAGGTATCCAAAGACTTGTGAAGTCTGACAGAATCTCTTTAGTTTGAGGTGTCTTTCATTTTGCATCAGGGCTTACATTTTTAAAAAACAGCAGCAGGCAGTGCTGTCAGGTGAAGCGGGTTTGAAAGCAGCCTGCCTGCTCATGAAAGCCTGAAATTGTGCACAACTCTGGGTAATGCGTCCTCAGCAGATAACTGAAATAATACATTTCCTAAATTGGCTGCATTAAGCAATTACTGATACCGTAGTGGAAACCATGTAATTTTGTTCCTTCCTTGTAGCCCCAGCGCCGTGTCACGTTCCACCTGCCAGATGGCTCCCAGGAAAGCTGCAGTGACAGTGGGCTCGGAGACCACGAGCCCACGAGCGGGGCCAGCACGTCCCACCCGCTGCCCCTGGGCTTCCCCCAGGACGAGTTCTACGAGCAGGCGTCCCCCAACAGCCGCACGGAGGGCGACGGCAACTCGGACCCCGAGTCCAGTAAGTGCAGAACTCCGCTCGTCTCACTTATTAAATCATTGCAGGAGCAAAAGTGGGGCTTTTTGTTTCTCCAGGTAATTATTAAATGTGAACGTCGATTTTAATGTGGCCAAAGAAGCTTTCTGTTTCTAAAAATGGGAGGTCTGGCCATTGGAGATAAAACACTTGGTGCTGTTAAGGGTTTATGGATGACCTGGTGTTTTTATGGACCTGCTGTGCTATGCACGGAGGAGCTTTCTGATGAGGTTAACGCTGTTGCCCTAATGGTCATAAATACCGTGCTGAGGGAATTCACATTTTTTAACATTTCCCTTTCCAACACTACTGCATGCTGTAGTTCAACAGGGAACTCGTGGGTGATGGGCAGCTCTGTGAAAAGACTGCAGTCTCCAGAAATAAGGGTTTCTTGATTTGTCTTTTGAAAGCAGCGATGTAACAATAATCTCAAAAGAGTTTGTCATCTTCTGCCATTGCCACTGCCTCCTTGTGATGTCAAAAACAGGGAGGAAAAACCAACAGGAGCTGTGGGCACTGGCACTACTCTCTCTGCTGTTCTGTGATGTGATAGCCAGTTGGAGACTCCACTGAACTTTAGTCAACTGTTAATTGTCCAGAGGCTCCTTATCTGGATTAAACTGAACTGTGCCATTGATAAAGAGACACCTGAATGTCTTTAAGCCTCTAAGGCCTTGTTAGTGGCTTAATAAGTGATTTGAAAATACATCTGTTCTGGGCAAAACTTGGCCCAAAAGGTGGATTTCAGCTGCTTTAGTGTATCAGGAGGAATGAATTAGTTAGTGCTATGCACTTGGAATAGCTGTAGAAGGTAGTTACACTCTGCAGTGGCAAATGCAGCATCCAGCAGAGAGCTTTCACTCTGACTCTGTGCTGGCTCTGCCACATTCAGCCTGGCTCTTGGCAGACCTGGGGATCCTAAGCTTCAGACCTCATAAAATTTGTAAACTGATCTGTTTCCTGAAATAACACCAGAATATTGTGTTTTCCAAGTTGATAGACAGCTGACAAGAACCATCACAGGTTTTTGATCTTGTGTTGGAAACAATCATCTTTTTTTTTTGTTTGTGTTTATGTATTTGAGGCTCTAATACATCCTTAATAATATTCTAGGCAGTCAAACTGGATTCTTCACAGAGTTAAGCTCTAAAGGGCTACAAATACACCCCTAAAGAAGGAAAATATCGAATTATATAATATTTGCTGCTTTTGCTATTCATACTCAGGGTCTGAACTTGCTCGTTCTTGTTGCTTCTAACTGATATTTATACTTTACTGAAGTGAGAATGATGTACATGAAATCAGTATCCAGGGCCTTTCCTGCAGAGAGCGTGGGACAGGACCTGGTGTATAGGAGTTCTCAGAACAGGCATGTGGATCCTGTCTTGCCATTTTCAAAGAGGCTCAGGTTTGGGATTTGTCAATGCCTTTTTTGCCCAGGTTTTGTAATTTGAGAAGAAATGACTTCTAGAATGTGGCTCTAACAGTAACACAGCTCTGACATCTGAATGTCATTGACACACATCCTGTGTGGAAGCTGAGCAGGCGTCAGATGTCTTTCCAAGTGTGAAGTTGAAGAAAGTTTAATCACCTGTCTAATTACCTGACAGTTCAGTTTTAAACTTGAAGTCACAGTTTAATTAGAGTTTATTTTATGTGAAGATTTTTCTTGCCTTCCAACTTGTATCTTATTGAAATAGTTTGATTGATACAGCACGATGGTTACAGCATGGAAAGCTTCTTCTGTGGCCCTTTTTAGTGTTTTATGCTTATATTAATGGCAGCACCTAGTGGCAGGACCAGAAAAGCAGACTTAAATAGATGATGTTTTGTGCTCTCCTATATCTAAGTGCAGAAGGGAGAGACCCACAGCATATTTGTGTTCAGTGTGCTGCTGCAAAGTGACTTGATGCAGATGACAGCAACCAAATATCTGTGTGCTGATCCGTGCAAGGGTGCAGCCTGAGGTTCATGTGGTTCACTTGTGCACGCAGGACACATTTAGCCAACAGTGAAACAGTGAAAACAGCTTTGAATTGAGAGTCTCCTCTACAATCTTCTGCTGGATTTTTGATTGTTGGTTTTTGTTAAATCTAATTTTGAATGTCTTGAGGCATTCAAAGTATTTCTTGTCTTCCTTCATGGACTAAAATGTTGTTAATGTGAAAAGAGACAGGAAAATACGGGCAGGTAATCTGAGTTCATACAGCAGAGCAAGCATGGCCTTCATTCCCTCCCAAGATCTTTCATATCTGACCTGTCTTAATCTGAAACACTGTGTCTGGAATGTTAAGCCTAATTTGTCACCTGATGGGGATTCAGTTCAACTTTGCCTGCCAAGGAGAGAGATTTGGGGTGAAACGATGTCAGCAGTGTCTAGAACCAGCCAAGCACACCATGAAAGCTGATGGCAGCTGTGACACCACACATGGACATGTTCAAAAGGGTTTCTCCCTCTTGCTTCTCCTGACTACAATCCTTTGGTGTTATTTGTTTCTGTAATACTGGAAATTTTTGCAATTTGGAAGCTTTCCATTTACTAGCAATAGCAAAGCATTTATTGCAAAACACTGAAAAAAATGAGCATAACAAAATTTTAAAAACCAAACAAACACAAAAAAAAAAAAAAAAAAAAACCAACCTGAGAAATATTGGTGAGAGGAAGCTTTACAAGCTCACATCCAATACAGGACTGAAGCAAGGAGGGAAAAAAAAATAACTGTAAGGTTATAGTGGTTAGAAAACTGTGAGAAATTTATATGTAAACCTTTAAAATTAATTGACTGTGCTAATTAAAATTAGAAATAGGCTATTTAAAATGATTTGTGTTCTCTTACTTTAGTTACCTCCTTAGGAAAACACCAAGTGCAGTGTGGTAGATGCATCATAAGGAAGAGATGCCAATAAACTGTCACACTAAATAAATAGTAATATAAAAATGCATGTAGGTTTGTAGAGAACCTTATCCTTAAGTGACAGCACTCGTGTATGTGATATTTGTATATTTTCTGCTCATAAATTGCTCAAATAAGGCTGTTCCAATAATTTCCTATGCTAAGGATTTTAACCAAATCATCTTCCCTGCCCCCTTTTTTTTTTACCCTCTGTGTTATGTTTAAATGCAAAACACACTACAAACATAGACAAAGACCAACAAATTCTCTATGTCTGGACTTCCCTGGCAAATTCTGAGTGGTGCCCTCTCGGTGGCTGTAAGCAGTGATGTTGATCAAAGGGGTTGAGAGGTACATGCAAACCTCAGTTATGTTGGGTTATTTAATACATGTGTAACA
Source organism: Coloeus monedula (assembly GCF_965178545.1). Lineage (NCBI taxonomy): Eukaryota > Metazoa > Chordata > Aves > Passeriformes > Corvidae > Coloeus > Coloeus monedula. The sequence continues at coordinate 15,916,479 of NC_138792.1, read as the reverse complement.
TATTAATGGCAAATTTTCATGCTTCATCTGTTTTTATAGCCTTATCAAATCTGTTTCCTTTCCTCTAGAGAATAAAATTATTTTACTTACTTTTGTTCGGAGAAGGTAGAATATGCCTAGTTCAGCCAAGAAATTGGGAAGAGCAAGAGGGATGATTGCACCTTGGGGACAGGGTGCGTGGATGGGAAGCCAGAAAACCTGAAAGTAATCTGCAATTAAATAATAGCAATCATTTTGTAGAAAGAAAATGGAAGTATAAACAAAGCTAGCTGAAAATTAAAGTTAATGAGGCACATCACACTGAGATTTCAGGGTTTCAAATAGGAGGAAACTGGTGTATTAAGGAGAGGGGGTCTCCATGAAGAATATTTAGCATGAATTAGTGACTAATAAGCCAAGAAAGTTGCATTGAAAATCAGCAAGTGTAGCACTAGGGGTGGCCAAAAGGGGAATCAGAAACACCTTAAGTTTGTGGCCATGTCAGGCTGGTGTTGCCAGAGGTGTTTGGCTGCCTGTTTTTGCCTCCCAGTCAGACCTTTACACAGTTGAAGAACTGTTTGGGTGAACTGGGTAGAAGAATTCTTGTGGGTTCAACCCCTCGGGAGGGGGAAAGGTAATTTTTAAATACATGGATTCCCCAGTTCCATTTGTTCCAGGAGGCTCAACTTGTGGACAGTAAATGAGTAAATGAGTAGCTGGGGCAAAGCTTTGCTGGCTGTAAGTGATCATCAGACTGCAGCAAATCAGTCTTAGGAAGAATTAAGACTGCAATCTGTGGTATTTAACCACATAAGAGGGAGGTTTGCAGCAAGGAAGACATCTGTTCCTGATTAAAGACAGCATATATTCTTCCCCAAAATTAAAAGAACACTTTCACCTTGACTTAATTTTTGATAAGGGTGATGTTGATGAGCACAAAGGCAGGCTGATGAAGAATGATGATAATGGCACTAAAAGTCAGAGCAGGTTCAATGCATTCATGTGGAGGAGAGGAGATAATCTTCCTCCCAGGATATCAAAACTGATAGTGTTTTCCTTATCTTCTGTAATTCTGAGACACAGGGGTGTCAAGCAAAAATAAAGCTCTGGTCAAGCTTCACTACTGGAAAGCATTTTCAACAAAGAAACTAAGATATATACAAACATAATGCAATAAATGGTATCGTGGGTTTCCCAAGAGCAGTACGAGATTAGCTCCATTATCTCACTTGCATGATATGTATTTTTAACATTGAGGAATACATGTATAGTTAATCTATATATATATTTAAGGGCTAATAACTGTTATTATGACATTAGGGTGGAGCATTAGTAATTACAAATTAAAAGACATAGCATAATACAAGAATGGAAAAATCTCCATAATTACCTTCATTAATGAGTTTGGCATTAAAAAGCAGGAACATGTCTATGAAGTATTCTACTAGCTCAAAGCCAAGCACCCCTGACAATGGAGGAGGAGGTGTGCATGACACAAGGATTGCATTTGGTAAGGATTTGAAGCAATAGCAGTGGGATGAAATCAAATAGTTGAGAGTCGTTCTCACAGGAACTGGTGTATGTAACTAGTGTATAAATCACCAGCTGAAAATGACATAAAGAAAAAAACCAACTGAGTGTTACAAAGATAAACTATAAATCACAAATACCTAATGTGACTGTGGAAAAAATCCTGGGTTACTCCTAGTACAGGGATAAAAGAAGAAATGAAAAAACCTCAAGGGGTTGCTGACACCATAGCAGGCCTGTTATGAATAGTGTTGGCTTCCCACACTAAGGAAAGGTGAATTAGAATGGGAAACAAGCATAAAGAGATATTATTAATAACAGGGGAATGGATGCCTATATGCAGAGAAAGGAATTAATATTGGCTCGTTTAAACTGCAAGGTAAAGGCTGGCTGGGGACTGGGGCTGCTCTCACACAACAGCAGAGAGTGGAAGCCGAAATGAAGCACTGGGCTGGCTCACAGGGAAATGAGCTGGTGCTGCCTTTAAACCAGCCAAGGCTGGAAATTTGGGGGCTGCAGACGAGAGCAGTGAGGAAGTACAGAAGCAGGGCATGGGAATGCAACCTGGCTTTAAAAAGGAGCTGGATAAATTTATGAGAGGCCAAATAAATTGCTGTCCGTAAGAGCAGCAAATCCAGTGTGTCACACAAGAGGTGACCCTTCCACGCTGGGAATCTGAAATCCAGGGGTGAATGTGTTTGCTGAGTCCCAGTTCTGCTCTGGGCTCAGCTCCAGCTCCAGCTGGACACGGGGTCCTGGTGCCTCACCCGTCCGGGAGCGTGGCCGTGCCACCGCCGGCCGCTGGCGTGACAGGAGCTGGCCCCCGCTGGCCCCCGCTGGCCCCAGCCCCGTCAGCAGCTCAGTGACAGCCTGGGGGGCCCTGTAACTCTCCCTGGTGCGTGGTGGAGAAGAAAGGGTCAGCACAGAGCTGCAGACAGGGAGCTCATTCTCCCTGGGAAAAACGCCTGCATTTTCTGCCATGCTGACTTGTCTGATAATCAGAAACTCTGCAGTTGCTGAAATATACTCTTTAAACATCATCAATAAGATGCTCTGGCAGCTGGACTTCAGACCTCATGCTGGGACACAAGAAAAAATAAATCTACAAAGTCTTAAGTTTCTTGTTCCTTGTCCAAAAACTGGGCTGCCAACAGATAGAATTTTTTTTAATGATGCTTTTGTTTTTTCTTCCCATCTCCTGTGCTTTTTATTTCCACAGAAAGGTTGAAACCTAACAGCAGTATTTGCATTCAGTTGTTGCTGAGTTATAAACACACTATAGCACTTAGGCCTATTTTGAATAAAAAAGAAGCTGTCATTAGTTAAAGATAACAAATCTCAAGCTAGAATACATCCCAGTCTACCACATCTGCCCATTGGGCCCTTTGCCTTCTGCTGTTTTGGGCTTTTCTAACCCCACGGCTGAACGCTAATAATTAAGTCGGAAAGTGCTGAGGTAATTAATATTTCTGAGGCAATAGAGTTTGATTGATCTTCTACCTTTAATCAAATTAGCTCATACGTAGGTGGGGGAGTGTAATGGCTGAGCACGGCTCTGTAGCACTTTGTGAAGTGCCAACCTCTGCGATGACCTCCTGCCAGTGCACCCATGAATCACGGTCTGGGAGCCTCCACAGCAATCATTAAGTGGCTGTGTGATTTATAAGATGGGGGAATTGGCAGAGATCAGAACCAGGATGTGCTCAACACTCCCATTTTAAGGTGTGTCTCTCTCGGGGGCGCGGTTTCTGCCTGTGTGGCACACGTTGAATGTCACAGGGCTGAGAGCTGTGTGGATTTTCCAGATGTTTTAGCTCTCTGTGTCTGAAATGACTTAGTTATAAGCACATAGAACAAAACAAGCCAACAGAAACTCCTATAAAACAAAATATTACGGCCTTCTGGAGTTGTTCCTGACTGGAGAGTGGCTAAAAGGGCAGACTGGAGAGGTCAGTTTGTAATGATACAGATGAGTGGCTTTTGCAAGCAGATTTTCACTTGTACCTGAGAGGATAGAGATTGCCTATTCAGAAATAATTCCATGACTTGGAAATTTGATCCCTGGGTGCCTGACTTAAGAGTTGTTAAAGCAGCTGACACAAAGAGGGGAAAAATGGACAGAGCAAATTAAATTAAAAAATGCAAAAGCAAAAGATTGTCCCACCTGTCCTCTCCCAGCTAAACGCAGCACTATAAACACAGACTCTGAGTTTTAGCATTTTGTACTTTCTGTGTATAAGGAGCACTCTCTATAAATTCTTTTTAAAGTAAATTTTAGATATTTTATTGCTGATATCAGAATATAAAGTCTCGATCTACATTTTCTACTCTTTGAAGAAAAGTAAGATAAAAGCAAGTTTTCTGAGATGCACCATGTTCTTTCATGCAAAATCAATGGGGATTGATGAGGAAAATCAATGGGGAAAATATGCTGGATTTTCTAGACTGCATACTGGGATGAAGTAACTCAGGCAACACTAACGTGTTTGTGACTACCACTTAATGTAATTCCTGACTGAGGTTTATAATAGAAGTTACTCTGTCTAAAGTAATTCTTTCTCTATTAGAAAGAATAGCTCCACCTTACAGCTGAGAAATCAGTCACTTCTTGTGAAATAATAAGGAAGGCTTTAAAACATTTGTTTTGGTGGTTTTTTTTTTTTAATAATAAATGAGATCTGACATCTATAAACAGTGATTTAGTGGCAGATGTTCTGTGATATATATTTATGTTATCACTTAAGCTGACATGGTAATGGATAATCCTATTTGTTCTGTTTATGAAAGTTTGAAAATATGTTGCTATAGCGAGCAGGCTGGTGGGGCAGAGGTGGACAGAGAACAAATTTCTTCCCTCTAGTTTTTCAAACTCCTTTTAACTCTGGCTGGCTGTCATATTTGCAGTAAGCAGAGGCCCTGGAGTCTGGCTGGGTGAATGGAATCGAATTTGGAGCACTCTGTCCAGCAGTGTGTTAGGGTTTGATGACTACGACAGCTCCAGGAGTCACAAAGGGCACGGATTAAAGCGGGAAGTTTATCTGGAGCACACGCAGGCTGAAGCCACTGGTTCCCTCCTGCTGAGAGCGTTGAAGACGAGTGTATCCTGCATATCTCAGATCTAGGTGTGGGTGAGGTAGAAGTTTATCAGGGGAAGCAGGGCTCTGAGGCAGAAGCAATCCCTTATCTCGTCAGCGGGTTTGAGGGTGCCTCGTGGCAGCGTCCGGTGGCAGCAGGGGTCTGGGCTGCCAAAGTCCCCCCGCTCCAGCACGGCTCCCATCAGACAGGAGTGTTGGCCCTCTCTTAGAATGAGCCTTTCTTTGCTTCTCATTTTCATTTGGGCACCCACACAGAAAGGACAAGTCTATATGAAGTTTGTGTTTGTTGCAAAGCAATTAATTTCATGTCCTTCTCTCTCTCTGCTTTGTCTCAAACTTTCTCTTCCTTCTTCTTCTAAGAATAGAAAAACACAGATGATGCAATTCATCTTTTTTTCACTAAATCAAGCTAATCAGTGGCTGCAAGAGGAGCTTTTAGCAATATGAAATATTAGGATGTTTGTTAGTGTTGAGTTCCTGTTTTAAAAATGGAAATATAGGGGGGAAAAAATGGTCTCTTTTATATAATTTAAGCCATGTGAAAAATGTCATAATTATAATTTGATTTGAAGCATTTTAATTTATTACTTGATTTCCACTGTGATTAATGAAAAAATATATCAGGAAATATATTTAGAGACTGTCTTTAGCTACCAGTCTGTCTTAGAAATTAAATGGAAAAATTGTATTTATTGAACAAAGCAGATTCCCAACTGACAGTGCATTTCAAATCACAGCATTTGCTGACTCAAATCCGATCAACTCAATAAATCCAGTGATTGTTGTTCTTGTTTGTGTGGAAATGTGGTCATCCTTTAATCTGATGTTTTCCTTCTAACTGGACTTTTGGTAGGGAAATAGGATTGATTCAGTCTTGTAGAATGCATTAGGAACAACTAGAATTGTTCCAAAAGCTCATCTGTATCCATATGTTCCTGAGTAGGGGAGATATTTTTGCCTTTACTCTTCCAATATCTTTTATCCTTCTGGAAAAGCAGTGTATTGTTAATAAACTGCTGTTTCTGTCTCTTTTTGAGGTTGTCTGATTGGCATGGTGATCTTTTTATTTTCTGGTTACTGTTGAAACCTCAACGTTGCCTTATCTCAGTAAGGAAAAGGCCCAAAGCCCTTGTGCAGGCTCCTCATCAGGGGAACACGGGGTTGGGGTCCCTGTGCATGCTGCCGACCCAGCCACTTTAACTCCAGCTTTTCTTGAAACATACTGGTCACTGATGGGATGTACTCGTTCTGAAAAACAAAATATATTTGTCTGGGTTGAGCTGAAGAGACCTGGGCAAAATATTTATGATTATACTTTTGGATCTATATTACACCAGAGGTTGAGATTCTCACCTTTGTGTTTAATACCCATAAATAATGTTGCTGCTTCGGAGTTAGTGGCAGGATTTTGCAGGGACTCTGCTTTATTTGTAGTGCTGTGTGATTCAGTAGTGTTCTTATTAACTCAAGTGACATTCTAATTGTTGTTAAATGTTTTCAGAGTTTACTCTGCATGTTGCTGAAGTCAGCAGTTCCAGCAGCTCCAGTCTCACGCATCCATTTCAAAATTCTCAGCCTGGCCTCATGCTGTCTCGGCTGTTTGTACATATCCATTCCCATGTTTCAGTTGGAATTAGATGGTAAAATCCCTGGATTACAGAGAGAAACTTTGCTCTGTGTTTGTGGGGCTCTGAGCACAATGTGGCTGTTACACTGATTTTCTGCTCCCAGTGCAGTTGCAGTAAAAATCATCACAAATACTTGTAGAGTAGAAGTGGAGCAGATCTTACAAAAAACATTTGCTGTGCTAGCAATGCTTCTAAGTGCAAATCAGGTCTTGTTTTCATGTTGCCTGTAAAAACCAGTTAGCTCAGGGTTTTTTGATTGCCCGAGTTCAATTCCACTGCTGATGCTGGTGAGAATGGGGTGAGCAGACAGGAGCTGCGTGTGGCTGAGGGCAGGTTCTGGCATTGCTGGGCAGTGCTGTGGTGGGCCAGCATCACTCTGGGGTAATTCAGAGTCACCCGGCTGCCAGATCAGTGGGGCCACGGAGGTTCCTGTGATTGGAAGCTCATTTAATCATCCTGTATAAAGTGCCTGGCAAATACTTCCCTGCGCTGTGCATGCCAGTGATGCCGAGTTGAGGACTGTGTTTTGCAAATGCTTTTGTGTTCCTCAGGTTTGTGTCACTTCAGCCATGGTGAACAACACTGGTGCATCTCGAATAGCTTGGCTGAGATGGGATAATGGAGTGAGATGGAGCAGGACTTTACAGCACCTTCACCTTTTCCTGCTCAGTGCTTTGGAATCTCACTGCCTTCTGCCATACAGCTCTGTTGTGATTCTTGTCCTTGCAGTGCTGAAAGCTCTGCTTGGTGCATCAAATTGAAGTTCTCCCTTTATAATAACAGTAGGAATAATAAAATAATAGCAGGAAGCAACAATTGATCCATCTAAAATGCTATTTCCAGGAAAAGGGCATGGCTGTATGGTCTGCTGGACTTCAGTTCCTCTCATTCAAAATAACCCTGTCTCTGTGATGTACCAGGAAGAACAATCATGCTATTTCAATAGTTGTTCTTTTATCTGGTTGTCTTGACTGATGTTCCAAGCCTAGTGTCCCAGAAGATGTGTCCTCTATAGGGTGAGACATTATAAAGTCTGCCCCTCATCTAATACTTTAAAAGCAAGCAAGCCTTTCTCTGCCAGGAAAGGCTTTATTCATGTCACATACTAATCATACACCAAAGCACTATTTAGAAATAGAAAGACAACCTTTGCCTCTCCTCCTTAGTAGTAGTACATATAAAGAAAAACAGTGGCAATAAAAGGAAATAGGAGTGGTGAAAGAAAGCACTTTGAAAACTATAAAGGCAAAAATTATTTTTATCTCATTAGAACTGGCATTAAAGCTTTTCTTTATACACATTCTCATATTTTTTTACTGAGGGTCAAATATCAGCGATTACAGATTCTACTGGGGTGGACCTCTCATCCATCTGTCTCTAAAATTAGGTCCTCATTTCTCTTTTTTGTGAAGATCACAGGAATCTTTCTCCATCAGCCCCCTTATTGCTCTGACCTACTCCAATACTGGAAAGTATTCACAGAAATGTGAAAAAAGGGTCCATCTGTAAATGAAGCAGGTCCTTTATCTTGTGTTGCTCTGTCCTGTGAATGGAATAGCATTTGTTACGTAGGGTCACATGAGAATTAGGAGTTTGGATTATTCCAGTATGATTTACATGTTTTAAAGAATACTAACGGTTAAATAATCTGCTTGGATATTGAACTAGCTGGTTTTCCATTAAAGGATTCATAATTAAAAGGTTTTGACTTCTGGAAAAAGGGTGAGGTACTTCCTTCTACATTTCATTTTATATTTTTCTTTCACATCTGCTAAGCTACAGAAAGATTTTAAAAGTGCACTACTGTGAATTACTCTGGAGTTAGACAAGGAGAATTCTCCTTTGTTTGCTTTCCTCCCCCTGAAATCTTCTGATTTTTGATACAGCAGGGTTATTTCTGTGGAAGGAGTTTGTGCCTGGATCACTGGATGACTCCTGGCTCTTAATTTGTGTCAGAATGCAGCAGATTGCCAAATCCACGTCCCAGCTTCAGAAGCATTGTTGTCTCTGTCATCCTGCAGCTGGCACTACAGAAGAAAGCAGCGAGGGAAGAGCCATGAGTTCGTAGGGCTGATCATAGCAGGGCTTTAGCACCAACACTTAACTGCTCGATAAACCTAATGAGCCCACTTGGTTTAGCTGGAGCTGCTGTGTCTCTAACAAGAGCCTGCCTCGCTGTGTCTTAATGCAGTGGGAGGTTTTGTGTCTCTGAGCTGAGGCAAGGGCCATGGAGGGAGGCCTTTGAGGAGCATTTCCGTGGAGTGTTTGTCTCCAGCAGAGCCCGTGCTGTGCCAGGTACTCTGCAATCAGAGCTGCTCCCTCACAGCCCTCGAAAGCAGAGGTTTCACAGTGAAGGATTGAAATCGCCAAGGAGGGCACTGTCCACATCGTGATGATCCAATGCAATGACAGAAAAATTAAAGATTGACAATGCAGCCACAGAGTCCAAGAGAGGTAAGGTATTTCAGAGCATGGAAAAGAGGAAAACGGCCTGAGCTTGTTCTGGCGCCTGTGTTAGGAATGAATCATGATAAGGATTACAAAACTTAAGATACAGTAATTTAGCCACTAAAGATGTCTTGACAAAAAGCTCCCTCATAATTCTTTCTTTATGCTTTCTATAATACTGACTTTTAGGATTTGTTTTCCCTTTGAAACACAGTCACAAAGAAACATGGTTCTGCTTTGTACATTCATCTCTAACCTCTGCTACCAACTTTGCATCTCCAATCTAAAGAGTTCAAGAGAAATTCTAATACAAGGAAGCAGATGTTTTCTCTTTTGTATAACACCTATTCTTGCTGAATAGGGATAAAAGATGGTGAATGTGGGGGGACATTAATATTTCTTGTTAAAACATGCTTCACAGGCTGAAGAAACTCATATACATAATGATAGTCAAATGTCGGCGAGTAAAAATAGGGGTTTGTTAGAAAACAGCTGTGCTGCACAACTCTTTGACAGAAATAGAGGAATGCTTTATCCAGTAAAATTCACAGAATTTATTTAGAAGAATCTGTAGCTGTTAATTTTCATCAAGACAGAAGGTTAACGAGTCTGAAATGGAGGGGCTGGTTCAGCCTCGTTTCATGACCATGGAAAAAGAAATTTTTAACTCTGACAGAGCTCTCACTTTGCTCACAGCAGATTTCTCTGTGGCACCAGGCTGTAGTTTCAGTGCATTTTTTAATGCACCATCATTCTCGTGCTCCCTGAGAATCTTTTGGCGACAGCTGACACACGGCAGTGCTGCTGTCTAACACTCTTGCTACCACCTGGTTTTAGCTGTTTTCCCCAAGGTTATGTTGCAGCCACTGCCCCGTTTCCCAGTGGAAGTGCTGGGGTGAGAGCCTGTGCCCTGGGCAGCACAGACAGTGCCTGTGATTGTCACTGCCGTGGGGACACAGGTGCTCCCTGCATTGCTCACCTGCAAGGGCACTGCCTGAGCAGCTCTCCAGGAGATTTGGTAAGGACAGACTCCATGTCAGGAAAGATCCTGGCCTTTTAGGCAAAGGATCAGCAGCTGTGTTACAGATAGTCCACCCTGTGAGTTTAGGAACCAGCCCTGGACAGCTGCCCCCACTGGGAGGCAGGAGATTTTATTAACTGCAACATTGATGAGGCTCTGGAATATATAGAACAGAACTGTGTTGCATTTATGCTTTAAAAATTGATCACCCTTTAAACTGTAACTGCATCCTACTATTTACAGTGGCTGGGAGAAGCTGGCTCTGACGTCCTGCACTGAGCAGTGTCTGACCTGTAATGCAGAGTTTGCAAATAAGCACATGAGCAGAGCAGCCAGGGGGGGCACAGACAGATTTTTCTGGTGCAGAAGCTGGAAGTGAGACTGGCACAGCCAGGCAGCTGCATTTCTAATTCACAGTCACTCTATCCTCGACCCCCCAGGAAATGCTCTCTAATCCATAAGCACTTTGCATGCTGAGGTGAGATGTTAAATACCAAGAATTGTTTCTGAATAATAAGATTATGACACAAACCAACAAGAACAGGGATCTCAAGGTTAAAGATAGCACTTCTCATTCAATTTGAGCTGGTAGAAAGGAAAAAAGAGATTAGAGAAAAAGGAAAGAAAACCGAAAAAAAAAAAAAACCCTGCCAAACTGAAACTGTAACTACATCAAGATATTCAAGATATATCATAAAAAGGTTTTTAAAATCTGATGTCAGTATGTATATATATATTTATATATATAATCAAAATATATTTGTTTTCCATTGTTAAAATACTGCTGTTGAGACAAGATCTTTCCCAGATATTTGCTCCAAATGTACCTGATTCAAATCATCATGCTCTTTGTGGCATGTAAACTTCTTGCTATAAGAGGGACATACTTTAAGGCAGATGGCAACTTTTTTTTCCCTCAGCAGTAGAAGATGGTTCCAGTAAAAATATACTATCTTTACTCAGATGTCCATGGTAACAAATAGAGAAAAATAAACCAGCTTTTTCTTCCAACAGAAATCCCTTTGAACACAAATGTGTTTTGTTTTTTGGTTTTTTGGGGTTTTTTTTACTCAAGTATTGGTGGTATTTCTGGAACATATTTGAATGTTAAGAGTTTTCTCTGAGCTTCTGTTAAAATTCTGCTCTGAAACAGAAAATTGTAAAATCGGTAAGATAAACCCCAGTGTTTAGTTCTATTCCAAAAATGTTCATTTACCAGAAGAGAAGTTCAGCTGAAAAGTACCACTTTTCTTTCATGGTTTGTAGGAATAAGACATCTTTCTCTGGAATCCTTGATGGATCTTGCCTTTTTCCTCCCATTGTGTCAGTAATTTGTGGAACTTCTGCTCATGCCAAGAGAAGTTGTAAAATGTATTTGTAAATTACTGTTTGAGAATCTTGAACTAGAAGACCTGGTTTGTTTGATGTGAAAATAATTCTAGTTTCATGTGTAAGATATATAAACTGCAACAGTAATGTTGCATTGATTGTACTGCTTTGTTTGGGAAAAATATACAAGCAACCCTGAGTGAACAAGGCAATTTTCAGGCTCGATTAAATAGAGCAGACAGAGGAAAGGCTGAGGAGGAAAAAAAGAGCTCTAAAACTATGGACAGAGCAGTTCACTCAGGCAGTACAGATTTTCTCCTAATTTTCCCTTCATGTGCTTCAGCTTGGTCACATATTCAGCAGCAGAATGATGGGGTTGTAATATTCTTTTCCCAAAACGTACTGAACTCAGTGCTGCCTTTGAGCAGGGTCCTTGTTTGCCACCCAGGATCTTATCTAAAAATCTGTCTGCCACTGAATGGGCCTCTGGTGTTAGTGGGATTTTGGTTACTCCTGCTCTGCCTCTTCACTGATGCATTTTTTTATTAACTTTAGGGTCCATAGAGGCACTGGGGTAGAAGTTACACGTGACACAGGCTCTCTGTCTCACCAAAGGGGGGATCATTCCCCAAAAAGATCTTTCACCAAGTATGGTGGAACTGCAAAGTGGTTAATAGCAAGAACTATCAATCATTAATCAATCATTACAATTGCTGTTTGCAATTATAAATGCCAAGACATAAATTAGGAAACACTGGGCCTCAGTTTAACAGGCACAGCCCTGCCCAAATTTCACTATGAAGTGCCATAAATAAAGTGATAGAACTTCAGAAATGACATCTTCTATGAATAAATGCAAATAAATTGGGCATGAAGATGTTTGGGGTGGTGGAAGAGAGTACTTGGATTTTCAGCAGTGACAGAACTAGATGAAAGACCATTCTTAATGTACAACCACCCCTATAGCTTTAATGTGCAACAGAAAAGAAGAAGTTTGTTTCAAATCTAAGTTTGAAAGAATCTTTTACATTGAGATTCTGCCAGTGGCTGAGTACTACAGAGACTGATTTTCCCCAGTCACAAGGGAAACAAACTACCTGTATGTAAATTCAGCACCTTTGATCAGAAAAAAAAAAAAAAAAAAAAAAAAGCTTTGAATTATATTATATTTTCATTTTAACACTGAAATTTGTATGTGCTTGGAAAGCTGAACAGCATGTCTGGCTTTAGCCTGTGCTCATTTGTAATGAGTAATTATCTAATGATGATGCTGTTCAGCATGCATGAGAGCTCCTGTAGCAAGATTGGGAATTTTAAGGAAATGCTGTAGATCAAATGATCATGTCTCATTTGTATTCTCTTAGTTGCCTAGTCACCACTGCATTTCATAAAGCAGCTACAGAAATGGACTGCAAATATGCATCATTTTTGTGTGAGATGAGAAAAGGCTCAGTGGTCCTTCGATAGTGCAAACAATCCCTTTCCCACACCTTGCATCATCAGCTGACGCTGTTCTGAGCAAGTCACACATTGCATGAAATGAGTTTTCAATCCAGTCAGGAAGTGCCCCACTCCTGAGGTCTTTAGGGATAAATAAATGTGTAATTGAAGGCAGAATTAGCTGTGTGTGAGTACCTGGATGTGTGGTGTAATTTCTCTGCCTGGTGATCTCTCTGCTGTGCTGCTGGTGTGGGACCATGGGATGTGTGGGGTGTGTGTAGGAACTGTGACCTGAACAAAAGCCTCTATTTCCACTTGGGAATGGGAAGCTTGGTAATCCAGTTAAAACTTTTTTTTTTTTTTTTTTTTTTTTTTTTTCTGTTTGCAGCTGTTAATTAAACAGATAGGAATCTGTTTAGCAAAATAAAAATGGTTTATAACATTAAAAGAAAAGAATTAGAAATGTGAGTATTCTGTTTTAAAGAGATTTAGGAGTTTTCCATTGACAGCAACAGTAATTTGGCTTCTATTCTAATGTCAGTATTTTCCACTGTGGAGGAGATCTGCTGGTATATGTGCACATCTCTGCATATTTATCTGCCTTCATAATGTGAACAAATTGCTTGTGCATCTCAACATATGTATCTGCAGATGCATACATCTCCTCTCCCACTGACTGATGGCTCAGTTTTGCTTAATTCAACACTTTCTCAAAGACACTGTCAGGGAGCTTTGCTGGGGAAAGCCAGATCTGCCCACGGAAGGCAGCCTTGTAATGGGCAACATCAGAGGGCAAAATGCTGTAAAGCCCAGCCTGGACACAGCCCTGCAAAGCTGAGCTCAGCTTTTAACCTGCAGCAGCCTCTGTGCATTCTTTAGTTAAATTCCCTACTCCAAGCACTTCCAGTGAATTCAGTGGGTCTATCCTGAATGAGCACAGTTAAGTAGGTGCCTAAGTGTTTTCAGGCTTTAGGCTTTACAAGCTTTCATAATTAGTGCTCCAGACAACATTAATTAAAGAGTACTTTAGAAAGAATATAGCTGTTTAAACCTCTCCAGTGGTTTGCATCTTATTCAGGGATCCCAATCAATGCAGCACATGGGTAATCCACTCAGAAAGCCAGGCATGATTATAGTTTAATATAATCTGTATATACATCTTTGAAATTGTATATAGCAAACATATCTCTATATGAAGTCACTTCAGTTCAAGGACAATTAAAGAAGACAGTAATAATGAAAGAAACATATGTTTTCATTTTTGTTATAATTTCTTCAAGAATTGTGATCTATGGTACTCAGATATGATGAAGAGGAGGGTTTTCCTGAGGCTAGCAATATTTCCTTTATTTCCTTGTTTAGCCTTGGGACAGTTAGGATTTGTATCTTACCCATCCTCCTGTTATTGTACAATCAGGGATGAATTAAAAGTAAAGCACTGACTGAGAGTTTTTATATTAAAAAAAAAAAAAAAAGACATTGAAATGTTAAGCATGATGTTATATCTGATTTATTGTGCAAGGCTGGTTTGAATTCTTTTGTCCCACTGTACTTGGGATACGATGCAGTCATCTGTCTTCACAAAACCATCTGAGTGTCATGTGGCAAATCTTTTGATGCATGATTGAGGATTGTGTTTGGCAATATAGGATCCCCTGCAGCAGCTCAACTTAAGGCTTAAACACAGTTTTAATTCTTGGCATTACTTTTCTTTTATGCTCTTTTCCTCCCATATTGAGATAATTTCCAAACGCTGATGAAGAAAATTACTGCATCTTGTACTGATATAGTTGTAAAGGCACAATAAAATTTGACATCTTCCATTTAGTGTGTCCTGATCAGAAATAGTTCTATCACTCAGAAGAAATTATTTTGAAGCCTAAAGCAGGAAGAATATAATAGTTAAGCACAAAATTACCTGATGGGTTTTTAATCACCCTGACAATTATAAAATAAAAGATCTCTGTCCATTATTGAGAGGAACAAAGACCAAGAGTAGAAAAAGAGGCAATGACAAAGTAAATGATTGAGAGGGTGGGAGCCTCCTGTACTATCTAAAACCTCTAGAGATGCTCAGCAGTGACTCAGACATTTCCTTGAGTACACTGAGCTGCTTTTCATCTGGCTCTGTGTGTTAATTACTCCAACAGAAAGAAAATACTGAAAAGCACCTGGACAATTTGCTTGTCTGCTTGTTTTCCTGTCATGTTTCCCTGGCAAAAAAGTGGTGGACCCAGAATGCCTGCAGGGTTTGAGGTGTGGAAGCACATCCAAGGCACTGGCAAGGCTCCAGGCTGAGAGCAGGACTGCAGCAATTCTTTGGGGTAAGGGCTGGAGGTACCTAAACCCTCAGAAACTCCCACCTTCACAGTAGTGACAGGGTTCCCTTCCAAAGGGGTCAAAGATAAAGAATCTGTAGGTCTATAGATAATATTTCTCTGTTTTCTTTGAATGATTTTTTTTTTCCCCTGTATGTGCTTTCCAGTCCCTCTCAGCACTGCTCCCAAAAGTTCCACTTAGGGAAATTAGGTAATGATCAGACAATAATTATTTACCAGGTAAGTTCGATTCATCATTTTTTCCTCTGGCCTCAACTCTGTGCCAGTGACTGCTGATTATAAACACCATTAGTGAAACACAAATCAGCAGAGTGTACTCAAGTTTCTTTTTCCAAACCAGGGGCTATTTTTCAGCATTCAGGTTCCCCATAGGCTTTTAATCAAGGTTATGGGAAAGTCCATAAACTTTCTGCTGAATATTTAGCAAGCTGAAGGTCGTAGCAGACATGAGGTCCCAAGGACAGGGAAATGAGATTGCAATCGGAAGAGCAGAGGAGACCTGGTGATAAGCAAAGCTTTGTCTACAGATAATATCTGCCAGAACAAACACCACAGTCACGTTGGCCAGCTTCTTTTGTGAGATTTCATTTTCCCAGTATAAACAGCCATAAAAAGGCGGTAAACATGAATGGGTGTGGTTTGCAGGAGTGTTAGTCACTGAATTCCTTTGAAATGATGATTGAAATCCAGTCAGAAAAGAAGTTTGAAAAATGGAAAATGTTTCGGTGTAGTTACATACTTTTCTTTTTTACTGACCTGAAATCTTAATTCCCTAACATTTTTTTAATAAATACTCTAAACAGCCTCTATTATACTGAATTGTAATACCTGTTTATATGTGTAGCCAACAATTTTTCTTTGCTAGATCTTTTTAATTGAAGAATTTTTAACAGTCTAGTTGTGACAATATTTTCTTGTGTACAAATGGAAAAGCAATCTTGCAGAAACTCTTACCCATGCCTATCCAGCAGCTATAAAAATATAATTATTACACTCTGCATAATGCATGAAGTGAATATTCAGAAAAGTTATCTGAAATGCCAGCCTGTAGAGGCTACACAGGGTGTCCACTGTGCTGTGGCTTTGCAGCAGCAGCAGTGCCCAGAGCTCTGTGGCCACAGCGGCTGCAGGAGCTCTGTGGTGGCACAGGATGCACCGAGTGTGTCTGAGATGGCAGCAACCCACAGCCTCTGCTTTTTAGGGCATCCTCACAACCGCCCGACAAAGTTCTCTCCCCAGTAATTAGTGCACTTTAACCTGTGTTTTTCCTGAAGATGATATGCTGCTAATCCCTTATTTGTAGCAAGAAGTCAATGAAATATTTAATGCTTGGTGTCATAGCCTGTTCTGAATAGTACAGACATAAATTCCTTTTGTAAAACCAAGTTGTCCTGTGACTTTTTATCTGATGAGGGTGAGCAGGCCCTGGCACAGGGTGCCCAGAGAAGCTGTGGCTGCCCCTGGATCCCTGGAAGTGTCCAAGGCCAGGCTGGACGGGGCTTGGAGCAGCCTGGGGTAGTGGGAGGTGTTCCTGATCATTACAGAGGAGGGGAAGTCAATGGTCTTTAAGGTGCCTTCGAACCCAAACCATTCTATAATTCTGTGATTTTCCCCCTTGCTTTGTGTAAGAACCATTAAAATATTTACCATCAAAAATCCTGCTGAACTCAGAGTTGGTGATGTAACTCAAAAGCTGAAAACATCCCATTTCTGTTGATAGAATAACACACTGTTTTGCAGTAGATCTGGTTAAAATAGGTAGAATAGACTCATAATATTGTCTCTGCCTTAATTATTATGAGAGAAAAAAGGCTGCAGAGAAGAAGCCATGCTAAAAGTTTTCCTTCCTTTTATTATAGCAGATACTGTTAAGGACCACAAATGTTAGCAACTCTGTGACCATTCTAGGTCTGGGACGATTTCATTTATCAAATTGTTGATTTGGGGGTTAATTTCTTAGCACTGGATGAATTTTTCCAGTTATTCCTTTCATAATTTGTTCATTGTTGTTGAGAGGAAGGAGAGCCCAGAAGATAACTGTAAGCAAGCTGCTATTTTTTATGATAAAACATTTGACAACTTTTCTGTTTCGAAGGTTCTGGTTTTTACAGCACATTCATAACCTCCATCATTCAGTGAGCAGATTCTTTAGTTCTTGTCAAGCACTTCCAACAAGGAAGGCTAAAGGTGACACAAGAATTTTTCATTGGAAACGGGAATCCCTTTTCTGTCCCGAATGCGTGAGGTCTGCCCACCCAGAGTGGCTGGCTCTCTGTCCCAGTGCAGTGCCAATCCTGGCATCCCTGTCCACACTCTGTAATGATGAAAAATTTGTGCACCTCAGGAGCAGAGGTTTTTGCATGACTCCTTTCCGAACAGGGAAGAAAACACCTGGCTGGATATTCTCCCTTGCCAGACCTAAACCCCCAAGTCTCACCTCATTTTGTGGGATGAAGATAAATTTTCCTGTGTGGGGCTGACAGGGCAGGATCCATCACCCCTTGGTTTTGATCATGCTGTCAAGCCACCTCTGCTGCCATATAAATAATTTTGTCTGGAAAGAACCTCACTCTTGCTGCTGTATTTAAAAATACAAGAGAAAAATTTGAATTGCGGCATTTTTAATTCTGCCCATAAAAAAACAATCAAGCACTGCAACAATGAAACTTGTCTGATGAAAGGATTGAAAACCTGAAGCAGAAGTTGTTTAATAATAAATGGAATCTCAGTACTACACTTGTAAGACACTTGTGTTTCACTTGAGACTGTGCTGCTCTCAAGATAGAAGAGCTGAAAAGTATATTGTAAACATCCATTATATATAGTTCATGCATATATCTTTTTCCTTTGCCACTCTGATCATGCAGAGTTACGCTTTCAGCATAAGACAAACAAGTTCTCATGCAAGCAACTGATAAAAAAAACTGGTAAAAATCTAATAAAGATTAGATTGTGTTGAAGATAAATCTTTTAACCCCACTACGTTTCATTTGTCCAGTGAACTTGCACAGAATGGAAATATCACAAAGTAGCAAGTGTAAAGCCACAAAAACCAAGTTTGCTTTGCTGGTTTAAATGGAGAATTTTGTTAAAAATGTAACAACTCTCCAATATTAATACCGGGAACAAAATTAAGCTTAAAATATAAGGTTACAATTTAAGTTTTGGTGGTTTTTTTAAATTTTTTCTCTATTCATAAACTCAGTTGCTCTTTTACCAGCTCAGTGTGGGATATTTCAGCGTGGACCTATTGAGTTTAGTTTTTCCCTCTAACAAATCTTAATACTCTTGTTATCCTTGATGAAGTACCCTTGGTGAAATATGCTTGTCAGCCAGAGAATAGCAGACATATTACAGATAAGAAACTTGCATCTCTTCTAACTGACCTCTATTCAACTTACTAAAGTACAATAGTTTCTCAAAATGTTTCTCAACTTTCAACTTAATGGATTAAACTTAAATCTGTTTCTCTATACACACTTAAGCTTATGTATTTCTATTTTAAGGAGCACATGGAGGTTGAGTTGTCCTGAAAAAGCAGTATTTTGCAGAGCTGCATTATACAGCAAGACTTTTAAGATGTTTCATAGTACATATATTTTAAGAGCACTTAGCAGCAGTCAGACAGGTTCCAGGTGATGGATGAGAGCAGCTGTTTCCCTCAGCCTGGGGTCCCCAGAAGCACGGTGACAATCTCAGCTCTCTGGTGCTTTTGGCAAACACGAGCTTGGAGTTGTCTGACTTTGAAAAGACCCAGCACAAATGTCCATGAAGAAAGATGATTTCCCAAGCCACCTTTTGTGCTTCTGTGAGAGCCATGAAATTAGAAGGAGAGTGGAGAGTAAAGTTAGAGACCCTCAATGTGAAAAACTTCCACGGCACCTCTGCAGAATATTCTAAATTACGTGCTTATGAATAACACATCATCACTGCAGATGCTCCCTTTATTCATCTGGATTGTGCAGCCAGTGCAGCAGATCCCCTATGGATGTCTCAGACCTGCAGGTGAAAGGGATTTTTTTTTTTTTCTATTCTTTGTGCTTCTTTGCATTTTCATTTTTTATCTCTGAAAATATAAAAAGTTTTTACAAAACAAATTATTGGAGGTATTTTTGGCTGACAGTTTTGTTTTTCCTTAGAGATAGGAAATACCAGTAAGCCAAATGAGGGAAGGTATTAAAAAACAGAGATAAAACTATTTCAGTGTGAAGCTGGTTGAATCACTATTGATCTTGAGAGAATTGGAAATTTAACCCTGTGTCTGTACAAACTTCAAGGTAATTATATAGATGTTATTATATAAAAGGAAATGTTAATGTCTGAATAGATATGAGATACATTGATAAAATATTTCCATCCCACATTCAAAATAGTAAAAGGAAATATGTATTATCTGATAATTGTCTGACCTGACAGAGAAACAGCAACATTGATGCTAACAAGTGTTAAATGGTAAATGGGCCACCCATGCTAAGTGAAGAACAGTATC
This sequence comes from Coloeus monedula, assembly GCF_965178545.1. Taxonomy (NCBI): domain Eukaryota; kingdom Metazoa; phylum Chordata; class Aves; order Passeriformes; family Corvidae; genus Coloeus; species Coloeus monedula. Next base: position 15,897,181 of record NC_138792.1, on the reverse strand, counting down.
TGCAAACCTGGCAGGACTGTGACAGGCCTTCCAGAGAGGTAAAAAGCAGCAATGAAAGAATGTGTGGTCTTGTCATATTAGAAATATTCATAAATCTTGCATAATTTGACAATGAAATAGTTTTCAGACAGATTAGGCAACGAAGTGCAAAATTATTTATTTTTTCCAGAAAATAAACTAGACTACAAGAATGAGCAGGATGACATCTTGTCAGCATCTCTGAGAACTTTATTTAGCCCACGTCCTTCACATCTGATCCATACCTGCAAATAAGGATATTCTGGGAGGATATAGGAAAGTTTTCCCCATTGTGTGAAATTCAGTGCTATTTTTACTTTATTATAAATTTAATATAAATTATTATAATGATTCAGCCACGTGTCTTCTGTGTGTAATACAGAGAGATGTCTTGGCTTTTATACTGGAAAATAGAGTGGGCACTTTCCTGCCTCCTCAGCCTCTGGGCAGGATGCACAGCCTGCCATGAGATATCCATCAATGTGAGTGATAACCTAAACCAAAATCTCTTTTTCAACACAGGGCAGGTGAGAAAAAATCGTGTTGTTGCTTTGTCCTTGGTGCTGTTTGAGGAAGCGTTGCTCAGGAAGTTGGAAAAGGTTTAATACATTTTCATTTGGGTTTATGAGATGCTAAAAAAATATCATAAAGTATAATCAAAGCTGATAATGCCAAGCCAAAGTCTGATTAAACTAAAGTACAGAAATGGTGTGGCATCAAGGGAAGATTGTCAGGTAGTTATTTATTGGAAGGGTGTCAAGCTGTGGAAATGACAGGATTTTCAGAAATTAATTTGAGGGGTCAAGATGGATATTTTTCTCAATCTTGTCTTTGTGTTCATATTTTTAAATATTCATCAGAAATGTTTATTTATACAATTTCCTAACTGGCCAACTTTGAATGCTGCTTATATCAAGATAATATAAGAAAAAGTTATTGAATTTTAAGAAGCTTTATTAAATTTCTGTTGACATATTTAAGAGGTGGAATTTTCATAGCAGTTATGAAAAGCAAATATGTTTTTAAGGGAAATTTTATTTAGAAGCAAATATTAACTAATTCATTAATAAAAAAACTCACCTTTCTGCCAGCGTGCACTCAATAATTGCATTTTCAAATGAAATTATGAAAGAGATGGAGATTTGAGGTAAGATTAAACATGAAATTCCAAGAGGAGAACATAAGAAAAAGCTAAGAGTAGTCCTAAAAATAGAAATGAAGAACAAAATAATTCTTCACATGTATTTTTCAAAGCTATGCTGACATTTTTCATTTTGCCAATCTGTTGTTTGGCATCACTTATTGTCATTATTCTGAAACATTAATCCAGCAATGGCATCTCTGCCTTCAGAAACTTCCCAGTGTGATTGCTGTATGCAATCTCACCGATGTCTGAGACTAAAATAATTTTAAGAAAAAGTTATATATATAAGATTTATGGGTGGAAAAGATGCGTTTCATGAAAAGTCAGTAAAAAGGAATCAAGCCCACTCATCTGAAATGATTTGGAAAGTTTCTGGAAAAAGCCATGGAGGACATTTTCCTGGGGTTTGGCAACAGGCAGTAGAGATGGACTGAACTTCGTGTCCAACAGCAAATGCTAGACAGACACAGCCACACTGCCAGCAGGGTAAAATCATCTGCTGTGCAATCTGAGCAGTGAAGGTGACAGTGGGAATTGGAGTTGAGAGCTGCATGGCTCCACAGCCACTGATGTCCTACAAATCTCAGTTTGCTTGGTTTGGTTTGGGCGGGGTTCTGTGGCAGCACTGAGAACCTTCTTGCTTGTGAAGGTACTGTGACATTTCCTCCAGCAGGCTCAGAGAGACGAGCATGCAATGCTGCTCCTTCTACTTGTAACTGAAATGCTCCAGAAATGTTGCAGACATCACAGATATGCATTCATGTCATTTGAGGAAATGCTGTCAGTCATTCAGCATGGGTAATTAGCTGTAAGAAATTCTAGGTAAGGTCCCTGAACGGCAGCGAAGCCTCTTGTCTCTTTTAATGGGTTTTGTGGCCATGCAACAGTTGATGTGTTGGGTACATACATAAGGATTTAAATTAATCTGTGGTGATTACTTTGTGATTCATGATGAAAAACATGTAACCTGTTCTTTTGAAGTCTGCCTGTTGGATTTGTTAAAGTGCTATCTGTAATTTCAAGTCAGTCTTCCACACTTTCCGTAATATTCAGGCTGTATGCCTGTTTTGTCAGAAAGAAAAAGGAATCTGTGCCTGCACTCCTTGGAAAGGAAGATTTCCTGACTTCGTTGGTTAATGGTTTTCAGAGAAGCCATTGTCTTTTTCCCATAACAACAATTTTTTACATAACTTTTCTTTTTCACCCGAATGCTGTGAAATCTGCAGTTAGACATGTGTCCTGTGCCTTTGCTAATGATAGGAAATCATACTCTTCCCTCTACAATTCTCCACGAGAAATTTCTTCTTTGTTAAATGTGAATAACGGATAATTGGTGATTGGTTATGTTTTTAGCTCCCTGGACTTGTTAAGTGAGGCTTCCTTTGGAGTTCAGGGTTGGTCTGTGAGTACAGTTTTCATAGCACAGACTATTATTTCATCAGCAGAACACAAACCTCACTAATTTGTTTTATGATGACAGTGCCTGGTAGCTGGCACTTAGACTTGTTTAAGCTATTGTATTACCATTTTCTTTGGTGTAGCTTTCTGCTTTCTGCAGTAAATGTCATCTGCAGACAAATTAATAATTTGTTATCGTTTGCTGAAGCAAGAAATAAGAGAGGTGGAAGTCAGCTAAACAGGCAGGGCCGCCGTGGTGGCAGAAACCAAGAAAGCAGCACTGAGAGTCTGTCCTTGAAATGTACTGGCAGAATGCAGTAAAGCTGAAAGAGACTCTCGATTGTTTTCCACGTCCAGTGCATTATGAAGAGATAAACACCGAGAGGTGTTACCAGGTCCTGTGTGTTCTGGCAGCATCACTGTTCTGGGATGGAGCATGCTGTAGTGTAGGCAAGGGTACCGTGCCTCATCTTGCAGCCAGAGTTTCATCATCTCTTTATGAAGAAGACTCTGTAGCCAGTCAGGTAAATAACACATATACACAAATGATCTCTTAACATGTGCTCCTGCCTGGGAGCTTCTGAGGACTCTGCAAGCACGAGGTAGTTCATGTCCATTGAATACTGGAGTGATTTCTCTCAGTGTCCTGTGGAAGTGTCGTTTGCCAGGTGATCTGCAGTGCATCATCCCTCCCAGAGGCCGTGGTGTCTCTCTTTAGGATGCTGAGTCCCTTCAGAGAGGTTCAGCACAGCCTTTGTTTCTGCCTGGCTTCAACAGGAGTTTGTCCAGTAAGTTACTAGCGAGAGGTGAAGGCTGCACTTGCCAGGAAAGACTTTCTGTTTGGCCGTTTGAGATGTTGCCCTGCACAAGGACTCGGGGGTAGAGGACACGGGAAGTCATTTGCTGAGCTGCAGCTGAACGTAGGGAGCTGCCTGGCTGCTTCTTTTAATTAAATCCACCACCAGCCCAACAACTTGGCTTGATTCCATGGCCTCGTTTCTTAGAGGATCCCCCCTGCCCCCGGTTTGTCCAAGGATAATCCGAGTGCTACAGCTTATTTGTGATGTTGACTAAACAGCACATTGCTTTTCTCTTGGTAGTTTGATTAATCTTTATTAAGCTCATGGCCAACCTGGACATAGTCCCTTGATTTTGCTTTTATTTTTAGTATAGTCCTTAATAAACAAAATCACCTTCATCATTCTCAAAGGAAGGAGTAAAAGTTGCCTCATAGATAGGATATTTTTACTAAACAGGTGTGTTTGTTATAAAGAGTTGCAACATATCTGAAAAAAAAAAAAAAAAACCCGTGTAAGCTTGTTCAGTCAGTGGTTATTTGCTGGTACCTTGATGGAGCAACTTACAAATCATGGCACTCAGACACAGCCTATTATTTATACAATGGCGTTTTGAAGAAAGTTCATTTTTAAGGTAAGCAATCAAGTAATTCCTTATATGGAGATGGGGGAATACTTAACCTTGAGTACAGCAACATTAACTCCAGCGAGCTTAATGAATTATTCATGCTATTATCCACCTTGAGAGACATCAAATTGCTCTGCACTGTCTGCAAAGCGCAGTTAACAAAAAAATGATAGCTTGGTGAATTATATTTGTATATCTGAACATTAAAGACAGAGCTGTGGAAAGGCACTGGTGGATGTACCTCTACAACCCATGCAGAGGCAGGTCCTGCATGGCGTTTCTTAATCCACTTGCAGTCATAACTCAGTAATAATTTGTTTTCAAGGAATGGGCCAATAGACAAAAATCATTTAATATTCAGAGGTGCCTATACCAGCACTAGAGGATGTAATCACTGCAGGCACTAACCTTTTTGCAAAGAAGCTGTTCATTATAGTCCCTGGAGGCTGCTACAACATACTGAAGTATATGAAGTTGCCTTTTACTCTATTGTATTTTGCTTTTTACAGACAGAAACAAAACTGCTATTTGCCTTTCAGTATGCAAAGTGACAATTTCAAAAGCTTGGCTGAGTCTGGTGCTGGCGTTTTCCTTGAGCAAAACAAAATTTCGTCTCTTCAAACTCTTTCTCTGAGGTCTTCAGACATGTGCTCTTCACAAATATTTCTTGTTCTCCCCATCCCTCATTCCGAACTCTTTGTTTAGCAGCTTAGTTAAGTAAATATACATAATTATGAATATGCAGAGAGTTATCAGTATCTGGGTTCCTCTCTGAGGTCACTTTTCCCACAGTTGTGCCTGCTGCTGCTCCTGCTGCTGCCCAGTAGTTTTGGAAAGACTTCCCTCCAGGAAGTCAGGCAAGAGACTGGGTCTTGTGGATTCCTTTCCTGAATTTGTTTCTTAATAGGAAGATGGAGAAGATTCTTGGGATTCTAACTGTATCAGCATTTACACGGCAGCTTGAGAGAGGGTAACAGACAAACACACACACGTTCTTCATGTACAAGGGGAGGTGAATGGAGTTCCTGCTTTTTCTGGTGACTTGCATTTACTTCCCTCACATTGTGATTTAATAAATAAATTATCTCCATTTTTAATAGGAAATTGCCATCCTGCTGGAACTGCTGATTGCAGGAGATTGGCTGTAACAGCAGCTTTGCTGGCTCCCAAAATAGAAAAATGGCTCTAAACCACTTTTTCTTAATAGTTTAATGTTTTAAGAGAAAGCAATTTTGAATGGAAAAATACATATTAGACATATATACATTTCTATTTTTAAAATACCATTAAGAATGTCATCAATTTTCAGGGAATATAGGAAAGCACAAGAACAAATATTACACTGTTTATCTTCTGTTCAGTAGAACTGACTGCTTTTTATAATCCACTAAGGCTACCTAGGTAGGCTTAAACTATGATGAGACAAGTTTTTAGCACAAAATTGCATCCCAGAACTCCTTCTCAATACCTTAAATAGATGTCCATGGACAAATATTTAGTTTTCTGTGGCTGCTCGTTCTCTGGGCCTTAGCACAGCATTCATATAATTTTCTGTCTTTTTTATTATTGATGTTTTAAAAATTATCTTTCATAATCTTCGCAACTCTCCATAATGCTTAGAATGAAGGGGTGGGGGGTGTTTGGAGAGGACATAATTTTGTTGTCTGAGTACAGAGAGACGCAGAACTCCCGCAGAAAGGGATTTATCATTAACTAAAATTCAGAACATCAAAAAGATTCAAATTGAACCCCCTGGCATCTTCAGCTCCATATCAAGATGGTATTAGCAATTCCTGATTTTAGTCACTAATTGCTTTTGTCTGTGAGATGTCGTTTAACCCATTAAAACTGCTCAGGGCAAAACCCGTGTATTTTATGGATTTAGTTCCTAATACTTTGTAACTCACAAGATCTAATAACTCGGATAAATTTCTAAAGATTCCCATCCTCTGACTCTCATCTTTTCCTTGTGTACTATGCTTGTAGCATTAATTTTGATTTTTGCAGATACATAAGAATGCATTCGCTAATTTTGAAAAAGTCAAATGATTTCAAAGCATGGTGCTCAGGAAAACTGTTTGTCATCCAAACATACACACACACAGAACCTTTCCTGGCTACAGAAGTATCAAAATGAGTAGGATAGAGAGCATCAATCCCAACTTTTGCCAACAGATTTTTATTCAAAATATTTCGAAGTTCTCCAGTCAGTGTTTAGACTGTCAAGAATGTTGGGACCACTGCAAATCCTGATTTCTCAAATTATTAGGTATAATAATGAGTAATTCTGAGTGATTTCAGAGCTTAATTAAATTCAAAATTCTATTTTCTGGAGTATTGAAGGCTTGGTACGATATTATGGACTGAGGTTTAAAGCACACTCAGCAGATGGACATACTCAGTCATGTACAGCTACGTGATATTTGGTTGTCAGAGACCTTGGACTGTGCTGCAAGCAGATATATTTACCTCTCCCATTTACAGATGGGTCAGGACTGAGGTCACAAACAGCACAGTGAAGGAAATCTCAGACTTTGCCTGCTAGCTCTGTATCGTGGGATGCAGCTCTGTTCTGCAGGAGTTCAATTTCTAATGCTCCCTGACCCTTACTCTGCTATAAATAATCAGAAATATTCATTACAGAAATGGCAATAGCTTTGGAGAAGTGATGGAGTGTATATTACAAAAGGAAAAATACATCCAATTCTCATAACTCCTTGCAAATTACATTGGAAAGCCTTCAGCTGAATATATTCATATCCTGCTTTAAGAAATGCTACAAATAATGTGATGAGTTGAATTATCCTCAAATAATTCAGCTCGTGTAGATGTGTGTGTACCTATTTCACTGTGCAGAGGCTTATCATTTTCTGTTTTCAGCCTGATACAGCACGTTGAAATATTGAAAAAAGTCCTTTAATTTAAGGTTGAGTGTCACTATTAAAGTCATAAGGTCCTATGGGTCGAGTAATGCTAGCATGGTACTGCTTTGTGTTTTTTTCCATTTCTGTGCTTTTTATTTTGCCCTATAAGCTTGAATCCTTAGCATTAACAGCCTGGAAAGTTCTACTTTTCTAGGCATTAATGTAAAAATGATTCCTGGCTCTAATTGCACAACTTGGTCACTTGCAGTGGATGCAGAGGAAGGATGTGCTGTCAGCACTGTCATTCTCGTGTGCTCAAGTTTAGTGAAGGGCACTCTAGAAAAAATCATGAGGCTTTTTTAATATTAATATTGTATTTTGAGGAGGGCTGTCTTTGGAAAATTTTCCATTTGGTCATGTGAATCTTGCTATCATTTCTGGTTTGGTATTTTTTCTCTGCAGCCATCAATGATAGAAGCACTGTTGGTTCTGGAACTCTCGCTGCTGCTTTGTTTTTTTTCTCATCACAGGAAATGGAATTTCATAATGCATGTGCAAGCTTATGCTGTAATAAAAGAAATTGTAAAAGAGCGAGGAGTGCAAAATTCAAAGACTCATCCAGGCTATAAAATGCCATACCTGAGGAAGTTCTGTTAGGAACACTAAGAAAAATTTTCTCTTCTGTTCAGTGCAACAGAAGAAAAGCAGATATTAGTTTTTTGGGAATTTATTTTAATTTTTAACCAATTTCATTAACTTTATTAAATATCATCTTGGGGTTCATAGCTGGAGCTTTGGCTTTTAGATAGACCACAGAAATCTTCTAAGTGGTAGCATTTGCAGATATTCAACTTGCTACTGGAAAGAAATAAAATTGTTAGGTGTAGGCTTCAGGCACCGCTGGAACTTACAGAGTTTAGCAAAGCCTGCTCCATGGTTTGAAGCTAAAAGAAGGTTGATTTTGATTAGATGTAAGGAAGATGATTTTTACAGTCATGGTGGTAAAACACTGGCAAAGGTTGCCCAGAGAGGTGATGGATGCCCCATCCCTGAAAACGTTCAAGGCCAGGTTGGATGGGGCTCTGACAACTTGGCCTGGTGGAAGACGTCCCTGCTCATTGCAGGGGGCTTGGACCAGATGGCCTTTGAAGGTCCCTTCTGACCCAAACTGTTCTGTGATTCTACAGCTGTGTACTCACAGAATCTCAGAATCATTAAGGTGGGAAAAGTCCTCCAAGATCATCGAGTCCAACCTGTCACCGATCCCCACCTTGTCAAACAGACGAGAACAAAGCACAACCTCCAGTGATTGCTTGAACAGCTCCAGGGATAGGGACTCCACCAGCTCCCCAGGCAGCCCCTTCAATGCATGGCAACCCTTTCCATGAAGAAATTTTTCTTTGTGTCCAAACTGAAACTCCCTTGGCACACATGGGAACAATTTCCATGAACAGTTTCCAGTAGAGCTTCCCCTTCCATGCTTTACCTCTTGGACCATCTGTGAGTTCATCAGTCTCACGATCCGTATTCGGCTCAGGTCACGTACAAGGTTACTGGGAGTGGCACCACAGGTTGTACACAGCCTTTTCTGAAACGTGGAGCACAATATTTAACGTACCTCTGAGGGCAGGATTTTCTATTTGCTGTTGTTCCTGTGATTTATGGTTCAATTTGCTTTTTTGTTGGTTTGGTTCTCTAACAAGGAGGGACAGCTGTGATGTCTGTGGTAAAGTGAGGGCTAACTGTGGCACTGGCAGCAGTGGTAGAGGAGGATCCAGGTGTAGGAAACCTGAGAGCAGGTGAGGAGTGACTGCAGTGAGTGCTCAGGCACACAGAGGTGCAGTCCTTTCTGTACACCATGTCTGTGTTTGCAGCGAGTAAATGTAGATGGGAAATTACATTTCCTTCAGCGATCCATCCTGATTCCTCATGGGGATCCTCTGTGCTCGGTGCTGTTCGCTTTTGAAAAAGGAGAGTGAACTTTGCAGAGGGTTCTTACGGCACATTAACAGTGTCCACAAGTGCAGCAAGTGCAGAGTCCCCTGCAAATTTACAGCCTTATTTACTGCATAATAAGTTCCCAAGGGAGACACAGGCTCAGGTGCACTGATCCGTAGAGGCTGAGAAGAAATTGGAGACAAGCAGAACTCACCGACATTCTTCAACTGATTACTCATAAACCTTGGAAAAATACCATTTTCAACTCTGAGACAGCCTGGTTTTATCCACACAGTGCTCTATTTTAACTTCATGTTAGCCTAGAAATCTTCCCATGTTGCCCTGGTAATTTATGTGATGTTCCTTTGCAGGAACAAAAATCTATCTTACACTTAACTCCTTTTGATAATTGATTCTCTCCCATCTGCTTACAGCTGGTGAGGTAGAAATGTGCTGGAGTTTCCTTATTTGCTCATGCCTTGGAGTCATCTTTTAATATAAATAGCTGTGAATCTACCAATAATTTTGAAATGAGCCTTTCTCAGTTTCTGACCAGCATATCCAAGTTGTACCCTTGATGCAATTTTTAGTGTGTTTTTAGGGGAATGCAGATGGATCTTTTTACACTATTTAATAAGAAGGTATAAACTTCATATGGGATCCATCCTGCGCTTGAAATAAATTTTTAAGAGCAAGTGTGATCAGCTTCACATAAACAGAAATATCATGTCTTCAAGTTTGGCTGTTTTCTTCTTTCTGACAAACCTCACATTTAAAGTATTTTTTTTTTTGCAACCAGGCAATGTTTTTCACCTAATAAATAATTACAGAGTATTGCTGCTCTACCAGCTTAGTTTATTTAACACAAAATAAGGCACTCTGTGTTTCCCCTTGCCCTGGATAATGCATTATGCTTTTATGTAGGGTCTTAAAAAAAAAAAAAAAATTCTTAAAAGAATTATCTTTTGACCCAGTTTTTAGGGTAAATGTATCCAACTTTTGTCTTGCATATCTTAGTTATAGTAAAAGCCTGCAAGAAGCCAGGAGAGAATTCCTCCAAAACAAAATAATACAGGAACAAAGAAGCTGGCTGCAAAGTAGGGTGTTCCTAAGACCTGGGCAAACGAGCTCTGTTGACTTTGGATTCCTTGCAGCTTTCCTGACGTGAGATAATCTCCAGTGTTGGTTTGCTTCTTATGCAGTGAAATAAGCACCAGATTTACAGTGGAGAAAGAGCTCTAAATACAGCTTTAATGAATAAAATGTGTGTATGCACCGTGTGGGTGCTTATGGTTGTCTGGGAGCATTCATTTGGTCTTTGCAATCAGAGCTTCCACTCACCAAGGTTCTACTTGGATTTTGCAGAAGACAAATAGGGTGATTCTTTGCAACTTGGCTGCGTTTAAGAAGGTTTAATTTACAAATTGGCTCTTATTCTAAAGTATTTCATTGCTTTTTATTACTCTTAACTGACGGCAGACAAGTACTGAAGTGTTATTTCTATTTTTTACACATTTGATACTTTTTAATATATTAAGCATGCATTTAAAATTATCCTCACCAAACCTAGTATTGAAAACTCCTGGAAGCCCTAGTTTTCAATTAATAATACAAACTGAAACATGCATCAGCCCTTATTCATGTGCTGTCAACTACTCTGATGAGCTGTTCATTTGCCAGATTAACTCATATTTTTCTATTTCAGTTAAGGCTTGCCAAAAAAATTATCTGAGGTGTTCAAATACGTCATAATGAATAAAAATTCTAAAATGCTCAAAAAAAACACAGGATTTTTTTTTTTGTCTGTAAAGTTAAATCAAAACATGTATTTCTGATAAAATCACATATTTTATTGTACCATTTTCAAATTCAAATTTTAAATCAAAAAGCATAATGAAGATAAATTTAGAAATTATTTTGAGTAAATGCTTTGTTATATAAATGTCAAAGTATTCAATCTTTGCAGGGTACTTTGCTTTTCACAAACAACTGTGTACAATCAATGGAATGGCTGTCATTTTTCATAATTTGAGTAAATACAATTCCAGCTAAAAAATACCAAAGCTCTTCCAAAACCACTGGAAAAGAAAAAGGATGGTTTTTGTTTAGACCAAATTGTCTGTTCTCAGAGAGGTCACCCAGCAGGGACCCAGCCCCGTGCCTGGCAGTGTCTGTGACTGCAGGAGAAAGCAGAAATTAAGCTTTGTTTCGGGTTGCTTTGACTGGTTCTGCTCACTCCTGAGGAAGGAGTTGGTCAGTTCCAGCTGTGGCAGTAGAAATGTGGATTAAAGCCATCTGTGGTTACTCTTAAAGCACAAAATCCACTTGACTATGTCGTATTTTGTTGTCCTCCATGTACAAACATCTCAACCAGTCCTTTTTCTCTTCATATGATAATCAGTGACATTCTTTTAGTGTACTCTAAAGTTCCTTTCTGCAGCAGGATATAAGCCATGTATGACTGCAATAGCCATTGAGAATTTTGGCATATTTCACTGTTAATACACAGTATTTTTAGCACCGGGCTCCCTACGATGGACCTTATGGAATCTCTTCCTTCTCAGGGGTCTGGCTAAACAGAACTGACACTCTGAAAGCAGCTCATGAGATTTGGGGTCTGACTTCAAGCAGCTATGGGTCAGTACCTACCCTTTGCTCTGGAATGTGTGGGGAAAGATACTCAGTTCCTTTCAGGAGTTTCTGTGGTGACTGCTGTAGGCCAAGTAAGTGTTCAAATGTCATCATCATCTCCTGAATTTGCTGCTCCATGTCCTGTCCACTGGTCACAAGGGCTGGGAAAACCTCTGCTCTTTGTTTATGCAGCCTGAATTTTAGGTACACTTTTCTACAATTTCTAGATGAATGTATTTAATCTCTGTCTCTCAGAAGACAAATGTCCAGATTTCAGGCCACTGAACTAGTGAATTTTAGGACGGCAGAAATATTTGTAATGTCATATTGGTGTGTTTTCTTCTACTAGCACAGTGGTTCAATTGTTAAAAAAATTCTTACCCAGAAAAGGCTTGGTGAGTTTTGTTCACAGCCAATTTCCCTATATCATCCAAGTACTTCATCAACATTATTCAGTTTTCTACACAGAGCTTTTTTGTCTGGGTTGTGATCATATTCTGTTTTAAAGCTGGAAACACAGAAGAGAACTTAGCAAAAAACTTTTGTCATCCAGAGGAAGATGTTGGTCAGGAATTTGGCCTTTCTGTATTCCCATTAGAATAAATTCTAAAACAAAGTGCATGGACAAAACCTGAAAAAAACACTTCTCTAATAGTTTATAGTTTTTGGTTTTTAATCCATTATTGAATAATATTTTAGATAAATTACATATATTTCAATATTCTATTTGTGGCATTAAAATCTTAATGAGACCTAAACCATTATTTTATAACTTTTTTGTTTGTTTGTTTACTTACAAAATGCAGTAGCAAAAAAGAGAAATAATTCAGGAAAAAAACTGATAATAAAAATAAACAGAAAACTGTGATAAATTATGAAAAAATACGATGTTATTAATTAAGTTGTTTTTTTGGTTTTTTTTTTAATTAGCATTGTAGGTTTCTTGGGAAAACACACCTGGTGAGTAGGATCTTGTGCTTCATTAATTTGTATTACCAGGTTCCAGTTTCTTTTGAAGTCAATGCAGAGATAGCCTAAGGAGGGCTAAAGAGGACTTTGATTTGGCTGCTTGCTCAGTCATAGAGCAGGGAAAGGGTAGACTGAAGGTCTTGTTTGCACAGCTCTCTGCTCTCTGTGTTAATTTTTCTGAGCTGTGAATTGTCATGCAGTCCATAAATAATTTGACTCCTGACATTCCCGTGTAAGGAAATCTCTCAAAGTACAAGTTTTACTTTGCTGCTGCTGGTGATCCTGTCCAATACATTGAGTCAACAGCCCTCAGGTTTCGATTGCAATTCTAATTAAAACCTAGAATTCGGATAGTCAAGTGCCAATTAGTTGATAATTCCCACTGAGCACATGGAAAATCTAATTCTCCTCCCTTTTTCCATACCCTTTAGATGGCAGCATAGCAGATGCAAAGCTTTGTGCTGCTGAAGCACCAGCTGCAAGGAATTCCTTCAGTGGGACATAAACTACCATTAAATCTATGTTTGGGTTGGTTTTTTTGTTTTGTTTTGTGTTTTTTTGGTTGGTTTTTTCTATTTTTTTTAATTAATTTTCTTTCTAAAATCTCTCTACAGAGAGATTGGCCCATCTTTATTTGTGCAATAGTGCAGGCAGCCAACAGAACTTGTGTGTGTGATAAGTCAGCTTAAAGTGTTACCCTAGTCACAATTCTTTCTGGAACTAGCAAAGCAAAAGTTGTTGGTAATTATAATGAGCCTATTAAGCCTAGTCATGAGTTTAGTTCCATCAGGAAAAGTTTTAGATTATTTCCTCATCTCTTCTATTCCTTTGAGAATAATTAGCAGCATGATAATCTCCTTACTTTAAAAGAGGACTGATAATTATTTTCTAATCCCAGTGCAGTGTGTGATTTAAAACAAGACCATTACACCTTTGAATGTTTGGTGCTCTTTTTTTTGTTTGTTTGTTTCTTATTAAATTAGAATTAGGATAGCCATAAGTGTAAAACGGGTGACACGGTCAGTTAAGTTGTTTTGGGCTGCTTTTCATGAGCACAGTGCCACTGAGCTGCCTGGACCCTCTCACATCTAATAAGGCTACAAAAAGTTCCAGAGGCTTCCATATATGACAGATTTGCAGCTGCAATTACAGGGATAAGTCCCCAGCAAGATGAGTATTCAGGTATGTGCTTAACACGGCATTACATCGTAATAAGTGGTGGTGGCCTTGCCCTTCTGGTTGTCATTGGGGCTCAGCGGCAGAGAGGAAAACATCAAGGACACCTCCAGGATCCCAAAGTGAATAATCTGCCACATTAACAGCAGCATTCTGGGTTTGCTGAAGATACAGAGATACTTTGGAATGTTTATGGCAAGGAATGGCTGCTGTCTAATGCTTCAGCTGTTCCATGCCCAGTAAAATCAATAATGCTCTTAGACAGTTTCACAGTTTTAAATATTTCAGTTACCCATGTTGGTGCAGGAGCTGTTTTGTGTTGGTGGTTTTTTTTTTTCCTGAGGGAAGAAGGTGTGCTTTTGGAGTCCTCAAAAGCTGCATACACCGCCAGCTCTTATTTCCCTTAGAAGTAAAAAAGATATACGTGCAGAAAAATTATGTCACTATATACCCCTGACTAAAAAGAGAAACAAAATGGCCAATTCCTGAATTTGTCCTTACTGGTTTTTAAGGCAGAAACAGTGACAGCTCCTGGTGATTTGGAGGAGAGTAATTTCTGTGTTGTTCCAAAGGTGTTTGGGTTGGTTTGAATTGTTTTTTTGACTGAGGTAGTTGCAGACAGGAAAAAGACCACGGTCACTTCAAGATAGGAAAGTTTTTATGTTAATTTCTACTATTACTTACAAAAGGTTTTGAGGCAGTTCTGGCTACAGAGCTGGTGTGCACATTGAAGGCATTGGGAAAAAGGCAGCTTGGTCCCCAGATTGTGCCTGACATCTTTGTGCAATTTAAGTCCTATTTAATTTTGACGGAATCATGAGAGAAGGCTTTTACCTTTTCTGGGGCTCTAACCAGTAGCTGTCTTAATTTTTCACATTCTTTGGCAGGGATTTGCTATTGATGATTACAATAGCAGAGTTTGAAGGGCACCCAGGGGGGCATTCTGTGTATACTAAAATCAAGCTCTCTATTACAACAAAGACCATGTTTTCATGTAGATCATAAAACAGAGAACTGGTACCACCCTGGTGATATCTAAAGGAAACGTCGATTTCTTGCTCTAAATCCACCAAAAATAAAAGAGCTATGACTGGGTGATGTAGATTAGGAAAATAAAGCAGAAATTTTATCCAGGTTATATGTATAGCAGTCAGCATTAATTGTGCAAAAAGGTGCTGACAAAATTTCATGTGATTTTTAACACTTTATTTCTCCAAAACAAGTAAATGTCAACGCTGTGAATAGTAAATACATTTTTTTGTGATAATACTAGAATGATGTTTCTTGTTATGGCTTAATGCCTCGTTTCTGCATCACCAGGGAAGCTGCTTAATATGTGCAGAACAACAGCAAAATTGTTAATAGAGGAGAAGCAGCTCACAGGGTTCTGCTTAAACAAGTCCTATTGATAGAACAAACAGCGATCTGCTCATGTAAAGCACCAGCTCCTCACTGGAGCAGCTTGCTGGGTTTATGTAAATGTGCACAGAGAAGCAGACCATGAAATATGTTCTCTGTAGAGTACTTCTGTAGAGGCTGGAGGATGTGTTTGCTGAGGAATGGATGTCTGAGGCTGCAGTGGAGGTTCCTGGTGCAGCTCTTGGTAGAGAACTTTGAAAAAAAGCGTTTTGTGCCACCCAGCTGTTACCTCAGGCTGCTTTGCCTAACTGCTTTCCAAGTGCTGTGTGTGTAGCAGTTTTAGGTTTTAGGCTGTTGACAAGTCAGACAATAAACCCATTTCTTTTAGTGCAGACTGTTGTTTTGTATTCAGTAACTTGTGTATCATATTTATGTCCTTGTTATTTTAACATCCCTACATGACTCAGAGAGATCAGGGGTTGTATTAAGGCAGTTTGTCTCCTGCAAAAGTTACAAAGCAAAAATGATTACAGACTGAAAAAACAGTTGTATCTAATTGCAAGAATAGTGTACTCTCAAAATCAATATCCTTGAAAGAAAAAAGAATTAAAAGCAATAATAAAATCTATTAGAAGTTATATTGCTATGATACATTAGGGTATGTTGGTAAAATGGTTTCCTATCTTTTCAATGGTGCATTGAGAAGTAAGGCAGGATGGATGGATGAGTCATAATATCCATTATTAAGAAATGGTTAGGGCTCACCAATATCCCAGGGTCATTAGGCAGCTTAATGGGAACTAATTCTGGTTCCAGAAAAGGACTCTCTTGCCCCATACCTTCTCATAACTGGGTGGAGTTAGACAGCAATCCCTGCCCATAGCCCAGTGTGAACACACTGTGGCTTGGGTCATGTATCTTCCTTCCTAACAGATCATCTGCAATTCTTTCCCAAAGGAAGAAAAATAGAAATTAGGCTTTTGAGATATGGGCAGAACGCCTGCCACACATGTGGAAATGCCGAAGTATGTGATGAGAAAACCAAAACTGATCGAATGCCTGGCATCTCCTCTGGTGAACCTAAAGCCTGCCTGGGTGTAACCATGGTCTTCCACACCTTTTCTTGTAAGAGCTTAAGTGGGAAATACATTGTGCAAAGCAGATAACAGGAGTACACACTGATCACAATTGTCCTTTCCTTATTCTAATAATACTTGATTACCAACACTGCACTGATTTTTCTTTTTGTTTAGCAGAGTTGGATTTTTATATAGATAGGGATTTATATATGTTTATATGTTTCTCTATTGCCGAGTTTCTATTTTAACAATGTGAAGATTTTTCTGATTCACAGACTTAGACTGCAGTGTTGTGTTAGCAATTATGGACCATCAGTGGAAAGAAGGTGCAGACTGAACACTTCTCAAGTCGGATGAATAGCATTTGGGTATAAAGATGATTTAAGTCATCTTTTATAAGGGTGGA
This sequence comes from Coloeus monedula, assembly GCF_965178545.1. Lineage (NCBI taxonomy): Eukaryota > Metazoa > Chordata > Aves > Passeriformes > Corvidae > Coloeus > Coloeus monedula. Next base: position 15,880,774 of record NC_138792.1, on the reverse strand, counting down.
TAGATAGCAGGTTGCAATTTTATTTTCCATTATATCTGTAATTAAACATGACACCCAGACCAGGTCTAATTACATCAAGTGAAACAGTGTATTTCACAGTGTGTTACAATTTTTGTTAAATCAATGCTTTCCAAACTGGAACTTTCATGCACAATTTTTCTGACAAGCTTTGTTGGGAAGTGCTGTGAACTGCTCTGAACTGCTGGGTCCTGATTGCCCAGACTGCTCATCGAACATTTGTGAGAACCCTCAATCTTAATTTCTCTCCAACTTAATTCCTTTAGTTCTTGCCCATCACATACTTCTCCTCAAAAGACTCGGTGAAAGTAGATTCATTATTATCAGTGAAGAGTCAGATCCCCCAGTGAGGAGTTTACAAAGTGGTGGTAAAGAGATGAATAATCCTCCCATCAAGAGGTGAACAGGTCTGTCCTGATAGCTGAGTTTGAAGCAGGCAGTAAGAATTAAACAACTCACACACTAATGAAGACACAACAACCAAAAATTCACTATGTGTTAAATAAAAACTCTGCATCCAAGCTTTTGTCATGAAAAGCTGTCTCAAACTGCACACTTGCAGAGGCCTCAGGCTGCAAACACAAGGCACAATCGCACCTTGAGTACTTGACTTTCTCAGTTTTGACAGTGTTTTGTCTGGAATCAGTGGATGAGGGAATGGATGTATGCACACAGGATTGCTAAGGCCTGGTCAAAGCTTGTAGATTTTTACAGCATGTCAGAAACTCTGCATGCCATAATTTGTAATTTTGAAGGGGTTTTTTTTAAACTCACAAAAAATAAAAATAATCAGAAGTGACGACAATAGCAATTAAAATCCATTCTGCCAGCATCACACCCTGTTGCAGTGTGTATTGATAACTCCAGCACTTTGTTTCCCGGATTTATTAGGGCTACTGATGTCTCTACAATTGGTTAGAGCATGGTGTTAATACACACCAAGGGTGTGGGTTCAATCCCCTTATGGGTCATTCACTTAAAAGTTGGACTTTATAACTTTTGTGGATCCCTTCCAACTCTGAATATTCTGTGATTCTGTGAAAGCTTGAAAACACTTTTAGATAAAAACCTGGAGAAACCCCCAACAATGTCCCACTCTGCCAGTTTTAGGTACAAGCACGAAGAGAATGACACCACGTGGCCAGGAATGACAAAACTACTCAGAACTACTCAGTGCTTCTTTTCTCTTAGCGATCACCTTGGACTGAGAATGTTTTCTTTTTACACCACAATAAATAAAACTGCATTTAAATAAGAAAGCAGAAATGAGGTGAGAATGCATAAAAGAGTAAACCGTGTATGACCCAACCAATGAAGAGTGCAGACAGTACATGTTCCGAATGAAAGTGGAGGCAGTTAGCTCCCTGTGAAAGCTAATGCAGTGCTGAGGGACAGCCCTGGAGGATGAACAATGGCAGATACGGGGTTGTTTCTGCCACCGCAGTTGAGATTCTTAACCCTCAAAAAAACCCGACAAATCGCATATAGGATTTTTAAAAGCCTTGATGGAATTATCCTCATGTTTCTCTTAATGTTCCTTGGGGTAATCATCAAACAACTCATTTTTAAATGGACAAAAAATCACTGCTCTTTTTAGAAATAGTTTGAGTGCAAGATATAGAAACCAAAATCTTACGAGGACTTTTTCTTCCCTTTCTTTCTTTACTGAATTAGAGCTGAGTGTATTTAAAATGCTCCTCTTCTTCTGCATGCCATGGTATCAAAAAGTTTGGATCCGGTGAGGTGTGAGGAGCATTAGAGTGATGTAATTTATAGGATCGACGTGGAGCTGTAATTTGCATTCCTGGATGAGCAGTTCAGAACTCGGAGCATCAAATAAGAACAAGTTAAACTCATGGCTATTTTTCACCTAAGTGGAAAGGACTGAAATTGAGATTTGGTTATCCTGTAAGAATTTTCTCTTCCTATGTTACTCCTAACTCAGCTTCTTGAATTATAGACCTGCAGGTTAAGGATTGTTTTGTGGTGCTCGCATAGTGGAATCTGAGTTCCTTGCATGCAGGAGAGAACCAACAGAGTGTAATTAGTGCTGAGTGTTATAATTATCGGTGAGTTTTGGGTGAATCTTACTGTGAATAAAGTTTGGGAAAAGATGAAAGGTAGGTTTCAGTCAGAATTATCATCCAACATGGAATTTAGGGCTGTGCCTGGTGACAGAGTTGTCTCTTAGCTGCACCACTGGAGTGTGCAGGTTGCACCATATCTTTAGTAGAGCTCCTGCTGGTTCACAGTCAGTGAATAGTTTGTCCAGAACTGAAGTTAGTTTTTAAATAAGCCATCAGAAATAAAGGAAGCAGTGGGAAAGCCACGTGACTTTCAAGAAATACTTTACATTTCTAATAAATCTAAGGATGTAAAATGATATAACTTCTAGTAAGTGCAATTCAAAATTTTTTTTTTTTTTTTTTTTTTTTTTTTTTTTTTTTTGTCAGTGTTTGCATATATCTAGTGCATATGGAAATACCTTTATGAGAAAGTTGGGATCAGTCACTTCAGAAAGCTCTAAACTCAAAGAGGCTGTTTGTTGTCTATTGAAAATTTTCAGAGAGACTCTTGTTACTGCCTTCAGTGGAAGATAAAAGGTTCTTACTACAAATGCGTTATTTAATGAGTTGACTTTTCCAATTTTTAAATAAGTTCACTTTAAAATATTTTAAGAAGTGTCAAAGAATTCACATTGGATAGTATGAACGAGGAGGGGTGAGGACATGAAAGGGAATGTGTTTGCACACAAAGAATGAGTGTCAGTTCAAAGCTACCTGTGACCTTCCTGTTTAATGAACACAAACCAGGCTTAGCTCTGGTTTATAATTGCAGTCAGACCAGCAGCAAGCTGGACTAATGTTGTTCTTTATTCTCTGAGTGCCCTGATTATGGGGAAAAGCAGCAAATAACTCTGCCAGAGCGGTGGGCTAAGATGAGGAAGGATTATGGTTGCACAAAATTACAAATCGTGCTGGCTAAAAGATGTGAAACACAGCAGAAAGAGCATCGAGTCTGATGAAGAGCTAAAGGAAAGCTTTACATTCTGAGTTGTTTTACAACTGTTTTAAGCCAGGGTCATCTATCTCCACTGTTTTTTACAAGTTCCTTCTTCAGTAAGAACTTTTCGGGCATTCTCCCATTTTTTTTGAGAACAAATGAGTGCTATGGTAAGCAGAGCAGCTCTCAAAATATTTGCTTTAACTAGCCTAGCAATAATAAAATACTTATTCAGCTGAACTATATCTTCTTAAATCTCTTTTAGGTTTATGTATCATAAAAATATACAAACAGGTTGAAAACTGGAGAAACTGAAACTGTTTGGATACCTGAGGTCACACAAGACACCAGTTTAAGATTCAGAAACAGAAAATGCCTCTCTTGATTCCTGTTCCTTAGCTCTTATCTCCAGTATTACAGTGTTTTATATCCCTTCTTTATAATAGCATTCAGTAGGTTTTGTCCTTGCACAGGATAAAAGACAGTGAGAATTCCGTTCTGGAAGAGCATCTCTAAAGCATGTTTGTCACAACTTCTCTGCAGGAAAAATTAGTATAGCAAAAGCTTCATATTTAAAAAATGCAACTTTTAAATCAGTCTAACAGTCATACTAAATAAACAACTCATCTCTGTCAATTTATGTATCCATAATTAGTAAGATTCAGCCACTAGGCAGATAAAATGCAATTTGTAATCATTTTGTTGGTGAAAAGCCTCCTAATTACTGCACAGGGGTTCTGGGCACTCAGGGCACTGCTCCTTTCCTGGTGTTATTCAGTAAGCAAGATTTAATTTATCTATTGGATCATTATGAACTCTTGTTGTTTTCACTGGAATATTTTGTCACACAACAAACATTCCAACAGTTCTCTCATGTGAATATGTTTTTGCTGCATTTCTCAGTTTTGATAAAGAAATGCAGTAAATTTTCACTGACAGCAATATCTTTAAAAGTATTATGTAGAGCTCTCTTTATTGCAGCTGTTAGGCAATTGTGCTTTTTGCCAATCACATGAGATAAACTGGCCATGACACTGGCTTCAGACTTGTTTCTAGCATTTTATTTAGAGTTACACCTTTAGATTTCATTAGAACTCTGTTTTTCACCATCTGTTTTCTGAATAACCTCAATAAACAGTCAGCATTCATCCAGCAGGAGTGCTGGAATTTTTTTTTAATCTTAGTTGTATGTTACAGGCTTGCAGGTTTTCTCATGGGTTTTATGCTCACTGGCCTTTAAAGGGGCATCATAATCCCAGCATACATTGGGGTTGGTGAAGGATTTTGCAAATTTCTCCTGTCTTTAGGATGCTGTTATTTCAAAGGTGAAATATGTGTAAACCAGGATGTTTCTATAACTTTCCATTTACTCTGACCCACTTTTGGATACAATTGCATGAACAGGTTTATCTGCCGAAGGAATTGCTGCTTCTAAAGGATCTGAAAGCTTTACAAAGCTGGTGGATTTGTGTCTCCGTTAGTCTGGGTATTGTGCTCATCCCAAATGGTGGCATCATTAGGAGCTGTGTCTGGAAACCAGTCTTACTGTTCTGATGCATTATTGATAAGCTTAATGAAACTCAATGAGGTTTTAAGTTTTTAGGATGTCGGTGTTTGTTTACACACGTGTACACAGGAAAATTAATGCAAATGAGTTCTGAAATTATCTTAATTCATTTTATCGTTAGTTTAGGAGCAAAATAACATAAACTAAATTAAGATCATTTTAATTTTAAATAAGAATAGCTACACAAGGACTTAGGATAATGTAATTAATCCACTTCAAAGTTCATACATTTTAGTTAATTCCAATTAACCTTCTTGAGTATCGTCATGTTGGTAAATTCCTGTGAGCAGCCTGTCTCTAATGCAGTCATGGAGAGGAGCAGAAGTGCTTCTGGCATCTCTCTCCAGAATTAGAGCTTCTTTCTTCTGGGATATGTTACTCTGCTTTTCTGACCAGACACCCTTTCTGAGGAGTATTACAGGATTCTTTTTCACTCTTAGGAAGAAGAAAATGCCCCAAACTGCTATTTTTACATGGGCAGCACAAAGGACTGTAAGCATTATCCCAAAGATCAACAATCTTACATTTTCTAGACTTTTTCTAGACTTCAAAGCATTTGTGTTCCTAAAATGTATACTTGAATGCATATGTTATGCTGTATATGTCACAGCATCATCCCTGGAGTCACACCCCTTAGCACACGCACAGATACATCCCATTAGGGGTTGGGTGTTGTGTTTATGTCTGTGTTTATTTTAAGAACAGGGAGGAGCTGTCTCTTCCTTTTCCAGCTCTTCTGTCCTTCGGGTGGGGCCATTACCTCTGGAAGACTTTCAGCCCTTGTGGCTCCCCCTAATCCTCACTGCAAGGGGCGAGGATTCTGATGGAAATGAGAGCAGGGCCGTTGCTCTAAATTGTAGAGGATTTGCAGCACTTCCAGTGAGGTTTTGAGATGAGTAAATTGTGACTCAGATCCCAGGTAACTCTACAGCACTTACATAATCTAAATGTGTGCATGTTTAGCAAAACACAGAAGCAGCCCTTTCTGGCTTCGTGCTCATATCCTGGATCAGAATTGTTTGGGTTTTTTCCAGCAAGTTTGCTCTCTTCACACAGCTTCCCTTCCCCAGAGTGGTGTTGCAAACAGCTTCTCTGCCCCGTTCTCTCTCCAGCTTCCTGACATTTACTCCTCAATCAGCTCTTCCCATTAGCAGCACCAGATTTCCACCTGGCTCTTTGTTTTCCTCCTTGCAATATCCTTCCCTTATTCTGGATGCTTCAGTTTACAGGCTAATGTCCAATTTCTTTTGAGCTGTGCATTTCCTTGTTCTCATTTTCATTTAATCTGCAGCCCTACTACAAAACTCCTCTGTACCAAAATAGCTTTTCTTTACTATTTTATTGAGCACTCTTCTTTTCAGGCATGCTGTTGTTTCTTTTTTCCACAGATCTCTTATTCAACGCTGCCATCAGCTTTTTCCTGCATGTGGCACCCAACATTTTTTGGACTTGTTTTAAAATTCTCTCAAATCTGGGCTTCCTTCTTATTCTTCCCTTGCTTCCATTTATTTTTGTATCACTGCATAAAATCTTGTCGCTTTCTTCTGGGAAAAAACCTGACAAAATGAGGTGTTTATCTGTGCCTTCCTGTTGGTTTGACATTCTTTCTCCATCACAAAGATCCTTCATTACAAAGAAGCACAACTTTCTCATCTACTTCCTCATCTACCTGTTCTGCTTGTCCCATCACATTTCCTTATATGTCTTGCCCTGTTTTTCATTTCCCTTGACAATAAAAACATGATTAAGTCTTAAGCCTCTCAACCTTTAAAATCACCAAGCTCCTGAAAACTCTGTTTCTTTTCTTTGTTTTCTGTTGGTTTATGCAATATTCTAATTAAGGTTGTCTGGAGCTCTCTTAATCTTGCCCTACTCCATCTTCTGAGCTCAGCTAAAACTATTGTTACCAGACTTTTGATCACACTTTTTTTTAGTTTGAAGCCATTCTCATCTAACCTGAGCTGTCAGATGCTTTTAACAGTCAGCCATGCTCAGACTTTTTTTGAGATCTTGTCATTTCTTGTGTCTTATTTCATCCTACTATGGAATGAACCTGCATCTGTCTTCCATTTTCCTTACTGCGTTTTTTTGCATTTCTTTATGAGCAGACACATCTTTATCTCATAATTAGGGCCCCTATTTTTGTAATAACACAAATAATAAAACTGTATTGCTTCACCCAAAGAAGCCAGTAAGGTTGTGGTGAGGAAAGAAATTTGAGAACATCAACCAAAATACTTTCTAGAACGAGAGTGGTTCAAATTAAGCATGGCATTAGCATCAACACTTTTAGGACATTATCTACTTTTCTAAAGATAAGTAACATTTCCAAGTTGTAAGTAGCCTATAGAGTACTGGCAATTAGGGGGAGGTGTAGGGTAATAAACACACCTACCTGGAGGCACTGGGGGTATTTTATCCAGTACTTACAGTGCTACATTATCTTCTTATTATGCCAATGATGTTTCACCACATAAGCAAAAATGGGAGAGAAAAATAAACGACAATATTTCATCTTGCACTGTATTCTACTGGAAGTAGTTCCAAGTAATTATGTTACATTCAGTGACTTCTTAAAAAACCAAACAACAACAACAACAACAACAAACACACAACAACAAAAAAAACCACCAAAACCAAACACTTATATCAAGGTCAATAAGCAGAAATCCAAGACATTCAAAACTGTGTGGAGTCTGTGGATATTTTCCAGCAATACTTTTGGGAATTGTTCACTGAAACCCAGAGTACATCTTCACAAAGCTGCCTGGGAATATCAGACAATCGGTACGCAGCAGCGTCTCCCTGGACAAGCAAAATGTTCCTGCACCACTCCATGACATGAGAGGGATGGAACTGCTGCCAAACCATCAGCTTCTGCTGTGGAGGAGATTAATTTGTTTTAATGAGAGCAACACACAGCAGTTCTATGGTTTTCAGTGAAATAGCTTTAGAGCAGAGTTGCAATTCGTAGCTAATCCATGCCAGAATCTGCTGGCGCTGCAGCCCGTGGAGTATTCCTCTCATCTTGTGCACTGGCACACACAACTTTTAGGTGACCACAGTCTCAAAATATTCAGGACAAGAGTTTGAAAGTAGCATTTCCTGAACCTACAGCTGGAAATTGGGTCTAGTCTTATTTAAAAGTTTTAATTAAAGCAGCCACCGTGAGTAGAAGAAGCTGTTGCAAGGGAGTTTTGTAAGCAGAATGACCCAGAATGAACATCAAGAAAGACTGACTAATTTTGCACCAGACATTAGTGTAAAAATATTATTAAAATTAATGCTGTTTACGGGAAAAACAGATACTGGATCACTATGCCATTGCATATTCCAAATGTGCTGGGTTTTGTTTGGACTTTTACACATGATTTGGGCTTTGAGTACAGCAAACTTTGTTCTCGAACATTACGAAAAAGTGTTCTGATGTTAGTCTGTAATAAATGAGGGTAAAACTTAGAAGTAAATTCAGGGCTCATCCGAGATTCTCTGCAGTGGGAATTAGCATATGAGACTTTTTATATAAAGTTAGAAAAGAAAAACAGCTATGCAATGCATATTCATAAAGCTATATCCATAAAGTTTGCTCCAAACTGTAGGATTATTGCATTACAGTAGTCAACTTTTCAATGAAAATGCCCTTAAACATAAAATAATAATGTCTGCAATCTTGATTATTATTGTTCATATATGATTCAATAATATCTTACTCATAGTCTAAGATTAAACTCATGAATCTGTAATCTCAAATACAGCTTTTTCCGTGTGATCTTAGGTAGAAAATAGCTAATAATTTACTTTTTGTTTAGGTTTTAATCGAAACGAACCAGTTATCTTCTAATACTCAATTAGAAATGAAAACAGAAAATCCCTTCCCCCAGAAAAAAAAAAAAAAAAAAGTGATCTACAAGAATAACAGGAACAATGAAGAAAAAAACTGTTGCAGGTGAAATCACACTAAGCAGACTTCTTTTACATTTTGTTGCTTCAAAACTATTCCCTGAAGAAATGCTGAGTGGAACTGGTTTTGGGGCATAACAGAGAACATGAACGTGTGCCAGATAGATTTTAAACATCTTATGGTGGAAAGGGTGTACTGAGAAAACGATGCTCAGCCTTCACAGATCACACAGAGAAAGACCAGGGAGAATTGCAGGGCTGGGGTGGGGTTTGCAGTCCCACAGGTTGCTGCTGCAGTTCAGGAATCATTTGTGGAGTACAATTGTAAAGTGCCTTTCACTTCGTGGGTCCTTTTGTGCCTGTGGAGATTTGCCCTGTGAGCCCAAGCGTGGCCCCAGCAATTTCAGATCGCAGGGATCTCCCGGGGTCAGTGAGCTATGAGGGAACGGGGCTAACACAAGCTGCATGTTTGCACTGGGATTCCAGATCTTTCCATCACACTGCAGCATTAAAACCCAAGCAGAGCTGCATCCCCTGCTGCTGTAAATTCCTCTGTCTGAAAGCTATGTCAGCTCAGGATCTGCTGCCTGGATTTTGTGCGGAGATTTACACACAGCCAGAAGGTTCGCACTGCAACAGCAGCTCAGGCTTTATTTTATGCTGCTACTTGGGAGAATATGTAAATTGTAGAGGCACCAGACTTTTTCTTCTTGCCTCCAGATGTACTGTTTCAATTTAGATATTGCCAGTTTGTCTAAGCAAGTTTAGATTAGGTCAATACTTCGTGTTATTCCTGCAGCATCCTAGTTTTCCTTAGAGTCTTTTCATTGAATAGATTGCACTTTAAGTCAATACTGAGCAAATCACTGTGTTCAGAGGCACTATTGCAGACAATGTGTCAAACAAGTGTCTCTTTAATTTGAAACTTTTTATGGGCAAGAATCAGCCAAAAAAAAAAAAAAAAAAGCACTGGAAAAAATGTGACCAAAGGAAATTTGTTCTTGAGCTTATGTCAATATGCAAAACCCTGCCGTGACTTGGAATATGTTCCAGATTCAGTACCTACCTACCAAAAACCCTACACAACCTAAAGTGGCAATTTTGGAGTGTTTAATAATTGTCACAGAAAAAGAGAAAATGTTAAGTTAAAAAAGAGAGTTTCTTTTTTTTTTTTTTTTATTGTTACTGTTCTGTGTTATCAAACAATTTCTCTGGTTTTTATTCTGGTATGATTGCCCTATTAGTCTGATAATGACATGAGGAAATTATCAGTCCCTGCATTAAAAATTTGTTATATGATGGAAAATAGTTTCATATCTATTTTGTGAGTCTATACAATAGTGCTGTCTCTGCTTTAACTTTGCCTAAAACTCTGGTTGTTATAAAACTTCCTTACATGATTGTAATTCTGGCAGACTTGGAACTCCCGTAACTAAGATCCAGCAGGCAAAGGCAACTGCTGGGAGTTTCTCCCAGAAATGTTCTTCAGGTCTTGTGTGATATTGTGAGAAAGGCTGTGCTTGGTAATACGAGAAATCTGGGCAAGAGGATGTTCTGTTCTGAAGCCTGAAAGGGAAGGAGTATGTCTTGTCATTGTCAGGAAACCACCTTGATGTTCTTTATTCAGACAAATTCTTGGTTGTTGAATTACATTTCAATTTGTTTGGTGTGATTAAATTTACCATAAGGCAAAAATTCAATACAGAGCTGAGTCAGACACACCTGCTGTAAGCTGAGGCAGGAAATGGAGCTAAAAGATCACACAGTAAGAGTTAACAGAGACCATCTGAAGGAGCAAAGGTAGGGGTAACTCCAGCCAAGGGATTAAAAGAGATCAGCTCTTGGAAGAATCCCTAACCCCATCTGTGATGTTGGGATTAGGAGTAAACTCAAAGTTAAGACAAAGAAGCGCGTTACTCTCAATCTGCGATGAGCAAGAGGCCACCGGTGATTTAAAGCCGAGCTGCTGCTCCCTTGGAAAGAGTCGGGGCTGAGACAAGTGCAGGATGCTGTCGCTGCAGAGCTGAGGCTGGCAGCTGCTGCAGAGCTGAGCGTTCACACTCCAGTCAGCGCTGGAGGTGGCCAAGGAATGGCAGGAAGATTCCCTGGCAGTGCTACCAGACACATGTCAGGGCACACTTCAGAGCTGACTGAGCAGCTATTTTAACACACTTTGGTAGGTTCCACTGGTGATGTTGTCACCCATGTCATATTTTAGTACATCAAACACTTATGTTATATAAAATAGACTTCTAATTCAGTAACAGGCCTCCAAGTTAACTGCTGTGCAAGGATTCATGCTTGTATCAAATCTGGCCTGTGCTGGCAGGTATCTTTATAACATGGGGCTGTCGACCTGCAATAATCAGAATATACACAGAAGTTGTCCCTCAGCTTATGTGGTGCAGCAAAGTCAGTGTACAAGAAAATGTGATTACACTGTATATGGTGACAGGATTTTGAAGTTATGAGGTAAATAATTGTGAGCAATTATTTTCCTCTGAGAAGACAGAGGGGCCAAGGAGAGAGACTTTGAAGAAAGCTCAGTATTTGTTAAATATTTCCTCAGGTCTCAGTGGCTCAAGCAGAACTGGTTTTTTAGGTATTTCATAAAAACTGTCTCAAGGAAACTCATCTGTCAGAAGTTTACTCACTTTGCACAGCTAAACACTGAACACTTTCCAAACTGTAGCAATTCTTTCAAATAGCATCACCAGGTGCTTTATCCACAACCCCTTCAGGATGTGAGGGATTCTGTGAAATGATCAGAGCATCATGCCAGTGCCTTTACTACCTAATGATTTTTGTTTCTATTTTTAACAAACTCTTGGTACCTTCCTCCTAAAATAGCAATAGGACCCTTAATAAACGCAGTATTAAATCTCAGTAACAACGTAAGTGCTTTGCTCTTTCTGTAATCTGTGGCCTGTTATGCAAAAGAGGCTCAATAGTAAATCAAAAGACTCCCTGTGGGGTGCACCACTCTTTCCTCCCTGGGGAGAAAGTTCAAATTCTGCACAGGTGAAGGAGTCTCATTAAAAACATTTACCCCCTAATGCTCTGCCAGGTAAAACTGCCTCAGTGTCAAGGAGAAAGGACTTATTTAGACTGCAGACAATAAAGCACTGCCAAAATTATATTTGGTTCAGGAAAAGAAACAAGAAAAAAAGAGTAAAAGAGGATGAAAAGTGCAGTTTATAGAAAATGCAATGACAAGTTGTTTCATTTCAGTCTTTTCCTTTTTTTTTTCCTAAATGTACTTTTTTTTTTAATTCAAGGGTTCTGCATAATCTTTCATATGAGGTCTTATGACTTAATGTGGAGAAATAGGGAAAGCTGTGCAGCTCAAGAGCTCTGTGAGAGAGCTTAGAGGTGGATGGTTCAAGAGGGAATTTTGGCTTTCAGCACTCAATAGAAGCTGCAGTAGTTTTGGCACACTAAAGACAAAAAGTCTGGACCATGGAGTTAGGAAATAATGCAAGTAGCAGTTCTCTTCTGTGCCTCAGTAGGTAAAGCCAAGTTTCTACTGTAGATCGTAAAAGTTTATGGTGGTGGTGTGGTTCCAATCCATCAACAGGAAAAAAAAAAAAAGGAGCTATTTGTCATCCCCTCTTGCTGTTACTGTTGGTTTTAAGCAGTTCTGGACTACAGTGTGTTCTGTGAAAAGTACATTATCTATTTCTTGATATCTGTATGAAACAGTTACACTTTGGTAATTACACTTTTATAAAAGCAATGAATAAGGGAATGGATTAGGACAGCGTGGTGAAGAAACAGAAGGGGAGGACTTACAACTTTGGGGGAAAAAATGCCAATCAAAAACCAAACCAAACTCCTTCCAGGGAATAAATTTACTGACATTTTTGTGGGGAATATCTTAAAATCTGTTCAGAGAGAATGTATTCTGATTTAGAAGTTGCTGCAAATTTTGCAAGCAGTGACCAGCTGTTCTTGCAGTTTGTGTTGGTGAATTTGAAGCACTACCAGAATAAAACTGAAGTCTGCTTTTACTTCTTTCATTCTTTTTTCCAGAGAGACAGAGAAAGGAAACAGAAACTAAAGTATTCAAGTGGAGAAAGAATAAACACTTAAGATTCTAAGAAGGAACAATCTAAGCAAAGTATGGGATGTCTCAAAAACATCTGTCATAGGTCTATTTAACACAATTAAATTGTCCCATTCCTCCTATTCTAAAAACAAAGAAGAGTTAGAAAAACAATCTGAAAAGAAAGTTTAACAGGGAATATCAGCTTTGAACACAACAGGATGCCCTGTTAACAGCATGTATTTGCATTCCAATAAATCAATGTGCAGAAGTGGTAAAAATATATGGGAGTTGGTTTGTCACAAATTTGTATTTTGATAAGATAAATGCAGTGATAATATGGATAAATGCAGTGATGATATGGATAGTTAGAATGCTGGAGGTGTGAGAAACGGAGCCCCACCAAGGCATGGAAACTCTCCCTGCCCCAGTGCTCAATGTGCTTCCCGGATAATTTTACACCCCAGGTTGCACACAGGGAATGTTTCTTTGCACTTCTGGGGCTCCTTAGAATTCACTGGGAACCAGAGCATCTGCTAAACTGTGTATGAAAAAGAAAACATCCACAGATACATTCCACAAGAGCTTTGGCAATCAATTGGTAGAAATGAGTTCTTAATGGTAGGTGATTTTGTGGGATGGAAACTTGCGATATCATGACCTTGCTGCAGCAGGTACACCGTTCATGCCTGGATGGAGTTTCTGACAAAATCAGCATGTAATCATGAGCACTTGATCAAAAGTTCAGGGGGAGAAGCTACAGTCACTCTGAGTTTGACAGGGTCACTTTGAAAATGCATTCAGCGTGCACTCTTGCATACCTGCTGTAGCAATGCAGTTCAATCAAAGGCATTTCGAAAAATGGCTCCATCACCGGATGCTTCATCTCTGGTAATATCTTTGGATCCCATTTCCTTGGAAAGTTAACAAGGCATATTCTAAGGATAGATGCCTTTGGCTAGGGTACATCCAATATTGTATATACAATTTTTCATGAATATGAATGAGTGACTTCAAAATTAACATGTAAGTGTGCATTTCTTCACTGGGGAGGACCACTTTTACACATATTTCTGAATGCAGAGTATACTGAAAAGCAATGGCTCTAAGGCTGAAGTTAATAAAAGATATTTTGGCCACTCTGGTAACTTGTCACATTCTTCAGCTGATCAGATACTAATGAATGAATGGATGACTAAAAGCTGAAATGAAATTAGGTTCTAATCCTGTCAAATTGCCAGTCTGCCTCCTCATGAACTGAGTGAAGAAAGCAGCAGGATCTTGCCAAAAGCATCCAGCCTGGGATCTACTTCTTCTGGCATCCCCCATAAGGCATTCAGGAATGAGTTGTAGCTCGTGGTTAGTATTTACTGCTGAAGGTGCCTCTGCTTCCAAAAATAAGTGAATTGATAATTATGTTCTTTTTCCTGAAAATGCACATTCTTGCATGCACTGATAGCTGAACTCTAATATTGAGCCAAAAGTTACAGGTGCCTCAGGGTAGTCTCTTTCTTCTCCCACTTAATTCGTGGTTAATGTGAAGGAATCCAAGATTAATAATAAAACCCCAGAGGAAATTATATCTGCTGCTATTTGTAGTCTGCGTTCCTGTGGTCCCTGCTCAGGGCTTGGAGGACTCGCCAAGACCCACCAGCCCAGCATCAGCTTTTCAGAGCAAGTCACATTTCCCATGCAGGCGAGTTGTGCATGCGAAGCAAAGCTGCTGTTGGACACACCAGGTTTGTTGTGTTTACCCAGAGTGTTTGCATGTCACACACCCCCCAGCTCGAGCTGGGACATGCAGGCACCCAAACTGCATTCTGCCAAAACCATGATGACAGCTACGAGTTTGTATGCAGAAAACGTTTTAGAGCTGTGCCATGCTGACAGAACTAGAGACCAATACATATTTTAAGAGATTTTCCTCGCAGAGACAGAGAAAACAATGTTGGGAAGTTCTCACCGAGCAAAAGTGGAGTCTCAGGCACGAGCCAAGGAGAGCTGAGGTGTAGGCCCAAAGTGTGGTTGCTGCTGACAGTGGCTCCCTGATATGTTTATCACATCATCACTCTGTGATCCCAACAGGCAAAGGTATTGCAGAGTTAGAGAATCTTATTTTTTATAGGTTGTTTTGGCTAAATAGCAACTTTCTGGACATTAATGTATGATTATTTAGTTATTTCAGTTATGCTACAATATAAATAAACCCTAAGGCACGAGTCAGCCTTTGATTTTAGGATGTGCCAGTAAAAGCAAGTGGTATGGACTAATGGCTTCCTTGAACACCCCTCAGAATACGAAAACTCATCTATGTATCTGTCACTGGATATGTGATAATAGCTACATATCTAACATTAAAATTTCATTTTCCCTCTTCTCCAAGACGACATGAATAAAAACCAGTCAGAGCTGTAGAAAATTCCTTTTACGATTTCATTTCTGCTTACACACTAACCAGCGAGCACCACTTTCCATAGCTCCACTCTCACATCAGTGTTTTATAGTTTATGACCGGCATGTTAAACTTCTCCCCTCCTGGAGGAAATATTGCAAATAAAACACTGGAACCACAGAAACACGGAGGTTGGAGAGAGCCTCTGAAGGTCACCTAGGCTGAAAATTGAAATGCCACTGGAAAAGCAGCACAAAACTCTTTGTAAGTAAATATTTTATTCTTGATCTTTATTTATATGGGAAAGCCAAGAGAAACCTTGTTCTTCTTCCCAGCAGAATGAGAAAAGTAATAAGTACTTTTGTGTGCCACAGGAAGGACTGTCGTCCCTACAAGCTGGAAAGGGCAGGGGATGTGAAGTGCTTTGTGCAGGTGCCAGAGCAGGGGATGTCCAGCAAAATCCTGTTGAAGCCAATGTCTCGAGGAGTGAAATAGGTCACTCCTTGCTCTTGGCTGCTCTCTTGTACCTGTAGGAAAGAGCCCTAGAAAGAATCCAGTTCTTAGATTAGCAATTATGTTTTCCTGCAGAAAGACTTTGAGAGGGGTGAAACTTTAATAAAATGCCATTCCCAGTAATGTTTTTTAATAAAAGGGTACTTGTGGTGAAGGTAGACCTATCACAGGAGTGTCAGGGAATGCTGGCATTGTGTGCTTAAAGAAGCAGCAGAATAAACATGTTTATATATTTCTGCTGCTTCCCTGTATGTGGTCAAAATAATTTAAAAAGTGCTTTCATTTCTTCAGCAGAAATTGAATAAATATTTCATTCTAGTGCTGCTCTCATGTTAATGATTTTGGCTGGTCACTTCTGAAGCAAAGATAATTTTTTAAGTGCTTCTATACTGGGCAGACACTGTGTTTTCTAATCTTATTATTGAGTTTAATTAGTTTAGGTTAAAGGTCATAAAATGCCAAATTTAAAGTAAATATAATATATAATTGCTTTTATAGTGTATTCTTCATAAGAATTGTACACTGCCGTTTCTATCCCTAGTCTTATTTACAAATTATTAATTCAATAGTAGCACTGCAGTATATACCATTCCCAGTGCTTGAACTTAATTAAGAATGCATCCCTGCTAATTGATTATGGTACTGCTTTCATAGGCATTTTTCCCTAATGGCTATCTCAGAATATTTCCTGCTAATTAGTTAGAAAATTTATTTTCTTTCCTACATTATCACTAAAAATAAGAACAATCTGAGCTTCACCTTTGTACCATAACATCTATAAGTGTTTTCTTAAAGTTTCAGGGAAATTGCATACTCTTATGTTTTCTGCTCCTTTTCAAAATCAGGTTGGCCACATTTAATTTTCTTATTTTTCTTTTTCCCAATAAATTGATGGAATTACCAATCTGGTTCACAACGTGCATTTGTAAGAATTGTTTTTCTGCTCTATGGAAAAAAGTGCTGTGGTGGATCAAGGCATTTGATCTGCATTTGATTCTCAGCTACCACCAAGAAATAAAAAATGACTGCATTCAGTACTGCAGTAATTTTCTGTCAGGTGTGAGACATTCTCAGGGCAAAAAGGAGGTGTGACAGCTCTGTGCAGAGGGGCAAGTCAATAAGGCACCAAAGGGTCAAATACTGGAATTTTGTGCAGATTAAAAGATTGTGGGAAACAAAAAGTTCAAATCTGACATATAATGTCTGAATCCCTCATTAATTCACATCTAATGTAAATAAGAGAGTGTTCAGGTGAGTTGGTGTATTAAACCCTCTGATGTTGGTGTGTGATAACATTCAATGACACTTTCACCTTGTTTAGACTTGCAGATTTGGGAAGGGATCATGAAAGTTATTACAGCAGCCCCATTCATGCTGCCATGACCTCAAGTATAATGAAATAAAGAGTGCAGGAGTAAACAATTGTTTAAGGGGTAGGCATGGTTCCATAACTATTTATTTCTCATTAATTTCTGTTTGTGGTTCTCCGCTTTCTGATATAAGGACTGACAAAAGTGGGCTTGGCCCCCTGCACCCAGCACAATCTGGGATTAAGATCCTGACCTTGAATTTGATGTGAATTTTTGAAGATTTTACAGCTTTGCATTAGAGACAAATGAGAAGTGACCTAACAGCTGATAAACTCCATCAGACAAAGACATCTGTCTGTGCATGCCGTGCCACAGAGCATGTTTGGGAGAGCTGATTTTAGGCCAACTTCCATTTCTCATATCAGCTCCCTGAGGAAGGGGATCTCACGTCACCAAAGCACCAGAATAATAATCATCATCATCATCATCATCATCATCATCATCTCTGACAAATCTCACTACAAGGATGCCTTGAGTTCAGCTTTTAGGCTTTGTACTGGCTCACTGAAGATGCACACAGACACTTCCTTCAGCGGGTGTGTGAATCCATGGAGCCTCCAGCTGTTCCTGCTGCTCCTCCGCAGCTCCTTTGCATGTGCCACAACTCCCGGGAGGAGCCTGGTGGGAGCAGCTGGGAACTCCTCGTATTGCCACGGGCAGACCTGCCAGAGCTCCTCTCACCCTCCTGCGTGCCCAGGTACTGGCTCTGGTGGCTGCTTCCAGCAGAAGTCTGAGTGTCTCCACATGGATAACTGTGGATATTGTCAGCAGTTGTGATGCAGATTAAAAGAAGTTTGAGGGAAGCCATTAGAAAAAAATGATCCAGTGAAGAGCCCTTCCTTTTCCCTGAAGGGAGCTGGAGTTAGGATTCTAGCTATCCGTTTCTTCAGATCTGTTGATCTGTGCACTTGCTTGTTTCTCCACATATAAATCTGGTAATTTGCTACATTTCATAAAACCACATAGAAGTTTTGCATTTTTCAGCGTGGCCCTTTCAATCAGTTATCTAATGAGAGTTACAATATGTGCGTGGAGGACAGAAATCCACTCAGGAAACAGCAGGAAAAGCACATATTCATGTACAGATACAATGATTAAGACTTTCCTTATCTGTCAATATATTGCAATCTGTAAGATGGAAAATGGAAGTGTAGGGTTTTTTTCCTGAATTGAATTCCTCTGAAAAATGTCACAGAATTTTTCTTTTTTTTCTTTTTTTTTTTGTTTTTTCCCTTTGGTGAGAGTTTACAAAAAGATTCTATTTTTATAGACACTTAGGTGGTCATAATATGAAAAAAAATCAAAGCAAGTGCTTGGTATTCAGCAGATATCTCATTTCTTTGGTAATTTTGTTCAGAACAGACTGTGTCTTCCTGAAAGCACACTGACTTTTTCTCATTTGATTTTTTTCCCTTCTCTTGCACTTATCTTTGACATTTAATTTCCAGATGGGTGCTTAGTATGACTGATGCTTTTTTTTTTTTTTTTTGTATGTGTGTGTGTGTGCAATTCAATCCTGAATTCCTTGTCAAAGCTGCAGAAAGTTGGCGGCTGCCAGTTAAGTACCAGCATTTTTGTATATCTATATGTGAAATCCTAATGTGATTAATTAATTATTTAATGCAAATTAACATACCAAGAACCACACAACCTCTGTACATCACTGGGTCTCTATCTTATCTGATACATTTTGATTTGTTCTTCACTGACATCACTGTCACCATAGTTACCACCAAGACGAGTTAGAAAAACATCTCAGTAAAAACAAAGGAGAAAATATCACTGGTGCAGGGTCTAAGATGGCAGAAGGTTGTCAGATCATTATGAATGGTAGGCAGTACTCAGATTTTTTTGCATTGTGAGGTGTTAGTCATGTCTGATAGGGCAGAGAATTTGCAAAGTAAAAGTGTTTGCAGGTTCAGAGTGAGAGTAGCTGTTACCATAGGCTGGTAATTATTTTTATTTGGCTTCAAGAAGCCTGAAGGTGAATCCTTGAGAGGAACAAAACACAAAGAAAATCTTTCAAAGGAGTTCTAACAAGTGAGGGCTGCTTGCTTTTCAAAGAACAGTCACTGGAACAGTTGAAGATTAGGAAAACAATTTGGCAATGGAGTCGGCAGAATAAAGTTCAGAGGAACTGCTGTTGGCAGAAGTTCATTTCATTTGGTCGATTGAGTCGAGCATTGTAGAAAACAATGATTTACTTTGCAGTGGGCCAAACTTTGGGCACAGAAATAGTTTTGCATGACTTGTGGGAGCATTACATAGATGGCCTGGCAGAGAGAGCCGGGCAGCGTTTTGTACACACATCCTTTGCTTCCACTGGGTACCACTGGGTACATCTTCCTCTCTGTTTCCCCAAATTAACATTGTCCTGTAATTATTACCATTTGGAAGGCTCAGTGATTCTGTGTATATATATATCTATATATCTATATATATATATCTATGATAATAGCTATTGCATGTGAGTGAGTAAATAATGGAATAATGGAGTGGCTCTACTCTTTTGGATGATGTTATGCAGCATTGATGTCAAAGCATCAGAGTTAGTTGGCTTTCATAGATAATTCAGCAGTTCCTCTTCAGTCTAGATGAGTGAAAAATTAACTGTGACATTTAATATCTCTTAAAGTATCTGACCTGAACTTTTTTTCCTATCCCTGCTGTATATTTTATATTGATTGGTCCCACTTAACCCTGTATTTTGATGGAGAAGTACTTCCTTTGAAATGACTGAATGTGCTGGTATATATTGAGTTCAGCAGGTTCAGAAAAGGAAGTGATTTTTTTAAACAATAAGGTTCTCTTTTAGAAATCCATGATTGCAGTGGGTGAGATTCTGGGCTTGATGAGATAAAGACTATTCACACTCCAAGTGGATGTGGCTGTAGAAAGGATACAGATATGCACTCAAGGTCAGACACTGAAATGTGGAAATAAGCATACAAGTGAATAATGCTGTAAATTCGATAAATCTGGCAATTGGAGGTTTAAGGGAACAGCCTGGTTGCTTTATTTTTGTCCTTCTACCTTTCCCCTGTAATGGAAGATCCCTCTGTGTGGTTAACAATGTTTTATCATATCCTTAGTGCAGTCGAGTTTTGTTCATAGATTTTGTTTATAAATCTCAGTGATAATCACTTTACAGTTTCTCATAGTACCTATCAACCAGCTGATCAGTAAAACATATTTTCTAGCCTGAGTGCACTTTAAAAGAGAGGAGGCAGGAGGGTCACACATGAATCTTACCATTACAAGTGGTTCCTTTTCCCTGCTGAAATCTGAGAACGAACTCATTTTCTAGTTAAACAGAGAAGAACAATGCAAACTATCATTAAAAATATTAAGTTTGGCATTTCTAATGTGTGATTGTGTAGCAAGATAACCTTCAAGTGCTCCAGTTCCATCAAGAATTTTTATCTCAGTGAGTTATATCTGCATGTTAATTGTATTAGATTTTCCTTCTATACATCACATGTCTAAAGCTTGTTGGCCATAAGCAAAGGATTGTTGGAGACAGGAGACAAATAAGATCTTAAAGTAGAAGGTTTCCAGCACATGAAAAATATGCCTTCAGTTACCACATGTGCTTTTAGAAGTTCTTTTAGGAATCTATTAAAATTACTTCTAAGTCTGATTATCCTCTAAATTTTAAACTTTAAGCAGTTTTTAATGTAAAATTCTCCAATAAGTCTACCTATAATCTGAGGGGTTTTTATCAAATGACATTGACCTCTTTGAAAAGGACAGTTCTGGTACAGCTTCCACATATTGATATTAAAAAACCTTGTAACTCTTAGCATTCATTCATTCAGTTTAACAAGACGTTGAGTTGGTAATACAATACAGAAAATGTAAAATATTTTTGATAAGTTTATGTTGTCACCATTTCTTACTTCACGTTTGCTGTTTATTGAGCCGCTGGTTAGACCAGTATAAAGCAATATTACCCTTTTTTCGGTCATTTTGTGCATTCAGCACTTAAGAAGCAAAGTTCAAAGTGCAATGTTTGTATTTAAATAGTCTATTTTTTGATTTATTTAATGATTGTAATGCAAGGACAATCAAAGCCTCATTGTGCTTGGAAGATAACAAGATATAGATGTGTGTAGATAACAAGCCAACAAGGCTGCATTAAATAAGCAGCAGTCGCAGTGATGCTTCACCTTGTCAAAAACCTTCTTTGGAAACAGCTCTCGGAATTTAAGGTGTAATAATGATGATGGATTCCCCTCGGTTTCTTTGTCCTGCACTCACGATGTGCGAAATGCTTTGCTGACTTCCTTTCAAGAGCACAACCCAGCATTAAGAGCTCTACACGTTGGAGCTCTCGTGTCAGGGCTCAGCATTGCCTGATTGTTTTTATGACTAAGTCACAAACCCTGTAGGGATGGAGTTAGAAATGCTGATAATTGTCTAAATCTGCTGTCCTTACAGGAATTCAGAGATCAGGGAGGTTTTCCAAGACTGTAAAACGCTCCCTGTCTGTGACCTACAGTGGTGTGAGAGTGCAGGAGTCAGTAACTCCCTCAATTAGGAGGCTGAGGAAGGCAGTCCACACAGCACTTCCAGGGCAGGGAAAAATATAGACACATCTAGTGAAAATATGGTTATGCTTCTACTTTGAAAAGTCTGTGATAGCTTTACAAATTGTTACTGGGCAAAAGGAATCCAGCAACAGGCAATTTGCTGTTAACACAATTACAACTCGAATGGCTGACTCGAATTTCGGTGTGTGACAGGAATCGGATATCCTGCCACAGTGTATTATGCATGGGAATTTCCAACCACAACCCATTAGCAAAAGTCACAGTGCTGCTCTTTTGAGTTCCTAGCTGCAATTAGGCAGCAGTGGGACACTGATGTGAAGCCTTTATGAATAGAAACCAGCATGGCCCTGGGCAAAAGTGTGTGAAGGGATGGCTCAGCAGCAGCAGCAGGAGACAAACTCACATTTTGAGCAACTCTGTGTTGCATGAGAAATGTGTTTTAATGTGAACAGGCATCTACATTCACCTGGGTATTACAGGAGACAAACTCCCTGACAGCAGCAGCTCCATCAGTCCTGACTTGAGCAAGAAGCAGGGTGGCTCTTAAACAGCAAAGTGTCAAATTATTCTGTTTGTGGAAGCTTTTCTGTAAGTTAACTTCATAAATAGAGCTAGTGACACAACTGAATTTTTTATATCACAAATTTGTTCAGGGGGCTCTTCAGGTTGGTTCCAAAACTCGGGAAGAAGCAAAGAAAACCTAAAAAAAAAGTAACAGGTGAATCAGTTTGCAAAGTTTGCTCACTAAGTTTTGGGGTTCATTGCCTAAGAGCTTTGATTTGTGGTAATTCCTTTCTTGGAAGATTGAGAGAGATTGGGTTGTACAGCCATGACTGGACAGATAAGAATAAATGATTAAGATGTCAACATATGAATGTACTTAACTGAGATAAATCAATGAAGGACCATAGCAAATGTCAAAAGATGCAGAGCCTGAAACAACTAAATTATCAGGTTACAGAGACAAGGTCTCTGTCAGCAGAGTGAGGAAAAAATCAAGAATGTGAAGGAGGCTCTATATTCTTACTCTCTCAATTTGTACTGCAATTTAAGAGTGCTAACTCTTCTTTGTTGGGTTTTTTTTTTTTGGCTTCCCCCCCCGCCCCCCAATAAATGTTGTTCTGTGCAGTTACAGACATCAACTGGTTGCAGAAATGTCAGAAAGGTAAAGCCTCTGAAATGAGGTTTCATCAAAAAACTATATATAACAATATTTAGTTGGTGTTGAGTGTCAAAGTACAGAGTCAGAGGGGAGCCAAGTCACCATCTTTGTGAGCACAACAGCTGAAGTGTACAGAGTTTACAGAAGCTGGATCTGAGCTTCCCTTGAGGATACCAGAGAGACCTGAAGCTGCCCTGATGTTCATGCAGTGTTAAAAACACTGACTGCTAGAAAAGCACTAAAACACCAAAAGGTGATGTTGCTGAGACAGTATTACCTGTTTAGATGAGTATTTCTGATTAAGTCAGAACAACTAATTAAGCAAATCCCAGTAACTTGGTTTATTTGTCCATTATTTGCATACATGCTGTACTTAAATACCATATAACCCTGGCAGAACTTTGCTGCAGCACTCAGGACAAAATGCAAATATTGGTGGATTTGCACTCGTTTAAGGAACAGATGCAACAAAATCTACAGTTTTGCCATGGCCCCTAACTGCTGACCGAGGCCAGGCTTGAAAGACTCTTGATTTTAAATATTAAATGGTAATAAGTTTTAAATCAGAACTATTTTGATCACTACCGGTATTTTTAAAACTGAAATGCTTCCGAGGTCAAAATTCCTAATCAAGATGCAAACATAACTAAGTACGCACTAAAAAAGAAGTGAACAGAACTCCATAAATGAGAAAAAAAAAAAAAAAAATAGATGGAACAGTACTAAAACTTCCAAAGAAACTAGAGAAGAATCCTCAGAGTAGAGACTCCAGGTTGGGGGAAAAAAAGACTACTTAAAAGTATTAAATTTGGAAAAATTACCTTCCCTAATCATAAATATAATCTTGGCATTGTCAGAACAGTGTGGATTTTGTCCTTGACACTTTGAGTCTGGATCTGAAAAAAAATCCAAACTTCCAAAGCATTTGGGCAAAAAACTTAAAGAAGTAATTCGACCAGATCTACTTACTTAATCAAACTAATTATTAATTAAAGACGGGATAAGGTAGTCAAGTCAGGAGCTGTGGAGCTCCCTTGCAGTGAGCCTGGGCAGGCCAGCATGCAGAGGAGCTGCTCTGCTGCACTGCCAGCTTTAACAACCAGCTGCATGAGGGCAGGTTGGAGACAAATTCTTTTGGGCAGTGGTGTGTTTAACCAGATCAGCGCTAAGCCATCTTCTACATTTCCACTCAGATGCTCAAACCTTCAGCTAAGCGTGTAGGTTTGTGCTTTTACGATATTAAAATGTAATTGGGACTGACAAAAAGTAACAGTATTGTCTTAGAAATGTGAAAGTTACGTAAAATGCAAGGAAATGAGGCACGAGACGCCTGTTAGAAATCTTAGGTTTATCTTCCCCTAAACTGATCATGCTTTAAAGCTTCTCCTCTGTCAGAAATGGCCAGTGAAGATATAAAAAGGAGGCACATCCCAAGTCCAAGTTTCTTGAGAATACACTGAGCAGTTTGAAAGAAAGTTCAAACAGTTGGTCCTATCAGAAGCATTTAATATGTAGGAAGCGTTTATTCTGAAAATATTTTTAAAATCCATCGTTCTCAAAGATGCTTTTTTTTCTGTCAACATGGCAAAAATTGAAACTGTGTAAAAAGCCTCATTATCCCATAAATGCAGCTCTGAAAGCCTTGTCTGGCTGCCTATTGAATTAGCAAATACAAAAGTCGAGCGCTGCGATTGATGCTGCCCTGTCAAAGCGGCAGCCAAGAGGATTTAGCTGGCTTTATTAAAGCTGGGTTGTACGGCAAGACTAAGTATTAATTCTAAATATGGTCGAACACAAGGTTGGAGCATGTCTGCTGAGACTGCTTTTTGCCTCTGTTAGATTACCAGATTCAAGCTTACTGTCAAAACGCAGAACAGAGGTTTAGATGTAAAGTACCAACTGCATTCCACAAAAAAAAACCTGCTTTAAAGTTTTAACCTTATGACAGTCTTAAGAAAAGGACCCTAAGCCCGCCCTCATACTCAAAGCAATAGAATGCGTGAAATGAAATGTAAAGGACTTCTGTACTCAACTTTTTAGAGAGGGGTGTTTGAATCTTCAAGGAAGAGTGTGAAGAATGCAGCCCATTTCCTGACAATTAGTAGCAAAACAGTGACAGGAGCTGAGGGGGCTTCACTGTCCTGTTTATGAGAGAGCTGTGCCTCCCACAGCTCCATCGGCAGGGCGGGGTCAGGGCTAAGGCAGCCTCTGCAGCCAGAAAAGTCCCCATCCCCACACTCCCCCAATTCCAGGGAGAACAGCCTGGGACTGGTTACAGGTATTTTGCTCAGGAGGCAGAAAGGTTGAGTTCATTTGGCATTCAGAAGGCTTTACACAGGCTTCATTTGTCTGCTGCACATTCTGATTAAAGGAGAGTCAGCTTATTTCTGCAGAGAAAACGTGTAACAAAAGGAGCACCACAGTTAACTGCCTCATCGTTAACTGCTGGAGATGGAGTGAAAACAGGGTAGAAACTGGGTTTTCAATTTTGAAAAGATTTCTCAGGCTGCTCTTTTCATGTCTTTAACATGAGTCAAACAGGAAATTCTTACAACTCGAGGAGTCATACTTTTTCATCAAGTTGCTAGTTTTATTGCCTGCATATTTTTGTGTATCCAGAAAGTGGCAGAAAACAAAAACGGCACTCAAATGTACTGCTCATCACCACCAATGCTGGAAACTGTTAAAGTGTCTGGAAAGATTTATCTCTGTGAAATGTATCTGAATGTGCAGGCTATTGTGTTCCTATCCACAGATTAAGATATTCTGTTTGTGTTCTATGATGCCAAGTGCACAATGTTGGAGGGCCACAGGCAGGGGATTGTGAATGGTGCTAAAGAATTCAGGAGATTGTTTGAGAATAATAACTCTCAGTTTCTGAGAGTTGCA
Organism: Coloeus monedula; assembly: GCF_965178545.1. NCBI lineage: Eukaryota > Metazoa > Chordata > Aves > Passeriformes > Corvidae > Coloeus > Coloeus monedula. The sequence goes on along the minus strand of NC_138792.1, from coordinate 15,855,362 downwards.
TGCAACTTAAGCTTACATCTGAATTATTAGCAGAAAAGGTCACAAAATATGGGGACAGCAGGGATAGAGAATAGCTTGGTACACATTTAAATGCCACTCCATTTGTGCAGAATAAAATGAATATTGTACAGTTTCAGAGGTGTAGCTCGCTAGTTAGAATCCATGTCCTGCTACAGAGTGTGGAAGTTTCTTCAGATAACTTTGACAGCAAGAAGGACACAGTGTTTGGTGTCCAAATTCATATAACTACCCAAAACTGAGAACATCTGTTTAAGCCCTGAGGCGAGGCAGTAACCCACGAGCTGATCTCTGAGCAGCAGCATATTGCAGAAATCAGCAGGCATGTACAGAACAGAACTCCAGAGCAGCTCCTATAGTTCACAGCTAATTTTTGCCTGGCAAACAAGGATCCAAAGTTGATGAGCTTCAACATACAAGATAATAAGAGCAGTCCCATGATAGGGAACACTACACAAAAAGAAACAGAGAGAAAACATGAAAAGCTAATTGCTTTAAATTCTCAGCAGCTGTAATGAAATACAGTAAGAAACATCCCCAAGCATAGTGCATTAGATTGACTCGCTCAGAAATCAAGAACTGGTTAAACAAGCAAAACTGAGATTGAACACTCCCAAGCTCAATGGCTCCAATTTCAACATAATTTTTACAGGAAAATTCATGCTGTTTGCCCAGCATGCACAAATTAAAATTAAGCTAAAAATGTTTTTCCTTTGTTCTTTTCTACTTTACTTTTCAATGAGCAATTTTTCTCACATAAACACTGAGCAGAGCAAATAACAAGCTCATTGAAAATATGAGTCAAGAACAAGCAGTTGATTTCTTATCTTTGCACTGCAAATTAGGCATACAACTCAAGTACAGTGTTGTCCTTCTTAAAATGCATCTTTAAGTGTCTGTAAGAACATCTTCATTTCCAAAAAATGGGGTTACTCTACCAGCTGAAAAATATGTTATTCTAGTGAGCTTTCCACTTCTGTATTATCCTGGGTGTAGGCCTTAAATTGAAGCATACCACTCAAACCATGGGATGATGAGCTGTAATTCATGGCTTCACTCTTAGCTGAAATGGAGTCAGTGCAAGTGCAAGTCATTCCAATTTTCTTGTACCTGTGAAAGTAATGGTAGAATTAAGGATACAGCATTTCTCAGAGAGAACAAGGATCAAACGTCCCCAAACATTGCACTACTGGCTTAGCTGGAGTAGGAGAACGGAGCAAATCATGTAGAATGAAAGATTTCAGTGTTACATTTCTCCATCACAGTTTAGGCTGCTCTGTACACTATTGCCATACCCATCTGGCATAAGGGCTACTGCCTGGGCAAGTTGGAGTCCATCCTGATGATAGGACATGATCTGAATTTCAGCATATTTCAGTCACGCAGTACAATAAAAGTCTCATGCTTTCCACTCCAGGGTTTTAACCATATCACACAGTATTTGTTTCTTGCCTATCTGACATGACTGTGCAGCAAGAACCTGGGAAATCTGTGCAAGGTTCTGTCACTCTCCCCAGCACCAGCAACTGCAACTACAACTAAATTTGCATTTAGGACTACTTTTTACTCCAGATGATAGAGAGAAAAAAAGGTATTTTGTACCCTGGTATTTAGGAAAGTCAGGTGTACTGGGTATCAGGTATAGTTTGGCTCTCTTGAGTTGACTGATAACTCCCAGAGAGTGACACTGCTCTGATTTAATCATATGCCTCTGTTAAGTATCTCAGTCTAAAAGTCTGATTAAAATCACTTTTCCTTAGGAACTCAATTTGGTGAAAATTTCTGTTAAGATTTTGTAATTAATTCATTTCCTCTTTTTCACTTGGCAGTTGAAAGTGTATAGATTTTTTTAAACAAAAAGCTTGTGGGTGTTAATTCTCATACTTCACGTCCTTACTGCTGTTGACTAACATGGTGAACAAAAAAATTATGGTTCTTCCTTTTCCAAAATCACAGAATTACTCATTTTCCACTTGAATATCAGGTGTCAATCAAATGTGAGTCTCATAATTATGGTTGTCCAGTCACTTCCATTCATTAAAATTATATGCATAACAACATATTGTTTCTAAATTCCTCTTCAGAAAAACAGGATTCTGCTTTTTCATTCTGCAGTTTATTTAAAGGTTAAATTTTGATTTAAAAGCAAGAATTATATTGTGCCAAATGTAAAGCTCTGTTTGTTATGACTTACACTAAAAGAAAATCTTGCTAATTTTATTCTGACACTTCTCATTCCGTACATGATTTTTGATAAGTTGAATATATTTAGTGCAGAAATACTTCAAATGTTCTTAGTTTGACAGAACAATAAATAAATCAGTAAGTAGAAAACATATTTATTGCTGCTAGCAACTGCTTTCCTTGTAAGGAGAAAAGAAGCGGTTTAAAGAGTTTTTTCCCAATATATTAAAAAAACCCAATAGTTCTGCTGGTTTACAGTAGCACAAAACTATTATATCTCACAATATTTACCCAAAGTATATTGTATATTGACAAGAACATATTAACCTTTAATAACCAGAAGAGTTCAATTTTTATCTAATTATCCAGAAATGCCAAGAGATTTTGGGTTGGTTGTGGGGTTTTGTTGCTGCTTTTTTTGTTTTTAACCATTCTGATGTCTACATTAACAGTAAATTTTAGATTGGTCTGTTTTAACGCAGTTTTTTCAGCAGCTGAAATACTGCTTTTGGTATCTGAACTTCCCCTTCACTGATTCCTTATCCCCATTGAGAAGCAGTTTGGATATTTCATCCAGCTAAGATGGATCCAAGGAACCATCCAAGTCATTCCATGCTGCATTGTCCTGGTCCTGAGAGGGATGTGCAAGTGCAGTTGTTTCATCTCCTGTGCAGTGGCACAGCTCAGGATCAGCAGTTTGACAAATCCAGCTGCTTTATGGAGACTGAGGATGTCCTCTTCCATGGCACACAGGCAGAGAACTGATGGGGAGTTTGATCTGCAATTCTCCACCTGTTCAACAGAAGGTGAACTTTGCAGACTTTAATCTCATTAAAACATCACTGGGGAAAATAGTAAGGATTTCTGAGCAGTAGGCCCAAGTCTTAGTCTTGGCTGCAGGAATATCCTCCAGCTATTGCACATCTGGCACTGAGAAGCTTTCAGCAGGGACAAAGCCTACTCAAACCGGGAAAATGTTATTTGGCCATTGATATGTGAAATAAGTGCAATAATTTCTTTGGTGTTCCTTGAGCTTGGTGGACAGGTTGATTTGATTTGATTTGTGCACATTACCTGCCCAGCCTGCCTAACAGCCTCAGCAGTCCCATAGTTACAGGGGAATATTGTGTGGAATATCCAGCTGGGCAACGGGACTTCCGAGCAAAATGCAAGCCTACAGCTCCATGCTTGGCTGTCTTGAAGCAGAGCCTTTCGAGAAAGGAATGCCACAATCCTTTAATTGCCACACAGTGGGAAAGCCACTTTATCCCACAATCAATAGGGCAATTGCTTCGGTAATTTACATCCTTTCTGCAGATTTCACTCATGTGAAAATGCTTTTGCCTGAACACCAGTTAAGGCCTGGTCTTTCTTAAGATAAATGGCTCCCAAAAAGCTCCTAACAAAATCTAGATGTTGTTTTTGTGGTCCTAACATACCATTAGGAATCAAAAAGGATTGAAAAAAAGTCTTGGAATTAGGAGTTTTCAAAAACCGGTTTTGTGTTGTCAGTGAAGAGCAGCACTGCACATGAGCTGGGTGAAGTGGTTTGTGCCCGGGAAGGGTGGGCTTCGAGCTTGGTTATGAATTGCAGTCAAAGCACAGCACATAGACTTAATAGTTTCATTGAAAATGAGACAAAGGCTTCTAAAATTTTAAACACAATAATTCTGGGGTTTAATCCTCTCTCAGCTCAGATTTTGCAGGGCACAGCCCAGCTCATGGCTTGCTTTGGTCCTGGCTGCACTGCTTTCCTTTCTACAGTCAGCGAGAAAAGTAATAAAAGACAACCTGTGACTGCACGGTTCAAGAGCAACCATTTGAAAACACATTTTAGCAATCTTTGCTAAATAATTCTTAGGCTCTCTGATAGATTTTGGCTGGCCTGTGCCCAGGGGATGTTGCCCCGTTACGTGCAGGTACAGCCCGGATGGAGCATGGGGAGCTTTGTTTCCAGAGCCCCTCTGCCTCAGGAATCCTCAGCCCTGTTCTGGGAGAGGATTCCTGACAGGCAGGAGGGGTTCACTCTCTCCATGGCCCCTTCAGTCACTGCTGCTTTTCTTTTCCTGAGGCTGCCAGCAAAAGTGCCAATTAGTAGCAATTGTGATGGTGATTTCTGAAGTGCAGTTTAAAGGATTTCTAACCCGATTGGAGCTGTTGTCAGTTGACTGACTGGAATAATAATAATAATAATAAAAAAAGCTCAGCTCTTCTCCAGAAGCTTGTTAGACTTTCCTGTGCGATCTGCTATGGATAGTGGAACTGCAACAGCTTTTGCATTCAAAAGAGGGATTTTCCTAAAAGCATCAGTGAGCACTTGGCTGTTTTATCTGCTCTAAAAAACCTTAATTTTAAATTCTGTTAAAAACAAAAATAAATGAGGATCTGGAAATAGGAGGGGGAAAAAGAAAAAAAAGTAACCTTTGGGGCATGCATGACTGTTTCAATACACCAGGATGCCTTAAGTGTAGACTTATCAAGTGGAAAAAATATTATGCATTTTTTTATGTACAGAGTTACTGAGATAGAACCATAAGCACTAAATAGGTTAAAACACAAGGGGCCTGATATACTGCAGCTTTGTGTTGGCATTTTATCATAAACATTGCAAACTGACACATACTGACAAGCCGTCCAAAGAAGTAAACATTTTTTATTTGTATATAATAAGGGAAAGCTTGAACTGAATGTGAACAGCATGAAGCCATTTTCTTAAAAACTAATCTTTGTTTAAAATATTTTCTTTCTGGGATCATGCATATTTAGCTTCTTGAATTTTTTGTCCCTTAGTAGTTTGATCTTGCAGCACTGTGAGACCCGTTCTCAGAATTAATGTACTTGCACGAGAAGCCTCTTTGCAAAACAAATAGTATTCTTAAATCTCAGGGCCATATGTATTGGTTGCATCAAATATCACATCTTCTTTTAGCATTCCCAAGAGGCTTTTTTTTTTTTAACTTGGATGAAAATAAATCCCACGTTCAAGGCCCTGAGTGAGTTGCAGGAGCACAGACGGGGCTCGCTGTGTGGGACATGGACAGCAGCCCTGTGTCCTCCTTCCTGCTCCTGTCTGGAGGACTTCCAGCTACCCCTGAGGCACTGACTGGTTTTGCCTCACTCCCAAGGACTCCTCCTGAGCTGGTCCTTTCTTAGAGAAAGGGGACATGACTGAGGGAGCACAAACAGAACAAACCCCGTAGGACACACTGTGGTGAGGCTCCTGCATGGGGAGAAGGCTTTGGCAGGAGCTCCTGAGCTTCAAGCCCAGCCTTTCCATCCTGTTTCTGTGAACACGCCAGCAAAGTCTGCTGGGAGGGAGCAGAAGGGTTTAGAATTGCTGTCTTTGGAGCAGGGGGTGTGAATTCATGTGAGAGCAGTGTCCCCCCATTGCACCCACCAGGGTCGCGGCTGTGTTCCATACGGGCCGAACAGGGGGCGAGGGAAAACGGGGGCTTTGGGTTCATTAAATGAGTGTTGGGTCAGTTCTCTGGGACTTGGACTCAGTTAAATTGAGGCTATAAAAAGATTAAAGCAATTCATTTGGGTGTTTTCAGAAGACTCACAAGTGTGAGACGTTGCACACTCATTTTGTGGTGCCCTAAGGATATCTGTCCAAGGAGACCTGGGGACCACCACTGAGAGAGATAGTTCATACTTCTAAAATTGCTTTTGGGACTTTAAATACCTGTTGCCTATTGCTTAACTTTTACTCACATCCTAAACCCCACTTTTTTTTTTGCTGTGTCTGTCTGTTTTGCAGTGAGGTTTAAGCAGATGTCAATCATTAAGAGTTTTGCAGAGATTTACGTTACCACACTCCCATTTCCATAAATAGGAGTAAAAACTCCTGATATTGCAATGCAGTTTCTGTACATACTGAATTACATTCTGGTTATATCAGTGACAAATGCTTCAGAGACTGAAGGTGTTTTGAAATAATGCAGTAGCTGTCCTTTGGAGAGCAAGAAGGATCACACTCTAATACTAATAACAAACAAAGAGACTGTGGGTGTAAAATGCCTTTAAAATATTTGCTGACCAAAAATACGTGGGGGTTTCCCCCTCATCTTTTTCTAGTGCAAATTGTAGAAGAGAAATCAAAATTACTTGGTTTGCTTTTTAATCTGGAAAGAAAAAAGGGGGCTTAATTTTTAAAAAATAAAATTTTGTCTGTTAAAAAAAAAATTTTTGGGGTAAAGGTTGTATTTTTTTGATAGACTGAATTTTCAGTCTGTAAGAATACTACAGCTGGCCCCTCCATGCCTGGAAGAAGTGGTGTCAATGCAATTAATAGACCAATAGTAGCTCTCTGAAGTTTTATTGTTCACAGTTATAACAACTTTGTTGGTTGCAAAACTGGATCCAGAATAAGACCAAATAATATCTATGGTTATTTTCCAGGTATCCACGTTTTTCATGTACAGTTTTGTGCAGAAACATGCACACATGTTGTGTTTGTTTGTATGTAATAGCCACATTTTCTTTCATAAAACAATAGTAACTCACAAATATTTTTTAATGTAAAATTATTGATGTAAGGATCTAATGTGGTTTTTTTTTCTGGCTAAAGCCTGCCTGAATATATAAATATTTTAATGTCTTATGTGACTTTTTTTCTATATACCAAGAAAGATCCCTGTGATTAAAGTATGTAATGTATTTTAGGCACAAGCAGTTTGCCAAATTCAGAGTTATGATCACAGAACCCTTCTGCAAAAACAAAATCAGCCTCTGTTTCTGGCAACCATATCACATAATATCTTTTATGTCAGGCTCTGTCTTAAAAATTATTCTTATGACTGCTTGGAGCTATCAAATTCCTTTAATGGTTCTTAAGTTTTCTAATTTCTGTGCCAATTTATTCACAGCATTTGTTTTGTGCCAACATTATGGTTTTAATTCACTAATTTTTATTCTTCTGATCCATTAAAAAAAAAAAATTATCATTGTATTTTGGAATTCATTTTTGTAGGCAAAGGAGCAAGCATCCTTTAGTCTGCTTGTTGTAGTTCACCATTCACCAGCCAGCTTTAGTAATTTTCTATTTAACTTCATTTTTTTTATTGCTGTTTACAAGAATTGTATAAACCCTCTAGATAAAACCCTCGTGTATTGAATTAAAGCATGAATCCCTCCCGATATCTATAGAAAAATGCCAAAAATGCCTATATAGAACAGCAAAGTGTGTTCATCTTTTTCATCATCATGTTAACTGGGACTGTTTAGAGAGAGGAGCAGCTGGGGTAGTTCTGTAGAGACCCATTCCCTCCCAGTCAGAACCCCCTCTGTAATTCCATACATTTATATACTGTAAGGAAGAAGGGGGTGCTTTGAAAAAGAGGTAGGAAAATTGAGGCATTAAAAAGAAGTATGTGGGAGTAAATGGAAGTTGCTAGGGTGGAAGAATTTTGGGACACAGGCATTCTGTTAATTAGCATTCCAAAGATATTTTCGTCGTGTAACTTTTCCCATGAACTGCCCCCTGGGCTACCATTCCCTGTTATTAGTACACTTAAATTTTAATGGTGTTAAATTTCATTTTGCCATCCTTCTCAAGGTCATCTCGTTCCTTGTGTTTGATGTTCTAGTGCCCTTTGAGCTGATGGCTTTCAATTTCCTCCCACCAGAAGACCCCATCAGCACCTGCTTTTTTATGGATCCATTAACACTGGATAAGAAGCCTCCTGCCCACCTGTTCATTTTTTCCCTTTGCAGTGGGTTTGTTTTGTAATATTTAAGCAACCTTTTATCTCTTTTTACAATTCTTTTGTGACCACTTTCTGCAGATTAACTCAGTTTCCTATATGTGTCAAATATTTTATATTAAGGTTCGGATAGGTTCGTTCTAACAAATTTCCTTTATCTACAAAATCAGTTATCATTCTGACATCCAGAGCTGTGAGTAAGCTTAGGCTCTCTGTCACCTCCTTTACCATCTACCTGCATGTCTTTACAAGGAAAGTGATGACTTTTAGGTTTCTTCTCTCTGTGTGGAAAAGAAAATCATCAGAGAAGAGCTGAACAGTAAAAGATAGTTTATTTCTGTATGTTCAAAGCTTATTTTAGACAGGAAGTAATTCAAGCATTGCCTTTTTTTTTTTTTGGTGGAATTATAATAGTCATGTTTTTATGCACTATACGAAGTGCTGCCTTTCTGACTTGTTTCCCTGAATAATTCAAACTATATCTGAATTTCTTTCCTTGGGGAGAAAAAAAATAAGCCTCTGACATGAACTTGCAAATACAATAAAATAGTTATTGCAGTGTGCCTAGGAGTGTGGTGTGGGAACATTTTGACTGCCTGATTCACGAGAACAGTCCAAGTGTGTAAAGTGGAATTCCCTGCATGGAGTAGGGAAATAATTTCCACTTCATTATTGGTAATTTTGGAACGATGACAGAATAAATTCAAGTCCTGTATATATATTTAAGCCTAAAGAATTATTTCTCCTACCTTGAACTCTGGGTCTGTGTGTGAGCAAATCTTATAAAATATTGGAGTGACACAGAGAATGTGTTCTGGATACTTGGGTTTTGTTTTCAGTATGAAGATCTGCCATGTTGACTGACGTCATTGATACAAAAATTAACATAATTATGGGACTAAGGTACTAAGGTGAGATCATGAGTTGTCACATGTAATGGGTTAAACTCAAACTGTGTAGGGTTTTTTTGCAAAATCTTTCCTCAACATTCAGCACGTTTATTTTATTGATTATGTTCTCTTACAAACAACCATCGTCATTGCTTACGATCACTGCTTACACCATCTAATGCTCCAAGCTCCTGGAGACACTGCCTGAGTTGTATCCTGAATCAGCACTATTATGTACTAAAGTAGTAGCTAATTTTTGTTTTGAACAAACTGTCCATACAACTATTAATATTTAATCTGTGAGAATTGCATTTGGATGTTAACATTCTGTTCAGAGGAGCAGGGGCTGTTCATGCCTTGGTAAGTGCCTTGCTGTTTCAGCTCAGTTGTGAACAAGCAAGACAGCCACGAAGCCTTGTGCAAGAGAGAGTTTATCTTTGAAAACAGAAGAAATATAATTTTTTTAAAATTAAAATGTTCAAAATCTTAATAAAGCATAACATGTAGGAAGTTCTGAAATCCATAAGCTTCTCTAACTGTGTCACTTCCAAATTCCATTTCCATGAAAAGCTGATTTTCTTTTTTTTTTTTGCTTTGCACCACCCAAATAATGTTGTGCCATAGGGAAACAGCACTATTTGCATTAATTTGCATTCAGGATTCCAGAGTAATCTGGCTTCCACACATAGCAATGGAAATCTAAACTTTCTCTTCCTTCAGTGTATTCCTCCAATTACTTTCCAGGGGCTGAGGTAAAGACACTGATATCATCTTGCAGAAATTGCCTTTAGGGATTTTATAAAGCTCTCCTTTCTTTGCCCCACTAAACTGAAAATTATTTTTTATTCGACTAAAGGTAATTGTCTTTAATTAATTGGATTTATTATTTGAAGTTCTAAAGGCAAAGCATGAGGAGTCTTTCGCCTGAACTTCTAGGGTAGTCAATACCCCTTTTTAAAGCAGAGTAGAAGATATAATGAATGTGAATTACTGATTGATTTGAGAAAATATGGTGATTATTCCCTTAGCTGTAGAGTAACTGAACAAGCCTATAAATATGTAAATTGTTAAATCTTTCCTATTGTCTAGAAAATGTTTGATTTTATTATTCTCTGACGTATCTATGGTACCCCAGCCTGCTTTTGTATCTAAGCTGTCAAAGATTTCCATAGATTTGAAAATCTGTCCCCTGTTCCCCATATGAAATGTCACTGTCAGTTTACTCCATGAAAAATGAAGTTTATTTGATGTGGTTGTCATGATTCTTGTATAAGCAATGCACCTTTCACTTTTTTCTGCAAAACAAAAACTGACATGATATGTAGTCAGATTTTTTCTGCAGTGACTTTTGCAGAGCAAAACTATAGTAATGTGTGCTTTCTTTACTCAGATAATTTACAGAATACAGAAATATGCCACAGTCTGAATGAGAAGAGGGTAAAATAGCAGGATTTACTCTGTGTGGATCAGTGCAGCTGGAAACACTGCTGGGAAGGAGCTGCACTCAATGCATGTTTGTTCTTATCTATTGCAAACTTAATTGTCAAATAATTATGAGGACTGGTTGCAAACATTCACCCCTAAGCATCTGTGTCGTTTTCATGGATTTCGTTTTTTATTTCATTGGAACAAAAGGGTAACACTGACCATTTAATGAATGATTTCTAATGAGAACCCTCCTGACCTGAGTTAGTACTTTTAAGTTCCTTTTTTTTCTTTCGTTAGTTCCTCTGCATATAACAGGTACATTCAGATTGCAATTTGCCTTTTTCCCCCCACTGTTGTTGATTTTTGGCTTCTTCTGTTGTATTTTGGGATTATAATCTCTCTGTTTTCCCCTTGGATAGCCCCTCATATGATAATCCACATACACAGACATTCACTTATGTTCCTACAGAAAGAGAATCATTTTATTACTGATGTTTGACAACTACATTTGGATATTATTAAGTTCTTTATCGTCTGTAGGGCTCCCTTTAGAGTACAGATGTGTGCAGGTCCAAGGTTCTGTTTCAAAAGTAAATCTCTATGCTAAAGAATGATAATTTTCCCATTCAAAATCTAGAATGTCCAGTATCTAGTTGCCTAAATGGCTCCTATCTAGCAAGGCCAGTACCTGTGCTGCAGTGATATTGCTGCCTGTGGGTGTTTCTTTCATCTCATATGTTAAAGCATAGTAGCTACTGAGTTCATGGAACACCTTAATTCAGGTGTTTTAGCATGACTGAGCTTCACTGAAATATGTCTGTGGTACAGCTGTTAACCCTGTCCTTAATTACAGCATGGCCCAAGCATGAAGATAAACAGGTATTTAATGAGCCATGTAGTGGCCAAGAAGCCAATCCCACACTAACCATGGTTCAGGAATAAACTTCCTAATGGATGTTTGCAAGTTATCTTGAATAAAGTGAGATTTGGTGGTTTAATTAAATACCTTTCCTAGTTTAGGAAGGCTGGTTTAAAATATGAATGTAAGTTTTGGCCTGTGTTGACCTGCTACATTCTGGTAAATCAAGGCATCATTTAAGTGAATATTTTAGTCTGTCAAACTTGCCTGAGCAGGTATAATAAATGGAAGAAAAAATTTGCAAGTCTAGCTGGATTATATATTATTAATAATAGCCTCCAAGATGTATCAGGCACTGTACCAAAATGAAGCATTGGTTGTGATGCCAAAGGGCTTACACAAAAAAAACCCCAAAACCAGGTAGATAATCAAGGATGGGACTAGAACTGTGTTTTTCCTTTCAATCATATAACTTCCTCCCATTAAAAAATCAAACTCAAAACCAACCAAACAAGCAAAATACTCCTAAAGCCCTGTCAGTTGCCTGTATTTCTTTTCACCTTTTCTAAGTTTACTTTATAGTACAACTCTCACTCACAGGAACACATCAGGCCTAATTTGTTTATCCTTATATTTGCACTTTTATCTTCCCCATTAATGTTGCATTTGAGCATTTCAGGATCCCTCTGAATAATTCTGAGGTCGAAATTTCTGATAGGGGAGAACTGAAAGGAACCAGTAGCAAGGTCATACAGAGGTACAAATAACTGGGAGGGGATGCCAGATATAGGACAGAGGTAGCTCCCATTTGTAGGAACACCAAATTCTGCCTCCTGCCTGTCATATTTTCATCTTACCTCCCTATTGTTTCTTAAACTGCAACGTGCTCTCACCTGACTTTTAACCTATTACACATCCCAAGAAACCAATCCCCAGTTTATTTTTCAGCAGCCTAGTCCAGTCTTTATCTTTTGTTCATTGAACTCTCCAAATAGAAGGGGAAGATTCAATCTTTGAGAGATGATGTGGTAAAGCTGTGATATGGGATCATGGAAGATGTGGGGAGGATGTTTTCTAAACTCTTCAATGAGGAAGAGCAGAGAAGTAGAAAACTGGCTTGTTCAAAATCATCACAGAGAGCTTGTTTTTCTCTTGGGACTAATGATTAATCTGCATCACTCATTGCCATATGGTATCCTGAACTGAACATTAATAAGAATAAAATAACACTCTTCTTGAAATGATTAGTATTTAAATTATGTCAGAGCATTGAAAGGATTACAGATCTTATGCTTCCTTGCATAAATGGTCTTGTGGCACTTGTAGTAAAAAGTACACTATTCACAGGGTACATCTGTCTCTTAAATGAAGAGGTTTGGGTTTTTTCCTCAAAATGTCACTGTTCAAGACGGGATTTGGGATTAGATGGATGACTGCTTTGATCTGTGCTGGCCATTCCTCTTGACACTCCAGACAAGGAGTTCTAGGACTAACACGTGTTGTCTGGAAGATTTTTGATCATCTGGCTGCCTTGGGAGATGGAGGGCTGCTCCACGCTCTGACAAAGAGCTGTGATGTGTTGAGATTTTCCATCAAGCTTTAGGCAGCAATGAACATTTAGTGACAAATTATCGCCTACTCAGGAGCAGTGATAGTAAAGGGAATGCCAAGGAGCCTTCAACTCTGTTGGAGAAACCTGTGCTACTGTAATTAAGAGGGTATCAGAAAACCTACGAAAGTTTATTTTATAATCTGTTAAAGTTTGGACCTTTTTTATCCCCCTCTTACATAGTCAGCAAAACATGCCCCTGTTTAGACTGGAGACGGTTTGAGGGAGGAATAAGCAGATGTCTGAAGTTGTTCCCCAAATGCCACCATTTTGCATCTATTCAAAAGTGTTGCTGTTGTTGTTAATGAAGGTCAGCACGCCTTTGACGAGTAGATAAAGCTGGAACCTGGGCTATTAATTTTGGTGAGGATACGATATTGAATAAGTAGATCCTTGAAGAATTGCACAATATGTAATGAAACAATAGGATCATGTTATCTGATCTAGAAGTGAGATTTTATTTTGATTTACTGGAGGAAATACTGACAGTGCATGCTTGTGCACTCTTTTTCACTCTTTTTTTACTCAAAACACTACATAATCCTTTCTTTTAGGACACCTTCACAGCACATATGGTGTGCACAGTCTCCAGTCCTTGGAGTCCTGTGATAGAGTATGGGAGTTAATAGCTCCTAACTGTGACCATCCTGGCTCAGGACTTTGAAGCTGAAGCTTAAACAGCTCCTCCTGTACAAATTTAGTTTATTAAATGCTGACTAGAAAAAGTCAACCCAAAAAACCACAACTCTTAGAGGAGTATATGGTTGCTTGAATTCATTAAAAACGCTTTTTATTTTTGGGAAGTGTTAAATTTGGATCAGCACTGTTGTGGATCAGAACACGGCAGAGAAGAACAGCTTACCTTGAAACCAGAGGGCTGCAGGGAGAGCTACAAATATTTGGACATATCCTCTGTCAGCGGATGCTGAACCAGAACCTCTCATTTTCAAAACTGCCGTTTGTGTTAGAACACCCTGGCTATCTCAGCATCTACAGCCCTACTAAAAGCATCTCTTGCAGTTATTGATGACAAGTGAAGATTTTTACGGAGTGGGGAGAATGATGAAGTCAGTGTGTTCACGTTTTAAGAACCGAGTAGAAAAAGCTGATTCTTGGTTCACTTGGCTGCCTATGAGAGATTGCTCTGAGCTCTCTTGGGTGTGCATCAGTGGCTGTGCCTACGCTGGGGGGGGTTGTTGGTTTTTTATTATTATTTAGAAGTTGTTTCTTTGTTTTAATCCATTTGTGGGAGTGATCTTGTGCCTGTTTAATACAGAGTATAGCCACGTGCCTCTGACCCCCGTTTTGTAGGGTTTTGCAGCCCACAAGGCCCCCGCAGCTGAGCTTTCCTGGGCAGTTGTCCCACAAATGCTCATGTCTCCAGTCTCCAACCCCGTGAGTGTAGCATCCCTAATCCTTTCTGCTTTGTATTCCATGGGACCTATTCAGCTCTCATTAGAGAACCTTAATGAAGACTTGGGAACTTTTTTTTATTATTATTTTTTTAGTTTAAACCAGGGTTTTTAAGGGCTGGAAGCTGGAAGCACAGAGCTGTTCCATTGCTGAGAGTAGCCAAGGACTCCTGGTAAGGCTGGGGTACTTTGAGGCACACGGTCACGAGGACACACAACTCACCCAATGTATTCCCAAAACATTCATTTTCTATGGATATTTGGTAAGTATTTTTCAGAGATTCAGAAATAACTGCAAATGTATTTTTATAGTAGGACAGTAGGGTATGTGAAACATGCAGATGGTGTTTGAGGGTGGTTCTGAAAGCCCATTTTGAGCTGGGAGGAGTGATGCCAGATGCTTCCTCTGCCATGTTTGCTCATAGAGTAGTCCCAGATTTCATCTAGTGGGAGAACCTTTGTCTCCAGTCCAAGAGAGATTTTTTAAAATGAGTTAGCACATGTGGACAGGAAACTCAGAGCAAGATCCACGGGTGAACCCTGTTGACAGAATTAGTTACTCTTCTCTGGTTCAACTTACACAAATTGCAATGTGACTTAATTGATTCAGGAAGTTTAGTGCTTTTCTCTTTGTTTGTTTGATTCAACAAAGCCCTTCCACTGACTTTTGGCATATTTTTGGATTAAACTCTCAGGCAAACAGTGAAATAATTGTGACTACTAGAGGAGCTAAGGTTGAAAAGCTTTTAATTTTATATTACTTCCCAAACACTCAGGGGCTCGGATTCAATAAAAATACCAGTGCTTTTGAATTTTGTTGTTGATCTCTGTACTGTGTTAAATTATGCATTAATTTAATAAGTGCTCTATTGAAAGATGATCCCCACCTATGTATGATTGACAGTGAAGCTTTATTCCCATATTGTTTAAGTGGTGTATAAATATATAATTTAACCCCCCCCCCCCCCCTTTGACTGAGGATGGTTAGAAAAGACACAGAATTAGAATGCACAACTCTCACCTTTTACTTTCCTGTGCCTGAAGAGGTGCTGAGCACTGCCTGGCTTTGTCTAGCCTAGCAACCAACCCAAACTATTCTTTTGGAGTGGCAGAGCAGAGATAGGAGTGGAAGGGGAGACGAGACGCCAGCATTATCTCTGAAGTGCAATCAGATTGTGGTTTTATTTTGTGTTACCGTTAACAAATCACAGTTTGATTGTTTAAATGCACCTGAGGCTGAGGAGACTTGCAGCCAGGGAGCATTATAAGAAGTACATAATTCTAAAAGAAAAATCCTTTCTTTTGTTAAAAAAGAAAAAAAAAAAAAAAGAAGAAGAAGTTCTAAGTATTGCAAAGTGCTCTTGTTACTTATTTCAAATATTCAGGGAATGTGGCATGGTCCATGGATCTCCTCAAAAGTGGCTAGTCATTAAAGGCTTGAATGTAATAATAGATTTCAGAATTATCCAGTAACATGAGTTTCAAACATACAGGCTGTTCTAGTATTTCAGAGGGAGAAGAAAGCATCAGTGAAGGATTCTAATATTTATTTTTTCTGCTTAAAAAGTTTCTTAAATAAAGCAGTAAAAAAATTTCTGTACAATATTTAAAACCAAACATCTATTAATAAAAAAAAAAATCTTCATTTCAGTTTCTGGAAAGGAGTTCATGTATATCCTTAAAAGAGTTAATTAACTTTTGTTGTATTTGCATCGATCATACTCTAATATCTGATGGATAAGTTCAGTTCCAGTATGTGTTACTTACTAGGTCCTCCTGAAGGTAAATACCTTAAGCATGATGAAAACCTAAGTATGTGCATTGACTCAGTTTAGTCATTCCATAGCTGCATAATCTCCAGTTAACTACAGTCTTGATATGAAAAGGATTGAGATGCTTGGTGTTCCACAATTAATGTCTACAATTGCCACTATTTATTTTACAAATGGATAAATTAAAAATACTACATTACTCATAATTGCGTTGTTCTCACAATTTCTTTTAGAGTTGAGGCCTGCATCCCAAAAGGAGAATTTTCACCAGAGGGAAGAACCTGTGGGTATTGGTGATGATGCATTTAAATCTCTGTGGGTGGGTGGGTGTGTGTGCAGAATTCTGTGAGAACAGGAAATGAGCACGAGCAGTCATTTGCAGGGCATTTCCAGTTCTCCTCCGCTGGTTCACAGAGTTCCTGAGCTGCCAGTTAGTGCAGGCTGGGCCAGTAGAAACTCCTGCTTGGCCACTGGCAGCCTAGCAGTGCTGGGGCTCAGGGTCTTTTGCCATGAGGTTTTCTCAGTTTGACATTGGGATATATCAGTACTGTAAATACATTAAACAAGGTGGAACTTCTGAATCTTGAACCGATAGGACAGAGTGTGCAGAAATGGAGTGCTTGCCTTGTACTAATCTTGTCCAAGAGTTTCAAAACTTCTGGGTCTTCTGTTGATCATTTCCACCTTATTTACACTCATGAATTTCTTTGCTGTAAATGCTTGGTTGTGACTGCAGAGTAACTCGTGCGTGGGCAAATTTAGATGCAGTAGCAAGCTGACCTTGGTCTGGACTAATTAAGAGTTTCTCAGTGGACATGTGTAGGCAGGTTGACACTTTTCCAAGTGAAAAAAAGTTTTTACACTTTAGGCTTTGGTTTGTACACATCAGATCTGTGGCAAATATCTGCACGCTCTTCTTCTCTGTGGATGCGTTAGAGGGAACATGAGGCACCTCATGCAGAATGTTTTGCATCAACCTATTTTTTATTCACTTTCTTGGCAACCTCCTGAGGAAACAAGACATATCAAAATTAAAACAGCAGCAAGGAAAAATCAGTTACTGAGGTGAAGTTGAGAAAAGCAAAAGTGACAGCAGTTATATGAAGAAGCACTGGCTCTTGAAGTTAAGCTGCTCTGTCACATACCATCAATTGGACTATTATCTGGCACAGGAGGACTGTAATAAATTGTCAGATTTTCTTCTTAGCTGAAATGATGGGTGGAAATTGTGCTGTGTATTTTTGGACAGGCATGGGGGGGGAAAATCCAGCATGTAGCAGATTTCCTCACATGCCAGACCTGCCATGATGCACAAACCCAATCTCCTAAATGTAGCTCTTAGAAATCTTATATGGTAAAAGCTAAAATGGTTAAAATAGAAATCCTAGCTCTTCTCTGGGAAAATAAGGTCAAGGGGGAGAAAATTCACTAATGAGAGACAAACTATTTATATGTATACATATTTAAAACATGAAAAATGTTGTTTCAGATTTTTTTTTTCTCCTTGTCAGAGAACGTGATGAGAAAGGCAGGCTTTTGTCTGTCACTGTCTGGTTCTATAGTATTTTTATTTGAAGTAAACTTTTACAGAATTATGGTAGCAGAATGTTGGTTATTTAATAGCTGAATTTGATGATTGTTACCATTGTGTGGGGCAGGATATGGAGAAGATGTTATTACACATGGAAATAGTTTGTGGGGTTTAAACAATGTGATTTAGACTCTCTGTGATTGTGAAGCAGCTGATATTACGGTGTGATGGTAGGACCAGTAGATAAAAATACTCTTTCAAAATGCTGTATGGTCTCAGGAGAGGAACTTCTTTGGTAGAATTATTGTATGACTAATATGTATATCTGTATTTATATGTGTAACAACAACCTCTTGATACCCACTTTAAAAGCCTTAGCTGGATCGTAACATAACTGCCATAGTTCAAATTTTAATTGTTTTGTATGGCCAACATCCTAACTCATGCTAAGACTTCAAGGACCTTGAGGGGTGTTACATTTTTCTAAAATATTTATAATATTGTAAGGAACAAGTTTTTATCTGACCAGTACTCTGTAGAGACATCAAGAGAAGCACCACAGTGAGGGGCTGAAATTCTAAGTGGCTGGAAGTGGCTGGAAATTCTAAGTGCCAGCTTTGCTTCTCTACTTCCTTATGACCATGAACTGGGCATTCACCTTTCCCTCTGTTTTCCACTCAGCTGCAGCTGTAGTTTAGTTGTGTAAAAACTCACTTTGGAGCCTTTTCAATGGGCTTGGGGAGGGTCAGACAATGAATCAAACTGAGAGCGCATCTACTGCCTTTAGCTTTCCCTTTGTGAGTCTTTGCAAGCCACTTAATGTGGAAGGTTCAAGCTATGAAGACTTGGATCCCAGTGTATTTTATGGAATATTCTGGGTACATTATATTTGCATGTTTTACTCAGACCTTCCTTCTTGGCAAAAGAGAAATATCAGAAGGTATAAAAAGGGTACATTGGAAATTTTTTTTATATCAGTTCAAAGATCTTGGTAGTAGGTTGTCAAATAAGGTTTTTTTTGTTTCCGTGAGACAATGGATATTTCATGTATTGAAGTCAATAAAAATTTGTACAAGCCAAGTAAGAAAGAGTGGAACAGCAGCACAGAGTACCAGAAACCACTGGAAAATACATCCTGGGCTGGATCAATCAGAAATATGGAGACTGTAAAAGAAGCAGCAACTCTGACAGAACACTGGGAAGCAGAAAGCACAGTTGAGAATCACGTGGTGGTGAAAAATTGATTATTTACTTTCATTATTCCACTGCCATTAGAATGTGAGCCAAAAATGAAGGTGCCAGAGCATGTCAGAGAAGTGTAAAAAATCCTTGAGCACAGACTATATCGATCTCTGAATTCTGAAGGAACACACGAGCACGAGCAAGCTGTTAACAAAAGATGTTTGCATCTAAATAAACAGTGGTGGAAGGAAGGAAGGAAGTAGCAGCTGCTGCACCAGGTTTTTACAAAATTCTAGAAATTATCCTGGGAGCATTTCAAAATGACAAAACATGTTTGCAAAATGTTTCAAAATATCTAAAACCTACCATCAGTGTGAAAGGAATTCTAAAAAACTGAATTATGCCCACATGGCTCCTGTAATAGGATATTTTCCCATCCTGCTTCTTTAGGATTTCTGGTTTGTTGATTGAATAACAGATACACTGCACCTTGTTCGAATAATTCCTTGGAATATTAAAAGATTAAAGTTTCTGACAGATCAATAGAAAAGGAGTTGTCATGAATTGTCAGGTAAATTATTGCTTTGGGTTAGGAACTTGATAAGAAACTAAAACCAGGGTAAGAAGAAGTAAACAATTTAGAACAGTGTTGCCTCGAGGTTCCACTCTGGTACAATAATAACAAAGAAAAAAAGGCTTAAAGTTGCAAACTGATTGATGGCACATGAGAAAATGCATTAGTAAATGTCAGAGAGGTGCAAGGATTTACAAAGATTTGATCTCAGCTGAGAAACTTTGGTTTCACCTTTCTATAGTAACAAGTGTTCTGATTGTTTATACACAGTGCAGCCTGTAAAGAACTGGGGCAACCTGTGTTTAAATACTCCTTAAGATTGTAAATGCATGGGGCTATTTTCTTTTAATGTTTTCTTTTGCCATGGGAAAACAAGGTTTTAGAGGATTATGAACAGTTTAATTATGAGTGAAAAATTCCTTAGTGTCGAACCAAACCTCATGATTTAGCTGAAACCAAACATTTCTTTAATTTCAGAAAAACTCAGGTTACTCTATGAGCTGTTGCTCTTGCAATTGATTTTTTTGGTGCTTTTGGTGTGGGTATACATCTTCATTCTGTGGCAAAAGCAGTGGGCAACAAATCTTTACAAGCCTTTACAAAGCTCCCCAACCATGAAACAGATTTCACGAACCATCTGCTGTGTGAAGGACACATTAAAGGAGTCCCCCATTTCTCCAAAGCATCAGCACATCCATGCAAATCCCTATTCTCCTACCTGCACTTGTGAGGGTGATGGAGTGCACTGTCTGCACAGCCCATTGAATCCTCTGTGAACTGTGCAGCCTCGCTCACAGGAGCACCAGATCTGGAGACAACATCGACAATTCAGCACGCACTGAGGTGTTCAACATTTTCCTTTCCAGCTGAAGTAGTCAGCTCCTTAATGTGGATAATTACTCTGAGAATTAATTTTATCCAAAGTCCCACTAAAGGTGTAACAAATTTTTATAAAGCAGCTAAAACTTCTGGAGAAGGGTAAACTCGTGACATTCAATGCTGAATTAATAGCAGTTCCTCAAAGAATTAATCCCTTATTTGTCACACACTGTACCGAAAGTCTATTTGAAGAATGAGACAAAAAAACCAAGTAAAAAGTCAAAATTCATGAGTAATGAGTTCAGGGTTTGGGGGTTTTTTTGTATTGTTTTTTTTCTTGTTTGTGTTACTGATTGAGCCAACCAATTTAGCTTCCTTAAATCAAGTGCAAGTACTTTTTATCCAAATTGTTTACAGTGACTTTTGTACACCAGAAGAAATGTTTCAGGTAGCAGAACCTCGTGGTACATCAACTTCTGGAGATTGTGACCCTGCTCTGGCTATCTACTTGTCTTATCCTAGCAAGATGATCTTGGCTTGAAAGGCCTAGCACGTGGAAAGATTTCTTGACAATCAATGTTTATTACTGTTAGTGTAGCTCAAATCCCCTCCCAAATATTAATTGTCAATAGGAAAGTAGCAGTCAGCAAAACCCAAAAAATATTAAACTGTTCATCATAATCAGTAAAACACAGAAGCTGCCTGGAGACACTTCAGACCTTTAGGAGCAGAATAGCAGGGAGCCTGCAATACATCACTGCTGCAACCCTGAGCAGAGGCCAAGCAGCCCTTCAGTAGATTTTAGCATTAATTTACATGTATTGCATAAGCAATATTGATATTTGTGTGCGTATTCTGTACAATTAGAGCATTTAAAGCACACTGTTCCCAAAGCTGCCCTGACAGCCCAGACATTTCCACTTCCATATTACAGGAAATCCAATCTTGAGCTTTGCTTTGTGGAGTTTGTGCTATTAAAATATGTACTTGGAATGGCTCTTGATTCAGGGAAGTTTTTTGCAGATATACCAGTTCGACTGCTTTACTCAGAACTTTTATTTTGGAGGAAAACAGCTCCTTGTTTAAAAGAAATAAGGAAGCACCTTCTGTGTAAAACTGTCTCTTTACTCTCTTCTAGGGCTTTTATCTTTTTTGTTAAGTAGTGAAGTATGTTTAAAAGAAATTAAATTCCGTATCTGGAATGCCTGGGTTTACTACAGGTTGAATTGGGAAGTTCCACTGTTTGAAGAAGTTTTCTCTTTTATTCACATCTTGCAGCTCAGAGCTATCTCCATCATGTCATAAAAGAAAACAAGGAGGTAACAGAATGAAGTAAAAGAGGCAGATTTTTATAAGTGTTAGCTGGGGGGCTTTCTTGTCCTTCAACATTGATTTTTACTAAATGCCATAGGCGTAATTCTATTCATTCTTGGGAAGTGATTCCCTAAACTGCAGTATAAAACTCGGCTTACCACCTTAAAGACAGTCTTAGTCATTCTGGAAATCTCATAAGGCAGTCTCACAGGAGATGTTCCTTTCATTTGCTTACTCTGGTCGAGTTTCTCTTATCATGCTATCCAAAGGCAGCTTGCTTGGTTTTATTCATTCTTGCCCCTGCTCTACTCCTAAATAAGCCTCAAAGAGACTGCAGTGCCTCGAGTCTAACATTGTAAACTATGTTTTAAAATGCTAACAAAGAATGGGGGTTAAAAAGTTTATGATCTAGTCCAAATTTTCAATCAATGCCTATTTGTTCCAAATCAGTGTTTTGTTAACTGCAGATTAAAAGGAAAAAAAAAGTCATTTTTCATTCCAAGATAAAGTAATCCAGGAGTCATTTAAAGATTCATTAAAGCAGCTGTGTCAGCTAAACTTTATAGCAGGCTGTTACTTCTTCAAATATAGAGCATGGAATTTAAAATAGATAGGAATTATATATAATATATAGTACTGAAAGTGAATTCAGCACAATCCCCATCCACAGTATGAGCTGTTAGTGACAATGTCCTGAGCTTCCTCCAGTTGTCCTGCTTGAATATGGCCTTAGTTTATAAAGATTTGAAGTCTAAAGCCAGGAAAACACCAGAAAAATTAGAGTAATAGTAGATTAATCTCTCCTTGGCTGTGTAAACATAATTCTGTATATTGAATTGAGGGGTTGCTAATCCCTTACAATCATGTTTCTTCCAATTAAGTTGCAGGGCTTTAAATACTTTCAATCACAGGAGGATGAAGAAGCAAGTGCAAAGTCAGGAAGGAGAGGAGGGTGGTAATCCTAAATGAAAGTAATTTTATTAGGAGAGAAAGCAAGCGGCAAACAGAAGTTCTGAAGAGGAGAAGTTCAGAAAAGAAAAGATTCTGCAAAATGCTCTGACCCCCTAGGGAAGCGAGGAAATAAAACTGGGATTTTCAGCTTGATTAAAGTTTGATTTATGAGCTGCTTTTTGTTAACAGCACTGGAACAGAAGGAGGAGAAAAAGGATTTAACTTGTAAGGGAGAAAATTCTTTTGGAAATTGCCTTCAAGTTCATGGAGTTTAAAAAAAAAGTGACAAATGGAATTGTTTTGTAAGTCCTCCCCTTCTAGCTCTTCTTTGCTCTCCACTCCCCCCCAATCCATGGTTAGTAATAAATTATCAGTAATAGTGATCTAAAAACGTAGAAGGTGCCTAATTTGACATTTTATTACAGCTCAAGAGGAAATAGTTCAATATTGGGGCTTATCTCCTGTATTTTTGTAGTGTGCAGACTTACAGAGGTGCCCAAAAAATGCATCAGAAGATCTAGAAAGAGTTCAAAAGCCTAATTTCTGTAAATGTGGTGTCTGGCACAGAGGTTATTATATGCAGGAGATCAGGAGGTGAAAAAAAAAAAACTTCACAAAGTTTTGCCCAAAAAGGTGCAGTCTTTAACAAATGGAATTCAGATGAGGAAAATGTAGAATAATAAAGAGTTTCTAATGTTTTTCTCCTGCTGGGAAGGAACATGGGTGAGGCTAGGACTGGCAGGGAGTGGCAGGTGGTCCAGCTTTCTTCTCACTCTGTGTATGGAAATATTTGTCCATCCTTCTTTCATGAAGCTCTTGCCCAGATTGGTGTCAGCACCCAGAGCACAGCAGAGGGGAGAACAAACTCTTGATTGATCCTTCTGTCCCTTTCTCTGCAAAATATTGACTGAGGGGCTCCTGGACCCAGCAGCTTCAGGCAGGTGCTGTTCCCACAGGTCTGGTTCTCTAAAATGAAGCAATGCTGACAGCCCCCCTCAGATCCAAAGAGGAGAATGTGCTAAAAGTTACCAATTCTTCACTGCACTGAAGGGTTAACAAAAATGCTGCCATGCCCTATAAGCAATAATGGGCTCACATTGGCTTACAAATTGAAAGTTACTATTGTAGAATACCTTTGGAAGGTAAATGTAGGAGTAAAATTGCTTTTCAGTTTGAATTGCCTCAGACACTGAAAATTCTGAATTGTCATCGTAAAAAATTCAAGTTGCTTGTGCTTTAACCACCCTTCACCTTTCATTTTTAGATGAAGTACCAAATCTGTGTAAAGTAATAGCACACAGAGATTTCTTTTTTTTTTTTTTTCCCACTGAAAAGACATTATAACTTATTGTCCATCAAAAGTTTTAAATGTGACCATGACAGGATAGTTCGGAACACTTCGTAATTGTTTTAAATCTTTTGGTAATTTCAGCTGAACTTGAATTCTAAATAGACTCCAAAATTTCCTGCTAATAATGAAGCTGTCACTGTGCTAGTTGATATTGTAATTTCATTTATAAACACTCTGACTGTGCATTTGTCAGTAAAAGTACTAAGTAGTATGCAGGGCTGTTGAAAATATTCTACCCATCACCAGGACCTTTTTATTTCTAAAAATTTACCTGTATAAGTTCAGTTATACCCACTTTACTTATACATACAATATATATAGCTGAGTGAAAAACTGGAGAAAGTATAAATAATGGATTTTGAAATAATTTTTTTACTTAAAAATATAAGCCAGTAAATAATGTATATAACTTTATAGAATTCATGAATTTAAAATTATCTTGTCTGTATATCAGCAGATATTAACATCTGCCTAAAAAAAAAGGATCTGGACAGGCATGGTATTATGCATCTGTTGAACCAGCAAAATCTCTATTTCACTCTTTCAGCAGAAGTCAGAATGAAATATAAGAGTTTCCCAGCTGATAGCCACAGCAAAGTTTTCAGTCTGGAAGGCTAAAGTTTGTCTCTAATACCTGACGATGATGGGCAATAATAAATCAGTGTCAGTAAATCACAGTTTTATGCACCCTCCCTTTGCTGGGGTGGGTGTGGTGCTTTCAGAACCTCCACCACAGGTACCTGGTACCAGCCCACCCCAGAGGGGAGGCTCAGGTGTCTCTGTGCCTCCTTCACACAGAGGGGTCACGGCTCCCAACGCCCCTGGCAGTGCAAACAGAGCAGATCTGGGGGTGGCCCTGTCCCCTTCCCTTTCTCCAGCCTCAGGCACCTTCCTCTCCCCATCAGAGGGGCACAGAGCAAAGGAACCCCAAGGACACGGTGGAGGGGAGGTTGGCACAGGAAGATGGAAGGGAAGAGGGCACTTGCAGAGCTCCATCCCACTGAGATGAGAGCAGAGGAGGTGGCTCCCCTCACCCAAAGTTGCTCCAGTTACATCCTTGAATAGGTTATAGCTCTGTAAAGAAGGTGCAGGTTAGTGCAGAGAGATTTGAAACATCTAAGATACCACAGATACAGTGTGTAGCAAATAGTTTGGCATGAAATCAGTATTAATGTTTGTTAAAGATGTAGCATCTTGGCTGAAAAATCTCAGCAAGGTTTCCCATCGCAAGTCAAGAACCTAACTGGGTTTTCTGCTTCATGAGTGTGCAGCCATCGTGATAAAATCAGACACTCTGAAAAGCAAGGCTTGCACCCCAGATGTGTTTGCTCTAATAAAGGCAGGGTACCTTCTCTCCCAGCAGTGCCCACATGTAACACCAGCTTGGATGCAGCAACAGGCAGTACTGGTGCATTTAAATGTACAAATATCAGTCTGTAAAGTCAGTGTCAGAGATTAGAAAGTACAGTTTGGTGTCTTCTCTGCGTTTAAGGGTTATCTTTATTACAGTGTGGGTGGTAGGGGGCTGCTGCATGTAGAGATTTGTCCCTACAGTCCTTCTACCTTTTAGACTATCTTGCTGTCACTTGGATGTTTCTAGGCTGTCTCTGTGCCCCTTAAAGGAGCTGGACTGTCACAACACTCCTGGCTGCCACTGTCGAGCTCATGGAGGAGAAGTGGCTAAAGTACTGCTGATGAGTGTTATCTGTAATTTACCAAGAAAAGCAGAAACTTTCAGGGTTAAAATTCTGCCCTCTCATTTCTTTTCTGGGTGCTATTTTATTTTTAATGTACTCTTACAAGGTAGCTTTGAAGTCGTTTCACATAAAAGAGCCTCCAGCCGTACGTCTTACAAAAAAGCACGTAGACCTCATTTAATCATCCTTTTTATTCCTCTGACTTGAGTGTGATCTCTGTTCCACTCTCGCTGATGGAGCTGGCACTTTATCTTCATCCAAATTTATTCTCGATCTAATTCAACAGAACACACAGCAGAACAGATTTTTGAAGTGGAATAACAGCCACCTAAATATTGTTTTAGGCTACCACATACAGAGGCAACAATTTCAATTTCTTCAGAATTATGTTACATCTTCAACAACCATGATTATTGTTCCTTCTCCTCCTTCAGACCCCATCTCAGTCATGGCATGTCCACTATAGGCCAGATGTATTTTTATGTGATCATTGCTACACTTTTTGTGTTGGAGTGATTTTTTTGTGAGCATGTTGAAGGATGGGTTTTGTGTTTTTCAAGCAGAAAATGGGGTGGTTCTACTTGGAACATAAACTACTGAGTGGGGAACTTCACCTGCTCATCAACAATGAAATTGAGCCTTTTGGATCTTGTGGTTCCCAGACCACAGAAGTCTCAGATCATGTGTATTCCTGCACTTATGTACATCAGAATGAAATGCAGAGATCAGCAGAAATGTGTTTATTGCTCACTTTCATAGAAATTCTACTCAGCCTGCAGAAGAAAAATGCTTTGAAATGTATTACTGGCTTGAAATTTTGGGTCAGGTGGGAACTGTTACCTTTTCCCATCTACCTCTGTATGAACAGAACTGTAGGTCAGCTGAAGTGCAGTTGGATTTAAAAGATGGGATGTCTATTTCTCATTAGCCTGTACATGAAGTTGCAAAAAGGTCTCCATTACACAGATTCATCTGTGTGAAATAACTTTGCAAGAAACTTTTTTGTTCAAGTGTCCCTTTCCTTTCTTCACTAACCAGCTTCCTAGAAAGTAAAAGAAAAACATTATTAAGGCAAAGTGTGTCCTGGAGCAATCAAAAATTGTTCTTGTCATCTAGGTGGTATTTCTTGGTGTGCTTTTTGCTAGGAAGGGCACATTTTTTTAAAACTTTTGAAATAAAAAAGAAAAAAAAAAAAGGCAAAAGGGGTCCCCACCAAACTTTAGCCATGCAATAATACCTAGTTCAATTATCCTAACATTTTTGTTCCCAAACTTACAAAATGTATAATAGATATCTTTATTTTATAAGGATATTCTGCATGAGGTGCCTGTCAAAGCAAAATCACATACAAACCTGGAGTACTCTGGCCTTCAACCTTTGATTTAGTACAAGGAAGAGAATCACAAATGGTCACAGAGTTCATAAATTAGCAGCAGCGGTGCTGTCACAGTTGTGCTGTGACTATGACATGTCATTTCCTCACTGTGATTAACTGTGCTTTACCAGAAACCCATTTTTCAGTGGAACAAAACGGGAGAATCAAGTTTCCTTTATATTTCACTTAGTTCACTGTGACCGTCAACTTCAGTCCGTCTGATCCAAATTGGTTAAATGTTAAAACAATTTGGCCTCTTTTCAGCTCCAATTTCTGCTTTCAGCACCTGTAGACCATGAACTCTGTCTTTCTAAAGGGTGAATTTTATTTTCTGTTATGTAAGCTCATTTGTGAGGGGTTCTCATAATGTCATGTCTGCAAGGAGATGGCAATGAGTGTCTTAAAGTTCAGGCCAAACACGGGGATTTGCTGTTCATGTTGTAGGATTAATTAGCACTAACTTAGATCTTTTCCAAATGTCCACAATCTACAATTCAGAAAATGGAAAGTCTCACCTACAAGTGATCTGAGACCTTAGACAAATTCCACCAGAAGTGTATTTAGAGCAGAAATTGGGATTCCTCTGTTGAATCTCTGGCTGTTCCATTGATTCATTATTTTTTACTTAGCCTTCAATTCTTTCTCCATTAGTGGCTGTGTATTGCTTACATTTTTATAGGGGCATGACACCTAATTATTACATTTGGCAAACTCTGACATGGCCAAATGCTTTTTAATAAATAATAAGGTGTTACTGAATGAAAGCAGCTCATATTTTCACCCCTGTTCTCACTGTGCAGTGTTGCAACGAGGCCTCAGAGATAACCAGACCAACAAAATCCAACACAAGTAACCCTAAACAAGATCCTGAGGTCCAGTTCCTTTTAGGGATAATGAGATGATAATTTATGCATAAAGAAGCAGTGCAGTACCAGCTATAGAAATGATTCATTCTGTTTCACCCAGCTCTGAAGGGGAATGAGCACAGCTCACTGAGGTTTGTTGCAGCAGTACTTGAGCAGTTTAGATGTGGTTTCACCTGTGTTGTAAGTTATGATCAACTTGGATTCCCCATGTTTCACTTGAGTGATTCCTGTGCTGGGTTAATTTCCACAAAGGATTTCTTCCCTTAATTTGCTAATGTGTCCATTCTCTGGACAGTCATCTGGTTATATTTGCTCAGATAACATGCTCATCATGTGGACCACTGATTTTTTTCATAACTTGGTTATCTTTGAGCCCTTCATGCCAAAAAGCTTTTCCTCAGTGACAGATTAACATTATTTTGAACCATGTCTTACTCATTTTTTGCCGAGCATCGTTCAAGGTTGCCTCAGTATATTTTTGGTCTATCCAGGAATTGTTAATCTGGGGTTGCCAAATTTCTCAGGGTCACTGAAAATTCAAGTTAGGTAATAGCAAAAGAACATATCTGTGTGCAACGCTTTTGAAACCACCTGTTACTAACGTCCTGTGTTTATGGTAGTTCTCAAGGATGTTGGTTTAAAATAATTCAATTCTCTTCAGACTGCAACAGTACAGGCAGGATTGGTTTTAGGTTGGATTTTTTTTTAAATTAAGGTTCCCAGAACCACAGAGCAAGTGGAATGCTGCAAAGACATATTCAGCCTTGGCCAAATGGAAGCATGTTTTCAAGATCCTGAACACAGATGGGTTTGCCATTATCCATCACATAAGAAGGGAAAAAAAACCCCAAACAAGCAGCAGCATTTTATGCTTTTTTATGGCTAGATCATGCCAGAGACCTGTGAGTCAGCATTCCCAATCCCAATTTCAATGTGCCTGTGGCTGTGAGTGCTGCCCTGACAAGGAGCACAGCTGTGCTTGCCCGTGGTGCAGCCAGCACCGGGCTCAGGGCAGCGCTGGTGGCTGCAGGAGCCGTCCCTGCCGTGCCAGGTGGATCCCCTGGAACTCCTGGTGACGGATGCTCTCTGCTCTGTGTGCTCCCAGCTCCCTGTGCTGGGGCTCTCTGCCCTGCTCTGTGTCACTGGGCAGCAGAGGGAAGGGCTGGCTCTCTGATCACAGGAGGAGTGGGCCAGGGCACAGCAGCTCTGCCTGGCAGCAGCTCAGGGCTCGCTCATCTCAAACCTCCAATCATTTGGGATCTACCATGTACTTATCCATTACTGCTGATTATGTTTTAATGAATGGCACTTGTCGTGCACAGGATAGCAAAAACACTAATTAAATTCTTGATAATTTTCATGACTCCGGCCCTGCAATAACAAAATACTGCCACCTTAGTTATTGCTTCTTTAATTGCCCCTGGCTTAGAGGTGAATGCACAGTGGATGTACTGCTGGAGTGCTGTACATGTGCATTTGCAAGCAGTGACTCAGGTATGTATGAGCTGAGTGGAACAAGTAAACCTGTAATACATGCAAAAAAAAAAATTAAATTTCAGATAGAAAAAGATAAGTTTAGGGGACTCCTCTGGTTTTTGAAAGCACCAGTCACAGTGGTGTTTAAATACATAGCAGATCTGTGCTTTCAGACAGTTCAGATGCAATTTTACCAGCCCTCTGAGAATTAATTTTCTGCCTTTCCATCTATTCCATATGTAATCTATATATTCCCACTATGACTTTTTTTTTTTTATTTTTTGTTCATTTCTAGCTAAATATTTTATGCTAGTAGCTTTCACTGAAAACAAAAAACTGCAATACTGAGGAGATAAAGAAGAGAAAGCGACTCCTACTCATTCTGTTCAAACCTGGAGAATAAAGGAGGAGCCTTAATCAAATGGAAATATCCTTAGGTGTACATAACAGCCTGGCACTGGCTACGAGTTCTCTTCTGAGCTTTGTAAATGAAAGTCAGGAGTTCAGTGGAGTATTGTAAACTGCATCAGCTGGGGATTTATAAAGGGAATATATGGCCAAAGGATTCTTCTTCAGGGCTTCAGCTGCTCAGGAAATGTGCAGTCCTGTGGCATACAGATACAAGCTAGAAACGTTCAGCAACTCCTAAGTTTTGTTAAAATCAAAAAGGAAAATATTTCAAGGGTAAGCTGAACTGTGGTTTTTTCCGGATATTTCTGGAAGATTGGAACACAAGAACAAAATAAGCTCTATAATGGTGACCATTAGGAAAGTGCGGATCAAATGGTTAAGCTGGTTTTCCATTGTTTACAAATCTCTGGCCTTCTTTTTTATTATCTGAATAATACCTCTGCTATCCTGTAACCCAGAAATAAATCTCTGCCCACGGTAAGAAAGCTGAGGAAATCTCATTGTTCTGAGCATTTTTTAATTAGTTTGGATGGAGGGAAAAATCCAATTCAGGCAAAACAAGATTAGTTCTCAGCACAACTTGTTCTATGTTTTCTCTCACCTGGCTTAAACCAGAAGTACATCTTAAAAATGAGCTTATATTAATTGCAAAATCTTCTAAAGTATGGGTTTTTTTGGGACTCAGATGGTTTTAAAAGGATGTGAGATGAGTCTGAAAAGTTAGCATGAAGAGATATTTTAGCACATGGTTCGTCCCACCTACCTCAGGTGCAGGGTTGTGGGCTATCAGGGATTGATTGGGGTAGCCCTGCTCTCCTCCTTCCTTGGTCTTGGGTTCCTCCTCCCTTTCTTGCTGATTGCCAGGCTGATTGCTTTGTTTCCAAGCAATTCTTCAGTTTTAAGTTCCTGTTCTACTTAAATCTACCTCTATTTTAAATCTACTTTTCTTTTAGCATTCACAGTCCAATTTATTTTGTATTAAGTTACCTGAAAGCCCCACTTGTGCCCATAAATAAAAGAAATTAGAACAGAATCCAAGTTTTAAGTCTGCTTCCTGGCAGTTACTCACTACAGTGAAGGCAATGGAATTAATTACTCCGTTTCTTAAGAGACTTGTTATGCTGGATATCTTGATACAGCTGAACTGGAAAAGCAATATTTGAATTTCTGTCGCTGTTGCTGGATTTCTCTCTATAAAAAAAACATACTACAGTTATTTATAGTGTTTAGCCATGGCTAAGGGGTGATTGCAGATCTGTGGATTTACAGATAGCAGTCCTTTCATCACCCAGTTGTGTGTTTCACCAGCACAGGATTTGGAGGCTGTGATAGTTGCCATGGTACCCACATGTGTACCAGGGAGATTGTCGGGAAAGGGTGATTTATGTTCACAACAAACTGAATTTTAAAAAAAGTGATCAGAGGTGAGTGGTACATTTTAAGCTGCGTTCCTTAGAAATAGAATCCTTTTTCTTTTTGGTTTGAGGCCAAAGTTCTGATTCTCTGTGCCAAAAAATGCTGATGTGGAGATGTGGTAATGGCTTGGGCATGGGTCTGGGCTGGTGCTTTAATACCCCTGCTCTACTTCCCACTCTGATTCTGCTCCCTGGCTCCAGAACATCCTCACAGAGTGCCAATGCCACAGCCACTCCAGCTGAAACTTCACTGCACGAGGGGGAGATGCAGGTTACTAACAGCTCTCCTAAGAAATACCCCAAAATGCCCATTTATTGGTGTGGCCACTGGTCCAGCAGTTACAAATGACACTTTTGATTTCCATCTCTTGCCTGTGGTTGAACCTGAGTAGTTTGGGAAGGAATCGGCGCTCATTTCCCGGAGCAGGACGGGCAGAGCCAGCGCTGCATCCTCAGCATCGCTCCTCCTGGGGCTGAGGGAGGCAGCTGGAAGTGCTCCAGCCCTGGCATTCCCTGCTGGAAGGAGGAGGCTGGGCCAGCCTGGGATGTGCCAGGGAGAGGTGAAATTCGGGGGCAGGGGCTGCAGAGGGCAGGGGTAGAGCCAGAGGGAGTGGGAAGCCTCCTCCCTGTTTAAACACAAACTTTTCCTCTTGAAGTTTGCATTCTTTCTTCCTTCCAGTTAAGGGAGGTGGCCACTTAATTCCAGCTAATTAGGGAGTTTTTTAGATCTATTCTTCACTGTTCATGCCTGATCAGCGTCTTACCTTCGCCGTGAACTCTCATGGATTAATCGTTCCTATTGCACAGTTTAATTACTTCAGTTCAACACTTATTTACTTTTGACTTCTAATTGACTTTATGAGTGCCATTATTTGGATTGCATGACTCTTTAAGGAGAAACTGGTAACACTGTCATTTTTTTCAGTAAAAATTACAAAATACCTACAGGAAACTTTGTTCAAACAAACTGTTACGTGAGTAAACTTGTTTTCTAAGAGATTATAATGTGGAGAACTTAAAAAAATTTTATATGTAGGCCAAAGGCTTTTATACTCACGATTTTCTAATTTTTCTGAATTGCTGATTCTCAGTTCTAATAAGTAGTTTTCCCCTTTTGTTTTCATGCTATTTGTTCAGGATCTCAGTTTTATGAGGATCTGGAAAGACTTTCATTTTGAAAAGAGGCTTCTACCTGTGATTGAGATACAAAGCCTCAGAACGTGAGTCCTGAGGATGCAAAAATCATAAAGGCAGAGGTGAATGCAGGTCTGTAAAATGATCTCTAAGTGTGACATTGTGCTTGGTCTTTGGATTTCCTTTTTTCTGAAAGTCTTCTGGTTGCTCAGATTTAAGAGACATGACAGTTCTTGTGTACCATTGGGTATCTTTGGTGCCAAAGCAGAGCAAATGTGGGGTAAAAATGCACTTTCCACAAAAATAAGAGAAAGAGGGGCAGATGTGAGCCTCTTCTGCCAGGTGAGAAATGAGGGAATACCTAAAGATTTTCCTCTCCTTCTCTTCACTGTGCCTTGTTGCCTATCGGGGAAGCCGAGGTTTGTCCTGGACTTAACTTTCAAACTGGTTGCATGAGCGAGTTCTGTGTAGTTCCCTGTATCTGCCAGCCAGGCAAGGAAACCAGGCCTTCTGTAAGAACACTAACAACAGTCATCTCCATACTTCACTGGACAGTAACATAAAATAGTGCTTTAATTATTCTTGCTGTGATTTGATTGTCTTTTACAGATTTTGTTTTCCCTCCGGATGCCTCCATGTTTTTCAGTGCAATGGTGAAATGTTTAAGCCTCCAGCTGTAGCTAAAATATTCCCTATACACTTTGTAAAGCATTTTATAGTCCCTATGGCATTCTAATGATGCTCTAATAAATATATTATTAATCCATCAAAAATAAAAGATTACTGTATATCCTTTTCTAATTTTAACTTGCTATCTTTATGTGTGAAGTGGAAAGGTTGTTTTTGGTTTGGTTTTTTTTTTTCCTTTTATTCAATTCTTCTCTGCCTACAACCACTTTCTCATTCAGTTTAACACTTACTCAATTTATGCAGTGTCCATCTCCTACCCTGAAGAGCAAGAGCCTTCTACTTAATAAGAAATACTTATTGGCACATAGCTTTGATTCATAAAGAGAATGTTTCCTTTAGAGAGTAATTGGTTTGGGATTTTTTTTTTCCTGCTTACCAAAGGAGCTTATCAAGTTCTTTTACAGAATCTTTAATATTGTTGTTTTTCTTCCTTGAATGTGAATAAGTGCTACAGTCTGGAGGAAAACTGATTCCTAACTTCTCTCTCTTCCTTGAAATCAAAAAATGTCTTTCACAAATTGTGAGTTATAACTCTGTTTTCAGACAAAAAAGCCCCCAATCTATATTGTTGAGTCCTGTAAACAAGATGATCCCTGTGACTGCAAACTGTGTTGGTTCAAAGGCAGCCAGCTCTCCTTGGCCCTTTAGGGAACAAGTCAGCTTAGAACAACATCTAATACTGCAATAGAGTTATAGGTCAAATTTGTTGGGCTTAGAGTGAGAAAATATTTTAAAGGCCGATGCGCTGATGGTCTGTCAATATTAGGAGTAAAATGGGAATCAGGTAGACAAATCTAATGGGTATTTGTCTAATTAGCAGTGACCTGTATTAAAGCAGAGCTGCCTGAATTAAATTAGTTATTGCTCATCTGGTACTAACTTTCTTTATATCTGAGAATCTGGCAAATCTCATCTAGAATGCTAATTCTATCCTTCTGTCTTTTCCTCTGAGTTATCTTTTCATTTAATAATGAGTTCCTTCATTGTTTTTAAATTTAGAACAGAGCCCTCTTTTTGAGGGGGCTATCTTTTAATTTCTGCACTGAAATATGTAAATAGTTTCGAGGGAAAGCAGTAGGAGAGGTGGGGACTTTAGGTAGTGTCAAATCTGTCGCCTTCAAACATAAGAATAAAAATATTGAGCAGCAAGGTCGTGTCTGAAAACTTCTCTGTCCCAGAAGATTTTACACAGTAGTCTCTAGCATTTAGCATTTTAAATTTCCTGTTTTAAACCTAAACCTCCTCTGTGGGCAGTTCCGTGCTGCCACTGGCTTAGATTTCTTCAGGTGGGCACAGGTGCTGCCCAGCAGCCTGGAAGGGAAGCAAAGGCATGGTCAGAAAAAGAGAAGGCAAACGTAGCCCATGCTCAGACTCCCAAAAGGCAGCACTCGTGGCCAGCAGTGCTGCCCTGTGGCCAGCTGGGAACCACGGTGACCAGCACGAGCTGCTGGTGACAGGGACATTCGGGCTGGCTGGGATCCCACGGGAGATGGTGGCTCTCCCCAGGACCTGTAGGGCAGCTCTGGAGGGCTCAGAGAATCCAGCTCCAAAGGCACCCGAGCTCTCTGGTACCGTCCCCCAGCGGGCTGTCCCCACACTGGAGGCTGCTCTGCTGTATTTACTGTCCCTTAGGCACTTCCCTTCAAGCCATCCTCTTCTCC
The DNA here is from genome assembly GCF_965178545.1 of Coloeus monedula. Taxonomy (NCBI): domain Eukaryota; kingdom Metazoa; phylum Chordata; class Aves; order Passeriformes; family Corvidae; genus Coloeus; species Coloeus monedula. Next base: position 15,821,038 of record NC_138792.1, on the reverse strand, counting down.
CTCTTTGGGTTAATGACCTCCCTTTGTTTTCATAAATCTGATTTGCCCTGAGTTGCTGACCACACAAAGTCTGAGCAGCTTTAGGCTCAGCTTTGAAGAAAGTTGAGGCAGTGCAGAGTGAGTGACTGTTGTTCATGTGAACTCTGCCAAGATGCCTTGATAAACTGGCAAGGAAATTAATATACAAGGGGAGAAGGGATTACAGATAGAGATAGGAGGATTAGACTGTGCACCAGCAGCAAGACTTGCTGTAAAACTGTTGCTTCAGGCTTTTGTTTATTATTTGGAGAAATTCTATTTAAATGCAGATTAGATTTTCCACCTAGAAGTACAACTTATTCTTTGTTTAGAAACTCCACAAAGAAGAAAGAATACAGGGTTCTTGTTTTCATTTCTTGGTGAACTTTGACAGTCACGTTGCTTATCCTGTTATCTGGATTAGATATGCAAGCTCTGGATGTAGGAGTTTTAGCAGTTTGTTTAGAGACCCGGGTTTAATTAATCAGCGTGAGATTACCAAATTGCCTTGGGATGAAAAACTGCGCCTGAGAAGTTGTAATTGGCTACTGACTAAACAGAAGGCCCCAGTTCTGCCCTGGGTGTTTGGGAGGGGGAGGCAGGAGGGGAAAAAGGCAAAGAAGGAGAAGGTACAATCAGTGAATTAGACAAGTAGATTTTGTGAGCTGAAATCCTTTAATTCTGTATACAGCTTATTTTTTTTTTTTGTATTGCTGTAATTTCTGAAATCAATCACCTTGTGAAATGACGTTTTGTCTTCCCTTGAAGTAAAAATGAAATTAAAATAATGCTTTAGCAGTTCTGATGGGTTTATGAAAAGTAGTCTGAAATGTCTTACCTTCAAATAGACTCCTGAATACTCCAAAATTATTCTTTTGCATATTGCAGACTTGCCATAGAAATATCAGTGAAATGGATCTAAGGGAAACATCCCAATCACTTCCCATGGGTTTATTTTTATTCCTTTATCCATTCTTCTTGCATCCTGTCAGCACATCTCCAGCAATCCTTACTGATCTTCTCAAAATTATCATAAAGTGATAAATAGCATAACTAACACAACCTGTTGTTAATCATGTCATTTTTCTGTACAAAAAACCCCACATGCCATACTCCAAACACTGATTTCAAGGGATATTTTCATTTCACCTATTTCTTCCTCCCCAGCATAATTTGTGACTTATTCACCAAGTTTGATGACAGAAAATCCACACAATGATTGGCAGGAACTGTCAGTGGGATTCATGTACAGAAGCAGTAGAACTGAAATACATTTCAGGATTTGAGATTCTGACCCAATTTTAGAAAAGCACAAGAGTAGTTTGAATTGTTTGGATATAAAGATGACTCTTGGTTTTTGTCTAATATATCAGATGGCAGCCAGATTTGGCTGACTGGAAATCAAGAGTGTCCTCTGAGAAGATCTACCTCACCAGGCATAGAACATGTTCACTTAATTTTTTATTGATCATTTAGCATGGAAATAACAAGTCAATGTAATGCACATAATGTGATGTTATGGTCATGCTGAACCATTTGGCAAGGTAATATTTTAGTATTATCAGGTCCATAAAAGCTTGTCTTTTGAGAATATAATGAACATTTCTCCATGTGTTATCTAGCTTTGTTATGAAGTGGAGAAAATAGGAGGATCAAGTCTTTGCTTAAAGGAGGTTGATGAAACTTCTTACCTCATGCTAGATACATTTTAGGTGCCTTGTGGCTTTTTTGCTCCTTTCTTTATTTATTTTTGATGGACAAGCTAAAGCAGTAACTAAAATGAAAAAAAAAAAAAACCAACAAAAAAAACCCTCAGAAGATAAAGAACCCTGGACCAATAATTTACAAGAAGTAACATTCTTAAGAGCTCACACACTCCATTCAAAGTGTCAGAGCTATTTAAAAATCTGAATTGCTTGTACTCTTAAGCTACATCAGATATTTATGTTCTTTTTCAAGAGTTTCTTGTAACACCCTATTAACTGACTGGAATACAGCAATTACCAGCTTTGATTTGAGTATGTACTTGAATCTGTGTGCTCTGGCCAATCTCTTTTACTTTTTAATACTTATTTTCAATTTTTGGCACTTGTTAATTACTATTTCAGGCTGGTTGGCAGGACCAGCAAAAGTTATGACCCGTAATTTTAGTTGTGTTTTAGTTGGGAACATTTTGTAACAGTTTTTTTGGGTTTTTCTGCTGGAGAGAGAAGCCTGCACTCAGGATCCTTACTGGGAGCCTGTGGAACTTTTGAAGCAATTGTATCTAAAAATCTTTGGACAAATGGCCTTTCTAGTGGGTACTTAGAGTCCAGATTAGAAAATGCAGTTTGCTGAGCTGCCCTCTGGGGTGGCCAGCACCTTGTTACTCGTGAAGATGGAACCTTCTAATGACAAGTCTGGCATCAAAATCGGATGGACCAGAACTCCTTTGGAGTGCACCTTGCTTTCCCCAGTTCCCTTTCTTCTTTAATGAAAGGACAGATAGTCACATCTGCTTTTTTTTTTTTCCCTTCTTTTCTCTGGAACACAAGGATATGACCATTCACTTCAGAGCTCTTATTCTTCAAGTTGTCATAAGTACAGGGGCCAAGTGTAAAGCTCTTTTGTTGGGAGTTAGATACCCCTTCCTCTCCCTCATGCTTTGGAGCTATCCTCAAGCCCATTTACACCCTCTGGTACATAATTATACTGGTCTAATCTCTCCTCTCATGAAACACCAAGCTCTAACCCATTTTTATGTGCTTCTTAGTTCCTCTGAAGGGTCTTTCTTGTGAAAAGGGGTGCGAGCTCGCCCAAGGGAATTTGAGTGACGTGGATTGTAGCTTCAGTTCTTGTACAGCATCCCAGCCAAGCTGCAGAGTCACTGCCACGAGCTGCAGTGGAGCTGAGGTGATTCTGAACTTTCTGCCCTCTGCATGATAACCATTGGTCAGAGCCGCTTTCCAGAATAAAATGATGGTGTTGGAACTAGAAAGGGAGAGCAGACTTTCTGCTACCAAAAGTATTTCCTGTTTTCTTCTGCATGTGTCTCATTCCCTTCTCTTCATTATCAGTCTCTGTACTTGGCTCGTTCCCTAAGGAGCGTTTAGCACGGACACTGCAGCCTGTCTGTAGTGCTTAGGGAGAAAAGGGTACAACCCCTGTCAGAAACACGCAGGCAAAAAAGGCTTCAAAACAAACCACTCATCAGCCAGGAGCAAAAGCAGTGTAGTTCTGAGAAACACTGATGTCGGTGTGCGTTTCTCATTGCATATTGTGTTAACTTAGATAAAAATTATGAGATTTTAAAGTGGGAACAGTTGTGACTGTAGTCCAGTCCATTTTAAAAATGAATTAAAGTTTGATTCCAAGAAGCACTTTGAGGAATTTCTAGAATTGGTTGACCATGTAAAATTTTATGAAATCGTTACATTTTATTATATTACAGTTAATGCTAAATTTTAAGATATCTCTTTTGGAAAGTTTTGGAACCCTAAGAAATCATCAGAGCACATAAAATTCTCTGATTTTTAGTGGTTTATTAAAGTAATGAGCTCTTCATCACAGGAGCACTGTTTAAAGTGTATGGTTTTTTGATGTTCTATTTGGTTGGGTTTAGTAATGACAATGAACAACAGCTCTTTAGTATTCTTATATTTTATCATACATTTTGAAAAGGGCAAAGCAGCTCCTTGGTGGAGGGGGAAGATTGAATTTTTGCTATCATGTGGTGTAGTTCAGGTTTCTTTGAGTGCCTAGGACATCATCCCCTACTCCAACAGGTATGTTTTGAAAACTTAATATAATATCCAGTGCTCAAGTGTGTAAAAATCTGGTTTAAGCTATCTCAAGCTGGGCACCCAGAAATAATGGAATAATGGAGGCTGCATCATTTTGCTCAATTTTTTTTATTCCTCAGTTTCCCAGATGCAAATGGCCTCAATGAAGGAAATAATGCAGGTGGGATATTATTCATGTTCGTGAAGCTTTTGATTGTGCTGTGAAAACAACAGAGTACACAAGGAAATGAATAAATCTGCATTCAACACAAGGCTTTGAAAGTATTAATTAAAAAGGTATATGGCCACATGGTGATTAGAGTAGATAAAGAGAAATATTGAATAACTACTTACTCTCTGAATTGGGCCCAAGGGTCCTGTGAGAAAAATAGTATATGATAATTTAATTAAAGTTTGCATCAAAACACATTTACACAAGGGAGCTGAATTAGTACTGCAGAATTTGCACTTTCTAACTTTCCAGTGCTTCCCTGGGAACTGCTGCCTCTCTTTTAGTGCAGTGGATCTTCATTGGGACATCAGGTACTGGTCAGACTCTTGGCATATTCCCCTCACTGAAGTTCTTAGACTCAAGGCATTAATAGAATAAATAAATATTTGAATCAGAAGAAAAAACAAACCACAAATGTTGATAGCAGCATATTTGGAAGCACAGTTCAGCTGGAATATGAGAGAAGAAAGGGGGGAAACGGAGCTGGGATGTTCTGAAGGAGTCATCCAGATAAGCCTACATATTTACAAACACTCGAGCACTGATGTTCATTATTATATCCATATATAAGATCCTCTGTAAAGTAGCTAGGCAGAACCTACTGAGTTTTTTATTTCTTGGACAGGTCTGGACTACTCACAGGTTTATTTCCACTCTTTTTCCCTGGGGAAATTTGGCTACTGAAGTCCTGAAGCTGCATATTTACTCAGTGTAACAGGACCAGGAGCAGGGAAATGGCTCTGGTGTGTACAGAATTGGGATACAAGTACATGAAGGGGTGAATGAATGGAGTAACAGTCTGATAGAGAAGGAGCCATGTCCAGGCTGCTATGGAGGAGGGGAAATTCACCTGTGGCTGGGGATGAAACAATAACTGGCTGAAATAATAATAGTTAGAATATTGGCTATGATGCCATGATCAATTCTTTCATTTCCAGTGTTTCTGGGCTTTACAATAAGTCTCCAAACCCCTGTTAGAATCACAGTGGTACCACACTCATGACAGTATCTTAGTGCTTTCCAATTTCACTGTACAATGGACTTATAACTACAAAAAAGTATTTGGTTTTTTCCACTGTAACAGCACCTGAAGCATGTTATAAATGCTGTTACATCCAGTTGCTTCTGTAATTCAAGATAGAGATATGTAGCAAGTGTGGTGTAACAGAGTAGTAGATCACCCCAAATCTACCGTTATCATGGGGATAATGACAACAAATGGCGAATAAATTAAATTAGTGTTACATTGTGCAGCAACACTAATTAATAAAAGCAGTGAGGCCCTTTGCTGCATGGGTGTGTTGATGAGCAGTCTGTGGCCCCGGAGCATCAGGACCATTTCTGCAGAGCTCTGAGTGTCCCTGGCACTCCCTGTGCCATGGTGTCCCCCTGTCCCCGGCTCTGGGTATGCAAACGAGGGCCAGCAGAGCCTTAACGATTATTCTGCCTCGGGGCAGTGCAGAGGGTGAGAGAAAGGACCTGTGAGTGTGAAAATGAAAAAAATACTCAGTGTCAGGAACCTCCGTGGTTGGGGAGTTGGAGTCAGGGGGTTTTTGTTTGCTTTTTTCCCCTCGAGACTTTCACCTCCTTTCCTGCAGAAGTCCTGCAGTCATCCCAGTTTCATCTCCCAGCATTCCAACAGCCCTGTCGGTGGGAGGCTTTTTCCCAGCCATGATAAATTATTCTCTGTCAGAATCTAAATCTGCCTTTTCAAGTCTGATCATTTGTGATGAATTTATTCTGTTAACATGGGCTTGAATAGAAGCAATAGAGGATAATAAATTAACTTTGAGCATATTAATGACATCTCTAGACTATGGATGAATTAAGGAATAAATAGCTGAAATAGGTTCAATAACAGGCTGGCGAACACTTATTCAGCAATTGACTGGTAGGTTTTCATTTAGGCCCTTTTATATCCTATGGTTAATTAAAAACCAGGAAGATTTAAAGCAACCCTTTGGAACACAGACTGAGTGGGAACTCCTCCTGCCATCCACAGGAGCTGTAGGAAAGGTGGTTGTGAAACGCAGTTTGCTGAAGCTCAGGGAACATCTGCTTCAGAAATTCAGGTTTGGACCCTCTCAGGAAGAAATCTGTGTCAAATGTGGTGACAGCTTCCTATATGGCATCTGCCAGATCAGCACTTAACCCAGATTGAAAATATCCTTTCTGTAGAACTTAAGAAAAAATAAACATGAATTATAGGATTTTGTTGGTTTGCTCTAATAAACCAGAGATTAGGTTAGTTCAAGAGCTTTCACTCCTAGCAAGAGCTCCTGGGATTTATTTGGTTACCTTCAAGGTGTGTCTGCCCTGACCAGGATTTCAAAACAAGTTTGAAACTTAGACTTTCAAAAGAGCTGGATGCTGAGCTTTAGTGATTTGGTAAGAACTTTATCCTTAAAACAGAAGGGAGCCTCTGTCCTATGCAATAGAGGAATGGCTGATTGAGGCTTATATTCTAACAGAGGTGATAAGTTTCCTGACAAGTCTGAATGCTAGTTTTTAACCTTGTTAAATAATATATGTTAGGCTTTTATTAGCCTAGGCATATTCATGCCAAAGCTTATCAAACAGGAGTGAACATTACTTTTTTGCAGAGACAACTATGGTTCAATGTATAAAAATATGAATATAAGGAGGGCTGAGTCAAAAACTTGACACCTACTCTCTGAAATTTGAAGGTCAGTAAATTTATCTCTCCTCAGAATCCTTACATAGACACACATAGACAGTGTGTGGTTATAAGAAGGGGTTTATATAATTGAGTTTATAAAGGCAGAATTTAAAGATCAACCAATGTTTTTATTTCCTTTTTAAAACATTTCCATTTTGAAGTAATTATGTTTAATTTCATGAGCAATGGGATACCTCGTGAAGTTTAACTTAATACTCCCACAGTTTTATACTTAGGTTCCAAGTAATTTCTTAATTGTTTTCCCCAAAATAATAATAATAATAATAATAATAATAATAATAATAATAATAGTAATGACCACTACCCTGTTTTCAAGCATCATAGTCCTCATGGTTGCAGCCACAGAACCTTTCCTGACAGCTCTTGCAATGGGCTGAAAAGATACTGTCAGCAGCTGCTCCCTTCCATTCTCTTGGCTGATATTACTGATGCTAAAATCTTCCAGAATAATCACAGCTATCACTGTTCCCTAACAATGTCTTTTTAAAATTATCCGTGATAGGAGAAAATGTTCTGTAAAGAGTTGTGTCAAATGTTGGTCTCATGTATAAATTATTCTCATCATTTTTCAGCTGTCCAGGGACTGATAGAAGCATCTGTTTTAAAGAAAACCCTACAAGTTTAGTAGTGCTTCTAGCTGAAATTCCAGTATTTTTTATATTTTAATTGAAAATTACTTAGAAGAACATGTATACGTATATATTTATATCCTGGCAGCAAAACTCCTTGGTGCGAAAAAACCTTTTTAATAGTTGGAGAAGGCTCATGTGAGTGAGATGAGGAACTTCCAGTCAAACAGCAAAACTTCAGTGGAGAACCTGGTAATAAGGGAATGTTTAAAGAGCTGGTAAGTGTGACAGTATTGCCTCATCAGGATGCTGCCCAAATTTCTGAAGGTGCCAGCAATGCCTATAATTAGGAAGTTGGAGCCTTCTCAATCAGTGGTTTTGAACTCTCAGGTAAATGATGGAAACTCTACTCAGGAATCTTTTTTCTTGTTCAAGCGTCTGCTCGGAACGAGGCTCTGAGCTAATGTGCAAAGATTGCTCCAAATCACTTGCAGCCACACTCCGGTGCCTGACTGGAGCACAATGGAGTTTGGATTATGCTGTTTTAAATTATCACCCATTTGAAGTAATTTTCTTTATAAAACAAGATTAAAATGACTGTAATTCAAAACATTTTACCTCAAATTGATGTGAAAATTGTAGTGTTCATATTATTTCCATTTTTCAATTTGACAAAACATTTCACTCCACGTACAAGCTTTTCTGTGTTGTCACCATCTTAACAGTGAAAATATGAATTTTACTCTGTGCACTTTACTCTTTCCTGATGTGTCTTGTTTCTTAACAGTACTTATTTAAGTTTTTGAAAGCATGTCTTTCTATAGAATGTTGTAATACCTGGGGAAAATATAAACAGATTTAGGAGGTTTGCTTACCTCCTTGCTAACCCACACAATAACAGTTTATAACTTCATATTGTTAAATTTGTTCTCTGGTCTTCCTACATGCCTGATGGTTAGATAAGTGCTGATGAATAAGCAAAGCAAGGAAGAAATTGAAGTTCTAGATTGATGGACTTGAAACTGAGATTATTTACATGAAACGTCCTTTCATTTGCTTTCATATTAATACCATAGTAGAAATTTCTCAGCATAAATTTTCCTCAAGGCTTCGTGTCTCTGAATAGAATAATATAGGGAAAGAATAGTCTTTTCTTCAAAAGTTTATTTCATAGATGGAGTATTATCAATAATTCTTTTTAAAAATCCAGTTAAGTCTGAACAACTTACTTGAGTTCCCTATGAAAAAGGATATTTGTGTCATCTAATACAGAGTTCTTCTTGCAGAGTTCTTGAGAAAGCAAAGTACAGAAAAACACTGAGAAGCACAGGAAAATTAAATGACTTGCAGAAGTCCCTGTCTAAACTATTGCCAGTGAGATTTACAGCTGCAAAGTTCCTGGTCTAAAAATACAATTGCACTTATTTTTAAGTCATACTGTGTTCAACCATAAGTGCAACAGAATGCCAAACCTTATCACTTAAAGTAATAGCAAGGCACATGCTAGCTATCAGACCCTCAAACTCAGAGAAAGAGCTGCTTTTGTGTGCTCAATCTGCAAAGGATAATTCATTCCCTACTAGGGGGTATGATTTCAAGAGCTGAAAGCTTTAACTAGTACATATGTATAGGGTAGATTTAAAGTGATTATGGAAATGTCACCGCAGGACAATGCATTATTAGTAGGCCCTCATATGTTGTATGCTGTCCCCTTATGTTTGCTGATAATTAAAAAGCAGATTGGGATGTCATGGTGAGAATGAGTGCAAAATGTCCCTTCTATCATTTGCAATAAATATGAAATAGTGGTCTTGCTGTATCCTTCAGTGATTGTTCTATTTGCGTTGGTGACAAATGACATCTTTCTCCTTGTAATGTGCCTGCAGGGTTAAATGACTTTATTATTATTAATGAGTCATTGCTCCAGCTGCCCAGAAATACAGGGAGTAGGAAACATAAGAGATTTAGACCTAAGTAATTACAAATGTAATTATTACCTTTCAAATTTCATTTTTACAGCAATCACAAGGTTGTTAATCAAACATGGCCCTCTCCATATATTCACACTTTTTGGAGCCTTTGTCAAAGGGATGAGTAGCTACGTGGTTCCACTGGGGGTAGTCGGTGGCAGATTGACAAAGTGGTCTTGACAGAAAACTGCTGTGAAAAATTGGATGGAAGCTGTTGTGTAGTCATCAAGGAGGCTGTGGTTGAGAGGGTTTTCCAAGAGAAAACCCTCCTGAGCTGCAGCCGTATGGAGGAGAGTGTCCTCTTGGGGAAGATGAGGGGAGCAGGAAGGCGATCCTGCTGTCCTGTGGAGAGGTGGAACGTTGAAGTTTTACTGCTCCAGCCTGTCCTTCCTCAAGGTTGTCGGTTGTTTTTAAGGGATCTGAAAATCACAACAGAGCCAGCATATGCTGCTGGGCACTTTGAGGGAATTAAAAACCATGGCCTCTTACCCTGAAATATTTATCCTAATTACTCATAATTATGGATTTTCAAGTATTTAGGAGGAGCACAAGGTTTGTTCTCCTGTAGTAGTTGCAGGGAATTTAGAAGTGGGGAAGAGCTGTGGATGGACGGTGTTAGGCCGTGTTGCAGATGCCATGAAATATAAGCAGTGCAGTTTCCCAGAATCATAACCTGAATTGATATTTATTGTGAAATGTAAAATCTGAGGGACAGCTTTGGAGAAGTGAGAACATTTTCATTCAATAATGCCATTGCTTCATAACGTTGAAATATTAAGGATCCTCATATTTTAAAAAAATGAGTGAAAATTAGTTGAATAGAGAAAATGGGAACTACCACATTTTATACTCCCAAGTGTAATGTGAATCATCACTGTCACAAAGCATTTGAATTTTGAAACATATTTGATGGGAAAATTGTTTTGTCAAAAAATCTTCTGCAAGCTTTATTTATATATTCAGCTGGAATTAATTAATATTGTTGATGGTCCAATAAAATGTAACAGCTATCAGCATTCAAAAAAGCTGATACATAGTGTTACATAGGTATCAGCATAGGTGATTATTGTAAAAGTATTTAGAAGTATTTGAAAATAAATAGTCAAGGTATTCATAGTAAAAGCAAATTTTTTTGTTAATATTCTAATAAAGAAATATGATTGTTTCTTTTTCTTGAAATGCAACTGGAGTCACCATAAAAGGCACAGAATATTTTTAGACTGTTGCAGGTTTGTTTTGGTTGCTGCTCTAGTGGTCTTTGACTTTAAATTTCTGTTTGTGTATATCTGATGAGAACACAATTCAAAACAACTTTTATTGGCTATCTTTTAAGTTATCACAGGAGATATATGTTTACTAGCTCACTGAGCATTTGGGGGTTTTATGACTCCCTTTTGAAAATTAATGTTTCATTAAAGTGTCTGAACCGTGACCAATTGCCCGCAGTTGTTCAATTATTTCATTTAAAAGATTTTTTAGTATTCTACTTTCCATCAAACTTTTGTTTATTTGTTTTACTGTAAAGCCAATAAAAAGGAAGACAGAGCACCATTTGGCATGGAGATATACCAAGAGACTGAAGTGCATGAAGGGTGTAAACACAGACATTTGAGGCCTTTTTCCCCCACCAACCCTTCACTGTGTGTGAACAGGACTGAGCAGGCACTTCTGCTCATCCCCATCCTCCTCACTCAGCCTCTGACCTCTGCTCACCTCATCTGCTCCTTGTCACCAGTGTTGGAATCTGTATTAGAGCAGGATAAAGGAATATTAATGTTTTCCTGCAGGTCTGTTATCAAGAGTTAGTGCTACCCACCCTGTTCTACCCAGAAATTCTCTTCCCTTCTCATCTTTCTGACGTTCATCCTATCTCCAAGCCCAGATCTTTGTTCTCGAGCCACAATATATGATTTTTTGATGACACAGTCTAAGCTTAGGAAATGTATTTTCTGCTATTTCCACACCGAAGGGACTTTATGGAGATTGTGTAGTGATTCTTAGTTCTCTTTATGAATCTTCACTCTTTTGGGATATTTAGGGATTTTTAGTAAAAGCTACCTTTCCTTCATGGACACACACAATTTTGTTTGAGCCTTAAATCTGAAAAACTTGGTATGTGTTATATTCTGTATAAATGGTTCCTCTGAAAAGTGACAGCTGAAACCCTTTTTTATTCAGTATATTTTTGTAAGATGTTGTGTTTATTACAGAAATTTTACATCAGTAGCAGAGCTTAATATATATCACCTAAAATGCATAGTCTTTGCAGGAATGGGGGGAAAATGCTAATTTCACTCTTTACTATGTTTCCAGGTCGAAGGTTGTTGCTGGAGGATAAACCATTTCTCACTATGTAGTTTCACCTTGTTTAATTGATTTGAATTTGAATTTATATTCCATGTTAAATAATGAACCATGCATTAATAATTAAGAAGGTTCAGTACAAATGGGAAGCAGTTAATGAAATATTAAATAAAGCACATTGTATTAGCCAGTATTGTAATCAATATATTAGATTTTAGGTTATCTATTTTAGATGGTCATTATACTTTACTAGTTATAGTTAAAATTCTCATTGATAACTCAATATACACTTTATAGGCCAAGAAACATGCAGCCTTTGCAAATGACCATATTTTTCTTTTGCCATAAAAAGCAGCAAAACATGGACATAAAAGAGGAATTCAATTGGACTGTTAGAGCAATAAGGGTCAGTGCCAGGTACTGTCCTACAGCTCTGTCACACACCCATGTTCATTAGGCTGAAAAAGAAGAGTTTGCAGGAGGTTTGGGGGCTTGGTTTTGTTGGTTTTTTCTTTTCGTGTGAAATCTCTTCCTGTGTAAAACAGTAATTATTGGAGCTGAACTTTTTACAGGAGCATTGCCTTGAGACCATTTCTTGGTTATGATTAATACAAGATTGAAGTTCTAGTCAGAAAAACAATGAGATAACCAAATGAAAGATTAATGTGCTTTGTTTGTATGGCTGTCGTTTGCAAGGGAAGGATTTACTTCACAAGTGTGGTTAATGAGACAGGAATTACCATAGGCTGACTCTCTCGCCCTGACACTTCCTCCGTTTCCTGTCTCCCAGGAAATGGAGACCTCCTCAGCTTTCCTTGGTCATCTTTGATAATGTTTGCTTGACTTGTTGAATCCAGGTGCAAAATCCTCATACCTCATCCTATCATTTGGATTTTATGAGAAGTATTTTTTTGATTAAATTCAAGTTAAAACCATGGCCGTTAGGATGTAAACTGTGTTCCCTGGAATGGGAGCAGAGCTGATTCTTGCAAGCTACCCAGCACAATCTGGCAAGCCTGGGTAGCACAGGAAAACGTGATTTCCCTCATGCATGTTGATTCCTCAGTCAGAACATCTGGAGGATCAATCTTCCTCTGATTTCTCACAAGCAAAGCGAGCTCTGTACATACAGCTGAAAATTAAAGAAAGTGGGGTGTCCTACTTGTGCTTTGAATAAAAAGGTTCCAAGGCTAGAATTTAAGTAACTCTTTTAGGTTTTTAATTTATTGAGACGTATACAGGAAATAAAATATTCATAGGAAACTCCTCCCAAAGGCATTTTATTATTAAACCAAAAAGCTAGAGTATATTATAGCAGCACTCATTTAGGGTTTCTACATTCAAGCTTCTTCCTCCTGACCTTATTAAAGTAACCCGGTTTACACTAACTACTATTCCTCCCTCCCTTTTTTATTGTTAATGTCATTTCTGTTCTCCTCATATGGTGGAGACCTCTAAATGATGTTACTCAAGTGGCCACTTTTGGTCACCAGGGTAATTCCGGGCGATAATTTCCTCACATTATGCTTGAATTCCTGCTTAGATTTAGTACCACATTTAGTAAATACACATGGGCAAAACGTGGTGGGGTGGGCAGGACCCATTCCTTAGGAACTATTGGCTGAGATGAGGAGTGTGGGGTTGTCATCTCCATCACTCTGGTGGGTTCCTGCTGAGCAGAGAGTGCTGGAGGTGCGCTGGGAGCTGCTTAAAATGAAACGCTTCAGTAAACGAGAGGCACTTCTGGATGCTGACAGAACAGTGTTGGCACTGCGAGCCATGTATTCATATATGTGCTGTGTTGTGAAAATATGAAAAATAGCTCAGCAATGGCATAATTATGGGCAATTTGCTTAATTGCTTGCTAATTGTTGCTTGCTTTATTATGAAACAAGAGTGCTCTAAATGTAACACTGGATGGTTTGCATCCAAAATGTGTCAAATTCAAAACTGGCTTTTCATTAAGTCTTCAGCTACATGGCTTTAAAATTCAAGCACTCTATATTCTGTCGTTTAAGGTTTTTTCTTACTTTTTAAAATTGGTTTGAAAATTTTCTTTGCACAATTTCTAAGCCCCTAAACTTGCATTGATATAGTTGCAGTCGGGTGGTTTTTGAACTTCTAATAAATCTGAGTACTTTGCTAATGAATACATTTACAAATGTCTTTTGATCACTGCTACACATTTGGATAAGGGTGGAGATGTTTTAAGGCTTCTCCAGGATCTCCTGTTCTTGATTGTCCAACCCCCAGAGAAGCACATCTTCCTTTCAACACAGGAATTTGGGTTTTTTCTTTTAAGTGATATGTAAAATTCTGAAAGCTTTGCCTTTTGGAAAAGCTATTCTCTTCTTCTTCAACCAAGATCTCCAGATATGAGCAGAAGGTTAGACCAAAAGTCCTTTCCAGCCTAATCTCTGTATTCCATGGTGCAAGTGATGACTTCTATGGCAGAGTGAGGAAAGAACCAGCCCTCTTGATGTTCTTTCAGTAGTACATCTCTCTTTTGAGGCTGGAGAGGAGGGGTAGAAAAGAAAGTGTGTTGTCTGCACACTAGGGATGTGCTTCAATGATCTTAATAAGTTTTTTCCAACCAAAATGATTCCATAATTCTAACTTTTCAACATTCTGAGACTGCTGCTAACATACTCATGCCAACAGCCTGTTTCCCTTTGCAAATTTTCTGTGAGAAACAGTTATAAAACTGGAACATGATATTAGGCTGGAAATGCCGAAGTACTGTGCTACATGTGTTGTAGACTGAGTAGCACTGTAGAGCTCTTCAGTTTTCACCTCCAAAAAGCAAAGTGGATAACCAACATTTTTATTTACTATCTCTAAAATCCCACACCGACTTTATTGCCATAGGAAGTCTCTGGTCAAAACAAATAAGGGGGAAAAAGGTATTTTTTGTAGCTATTTTGATTGAAGGATAGCTTTCTGGCAAGGCTGGGATTCCACGTTTTCTTGAAGGTAAATATTTTTACTTGAAAACTGCTTTGACCTACAAATGATAAGACTGTGGAACAATGAAGAAAATGTTTTAACTATTGTGCTTTTAGTTATATTTGACAGTTCTGATCTAAACATTTATTAAGAGCTGCCAGACACTTTCTTTAAAAATGTTCTTAGTTCTGCATACAATTTAAAAAAAAAACAATTTCATTCCTAATACAACCTGGAGTTCAAATCAAAGTGGTGAACTCACATGCGCATGCATGAGTGTGATCTATTAAATGAATTAAAAATTCTCTTTCATATCATTTGTATGTCATGTTTGAAGAGCCTTAATGTAGTGTGGAAAAAAAAAATCTAAAATTGGGGTTTATAACTGAGTGAAGTAAGAAGTTAGATAGACTGCTAAGAGTTCAATGGAACGTACTGTTTATTCATCATATGTGGGGAATATGCACTCTTATTTCCATTTATAAACCTGTCATGTCTTATGTGAGAAGATGGTACTAGACACTGAATTTCACTTGTTAGAACCATCATTTCTTCTGAAAATATCCAGAGACAACCAGAACTTTCTTTTCCTTGATTGGTAGAGGCAGGTGTCAGAGGTGTTTCCTACCCCTGATTACTTCTCAGACTATGCAGAATAATCACCTGCATTACTGCTTTGGAACGAGAGAGAAAGGCTCAGAAAATTTGATTGTCACCCACATTTAGAGTGACTTGCAAAGAAACAAAATAGAAGGAAGCTTAAAGAGTAGCAGCCAGAAGGTGCTGTGGTCAACTTGCAGAGCCTCTGATAGACAACCACTTGAACACTGAACTTCACACTCTCCCACAAGTGTGGCTGGAATGATATGTTAGGAAAATAGAGAATGAGTTAGACTGACAAAAAGGAGATATATTTCATGGCCTGGAAGAGCACATAAAAAAAAGATAATGCTCAGTGAATATTCATGCAGAAAGTTTCCTACAGCCTGTTCTAGTTTGAATTATTTTCCAAGAGTCATTGTTTTAGGGGTGGGGAAAGTTGTTTGTTTGTTTGACTTAGAAAAGAGTTTTTTCAAAGGAAAACCGTATATTTTACATGGTATTAACCATAAGCACTGATGAAAAGCATACTCTGACAACAATATTTTAAAAAGATTGAAAGAAAGTTTATGATTTCTACAAAAGATGCTTCTTCTAAATAATCCTGCATTGGCAGACTTTTTTTTAAAAAAAATCCCAACTTAACACCAAAATTATTTGTAGTCGTATTTTATGATTGTGTCCAGGATAGTTCTAAAGCTTTGGGGTTTTCATTCTTGTTTTGGTTTTTTTTCCTTTTGTTTTGTGGTGTTTCTTTGTTGTTTTTTTCTTTAATAAAAATAAAACTCAGATTAAAATATCTCTTTATTAACAGAATAAGAAAGACTGAAATTTTAACAGTACTCTTATTCTCAACATGGTAACATATTCCAAGTCTCCTGGTAGTCTGGCAACACATGGCCCAAAATTACTGTCCGGGTCTTTAAAATGGTGTGGAGACTGTTTTATATGTGACCTTTTCTCTTCCACAGTTGCCTTGGCCAATGCTAAATGTTATTTTTTTTATTGTCAAATGCTTCCTTTTGAGGTTTTAGCTTTGTGTACTCTCTGACTGTAGTTTGAGAGAAACGGTACATAGAAGTGTTGTAACCGCTTGCTGTGAAGAGCTCAAAACAAATAAGTATTATTTCCAAATAAAAAATTGTGTATTTTACAGTTTGACTGAATTAACAGCATTTTAAGAGGTTTTTTTAATTAATGTGAAAAAGATCAGTTCTCTATAAAATGGGGATAACTCAATACTCTGTCAAGGGTTTGTACCTGATTTCAGTGAATTGCCTTCATCAGAATAGAAGCAAACCAGGATAATTAAAGAGCTTAAAAGACTTGTATATACTTAAATTTATGTCTCTGATAGCAGACAGTAGGACACAGAAAGATTAGACTAATCTACTGGTAGAAAGAAACTTTTTTATTTTTTGCAGTAACTATTGCCTCCACTGAATTAGTTCCATATTTATGTCTCCTACTGCCCATCAAAACTGGATTAGTATTTCAACAGCAAGGTGCCAAAGCTTTGTCAGGATTAAACTGAAAAATACTCAGGCAAAATGACTGAGGGCATGTTGAAATGGCAGTAATACGCAAAAATAACTTTTATAAACAATCACTGCTCTGACTGACATGCACAGCATTCTGAAGGAGAAATAATCAAGAATAGAGCATTCATGATATAACAAGCAACCGGTTGTCTTCTTAAACATGGTAGATTTCAAAAAAAAAAAAAAAAAGTATCCTGTTTTGGACAGAAACATTATGAATTTCAATGCCTGAAGGAAAAACTTAATTGCTTTGTATTGAGATGTAACATGGAAGTAAGTGTTTGTGCTCTGCAGCTTTACACAGATTTCAACATGCAAAGTATTTGTTAAAATAGAAATGCAGCATCTGTTTAAACATAAAGCTCAGAGGGTGGGAGGCTCCTACTCGGCACTCTCATTGCTATAAGTAATTTTAGTGGCATTCCTTCTCCAGTGCTTATGAGCCAGAATCCAATTTTAAATGCTATTTTCATTAAGACAGATACTAAAAACACGTATATGTCTTTCATTGGGAAGTTCTGTGAAGAAAACACAAAATATCCAATCAGATATTCTTCTGCTTTTCTGATGTATTTAACTAGGTACACAGGAAGAGAATATAAAATTAACACTTGTAATATTAAAACTATTTCAAGGAATCATTTGTGGAAATTTAATTCCATTAGTTTTTAATTTACCTACCATGGTAAAGCCATATTTTAAATGAAACAGATCAAGAATATTAATGTATTACAAATTAACATCTTTCAGATTTAGTAGTTTACTTTGCCTTTGAACAAATTAAACTTTCTATAATCTTTTTTCAAGGGCACAAACCTTGAATCTACTGAAGCAATCTGGTTCGATTACTAGCAAACTGTAGAGGTCACATCTTCTTTTGCTACTACCCTTTGATTTTTCAAGATTGCCAGTATCGAATGCATGGAGAAATCAATTATCTTTAAAATACCTGTTATGCTCTTTCATTGTTATAGCTCTTGAGTGCATCTTTGAAGCCAATGGACCATCTTTGGCTAGTGCCCAATTTAGGGTTTTTTGCCTTAAGCAAAGCAAAACAATTAAAAAAATCCAGTTTTAAGAGAACATTAAAAAAATAAGAATTTGTTGGGTTTTTTTTTCCCCAAGTAGTTCTGTGCAAATATCTAGAGCAATGGCATTAAATTATAATAAAGTTTTTAGCTGTATTACAGCAATAACAGTTTCCAAAAGTGAAAATGTTATTTTAGGTAAGTGACTGGTCCAGAGGACATGGTCAAGTTATGCCAGAGGAGGATTAGATTGGACATTAGGAAAAAAAATTCTTCACTGAAGGGGTCATCAAGCATTGGAACAGGCTGCTCAGCGAGGCGGTGAATTCACCATCCCTGGAAGAGTTCGAAAGGAGGGTGGATGTGGGACTTGGGGATGTCGTTTAGTGGTGAACAGGATGGTCCTGGGTTAATGGTTTAACTCACTGATCGTAGAAGTGTTTTGCAACCTGAGCCGTTGTATGATTCTAGGAAATGGCGTGTAGCAGGGCTTGTTATAGAGCTGAAATGGTGGTATCAACAGTTCCTTAAAGGTGAACTGTGATAACACTGTGGGCCCCAACATCTGAACCTTCACTGAAGCTCTAAACCTGGAAGTCTTTTCTTCCCAAGCTGTGGCCATCACTGTAGGGTGGCGATTGCTTTGCTGACCTTGATTCCCTCTGTGCATCTGTCCTCAAAACTCTGACAAATGTCTTGTCTTTTTCCATCCTCCCAGCTATCGAAGTGAATCTGCAGAAAGCTCTGGCCGAAGCCTCTGAAAACTGCACGCAGGAGTGTCTGATCCTCGGCCACTCCGACAACTGCTGGATGCCGCCGGCTCTGACGCAGTTCCAGCAGCCCAACACCTCTTTGCCATCGTTTGGCTTCCAGCAAGGCTGGGGCCGAGGAGCCAGACCTGAGGGACGGCACACTCTTGGGAGGCCCCTGCCAAAGGACGACAGTGACAAAGGCCAGGGGGGGCCCAGGCCCCAGTTCTACAACACCTGCGAAAGACATTGCGCCAGCGAGGATCCCGTCAAGGTCATTCCTCTGGCAAACTTCGCCGCGTCCCACCAGGCACCGGGGCCTGGGAGCAACACCACGTTTATACACGAGCACCAGCTGTAGATGCGTAGCTGACAAATCCCCAATTCGAGGCTTTAAGAGTGACTGTGTATAGTCACGGCCTAACGCCGTTCCTCGGGCGCGTACAAACTTGTTAGGCTTGTGAATATTTGTGTATATAGAATCCTAAATCTGAAACAGAAAATCTAAATCCTTAGTACCTGGTTGAAAGGTGTTTACCATAGTTCTTGGTAAAATCCAGAAAATGGGGAAGAGAACCCACAACCCAGAAACAATCAGAAGGAAAACAAAATCCTGTTCATTTTCTTACATGGGCCATGTAGTGCAAGTATCTGCCAGCAGTTCTTCCTCCCTTTGAAGGCAATTCCTTAGTACGGTTTGGGGAATATTGCAGTCTAAAAATAGCTTACTCAAATTTTTCTTTGTTGTTATAATTTATAGCATATTCATAGATTTCATCTTCCATTTGCTTAGCATTAGAGATCAAGTGAGCAATTCTCATTTGATTACTTGACATAATAGAATTAATAAGATCCTAAAATCTAATTCTTTAGAAGGATGGTATATCTTCCCACCAAAATTTATCTTTTATATAATTAAGAAGGAAAATGTATGTGACAACTGATTTTTATTTTAATTTTTATTGGCTCAATGTATAGGTATTTATTCTCTGAAAGAATGCGATAGATGAAATAGAAAGATCTCAACTAGGCTTTTCTGTGTGAAATAAACAACACGACAATAAGAGGACATGCAAGATCAAAACTGGAAAAAAATAATAAACAACTCAATTTTTTTAATTTCCAAGATTTTCCTTTCTATAATAATTGAAGGAACAATATTCTACTTATTATGTTTTTCAAGCCATAAGTCTATTTCTCTTTAGTTTTTTTTTCATCTTGCAGAGCTTGCTTTGGCTACTGTTCCTGTTAGTTGAAAATTACATGGGCACTGCTGAAAACAGTAGGAAGTGGGGGTAGTTTTTTTGGCTGATGTGATGTCGTGGCTGCAAGCTACCGGTGTTTTAAAGAATATTATAGTGATGTGTATGGCTTTTTTTACAGCTATATTCACCTCTTGTAAGTATTCAGTACAAGTTTAACTATAATATTAGTTACTTCATCACAAACCTGTGAGATTAAGAAGTACTTGTCATTGTGGATTAGTTGTTAGGGAATGACTGATAGTGCTCAGCAAAGAAAGAAGGATCTAGGTAATGGAAGTTGGATAAATATAAACACAAATTAATCATA
This sequence comes from Coloeus monedula, assembly GCF_965178545.1. Classification (NCBI taxonomy): domain Eukaryota; kingdom Metazoa; phylum Chordata; class Aves; order Passeriformes; family Corvidae; genus Coloeus; species Coloeus monedula. The sequence goes on along the minus strand of NC_138792.1, from coordinate 15,801,047 downwards.
TTATTTGAGAAAGTCTCAAGGTGATTCTCTTTAAAGAGGAAGGATTTTTTTCAGTGTTCTGTGTGCTGGAGAATATATTCTCTTGGTAAATTTCACAGTGGATGGAAAGGAGATTCCTTTCTTAGATGAAAAAAACGTATTTTCCTTCTAGTATTTCCTTCTCATACTTTGTTGGTCTTTAGCCATTTCATCATTTGCAGTATGTACATGCCAAGAATTTTTTTCCTTTAAGAAAATGCAAACCTTTTTTGTTTTATTGCTACATTAAGTGAGACAATCGAAGTTGTATGGAGGGAAAAACAGTGTGTGAATATTTCCTATGGGTAGAACTCTATGTAGGCTTCATAATGTAACTTAAATCTGTAATTTATAAACAAAACTGTGTGTAAAAATGCTGTAATATTAGCTGCTTGTAAAATTTACAGAAGTTCAAGTTGTTGAGGGTTTCCAATGAATGCTAAAAGAGCTTCTCTTATGTGCCCAGCAGGTATAAGTAGCTTTATATATTGCTGTCCCCACTGTAAATCTAGTCCAACCACATTTAGATTTTATGTGCAAAATAAAAAAAAAAAAAAACAAACTTCACTTTTAACCTACTGATAGGGTTTGATTAATGGACATCAGATTATCTAATGATGTACTTCTTTTGCTTTCTTTTTTTTTTTTAAAGTAGTTTTCAATAACGTTTAGAAAAGATGTGGCACATTGGCTTCCAGTTGCATGTAAATCCTGGAAAAAAATTATAATCCTTTGGGTACTGACACACAATAGCTGAGACATCTCATTTCTAATTCCAGGACAATTAAAAAGTTGACAAATTAATTCATACCTAATGTATACAAAGCCATTTGTTGTTTGCTTTGGAGGCATCACGAGGAGAGAATTCGGCAGTTCTTTTCAGGGATATGCAAAAACTAAGCTTATCTGTAGTTTACACAGATTTACCAAACATCCTAATTGTGCAAATTGAGAATAATGCTGACAGTAATGCCTTCCTATTGTAAGCAGAGGTCTTTAGTTTTTATTACAGAGCACTGCTATACTCAATGTTTAAGGAATTGGCATCTCCATTGGAAAACTCTCTTTTTTTTTTTTTTTTTTTTAATTTTTTTTTTTTATTTTGCCTGCAACAGTTCTTTTGGGGATGAAAATTGTTGCTGAAATTTTCTGGCAAGGAATAAATTTCTACAATATTAGGATTTTTTTATTTTATAGGAAAAAGTGAAGGATCCAGAATTGGTGAGGTTTTTTCACTGGTAGGGGAAAAAAAACCCAACAAACTTTGCTTTATTTAAATGTTTAGGGGCTCCTTTAGTTTTTTCCCCTAAGGTGGAGAAGCACTTACCCACCCCCCTTCCCTTGAAAACAAAAAAACCCAACAAAACACCCAAACCAAACAACAATAAAAAAATACTTAAACAAAATGCATTATAAAGATGAGTCTGATATAAGAAATATTAAACATTATATCCATGAAAATGTGTTTGATATTCTAAAATTCAGTCAACAAGATGCAGAACAATTAATTGTAAATACACATTGTATCAGGAGATAAATTGTTACCTCGTTTTTATATATTATGTATATAATATATAAAAATACACCTTTGAGGCAACATTTTTCTGAGTAGCATGTCAGTATCCAGAGGAATGATGTTACTAGAGACTCGTTACACATCTTGCCATATATATAAATAATTTATCTAGTACATAGACTGTATATTTTTGTGTAATTTTTTTTTATTTTTTAGTCATTTAACTTATTTTATCTTACTTGTGTGGATTTGTGGAGAAAACAATTCTATATACAATATACAGTAAAATGCTAGTTACATGATTAGATTTGTTCCATACGGTGTAACAATAAAGGAAAACCTTTGCCTTCAAAGTGATGTGTCACACAGTCTAGTCTAGATTATTTCCCCCTCTAACTCATGCTTGTTGCACTCCTGAGCATCAAAGTTATGGGTAGCACTGGCAAAAAGGATTATTTCCGTATTGTAAAGCAGTCACTGCTAAAATAAAAAAAAAAAAACAAATTAAAAAAAACCAAAAAATACAATTAAAAGAAAGAATCTAGTCAAAATATTTGAAGTAAAAGATGCTGTTTCTTTGTTTTCCTGAGCTGTGCTGTATTCTGAAGTGTAATTTAATTCTAAAGAATAATTAGGCCTGTCTGCCTGGCCAGACAGAGACTGCAGAGCACCTGCTCTCCCCGGGCCGGGAGCTGGCCAGATGCAGGTCATTTAGCTAATTAGCATGGCAATGAGCCCGTGCTAATAGGGCCTGAGGATTTATGAAAGTTAGCACGAGGCAGCTCGACACAGCATCGGTTCTGTGGTGCTGAGCCCAGCCAGGACTCTGGCTGGAGCAGAGCAGTCCCTTTGCATCCTTGACCCTGGTGCGCCTGGATCTGCTGGGGATTTTTGTCAGAGAAGGGAAACTTGGCTCTGTTGTATCCTGACCAAGCTGTGATCCACAGGGAACTCCATCAGCCCGAACCACCACTACCCCCCTGCTTCCCACATGGTCGAGCCAAAGGCAGACACCTAAATGTTTCCATTGGTAATGGCTGAGGAGCTCAAGGTCATTTGAGTCAAGCTGACAAAGTCTTTAAAGTTGGAAAATTTAGGCTTGGTTTTATTTGATTTCTCATGTTTTCCTTTTGCAGGTTTAATACCGACCCTTAATCAATGATAAGCAATTAAATGATCACACTGCAGCTCGCTACCCTCATTTAGCTGGGTAAATAAATGGGAAGGAATTGGTTTGTGCAGACACAAAGTAAAGTTGAAGGCAAAGATTTTATTTGGTATACATAGGAAAATTGTGTATAACTTATGTTATCCCTAGTGAAGAAAGAGATTGACGATTTCTTGTAAATATTTGAGTTTGTATTTCTGGGAAATCTCCCTGCTCTATGGCATACTACAGGATCTGAGAGTGAGCAGTGTATGTCTGTGTATTGAAACAGCCCTAACCACACTACAAGAATGCAGCTGGACATCATATGCTACAGTCCAGCAGCATTTAAAGTCCAGTAAATTTGCAGTAGTTCTATTTCAGGTTTCTGTACAGCATGTTGTCTTGTTAATTACAATGCTTATTAATAAACTAGATCCACAAAAGCAGTTTTCTCCTTTGCACTGTTTTCTTTGGGTTTCTGAAGCATAAGTTGTTTAAAAGTATTCCCCCAGCTATGTTTTTCTCCCATTTTCACCTTTCCAAATTTCCTTTTGCTGGGAAGCCCCAAACTGCCAGAAAGTCAAGAAAATGTAACTTTATTTGCAGTTGCTTCATGCACCTGAGTAGCAGGCTTCTGGTAAGCATTAAAATATTCACACACAATGTGTACAGCAATTGAGCTTTATATGATCAGAAAAATCTTCCATTTCTGTGTCACTTCTCTTTGTACCAAGCTCCCTCCTTGTACTGTGCCTCTGATACATTTACTTATAGAAAATCATTATGAGCTGGAGGCAGGAGTGTTTATGGTGTTTGCTTTGTTAGAAAATAAGCTATTTCTAATTGAGAGAACATGGTTAATGAGTTGTTGTTGAGCTAAAGGGATTATCCTCTCACCATGCATGTGATATAAAGAAATAACCATCAAACGAGGAACTAATGAAACAACATTTTATGCATTTTTCTGTCTCATTTTAGTCCATATTTAAAGAGCAACTCTTGTTGGCCTGACACTAAGGCAATAATATCTTATTTGATGTAGTTATGGCTTTGCAAGAGTAGCTTTCTCGTCTGCAGGACCCTTTCAAGCAGGAAAATATTACTTATTTTGGCATCAAAACTGTGCACAAGTATATTCCCCTACTGCCAGTACCTGCTGACACATCAGTTGCTAGGCTAGTTAATATATCCAGCCTCCAAATTAAGAAGATTGATGAAAATTTATGGAGCTGAAGGTTTCCCTGGTTTGGATGGAGCTCACAATATTTTGCAGGGCCACCTTGGGAGGCAAGGAAAGTGTGGAATTTCACAGACATCTGGGAAAACAGGAACAGAGCAAGGTAGAAATGTGTAGGCAGAGTTGTGTCACTGTGCAGAGCTGCAGGGGAATTGCAGAAGTTGTGTTCCCTGGGAGCCATTGTTTTCTTTCCTCCCTGCAGACACCAGGAGCAGCACCTGGAGCCCTGCTCTGGCAAGGTGGAAATTCCTGAATCCCAGGGATTTCCTGGGGAGCCCTACAAAGTGCAATATTTTCACCAAAGCCCTTCAGCACTGGTGCAGTGTTCAAAAAACCCCTCTTGCCTGTAGGATGGGCTCCAACCCCTGTTGGATAATTCGGGCTGAGGTAAAGGCTTGGTAGAACATGCACGTGGATTTATTTTACAAAGAGCATTTGTTTACCAGCAGCAGGCAGTTCTGGAGATGTGCTGCCCGTATGATCTTTTAGCATTCTTGCCTTTTCCTCGGGTTTTTCCAGGTGTGGCCTTAGGGCAGAGCTGTCCTTGGAGCAGCAGTGAGTCTGCTCCTCCTTAGAAGTGCCACGTACCAAGCAGAAGAGGAAACGAGCAAGAAGGTGCTTCCTGCAGCAAACAGAAAACAGCTCTCCTGCCTTCAGTGGTCGTGAAAGTCGTGTTTTAAGAAGGTACTTGTGGGCTCTACTCACAACTATATTCCTCCAAGATGTATCCTTTGTGTCTTCTTCCTTGCATCCACATTCCAGTATGAAAGTATGGCATGTCTGATAGCTACAGTGAGACTAGTAATATAGTTCCACTTTTATTTTTATTATTTTCATGATTTAGATGTCTTTTGTTGGTGCTCGTTTAATGCTTAAAGCTGAAGTTCTAACAGTAGGTGTGTTTAGGATGTGACAGCTCTGTCTTCATATTTCATTCAAAGCAGAGGCTAAAATCCTTAAGTCCATGCAGTCTGCTTTTCACTGTGGAATTGGTGCTACCTCTTCTCACTCTTTTTCTCCACTAGGATTGAGAAGTCTGTGTTTATAAAAAGGGAAGTTACTGTGTACATCCATCCAGGAGACAGATAAATGAGGTGCCTGGGAGCTCTGTACTAGATTTTAACCCACAGCTGTAAGCCACCAGCTGTGATGTGTTCTAGAGCAGATGAGTAGGATGTGCAAAGAAAAAAGGACATTTTATAAGGCACTGAAATGAAGTTATTCATTGCCACTGCAGCTGTTGTGCATGTAGTAAAAGAGTTGATTAACATAATGAGATTAAACGAAGAGAAATCGCTTTTAACCTGTGCTTAGCTTGAGTAGTTGTTTAGTTACCAGAGATGATAAAAGACTGTACCCAAAGGTTGTCTAAACTTTCCAAATGTCAGCTGTTCTATAAAGGATGCGGGGTTTTTCTTCTCTGCTGTGTAGATCAGGCTTCTGTGTACAGAGGGAAGTTAAAATCAGTCTGAAAAATGAAGTGATTATAAGAGGGGTGAGTAGGTGGGGGGAAAGGTGAATACTTTCAGAAAAAAACCTCTAAAGACACAGGCAAGCAGGAAAAATGAGCGATTTTCCAGCTAACAGATTCACTGGGCTGTCTGCAGACCTGCAGTGCAATGCTAATTTTGTTCATTAGCATTTTATAGATATGTGAAATTTTAGGTTTGCGTAGAAATATCTGTTAAAATCAATATAATCAAGGCCTGTAATGACAAAGGAGACCTACTTGGAATACTTTGAGGCCTATTTAAAAAGGCTCTTTCCCCAGGAAATCTTACAGGCTCATTTCTAGAAAATATAAAGGGGCTGTTGCTGTTGCTGTGCAAAAGCAAATGCTTTCAAGTGATTCGAACTGGAGAGACCAGCATGGAGCAGAATGGTTTAAAAACTGAAATTCGATGAAAAAAGAAAGATATATAGTCCATCTACCTATAAACACAGACACTCCAAATTTAATTATCATTGTTTTCAAAGCTCATCTCTGTATGAGAGACAAATGCCAGCACTGGGTGTCACACTAATTACGATATATAATCTAGAAATATTCATCACTTTGTGGAGGTGTGCACAAAGTCAGAGCTTCCTGTCTTGGCAGATCCAAGCTGATGTTTGTTCGTTTTAATTGCAGCAGAGACATTTAGCACCGTGCCTGCCTGGTAATGCAGGAAATGTAATGCAAGGCCTTGACATCTGAGAAGTAAAGACTCTCTGAGCTGACTGGCTCATAAAAGTGATTCGGGGGAAATTGGCAAAGAAAACAAGTCTCTGAAATTCTAAACAAGCGTTTTAAATGCAGGAAAAAATAATCTAAAGGGTCACATTTGCAGCTTATGTGCTGCAGATAATGTGCTGCACAGCTCCTTCCCTATAAAGCAAAATTGTCACCGTGAGGCAGGGTAAGATTGAGCCTTTTTGTTAGCTGGAGTCACTCTCCTGCAATGATTGCACGCATTCAATCTACTTGGGTTTTTAAATGCTTTTTATCAGATTTCAGCCTATTGACTCAACAATGTGTTTCTTGTCAGTGTAAAACTACTGAATATTTAAGAAAAGATAAAATTTTCCAACCCCAAAGCTGTCACTTCAGTCTACAAAAGGCAGTTATTGAAGCCTATTACTGTTTTGGCAGAGCTTGTCTGAAATTCCCTCAAAATATGCCACTAAAATTCAAAGAAAGGACTAGAAAAACACTAATATTGAAGATTTATGCTGTAAAATTTGAGTAAATTTGCATATAAATGATTCATTGAATATAAGAGATGTAATGAAAATTCAGGAATCTTAGTGTTTACTCTTTTTTAGAACATCTGATGTGAGTACCTGAATCTAATTACAATGAAAGTAAAGCTACCCAGCAGGCTGAACACAAACAAACAAATAAATAAATACACATTTGCCTATTACAAATTGGGAGAAAAAAAATCTGTGCGCTTCCAATTAGACACAAGACTCAAGGACAGCTACGTCACCTGTAATTTTAGGGAGCTTTTGTGTCAAAGTTCATTGTCTAAAGCATCCCTAAGCTGGGGGTGGGGGGAAAGGAACCTGCAGGGGTAATTCCTTCACTTGTAAAATTTCAGAAGCTGCACGTGTCCACCTGAGGATGGAGAGAAGCTGGAAAAGTGAGATTACACATCTGCCTTTTAGATGGCTAAAATCAAATGAATCCAAACCCAGTATTTGCATAAAGGTTTCTATTCTAAGGATGAAAAGGAGTGTGATGAGTGAATACCAAACATGAGAAGCCCAACCCCTCTTCTCCAGCAAGCACGACCTCCCCTCTCAGGATGGTTTTCCTGCCAGGATGCACCTGGGTGTGTTTTGTGCTCGTGCCAGGTTCCTGTCAGAGGGATGCAAGAGGCTGACATTTGATGTGTGCAAAAGAACAAAGAATAGGATTTGTGCTAAAGCCAAATTGGCAAATATTTTTGTTTTCTGTGACAAGTTTTGCTTAACTAGCACAAGAGGCAGCCGAGCAGAGAAGTGTGCTCCCATGGTGAGAAACAGAATCTGTTTAAGAAGCTGAGTGCAGTTGCTGGGTTGCCACTTCCCTTTCTTCACCCCTTTGCTCAGTGCAGTGCTGGCACATCACTCTCTGTTCTGTGGCATTTGGAAAGCCCACTGTGCTTGGGCATGTGCACCTGTACCATAGAGGAACCAAACAAAAATATTAAATAATCTTTCTCTTTGTGCAGGGGAAATAGCAAGAGGGAAAAAGAAATCTGCGAGAAGTATTGCCTCCATGCCGGGAAATCAGTACATGGTCTTGACTCTCCAGGAAATAAAGCAAGCTCTTCTGAAGTGGGAAAATGTATTTTTATGAGTTTACCTGCTTGCTAACTGCTTAAATTTGAGCCAGCTGTGGCTTCAAGAAGGCAAGAAAAGTGTTATGTCAATGAAATTGCTTTCCCACAGCATCATTTGTCACCTGGACAGAGGTCACATGCAGAGGAAGAGCCCTGCAGTGAGGAAGTCATGTTGGACTGACCCAGGTGGTGTCACCAAGTCTCCTTAGCCTGGGAATCTCTTGGAATACCATCATCCACACTGCACAGCAGCACAGCTCTGACAGTGCCATTTTTAACAGCAAAAGTACTAAAATCCAGTTTTCCATTAAATCGTTCCGGTATCCAGCAGCTCCTTCTGGGCACATCTCAAACTCCTTCTCACTGGAGTTTCCCAAGTTTACTTGGACAAACTCTGCACCATTAGTTTTAACTTTTTTTTGCTAATTATTAATTCATTACTTGCTGGACTGTGTCAACATTACATGTTCTCCACATGGTCAGGAATGAGCTGCCAAAAGCCTGTAGCTCAATAGCAGCTGCCTTATTCAACGGGTCTGTCTCACATGCTGCAGCACGTGGCACTAAAATTGGGATTTGTTGCCAAATTTGGCAAATTTCTGCTTCCCAGAAAGGCTCTCAGCTCATGAGATTGCCAGAAACACCTATTAGATAAGGTCATATTTGGCTGTGGTTGGCAAAAACTTAATTAAAGTAACACCAGCTGTAGTTATACCAGAGGTAGGGAGTTTGTGGCAGATGCAATGAGGATTTTAGTCCAAAAAACTTCTTTAGTAGTGTTCTCCAAGCCAATTCTTCAAGGATAAATAACCTGAGATATAAGTTTAAGATGGGAAATGTGCACAGACAGTAAAAGTCTGGGTGTTGGTATGAAAGAAATAATGTCAGAGTTACATTTACCTGGTTCTCAGCTCAGCTGGGCATAAATATGCACAGTAAAGTAAATGTGCACTCTGTATCTTTTTATATCTCTAAATTATTTTCCCTCAACTTTAGTCTTTGTATCCTAAACCTTTTTAACTACCCCAAAATTTTCTTACTGTGAGTTATCCACCTTCTGAAGGAATTTTCCCCAAATCTTTAGTTCCTCAGCCATAGTTACCTTCACAGACCAGGTGTGACATGAAAATATCATAAGAATAGATATAAATTCAAAGAACTTCTACTTGGGGTTTCAGCACCACTTTCTGTGGTGCAGAAAGTTCATATCCAGAGTAGGAAAATTATTCTTTTATACAACTACATTACACTTCTTACCTTGAAGTGCAGGTACTTGATAAAGTTACATATTCCTGTTGTAGTTCATGCAGACTTTATAACTTGATTTGGCATTTTCTAAAGTGGAGTCTGTGGCAGCTGTAATAACCAAGGGCTCACAGATTATTCTGCACAGGAATGTGCCCATTTTCGCTCAGTTTATGAACACTAATTTAAACAGGCTGAGTTTGTGACTATTGATTCCATAACTTTCAGTTACCATAAAGGGTTTAAAATTAAGTGATCAATTGAATGCTGACCCTCTAGAGAGGCTTTGGCTATTCAGCATAAGTCTAAGAAGTTCTACATAAGTAGATTTTAACTATATTGCTTGATAAAAGAGCTGAATTAATCAAGGTTATTGTAACCTTGTTTATTTAAATTAAAAAAGAAAAAAAGCTGGGTGTTTATCACAGTAGATAGTGTAGTAAAATTGCATTTTACTCCTGAAGTTTGTATAGTAGCACTATTACAATGGAAAATTATATGTGTTGAAATAACACTGACAGAGATGATTTGTACAAACCAGCGTTGCATCCCACACTTCTGTCCTTAAGAAGCAGAGGTAAAAAAGATGGAGAATATCATAAATTCTGGGTAATATCTTTGAATACTGTGGCAGTTTGTTCCCTCCTGGCCTTTCCATGCAACTATCACAATTTCAGCAACAAATAAAACTATTTTAGCAAAAATGGAAACAGATGTACCTCTCAATTTCTATTTAAGGGCACTTGCATTCTGGAGTAATTTAAATGTGATGCTAGAAATTAGGATAGCAAAAGTAATTGAGCCTTTCTAATTTTAATGTAATTATCAACAAGTGAAATTAAGAGAAACCAGTTAAGCTGAGTGCTCAGTGAAATGTAGTCAGTAGGGAAACTGTCAACAAAGCACATCCTGGTTTGTAAAGCTGTCATGAAGTTTTAGGGGTTGAATTCTGTAATGGAATGAAATTAGCATTAAAATTTCTATTAACATGATAACTTTTACGGTTAAGTTACACTGTCCAGCTGTCCCTACCAGAGCTTCCATCTCCTCTGAATGCAAGCTTTAAAGTCCTCAGACTTTGCAGATGTGATTTATTTTTCATTTGCCGTTGCTAACATTACTACTTGTCCCAATAATTTTATTTGGCCTTTCCCCATGGCAATTTTCCAACAGTATTTGATAATCCTTGTGCTACTGCATAAGAATAGCTGAAGATTTTCTCCAGAGAGATACTCATCCCTGAGAAGGCAGAGAATACGAGTGTCTGACTGTCATTTATTGCTCAGAAAGCAGTGCTGTAATTCTCTGTCGTTGCATCATCTGTTCAACCCAGGTTATTCACTCTTCTGCATTATCGAGATTGCATTTTTCCTCCCTGAGAAATAGCAGTTGTAACAGACTATTTCCAAAATGACAGCTTAAGTGACTCCATGGTTCTTTAATATCTATTCAGAACTCTTGTCTCCTTGCAAATTTTCATTGCTTTCTTTAAAAGCAGCCTGTGAGAAAGGTAATACATTATTAATGCTACATGTCATAAAATAAAATAAATACTTACCTTTCGAAGAACCTGATCCACTAATCAAGAGTAAATGAATTCACCTGAATTATTCAGAGAACCTCAAACAGTGCAACTTGTACTCAAATTGAATATTGTGAATAGAATATTCACAACATAACAAAAAGACTTTCCAGTCACATTAACTCCTCCGTTTTCATAACAGGAAATGGGATTTTTATTCTTCTTTTTAATCACTGTAAATATTTTGCCCACCTTGCAAAGGCAAAAAGGCCCAGGGCAGGTTTCTGCACTTTGTTACCTTTAAGCAGCCTCCTAAAGTAATGTTTATGTTGATGAGAACAGTTGTTGGGGCAGGTGTTCCATGTTTCAAAGGAAGCAGGTGGGAGTCTGTTCCTGAGCAGCAGAGTTATGTCTCAGCTACTGGGAGCTGCAGGCTGGCACTCTCTGAGCAGCTGTGCAAAGAACAGGGGAAATGCCACCACTTGTTGGGAGAAAGGGAGCACTGCTGAGCTGGCAGCATTTCCAGCCGGTGAGTGGCAGCATCAAGGGCAACACAGGAATGAGATCTCAGGCAATTAATTAAGAGCAGCTCCTGCAGCCAGAATTTGTTTCCTCCCTATTACAATCTATTCATGTCAATGAAGTTTCTGGCACTGCTTCAGGAATTTTTCACTACAGCACCCTGTTTTTCACACTGTGGTGTTTCTACCATATCCCTCACAGATATTTGCATTCCCCAGCAGTTTTCTTTGGGAAAAATAACCCCCCAAAAGTAGCTGCGCCACATTTCTCAATGTATCTGCAAAATCTTGTCCTTACAAATGGAAGGGACCCAAGTTCTGGGTCATGCTCAGGTTGTCATTTCCTTTAGATGCTTTTATTGAATAGATTCTCCTGGATTCAAACAGACCTGCCCAGAAACAATTAGGAATGTCAGATTGGTAAAAGCAATGATATCCTTAACAAAGAAGTAAAGCAAAGTCAAGTCTAGGAGAATCGAGTTTGTGATTCTATTCCTTGCTGGTTCTGTGGTCCAGTCTTGAATCCTTGGGATAATTGTCTCCCTTCTCAATTCACTTTGCCCATTCAGTAAATTCCTGATTTCCCAGTATTTCACAAACAAAATTTTCTCAGGGAGAAGACAGGTAGGAGGGGAGAAAGACATCTTCAAGGAGACACGTATTACATCTCAAAATCTAAAAAATAGCAGTATGGTGCTTCACACCCACAGCGTCTGTCCTCATTCCTTGGGGCTGGAGAGCTGCTGGAATAGTTTGGAACAGCCTTTATGTGAGACTGAAACCAATGCTGATATTTTCTATATTCTAATACCAATGTAACCTCTGTGCTGCTCAATAAATCACACAGATATGTTTAATTTAAATAACCTGGAAGTGCTACACTTCTGAACAGGATTTGAAATTGCAGCTGCCATTTGGAAATTGAGATTTGGCAGGCATTCCTCGACCCGTGATCCTATTACCAGAGATTCCAAATCAATGCTTAAATCAAGTAGCAAGTTTGAGACCTCAAACCCGATCCAATTCCTGTTAGAATCAATGGGTTTTTTCCATGGAATTCACTGGCCATCTGTTGAAACCAAATGTGCTCTGTATTTTGTAACAAAAAAGAGTAAAAAGGAAGGGAATTTTTTCATCTCAGACAGTATTTTCCCTAGAGAAAAGCCACAATCTGGAGCTATGGGATTCACAAACCCCTTTTGTTCCATCCTGAAGGAACAAAATGTCTCCAAACACCAATATTCCCATTAGCTTTATGCGCCATGTCTCTGGAATAAAGATTTTTTTTTTTTTCTGGTTGTGATTCAAAAACATTGCAAAAATCTGCAATAATCTTGAAGAAAAGCGACTTCTGCCTGGAGAATATGCCAGTTTCCTTCAGAACTTAGCATTAATCTAAGAACATTAAGTACACACTGAGATCTTTCTATCAGATTTAATTGAAATGTAAGACAGAGTCACTTAAGTGTAATTATATTTTTCTACTCAACTTTGATCATGTTCACATGCCTACAGAGGTGCCTTTACAAACTGTTTTAAGCTATAAACTCCATAAGTGATGTACTATCTGTATATTTATACACATAGAGACAAGCTGGTTTTCAATACAGAGTGAGCAGGTCAAAGCAGAGGCAGAGAGAATGTATTTGTCGCATCTCCTCAATCTCATTTGTTTTTCCATCTACATGTATTCATCACAAATCTACTAAAACATGCTGCAATGCACTGGAAGGGCAGCCTCAATAATGTCAGGAGATTTATGTTAGCAAGACTAGATTTTAACAGCAGTATCACTTTCCATTTCAAGCCTGTGATAAAACCTCTGCTGCTGTTTGAGAGCTGTCTGACAAAACATTTCCTTGTTTCAAACGTGGCAGGGAGATGAATGATTGGCTTGGCAGAACGCTGCAGATAAAAGGTTAGGAACATTCTTTATCCAGATTATTTTCTGAGTATAACTTGGAGTGAAATATAGATTATCCCATTTAAATCTTGACTCCTTATTCATATGTTTTGCTGGGTGCTGGAATTTTTGGGACCTGAGCAATCAGAACCAATATCCAGTGAAGCTTTCCAAAATATTTTCATCAGCCTTTAGTGGACCTTGAATCATGTACTAAATAAATAAGGTTTCTCTTACAGCATTGAAATTATGTATTTTCTTATTTTATATATTTAATATATCTCTCTCTACACAAGAAAATGTGTTTACTATTCGTTAGTAAAATTAATGGTTACTTTGAAGATTAACCACCTTTCTTCCTGTCCTCAGTAGTCTGAGTATGCCTTGCCCTGCTGTTAATGTCCTTCACATCACCTTTTTCCTGTCAGAATATTCAGGCTGAATATTAAACTAATCACTTCCTTTATTTGTAGCGTATTTTTCATACAAGAACACCTCTGGACAAATAATTACAATTTTTTTACAGTTCTATGCTCTCTTGGTGTGCTTTGATTTTGAGATCAGTGTCTGGCAAGCGTCGATCTAATCTCTGATAAGGCTGAATCTGGCAGCTGTAAAGAAGGAGCTCTGCCTGGATGAAGGAAGGGCTGCCTGGCAGAGAACCCCCTTTTCAGCATGAGTTTGGTGTATCCTGATTGTGTTATCTGGGAGGGATTCAAAACCTAATAAAAATCCTTTGTAAAAAATGGTTTAAATATGATATAGAGAGCAAAAAGCATTGACAATTCTGGGGAAAAAGATCTCACTTTCCTATCTTATCAGTCAGGCATAAAATCTAACTGGCCCAGCTGTACAACATGGCACGAGTTATTAGGGTGACATTATCCTGTCCTCACTCATTTCTTTTCCCCTCTATCTCCCAGGGTTGAGGTGGACAGCTATTTCTGGTTCTGAGAGCTCTCATATGCCAGGTCCCACATGAATGGATGCTGTCCTCAGTCTCACTCAACATCTGTCACATCAGCAGCAGGCAGCAGGTGATGTTCCACGCTCAAAAGCCAGTGACACCTGGCAATGCAGCTCATTTTTCAGGAGCAGCATCACCCAGCTCCTTGGGTGACCAGGTGAGGAGCAGCTGTCTTGGGGCTTTCAGAAGAGTGAAAAACTGGGATCTTTCCTCATAAGCAGACTCAGCTGAAGCACAAGTTTCTCCAACCAAGCTTAAATCAATTCAGGACCTACATCCAGCCTGCAGCCACAGGTTCTTTGGGTCCTGTCACTCTGTAATAGCATGGGCAGAGTGGCAGTAAACTCAAAAGTGGAGTGATTAGAAGTATATTAGAAAAATACTAGAAAATGATGAGTGGTGTCTGACAGGTGAAGAGGAATTAATTGCCCATCAAAGAACCAGAACAAAACTAGCAAAGAGTTCAAAGCATGGCAGAAAAGGTGACTCTTCAGAAGGCTGCAGTTCATGTCTGACATTCCTGGCTGTAGCTGCTGACACTGCTTAGGGCTTAATGTGTTCAAGAGGACACACAACAAATCCTCAGAGAAACCCTCTGGTTTTTATTAAATATAGGAGCGATGTCAGCTCAGCAGATGCTGAAGCTACGAATGGTTGGATCCTGAGAGAGATGCAGGAGGGAGCACTGTACCCACTTTAGCATTTTCTTAGTGCCTCGTCAAGCTGTACCTCCCCTGGGGCAGTGAGGTTGTGGTTTGTAGCCACTACAGCCTCCCTAGTGGGCCTTGTTCACAGCCACCCCATCCATCCCATCCCATCCCATCCCATCCCATCCCATCCCATCCCATCCCATCCCATCCCATCCCATCCATCCCATGCGTTCGGGTTATTGAGCTCAGGTCTGGGTGCCGATGAAGGTGGCACTGCTGAACCTGTGTGCTTGCACTGGCATAAAACAAAGGATGCTTTATGTTAGAAGGAACATCCAGAGTCCATCTGGCCCATCCCACCATCTTTGGCAGAGCTAAGGTTGGATTAGGCTGTGTGGGGCTTGCCTTCCTCAGCTCCTGTTCCAGCATCTCATGCCCCTCCCTCTGAATTATTTTTCATTGGTAGCTAATCAGAACTTGCTCATTTAGTCACTTGTTTGCTTCTGGTTCTGTGTTTTCACCGTGTCTGCTTTCCTGAGAACAAGACTGCTCTTTCAGTTGCTTCTGGGAGCTTCCAGGAGGTTCTGCAGCCCCCGGGTGGGCTGTGACTGGCTGGCTGGGTCACTGAGTGACTCCTGAGAGGGGCTTGAATAAAAGGGGCTGCAGGCCCAGCTGGGCTCCTGGTGCTGTGAGAGCTGTGCCCTGGCAGGTGAGTGGTGCCCACCTGGCAGGTGGGTGATGGGGATGCCCAGGAAGGTGTGGGAGAGCTCAGATGGGGAGGCAGGGCCTGGAGCATCCCCCAGAACACCTGAGCTGAGTTTCCTTCAGCTCAGGTGTGTCTTCCAGGCACACAATAGCAACAAATAGATATGAAATTTTGGGCAGGTCTTCTTTCTCTGATTTTAACTTTGTTCTGTACCTTACAAGCTGGGCTGAACTGTGCTTCTATCGCAAAGCCTTATCAAGGATCCAAGCCCACATAAACAGAAGGATCACCCTGAAGGAGTGATACTTAATTGTGGTCATGGGTGTTCTTTGGCCATTGTAGCCTTCATTCTGTCTTTGGGAGAGTCAGAGAAATCAGTTTGTTTAGCATTTAGAGGGGAAAACAAATGGGTGATTTTATTGCTGTCAGCAGCTGCTTGATGGGAAGGTCTAGAGCAGATAAACCCAAGGATATTCCAGTTAGATACAAGAATTTTTTTTGCCACGTGAGTGGTCAGACCCTGGAACGAGGTGTCACAGGGGTTGTGGAATCTCTGTCCTAGGAGGGACTGAGGACCCAGCTGGGCAGCCTGATCCTCTCACCCTGTTCTGCTGCACGGCTGAGCTGCAGGAGCTCCAGAGGTCCCTCCCAACCTGAATTATTCTGTGATTTTATGAATCCTATTGGTAAGCCTATAATACATCTCTTCATTACTACACATGCAGTGGATTTGAATAAAAGTGTTAACAGAAATAGGCTGTGTGAAATTTGAATATCCTACTTAGCACTTCCCTATGTCTTTCTGCATGTTTTTGCTGCTCATGATTCCCCTTACTGAAGGGAAAATACTTTCTTGTAAGAATTTCTGAATACTCCTGCCAGAAGAAAAGTCCCTGGCCAAGACCCCCAAACTGATCTTAATTTGAAATTATGTTTAGTAAAGTTAATTATTCTGATTTGCTTTTTTTTTTTTCTTTATGATCAGTGCTGAGGGTTCAACATTCACATTGTGAATAAAAGGGATTAGTGAGAGGGATTGTTTAGGTTATGTCCTGGGAAAGCAAGAGAATGGAGATCAGCTTGGGGTGGTATCATTGCAATTCTGCTCTGTTTCTGATGCAGCAGCTGATATGGTGAATAGACAATATGGAATCTAGGAGTAGATTTATTATAAAATGTAAGTTTCCTGCCATGAGCTCCTCAACACTTGCATTGACATAAAGTCTCAAAATCACATTAGAAAGATCTTTGCCAAAAAAAAATGAATGGAAGAGCTTTGGAAAGACAAAAAGAGCCTTGGATCAGTTTGAGTCTTCTGGGATGTTATATTTTCTCTAAGATTAATTTAATACAACATATGTCTGAGGAAAAAGCCTGGAATAGGGTAAATAGTAGTCTCACAGAAGGAGCTACCCACTCACTGCGTAGGTGTTTCTAAAAATTTATAGGGCATTTTTACTTATTTAATCACTTTCTTTTCCAGCTTTTATTCAGAGGGATTGTTACTAAAAGAAAATAGAAGTGGCTGTATAAAGTGTCTTTTTCATTAGTCTTTGCTATCAGGCCCTGTAATACACAGAAATTCTCCCTTCACTTTGTGCCAGTCCCCAGAGCACCTCTGTGCATCAGAAAAAAAGAAATACAATAGAGATATCTGTTGCAGAAAGGCAGTGAATTTTATGACATGGTTAGGAGACAAAGAGGAGAAGATGGCAAACTGATCCAAAGCCACCTCCTCTGTGCCACTCACAGATCTCTGCTGTATCCAAAGGATACACAGGAGTCTTCCCTCACTTGATCGTTTCTCAGAGGAAGCCTTTTCCCAGCTTTGATCATGCTTGTGGCCCTCCTTGGAAGCTTTTCAGGTCTAGCCTATTCTTTGAGGTGAAGGATCAGAAATGGGTGCAAAAAGCAAGATATCCATGAATTGAGGTTTGCTTGTGGTGTTTTATCTTGTTATAAAATGATTCACTTCTGCTTGGTCTTTCACACTGATCCTGAGCTGGTGTTTTCATGGAACTATTTATTACACCCCCAGCGTCTTGGTCCTCAACTAAAATAGTCACCCCAGAGCCTGGTTTGTTTGTATAAGAAGTTAGGATTGCTCTGCTTAGCCAACATGCACACGTTGTGGGGTTTGTCACTGGGTGCAGCTGCTCTAACTTAAACTCCTCCTGCTGCTCCCCATGGCTGCTTTTTGTCCTTGCTCCTTCAGGTGACTTTCTACTGTTGAACTGCCACCCACCTGCCTGACATCTCAGTCCCTTTTCCAGCCTGTAAATGTTCTCACCTCCCTGCAGAACACCATTAGTGACCTCCCTCCTTCAGGAGGGCAGACCAGTTATTCCTGCGTTTTGTTGCCCATCTTTTAAGCCTTCATTTATCCCTGACATTCCCTCTTATGGCACAACTTCTCAGCTCCTTGCAAAGCCTCAGTGGAGAAATCTGTTGAAAGCCTTTTGGAAATACAGATAAACTTTTATTAACTGGATCACTTTAACTGCACAGATGTGATCTTTGGGGAGAATTTTTGTGTTTGCAAGGGGCAATTTCCTGTAGGAGAAGGCAGGTAGACTGTCTCAAAGTACATTATTGCTGTGAAGATGCCTGTTAATTTGTTTTTCCTTACGGTTTCTACAGAAGTCTGACTTCCAGGCGAGTTATTTCTCTACATCTATCCTGGTATCCAGGAATTTGGCACCATATTTGTCCTTTCCCAGTGCTCAGTGATTTTAAGTCAATGGTTGTTCACTGCTGTGAGTGATTTTTCTATTTGACTTCCATTAGAAGTGGTAGATGAATGTGGTTTACTTCTTGTAATTTGATATTTTTCATAATGTAAAAGTGTCCTGGAATCTCCTCTATAGCCATTTCAGCTTCAGACAGGTTTGGGGGTTTTTTTGAATCCTTTTTTTTGAGGATTCTGGAGTAAAAATTGCCTCTCTTTCTGACACAGGGACTGTGTATAAAGAATTTGGCTTCTCTGAATCCTTCTCTTGGAGTACACGTATTGACATTATAGATTTTTATAGGGTTTTCTGCTTTGTGCTTGTTGTTTCTTAAATTCTCCTTTGGTTGACTTATTGTGTTCAAACTACCAAAGCTTTATCAGCACCTTGTTTTTAGTGGGAAGCCTTACTCTGTCCAACAAGCTTTAGGGAAGGCTAAAACATTTTTAAGCTCTTCAAGGAAATGGAAACATGTTTGAATATAGTAAAATATGCTTATTTCCCCTTTGCTATTTAATTTGATTTCCCTAAAAGGTCACTTTTTCAATTTTTTTTCTTTACAATAGTCCATATAATGTCAGGCACTTTGCTGAATAGGGAAAGATTTAATTAGAGACTTAAATATTCTGCTGAATCGGGGCTTCGTAACTCCAACTTCCCCGCAGTCTAAGTGATATTTAATATATTGACTAAGAAGAATAAAATTTACCCCCAAACACCTTGACAATTAGTTAAAGCTAGTCAAAGAGATCAAAGCTCAATTTAGGAACTTTCACTGCATTTTATCCCCTCGTCTTCCTTTAACTAATTCTTAGGTAGTTAGGCACACTTTCCTTTTCTTTCCAGTGTAGCACACAACATAAAATTGACCCTGAAAGCAGTTTTCTCCATTTCTGGTGAGTTATGAGTCGAGGGATTTGAAGTGGTTATCATAGTCTTCCCTTCCTTATTGTTTGTTAATTATAACAGTGCTGTTCAGATAGAGATTTATCAACTAAACTGAAACTCTTGCTTTCATTTTGGATGACTGGTTTTAGATTTCCTGAAGCTTATCTTGATCTCAGGTCTTCCTTTTAAATTAGTTTCCCTGGGGTTCTGAAGTTTTATCAGATAGGGGAATAGTAAACAGTTGTTCAGACTTCAAGCCTTAATGTTTCAGATTAAATCCAGGAAAGATTTGCTTTCCTGCTATAAGTTCCAATTGAAGCAAAAATGCCAGTTCAGGATTTTCTTCACAAAGAGATTCTTCTTTGTCGAAAGAAAAAAAAAAAAAAAAAAAAAAAAGCCTATATTTATTCTTTGCTTTATTTAAAGATTAAATGAACTTGGAATAAAAACTGCTTACTTTACAGCTGTTTATTTGCTGTAATGCACCAAATCTTTCTAACATATTGTCCATATCTCCAGTCAGACCATACCCAAAATAGCTCTTCAGGCATTCAGCTTTATGGTATTTTGGTTAACTACCTCTATATCCCAAACCCACATACCTAGACAGAAATAACAGTTGAACATTGGTTTTGACATAAAACAAACTAGCCAGCTGGGGAAAATGTAATTCTGAATGCCTTCTTGCTACCAGGAGGGATTGGCTCACTGGTGAAGGATAGACTGGATTAGTGATGGCTGATGCTTTTGCTGGGGATGACTTTGGCATTGCTGCAAAGGGTGCAGGAGTAGCTTGTTACTGATCTCCTCCATGGAGGGAAGGAAGTGTTGGTGATATATGTGAGGTTCCAGTATTTGTGTATTAAAAGGGGAACAGTCAAGGATTAGGACGAAGGATTAAGCCAGGGTTAGGAAGAGAGACTCTGAAGTAAGATTACAGGTGGATTAAGTAATGCTAAAACTCTACAGAGCTCAGGTGATTATTTTTTGGGTCATTTCTTGATCTCTTCGTAGCTTATTTGTGCAAAACTCTGATATATGGTTTTGTCTTTTAGTTACAGTCCTAAAACCGCTTCCTTCGAAGGGCAAAAAGCTTAATTTGGTAGATAGAGCTTCCAGGCCCCAGTGGACCAGCATTGGCTTCAAACTGGTAGGAATCATTCAACATTCTTGAAACTTCTCTAAATGTCACCTTATCTTTGCCCTTTGTGTGTGTACAAACATGTATGTGCCAGTCTCTGTATTCCAAATAAATGATTGCAGTCCATCTCTTATCAAATCTAATATCCTTGAGCCCATCAAAATGTTCAGCACCATCCTGCTGCCAGTTCATTTCCCCCATCCCAGACTATGTGTTCATTTCCCACAAAACACTGACCAAAGCAGTTGGAGAGTTTGGCCTGCAGGCAAGGCTTTGGCAACCTCATTTTAGTGCTAACCCTGATTTTCGTTTCCAAATTAGAGGTTATGTGTTCTCATTGCCTCCTGACTCCTGCCGAGTTTCCTCCTCAGGAACCAAGAAGCCACCGATTTCTCCCTGAATGCAGAGGTGGCACTGCCAACAGCACTCTTCCAAATGGTTTGGGATGGGGGGGAGCCAAAAGCTGGGAGGGCTTGTCTCTCACAAATGCATTCAGCGTGCCATGGCTCTTGGCTGCCTGTGCTGTGGCAGGCTGATATGGGCTGCTGCAGTTTCCCACACCATAAATTTCTCTCCTGTCCTCTGGGCAGTGGCCGGTTTGAAAAGACTATTTTTGTTTTAAAAACATTTCACCAAAATGTTAAATTCTGTTTCATCTCAGTTCAGACTATGCACTAGCAATACCTGAATACCTGCTTCTTTTTTTTCCTTTTTTTTTTTTTTAATTGCCTTTTTGCTGCAGAGTCAGTCATTTCAGGTGCAGGCAAAGATAAGAAAACATCAATATTTATTT
This sequence comes from Coloeus monedula, assembly GCF_965178545.1. Lineage (NCBI taxonomy): Eukaryota > Metazoa > Chordata > Aves > Passeriformes > Corvidae > Coloeus > Coloeus monedula. The sequence goes on along the minus strand of NC_138792.1, from coordinate 15,780,252 downwards.
TCCTCTTAAAGAAAAAAAAAGAGTCAGATTAGCAAATTTGAGATTTTCTTTTGCACCCACCAGTTATGGGATTTCATTAAGTGTTTTTTGCCAAATAAAAAGCTTTGCTTGGTGTCTCCAAGCTTTAAAGGCTCTAATAGGAGGTTAGTAACTCTCATTTGTAGACATATTCTTTATACAATAAATAATAAAATATAAGGCAATATAATTAATGAGAGAAAAATAGTGAGAAATTAGTGACAAGCCCATGACAGCTGAATGCAATTCATATAAACGTGTCTGGTACTGAGAGCCTCAATCAGCAAATTAATCTGAACCTCCTGAAGTGTTCCCTTTTATTTCTGCTCTTCCTTCATATGTATCTTATTCCAGTCAGGAAAGCCTTTGCTCTTCCAACAGTTCTACAGAAGATGTTAAAAACTGCAGTAAATGAGCAGACATGTACAGTGACTTCCTTACAGTCTTTAAAAAAAAAAAATTAAAAATTTGTGGTGCCATCTGGAGCCTTGGAAAGATTAAAGAATTTGCTTTACAAAAATGTGTTTGCATGCTTAAAGGTGTTTCACTGTATTATCATCATAATATTAAATCCCCCAACAGCAAATAGAATAGGTGAAGGAAGTTTTAATTTTTTGATTACTTGAAGAATATGCGGGTAGGGTTCTATAAATGTGCTCTGAAAGGAGCAAATCGTGCATTTTAGGGTTTTTTCTGACTGGAGTCTGGTATTTCACTGTGACAGCAGTTGCAGTCATCTTTAATGCCATTCTGCAGCTCTGCACATCTCTTATGAAAAAAACAATGGGCTGGAAGGTATTAAATAAGCTTAAGCATGGCATGAGGAATGCTGAAACGGAGGAATGTTGGGGTATTGCTGCAGCAATGCAACTCTCAGTGTCAACACATTGTTTCAGGGTTTACAGCAGCATTCAGAGAGTTATTTGGGTCTCCTTGGAAGAGGTTCAGTTTTGGCAAAGCCACCCAAAATATTAAAACAAGAAGAGAGAAAATGAAAGAAACAACAACTAAATTCCAAAGATAGAGTCTTCTACTGACAGAGAGAGTGGTACAATTGTGTGGGTTTGAGTACAACAATACATTTTCCCTGATAGTCATTCTTTAATCATATCTTGGAATTTCTATTGATTTTTTTCTCGTTACCAGTGGCCAAAACAGGATTGAATGTAACCTCTCATTTATGCAGCAGTGCCCTGGAATGGCACTTAGGTGTATCAGCTCAGCCCTCAGTGACACATAAAATCTGACCCCAAATTTCCAGCAGCAGCAAAATGAATAATTAACTTTTCCTCTCCTAGGGAAGTAACAAGGCATCAACCAGTCCTTCGGGATCCTGCCACACCTTACATCTTACATCTTGCCTTTCCTTCACAGAGATGTCTTGGAATAGAATGAATTTTAAATACTTTCTCTTAGCAGTAGAAGTAACAGCATCTGCTTTTCTTTTTCCCACATAAACCTGTGCAACTACAACTGCAGTTAAAAAAAAAAAAATATATATATGTATATATATATATATGTGTATGAACCTGTGTAAGTACTTGCAGAAATCCTAATGGTCACAAAACCCATCTGCAAGCCTGCATTTGTATCTGTGTCTGTAAATTAATGGGGGGATTTGTGTGTGTGGAACATTTTATTCTAAACAAACATTCTGTGTTTCCATAATATTTTTGTACTAAAACCCTTGGTTTCTGCCATACCACCTCCCTCAACTCTCCTACTCAAGAAAGCCACTGCTGTCTTTTATTAAAGTCTACAGGACTAGTATGTCATCAAGTGGTTAAGAAAGGGAAGTACTCTGTGTTCTAGCAGAAGTAAAACACAAAATGGTCTGAATTTGAAACTAAAAAATACTGATAAGTTGCTAAAAATTTTAGGAAAGGTCTGAAACATGTCTTGTATTCCAATTTTCTGCCTTTTAAAGGTCTTGCATTAAGTCAGGGATTATTTTATAATCCATTATGCGTGGTGCCTATTAAAATTAAGGAGGCTGTTTTTCTTCCACTTAAAATTGGGAAATCAATATTTCAGGTTTCTCCCTCAATGAAGCAGGGTGAGAGCCGGCACCATTCCTGTGAGTTCAGCTTTGCCTTGAATGTCAGGAAATGCTGCATCCCTCTTTGCATTAGTCCTGAGCTCTACCCAGTCCCCAGCCCCGCTCCTGCCAGCAGTGAGGCCAATCCTCACTCTGCAAAAGGAAGAGTTGATGAAGAGCCTTTGCCTCTTTGTTCCTGATTCTTTCTCTGCCTGCTTCTTGCATCTTCTCCCTGGGATCATCCCTGTGCTGCTCAGCAGAGCTCTGTTTTGGCTGTCCAGGGATGATGCCAGAGCAGCAATGAAGACAAGCAGCAATTTGACCCCCTCGCTGGTGCACTGTGTTGTCTAAGAAGGCCACGAAAGCCCAGAACATGTGGGAGGCTACAATTTGTGTTTATCATTCATATTTTATGGGTAACAACTTTGATTTTCAGTTGTGAAAGCAATAGCAAGTGATAGCTGGGAAGCTGTCAAAATCACTGAAGTGTTTAGCAGTGTTATTCCAGTGACTATGCTGAAGACTATCTGTGGAATTCAAAGCCATAAAACATAACTGAAGTCAGGTCCCTTGCTTATCTATTTAAAATGGTTGAATTCTTTCTCTGGAGACAAGTGTGAAGGAAGAAGTAAAAAAGAAAAGGATATCTGAAGACTGAAAATAAATATATTTTCCAATACTTTGTTTATTTGGTATTTAATGCCAAAATAGAAAAAAAAAAGCTGTGACACAATGATAGAGAAATTTGTCTGGAAAAGCTCAATAAGTCACAAGGGCCATCCCTCTCCTGTAAGTGCTATCAGCTCTGTGTCCAGGCACCCGTCTCTGTTGTTGCAAAGTTTTTGGTGATGTCTGACTGGAGTCTGTCTGGCTGCAGTACTGAGTGATCCACTGCTGTTTATTGTGATATTGTGAGTGTGGGGAGCACCACCTCCTCCTCTGCAGTGCCTGTTTGCACCACCTGCACTGCCGTGGCTTCTGCTCCACTCCTTCCCTCAGCTTGTCTCAGATAAGGAAGGAGTCCTCAGACTCACAGGAGCAGGGACCTGCTATCTCCTTCCTGCTGAGCAGGACTCGTGTCCCTAACACTGAAGGCTCTGCAGCTGAACTGCACAGGCGCCCACAGACTGGCTGTTAGAACAGAATTCTTGACAAGTTGAGAATCTTAATGTTGATGTTCCCTAATCAAGTAAAATGGCTTCATTCTGTGTGAAATTTTCCTCCTGGAGTAATGCTGAATACTGAGTAGCCCTGTGAATTTATCAGAGATAATCTATTCCCAAATCAGACTCTGGGTTATCCAGGCATGGTGGAATATTTCTTTGCAGAGAACATAGGAGGAGTCATATCTTGAGTATATCTCAGAGCTGCAGTAAATCTTCAAAGCTCAATGTCATGAGGCTCTGGATAAAACATTTCTTGGGGAGAAACGCTAAAAGGATTGGTGGAAGATGATGGTGCCAGGATGTCTTTGGAACCAGTAGGAGCAGAAATGGAGGTATGGCTTGGACAGATAAATTGCTGTTAGGGAGTAGTAGTTGGGTAAATAGTATGGAACAGGGCAAGGAGCATTTAAGCATTACAGAAAACAAATGTTTGTGTTATAGCACAATGATTGTGTCAATAATCTCATCTGGTTTAATAGTTCACTGTAGTCTAAAGTCTGTGAAACACCAAAAGAATTTAGGAGCCAGCTTTAGGGTCTGTATGGCATGACAAGCTGTGTGCCTGGAAAGATTTAACTATTCTAATACCAAAAGTGAGGTAGCCAGCCTTTGAGAAGCACAAAGAATGAGAATGTTGCATTGTCTTCCTCTCAAGGGATTTGTTGTCCACCCTGCTATAGCAATGCACTTTGCTGCTCCTTTATTTGACTGTGTTGTCAGATATTAACAAATTTGAACCTGTGAATTTTGCAGCTGGTGTCAAATGCACTCTGCTGCGAAAAGAATTTTATTTCTCCAGGAGAATGGATATTCTGCTTTATTTTATGCAAGAAAAAGGTATAGAAAGATGAGCAAGACTTAAGAATAAGGAAACATAATAGTTGTATTGAATGGATGTATTTCATCCTTCTCTGGCAGTTCCCCAATTCTGATTTAACTGTCAGCCTACACCTGGAAATTCTTATAGTAGCTTGGGAAGATGAACAGAGACAAAAACCCAGAAGCTGGAAAGAAAAAGGGTGAGAAAATGAATTCTAGACCATGCCTTCAACAAATGTCTTAATTTAGGAGAAAGAAAAGTCTTGTTTACCAGCTAAAACAGGCCACTGCCACTTTGGCTAGTGTGCTCTCCAATTCCACCCTGTGTCATCTGTGACCTAAAGAATGTATGCTAGCATTATCTACAGAAGCTGACCACTGAATTTTGGTTGTGCCTACCCTGACAAGACCATATTTTTATTTTATGTAGTAAAATTGGCTGGATTGCTGAGATGTGCACTCAGAGAGGAAAGCCCTGTTTTAAAACGCTTTAGAGATGTCAAACTTCAGGGCTTTATCTGCACATCTTGAGAGTGTCTTTGCTCCCTCCAGGGAAGCAGAATGTTTGTCATGACATTGGGGCACTTCCCCCTGCCTCCCACCCGGGACCTATGCACAGACAATGCCCTGGAAATATTGACCTGGTCAGAGCTTCACCCCTGCAGTGCTGCTGCCTTGGGATAGACCCAAAGGCTTGTCCTGCTCCAGGCACGCTGCTCTGCCCCTCAGCCACAGCTAAGCTGCCCCAAATGAGAAAATTCTCCGTTATTTAGACCAGCTGGAGTAAATAATCCCATAGAAGCAACTGGTAAGGTCAAGGCCAGGATCTGCTTCACTTCACTTTCAATAAATTCAGGTTTATTACCCATCGCCATTGAGGCTGGAGTTTCATAAGTGCTACAGATCTGGCAGGAAAGCTGTTTTCTATCAGATTTAACACTGCTAAAGGCTGGCTAAATCCATGAGTTAGTGTGTCTACGTATTTTAACAGTTGTATAGTGGCTATAATCTTTTCAGTGTTCTTTTATTTTAGTAAGTCAAAATTATTTTAGTCTGGGGACCAAACAAAATGGAAACTTGGCTTTCTAATCATTCACTTATAGAATTTCCAGAGAATAAAAATGCATAAACACCTTCTTCTCTCCACAGCAGAGGATCTTCCCTCATCCTCCCCTCCAAAAAAACCCAACAAAACACCAAAACCAGAAGAGAGGCTGCATGAATTCAAGCTGCTATGCTTCCTTCCATGCTCAGAATAATGAGCAGAAAAGTTCTAATGCATTAAAGTCAGGTGGAAAATAGAAGGACTGCGAAGATCAGACATGATTTTATGTTCAGAAAGCCTAAACAAAGACCTACATCTCAGTGTTTAACCAAGAGATATAAAAAGAAAGCAGAAATAGATTAAAGAGTATAAATTATTAAACTTAATGGGAGAGAAGAAACCAAATGACCTTCAGGAAGCACAGAGTGTTCTTGGTTCTGAGTGCTTGCTATTCCCATCTCTCCTCTCCTCAGGCTTTGCTCCACACAGTACTGGAGTGCTTGCACCTTCCCTGGAAATTGCAATCATGCCAAGGGCTTGCATGACCAATGTGCATCTGCCTGTTATTTATATCATTTATACCAACAGAGTAAACTGCATCAGGGACCAATAACTGAGATTCATAGGGTCATGACTTCTTGGTAATTTTCCACTTAGATATGCTAGTAAAAATATGGAGCAAAACCATTTTGAGATCATATCTTAGTGTAAAATTGTTCTGTGGGTTTTTTCTTAGACACAGCTTTTTACAAGCTCAAAATGATTAGGAAATTTTAGGAGAACATTTTGCTTTTAGCACACTGCTGCCCTTTTAGGAATGGTGCCTTGCAGATTAATGCAAGACTCCACTCCTGGACATCTGATTTTGGACACCTGAAGAATCTTATCAGACTCCTGATAATAGGGTCTTGCTTTTATAAAAGGAGAGTCCTTCCAGATATTCAGAGAAGAGTGGAGGAGATCAGAAACATAAAACTGAAAAAAGGAAGAAGGGATGATCCTCACCCCCTAACTCATTAACCTCCAGCTCATCATCCCCACACAAGGGATGTTTCCAGACAGCACAGCAGGTCAGAGAAATAAGATCAGAATTTTTTCATCTTGATACATTTTTTGTAGTTTTTCAATTGAAGACTATGTGTTTTTCCAAGCCCACTTGCCTATTCTGTGTTCATCACCTCATTGTTTCTGTTCAGAGACAGGGCTGCCCAAAAGTCTGGGACTCCGGGAAATAGTGAACTAATGCCAGTGAGGAACTTGGGAAACATCAGCTGCATTCATACAGCTCAGGGAGATGCATGGGTGATATCCCATTTCTCTGAGAGGGAAATACAGATTTTACTCAAGAAATATATAAAAAATTTAAAAATGGTGTTGTAGTTCCAGCACATCAGGTCCATGTGCAGAGTCCTGGGCTGTTTCAGTGAGTTTACATCTCAAGCTGTGTGGGAAAAATAACACAAATCAATGTTTTGGTGGGAAAATATCAACGGGAGTTATAGACAGAAGAGGTTTTTAAGTTTTTCTGGAGGTAAAAGCTGTCTCTTTCATTCCCTTTCCTGATACATGACAAATCTCTTACTGCGAGGACTCCTTACCAGGCTCCCCTCAGTGAGAAAAAGAAGTCGTTATCCTGCTAAAACCCTTCAGATTTCACTGAGGAATGTTTCAAATCTTTCTCATCCTCTTAAGTTTTTCTTTGTAGCAGTATGAACTGTTGCTATCAAAGCAATCACCTAGTCTGTGTGTGAACAAAGAAAAGCATTTCACAGGTTTCACATCGTGATACAAACAGCTCAGACTGCTGGATGCCTCCTCTGTCTAAATCATGTCCTGATGCCTGGAAAGGACCTGGAAAATGGGATAAGGTGCAAGCTCAGTCTGGAAGCTGTGTGAGAGACAATACCAGCTGACTTCACCTGAAACTGAGCTAGAAGTGATTAGCCAGGGCAGTGATCACTGGTGTGGCATGCTTGCTTTTTTTCAGTAAATTTTAACAATTTTAATGGAAAAGTTTTTAGTTTTTAATAGCACCGTATCACAATGTGAGACAGCTTTATCAGGGTGACAAGTGGTTCTCAGCTTCCAGGCTTGTAACTGCTGTGGTGTTAAACTAAGAGATCCACTTTCCTTTGAAAGGGACACAAATCTCCCTTTAAGATGACATGGGTTTAGTTTTGTCATCTGCTTTGCAATTCTTACTGTCCTAATGGGATCCTTTAGACTCTGTGATGTGTTTGGAGTCCCCGAGCAGGCAGTGGTAGATATTCACCCTCCAAAGTACAAAGGGAGAGCAAGTGCAGTGTGGAGCTGGCTCCTCTCTGTTGTCTCATACCAAACCAGTCCATGGTTTGTGTTGACAGAGATGTTTTTTCCACAATTAGAATGCTTTGGCAGACATTCAGAAGGTGCTGTTGCCCATTCTATCGGAAACCAGGAAACAGATGAGGATTCAAGATTCCTTGACTTTAGGGATCAGTTGATAGCAGTCCATGGCAGTGGCTGCTAAATAGGATGGAGAAATGCATCCAACTCCTTTGAGTTACCCTGTCAGGAATCACTGCATAATTACACCTTTGGGAGGGCCAGTTCTGTTTGGATTCCTGACTGTTCTGAGACTGTATTATGGGTCTGCTCCATGTAAAGAAATTTTCCATTCTCATTTGAAGAATTTCACACTATTTCTATGCAGTTAATTTGTAATGTCTCTTTTTGAGAGCAGGAAAAATAATATTCCAGATATTTTCTGAAGGTTGACATCAGCTGAGCGTGTGCAAATTAACAGAGAGTTGGATTTCAACAGGGAACTCTTTAAAGTAATGGTCTGTCAGGAAGAGTGATTTTTTACCTGGCCCTGCATCAACATATAACCTTCAGTTCAGCACTCGACAAGAGCACTGTTACAGACAGCTGTCACATATACAGTTTGCCACTTTGATCTGGTGGTGTCACATCATGGATTTTATATTTGAATTTGACATGCCAGGCTTTGGAAGTTTTCAGTGACTTAAGGAGTTGCACAGAACCTGAGGGTTCCTTTTCTTCAGTAGTGGATAATTCATGAACATGGGAAGGTAAAAAGGGGTGGCACAAACAAGAGTGTTGCATGAAGTTGTTGTGCCCGTGTGGAACAACCTCTTAACCAGAAGTGATGGCACTAAACTAGCAGATTTCTTAATGAAAATTAAAGGGGAATGCATAAACAACAGCCCTCCACTTATGAGCTGCTGGGCCCTATCACACACAAGAGCAGATTTGCCTCCTCCTTAAGGTCTTGCAGGTAAATGTGGGTGTTTATGCTTCATGTTGGGTGTCGTTCAGGTATTGGATTTGTGGGGCAAGGCTTTAGAAGCAGGACGGCTTTGGGAGAAGCTTACCCTTCTTCACTGAGAAACCAGGAGTTCCTACTTGTTTGATTATGGGATAGGAAAGAGAAATGCTATCTGTGCTCTATTGTGCTGCAGTAGACCATTTCCCAAGCTTCTGTCTAAATCAGGTTTTCTGATCTTTAAAACTCTGAGCACAAGCCTGGACCAGTAAGTCACTAGTAGAGTTTCCCGCTGGCTAAGACAAGTGATGATTCAAAAATAGTCCAGGTTTTTCCTTGGCTCCAGACCTGAAAGGAAAAATCTCAGCTCATCAAGAATTGATTCATTATAGAAAACCACCCTCCACTACTGAAAATATTTCTATATTTTAACATAATTCTGTTTGAAAATGGTCTGCTGAATGTAGCAGTTTCCTGTGTAGCTAATCTGGAAGCTGCATAGCGTGTACAACAAAAGGAAACCCTTTAAAATTGGTTCCTTAGGCTGCTCTGGGACTTTAGGGGGTCTATTTAATTGGCAGGGCTTCTCTCCACCCCACCCTGCTCGGAGTTAGAGGTGGCTGCATCGGCCCCAGCTGTGTGTGTGGGCTTGTGCATTCAGGTCTTGACTTCTGATATGTTCACCCAAGGATGGGAAAGCTTGGTGACAAACTTAATTAGGTCCTTTTTTTCCGTCAGTTTTTTTAGCTTTGTAAATATTTTAGTCTGGTCTTCCTCAATAATCCAGGAAGATGGTGAGGAAGAGGAAGCATGGCCTGGGAGACTGAGCACGTGAGGGAAATACAGGAACACTGCAGCAATGCCAGGATGGTTTTAGGCAGGTTTCCCTATCTCCTTTCATTTTCAGCTTGTCTATGCGTGGTAAGAATGAATGAGTTAATGTCAGCTCTGGAAAGGTGTAAGTCAAGATGTGTGTAACTAAGAATTATGAACAACAGAGATGAATTCCACTGCATCCATTAAAGTGAAATGTGCTGTTAAAAATCCTGCACATAAAGGATAGAATGTGTCAAGACTAAAAACAAACAAGCAAGCGATTTTTAACCTTATTAAGGTCTGATGCCTTTCTGTCTAGAGGGCTTAATCTTTTAATACAGAACTATAAAGAACAATTACTTTTATAGGTTACGATTACAATCTAAGATGATTTACTGTTTGGCTTATATTGCTGATGAGAGCTGGGCTGTTAATTTTACTGGGTTTTTCTGATTTGGTGGTCTATCTTGTTCAGGCTCTCATTGCAATTTCTGTTACCTAAAGCTCCTTCATGCTTCCGTGTCAGCAAGTAACTCAGCTATGTAGTACAATTTGTTGAGGATGTAGCAGTAGAAAAAGCATTACCCCCTTCAGATGTGACATTTGGTGTATTACCTGCATGTGCAGTATTGTCAGGGGTGTAGTTTCTGACCTGCAATGCATTATCTGCTCCACTGACTTTGGGGCTGTTTATCACCAGTGACATATTTCTCTGCAGGAACCTGCCATTCTTCTTGTGTCTGCTTTAAAACCCTAAATGCAGACATACAGTCTGCATTTTTGAGAGCAGAATGAAACCAGATTTTTCTTCTTCTTTTTTTTTTTTTTAACAATTCCCTTCAATGTTGTCAGTTAAACAGGGTGCTTCGTAAGCTGCTTTTGCTACAGTAACAAATGTTAAAGAGCAGAGGCACTGTAAGAGTGAAATTAATTATGTATGCTTTATGCTTGTCCAACTAACCACACAGTATTCCCAATGAAATACTTAACACATCTGTGCATTCCTAAAGTCAAATAACATCACTATAATTTGAGACTTATTTTGAACAGCCAAGGAAATATTTTGTTACACCTCCAGGAAAGCCATTCTTTTGGAGGGGGCTTTTTTCATTTGTATGCTTTGATTGTGAGCTACTTAATTTAGTCAAAGATTCTAATTGAGCTTCTTGGCAGACTGCCTGATGTTTGGCACAGTAGGAATCTCTAAGTTTGAACCTTTGGGGATGTTTTCAGAGGAACGTATGTCTTCTATTTCATGCTTTATTGTGGCAGACTGATGAGAACTTCTAAAGCAAATGACAGTTGAGAGAAAATAACTCACACTGGAGTTTGTTCTCCCACTGTTGCTATTTCAATGATGAATTTCAGATAGTCTATTTTGTTTATAATATGTGAGGTTTTGAAATTATGATAATAGATGGCAATGGCAGCAGAATAATTCAATCATGGAACCAGAGGTTAAGTGTGAAAAGAGCTCTTTAACAGGAATGATTTCTGACTAAGCAATCTGTGGCAGTCACTGGAGCAGCCTTCAGCAGCTGAAGGAGTTAAACAAGATAGATGTTATTTGACAGAGCAGTGTGTGTCATGGTCTCAGCAGACATAATAGGATGAAATTAAGAAATATGAATATTTAGGCTACAGACAAGGCTATTTCCTGATACTAAGACCTGTTCTAGTTTAAATGGTCTCTCAAGGAAAAAAAAAAGCAGCTCCTACCAGGGAATATTTAACACCATGCTGAACTGCTGAACAATATGCTAATCCTCAGAGGAACATTACAGAATTGTCAGCAGGATGAACTAGCTGATCCCTTCCGTCTCTGCTCTGTTTAATTTCAATATCTCAAAGTTTCTGCTCGGGAGAATATGAACTCCACAGCTTCGTTTTCCTGTTTCCTTGAGAACTGTCAAGTCTGCAGCCCAGAGAACGACCCAGTGCTGCAGGACTTCCTCCTTTGTTTCCCACTGCCCCTGATTTTCACAAGTTGACTTGTCAGTGATGGCTCCAGCTGAAGCCTTTGAGCTCAATTTACCCTGTTCCATGCCCTGTGAGCATCTCTGTGGTATCAACCAGATGGTTCCGTCCTGGAATCACCAACTCTCCAAAGATCCAGGACTTTGAAAGCAGATACACACAAATCAAAAATGTCTTTGACTTCTCCCCTCTAGCCACCAGGGAGAAACTGAAGGGTTTACATTAATATCTGCCCCCTTTTTTGCCTCTGGAAATGTGTAGATACTTCCACTTAAATAGACTTGTGTGAAAAATGAGACAAAATTATGCTGAGAATATTTTTTTTTTAAATGTTCTTAACTCTTCAAAGCATTTTGTGTAAGATAAAACTGCCTTTCTGCCAGATCCAGTGTTACAAGCACATGTAGTCATACCTTGGATATTGAGATCTGAATTATTTCTGAGGATTTAGCAAGTTTCTGAGGGTAGTGATGGCAAAAAACGAGAAGAGGTTTGCCTACCGAAAGAGAAGGCATGAAGGTGTTTGCAGGGCTTTTTGGTGATGAACTGCAAATGTTCAGAATAAGACCGAAGAGGAAACAGAGAAGTCCATAAAGACCAGAGGCAGCCATAAAACCCAGACTCCCAAGCACCACTGACGAGCAGGCAGTTCCTCATTAAGAACTTGTTACAGTACATATATATAGTCCCAATCAATTTGTTTTATTTTAACAGTGCACCAGGTGCTTCCCATAAAATTTGAGGGCACTGAGTACTTAATTGAAATCAGCCACATATAACCCCTGTGCTCAAATAAATCTTTTTTCCAGAAGTAATCAACTAGACCTTACCTACATAATTATATACAGAGTAGCATCAAATAGAACCTAATTGTTTCAATAATGATAATCCTGTACATACTGTGTACTGATCAATATACTTTTAATAATTGACCTGCCCATACTGAGGACCACTTTATTCAGATGGATTTTTAACAGTTTTGAGAATGGAAATAGTCCAAAGCTCCCTGTGCTGGTTCTAAACATACAGGAAAAAAAAAATCAAAACCATCTTTATTTTGTTCTTAGAAAATCTCAGATTTATTTTTTCTCTCATTTTACTACAAAACTGCTTACGTTGTTACAGTCTTGATAAAAAATATGATATAAAAAGAAAACTTCCATTTTGAAGGCAGTGACCTCAATTCTCCACTGTGTCACACCATGAGAAGTTGCCTGCACCTTCCCAACTCCTCCAGGTGACTCTCAAGCACCAGATTTCTTTGGATGTACCAACAGGGGTAAGTAGAGATGTCAAAGGCAAAACGTGACCATGTTAAATTCATAATGAGAATATTCATTTCATTAACAGGATGCTGTTGCTTCATTTGGACACACCACGAGAATAGGCTAAATAGAACCATAAATAAACATTTCTAGTAGCTTGACCATTTCTCGAAGCAGACAGGCTCTGTTGCTGGAGGACATAAAAAGGAGGTTTATTGAATAGAGTTCTGTAACTTCATGTACACATTGGAGCATGTACACGGCTGCAATGCCCTACAATGTACACAAAACCCAACGTGCTCTCCACAGAGCCCCACCTGCTCCCACTCTGCTGATCCCTGATCACGGCAGGAGCCTCACGGGGTGGGAACTGTTTGCTACACACAAACCAATACAGCCTAATTACCAGTCAATAAATTCCAGATCCAGTCCAATTAGTTGTCATAGAGACTCTTGTGTTTAGCAAATGTAACTTATCTGTTTCAGCTTGCGAATTTAAGTGGACTAATATTTAATTTATTTAATTGCACAGTGATACATTCAGTGTATCGTACAACAGAAACAATAAATGCTTCCAAGTACAATCTACTTAAGTTTGTTTGATAAATCAAGTGACTTCTTGTGGGAGAGGATACCCTGAATGCCTTTGAAGTCCTCTTCCTACCACTCCTCTTGTGGTACTTCTTTTTGCAGGAAATTATCTTTAAGTCAGCGTAAAACACAATTAATATAAATAAAGCTTTAGGATACAGACTTAGCTCTTGAGTGAACTTTCACACTTGGACTAACCCACACCAGAATGGCTGTAGGAAGTCCTTTTTAGAGATGTGAAGAGGAAAAGAATTGGGATCATCCACTACAGTACTAGTGGTTTAAAAAACCAGAATCTCTGTATCTCTCCCAGAGGTGAAGCATTTCCAGAAACACTAAATAACTTCAAGAAAAAAAACAATTAGAAGAGAACAAGGCTCTTCACACTGGGAAAGACGCCATAGGTGACTGCACTAGTCTGTCAGTACTGCTGCTCTGGAGAGAGATTAGAATCCAAAATCACTGTGTAATGAATAGAGTCTAAATGTAAAATCACACAGGGCTGCCTAGGGAGCAGACAGGCTGCGGCAGCGGATGCTGGCTGATTAAAAAACAGCTGAGATTACTCAGAAGGTGTGGGCACCACGTCATTGCACTGATTTGGGGCAGAGAAAATCCTGAGCAGTAAGGCAGGTCTTGTCCCATGTTCTGTGAAATTCCCTTGAAATGTCTCAGACATTTTTATTGAAGGTCATGAGCACTTCACCATTTACACCCAAGCCGATGTTCACTATCACCAGGGGGAGTTCCTTAGGTTCCATAAGGTGAAGGTCAGCTCTGGGGCTGTCTCATGACATATTTAGCCATGGAAAATTTACCATGTGTCAACTTGGGGCTCGGAATTGTAGGATGAGATTTGCTGTTGGGTCAGAAGGGAAAAAACCTCCAGTTCTGTTCCAGACTGTTGCAGCTGCTCTGAATATTCCAAATGGTTGCACCCAGCTCATAAACAGCAGTTTATCTAGGGGAGCTGAATTGAAATCTGTAGCCTTGTCTCTGGCAATAGTTGGGAGATAAGCTTGCTTTCATTTTAGAGGTGTTAGGCTCAGCATTAGTAAATTCACAGATAACTTTTTCCTCCTACTGAATATGCAGAATGTGACTCAGAACTGCCTTAAATGCTCCCCAAAGAAGGAAGATGACAGTACGGGGGAATTTATTCCAAAGCAAAATTCTATTGCTTGCAAGAGAAAATGAATAAAGTTGGGAATTCATAGCAGAGAAGCCTTAAGACTCCTCAGCTTAAAATTATTCCTCTTTACCATTCTAGTCTGATCTCTGAAGAACAGCGAAATTACCTGAAAAAAAACCTCTGCATAAATAATTGATTTCCTTTACTCTACATATGGATTCTTTCTGCGTAAAAATATTCCTGTGGAGTACAGTTTGTAAGGCTGTAAGAGTGAAGGATTTGGTCTTTTGCTTAATACACAATGGTTCTTTTTGGTTTTCCTGGCTGTGCTTCCCAGTTCTGGCAAAGAGAAGCTCTTGCACAGCAATAAATGATGGGTTTGGTCCTGGGCTAATGATCTGAATTTTTATCACAATTTGTTTCTTCTAGGCTTTATTTTTTGCTCGTGCCAGGGTTAGGTCTAGGTCATTCTGCAAAATTAAACTCCAGGCATGGATATAAACCCCCAAATGAAGTGAGAGAATCATGTTAATGGTGCCTCTGCAGGCTTCTGGAGACTGGAGAGCTGATTTTATCCTCTACAGAAAGAGCAAACAGAGGCCCCCGTGGCTTCCCTGAGATGCGGGTGCTGTATCACACAGTCCCTGAAAACGTGCATCCATGCACCTGATGGCAAAAACAAGAGTGGTTATTTCCACAGGTCTCTGCACCAGAAAAGAAATATCCTAAAGAGCGCCAGAAAAACTCTTAACACATATCCTGGTTTTATTTTAATGGAACCAGGTCACAACTGGGACTCACAGGGCACAGTAGGGAACAGCTGAATTTTGCAGGGATAGGAGCAGAATCACGAGAATTAGCATTTTGTGCAGTTTTGTATTCTTCTGCTGCCTCTCTGCCAGCACGGATGGGTGACTGGTATTACCTCTGGTCCACCTGGAACTCGGGCCTGTCGAAAAAATACAAATCACATTGTAAAATAATCAGCTCATGAAAAAGTTCAGGCTGAGATTTGTTTCTCATTTGTCACATCAAAAACAAGAAACCTTTTATTCAGGAAGCTGGAGAGTATTTGACATTAATCCTGCCGATATGCAGGGAGAATAAATGAGGAATTTTTGTTGTTCATGTGTTCATGTAGCATATTAATGATTTTGATAACAGCATAAGGATATTTAGCTACTGTCTAAAACTAAATTCTTAGGGTCTTGAGACTGCTTTTTCCTGCCATGGTTCCAGTAAATTTATACAATTGATTGTTATGTGACTGTTAAAAGTGTGAAGAGCAAGATCAAGTGCAGTTCAGACAACAGTAAAAAAAGATTATTCTCTTTAAGTTTTATGACTTCTATTTAGTTTATTGATTGACAGATGAACACACCTGTTTCCTTCTCTCTTTTTTGTTTTTATCAGCAGCTCACTTCACCTTCTGTGGTATTTGTGTGCCCTATGTGTGCAATAGTTGTTTAATGACATTAATTTTAAAAGGAAACAATTCAGCATGCAAATAGGAAGTGAGAGAGGCAAAATTGCAAGAAGCCGATTTCCTTTTTTAAAAAGACGTATTTTTTGTTTAGACCAACAGTCCTCCTACGGAGGTTAAAAAATGTAGCATGGACTAAATTTAACTTCACTACTGTCACCAAAGATAATAATGTGTCCACCTTCTGACAGAACAAACTAAATGACACTCGCTCCACTAATATTTACCAGCATTCGGGTCTCACGGGAAGGGCTATCCATGAGTGACGGTAGCTGGAAAAACAAATCCGTGCCCCTCATCTTGCAAAGACACATTATTGGGTGAGACTTATGGGCTGCAGCAGGGATGCAAAGCACAGAGCCATCCCTGAGCTGTTAGGGGTGGCTTGGAGATGCTGAGTTTGTTTTGTCAGATATTCAGAACAATTTCCTACAGCTGAGTGATTGCCTGCAATTGTTACAATGCAACACCCTGCTGTGGAAGTTTCCCCAATGGAATCTGAGAGCAGAAAATCTGCTTTCTCACCTATTAAAAGTCAGTCTTTTCCTTTGAAGGACTTGCATGCACAGGAGACTCAGGTTTGTATTTTTTTATTGTAATGTTTCTTCTTGGCTTGCCAAAAAAAAAAAAAAAAAAAAAAAAAAAGAGTTCAGGATAACCCCCTCTTTCTCCAGCTGATTGGTTTAAGAATCCCATCTTCATCTCTGCACTTAGGAATCTAAATGTGTATTCAGATGTTCAGCCCCAGAAGGGCAGACCTGGAGCTGGGCAGAACCATTTCCAAACAACAAAGAAATACCTGATGTGTGTTAGACACCACAGTTAAGAAATTTGGGTGCTGTTGCAGCAAAACAAAGTTAAAACCAAACCTCTGAGCAGTGCATGTAAAGCTCGGGAGAGCCTGACCTGTCTCAGCCCTGACACCCTGCAAACAGGACAAAACCTGTGGCCCCTTATTATCTGTGGGGATTTTGTCCTCCTACAAAAATGTGATTTCTTTGCAGCTGTGGCACGAAGATTACAGCATTCAGATCTGGAGCCCTGTAACCATGAGGAAGTGAATGAAGTGCTCGTTTTGGTGCTGCTGATTCTGGAACACTTTTAGCAACCGTGAGCAGAAAATTAGGAGTTTATTTAGGATAATGAGCCTTACATCACTTTCATCATGGAAATGCAACAACCGCAGACATACTCAAATCAAGATGATCAAATTTTATTGCATTAACTTGTTAAATTCTTTCAATGGTGTTAAAGGGAGTAGGTACATTTTTTTCAAAACTCTGTCTGAAAGACAACAGCAAAAATCAGTGACTTGCACAGGTCTCCAGTTTCTGTTCTGCTCTTGAGCATTTTCATGCAATTAGAAAAGCAGATCTGGTGTAAAAAGCAAACCAGTGCTACAGCTGGGGGAGTATTTCCTCTCCTGGACACCCCATCTCCACAGCCTCTCTCAGCTGTCACCGCCCCTGAGGATGAAGGCTGACCAGCCATGGTGACAACATTGCATTTCCACCCCTGTCTGTGTGGTCTGTGTGTCAAACAGCAAAATTTCACCTGCATCTTTCAGTGCCTGAGTAGGTAACAAATACAGTCTCATAATCAGAAGGAAATAGGGGATGTAGTGAAGAAGCTGTATGATAATGTTCTGAAGGGAGTTAAATTTACTTAGTTATGCACAAGGATGGTTGACCAACATAGATACACCATAGGTGTAATGGCAATTCTGTAGTTTCTGACCCCATTTTCAGTTTAGCTTTATGCTTATATCTCTTGGATGGACAGCTAAAGAGACCCAGCAGAGGCACATCAGTCTCTGTGGTTTGTACCTCACACGAAACCTTTCACAGAAAATGCACAGAGAAGTGGGGGGCTTGAACACAGCATCCTCCATTTTCTTAGTCATAAGATTTCAGAGTCATGCTTAAACTAGCCTGTATTTAGCTCTATTAATTTTTATGCTTTAAAAGGAAATAGAGTTGCTTCAACAGGAAGACAAAGGTCTTTGTTATGCTCTGTAAAATTGTTACAATGCCTTAGAAAGTGGAATGAGGTGTCTGGAAGTTTAGTTCCAGAGGCCTCTCTTCCGCCATGGGAAGTGGAAGATGTCTCAGATGTAAAACATGGGAAGAGCTGTTTCAGAAGAGAATCCACATTAAATTATTAGAAGTGCTCAGCTGGGCAGAGAACACTGAGGACAAGAGGATGCTACCAAAATCTCTGAAATATCAAAAAAAAGTGCAAGTTATTAACTCACAAAAAATTTAATCTGACTCTTAGAAATCCAAGTCCTGTTCAAGGTTAACTTCATGTGGCACAGATAAAGTTCTCTCTGTGTATTAAAGGCACTTGAGTGCCACCAAGTAGAGAAAAAGATTAATAAGGTCTGCTCAGTTCCCACCTGTTCTTCCATGGATCAATCTGTCATGGCCTCCTCTGATTTTACTGCAGCAAAACATAACTTTAGACTTGAATATAAATCTGACTTGCAGAGTTTACCCATTGAAACATAAGATATGAGACTAGAAAAGAAAAAGCCATATAACAGAGTGCCTTCTTTGCTGAAGCAAATCTTTTCACTCTCCTTGGAGAGAAGGATGGTGTAATGTGGACAGATTGCACTTCTCACATTCTGGAAGAACGGTTTATTCCATGTTCTGACAGCATTTATTTGGATGGTGAAGAAATGGCTTATAAGAATTAGGGGAAAACGTTATATTTGCCATGAATTACCCTCCTTGAAAATCTGTGATATATAATAATATCAGTCAGTTGGTGTCTTTTGAAAAATGTTTGTCATCAGATTCTTATTTCAAAAACCAGATGCTAAGGGTGGTTTTAGCAGAAAAGTCATCACCGCAGCCCCTGGATAAAAACCCAAACCAACAACACTGGGAAAACCTGTACTGGTGAGAGCAGTCTGGCTGGGGATGCAAGCAACCAAATATCTGTAGTTGCACAACTCTAGGACCACAGCAACATCGACTATTTCAGGTTGGAAATGACCTTTGAACATCTTCTGTTCTACTCCCTTAAAAATAAGGCTAAGTTTGGTGAGGTTGCTCAGCATTTTCTGCTTTTGAGTGTTGAATATCTCCAGTAATGGAGATTTCCCAGCCTCTCTGGGCCCTTGCTCCAATATTTGACCATCTTCAGCATGAAGAAACTTTTGCTTAGATTCAATAACACCTTTCTTTTGCTGCAACCTCTGCCCATAGCCACGAGTCTGGTTGGGAATCTCTGAGAAGTGTCTGGCTTCATCTTCCCAGTGAAACACTCATTAGTGATCCCTCATGAAAATAAGTTTGGCAAGGTACTGTATGTCCACAACCAGGCAAATGCCTGGTAAAAGTGAATAATCCCTTCTCCTGAGCTGCTGGCTGTGCTTTTGCAAGTGCAGCAGAGAACGAAGCTGATGCACTTCAGGTCTGAATTTTGCTCTTACTTTATTTTTAGAGTAATTTCTTTATCTATTTAAGGAATCCCAGAAATTAAGTATCATTTCATTGCTTTTTATATGCGATAATAAAATTAGTTCTTCACAGAGCTCACTGAGAGCACAGCTAAAATAAGTGTTGCTTACAGAAATGTCCTGATTTTCTACCTGGGAGTATTCCACTGAGGCTCTATGGAGCTATATGGGTAAAATTTGTCATGTTCATTTATATCACAGATGACATAATGACATCATAGAGACCAGGGCAGAATAATAGATAAGTTGTACCTTTTAATCCGAAATTTCTGAATCCAGCAGTCCTTATGGTATTGTAGTGCCCTCAAACTTGCTTTGGGAGTCTGAGTCAAAAGCAATCCATACTTCTCACTGTCTGTACGTGCTGCTAGGCTGACAGCTCCCAGAAGCTCAGATGACCAAGACTACCATGAATTTTTATCTTCATTCCAGGCTTTCACCATTAACATCTTTACCTGACAATCTTCAAATCAGAAACTTTTGAATTTTTGATACAGAGATATCAATTTCTGGTGTTAAAAGTAGTGAAAAGGGATTATTTTAACAGTATTACAGATGGAGTCCTTTCACTCTGCTCTCTACTGCCTCGAATGTCAGCGTTCCCTCCATGAATAAAACAGAGTGTAAATAAGAGACCTGTCCATGCAGAAGTTGAAACACGTTGTAATGAGATGACAGCACATTCCAGATAGCAAACATTGGTAATAAACAACCCCTGGCTCTATTTATCACGACTCTGGGATATCTAGGCACAGACAGAAGTCTTGAAATGGCACCATAAGAGAGGAGCCAAGCACATTCAGAGAACCTTTTCTGATAAGCCCAATCTCACCGAGGTTTTTGCATGAGCAAAATGAATGTGCTTGATTGAATGGTCCCAAACAGCAGATAGGGAAGCTCAGCAAGAGATTATCAGAACTTTGGGGGGAAAAAAACCTAGTTGTGTTAGAAAAGGAGTCACTGCAGGATGTTTGGCAGTATAACAGGTATGCATGGAAAAATAATTTATTTTTTTTTTACCAGTATTCCTGAATATATGCAGGTGAATCCAGTCTGAAAACTCACACAGCTCTGTCAGTCCCGCTGAGAACCACAGACCTTCTTAATTCTGAAGTTTCAGTAAGGAAACTGCCCAGGCTTCCTGAAAGATGCAGGTGATCCAGACAAGGATGTTGGTGCATTATTCGATAATCACAGGTTGATTTAATCGAGTGATTTAATACACCATGCATGAGATTCAATTCTTAATGGACCTAATTCAATCCAGTGATGCTTCTTGCTTGAAAGGTGATGCAGGCAGAATGGAGTGAGGTGCTGGATGCTGTGGAAACTGCATTTTACAGTTTTATGCTTTTACAAAGAGTGGCTGTTCTGCTGAATGTTATGTAAGATTCAGGAAATGGCATCAGAAATTTCATGCCATTTAAAGTCCACTGCTCAGAGGGTATTTTGCTGCAATTCAGTACGAAATCACACATATTTACAGTATGTTAATTTATTTTCTCTCTTAATTTTGTCACTGACATGTTTTGACACCAAAGAAATAATTATTTAATGGAATAGAAAAATCATCTTGTGAAAGAGCTGTTGTATTTGGGTGTCCAAACACACAATCTGCTTTAATAGCAAACAAAAATGACTACATTTGGAATGGAGATACTTGGGTTGAATGTGGAGAATTCTCACAGTTGACAACCACCTTACAATTTTAAGAATTTGCCAATTTTTTTAATGCTGACTTAGCAAACCAAATTGGGAAAATGTCTTTGTAGATAATCAACAAAATGTAATACATTTAAATGTCTAAATGACAGACCAATCAAGCTCAGTCTGGAATCATCCTTAATCTCCCTGTGACTCTTCACAAGTTTCCTGGATCAGAAGGGTGAGAGAGGCTGGGGGTCAAAGACAGGAATAGACTTTGCACATAGGCAGCAAAGAGACAAACCCATAAATTTTACAGTAATATGAGTCAAAGCTGCTGCATTGCATCTTCCCTCTTCCCTGCAGTGCAATTGCAACAGGTGCAATAGGGCAAGAAAGGCCTGGGTTTCCTAAACCAGCAAATGGAAAAGTATGCTTTTCCTGTTAGTACTGGGATATTTTCAGAAAACGTCTCTCTGAAAAATATCTCTGTTTTCTGTTTTGTTTGACATAGTGATCATTCTCAGGAAAGGTAGAGGCAATAAGGCTTGAAGAAGCTGTGCTGCTTCTGCCATTCATCCAAGGTCTGTGTGCTCCCTGTTATCCTCAAGTCCTACTGACACTGACTCTCTTCCCCCAGACTAATGAGAGCAATGAGAAATATATTCCTGTCCTGATTCTGTCGTTTGCCATCAGTGGAGCCACAATACAGCTGAGCAGTTTTTTTTTTTTTTCCCCCAAGGGATCATAAGAGGCAACAACCTGAAAAAGAAAATGCAACCCCAAGGATTTTCCTGCTGTACTTCAGGGTAACTCTTCATACCGTAAAACAAAATATAACTGGAAAAACAGCAAAAGAATGAATCCCCATCTGCTGTATGGATAAAGAAGTGTAATTTCTATGTTATTGCATGTGTTCTGTCTCGTATTCAGAAGCTTTCTCATTTCTCTAAGTTTAGGTGTAAGAAGATGAAAGTTTTAACCTCTGCTGCAACTAATACATTAAGCTCAGAAAGCACCACCATAAATTACCTTTTCTTTACCTTTTTCTGCCATTGTACAGATAATAAATTGTCTTCCTAATGTAACCAGTTTTATTACATTCTTGAACTTAGCAGAAGGCAGATAATCACCTTTGCACCATTAGACTTGATTAAGTTAAACTCAGAAATTGGACCTGGAAAGCACTGAACTGTACATTTCACAGGCCGAGTTTAAACACACATGAATATTTTTCAATATTAATGACTCAAAGGGGCTTCGTTTTTACAGTTATGCAAATAGTTTTCCTGGTTGTTTTCTACAGAAAATTAATGTCAGGGACATATTTTACAGCATGTAAGATGACATAATGCAGAGCATCAAAAGCAACCAACCATGCAGGTGAAGTTCTGTTCTTAAAACCAAACCTAAAATGGTCTTTTAGACCTGTGTGTGTTAAGTGCTCTTCATACAAAGTAGGGTACAATAATATTAATTCCATTAATTCAATTTAATCATTCTAGTATGAAATGATTTTTTATGAGTGAAGATTTTTTTTTTTTTTTTAAATTAATGAACCTCTGATTTTCAGTTTACACTGTGCATGAAACCCTTGTTCTGAAGTTGTATGAAAGTAACAATGAAGTGGAATATTTTGATATTTTGGATCCCAATTTAGTTCACTACACTGCGTATTGAAGGATCACATTAGAGAAACTTTTCTCACTGCCTCTATGTCTGAAAAGGAAGACTTCCTTTATTTTCAACTCCTTATATTTTCTCTCTTTTACTCTCTTTCATGCTTTAACTTTCCATTTAATGCATATGTATAACTTTTTAGGCTTTATAATAATGCAAGTTATTATGAAAATCTACATTTTCTTCTTGCCTTATAGCCTAACGAGTCTCAGATTGTTCCCTGTGTGTACAGATACATATATTAACGATAGTGAAGCAAATGAGCTGTTAGTGAGGTGAGAAATACCTGGCAAGTGCTTTTTGGTCCCTGTATGAATTCTCTTTACAATCCAGTTCCATGCTTTGTCGGCAGTTAAGGCTGTTAACCAAGCTAAAAGAACTTCACAGCCAATTAAAAAGAAATTTCTTTGAATTCCTTTTCTTTACAGGAAGGAATAAGCAAGTGAGAAGGTTCTTGGCTATGAATGTTCCAGTAGACGTTGTTAAACTGTGTGAATGCAAACTGAAAACTCCATATTTTGCTGCAGTAATCGTAGGGTGGAAGGTGAAGAAAATTTGGCAGTGGAGTCAGATAAGTCTGAGACATCATCTTTTTTTCTTTAATGATTCATCTTTCACACATTTAGCTTGAAAGAGTAGCTCTGATTAATTCTGCTTTGGAATGAAGTGGCCTTCCAATGCCAAAAAACGTGAGAGACTTGGACTGAAAGCATGCCCACCGCCAAGGCTGGATGTGAGTGCTGTGTTCAGGACTAGCAAAACTGCTTGAAAATGTGTGGGTTTTTTCCAAGTGCTTCCCTGAAATGGAGCAACTTAATTTGGTTGCTCTGCACCATTATTTGATTGTGAGGATGCTCAGACATTGATTCATCAAACCCAAATTGCTTACAAGGAAAGGTCACAGGTGCCTACTAGTTCATAAGATAACTATTAGCCCTGATTTAGGGTTGAAATTGCTATGGATTTCTCACATTTTCAACAACCTGTGCCTTTCCAGGAACTTACCAAAAAATAATGAAGCAATGGCTCAGGAAAATCACATTCATTATCACCTGTACTTGTCCAGAATAAAAGTTTGATCGCAAACACTTGTACTTATGAAAGATTTCCTATGTTCTCCAGCACTGTTAGGAGAGTTATGTACTGTTTCTCCATCGCATTTCTGAGGGCAAAAAGGCCATTTTCCTTGCCTGCTGCTATAAACCTCTGATGAGAGGTGAGTGGGACATGATGAACTTCCACACACCAGAATTTTTGAAGGTGTTCTTCTTCCTGGGTGTGCGGCTCCCAGTGTTTAGCACAAGATAAACCTCGTGTGTTCAAACAAGTTCATTAAAATTGCAAGAGCCTGTAGCACATTTGTAACAGCTTGCCCAAAGGTTAACATTTATGATTTTGCACTGCCAACATCCTTGCTTTTATGGGGCACATTTGTATGCTAAATTGCCTATTATGTTAAGCTGTAAGTTCCCATTTAGCAGCATCAGGAATAAGGTTTGACTATAAGTGTTCAGATTTTATTAGTGCTGTGCTAGTCTTCTCAACAGCTCAAACTTCCCACAGCCTGAAAATTTGCTGCAACCTCTGGAGAGGTTCTTGTGTACAAGACGGGTTTAGGAACAGCTGAGGATAAGGAGCATGGGAAGAAATGTGAGGCACTGCTCACTGATGGGAAAAGGTGCCTTGCTGTGGCTAACCTCTACACATATCCTAAATGTCATGTTTAAGCAATGATTGCATCTAAAACAATCTCAGTAGCATCCCTTTCTTCATTTAACGAGACCAGAAAGGTCAGATGAAAATATTCCAGGGGAAAGGGTGTTTTATTGGCAGGTAAATATGTCCAGTTGCTTTGTTTTTTGCTGTAGGTTACTTCCCAACGCACGACATAACAGAAAACTGTGATATACCAGCCCTGTAAGCAGAAATGGCAAATTTCAGCTGTATATGCAGTTCTCAAAGGTAAGAGAAATGTATTTGCTAATGAAACCGTGCTTCACTCCGTCTTCCCTTGCTACCAGGGATTTCTCAGGAGATCCTGGGACTGAGGGACTTAAAAATGTCACAAAAGCCTTTCAGTTCCAGGTCACCAGTTTGACAGAGCAGGGACCTGATTTCAGACAGTGTTTTAAAAGCCTCCATGAATATCTGCTAACCTTAGCAGTGACTGTAGTCTGCCAATGGTGACTGACTATGGAAAGTAACTTAAGTAACTTGACAAAAATAACAGAAGCTCAAGTCTTTAGCCCAGGCTTTCTCTGCAATTCAAAAAAAAAAAAAAAAAAAAAAAAAAAAAAAAGGTGGGACAGATTTCTTTCTGCATTCCTTTGTCAAAAATGGGAATGTGAGAACAGAAAGATGCTGCTCTGCTCCTAAGCTTTTCCTACCATGCTGGAAAACAGCATTCAATGCAGATGTACTGATGTCCCTCACAGGCTGACCAGGCCAGGTTTATTTTGCATGGTGCCTGTAAGGATGAGAGTCTGTGTTTGCAAATTGTTACAGAGCTTGAAAAATATTATCACTGTAATTGTTAGAACTATTATTAGCTATTCACCCCAAGCAAAAGCAGAAAACACAAAAATGGAGTTTCAGGTTGGTCATACAGAAAAATAAATATTTTCCAAGATTGACAAACAATCTTTTTATGTAACAGGATGTTCTTAGAGGCAAGCAAGATGATAAAAGCAATGTAAAATCCTCCAGCACAGTCCATGGCTGAGGAGGGCTGCCTCAGTCACTGATTAAACAGGCTTGCAGAGTTGTGTGTTCTGCAGAACTCAACATTTTTCAGTGATTGTAACAGCTGGAGTGAGGAAGGTGCTTTTTTCTGTGTAAAATACAATATCATTTCCAGGAGACAGAGGTCCCACATGAAAGCCCCGAGGTCTCTGTAGGAATCTGTCTAGCTGAACACACTGACTTTGTTGCTAGCAAAGGCTGCAACCTCCAGCAAATGCAGACAGTGCTTCACCTATTAAGACAATCCGTAGGGGAGAGACTCGAGGAAAGAAGCTCAGAAAGTTGTTTTTTTTTTTTTTTTAAATGACCTATTTAAAGTTATATTTTTCAAATAATTTAAGGAGAAGACTTAGTTAATGCTACTTAATCAAAGTTCCCTGCAAATAACTTAAAGGTGACAGGTCAGCAGAGACATGCTTACTTAAAGACAGTATTTTAAGATTTAAAATGCTAAGAGTCTTACCAAGTCTAATCTGCTAAAAATTATAATAAAGCATAAGAGAAGTTCAAACCTTATTTATTTCAAGATCAGATTTATTATTCTTTCAAGACCTTGCAGGCAGAGAAACAGACAAGAATTAATACAGCAACAATTTGTGTAAAAGCACACAGCCTATATACAATGGTGGATGGATGATGATTGATCCCTTTTGTTATCCAAAATATTTGGGATTTCTGGTCAATTATTCTCTATGGCCTCAATGGGTTTTGTGTTTTACGCAGTTAAAATTATATACTTTGGGAGTTGGTTTTCTTTTTACTGAGAAAATGTGACATCTGTAAATACACTGCAGTACTGTGCTATTTCTAAGTTCTTCTTGGTTGTAAAGTTATTTTTTAAATGGCTGTTGCTGTAGTTTGAAATGAAAATGGTGACCTTAACAAGCACTATCATTATTATGCCTTCAAGGGACTTACCCACTCTCTTTCACTCTGATACTCAGTGTCTGACTAGCTTGGAGTTCTGGATCTATTATTTTGCTGAAATCACTAAAAAAAGGGGACTCTGCTTTGTTCTCTGTTGCTTTCTGTGGGTACATTTCATATTAGCATACCGCACAGCAGGATTCTCATTTCAAGATAGTAATTGGAATAATATTCTAATTAGAATCACACACCTAGAACTTCACTTTTCCTTAGTTAGAGTTGCATGGTGAATAAGTAATTGAAGAACAAACCCAAGTGATTTTCTACTTTTTATTAGGCTAAGAGAGTAGTGTGGAGTATCCAGTGGAGGCATCCCAGACTGCTGCAAGGGGAGAGTTCACTGCTATAACGTGGTGGGAAAGGAAAACAAAAAACCCACCAGCTAATGAAATGGTGCAACCCACAAGCTCAAAATTCTGAAGAAGACTTTGACATAACCACTGATATATTACTAGCCTAAAACCAAAATATAACTCAGCCTTGCAGGCGGGGCTGGGAGAGTGACAGGGTCTGAGCACCCTTTTTATATCAGAGCACTCCTGGAATTTCAACCAGCTCAGTAAGGGAAGAGCAGGGTTCTGAGAGAGGGGGAAGATCTCACCTTTGTGCATTCTCTAAATCAGTGCTATCCCAGCCAAAAACAATCCAGGACACATTTTAGAGCCATTTGAAGATTTGTGAGGCAGATGTGCCAAGCATATTAAGAACAAAGCAGCAAATCCAGACAGTTCTTAAATACCAAATGATGTGATTTAGTTTAGAATGAAGCAATCAGTGTTTGGAGAATGCTTTTAATAACACTGTGTGTCCCTCTGGAAATTACCTATTCAGTGCAGGAAATTTCTGTTTGGTTATTTCTGCAGGTAAACATTGTATTTATTACATTCAGAAAGCAACAGAAATTTAGATTGCCGAGCCTTGAAAAGCTCCTGTAGCATTTTCTTTCTCCTTTACATTTATAATAAACATGAATTATATATGGAGACAGCCATGCTTTGTTTAAACTGCTGCACTAAGTACCCCGTGACAGCAGTAAATCAATGGTTTGCTTTCTCATACATTTGAAAGAATGTAATAACTGGAATAAACAATTAATCTGATGGGTACAAGGAACTCTCTGGAGCTAAGTAGAAGAATAATACTGTTCTATTGTTCATACATTTGTCATTTGTTGATGGTCACACTTTATTGACTTTACATATTATTTGTCCAATTATTTGATTCTCAAAGTTATTTTGAATAATTTATTCAGTATTCACTTAAACTGATGTCTGAAATTTATTTTTTTGCTTGATCTCCAACTAATAAGCCAATTATGATCAGCTTTAGAAGTTATTAACCAGACTTCAGTTTCTATTTTTGCTACCTAATTAAATCTAATGCTCCTGGTACTACAGTGACACTTGGGCACTTAAGGTGTTAATGTTTTTGGTTTTTTTTTAATGGTAGTATTTGTATAATATAGATGCATATACATAGAGATGAGATAATGAATACATATATATATATATTTATAAATGCCAGTGGCTACTTGCTTATTAAGGACCAGGATGAGCTCCAGTTGGGCTTTAAGGCTGTTTGGATGTGTCAGGAGACAATATGGGAGTGAAACTGTTCAGAGGAGCTTTCATCAGGCTTCTGTTACCTGGCACCCTGGAGGTGCCATGGACATTATTAAATTAATGGGGGAAACACAGATGGGTGCACAGTGACATTCCATGGACAAGCAGGAAATGCTGGATAATAAATTCGCAGAGCTTGCTCCATTTTGTATCACCTGATCTTAGAAATGGAGGAATTTAAACCACTCACATGAGAGAAATAAATGCTGCGTGAAGCGTTCCTGCTCCGGTTCCTCTGTCTTTGCTAAGTGAAACCAAGGAACAAGGAAAATTATCTCTTTATAGGACTATTACCCATCATACTTACTGAAGCTCTTGGGGTTTTTCATTAAATGCAGAGACATTTCACTTGAAGTTCCAAACATTTCTGACTGGGATTGGCCTTGCACATATGCAGACCTGATTGTTCCTTACCCAGACATTAAACAGGATCAGTTAATAGCTTTGTCCCAGACAAACTAATTGTTGACCATGGGTGAAGGGCTGGAACAAGCAAGCAAGGCTAGGACCCCACATGTAGGGAGGAAAAATGAAGTATTTCCCCCCCACGAAGCTTCATGACATTTTTACACTGAGAATATCAACCATAACATCTACAGTCACATAACTGAGACCACAGGAGACCTTCCTGGTTTCTTTTTGAGGCTGACAGGGACCAGATCCGTTTGGGACAGGACAAGTCCAAAAACATGATCCTACCTTTGGGAGGCAAGAGTCTTAATGGATATCACTGCTGTGAAAAATATTTATCTTTGCTTCCTGCAAACCCTGTGAAAGGATTATGAATAGTTTCTGTGTAGCCAGTGGTATTGATGTTTAAATGATCAAAAACATGGCTTTGAACATCTTTGTCTTGAGGCCTGGATAATTTCTTCTTCAGAAATGAAACCAAGCCATTGTAAAGCTGCTGAAAAAAGGAAAAGAAGCTCCCATGGATGGACTCATATGTTTTAAAATATTAAAAAAATCTCAGAGTTACAAGTTTTACTCTTTTTATCCAGAAAGGGGTTTATGTTTGGGGGGGATGGGGCAAAGTATGTCATAAATTCCTTCTGCTAGGAAAAAATAGCATTGTTAGGTTCACTGTTTCCTCAGTAATATTTCTGAATAAACACAGATTTCTGTATTGATGAAGGAAACATCAAGAGTTGTTTAATTGCAGTCTTTTTTTCCCCCCTTTTAAATTCTCTCACATTCTTTTTCCTTGTACTAGCTATCAATTTATTCATATTGCTTAGATTATCCTGTCTGCCTTTCTTTTCCCCACTCACCCTCCTTATCTTCCCTAAACCAACAAATTTCTGAACCTTTTCCCTTAATGTGGGCTTTTATTTCAGGTCTGTCACCTCTTGTTATGTGCCCAAAGAGGGAGGGGAGCGTTGGAGTTGACCATGCACCAAAGCAGCAGGCAGAACTTGCAGGCAGCCTGGATTTCCTTCATGCCTTTATACTGTAACCTGAAGGTAAAAAAAAAAAAAAACCCAGACAACAAACCCTCTTCATTTTGTCCTTGAATGCTCAGTGAGAGAGCTCCTTCACGGAAGGCACAGAGGGACTGATGGCGGGCCGGTGTCGTTTGCCGTAAGGATCTGACGCGCTTTAACCCTTGAGGTTATTCACTGCATCCCACTTGTCCAGGCACTTGCACTCCCTCTCCCCCTGCCTCCTGTGCTGCCACATGCATTGCTGTGCTTACAGATGCACGTGGGCACACCTGGCTGCACTGCTCCTGTCAGAAGTTAATCTGCCATTCTGGTTTCAGGCTATGCTAAAAATGTCGCAGAAATTGTCGTACTGAGCACCAAGTTTGTAACTGGATGTCTCTTCTTTCATACCAATTTTAACATTAAGTCCTTCATTTGCTAACATAAAAAGTATGGTAACTCTGTATTTTCTTTTCCCCCATTTCTATATCTTTTTCCAAATTACTCAATGTGAAAAGGAAGGTGGAAAAGTTGGCTTGAAAAATTTGAGGAGCTCACTAGCTAAAAACTCCCAAAGGTAAGCTTTTCCATGTTTGCAAGATCAAGTGAAAGAGATAATCCAAGTGTGATGGTTGGATAAGGCTGATGATTACAAAAAGCCAAATGACAATGAAAATAAAATAGAGCTTTGAATTAAGACGACCTAATTTTATTTCCCTTCTCCCACTGACTGGCTCTAATAACTTTTAAGGACAAAGCTGTTCTGCATGACCACACTGGTATTGCATCCTCTGCTGAGATGTGAGTCCTCCTCTGCATTTTTCGTGAAATATAGTGAAATTAAAATGACAGATAATTGAGTGTGTAAAACAGCTTGGCAATCACAAAGGCGAGCCTGGCTTCCATGCAGCCAAGACACTTGCTGGCAATAATTCTTGTTACATTAGGAGGAAAAAAGTCAATTCCAAGATAACATTTCCTGGCTGATCTAAGGCCTGGGTGTCCTTACATTTTGTTTAGCCTTGTTACAGATGTTTGATGGAATGTGGACAGATAATTGAGTGAAGGATCAAGTCTTATTCCTGGAATTGCTTTCAGGGCTACCAAAGTAAATTTTCTCAGTTCGATAACATCAAGAAAGCTTTAAGTAAATGAAACATCTTGTACTGTGGTCAGAGACATGAAACGTACCGCTGCAATAACCAAAGCAGTCATATTATCAAGAAATATGCCAAAGGAAGCCAGTAGCATTCTCATTTGAAAAGAAAGAAATAAAACAATTATTGTAATCAGAATTCAGGGAGGGAGAATTGATCCCACTTTTGAAATCCATAAAACTGCACACAGGAATAAAATGTGTTAAATGCAGTAACACCTGTAGTCACTATTTCCTCTCTACTTATGCACAAGGTAGTCACAGTGTGCCTCAGTCCTGCAGAAGGTGATAATTGCTTACTGCCAAAACAAAACAATAGCAAATCATTATTATTCTCATGATAGTAACAGGGCTGATTTTTTTGTTTGTTCTCTTTTTCCTGCAATGAAGTCGTGTGTGCACTCCATTTATTTGACTTCCTGTCAGAATATTAACTCTTACTCTGTTGTTTTTCTGCTTCCCAGTCACTGCACTTCCAGCACTGCATTTTCCAGTCTTCCTGGTGCAGGCGCTGACATTGCAGCAGCTCAGGGTAGTCTGTTCCCTTCTGTCACATCTGCTCAGACCTAAGGTGACATGGATATACTGAGACACGACCTGATGAAACACAACACATCGGCAACAGGAAGTCGTGCTCTCTCTTGGCCTTGGGGACAAGCATGGAAACTGAAATTCTGATGCAAAAGGCACCACAGGCAGTTGTACATTTATTTACTGGATTCATTGATTGAGAATATTCCATTTCAACAGGGAAAGTAGTTGGTAATATTTAATGAAAGCATTGGCTGAACTGTGTGATTTCAACATATGTTTTTTTCTCATTGCCTATTTTGCAAATGTTAATGGGAAAGGCATAAATGAACAGAGGGTCAATCTAAGTCATTCCTACTGCTTGTTAGACACCAACTGAATATGTGATTAAACAATGTGCAAGCCTTGTTCTAATCCCATTCATGGAATGATTTTTATTCTGTAGAAATAATTTTTTTATAGGAAGATCATATATAGAAAGCATGTCATGACAGATTTATCAACAAACTCAATTAAACTAAAAGCTAGAATGCCTGGGCTAGCAAAATTGTACCAGAGAAATTGCTTCAGGAAGTTAATGATAATGCATTATATCCAGTGATGATCCAGCCTTCCTTCTGATTCAGGCAAAGATTTAAAAAAGGAAAAATACCACAAAACCAAATCAGAATCCTTTGCACTGTATCAACACAAAAGAATATGACCCTTTTAATCTTAACATGAACTGGAGGCTCATAAAGCTCTTTCTAAAACCAAATCCTAAGTGTTTATTGCTGGTAATGGACGGGCACGGTCAGGAAATGGAGTTCTCTCAGTGAGAGGGGTCTTTTCTGCAGCCACGTTAGCAGAGCCCATTGAGGGGGTTCATCCTTTGTCTTTCCCAGGTAGAAAAACCTGCTAAAGTACTCTAAATTCCCTTTTCCCTGGTAGAGGATGAAGCTGGGGGAGACACAGGTCACAACTAATATTTATGAAACCTTATTATTTATTAAGCTGGTGTTGCTAATAGAATCCAGTCTTTCTGATTAATTACAGATATCTATACATCCATGCACTCCCCCAGACAGCTCACTCCAGCCACCTGGAGAGCCACAGTGACAGGTCAGTGTGGAAGAGGCTCAGGGGTGTGTGTGTGATGCTGGTCTCTGTTAGAATAAAGCAGCCACCACCTCCTTGGATAGGTTCCATTTTTAATGCTACTGTGCGCTGCTGGCTCTGAACAAACCCAGCAGCTGTGGAGCTTTACCCATTTTTGCAGGTTCAGCCAGGCAGACCCCAGAGCTCATCAGACCTTGGAAGGCTTTCACAGGATCACAGAATCAATTAGGTTGGAAAAGACCTCTGAGTTCATCAAGTCCAACCTTTGACCCAACCCCTCTGTGTCACCCAGACCATGGCACTAAATGCCACGTCCAGGCTTTCCTTAAGCACCTCCAGGGGTGATGACTTCACCACCTGCCCAGGCAGCTTTTTCCAGAGCTTGACAGTTCTTTCTGTGAAGAAATTCCCCCGAATGTCCATCCTGAAGCTCCCCTGGCTCACACTGAGGCCATGTCCTCTCATCCTGTCACTTGTTGCCTGGAATCAGAGCCTGACCCCTCTGGCTGCCCCCTCCTGTCACAGAGCTGTGGAAAGTGATAAGATCAGCCCTGAGCCTCTTGCTCTCCAAGTTAAAAAATGCTGTCTCTCCACATTTCCTTACCCTCTCTTTTGGGACCTCCCTGTCCATCCCCACACATCAGCAGCTCTGGACTCAGCTCACACAACTTCGCCCAGAGGGTCTGGCACGCCCTGAACTCCCAGAGAGGCACACACCAAACTCTGTGTGAGGGATAAAATGCCATCTGTACTCCTGCCAGGGCGTGCACAAAGGGCTGGGATGCATATTCATGGCTCCACTCTCTGGACTGAAGGGATGATGTTAATTTATAATCAAGATTAATTTTCTGTGCCCGGCTGGATTAGCATATTTGTAGCCAATTTTGGGACAGGTACCTGAATTCAAGTAATTAATGTGTGCTGAAAAACCTAAAGAGCTTCCATTTGAATTTATTTCTTAATTTTTTAGAAACCCTCTCCCCCCACCTCTTGATGATATCATTGCTACTCAAGAAATAAAGGCCTCTGCTTTTCTACTGGGCTGCAGCTGGATCTTGGCTTGCTCACAGTATTCATTATTAGATGAATAAAAATGTTGATTTTGCTATTTGAGCACTGCCTGCTTGTTATTTTTTCCATGTTGAGTACAGGTTGGTGTCTGTTTGTTAAAAGACAAAAGAAAATCAATACAAGTGTTGAAAAGGAACCTTGGGTATTCAACTTTGCAAACAAAGTTCTTAAATAAGCACCAAGAAAAGTAGTAATAGAAAAAATATGAATACCTGACTTAATTACCAGTGCTCACCTGAGGAATATTGCTCTTTCAAATATAAAGGACCAAGAGGAAAAAGCAAAAAACTGTTTTTCCAAGGCAAGTAAAAATGGAATGATCCCATCTATTTGCATTTCAGCTATGGTTATATTTTATACCAATATGTCTTCAATTATTCGTTGATACAGAGACAAATAAAGAGAGAAAAATTAATCCCTCATACTTAAAATTTAAAAAAAATAACATGATTTTTGTTTTAGTTGTTGCCAAGATTTATTGAATCACCTGTATAATCTTTCAGCTTCTAGCCTTTGAATATCTCAGAGCATTCATCTGGGCATTCTGAAGATGAAGAAACTTTAAATAATTGATGATCCTCTCAGGAAAAAAATGGCAAGTCTGCAGTCCTATGTTTTGGTGGTTTTCTTCTTTTCCTTTAAGCTAATTCTGCAAAAGAAGTAAAACATAAGGATATATTCCCTGCCTGCTCCTGAATTAAGACACTGATATAAAAATAAACAGCGGAAACAGGTTGGATAGTGAGTCACTGGATTAAGCATAAATGAATTGTTTGGTTCTTCTGAATTAATTTCTATAAATTTCAGGTGGATTTTCTCACTGATTTCTAATTAGTTGTAAGAATATATTTTATATACCTTAATTGATATCACAGTGCAAAAGGCTTAAAAAAATACAGAGTCTTCTTAGGTAAGGAGCAAAGCACATCATTCACAGGAGAAAAACTTACCTACAAAAGTAGAATTAATGATGTCTAGTTCCATTTCATGTATAATTTCAAAGTTGCTTGCCAGGACAGAGCTGCCCAGCACAATTAGGCTTTCATGTACTAACGAGAGCAGGAAGGGCTGCCAGCAAAAAAAAAAAGAGAAGCCAACCAACCCTGAAATACAAAACATTTTTCTGTGAGGATGAAGAAAGTACATCTGAGGAGGAGTTGGGGAAATAAGGAGTCATTCGTTCATTGACAGCATTTCACAGGAAATATGCATTAGGGGAGAACAGGGAGAAGGACACCAGCTATTAGATATTGATATTTACCAGTTCTGGCTTTCAATTACAGCCTTGTAAACATTTGGATTCTGAAGAGAAGCAAGAGTGTAAAAAAAGAGTCATAAGAGCTACAGTGATGTACCACAAGAAGCTTTAAGCTTCAGCTCTCTTCCCCATTTCTTTATTAATTTTTTGTCCTCCTCCCACTTCCTCAACCTACTTTCTTATAGTATTATGTCATTTAACAGTTGCTATTAAATTCTCAGATGAGAAACGAGTAGGAGAGAAGCGTTTGTACTTCCTATGGATATTTAAATAGGGAACACCAGAATTTAGAAACCAGCCAGAGAATAGTCCTCTGTAGATTGATGTGGAATCCTATAGAGAAGAGAATTTGGTGGGTTTGAAGAGTTTTGTTAACCTCTGTCTTTAAAAAGCTGACACAAAAGATCCACAAATCAGTTTACTTTTTGGTGCAAATGAACAAAATTTGTCTATTAGACTCACCGGACACAAAATGGTATCTCAAGGCAAAGTTATTCCTTTACTTAACTGTAAGAAGAAAAGGTATTTATCTACAGCTGATTTTGCACAGAATAGCCATTACTTTTGGTACTGTAAAACAATGGTTTTGTTAGTGGTTTTGAGCACTCTACAATGCACACAAAAATAATTTTTTCACATCACTTTCAGCCCCAGCCACATTTAGTTTTAGAGGTGCCTTGGTAACATGCCACCAATGTGTACCAAAAAAATGAGAGAAACTGCTGATCCAGAAATCCTTTTCATTCAAGCAATTAAACAGGTACAGTTCTGAGCAAAGCTGTTTGTGTTTATACTCTACATGTTATGCAATTAAAAAAAGAAATCAAAAGCTCTTCGGGACTGTGCTTATTTTTTAATGAAATCAATGTCAGCATCTAGTTACTAATAAGAAACTCTCAATAACAGATCCTTGCAAGAAAGAAAGTTGTTCCAGCTTCAGGCTGATAAAAGGATTATTAGAAAACAGCTCTCTGTGTGAGTGTGCATAGCCAAATATTTAAACAATCATGAAAAATAATACTTTGAAATCATTCACCTGAGGCCCATATAAAGAAGACAGCCTGGCCCCACTAAAATCTAAATGTGATGGATTCAGGAGAGAATCTTGAACGGATGATAATGGCTGTAATAGGGACACCCACTCAAATCATCCTTTTGGAACTCTGGTCATGCTGAGATTTTGGGAGAAGTTTCCAGAGTAGTTTTTTTTTGTCACTGTCACTGTCAACTTGCTGGGATTTTCTGCAGTAGGACCCTGCACTCTGTGCACACTTACTATGTAAAATACCAGCAAAAAGGGTTGACATAATGAGTCATTACAATTTAAATCTTATTACACAAAGCTTCATTTGAGTGAATACGCACAGTGCAGAACTGCAGGGGTGCATTTCAGCTGGGGAGAGAGGAATGAGGCACACAATTCTCATGATGGGTAAGAGAAGGGACACAGCCCCTGTCTCCTGTAATCCCCTGGAAGAGACCTGGTGCTTCGTGTTCAAATCACTCCGGGCCGTGGCTGCTCCAGGAAACACTCACAGGAAAATTGCTGCATTCCAGACTCTGAAATTCATCTGATTCAGAATTTTTTTGGAAATGTCATTGCATTCACTTAGTGAAAAATATAATTGGCAGTGATGATGACTCCTAATTGCCCCAGGAATAAACGGAGACTTTAAGAAACTGGGAAGGGCAGGGACACAAACCACACTAGCATGGATGATGTATTTCCTCTCCTGCCATTATCTTTCCAGGGAGACTGCTAAACTTTCTCTTCCTAGACTCTCCTTGTTGTCCACACAGAAAGAGCTGTTACTGAACCTGGTCCCACCTTTCTTGAATTTTAAGATGTATTTTTAATTATTGCTTTTTAATAAACTATGCGAGCTTGTATGCTTCTGGTTTTAGTTGCTTGTTTTACTAATGGCTTGTTCCAGCTAATTAAAGGAAATCTCCAGGAAATCTCTTTCTTCTGGTAAGTAGGTTGCACAAACAGCTTCAAGGAGAATGCATCCTTCCAGACATAAATCTGTACTTGGAACTGCCAAGTCTGTTTGCACAGGCTGGAGTGCTGTGCTTGTAACTTCAGGTTTATTTCATTATTGTAGATTCATGTGCTGTAAAAAGGAGATATTTATTATTAATTACTGGGGATTTCTGAAAGAGCCTCTTGTAAAATATTCTTAATTATGGACAATGCTGCTGCAGATTAGAACCAGGCATAGATTTACTGGGAATATGTACATAAAAAAGGATTGAATTCCCAAAAAAGTGCATCCTAACTTTCAAGTTAACAAAAGTGATTCTTCTTTTAGTACTTCAGTGCAATTAAGGGATTTGATTAATGAATGTGAACCATCTAATCTTTCCAGCTTTTTCATTTTTCCTAGTTTTTGCAGACAAATTCAGTTTTAATTCAGATAGCTTGCACTGCTTACAGAACTTTACACTTAAAAAAAAATCCAATTATCAGAATGATATTTTGAATAACAGCTTTGCATCTGTTGTGAAAGCAGTCTAAATAAAAAAAACCCCAGACTTTAATAAAGATGAAAGCTACACAGATCGTGAGTTTGAATTCATTTTCAAATGAACTCAAAAAGCTCTTGCTAAGCCCTCCAAGAGCAGAAAGGTGCAGGTTAGCAGTGCAGTGCTGCCTCTGCAGAATGGAGCATCATCAGGAATTCAGCTTCACTGCTGAGATTTAGCAGAGAAGCAGAAAAACACCCCTTATCCAAGGGGCTTGCAAAGGCACTTTGGAAAAGAGCAGGATTTCCATTGTGTCTGTTCTGGGCTTGCCAGAGGTATTCATCAGCCATTATTGATTTGGAAGGAGGCATGGCTGGAGTGAGGAGGATTGATCTGAACTCTCCCTTGGCTGAGTTAACTATTGAGGGATCTATTCACATCAGGATGAAGCACTGAAGAGTGACCTACAACGATAGGAAATGTGCATCTCTGTCCCTTTGCTTTACAGTGCGTGTGAAAAACTCTGCCTTGCTCTTGGGATGGGGTTTTTTCTCCCTCCATTAGCTTTCAGAAACATTATCTTTGCTAAGTTTAGCATTCCTTGATTTTCCTGGGTGATTCTTTAGGGAATTACAGCGCAGCACTTTCCTCTGGGATGGTCTGGTAAAGGGATAAGGCAGAAAGAGCTACTGACTTTCTCTTCAAGCTGCAGTCTTGTGAGAAAGCAAACGTGGCAAAAGGTATCCATCAGCAGTCTGGCTTGGCTGGGAGTTCTTAGCCAGCCCCTCTTGTCCCCAAATGTCCCAGCATCTCCCCAAGGCATTCCTGTGGTCACTTTTGCCATCCCTTCCTTCCCCCTGTGTGGGTCACTTAAGAGCTGGACACGGTGATCCTTGTGGGTGCCTTCCCACACAGAATTTTCTGTGTCTGTGACTCTGCTCCTCTTCCAGAGGAATCTGCAATTTGTGATCCCCAGAGACAGGACCATGAGCTAAGTGGGCCCAGGATTGTCTTTGCTGAGGTCTCTCTCCTGGAAAGCAGAGGGCTGGGACCTCCCAGCTCTGTACCCACATGGGCTACACCTCACCCACCCAGCTTTGCCCTCCATCTCACATCTGCAGTGTCTTCCTGCAGATTTTACAAGTCCAGATTTGGCTCAGTGACAGCCATCTGAAGTGCTTCTGCAAGGAACCTTTCTCTATTCCTCTCTTTGTATCTTTTCCTTTTTTTCCTTCTTCTTTTTATTTTTTCCCCATTTCTGTCACTTTTCAGATAACCTGCCACGTGCCTTCATGGCCTTTCCTCCAACTCGTCATTCCTCATGAGCTACTGATACATCAAGTGCCACCACAGATTAGCTTCTGATCTCAGCTTGTTCAGCTTTTACTGCACTTAGGGACAAACAGATTCATTCTTTGTCTTGTGCTGCTCTTCACAGTCTAAAGGTCCTTTCTACAGACAAGGCCATTTCAGGGTTTTCCCTGCAGTCTTTTTCAGGGAGAAATAAACACCTTTTGCTTATCTGTTGCTCACTCCCTCTTTGTAGCAAAGAAATAAAAGGCATACAAAGGCAAGACCAAGAAGCTACAGTTTTGTAAGCAGGTTTTGTGATAGTTTAAAATGAATATGAATTTGATATTATAATTTGGAGTGTTACCTTTAAAAGCAGATCATTCAGACCTGTCAGCTTCACAAAGAAATGAACAGCAGATAACCTGAAATAAAGAATAAGCATGAAATTCAATGAATTTGAGTAGTTTAAGATCTCAAGATCTTTATTTCATTACTTGGGTTACCTTGTCTCAAGGTCTTTATTATTTTAAGTATTTCAGTCTTAAGAAATTTACATATAGGAACTTACTTTCCCCGCTTATTGTGCTTTACTTCACGTGATGGAACTCCAGCTGAAAATGGGAATTTAGTCCCAAGGATCAGACTGAAGTAAATCTGAAGTAAAAGTCCCTCAATGTGCATAATGTTGTTGTCAAGTTTACATTTCAGGGTAAAAAATTAAATAATCAGACAGACCATGCCTCTGAAATTGTTAATCATGAGAAGGAAGGTTGCATACCTACATTTACATGGATTCCTGTGAAGGGAACAAAGGAAATCACAGCCATTCTTTTAATGATTAATCAAACAAAGAAGCCTCTATTAATAATCTGGTTCTTACTGAAAAACACACAGGAAGAGAAATCCAGCACAGTGAAGGATCTGATACATGGCTGACAGTTGTTCTTCCCAAAAAAATTTGCGTTGTGACCCAACACAAAGCTCTGATTTCTGAGAGTTTTATTACATTTGATAAACTTCCCATCTTTACTACTGAAATAGACTATAGACTACTTACTGTGTTAAAAAATAAAGTGATCACTGTAGTGAGTTCACCTTCAAATCATCTCATATTTCTTCTCTACTGCCTTTACATTTATGAGTTACAGC
This sequence comes from Coloeus monedula, assembly GCF_965178545.1. NCBI lineage: Eukaryota > Metazoa > Chordata > Aves > Passeriformes > Corvidae > Coloeus > Coloeus monedula. The sequence continues at coordinate 15,741,104 of NC_138792.1, read as the reverse complement.
ATATTGATTTCACTCTTCCCTTGCACTGAGCTTGACTCTCCCTTAATAGACAAAATTACTATTTGCTTTCTATAAATCCTACTATTTGTATTTCTTTTCTTCTCTGAGCTGTAATCTGTGACTTACAATAGGCCACTGCTCAGTGAAATGATGAGGTGCTAGTTCAGCCTAATATTGTTGAAATAACAAAAAAAGTCCAAGTGCCAGTCCGTTGTTACTGGAGCTTTTCTCACGGGTGTTCTTTAAATTATCTGACTTCCCAAGAAGCAGAACAGTGCATTCTATTCACCTGAAAACTGCTCAGGTAATTATCTCATGGCACATTTGATTCCCTCACAATGCTCGGTGTTGGCTCTTGTTCCTTGTTCCTGCAGCTCCAATTTCTCACTCCCCTGCTGTAGTGTTGTCTCTTACTCTGAGTTACTCAGGACACTGCATTCATTGCCTCACTGCCTGGACGTGACACACAGCACTGGGTTGTCATTGCAACACCCTCCATCACATCCTCTTTTCCTTCTGAGATCCTCTCGGCTCTCTGGGGTGGTGGCAGGTTTCTGAGCTGTGACCTGAGAATGCACTGCAAGCTCTGTTTCTTGCAGGTAACAAGAGAACACGGTCCCTAACATTTCCTACAAGGGCACACATGTCACCAGAGCCCCAGCAGCTCGTGCCTCCCCCTGGGCCAGCCTGCTCCTTGCCCCGCCTGTTCCCTGTCAAAAGCTTCTGTCGTATTTCTCACGGCAGAGGTGGAACTTTGACCATATCCATTTTTCATTAAGGCATCAGGTGAGATATTGGACCTCCACCACTTTTGCCTTTTCTACTCTTGTGTGGAAAGAAAAAAGAATTTCAGGCAGGGTAGAAAGCACTTCACACCATTGAGAAAGATGGGTTTAAAGTAATAATTTAAGACAGAGCTAGATGTAGTTAGCTCATTATTCTTTAAAGCTGCACTCTCTCCATGATCACCTCAATGTTTAGCCCACAACCCCAATGAACTGAATTTAGGGGTTTTTTTTAAGTAAAATGAAGTGCATAAAGGTCAGTCCAAATGGAATTGGTGGGATTTGGCTCCTTTAAAAGGGTTGAAAAGAGGAAGGAAAAGCCTGTTAATAGAGCATATTTTTGTTTGCTTCCTTCTAAGCGTGCCATCCATAAATAGCTCCATTCAGATAACACAAGAAAAAAGAGACTTAATTAATGTAATTAATGCTTGTTATTCAGTGTCAAACTGTACTGAATGGGTCCAGCATCTTGGTTTGCCTGTGTTTCTCTTTTCTTCTGCAGAAATTCCATTTTCCACCACTGACCGTCCTCAACCTTTGGTCAGCTTTGCTCTCCTTACAGCTTTTACAGTCTTCTTTTGGAGAAATTTCTTCACCAATAGTGAAAACAAGATCAGCACCTGTTTTGGAGAAAACTTTTTAACCCACTGAATAATGAATGCAAAGGGAAAGAGCACTGAACTTATGGAAAACTTGTAGATCTCATTGGTTTTAATTTTATTTTCTCATTACTATGCAACTGAATTAGTATCTATGACATTCCTTTTTTTAACTTGTTTTCAAAAAAAGGTGTTTTGATGAAGTGACAAATGCATCTGCAGTCTGCAAAAATATAATAAAGAAAAGACAATTATCAGCTCTCACACTGTTAAGATGTATTGGCACTTTTACTAAATTGGAAAGACTTGACCTAACTCCTTAATAATTAGTAAGATTTCTGTAAGTTAGTAAAAATTTCATTTAACAAGAGTAAAATTTTCATTTCCTTGAATTAAAATAGATTTTAGAAATACAGCCTCATGCCTCATACATCAAACTCCAGAGGAGCAATCATCACAATGGGTGGCGGTATAAAAAGCTGGTTTATAACAGACAATTTATTATACAAAACAGTACTGCAAAATCCTACTCTAACAATTTTAATCAGGGGCTAACATTTTAACAGGCCAAAAAGTCTATAAGTCAACCAAGGAACAGAGGAACTGAAAGGAAGGTGCAGTTCCTGCGTGTAGAACAGCTGCTCATTGCCTCATTCTAAAACAATTTAAAGCTGTAGCTGCTCTGGACCCCCTCCACTACATGTTAATCCTTCTAATGCAGCTCCCAAGGCATTTTTCAGATGGTCTCCAAACAGGAAAATGCTCATTGTTGCATAAGGCTGCTGTTGTCTACTACAGGAAAAGCTGTGCTGCAGAATTGCACTGAGAATCCCCCTGTTCCTTGGGCTCCTTCCTTCCCTGGCAGTGGATGTGGAGCAGAGCTTCACCCACCAGCAAAGCAGCCCTGGCATGGGATGGAAATTCTGCACCTGTTGTTCAACACCTCTTTCATTTCACCTGCAGCCCAAACCCACTTGCTACCAGATAAATTCAATTAGCTCTTAGGCGTGGAGTTATGGGAACATGAGAATGTGGGGAACCATCACAAGGGAAAGGAGCTGGTTTGAGTGAAGGTGCTCTCCGCCTCTGCCAGTGGGGCAGGAGGGAGGCCTGGCAGCCTGTGTTATCCAGCACACAGATGCAGCACGGCTGAACAGAGCTTTCAGACCGTTTAATCTGGTCTTTGATCATCTCTGAAATAGATCAAGGCAAAACCATTCCTTTCCTCTCTGACAAAAAGAACTTACTGACTTCTCTGTATTAAACATCCCCTCCTGCTCTGAAAATTGGGCTCAGGAATGTCACATACTTACTCCATTTCTCTGTGCTCAGTCTAAAGGCCTGACCTGGGAGAGCTGTGGGGCCAGTCCTGCAGTACCTCATTGAAGAGCTGGAGTAACTGGGGCACGTCCTTCCCGAGCAGGGCAGATGGGATTGATCAAAGAATCCACACAGAATCCTGAAAGGGGCTACTGGGAAAGAGCTGAATTGGTTGTGTATCAGTGCAGACGGCCTTTAAAACTAACCAGAGGAATTCTAACAAATGATGCCAGTGGTGAAAGTTGATATTATAAGAATCAATAGATACCTGGTATGAAAAAACAGTGGCGGCTGGAGTACATTCATCAAAGTCCTTGCACGCCCAAGAACAGATAGTGCCATGGTGTATATTAAAGATGGACTAGGGCATAAAAATAGAGTAGCACAAGAAAAGAATCGATTTGGATCAAAATCACTCTCGAAAAGAATGATAAATAGTCACTGAGAGACTACAGGGATTCTTTCTCTGTAGTCCAAAAGGTTACCTTAACCAATGATTGATATCTTGATAGTATTTATTACACACAGGCACAAAACCCACCTGCAGTTGTTTGATTTTCTCTCATTGGAGAGAAATGCTACGGGCAGCAGACAGGCCTATGCATGCAGTGCTGTGAAAATTCACAGGGTTCTTCAACAAAAAGTGCCCAAACCCACTCAGGGGGATGTTACTGGAGTCAATGCTTTGGTAACCAGTGAGGATATTAAATGAGGGATAGAAAAATAACCTTGCTGATGATGGCATCCTGTTTGCTCATTTTAAATGTAACGAAGAGCAGAGAAAAGAGGGTCCATGATAACATCTCCAGTTCCAAAAGGCAACAAAAAAAGGTAAGGAAATGTTCTTTGAGTTGGTTGTGGGTCTCTCTCTTCCTGCATTCACAGGTTTAATCCCTAAACTGCTTGAAACAAAGCTTTTGGAGAATGCAAAGCACAACATGACCTATAATGAGGGAGCAGACCTGTTGTCCTGATGCTGCTCCCTGGTTCTTCCCTCCATTTTATGATACCTGGCAGTTTTGAATACCTCTGCCATATGCATGCACAGGTATTCACTTTGGTACCTGAAAATAATTCCTATCACACCTGTGGATGCTAAACACAAATCCTGAGATGGCTTAAAATTCATCAAGTTAAGAGTAGTAGCATGGATACAGCGCATAAATCCATATTTTGACATCCTGAAGACACTGTTAAGCTTTTTGTTATCTTATTAAATTGCATCAGGCTTGCCTTGCAAGGAGTACAGCCAGGATTGATAAATGCTTGGCTTCAGCTACACTCTCCCATTTATTTTCACACTGTCAGACTTAATCCATAACTGCTGTTCAAAGGCAACGGGCAGGAGATGAGGGTGCATCTTGACTCAGCTGGTAGCTGGCTACTGGCAGCCAAAAGCTTCAATAATTTATTATTATTGTTATTCAGACTGCATCTTGGCATCATTTATTTTCACTTTTTTGTAATCTATTCCCTGAGGATAAACACTTTATAATCACATTATTTAATTAGTTTTTATTCAGTGTCAATTTGCCTAATCTCATTGACCAGAAAGCATGGATTTTTATGGAAAGAGAAAAAAAAACAACCCTTAAACCTAACCCCAACCACAGCATCTGGAAAGCACACAGAACACATAAATGGAAAACTTGGAATGCTGGAGTTAATATAAAAGTCATCTTTTACTCAGGCTGAACACTGTACAGATATCACTACCCCATGGCCACAGACAAGCTGGATTTATGTTGAATATTTCAAGTGATGGAGGGGGTCTCGCACTGGGTTTCGCCTCTGATCAGTCTTTGACTGGAACCTTCTTTGTTTTCTCTCTGATATTTAATGCTAGGGACAGGAACAAGTAAAGAAAGCTCTTTTTCTCATGACAGACACTAAATGCGTTCACCACCCCCCAAAAAAGTGTGTTTTCCTTTGTCTATGGCTGAAAAATTACATCCAAAACCACTTCCTTCAGTGGGCTGCCAGACAGATGTAAATAAAACAACCAAATATGGATTTTGAGTGTCAGTTCTTCCCAGACAGCAGCAATATAAACTCCCTCTCACTGGAGAGCTTTTAGATTAGATTAGACCAGTCTCTTGATAAACAACTCAAAATCACTGGCAGCCACAGAGAATCCCCTTTGCAAGCACAGCTGTAGAGGAGAGAGGAGGAGAGTTGTGTGAGCCAAGAGTTTCCACATTTTCATCAAAATCACACCAAATGGTACCAAGTCATCTGAGCAGGAGGCAGAGAGAGAATCTTGCCTGTTTGAGAGACAGTAAGGTATGCTCTGAGAATATTCAGTCAGTTCCTGAATGATTAATAGGTAGGAAAACAAAAGAAATCAAACCAGACAGAATTTGTCAGTTTGCTTCCAAATTATTTCTACCAGTGGCTTGTTCTACTTCTAACTCTGACTGTCAACACTGAATGTGGCACAAGTGCTGTATTCAAGCTTCAGACTAAATATTTTAAAACCTTATTCAAAACAGAAAGATCTCTGATTCTGAGACTTACCACCAGTTTGGTGAAGAGGGATGAGTTGGACTGACTTGCTGTGCCTCTGCAAGAAAACACAAGTGGTGGAAAGGACTTCACACTATAGGGGACAGGTGGAAGAGAGAAAACAAAGGGGAAAGGGGAAAAAACATGATCAACACAGACTGCAGAAGGAAAGAATCCATTATTATTATTATTATTATTATTATTATTATTGTTGTTATCACTGAGTAGCATAGAAACAAAATGTCCCTGCAGATCACGCTCGGGGTTTGTGTCATCCAGGCAGGTCTGGGGTGATCAGCAGTGTCTGGTGTCCCCACAGATAATTGTGTGTGAACACTTCTGTTCCAGAACCTCTGTACTAGGACTTTCAAACTAGGTAATAAAACTCCATGGTGTTACCTGGCAGGGACACTCGATGCTTGAAAGCAATTGTTTTTTTAAATTTAACTTCAATCCCTATTTTCATAGAGAATGCACTCACAGTTGTCATCCAAACTTTGATTTTTTTAGGGAGCCTGACAGCTTTTATGGTCCTGCTGGTTCTAAAGGTCACCTGCTCTCCCTCCCTCCCCCCATAATTTGGGCAAAATCTGATAAGGCTGTTTTCCACTGCTCTGTCCTGAGCTTTGCATAGGCTGGGATAGCTTAACACCTTGTCAGCTCGACACCTGTATTCACTCCTTTTAGGTAACACAAGATCAATGGCCCTATAACAACATTTTCTCTTACTCTTACTTTTAACATGTCTTGCTGCAAAAGTGCTCCATGGGGGGTATCTGTGTCACTGTGGTTGTATCATAATTTTCCAGCTGCTACACTGCAAGGGGAGGAACACTCCCAACGCCGCAGAGCCTAGTTCCCTGTTTTATCAGGTGTATTCATAGGGCTTGTTTATTACCAAGACATGTTAAAAGTGAAAATAAAACAAAATAAGTGCTCCTGGATGCTCCTGTTCATCATTAGAATCCATCTGAATTGAAAGGATGCCACTGCATCAAGCAGCTATTTCCTTAATCCCTTGAGTTTTTGAGAAAATCTTATTAACAGGATCTCAATCGGTCCCTTGATTTGGGGTGTAAAATAAACATATGCTGATTCTTTAGCAAGGTAAATGAATCAAATACAGTGTATTGTGCACATGCACAGAGAGCTTCTTTCTCACCTGCAGGCTGCCAAAAGGCTGCCTCATAGTTTTTTATACAAGTGCTGCTTAATCTGCTCAAAACTGCCAGTGCTGTGGTTCACAGCAGCTCTCACAGGTTACTGAGCGTGCAAACCAAAACGAGCTGACCAATGCACCCCCTGTCACCTCCTTACCGCCTGGGAGGGGCTGCTGGTGGCTGTCCCTCACTCACCACAAAGCCCCAGGAAACAAAAAGCCTTCCACAGGAACAAGCTCCAGCTGAGGAAGATATTTGCACTTTTTCACAACCTCTGTTAAAATTTTCTGCTTGTGAGAACGAGCCAGGAGGGTTCCAGCACTAACAGGGCTAACAAAGCCCATGCCTGGTTCCAGCTTCAGCAAAAATCCTGTGTGCTCCTTATCTTCACTTAAATAAGGCATTCAACCGCGTTGATTTACGAGCAGTTTTGACCTGCTGGAATTCCCCTCTCTCTAACCAGTTGATAGTTAACCTACCAATTACCCTGGGGGCAGAAGAGCAGCCGTGATCCCAAGAATTTGTTGTGCAAAAGGCTGAATGACCCACTTATGCAGACAGAAAAAACTGAGACAAAATTGAAGGAATTCTGCTGTATGTCAGGAACATCGACTGCCATAAAACACAAGCTCTTTTTCCACCTCACGCTTACTTTTTCATCAGCATAGTTACAGAAGAACTATTCTGAGGTCTGAACCAATTGATAACCACTGCTGCAATACCACTTAAAAAGTTGGTGACACACCAGAGAAATGGAGCAGAGGATAAAGGAGTGTCATCTCTAAGCTGGGAGCAGTGGGGAAATGTGAAGATCTATTCCCTGTCTACACTCATTTGTGGAGACAGAATGGTGAAAGGAGTCCAAAACTAAGGATTCGCATTCATTAGCAGGGAAAAGAAGGGGGGAAAGAATTTTCTCTTTGCTTCTTTTGATTTCAGGAGTGATTAGGTTCACTTGCATCACTTAAATTGCTCGGTAAGTGTTCTATCTCTCTCCTTACAATAAAAGGGATAATATATTTCATTGTAGCATTTTCACTCAAAAGAGATTGCAATCATAAAGAACCAGGAGAAGGGGGGCAAGGTGGTATTCTGAGGGCATGAGGATGTTTTAAGAGTTCTTTCGCTTTCTGTCTGAAAGCACTCTATCACCCCTCTCCACAGGCTGTAAATAAGAGAGCTGCTTCTCCTGAAAAACAGCATTAGTGGTCATTATAGGGTTCTTTTCAGGCTCTATTATGCTCTGCTGGACTACTGAACACAACTCATCAGGACGTTCCTCAGTAACATCAGCCTGAGTTAAATCTCACTGCAGACCCCAGTGTGCTGTCACAGATGACAGCAGCTTCAGGAACAGCCCCGTGCAGCCACCAGCAGCAGAAAAGCTCCCTGAGAGTGGAAACCACTTGGCCTCAGCGTGGCAGCGTCAGAAACACCCAAAGCTGCGGGAGAACTTTTCTGCAGAGCTTCCTGCTGGCCTCTGGAACGCTCTGCATGCCCAGGGTGGGGCATGGCAGCACCAGCAGCTGCCAGAGCTCTGGTTGCACCTCTCACCTGCAGCCTGGCCCTGGCACTGCCCCAGGGGAGCACGGAAAAGCACGGAATTATTGAGCTTTTCACTGTGGCAGCACTAACAAGCCTGGAATAATAACCTGTAGAAAGGAAAGGTGGAAATTAATTGAGGAAATGGCTAATATTAGAAATACATAAAGGTTGACATTTTGACCTGCTTGTAAGGCAGATCTGCAGGATCTTAGCATCAGCTGAGGCTGCTCCCATCCCAGAGCTGGAATGAAGAAAAAATTGGGGTATAAAACCTTATGTCCTGATTAAATATTCTTCTCTCTGTGACACCTGTCCCAACTTATTTTTAGAAGAACATAAAAATAGGGAAAACAGATTTAAATATGCTGTTTTGGAACAGAACCCTTTTGTAGGAGAGTATTTGCAACAAACCCCCAGTGCAAGCTGAGAAGGAGACAACACACATTAAAATTGTTTTCTCTTATTCACGAGTGACAACTTCAGCTGCTCCTTAACGTGCTCTGACCTCCCAGCAGAAATATGAAGGGGCCAAACAGGAAATAATTATTCTCAGAGCCACCAGTACTTTGAAAATCAAACCTCCAGACGCAGAGGAGAGGTCTTGGCATTTAATAACGTTTAATTGGTTCCCCTCACTATCTGTTGGCTCTTCCCGAACCTGCAGCCCCTCTCTTTGTTGGCTGTGACACAGATGGAGCCTCTTTCATGCAATTGGTGCTCATGGCTGCACACCAGATATCACTTTATGTTACTGTATTGCTGAGCCTGGGAACATTGTTTGAAGAAAGGAGATATCCCATGTTAGAAAGGTTTATTTTAGAATTTCAAGGACACAGGCTGTCATTAATCCATCATGCACATATGTTCTGTCTACACGAACAAACATTTTGTGATACTCACCAGTCTCAGACACAGGATCTGACTTCTTCAATAAGTTACAAATTCAGATTTTGATCTTAGCTTCAGGCTCTGCCCAGGGAACACCGAATCTATCTTATTAACTACATTATATTACAAGGTTGGATTTCTTTATTTTTCTGAAACCAGGAGGAGAGAACAATAATATTGTGACTCCAATATCTGCACTAAATGTTTTTAGATATGGCTTGGGACAATAGACATGCTGTCTACTGTACCTGTTAGGCAAAATATAAACATATCTGGCATTATTTTACAGAAAAATAAAATGAATTATCATGGCAACAATGATTTGGAAGATTCAAAGTATAAATTTTACTTCCAAGGAGCCATTTATTCCTGCCATCAATTTGTAACCCATTTCCCTGACTCAGGTGCTAACCCTAGAAAAGCACATGGAGTGTGTAATTTGGAACAGATCAATAACCATTGTCCTGGCTACTCATTTCAGAAGTCAGTGGGCATAAGGGCAGTCTTTGAGCCATAAGGATGCCTCCACTCAGCTGTCAGCATTGTCAATCAAGGGTTGCAACCAGAGCTCCAAACTACATCAGATGTAAGTGAAACCAGAGCCAGGCCCCCACATTCCAGCACTGTTGTTTTTAAAGTTATGCAATAGCATCAATTTTGCAGTGTATGGCAAAGGCCAACAGATAAAATATTTGGAACTTTTACTCATGAATATATTTAATTTGCTCCTGTGAGTGATTTCGATTACATTTCACAAAATACATGGCTGCTCCTCGTTTTGCAATTAAAGATTTCTAATAATACAGTCAAACCTTCTTAATCATTGTTCATTCTAGCATAAAGTAAAGCTTGCTGTGTTTAAAGAGAACCAAGTCATCTTAACAGCATCCCTTTTTGTTCCTTTTTATTTTATGAGATTAGAATACTTAATAACCTTTGCCATATCTGGCTGCAGTGCAAGCGTGAAGAGTAAAACTTGCACAGTGGATTATATGGCTGGGACAAAACTCAGTTCTGTAATTAGGTTTGGTTCTGTTGCTTAGGTTTGCAGAAAAAGTCAAAATTAATGGTTCTTTGCCTAAGATTCCCCTGCAGAGTCACATATAATAATTAGAGACAGGCATATCATATGAATATTTGCCACAACCATTGATTTATTTTTTCCTTGCTAAAACCCCATCATTTTTGAGGAAAATAAATAGAAATGCTCAGTGCCTAAGCAGCCATCATTTTAATTGCCAATAATTAAGACACTAAAAGAGTCTTGGAACACTCACAGACCCTTACACTCATTCTTATACAAAAACTTAACTTGAGCTAGTCTCAGATGCTTAAAGTCCAGAGCTGGTGCTGCAGCACCTTCAGAGCTGTGCTGCAGAATAGTCTTGGGACAGATCAGTGAGACTTTACAGATTCCCCACTAACCCCTCAAAACTGAGCATGGAATTCTCTTTAACAGAAGCTTCATTTTCGTTCAAAAGAAAAATGTGTTCAGGCAAGTTGATGGAGAAATGAACCAATTTGAATGTATTGAAGTTCTTTGCCGTGCTACAGTGCTTTTTAAATGGTGTCTAAACAGTTGGTCACAGATTTATTTATGTTTCCGTGTAAAGAAAGAAAATATTGTCATTTTCTATACGGGAAACAGTTTCCCTAATTATTTGGCTCCTTCTTCTACTACATAAACAGCAATTTGTACCCCTCTCCTTCAACTGGCTGCAATTAACAGCTACATTGCAATAAGCAGATTATGTTAATTAAAAACTCAAAACTATGTAAACAATGGGAAAGCTGACTAGCCATTTTCTATTTTTGCCAACTGGGAGGAACACAAGAGAAATTAGTACCAAGCTTAATTTTGCTGTTTATAATTCAACTTATTTGTAACAAATTACAGTATTTTAAAAGTATTTTTAAACAATTTCCTGTATTTCTCCACTCTATTTGAACCACATCCCACTTGACAAGTTTACAGCTGTACAAATTGAGGGGAAAAAGGAATTTAAAAAAAAAAAATCTAAAAAGGTGTTAAGGGAAGAGATTTGCACACATCATCACCAAAGTGGAATATTAAACACAAATTCCCTACCTTGCCTGAGTCACACTCTCAAAAAGTCATAGCCAAGGACAAAAGTGTAACTTAGTTCTGCTTCTTCGGCAAAAAATGTGAGCAAACTACAGCAACAAACATTACCCAGCTGATGCCAATAAATTGTGAAGTTTTCCCATGTTGCCACAATTTCACAGAATTTTGGGTTTGTCCTTCCCTTTCCAGACCAGGGTTGTTTAAGGAGGTGGGAGGCAATGGTGGAACTGTTAAACACTTTTGTTTCCAGTGCTCCTTTCTGGCCATGAAACTGTATTCGATGGACAACTCTTGGACTTTCTGTCCAAGATGTCCAAGAGTTGGACTTTGATGATCTCTGTAGATCCCTTCCAGCTCCGGATGTTCTAGGATACCTCTCCTTCCCACACACTGAGGGGATGTCAACACCAAGGGAAATAGAAGCACAGAGAGGCTGTGTATAGAGAGATTTATTGACTGGAAACTTGCCCTTGACCAGACTTTGGGGAAAAAGAAACAGAATAAAGGATTATAGCCCTTCTTCACTTTTATCCAGGAAATACTCCAAGCTCTTGAGAGAGAGAGCACATTTCCTTCCCCACCTTTGCATGGCTAGAGATTGCTGATTGAGCACAAGGAGAACACCAGAGTGGGGAATGGTCACAGCTCCAGCTGAGGTGTTGGACGGTTTCCAGGGGGTTTTCCAAAGGCTGTGTAGAAAAGGAAGATGACACAACACATGGAAGAGCTCGCTCAGTCTGCGACAGACTTTCAGAGTGGCCCATATAAAAATACCAGTTCAGTGCATGGTTTCAATTACAGCCCTGAACCAAACTGCTTTAGAAAATGGGAATGGTCTCAGAAGATGCAAAAGTTGCTGATGGGTGCATTATTTACAGCCCCTTAGGAGGCCACGTAACGCTCAGTGCACAGCAACAAACAGGAGCAGGGGAAGCTTGAGGAGGACGGCGTTTAGAGGCACTCTCCACGTCGTTAGAATCTGCGCCTCCTGTCTTCGAGTCGTTTACAGAGAGGGACAGTGCTGGGGAGCTCCATGGATATTATGTTGGAAAAGACATTTCCTCTGTTTTAAGGGCAACACTGATTTCCCATCTCCCGCTCCCCGCAGAGCTCACGGCCGGTGGGAGGGCTGCTCGAAGTAAAAGTACAGTTGATCATTTCGCTTTCTGTATTTCCCCTGTTTTCCTTTTGGAGACACGAACTTTAAATGAGCTGCTGTAAAAGCTTCTCAGGGTCAAAATAGAGGAAATCACATCCACCACAGAGACAGGCACTGCAAAAAACCCTAATATGACCATTATGTTCAACTCAGCAGCCTTTTTCCTGTTGGTAGGGTTTCAATACAAGTTTAGCATCAAGCCAGGCTGTCAACAGCAATGAAATCTATTTCTGTGACATTGAAAGAGCTCTTGATGAAAGTCAATCAGTTTAGGGAATGTGTTTTGTTGTTTTTTGGTTTTTTTTTTTTAATAGCACCTGGAAAGAAGACAGGAGAAGAGTTGGGTTTCAACAGAATTGCTGCTCTTAGTTTCAACGAGGTGAGGAACACGCACTAAGTAAACCCATTTATTCTACAAGCAGCACATGTAGTGTTTGATGGGAACAGCAACATTTCCGTCTGACCATTTTCTCAGAGCCCTGTTTCTTACCAGACTTAACCCTTTTGCCAGGTCTTTTATTCTGAAATTATTGGAAGGGTTTAGATCTTGTTGTGACTCTTTTTCTGGGTCAACACAGATCTCCTGGCTTAAACAACTTTAGTTTTCATACTATAGAAGGAAAGGTAATCCCGACCCTGCCACTGAGCCCAGGACTCGAGGTCACAGCTCTTTTCAAGCTCAGAAAGAATTCACTTTCTGAAGTCTCTTCACCTCAGAACGGGATGATGATGATAGTGAGGATTATGACGCCATTCATATTATTAAGAATCATTGTATAAAGCCAAGTGGTGGACTATGGGAATATTGCAGTTTCAGACAATGGCTGTGATGGGGAGTTTTTGTTTTCTTATTAAAACACAACATAGGGAATTATATTGAAGCAACGTAAAAGGTGATTTCAGAGGGAGGCACATAAAAGTTAGTGACAAAATAGCGCCGTCCATATTTCATTGTCTCTGCCATGGGAATTATTGCTGTATTAAATCATCATCCATTGTTTTTCCTTTTGGTCTCCTGACTCAGTGCCCGGGGTGAGAAGCCTGCTCAGTACAGCTGAAACCCTGTTCCTGCTGCCCAGCCCACTGAGACACCCTCAGAGCAATGGCGTTCCAGAAGCTCCTCAGGGAGTGCAACATTTTCTCATTGGTGAGAAAGATTTTGTTGTTTTTGAGGTTTGGGATAAAGAAGGGTTGGCAGAGAATCACAACCATCGCTGTTTTCCTCCTACTCCCATTCGCTGCCCCAGCAGGGGCGATGAAGAAATCCAGGGAGATGTGCAAAGCTCACCTTCAGTGTGACAGCCCTGAGTGACCAGAATTTTGAGCTGACAAGGACATAAACTCTTGTAAGTGAAGTGTGTTATTGATTTGTATGCAGCTACAGTGCAGAGATCAGGGGAAGTTCAAGGCTATACACTGTCATTAAATTCCTCTCAGATTAGGGAAAAAAAAATCTAATTACTCTCATTGAGGTACACGAAAAATCTATTTCAGCATTTTGAATTTAAAATTGATCAATTCCTTTGTACCATTTACCTCTTGAACTGATGGAGGCTTTGATACATTGTGTAAAGAACAATTATATTTTAGAATAAATTAAAAGCAAACATATTGTTTGTAAAACTGAACCACAGATGTTCTCTTCTTGTGGGTATTTTAAAATAAGTAAAATCAAGATCGTAACTCAAAAAGACTCACAAGAAAAAAATTATTATTTAAAGTGCTCTCATTACTGTTAATACAGATGAGCCAGGAGTGATTCACCCTCAGAGGAATCATCCCTCATTTTATTTTTAGTAATTTTCAGGATGATATTTTTAGTAATTTTCAGGCTGAGTCCAAGGTTCTTTGCAGCCCCAGGAAGGTCTGAATGGTCTGATGGTTCATTTTTGCTCTGCTCATTGGTATTAGTATTTTATCCACCACTTGCCTTATAATCAATGCTTTAAAAAATATGCATTCTAAGTATGCAGAAACTAATTAATTCCACTTGATTTTCAGAGTCTTAGGCCTATTTAAAATAATCTCATCTGCTTGATACAAATAAGCCTTGTTTAGCCCTTCCTTTCCCCAAGTTTGATTCAGCTCTTCCCCATTGTTATGGCAGACCTTTCAAAATGTGTTTGATCAGACATCCTTTCTGCCTGATGTCCTGTGCCAGTGATTGACAAGAGTCCTTTGTGAGCAAGCATTTCAGTAATGATGTACAGACTTGTTAGGGAGCTGCTGTGTCAAGAAGAGAAATGAACAATAAATTAGAATAAAATGGAATTGCATTTGAAACTTGGCTGGAGGATTTTGCATTTGTGAGGACAAAGGACATTTGACAATCTGAGTCATCTTGCAGCTTTGCCTGTAGCAACTGTCAAATTAGTTCTTAATGCTACAGGGAAAGGGATTGAGTCACAGCATCGCTTAAAGTTAAGAGGCTCATCAGTAAATCACTGGCAATATTAACAATTATGAGCTGCACATTAATATGGCAAAAACACTCTGAATATTATGCTTACAACAGAAAGCCAAGAGGTGAACATAATTTTGCTTCCAGATCCCTGTGCCTTCTCCCAGTAACTACAGCTTTAAATTGGGGTAGGCAGAGCAAAAAGAAGTGAGTCAATTCAAGATCTTTCAAACTACGTGTCCTCAAAATGATGTAATAAGAAGAAAATCAAGGGCTAAATCTGGATTTAGCAAGGTATAAAAGTGAGGTGAGGAAGAGAAGTGCTTACCTGCATATAAATTCAAGATTCACATGCTTGTCTGTCATCCCTAAACTTACACTTAGCAGGATCCTGCAGTGCTCCTCCCTCCTCCCAGGCACCTCTGGCTCCATCCCTTCCCGGCAGCAGCTGGAAGCTGTGCCCAGATTCCACAGTGGCTGCATTCCCACCATCCCACGGCTCAGATAACTCGGGGAGATCATGTGCCCACGCTGGGGATGGGGAAGGGCTGTGTCACGTACTCCAATTCCAGTCCACTCTAAGAGAAAAACATCAGTTTTCTGTTATTTATATTAGAGAACGATATTGTTTTTCCAATTTCCTCATGCACACAAGAAACTCTCAGAGTGCTACATTATTTTGCTGCCAGTTTGGTTTAAGTTGTTTTCCAAAGCACAGTCCCTTTGGAGGATTTGGGTCAGCGGGTGCCCTGGTGTTAGAAAGGCTCACAGAGAATCATTGGATTTGAGCTGTTTTGAAAAATACGGTAAGTTCAGGCCAGCCCTTTCACGATCATTTCATGCATCATTTTATAGAGTGGCTTTCAAGGAAACAAGAGAATGCCCATGTTTGATTTGTAAGATTGAAGATAAGACTTAACTGCCCCGTATGATGATCAGCGTAATTTCATCCCTTTCAAAATCCCCGTGGGCCTGGCTCAATGTGCTCTATGACATTATAAGGAATCCATTGTGCCAGGCTCTCCACCACTTTTCAAAGGCACAACTGCACAATTCTGCCATTTTCTGGCATGAAAGGGGTCAGAGGGGAACAGAATTAGATATGTTGTGGGAATGGCCTGAGGTACAATTGCATTGACAGCTCATAATGACACTCTAGGACACCTTCCCTCACAACTGCACGGGTCTCTCGCTCAGCAGGCTCTGCCCTTTCAAGTGCTTGCACACCGTAATGAAGTCCCGTTGCACCGACAAAAGCAGGATGATGAGCACATTCACCACCTGAAGGGTCTCTTAAAAGTGACACCAGAGAAAGAAATTTCCTGAGCTCTGCAAACACTGCACTAATGAAACATCGAGTGGGATTGGTTGGTCAAAATTCATCCAAAAAAAACCCCCAAAAGACAAACTCATAAAACCTCACAAGGCAAGCAAAGAAATTAACTACTATGTGGAACTCCACTGATGCATATTTTTAAAGGACTGTTTCATGCACCCCAGCTCCTACATTGATCAGAGATGTCTTTTTACTCACCAAATTCTTTGCCTGGCACACAAAAATGTGATCACAGGGTTTTTTTGATAAGGTTTTTTTGTTCAGTTTTGTTTTGTTTTTCTTGGATTTTTTTTCTGTGAGAATATTTATCTACTTCTAGGCAAAATCTCTAACAAGGTCTGAGAAAATAGCTCACTGCATAGAAAATAATTTCCTTCTCTTCTTCAGAAAAAGTCAGATAGGTCTAAGGTACTCGTTTCTGAATACCAACATCCATGCTTGAAAACACCTGCCACCTACCTCCTATGTTGGCAAAGACATCAAATTCAATCCACAGCCAGGAATTTTATCTTTCTTTTTGTCTTTTCCAAAAGAATCCCAAAGAACTCAGGTAGTGCTGGTAAATCAACCTGCAAGAGCTAACAAGGGTCTAAAACCTAAACTCCAGAAATGTGTAAACTGAGGAAGATCAGCAACAATGTGGAGACAAATCCCTAGAGAAAGAGAAGCATGGATCTAGTTTTCTCAACATCTTCTTTTTTGTTTGCAAGTGGAACATTCCCTTTTTCTTGGACTATTTTATGTGGATTAATAAGCCAGGGCTCTTCTGCAACTAGAAACAGGTTAAGCACCCGAGAGGAGTTCAGAAGAAAAACCAACTGAACAAATAAATAATAAAAAAAAATCAAAACAGAAAAAGAGTAATTAAAATAATTTGTTTCTCTTGTACTAAAAACCCTGAGGAAAGGAATCAAGCTTTATACACTAGCTTGATGTAGGGCCTTTTCTCTTTCCAGGGAAAATATCAATGGAAAACATCCTGAGGGACAAAAAAATGGATGATCTGAGTTTAATGAAGGTTGACAATGACTATTATTGATGTCCTTATCCCAAATGACAAGAGGTTTAGGAGACTTTTATAACATATTGACACTGTACTGGTTCAAATGCTCTTTTTTTTTCTTTCCTTTTTTTTTTTTAAAAGCTAATGTGCTGTCTGCTTCAGGGGAACTATTGGAGAACTTGATGTGCAGAATGACATTTGTCACCCTTTGTTCCCCAGCTCAGAGCACTTTCTTCCCATTAGATATCCCTCAGACTGAATAACAGCTGCCTTAACACGAATTATCCTCTGCCCATCAATTTGAATTTCAAGACAAAAAACAAAGGCAAATCTCAAGTGGAGGAAGAATGTTTCAAAATTAAGTTCTGCCCTACCATCCTTCTACCTGCTTACTTTTGTGAGGGTGTGAATTAGGACGTTAGGACTCAAGAAAAATGGGAAGTAGGGTATTTCCACACCAACATGATGCAGAGTGTAAATTGGTATCAAGTATTCTTTGAAACACATCATCAATTTATGTTGTACAAATTCAGTGAACACTTATAAGGAAGGTAAGAAATTTGGGGAAAACGAACATTTTCATCTGCAGGTATTGAGTGTGTCCTCAAGAGGTCCTCTCACAAAAAGTCATCTCACAAAAAATTGGCTCAGTTGACTCAGATGAAATCCTCCCACGCTGCCCCTGCAATCCTCTCCAAAAAAAATTCAAGTGTGTGCTCCTTGTGAACAATACTTGCCATATGTAAAAAGTAGATTACAACTACAGTCACTCACTCCAAAATTTTGTCAGTCTTGAGACATCAGATTTATTAAAAACCATTTTGAAATATTTCTGACTTCTCCAGGTGTCAAGCACTTAAAAGAAATGCTTAAAACACAATGTCAAGCTTTTTATCTACCACTAGACACATTGCAAATGTTTTCTTAAAAAGGGAATAATCACACAATTCCTGAAGCTCAAATATAAGCAAGGCAAACCTGAAGTGCAATTGTACAGCCAGGTAACACTGTACTTGTGTGCAGTGTAACATATTCATAAGTCATTAGCAGTATCTGAAAGTAGAAGCTCTCCAGCTCATTAGTATTAAAGCCTGGAAAATGAGATTTTATTAAACAAATTTATCTTTGCATAAACCAAATTCTGCCTCTGCGCTGCCTGTGACAGGCAGCTTCAGTCATCTTTAAGACACAAAATTCTCCCTCACCCTATTTTTCATTTTAATAACAAAACTATTTCTACAAAAGAAACCCTAATCAGGAAAAGAAATAAAAGAGTGCAGTAAAATCAGTACAACAAAAATGTTTGGCTTTACTATATATTTTTGGTCAATACCAAGACCTGCACTTGCATGTATAGAAGACCAGAATATTACTGTTTATTTTAAAGGGAAGGCTCATTAAGGGTAAAATGTGCAGATCAGAAACAGTCTGCATCATAAAACATTGACCAAGTTAAACATATGTACACCTCAGGGTGGATACCTTGCAAAAATAATTCCTTTTCATGTAAAAAATTCTTTAGATCTTTTCTTTGAAATAAGACAGGACTCAAAATACGTCTGAGAATCTCATGGCAGAGATACAACTTGGAAAACAGCTATAAAAACTCCACTCTATTTATCCAAGTTGAAAATCTCTTTAAAAAAGAAACTCCCAATCATTTTTTCATATTGAAGAGTTCCTTGTGCTGAGGTTCCAGACCCTGTTTGTCCTAAAATGAGTTTTCCTAGCAATGCCCTCTCCTGTTCCTGCTGGCTGGGCTGACTACAGACTCCTTTAGAAAACTGAAGAGCAGGAAAAAGTGTGTGAAATGATTACAGGGAGCAAAGATCTCTCTAGAACCTTTAGATAATCAAAACAAATTCCACTAATTCAAAAACCATCACCTGTAAAATGAGTTTTCTTCACTCTCACAGACCATAATGACTAAACTTTCAAGAAAGGAAGTGTCCCTCAAATGAGGGAGAGAAGACATGTGGAGCAAGGAAACAAGATTGGCCAGGCAATAAATCTGTCTATTAATTTAGTACTTAATGTATCTTGTCTTTAGGTTGTAAAAAGGTTTTCATTGATCTTTGGCTATTACACTTCACCTGTATTTTAAAGAGTGGTGCAATACCTGTTTACCAGCAAATTTGTGCCGTGTTATAGAGTGACTGTCCAGTTCAGCATCTTGATACCAAGTTTCCAGCATGCTTAGGCAAGTAATTCAAAAAAAACAATTGCTGGATGCAGTTCTTTATTTCCACTAAAGCTGTACAGAAATTGCAGGCAGTGTGGAAGTAGCCAAGAGTTATGAACTGTCAGCATGCTGATAGGAAAGTAAACAATGTAAAAGTGAAGCCAGCATTTGAGTCTCACAGCATGGTACAGTGCTGTAATGGTTTCAATCATAAGCCAAATGATTGTTATTATAGAGATAGTGAATGTCATGCTTACAGAAAAATTGTGCATGTTAAAAATGACTGCCATTAAAAAGATAAGTCTCACAGGGGGAAGGGACCTCAAGCCAGTAAACAGACAAAATGCATTACAGAGAAAAAAAAAAAAAAAGCAGGACAGAAAAGGGAAGTCTTTTCTAATTACCAGATTCAGCTATCATTTATAGTACTCTTTATTACCAGGAAAAGACTGGAAGAGACAGATACAGGGGCAGTAGACTCAATTATTTTTTTTTAAGGCAACAGAATCCCAGTTAAATTTAAAGGCATGGCATCTAAAATATGCATATCTGAAGAGATAGCCTGGGTCTTTGTAGGGAAGACTTTGGCCTTGGTGAGAATTTTGCATGTAAACGACATTATTATATAAATGTCAAAATAAATAAAAAAGAAAGCTGAGGCTGACCTATAGAAACTTGGAGAATCGTTTTGCTCTGCCACTAGCACAGAGGTGTGTTCCTCATCACAAAAGAAGAGGAAAACTGCACAACCCTCCTGCCTGTTACACCCAGAGTAAGTCACCAGGAAAGGAAATCTCTCTCAATCCATCACTTATCAAGGAACCTTTTCAACTTACTGTCCAGATGGCCACAAATGGGAGACTCCCTCCATGTGACAAAACCCAAGCTTACTTTTCAGTGTTCTCCCAGCACATTTGAAAAAAAAAAAACAATAATGAATTTTGGGGTTTTATTTAAGTTATTGCTGATAGAGGATCGACAAAATTGTTTAGAAAATTTTTCCTGTAGTGGCTTATTCAGCATGTAACATGAGATAAAGATGTTGTGAATAATCTGCTTTGTACAATGCATGGAAGGTCTCACTGGTCTTGTGATCACCATCTCCTTACAGCCACAAATACGAATTTAGGACAAAGTTCTGATCTGGTTTTTGAGCACACATTTATTTCTGTGCTATCAAATGTTCTTGAGGACATTCTACCCAGTGTTGTAAGCTCTCTCAGAATGGAAATCTCAGCCTACACATTTCCTGGTGAGAGCCAGCTTTGTTTCCAGTAGAGCTGATGCTCAGACTGAATTTGTTGCCCTTACAGCCACACAGAGGCTTTTCTGAGTTTCCAGGGTGTCACTGTAGCAATAAGTTGCACTGAAATAGGCAAACACTACTGGAACAGAAACCTGTGTGCCAGGATAACTCCTTCTGACCGGCACCTCCCCTGTTCCACTCCCAGCAGCTGTTTGCACAGCCATCAACGCTCCCATCCCCAGAATCTCCTCAGGAAACATTCAGATCTGCTCCTCCTGAGCTCTGATACCACCCCAAGCTCCTGTGCCTTCCCAGACTGAGCAGAGCAGCAGAAAACACCCCTGAGTGTGTTGCACAAATTTCTGTCGCTGTGTCTGTGCACCTGATCAATGCCCAGCCAGCGGAACCAGCCACTTCACTTCTGTTGTTACCACATCTATGTAAAATGACAAACTGGAATTTTCCTATTTGATCCTCTCTTCTTTGTCTAATGAAGAAGCACATCCTTCCCCCTGGGCATTCAGAGAGGCTCACGACTGATTGCCCATTCAAATTTGAGTGGGTTATCCACTGGAGCTGCAGCTTGCTTCCAGAATAAGGCTGCAGGGTGGAGGGGATTGTGTAAAAAAGTGTTCTTTATTCCTGGGAGAAGAAGTTTCTTGACTTCCAGCCATTTCAAAGACTCATTATTTACTGGCACCAAAATCCACTTGGAAAATAATATGTGAGAGAAATGCTCAGTATAGAGCATGAGTTGAAGGGCAAAAATCATCTTTGTAAGTTATTCTCAAGGCAATCACTTCATATCTCATTTCATTATGCAGCATATTTTTCAGGTATTCATTCTGAGTGTATTTTTTAAAAGAAAACATCAAGCTCACTATATTTTAAGACTCCTAAAATACTGTTATACATTTGAAGGATTTTATGCTCAAGGCCAACACTTCCTCATCTCTGTTACATGTGAAACTAGATGAGGAAATGAGATTATCACTCTCAAAGCCCTTTAGGAGAAAACTGAATTAACGTGACAATTCAAGTTCATGGAAGAAGATACTTGTGCAAAGTGTGCATGACTTATAAATTCATTTAACATTGACTTTGGAATTAAGTTTGCTTCCTTCCTTACAGATACTGCAGCAAGCCTGGGAATGTCGTGGGTAAATGAAGTAGCAATGCAGGAGGCTGAACTCATGCGCTGTCTTTTAGCTACCCCTTGGATAATTGTGTTTTTCAAAAGAGTCCATATGTTCCATAAGTCCTCATCACTAAGTTATGCCAAACATAAGAGAAAAAAAAAAAAAAATACATCTGGGATTTTAATGTTCAGAAGGAAAATGGCAACAGCAGAAGGAAAGGAGAAGCAAAACTGCTGCAGGCCACAGTCAGGGTAGGAAAAGGTGCCTATTCAGCTCAGTTTGTTGTTACTGTGTTCTGGAGGGCAATTTCTATAACACTGGTGGTATCTCAGGGCTGGTATATAATGCATTTAACAATGCTAATATGTTAATGCAATTTAATTTGCTCTTTGCTTAAATGCCCTCTGAAAGACTCGTGACAGAAGTACGAAAATGGATGTGGATGAAGTGTGAATAGAAATGTGGATGTGGAAGCACCAGAGAGCAGCAGAACAGACAAGAAAATAATGTCCTATACTGATAACAGAGGAAACTACAGCCAGCAATAAAAGGAGGAATGTGCTTCTTTTGTCAAAACCAGAAATCCTGCGCTGTGACACAACCACAGACCAGAAGACCTCAGAGACACGTTGGGATGGGAAACAGGATTGAGGAGCTGATGTCTTTTGTCCTGAGCAAAATCAGCTTCCTTACAGATTTGTGAACAAATCCCAACTTCAGCTGGTGCAACTCATCACACAAGCAGAAAAAGCAGAGCCTTGAACTTCCAGTGGAAAAAAAATGGTTGCAGAAGGAACAAAAGTGATTTATGTGTCATTACTTCTCCAGCAAACACCTATAGCCTTTGCTGAGAATTGGCCATCTCAAAAGTTGTCACAAAGCTACTTATGCAGGATAAATAGATAAAATGAAGACAAAGTGATAATTTTCATGCAATATTAAGCTTAATTTCTCCTTCATGCGGTGCCCTTATGTTTATATACCTAGATTATAAATCATATTTAGGTGAGAAGAGACAGACACCTTTGTGCAAGCCCTGGCCACTTTTAGCTGAGGTGTAATCTCTACACTTTGAAAGAGCTTCCAGAAATAAGTAACAATAGAAATGTAATAGAAAGAAAATTGGTCAAAGAGTAATAAACTCTTGAAATCCAGCAGTAAAAATAAGTTAGGAGATCCTTGAGAGAAGAAGGTGCTTAGATGACTGCAGAGTCCAAAGCCACAGGGCCAAGAGGGCTGAGACAGAGCATGGACAGGACAGCTGGCAGGTTTACACCCCAGCCTGCTGCCCTCACATCCCCACACACAGGAGGTGAGCACTGGGAGCAGAGAGCACAGCCAGGGCTTGACACACTCCATTCCATGGCTCACTGGGTCACTGACATGGCATTGAAAACCTGCTGTATTCTAATAATTTCCTGATTATAGCAAAAGTCAGCGCAGCTGAACTTTACACTTGTGACTAGCTCATTAACTGAGCTCCGTAGTTTAATTTGTGCATTTTTTCAGGATGGAGTAAACAGTAAGGAGGAAATATTTTTGATCTTCACTTTGTTAACCAAATTCACTTTTAAAGTCTTTCCCCCTAATTCTTCTGCTGTCACTGATCAAGGTATGATGTAAGTGATAAGAATGATCGATGATGTAAAGATCCTGCAGTTCAATTTAAAAAGTGCAATGAATAATTAGAAAGAAGCAGAGGAAAGAATGTTCTGATGCTCATGGAGTGCAGGCCTTCTCCAGAGTCACAGCTAGCAAATCCCAAAGACAGTAAATTCTGCAACGACCACACTGAGGGACAAACTCTAACTTCAGCTAAAGAAACTCTTTTTACCACATTACAAATGTCTCAAAGAAAAGATGTGTTGCAATTCTGAGACTGGAAGAGCTTGTCAGAATCCTCTGGAGCTTCAGCGTTTAAACTCATTTTTTCTTCAAGTTTGGAAGCTTCCTACTCTTCATAATGTAACTGTAGCTTAATTTCATGCAGCATCTCACTTAAAGAGTGTACTCAATAACTTTCCTTTGCAGGAGTCACTGTATATCAAAATATGAAACTTCTGTTTTGTACTTATAATGTGCCTTTGAGTCAGAGGAATACAAAAAAAATGCAATTATATAAAGAGATAATTTCCCTCATTATTGAAATAAATCCTTTAGGTAATGAGCGATCGAAGAGTGTACACCAAATCAAGAATATTATTATGTTCAAACAGAAATCTCTGTAAGTCTAGCAAGATGCAGAGAGAGTTTCCAGAGAGACCCAAGGCAGGTGGTTTAGTAGGAGAGAGCATGTTTGGTATTTTGGATATCTAACCACAAATAGAAGCGCTCACAGCAAGTTCTCTTCAAACCCCTGATGGCGCAGCTGCAGCCAGAGCACTCTGTTAGGACATGGATCAGCATTCCCAGGGGGGCATTCTCCGAGGATGCAGCAACTCTTAAGTCCTGCCTGTTGCACTCTCAGCACCTTTTCTAGCTCTGGGGTTAACTTAGTCCTAACACAGCAAAGATTAGCTAAAGTGCTCTGCACTAATGGGATCATAATGCTGTAAACTCTGACCTTGCCCTCCCTAAGCCTTGAAGCACCCTCAGACTGTAACAGTCTTTGAAAGCCTTCAGTGAACAGTACTAATTATAACTCCCTTTTTCTAGGTTTAAAAGCAGTGAAATATTGCTTTTACCCTGACTGAGGCAATGATGGAAGTCTCAAGAGGAGGTCTCTCTTTTCTCAAGCCACAGAACTTTTCATAAATGTAGAACCTTGGAATGACACAAGAGAAGTTCCCCTTACTAGATTACATATTCGAGTCTCACACAGAAGAGTATGAACTTCAGGTATAACTCTTATTAAAGCATTACAAGAAGCCCAGAAATAACAATTATGGAACCTGTTCATCACTGCCTCAATATGCAGCTTCTGAAAACCATACATACTTAGGCTATCACCTGCAAAGACCACAGATTGAATTTAAAAATTGTCACCACAGAAATAATTTGCCAGGCACACCTTTCTAGTATGTTTATATATAGACACACACACACAAATATATTTTGACCAGGAATTAAAATCAGAAGAAAATCTCCCTCCCAGCAGAGCCCCTCCCCTGCCCCCTGAGCTGTAGAGTTTAATGGTTTTAGCAGCTGTATCAATAGAACTCTATAGGCTATTCAGTCACAAACATAACTGACATTAAGCAGAGAAGCCCTTTTCCATCTGTTGTCATGTCCCAAAATAATAAAACAACACAGTGACCTCATAGCAGAGACTGAGGGGCACTCACACAAACTTGTGTTACAGCTCCCTGACCAAATTAAACACTCCAGCCATACGTCTGCCTTATCACATGCTAAACTTTCACTTCAGAGGCACCAAGATCACACACATAAATCTGTGCCTCCTGCATGCCTTGCACTCCTCAGCAACCTTGCTGAAAGGATTTATCTCCAAGTCCAGCCGCTCAGGGACACAAATGGATTTCTGCTCACTGAAGGGGTCTGACCCTCCCTGCAGGAAAGAAGTGCTATGAGCACATACAATAACAGACCCTCTGAGTCTCCCCAAAACCCCCTAACATTTAATTAAAAACAAATTTAAATGTCTAGTTGATAGAAGGCTACTTGGGATGGGGAGATACATGTTCCCTCCTTCAATGACTATGTAGTGTGAAGTGAGGTTGTATTTATAGGAATGAGAATACAAATCTGAATTTCTCACATATGTTGTTTAAAAGTTGTGTTGGTGCACTCTCTCTCCCTCTCCACCCCCATCCCCCTGCCTTTCCCTTGCATCTTTTCTCCAGTAAAGATTTAATTATTTAATGCCAAGTGCAATAACATCGTGAGCAACCAAGAGCATTCTTCCATAGAATACTTCATAGCACACTAATTAGGACTCTTCTGAGAGATTTAACAATCCCTGTAGGCAGAGGAGGGAGCTGCATCTGATCTCTTCTAATCCCAATGACTGCCCTCCTTTTTGTGCTGTAGCAAAGGCGAGCAGAGGGTTTCCAGTGGCCTCCTTTTGTGAGAACAGTGCTGCTTGCGCCTCACTCCAGCTGTAGCTGGGTGGCTTCTTCAGCTCCAAGGAATTGGTGAGGGCTGAGTGGAACCTCTGTGCCTCTTGCTGTTGCTTGTTCCACAGCCTTTGATCCCAGTGTATTTCCAGCTCTTCCTCCCTGGAAAAAGAAACTTGTGTACCCAGTTCAGAACAGTGAATTCCTCCAGGTGTGCTCTGGTGTGTGAGGCTCTCTGGCGCTGGCCTTGGCTCCCTCCAGCTCGTTGGAGATGATAAAATTTTCAGTCAAAGGAGGAAACCACTCGGGGAGCACATTTTTATTATGGCAGAGCACAGAATCAGAGAATGGCCTGAGCTGGAAGTGACCTTAAAGATCATCTCATTCCAGCCCCTGCCATGGGCAGGGACATCCTCCACTAGATCAAGTTGTTCCAAGTCCCATCCAACCTGGCCTTAGACACTGCCAGGGATCCAGGGACAGCCACAGCTTCTCTGGGCATCATCCTGTGCCAGGGCCTCCCCAGCCTCCCAGGGAAGGATTTCTTCCCAATGTCCCATCTAACCCTGCCCTCTGTCAACTCGAAGCCATTCCCCCTTGTCCTGTCTCTCCATCCCTTTGTTCAAAGTCCCTATCCAGCTCTCTTGGAGCCCCTTTAGGCTCCAGATGATGCTCTGAGGTCTCCTTGGAGCCCTCTCTTCTGCAGCTGACAGCATGTTGTGAGCAGGGAGGTTCACAGGCTGGAAGCAGCAGCACGGGGACCAACAAACTTTACTCACAATTTTGAGCTTCTGACCTCATCATGATGCCATATTCACACTTTAACCATTCTGGAAGGGATTTTGCAGTGCTTGAGAGGAGTATAAGCAAACTAGATGACCAGCTGTGGTCTGAACATTGCATCTAATTGCAATGAAATATGTTATTTGAGCCATTAGCTTTAAGTGACAGCAAACCAAAGGCATAAAAACATTTCTGAACTGCTAAAAATGTTCAGTTACCTCTCACCTTATTTCAGATCACTGATGTTTGTAACATTTCTGCTCTTCCTTACATTCTTCAGTTTTGCCATTGAAAATTCAACAGTAATTAGCTACCATGAAAACTAAGAGCAGTAAAAAAGGACTGTTTATTATTAAAGCATGAAAGAGTTTCAAATTGCAATGCTTATTATTGAAATCAACATAAATCTTTCCCCTCAATTAAACTAATCCAAGCAGCTCTTTCCATTAAAAAAGAAAGTTGCAGTATGAGTATTAGCTATGTCACCCTATACAGCTGATCTTTAAACCAGACCGAATGTGAAATTTTAAACATATTTTAAAGTTGTTGCTCTTTATTTTCATCAATTAATGACTCTTTTGAACTTCACCTCATGATACTTATTAGCCTTCTTAAATATACTGGAGGTGATACATCCTTCATTTGTGTCATTCATTAATCACTGTTCAATAAGTGCTGTCAGGAAGCTGCTGTCTTTGATGTCTCATTGTTCAGCGCATTCTTTCTTGTTGGTAGTTAATCAAATGCTTCCCTGCTGTGGTCAAAGCACAGCTTGATAGCAGTTCCAGAGGTGATCCAGCATTAAAACATGGAGCTTATTGTAAAGGTCCAGTTTTTTTTTAATACCATGCCAAAGTGAAAGCTTTCGTTTTGCAGTCCTTGGCAAATGAGACATTGTTGTCCTGCCCTTATGACTGGGAAGCTCAGAAAAGAGCACTAAGTTCTGCCATCTAACTGAAGCACACTGTAATGACTGACTAATTAGCTGCAGTTATGAAATGAACTGCAAAGTTTCCGCTGTCAATCACAGCCAAATATTTCTTTTTTTCTTTTTTTTTCTTTTTTGTTTTTTTTCAAGAGTGGAATTAGAATAATTTTCAAAATGCATTAAAACTTCAGGGGGTGGTAAGTCAAATGAAAGCATCCAACAGAGAAAAATATCTGCCCTGGGATAAAATGAACATTTTCATTTCTAGTGCTTGTTCAAGCCACATTTACACTGAAAATATTCAGAAAGAAATTCTGCAAAAACAAGAGTGAGCAAACTGAAAACAAGGGACATAGCAACTCAGAGGAGGATGAAAGACAAGAACGAAATGGGACCAGGAACAATCACTGAAAATTTAAAAAAAAGTTAAAACCTGACTATTAGAAAAGACTGCATGTTTTTAGAGCAGCTTGGCACTGCCATGTTTATTTGTTTTAAAAGAAAACCTCAGAGTTTGGAATCTTTTCCAAGATGTTAAAATCATCCTGTTTCTCTTTTCAGAGATCTTACCCCCGATAACACAGCATGGTAAACAATTGCTGCTGTGCAGCTGAAGACAGTCAGAGAGCTCTCCAATTAATATGCATTACCATCATTTCCCACCTGTAGGTGAATTGGAAGTTTATGTAAGACTAAAGTAAAGAAAAATAGAAGTAAAGACAACAAATATGGTGTACTTTTAGAAAGAAGGCCTAACAATTATAAACATATTCTGTCTAATAATTTTATAAATGACACTATATTTAGCAAGTGGTACCTAAGAAGAAGCCAAGGTATTTTTAGCCAATTAAGAGTCTTCTCTCCTGCTGTTCCCTGAGTTCCTCTGCTGCATAAAATGTGGTGACAATCACCGATTGTTGAAACACTCAAATTAGTGGGACAAGAACTTGAGCAGTGTATAGGAAAGGCAGTTGAAACTAAATGATCTTTAAGGTCCCTTTCAAAGCACTCTAAGATTCTATGATGCTTCGTTTTAAATAAAACATTATAAAAGCCTCTTTGTAGGAGGCACCTTACAACCCATACATGGCACAGATAATGACAGACCCCATCGGTACAGCTTTGAGATCTCTGTGCTGTCTCATTTTGCTATAGCTTTCATGAGAACATGGACCTGTAATTAAAATAAGAACTTGGTGGACTGTTTAGAGTCTAACTTTCACTTTGTTACCTGCTATTTCCCATTTTTCTCTCGTTTCAAACTGAACAGAAATGATTATTCTTTAGCCAGCAGGCACTTTCTTTAGATTTTTTTTCAAATGACCGAGGGAACAAAATATTTCCCTTTCTCTAGACAGTGGCATTCCACCTGACTCCAATCCCTGTGACCTCCAGCACCATTTTTTTCTGTGTTCAAGACTAGAAATAAAAGCACTGAGTTAACACATAGCCGGTCCATCCTGGTTACAATGCACCTCTTGGTGAGCTTTGTGATCTTCAGAGGAGCAGTATAAAAACTTTGGGAAAATCTGCAGGCTGCAAATCCCTGCTGCACTGGTGGCAGGCGCTGGCCTGCTGAGAATGCGGAGGCTGAGGAGGGTGTGGGGGGTGAGGAGGCAGAGCCGCATCTGCCCCGGAACCGCAGCGCTCCAGACGTTCCCGGCCCAGCAGGAGCTGGGGCTCACCCACCGGTTCAGCCTCGCCCGGGGCTCACTCTGATCATTGATCATTGGTCAGCGTCTGTGCGACGTCATCGATCAGTGTCTGTGTGACGTCATTGATCAGTGTCTGTGTGACGTCATGGATCAGCGTCTGTGTGATGTCATCGATCAGCGTCTGTGTGACGTCATTGATCAGCGTCTGTGTGACGTCATTGATCAGCGTCTGTGTGACGTCATTGATCAGCGTCTGTGCGACGTCATTGGTCAGCGTCTGTGCGACGTCATTGATCAGCGTCTGTGCGACGTCATTGATCAGCGTCTGTGAGACATCATTGGTCAGCGTCTGTGTGACGTCATTGATCAGCGTCTGTGTGACGTCATTGGTCAGCATCTGTGTGACATCACTGATCAGCGTCTGTGTGACGTCATTGATCAGCGTCTGTGTGACGTCATTGATCAGCGTCTGTGTGACGTCATTGGTCAGCGTCTGTGCGACGTCATTGATCAGCGTCTGTGCGACGTCATTGATCAGCGTCTGTGAGACATCATTGGTCAGCGTCTGTGTGACGTCATTGATCAGCGTCTGTGTGACGTCATTGGTCAGCATCTGTGTGACATCACTGATCAGCGTCTGTGTGACGTCATTGATCAGCGTCTGTGTGACATCACTGATCAGCGTCTGTGTGACGTCATTGGTCAGCGTCTGTGAGACATCATTGGTCAGCGTCTGTGCGACGTCATTGGTCAGCGTCTGTGTGACATCACTGATCAGCGTCTGTGTGACGTCATTGATCAGCGTCTGTGTGACGTCATGGATCAGCGTCTGTGAGACATCACTGATCAGCGTCTGTGTGACGTCATTGGTCAGCGTCTGTGTGACGTCATCGATCAGCGTCTGTGTGATATCATTGATCAGCATCTGTGTGACGTCATTGATCAGCGTCTGTGCGACGTCACTGATCAGCGTCTGTGTGACGTCATTGATCAGCGTCTGTGCGACGTCATTGATCAGCGTCTGTGTGACGTCATTGGTCAGCGTCTGTGTGACATCATTGATCAGTGTCTGTGTGACGTCACTGCCCAGCGTCTGAGTGACATCATTGATCAGCATCTGTGTGACATCATTGATCATTGTATGTGTGACGTCATTGATCAGCGTCTGTGTGACGTCACTGCCCAGCATCTGTGTGACGTCATTGATCAGCGTCTGTGCGACGTCATTGATCAGCGTCTGTGTGACGTCACTGCCCAGCGTCTGTGTGATGTCATTGATCAGTGTCTGTGTGACGTCACTGCCCAGCGTCTGTGTGACGTCACTGCTGCCAGCTCTCCCTGCTCCCACACAGGGGAAAGTGGAGTGAATTCCAGAAGTCAGGGACATCACGATCCTCATTCTGTGTGATGAGCACCTGAGGAGCCTTTCCGTGGGCAGTTGGAAAGAGGAGGGAGCCAATAACAAGTTTTCTAGTGAGATTCAAGTTCAAGCAGCTGATTCTCTTCTTCTCTCCCAGGCAGCAAATTTTTGGTGCTGTACCATTGCCTCCAGTGAAGTTCCCGAAAGCTTTGCAGGAATATCATAACAAATGACAGGCTGATTCTCTGCTGTTGTTTCATGCATCAACCCTCGGTGAAGTGCAAGCCAATCAAACTGCAGCAGGATGACTTTGGACTCTTATACTTTGGGGATCGTGAGGGACTTTGCTCCAGATGCAAAATGACAGACTGCTGATGGCTTTTTGCATATGTTTTGCAGTCTGAGTTACTCATAAATAATTATGTCAAATAAAGTAAACTCCCCATAGCCTTTCCAAGGAGGAAACTCTGAGAACACTAAGAAAAACCACCAGAAAACTGCGAGGGAGAGAAATGAACTAACTGAAAGGTGCTTGTTTTTTTTTTTTAAAGTGACTTAATTTGAGAGAAAAAAAATAATAAAGGCACAGCAACTTTCCAATAGGTTTTCACCAAGGTGTTTAAATTTTAAGATTTTTGCATTCTGAGTCAAATTCAGGAAAAAAAAAAAAGCCCTTCTCAATGCCCAAACTGTGGAATCAAGAGGATTCCTTTAATTTAATCTAATACAGCACTGAGTCTATTCATATTAGGAATAATTTATTTTCTATCTGTTTTCAGGAAACATAATCCAACTGGGAGAAAGGATTTGACTCGGATTGCATTCTTTTTCACCTAAAAGATCTAGTAAAGTTCTGTACTCTCTCATAACTTGTATTCTAATGTATAATTATCTGGAGATTGGAACCTGTATGTTTTCTAAATTTCAAACTGTAGGTGACGGCTGGTTTTCAGGACACAGGCTGACTCGGGATCTTGTCACAGTCTGCAATGTCTTCAGTAGCTCCAGTGTCTCTCTTTTCTTAAGCTTTTTGTGGCACTGTGACTTTTCTTCCCCTTTTCCTTATTCTCTTCTTTACTGTTTATTATTTTGCCATATTTCCCCACGGGATTCCAGCTGACTCTCTCCTTGGCTTCCATTCTCCTCTCTGCTTTGTCTGCAACCATTTCCATTTTTAAGTGTAACTCTCCTTATTAGCTGCCTTCCCTGCTCTAGACTGATTTTCCTGTGCTTTGCCTGTTTGACAGTCCAATCACACACCCAGGGCTGAGCTGCAGCCCAGCCTGTTTTAAACAGAGCTCTTCATCCCCCACCAGAACCTCCCTCTGATCCCCACACAGAGCAGCAGCTTTCCTGCCTGGCCCGTGCACTTACAGCACGGGCAGCAAATCTGACATAAGCCCCACTTATTCGGGCTGTATTTTATTCATTCTTCCTGCGTGCCAGCACCTGTTTTCCCTTCTACAGGGAGCAGTTGCTTTTCATTTCTGGAACATCAGCTGAACTACACCCACCCTGACCCGGATCCAGCTCAGTCCTGTCCCAGCCCACTCCCGAGCTTGGCGAATGTCTCTCATCCCTTACTCAGTATTGGAAAATCAATACCTCAAAATATCCAAACCCACAATTTTTTACTAGTTTGGTCTGTCTTACTCATCCCACTCCTTCTCATCATCATTATCTTGTTACATTTTATATTTTTCCCCTGTTTCTAAGGTGCTTCTTATTGATAGGAAGAGAGGAAAATTTCCCTCTGAGCTGGACATTTTTACTGGTTCCATAACTTCAACATTTTCCATACACAGCCTCGAAATCCCCCTTTGCAGTAAATATTCACTGCTTGTTACAAACAGGAAACTACAGAAATGATCACATCATCAGGAAGACATAAAATTAAATGGAAAAGGCACTCTTAACCTTAATGGTACCCAGAAAATATCTGACTTAGAAATACAGGCTCCTGAAATTCTCAGTGGAGGGTGAATGCTTCCAGAGGGAAACCTGGATCAGCTACATCACAAGAAGTCTGGCTTCTCCTAAGCAGACAAATTAGACCATGTTGATTGTGGGAATTTTTGTGGTTCTGAGGAGGTTTAGTGTCTGTGGTTTAGGTTTTTTTTTTATATATAAACATCTTCCCAGTAACTGTGCAAGAAATTTTGGAAGTTGCCCGAAATCTGAGAAGTTTAAATGTGGTCCAGCTACAGTTGGACTCAATGATCTTGGAGGTCTTTTCCAACCTTAATGATTCTAGGATTCTGTACTGGGATACCCCAATTAAGTGATTTGTTTTCTTTCTTGAGGGGAGACTCTGGCAAAGCCAAGTACTGATGGCTACTTGTTAAAGAACTTCCCCTCAGAATTTCCTTCACTATAGAAGTTGGAAGAAAGTCCTTAGACTGACTACAAAGCTGACCTTAAATATGACCATGTAACAAGATGTAGCTTCCTCGAGGCACACACAAAATATTAGACTCAAAAATGGTATAAATACATAACCTCTGTAAGTGAAAATACAACTTATAAAAATAAACATTGCATGTGTGCCTCTCTTCATATAAACCTAACAGCAGGTACATGTACACTTACATTAAATAAAACTTATTGACAAATATAAAATCTGACTCTAGCAGGAGACTGGCGTGCTGCAGAAGGCAGCATTTCAGCAGCATGAGAGATTTTTACCCATGCGTCTTTATCAGCTATGTTTCTAACTTGAACAAAAGGTGTTATCCATCATCTTGACTCAGAACACAAAAGGCATACAGTTTTCATAGTATTTCCAATGAGAGGGGACATACCCAATTTTATCCTGGAACAGGCACAGTTACATCCCTAAACCTGTACTAGAAGTTGTGAGCTGAACTAAAATAATCCAGGTATTGATGCTGTGCTTTTTCCATGAGGGGGTTACTCTTACCATGACAGGCAGCACGAGTAACATGAGCGAGACCAGAGGTTATTTCACCCAAGGATGATGGCGCCTTCTTTCCCAAAGAAAAAATACTTCTAGCTGGAAAGTTTCTAACAAGTCCCACTTAAGGCTAGCTTTAGGAAAACCCTTGTATTCCTATGCAAAACAACATCCATCATTGATCATTTGAAAATTCCTTACTCTTTAAACATGAACAGACTTAGATCAGGCTTGAAATTCCTTGCAAGAAGAAAAACGTTCATTCAATAAACAAGACCATTTCTGAATCATTTTGTATAATTGAATCGTTAGACTTCGGGGTTTAATTAATAGCAAAACTCATCTAGATGAGAAAAAAAAATCAAGATAAGTTATAAAAGACTCCTTGATCATTATATTTTGCCTATTTTTCTCAAGTAACGATCACATTAGGATGTGATATATAATGTTTATGTTGCCACAACAGTACAGTTTAGATCTCAGCAACTGTCAATCTAGTTATTTTATGTATGGAAAAAAGATGTTTTTAAAGCAACAAAGAGACAGCTCTTCGTTCCTTTCATGCTAGTCTAACACTTGTTTTGGGACCTCCTCTCCGAGGGACTTTCAGTTAAAGAGGAGATGCTTTTGGTTATACTTTCATGGGAAACACCACAATTTCCCTTCGTCCTTTGTGCCATGCAAGGCTTTCCCCACAGGTGTGTAGTGAGATATCTAAAGCCCTGAAAGGGTACAAATAGGGGTTGCTGAACTACATTCCAGATTTGTGGGTTTTGAAATGCAAATCGGTAGCAACAGTTGTCTGAGGCTGTCACACAATCAGGAACTCCCAGCTCCTCTGTTCATGAAATACAGCGAGATGCAAGCAAGGACCAGCCAACCCTAATCAAGAAGAATGTTTCTGTAATTAGATGGGATTGTTTGTTAGCCCAAGAAATTAGAGGCAGCTCTTACAGCACAAACAATAACAGAGTTTATTGCCTCTGTAGCAATTTTTTCTCTTCACAGTCTCATTATTTACAATAGCGTTCTGATTTTCATTTTAAAATTGTTTGGATTTTGCTGTTTTCACTGCCTTACTTTTGGGATGTAATGAATGAAGATAATGAAATTATCTTAATAATTTACCATCACAATTATTCTGGAATAGTTTTGGGGGGTTCTGTTTCTTTATTTGATTGGGGGTTTTTCACAAGAAAGTCAAGAGAATCTCCTCTTTTTTGATGTCACCTTCCCCTTTTTATGTCTGTTCCCTGTGCACCAAGTACAGCCATTTCACCACACGAGTACAGTGAGTCAAAGAAGGAACTGCATTAAAAAATATTTTAAAAAATTGGTATATACAGATATTTGACTATTTCATCCTCCTACAAGACTGGAACAAAGCAAGTAGGGCTGCAGAGAATGGCAGGTGCAATGCCATTAGCAGCTGCATTGGCACCACACAATCAGGATTAATGAGGGTCAATACACAGCTTTCGTTGCTATTAAGCATAGGAAGGAGGAAATCAGGATCCCACGCCTTTTTGCTCGACACAAGGCAGTCACAGATCACTTCCAACCCTTCCCTCGATGGATGATGTGCCAGGCTAGATGAGGCAGAGCTTATTTTGACATTACAAATGCATAAAGCAAGGCCCCTTGGGCTGTCAGTGGGTGTTTTTATCCTCCCTCTGTGTGACATCTGAACAGGTTTGCATCTCAGACTCCGAAACAATACCCATGACAACTTCAGTGTTACTTCATGAGCACTGTCCAAAGGCCAGAGATCACCAGTCTGACATACAGGGATGGACATACAGGGATGGATCCCTCATCCTCATGGCCACACACAGCCCTCAGCTCTGTGCTCTGCCCAGCAAGGTATACAGGTGGCTGGGATTGTGTGACAGTTGTTTAAATGAATGCCCCAGAGATTCATACATTTACACACAGCTTGATTTTGTATGGGGTGTAACTGTGGTGTGGGATCACCTGAACAGATGAGACCAGAGACTCACCACTGCCAGCATATCAAGTTGTTTAAAGAGCTGAGATACAACAAAACATAATGTTGTAGGTAATAAAAGTAAATCCCAAAAATTACTCTTAAATTGAAAATTATATATAACAAAATTTAAGTGGTCAGGATAATTCAGAGAATTGTTTGAGTTAGAAGGGACGTTAATGCTCATCTCATTCCAATCCCTCTGCCATGGGCAGGGACAGTTTCCACTGTCCCAGGTTGCTCCAAGCCCCATCCAACCTGGCCTTGGACACTTCCAGGGATGGAGCATCCTCAGCTTCTCTGGGCAACCTGTGCCAGGGCCTCCCCACCCTCACAGTAAAGAATTTCTTCTTAACATGCAATTGAAATCTACTCTTAGACAGTTTAAAGCCATTTTTCCTTGTACTGTCACTCCAGACCCTTGTCCAAAGTCCCTCTCCAGCTCCACTGAAGCCCTTTTAGGCACTGAGAGGTGTTTTAAGATTTCTACAGAGCCTTCCCTTCTCCATATGAACACTCCCACTGCCCCAATCCACCTGCAGTTCCTCACACTTGGCCTTGTTGGGCTCCATGAGGTTTTAACTGCCAAGGCCAGTTAAAGAAAGTTCAAATCACAGAGCTGTACACATTTTTGTATTGGAATTACTCCCCTCCCTGCACACAACTGGCTGTCCCCTGTGATGCTGTCCCTGTAACCTGTGCAGTGCTATTCGCTACACAAAAGCATTCCCTGTGTTTGCATTCTGGTTTTGCATTGCCCTGAGCAGCAGCAGGAATTCTCACTCACAATTAACAGGACTCAATCCTTGGAGCTCAGGAGCTCTTTGCACCTTTATCCACAGCCTTTCTACTCTGAGCATTGCTTTTGAACATTCACTTCAAAGAGGCACAAAGGGGTGTTCAATAAAATTAAAACACAGAGGAGAGGTGGAAACTCTCTGAGCGTGGTCATACCACGTCAGGAAGTTGTCTTGCAGCAATGTACTCGGGACAGAATGCAGAAAGAAGTCAGCTTCTCTGGGAAGTTAATCATAAGCAAACTTCAATAGTTCCATCTCAGAAATGTGGTTCTAAAACAATAGATAATTTGCATTTTTCAGTTTCCCTTGCACAACTGAATTTAAAAAAAAAGAAAAAAAGAAAAAAAGCAAATGCCCATTGTGTTAATTTTTAGTTTCACCATATATTTAATGAAATGAGGAACCTTCTGGAATTTCATCAGCTGGCGTTTCTAGGATCTGTGCATCATTCGTGTGTGATGTTTTTATTGCTGGATACAAAGAATGGTGAAGAGAAGAAAATCTGCATTTCTCCCAAGTGCCCTGAATATGACAATGCCCAGGCAGAGCAGCCAAAGCTGCACTTTCTGGATAATCACCACTTAACTCCTGTTTTCCAGAAGTTTTTATCAGCTACAAAGGGGCACATCTTAGAAAAAAAAATTCTGTCATTGTGTAACAGTGACTGTGACAATCCCAGATCTCTCTGTATCTTCTGGTCACCAACGGCTTCAAAGCCCCAGAGCTGTTGGACCACAAAGAGCTACAGGAAACAACCCAATTTTCTAAGTGCTGATGACAATTTAGGACCAATGATGTCAAAAATCCACTGATCATCTCTAACTCTCTTTTGCCTCCCTGCAGGAGGCAAACCCAACTCTTGTGCCAAAATGGAGCTGCATGCTTTAGGAAAGGTTTTCTTTCATTGTAGAAATTCTGATGACTTGTGCTACAGTGCTGATGTAATGAAAGATAAATATATATATATATATATATATATATATATATATATACAAAGAAAAAAAGATGTAGGAAAGAAATGACACCATTATTTTGGTTTTTTCTGTGGAAATCTGAGAGTCTCAAAGTTTGGGACGCCATGCTACGCAATTATTAACTTTTCATAGTGAAGAAATTTGTTGAAACCATGACAGGAAAGAGTTATTTTGGAACACACAAAGAGGGCTCATCCAACTCTCTCTTATCAAGTAGTTAGCCCTGGATTAGAGCTGGGGGACACCTGCCAAAAGAAAGCCCCTCACTCACAATATTCTGAACAAGCATTTTGCCTATCTGCTGCTTGCACCTTTGTCACACTCAGTCTGTGGCCAAGAATGCAGAGTGCTGAGCTTTCTAAATAGGTTTTAAAACAATTCTGTTTCTTCCAGCACAAGAAATACTAAAGGTAGGAATAGAAAACAGGTAATAGACACCAAGACAGAAGGAGAAAAAGGACGAAGAATTTGGAAGAAAATAATATAAACCATTTCAGCACTGTAACTAATCACATATGTAAGTCTAGTCATTCTGAGTTTCATTTGTAAAGCACTGTTTTGTCCTGAAGGGCTCAGATTAAAGCTTCTGAGCATTTGGAAGCTCTGTTTTGTAGCAGAAAAAAGAAGTCCATCAAGATCCTAATTAAAGGCAATGAAGAAATTAACAACTGAGAACTAGAGAATGAAAAGAGCACATAAAAGGAAAGAAGAACAAAAGTCATGATGGTCACTGTTGGGATTTTCATCGTCTTTTGAGTTTTCTGTGTGATGAGTCACTCTACCCACAGCTTCAGCACCACAGAGAAGTGTGTATCTCATAAATATCATACATCAGGCAATTCTGGGTTCATGTTTCCCCATCAGAAGCTGAGAAGAGATGTTACACAGAAACCAATTCACCTGAATTCCTGCAGGAACACCCTCAGAGCCAATTTGAGGGAAACCCCAAAGAATCCTTTAGGGGACTTCGTCTGTGAGCCAGTTTGGCACCTTTTGCAGGGTCCAGTTCTATGGCAGCTATCACAGTGTTCTTGTAACATTAAAACAGGCAACTGGCTCCTTTCTTGCAGTGGCTTCATCATCCTTCCTCAAAGGACACCGAGACATCACCTACTGTGGAGGAGAAAGGATTTGTGGACTGCCTGAACTCCCATTCTGTGCTGGGGGCAGCCTGTGCTCTGCACAGGGATAGATCATCCTGGAAATTGGGACACCTGCAGAGGAAACCCGTCAGGAACGGGCAGCACGAAGATAGTTCAGGTTTGTCTCACACTCAGTATGTTTTAATGTACTCCAAGAGGGATAATCTCTAAAAGATTAACTGGGTTTGGGACACCAGAGGGTATGAAAGCTGGAGCTCTGTGGAAAAAATCAGTTCTGATGACAACTCTGAAATGATTCACCTGGATGAGGACTAATGGCAGCGGGACATGAGGTCATACAGGTGACCAGGAGTTCATAAGTTATTTCCTCGCCTTCTGTGGCTGCTGGAAGTTTGATGATGCTGAATGTGAGACTCCATAAATATGTCTAGAGGGATTTTAGAAAAAATGGCTCCTTGCAGCTGTCTCGTTCTTTTCTAGCTGGAATTTGTTTCGAGTACCTTATGTTTCGAGTACCTTATGTTTCGAGTTTTTTTTCTCCACAAAAATGCTTTAATGGGATTTGCCCTTTAAGCATCACCAAAATTTTTCAATAAAAATTATAACCATCTCACACGATTTCAGTGCTCACACGCATTGTAAAAGACTTACTATGAAATTGGTGCCTCTCCAGCTACAGGCATTGACACCCTGCAAAATGACGCATTCCAATCAGATGCTCTGGCTAAAAGCACCATTTCTTTTCAGTCACCCTTGTGTAAATACAAAAAAAAAATAAATAGCCAAAAGGAAAGCTGAAACAGAAGCCAAAACTGTGTCTAGAAGTTCTCTAAGGAGCCTTGGTGTGCTATAAATCTGTGTGTGAGACTGAGAGTCCCACTCTAACCCCTTAGCACTGGTAGACTGGTGTGCCCATCCACTTCTGGTTTCCTGCACCTGCACTTGGACAGGCTGTGGATGAAGTTCCCGTCGGAGAGCTGTGTATATGAAACTGGATTTGTGAAAACAACACAAGGCTGGCATTAATGAATAATGAAAATAACACAGTAGTGATGAATGGGTGAACTTCACAGCAAAATATCCCCTGCCAGTCTAGACCTTGGTCTTTGTGGCCTTAGTGACAAGTTTAGCGGTTGAATTTCTGCTGTGGAAAGAATTTGCAGGAGGATTCTGAAATATGTTATTGAATAACGACTGTTCTTTGTGTTGCTTTAGCTTTGTGGGCATATTCCAGCAGCTCCAGAGCAGTCAGCTATGCCATAAAACTGAAAATATGATCAGTACATAAGTGGCCAACTAAGGATAAAACAGAGTCATACCTGTTCTAAACCAAAACCCAAAGCTAAATCTTCAAGTTAGCACTATCTACAGGAGAGTCTGAAAGCAGGCAATTTCAGCAGTCACCCCGAGACAGGCTGGGCATCAAAGTGATCAATAAAATATCTGTTTGGGTATTATTTGTCCATAACTCACGTATGGCCCTTTAAAGAAAATCTGCCCTGACAGATGGTCCCCACTCTTGTCTCTCATAAAGGTGGTGAAGCCATATCTCAATTTCAAGTGTAAGAAGCACTACCTTATTCTTTTCTACCACTTAAAGAATTAAAAATCTCCTTCTCTTACATCTCCATGTATAGTAAATATTGCTACAATAAAGAAAAAATAAAAACCCACATAAAATATGGCAGTTTTCAACAAGAAGTCAAAAGGAAAAAAAAAATTAGAAATAACAGCTTCATTACAGGATCCTGTGAAGTTACACATTTCAAACCAAACTTCCCTAATAGCATAGCAAACTTGGAGCTGTCTGCAAACAAAACTAAAATTGCTCCTCAACTAATTTAAAATTATCCAACACTTTATTAACAACTTATCTGTTTTTAAAAGTGACAGAAATCTACATTGTTGTCTCTCTGCAAGGTGACAGAAAATCTTCAAGGTCTTTCAAGAGCTTCACCAAATGGAGAAGAAACCAAATAAATCGAATCTGAATATACATTAGGCACAACTTGATTTAAATTCAGACATAGGCTCTATCTCAAGCATGAGAGGACTACAGGTGATAGCATTGGAAATAACCTCATAGAGCAAACCAGTTTTCAAGCCCTGACTCTGCTTCAGGTACTCAAGCATTCTGGTAGGAACAAATTTCCTCTCACCACTCAGAACATTACACAAGAAAAAGTGACAGCAGCACTTTGCATATCTTCTAGAAACACACCATTTATTTACAGGCTTAAAGAGAGCCCGGAACATTCATCCAGGCAGCTTGTTATGCAATTTATATGGTGCAATTTGCTTCTAAAATAAAAGAAGAGTACAGACTGCCTTTTATGTCTTTATATAATGTGCCATGTAGGAACTATAGGCATTACACAGATTTGGGGTTAGAATCTATACTTATTTCCAATATAGTTAAGTGTAGTCATTAAATTCCAAGCCTGTGTGTTCTTTCCTAATGTTCTTTCATCTAGAAACACCCTCCAAAGGAAACAGACAGCACAGCTATTTCAAGTTTTTTGGGTTTTTTTGTTTTTGCTAAATTTTATCCTCCTGCAGCTTGGTATTACAGGCACAAAGAATACACGAAGGGGAGTAATAAACTCTAAAAGGCAGAATCAATGCAGATGCAAATTTTCCTTCTTCTCAGGCAGAGCAAATGTGATTGTTCCTCTCCATGAATTACAAGAGGAACACAGATTAGGTTTGCTATAAATCTCAAAGAAATCATTTATATGGTTATATTATTGCATATCAGAGTGATAATTCATGTGACAGTTGTAGAAATCACACGAACATCCAGCAGCAAACTGATTCTTTGCCAAACTTTCTTTATTTAGCTATAACATCAATTTGCATATTTCCATTTAGTCAGCATAATTTTGAAACTGTTAAGCTAATGATAAATGAGGCTGTTTATTGCCAAATGAGGAGATTATTGCACAACTGTTGATCCAGTGGCCATCCTTGTAATAACAAAGACAATTATTTATGGGTTAGGATTGCTCCCTCTGCGTTAGCTTTGCAGTGTCTCACTGCTTGATAACAAACACAACACAAAGGGCCTTGCAAAGCAGACAGATTTTCCTACTGTGCACATCCAGCGTGGAGGTTTGGTTTTGCAAACTGATCTGAACATTATTGCCCACTTTTCAATTGAAAATGCTCAAATAAGGAAAAAGATTATCAATAGCAATGCATCTTTCACACAAACAATGCACTGAAGTTAAGCGACTCAGCCACAGTGACAAATATTTTGCCATTTCATTCTGAGCCATTTCTGGAGGTGCTTCCACGTTTTAACCAATATATCCCTTGTTGCTCTGTGCAATTTGTTCAGTGTATTTACTGACTAAAAGAAAAGCACTAGGCACTGTCATTAAAATATAAAGTTAGTGCAGTCATGGACATCATGAGAAGGGAAGAAAAGCAGCCTATCACCCCAGCCATCACACTGACTGCAATAAAAACCAGCCCTCGGCATTTATTCATCCTGGTGAGAGATTGTTATTGAGGAGGTTCACACGTTATATTTCATGCAAAATACTCTGTGCAGCAACAACACACAGCGTGGCTGGGTTAGGGCTAGCGAGAAAGCCAGGACACATTACCTAGATGCTGGAATTGGGAAAGACTGGGGATGCTAAGAAGTTGCTGTGCTACTTTAAACCATTCTGAATAGTCCAGAAAGCAAACCCCATCCTGGGCTGGATCTCCAGAAGCTTTGCCAGCAGCTTGAGGGAGAGGTTCTTTAAGACAAATAAACTATTATTAGCTGAAAAATATTTCTGAATTTTATTTCCCTCCCCTTCTAGAATATTGTGTTGTGGATCTTTTTGAGGGAAGGAAAAACAAGCCTTGGATGTGTGACTTGTGCTCTGGAAGTGGACCTGGGAAACTCTTTGAGTCCAGTGCAGAAAGGGGGTCAGATAACAAGTATTCATGACCAGCAGTGATCATTTCTTTTGCTGCTGAGTCTTTGCGAGTATTAATCCAAGTTCCTAGGAGGCCAATATACAATAGAGAGTTTGAAAATGTGGTTTAGATGTTTCAGAAGCATTCTGATGGCTTTGGAAGAGTGTCATATCATGTACAAACTATGGTCTATTTGTCACCTGCACAGATTAAGGGTGAAAAATGTAATGCCATTTAAGACCATGGAAAAGTTCCACTGGTCTCAGTAGAAATAGGATTTACTGGGAAAAAATTCATATACTATTTCAGACACAAGATGAAATTTAGAGTCTCTCTGGCATTTTAGGGCTATATTAAAAAGCACAACCATTAACAGCTCTTCAAAGGAGACCACAAGCGAAGTACCAGCAGCATTGGATTAAGTCATTACACAAACAAGGGAAACTTCAGAAAGCTTTAATAGATAGAATATCAACTTGGATAAACATTATTGCCGGTAACCCTTTTGCCTCCCCAGTTCTCATAAGTGTCACGTGATCCTATTGGCATTTCCTGAATGGTGACCCAATCTGATTCTGTAAATAGTAAATTATTTGATTTAAATGGCAGCCAGAACTCTGGCAGAGGAATCAGGCTGAGCTGCTGTGCAGAATCACCACCCTGGAGCCCATCCTGGTTTCTGTATTGTCAAAGAGCTGGGATTCAAGAACCAAACATTCACCTTTTTAAACATCTCTCTCTCTCTGTGTTCTCCATTTCCCCAGTCCTTCCCTTTTCTAAGTATTCTTTGACAAATAAATGCTATTTATGTTCAACACTCAATAGTGTTTCTTGAACAGCCCCCAAGGCGTTGCCTTTGCCCACGTCACCTTCGCAGACCTGTGGTGACTCTGCTGGCAGTTTTAAAGTACAAAGACACAGCAGGAGAGAAGTTGAATGCACAGCTGGTGATAAAGAAAATTAGGGACCTGCCATAGATAAATTCTTTGGAAAAGGAAAAATTGCAAGAACAAGGAATTAAATAAGGAACAAAATTTACCAACTACTTTATACCACGACAAGAAATTTAGTACAAAGTCACCTTGCCTAACTCACAGCCCATAATCTAGACTAGGAAAATTCTAAGCAAGATGACTTTTTAAAGA
Source organism: Coloeus monedula (assembly GCF_965178545.1). NCBI lineage: Eukaryota > Metazoa > Chordata > Aves > Passeriformes > Corvidae > Coloeus > Coloeus monedula. The sequence goes on along the minus strand of NC_138792.1, from coordinate 15,698,170 downwards.
GTCTGCCTGCCTTGAAGCAAAATCCAATGCATGAAAAGTCAAACAAACCAGTAAAATTATGCCAACAGCCCTCTTATCAAAAGCAATCCAATCAGAGAGAGAGAGAGAAGTAAACTCATGCATATTAAGCAGAAAATAACAAGCATTCAGGATCCCTGCTTTGGACACTGAGCCCTGGATCTGTTCTCCAATTAGCCCACACAGCAGAGCTCCTCCTCTGGAGGGGAACAGCCTCCAGGAGCAGTAGGAATGCAGTGCTGTAGCAAACTGCCTCAGACAGAAGAATTGAGAGGAGAGCCATTGCAACACGTCTCTCAAAGGACACGTTTATGCACAAGGCTGCATGTTTTACCCAGTTGCAGCAGATGAAAAAAACAAGGAGCTGGAAAAATAACAATAAATAAATATATTCCATCACTTTCTGCTTCTTGCTTAATCAGAACTGCACAGAGTTCACAACAGTAATTTCAGAACACCCCTCAAGCAGAAATACTTGGTTTCATGGCACTGCAGTCCAACTGGACCTGAAGAGGATTCCTCAGATCCTGGGGCCAGAGGGAACAACAAAGACCACAGCAGGTAACCTCATCCCACACCAACGACCTCCATGCCCTCCTTCCTTAAACACCTGGAATACCTGGAATCGATTGCAGCTGTAGCTGGGCTGAGTAGCAACAATTTCCTGGGAGTGGTTCACTGTTTCACACATTGAGTGTTGCTTCAAATCAAGCAGCCCCTCGGTTATGGCAAAAAGCTGTAAACTTTTCCCTAAAATAAATAAAAAAACCCCAAACAACCAAACCTCCAAATCCAAAAGAAAAGCAAATCCATGTTCAAGCACAGACAGAAGAGAGGTCTGAATCATCCTGTTGTTCTGTACTGTATGTGTGCACTCATGCTATAAACTGAGTTTAAAATATTGCAGCATTAAATAGGTAAATGTATAGGGTCTGACCACAGGGTTAAAATGCTTTTATCTATCAAGAGTGGATACCTGATTCCTTGGTATACAGGTCACAGTGTCCATATACCATCTAATGTAAAATTCTTTTCTACAAAACCGTATTTCTATCTTTTTTATCCATCCTTTCCATTTCTGCAATATTTCAGTTGAAGAACTGTGACACTACTGAGAGTTTTCTTCTCCAAAGTACTAACTAGTGAAGCCCATGCCTTTCTCCAGGCAGCTTTGGGAGTTTGACCTCCTTATGCCTTCACCTTTGTGAGAAGATCTGCAGATAAAGGAGGAAGCAGCTGAACCATGGCCTCCCAATTCATTTTTACCTCTCTATCCATCAGAATAACTTTTATTGGAAGAAAGTTTAGTAAGTTCATACCTTCCCTCACAGTTTGTTCAAAGCAAAAAAGAACAGAAAAAAATTCCAAGGTTTATGTAAGTGTCTATTACTATTGATCTGTAAAGAAGCTAAAAATTATAATGAGATTATAATTGTCACTTTACCTCATTTAAAATCTCTTCTTCCTGGCTTAGATGGCAACAACAACGCAAGATCTCACATATGGTGGATCTTCCCAGCTCTTACCAGGCATATCTTTTAATCTAGATGTAAGTAAGGCTGGATAAAAATAGGGTTTAAAATTCTAGCCAGCCTCTGCCTCAGGTTTTGTATAATCTAGAAATCCATCTACATCCATTTTTTTGATGCCAGTTGAAACCAGACTGGGACGAACTACTTTTAGCATGGAGCAGATTGGATGGATGGAGTTTAGTTCAGGTACTAGCAGAATACAGGCTGATGGAATTTTGGGAAACTAATCTAAATAGACATTTAATAGTAAAAAAGGCATAAAATTCTCAAAAAAAAAAAAAAAAAGTATTATTTTCATATTGGTTTTAGTTTCAAATTTAGCTAATTTTAAGGTTCCAGTCCAGCAGGACTTTTAGATATAGTTATCAATGCATTTGAAAAATTACTGTATTGTTTTTCACTACTTTAACTAAAATGCTTTAACAGAATCAACAGCTATGACAGGAGACACTGCATCATCTACTTTTAATTTTACTAGGTTACTTATTTAGTATAAATGAGAATCAAGCTGTGTTTTTAAAATAAATTAGAGGGGATATTTTAGCTCTGAGCAGCAGTATTTATATTTCTCAACCTATTAAAGTGACTTGGAACAAATATATACCTCCACCTTCATGAAAAAGAAACAAATGATTATTTAATGTAATTACAGAAAGAACAACTGAGAACCATAAGACTGTCTTAGGCAATGATTTTTAAAAAATCCTTTTGTTCCATCCCTTGCAAATAATTTTCCATGATTCGTCACATAACTTGTTATTCAAGCCTTTTCCAGAGGAACTATCAGACTTATAAATTATTTAATGGTAACTCTGTGCTGAGCATGTTTCTCCCCACTTCATCCTACAGTATAATCTCATTTTTGTCTAGAAATAATAACTCAAACCTTCCTTGACAGTCAGAGTGAATCACACTGAGTTATTTTAATCAACTAAAAGATGGGTAAAGCTAGAAAGGTAACTAAAACTACATCCAGATCCTATAAAAAATGGGGAATCACAGTAGTATTTCTGCTCCTTGTGTTTCCCTTTGTACACATCAATCATGTAATCCAAATAAAAAGGAGGAGAATTTGAAATAACAATGTTAACAGGTAAATCCAAGCAACTGCACCATTCTTTTAACTATTTGCCAGAGTTGTCTTGAATTGGGCTGCATTTACAGCTCAGATGTGAAGGGAAAAATGCTATTCCTAGGGGGCACAGGGAACCCAATAACTTTCTTCTTCATGCTTAATAATCTTGTATGTGAGGGACCAATCTAATTTGTGGAAACGAATTGCACCTTAGGGATATGTTGTTTCAACCCAAACTGAATATATTATTCATTCTAAAAAGTAGCAATAAAGATTATATAAGATGTAATTCATTATTTTTCTAAATGTTCCACGAGTCCACGGGGAGATGAGACTTAAATAGCTTACAGGAAGCCTACCTTAATTAGGTTGCTTTTCAAATCAAACATAATATAATTTTAACATAAAAAATGTCACTCACGGGAAGCATTCCACTTACAAGGATGATTAATGAAGTTTAAAGGGGAGAAAACCCCCATAGATCCATGGGTAATAAAACATGTGGAGCAATCCAGGAGAGGGAAGGATGCACACGGAGATGGACGTGGACAAACACGCAGCTTGCTATGAGCTGTGTACAGATATCCCTCTGATACTCATGCATTCCTGCTCACACTCACAGAGATAGGCAATTTGTTACCAGAGCAACCACGGTCAGTTGGCTTTTTTGTCCTCCATCAGAGTTCGTTTGCATTTCTGTTATCTCATTTTAGCCATAGAAGCTCAAGAAAATGGATTGTATAAACAGATTTATTTAAGATTTGGACTCACCTTTACGTTTGTAAGAATGGCTTTTCTATTTCCGTGAAAAAAAAAAAAAAAAGAAGAAATTGAAATTTTTTTTTTCAGAGATTTACAAACAGTTCATTGTAAGAGAGTGAAGGTATAATTGAGATACTCTGCCTCAGTGGGGCTATTAAAATATTGATGTGCATGCCATGGAAAGAGTCATTGCTTTTCTGTGCAGAGAGTAATGCTTCAGTTTCCCAGATCCCAGAATTCATTAATTTCCATAAATATTGACTTCTAATGAGGGTCATGGTCAATGATTTAATATGGGGACTCCAATTCCACTGTCATTTAAGTAGCAACAATAAAAGCTGAAATTCAGGTTCTTTAATTCCCAGTGTATCCCTTTCTAAAGACACTTAGTGCTAAGTTTTACAAACCTTCAAATAGCCTTTAGGTGAAGGACTTGAGTTAGGCAGCAAAATCTGAAACTTCAGGCCTTGCCCTTTTTGCATCCTAGTTAACACTGTAGGAAACACTCGAGGAAAATGTAGGCATCAAAGATTTATACATTGTGGGAAGCCACAGTCCTGGGCTGGAAGGTGATGGGTATAAACCACTTATAATTCTTTTTTTTCCTATCAGGCAAGAAACTCATTGAAATGAAGAATATTTTGACTAAACAGTGAGCGAGGCAAGAAAAAGCCGTGAATTTACTGCTTTCTTCCAATCTCTTTGTTTGATTTTTGTTTTGCTTTGGTTTTTCTGGGTTTTTGTTTTGTTTTGTTTTCTTGTGATTTACAGTAGTCTGGGCAAGGACCACTCACATCTTCTCTATTAGAAACAGATCCACCCTGTAAGTCTGGTCTATACTTTAAACAAAACAGACTAATGTATTTAATCAGTTACAGTCTGTTCATCAGAGACACTTTTCCAGTAAATAAAAATCATATTACCTTCAGAGAAATGACATATATGAAGTGCTTAGGGGCTGCAAACAGTAATTTTGTTCATAAATGACAATAGGGATTTTGTAATATGATTTCGCATACAGCTCAGATATTTTAGTTTATAATGTTAGGATGTACTTTACTAGATCTGTGAAAAAATGTTATTAGTTTTTGGCTTGGTGAGAGACTACAATTTTTAATCAATTCTAGGTCAATCAATTTCTAGTTTGCTTAGAACAAACAACAGATGTTGTTTTGAGTCAAATGAACCTTTGTTTTTAGCTATATACTTTAACCTTAAAACCTGCTACTCAGTTTTAGCCAGCTTTAGATGAGATGTTATTTCAAAATAATTTTTTTTTTTTTTTTTTAAGCCTCTGTTGTATGCTTCTTGTCAAATTTTGAAATGTTCTTCTGGAATTTTAGTTGACAATTTCATATGGATAATCCAATGTACTTGCCAAATAAAAATAAACTACTCAAAAATCTGTGTCAATTTAAATAAAAATGAAGTCAGCCTGGACATTTCACCCCAGCGCAGACACCTCTGTGTCACCCTCCACAGGTCAGTCTTTCTACACCCTCAGAGAGAGGAGGCTGCAGTAATAAGCAATTGTGAAACCTTGAGAGACTTAGAAATAACCAGGACTCTCTTGTTAATGAGAAAAAAGCAATTAATCAGTTCCAGGCAGCAATTTGTAAGGCAAACAGGCAGAGAGGCAGATTGTCGTGCACAAGCATCGTGGACCCAAACACTGACTCCATGCTTTGGAGTGCAATGTCCTCTCTGTGTGTTACTGTGCAGCTCAAAATAAATCACAGCCTTTGTTCTGACTAACATGTCGTGTACTTAGTGATGTTTGACAGATGCCAATCTTTGGCAGATATTTTTTCATGTATCACATCTTCTCCCAGTCTATTCTTCAGCCTTCTCTAAACTATTTGCTAAGCGGTCTTTTCCCCTATGGAAAACACCAAAATTAAGGACTGTGGCATTTTGGACACATCTCAGTCCCCCCACAGGAGGAGTCCCTTACATCCTGCCACAGCAGGGATGTCCCACAGGGGAATGATCCTCTCCTATAGATCCAGGGAGCTGGAACACAGAACAGCCTCCTGCAGCCCACCACGAGCACCTTTAAACTTTGGAACCACTGAGAGGCATCAGCCAGCTCCTCCCCTTGGGCACATAGTGGCTTTATGGCCCTTTAGGAGGAAAAAGGGGTTTTGACACCAACACAGACACTTCTACAGCAACCACCTGACCTCTTTCTTGTGTTGATAACAGGAAGCAAATCAGCTGCTGGCTGATGGTGCTGCTCCTTCACACACCAGTGGTGGTGGGCTCTGTGCCGAGGTGGACACCTCTCAAATGCCATCATGGCTCTACTGCCCCTTCAGCTCCACGTCTTCTCTGCCCCTCCTGAAGTCCTGGAGCTGGCTTCTCCTCAACCTGGAATATTCTCAGAGGTCTGTGGCCTCTTTTCCAGCTCCCAGCCTGCTGTCAGGGTCACAGCACGTCCACCGTGCTTCGTGGAGGCACAAGGTCACAGCTTAGTAGCAACACAAAGACTTGAAATTAAAAAGGGAGGTTTCTGTTTTCCACATTCAGGTGAATTATTAGGGATTCAGCTATGGTCACTGCAGTTTAGGTAAGTGTGGGTCACTGAGGAATAAGGAGAGGAAAATAAAAGAGAATTTCTGGAAGAAATGTTTTTCAAAGGAAAGAAAATATTTCAGTTGTTGGATTTTATTTCCTATGATTTTACAGACTGCTCTTTGATTTTCTGTGCAAGAAACAGTCTGCCTGTCTTATCTGGGAAAAAAGATAAGGGGACATCACATCATAGTATTTTGAACCAACTCTTAGCCTTAGACTCTGCTCTAAGGTCTCATTATTCCCAGAGGATATAGATAGAAATGTCTGTCTCAGGTACAATTTTTTTCCTCCTTCAAATTATATGACAAGTCTTTAAGAGAAGTTATTTGTCCATTATGCTACAATATGTCTAGAAATAGTATCCATCATGACTGAGGAAAAATCATTCATTTTCAGACCTGTCAGTCTGAGCAGACAGAATAGGGAGGCATTTCAGCATGGAAAAATAGAGGCAGCTCATCCTCCATTAAAGTTTAGCACCGTGAAGGCACCTCTGACATCCCGAGTTCGCTCTTCCTTCCCAGCAGTTACTTTTGCTTTTTTAACAGGAAGTTCGTGCTTCCAGTTGGAGTGCAGCTGCTTTAACTCTGATAGCAGCAGAGTGCTGACAAGGAATGGGAGAGCTCAAGTGCATACTCAACCTGCACTTCTGCTGGGCAGGAAAACAAGCAGAGAGCTGGCACACTCCCAGTTTATCCCAGTTTGTGACATCCCAGTGAAGATGAGGCAGTGAAGGGTTAGCACAAAAATTCCGAATAGAGGTCAATAAACGGTATTAGGTGCAGAAAAATCCTTGTGTTTTGGAATCACAGAGACTGTCCCTATAATGTGATGGTTGTGTTAAATGCTTCTCACAGAGGTCTTAAAACAGACTCCAAGAGCTCACAGAAATAACAGCACTGGCAGGAAGCAGGCTATGATCATAAAAGCTCCATTAATCCCTCTGCAATAGAGATTTCTACATGCATCCTTAGATCAGATTACATAACAAAAAGAAACTAAAACAAAACTACAAACAAACCAAAAAACCCTAGAAATTCTCCAGGTTTTAATGAGAAATCCAGTTGTACAGAAAACAGAACATTGTGTTAACATCAGTTAATGGGCAATCATGTCATTTTAAAGTGTTCATTTGCAGATTGTTCCATACATAATGACAAGGCAGGAAATAATTATCCAAGTCCTTAATCCTAGCCCTTCATGAATTAGGATTCTCTCTCTGCTGCAATTTCTCACCCAGTACCACAAGACCACAGTTCTGGCAGGAAAATTTCCTATTAATGATGGATTGATTCCACAGTATGAATATCTTAAAATACGACACCAAAAAAGGAAAAGAATTAGCCAAACCTGAGAGTTAGATCTTCCAAATGATAGCAGCAGAAACATCAGCCTTCATGCTTCACTTATTATGGGAATGGAATAATTCCCACTAGAAGCTGGAGTGCCATTGAGCTTATCCTTAAAGTAGCGGACATTAAAAAAATCAAGAAAACAAAACAAAAACAAAAGGAAAGAAAGCTTGAATTAAAGCATTTTTGTCACACGAAACTGTGTGCAACAAAAGAAATCGCATGTGTAATTGTATTTTGACCATTCTCTTATTATCTATCATAAATCTTGTTTCTGAGTATAGATATTGCACAATTACTTTCAACATTTGGCATAATTGTTTTGATCTTAACTGTTATTCATTCTAAGAGAAAAATACAGTGGATAATAGCAGATAACAAAGGGAGCATTTATGAGTAATGATGCTGCTCAACAAACCCATTGTCATTGTCCCATTTAATAACTACAGAGCTGCACTAATGGTTATGTTCTGTGTGTGGCCCAAATTATGTGGCAATTCCTAACACAATGGTACAGCCGTGGTAACTCTGCAATCCCTGAAAAGCAAAGCAGAGAGTCTAAAGAGAAAAAGCTGTGTATAACCTTTCTGTATACAAATGTTACATTAGTAACATTTCAAATAGAAAAAAATACACTATTAAGCTTTTATATCACAGCAGGTGACATCCAATTCACCCAATTTCAGCCACCAGAAAGTGGAGTCTAATTCTAAAATACCAATTTATTGTACCATCAATTACCAGAAGAGAATTAATTCCTTCTTAAAATGTAGAGGCTGGATTGCTCTCTGAGGAACACCTTCACTGACTTCAGATCACTTCCAGACAAGTTTTGCAGGCTTGGCACCCAACAGGAACAGAAATATTACTGTGATTCTCTGTCATTTGATTTCCTTCTGACAAACAGCAATTTCAATTACTCAAAGAATTTGAACTTTCAGAAAACCCTCTGAAAACCTCCAATAGAATAGAAAAAAAGCCCAACAGACCACTGCTATCCAGTACAGCATTGATTACAGGAAGTTTTTCTTTTTTTGATTGTTCATTCTTGGGATCTATTTCTCCAGTTAACTCCGAAGTGAATTTAAAACGTTGATATATATTCATAATGAGCATTAAAACCCTTCTTAACTTACTGCATTTCTACACAAGAGCTCCATCTTCCTGAGCACAGTGTGTGGCCTTCATTTGGAAGTGTACATCACTGTGCATATCAGTATTCAATTGTGACCATTTAATTAAGTGCCCCAGGTCATTCTTGAGAGCAGACATAGTAGAAGAAAGAAGGAAGATTAATGGAGTTGTAACTTCTCCCCCGAGGAAGGATGGGCTGGCACAGGAACAGGCTCCCCTTGCATTTCTGCTCTTGAGCAGCCTCTTCACTCAGGTCATCAGCTGAACCCACCCCTTGCTCTGTGGTAATATCTCATCATTCCCACCATTCCTTACCACAAAAATATTGTACCACTTGCAAACTTTGCATATGCTCCATGTGTCTCCAGCAAATATTAACTACTAACAGCCCAGGGCTTTCTTTTCAACCCATCAGCAACTTTAAATTATTTTCTATGAGGGTGTCACTTCTAAACTTATCTGCACAATACCCTGTTACTCCCTTTGATGAGAGTTTGCAATCACAAAGAAGCTGGAGAAATGCAGACATCGAAACGCTGCCTGTCTGCCCTGAGCAGGTGTGCAAGTTTGTCAGAATGGAACAACACAGAAAGTTTGAAAAGACAAATTCCACAAAACCAGTCATGCAATATAAGGATCAGCATTGTAATAATCAGATGTCTTAAAGTCCCAACCCAGTTGTTCCTTTATTTTGCTTAGACTCAATATCAATCCAGTTGATCTATAACTCTCAAATCATGATTTTTACCTTATCCCGTACTGAGGCAATTTTATAACCTCAGTTTTTTGTGCAACCCTTCTTCTCTTTTTAATGTTGGTGTTAATTGTGGTTCAGGACACCACAGTCAGTTCTTCTGTGTCTCCAGAACTCGTGCCCCCTGGACTACAGGATTACATGCTGCACTTTCAGTAAATGTGACTTTCTCATCCTCCCCAGTTAGAGATGACAGCTTTTTTATTTCTCCAGGGCTGGAAAGTGCTTCTTGATTTCAAATCCTGGCATAACTATTATTTCTTACACCAATTTTACAAAGCTATTTTTAACCCAAACACTATTTATTTTGAAAAATCTTCCTTTTTACTTACTCTGTTCACTACTGATATCGCTATTATATTTTTTCTTCCCCTTAGTAATTGTGTGAACCTTTTAAATGGTAACTTGTGTTTACTACCTGTTTCTTGGTTTTATATCCCTTATCCTGTTTTATTGCTGCTCTCCTGTGTCCTTTTTCACCCAGGTGACTGCCTTGCACACTCGAGCTTTATTTAGAGAACAATACAGGGGATAAAGCATGCATTAAACTTAATTATTTCCAATCCATATCGTTTACAATGTAATAAGTGTTATATATCTTTAAATCTATGAGAGCTAATATTCCAACTGCCTTAGAAGAATCAGAATTTCTCCTCCTTTTATTGATTAAGATACAGCAGTGCACAGTGGCTTGGCAGGCACAAAATCAATACAACTTTGCCCAGTTTGGGGGCAGACTCAGGCTCTTCCATCTGGGTGAAATGATGGGATACCACACATGGCTCCACAGTTGCTGGACTTGCTTTGTAGTATCCGTGGATTTGCTTAATCCTGCTGTAGCTACTTGCTTAAATATGGGTCTGCAAATAATTCTTGACTTTAGTTTTAATTTAATTCTTTAAAAAAAACTTACTTAATAAAGTAGCAGAGATTAAACACATTGGAAAGAGTGATTTTTATGGGAAAAATAAATGCCTCTCATATAAGTGACAAGCCAGTATGCTGCAAAAATAAATAAGACTAGAGATAAAAATACTAAGGGGGAAAAAGCATATTTTGCCAGTGGTGAACCAGTCTCTTAAAAAGAAAAATCACTGTGGGAGGATCTGTACATTAATCTGCTTTCCATTCCCATCTGTGTAAGGTCTGAGTGGAAGGGAGGGCTGCCAGAGCATTCCAGCACTCTGAGTTCCTGAACTCCCTTCCCTCTTTTTTTTCAAGACTTCTTTTTCAGCTACAATTTCTAGCAAAGGTTGGTGTTCCCAGCACATGCTGCTTCCTGGTTCACACTCGCCTGGGTTTAAGTGGTGCTGGAGAGAATAAATGGACAGCAGAGCAGCAGCTGGGGGCAGGGCTGGAGCGAGCAAGAGAGAACCTGGAGAGGAGAGAAGCTTCACAACTGTTAAATTGTTTTTCTCCGTACAACACAAGCGATAAGACCTGGTTTTATCTGAATGCTCTCTAGACCAATTGTTTTTCCTCTCACTGTCCTCACAATACCTCTACACAACTCTGAGGGCAGGTACTTAAAGTCTCAGCAACTTTCTACAGTTTAAGACATGAATGGCTTTGGGGAGGCTACAAAATGAAATTAAGGGCAGAATTTAACCTTCATTGTTTGGCTGTGTGGTTGTCATGAGCTTTCTATAAATCCAAGGTTGAATTACATACAATTACAAGCCACTTACTAACCAGGTTTGCATGTTCTGCATGGCACAGAAAAACTCCTCCATTGAGCTGGAAAAATCCCCAAGCAGTATGTACCCATAAACAGACTGGAATTTCTTTAATGCAGGCATCATAGTTTAGTTGATATTTCACTGCAAAACTTTATGCCAGACATGAAGACATCTTCATCCATAATGATCAACCCCCAAATAAAGGAGGATAAATTGTGTTTGACAATATTAAGCTTGTACACGCTCTCTCCTCCTTTACTCAGTTTAAAAGAGATTCTTTGCACAAGCCTTGCAATTTATTTTTCTTGGGAGGAGAGTAGAAAAGATGCAGTAAGGAAGTCATTAGATGGAATATCTAGTGTGGGATTCCCATATGTAAAAGTGCTCTGAAATTCAGCTCTTTGTAAGTCAGAGTACCAGTCATTTCTAATTCTTGTTTGGATTTTACCTGAATACATTTTCTGTCCTTCCAGCACTTAATGTGGTGTAAGCTTTATTAAAGCCACTTTTGGAAGCATTTGAATTTGAACACAAAGTCTCTTAATAATAATTATCTGATACAACATATGAATATTGAATATGAATATGATGCCTCTCGATATTTTAGTTGCCTCATTACTTTAGAAGCCATTTAAGTATGATGTAAGTCTTGAAATGAATTAATCATACAGTCATGCTTAGGTAACAACATCTTATATATAAGAAGGCAAGAAAAATCTGCTCTACAAAGATTAGAGGGCTGAGAGTTAATTGTGCTCCAGTGACTGCTGTGCAACACAGCAATATCCAAACTCATTTTAACCCTTCTTCTGACCGGTAAAACTGTGCAGAGCAGCTTAAACTCAGAAAAGGCTCTTCTGCCCTGAAAATGAGAAATGTTATAACCTTGATCTAATGTTTCTGGGTTTTGTTTGGTTTTGGGGGGTTTGTGTGTGTGCATGTACAGATTTGCAAATCACAGAAATACCCTGAATAATGTTACTTTCTACCTTTATCAGGAGAAGCAGGGGAGGGCATCGCTCTGTCCAGTTAGAGCTCAGCTTAGAGGCTGCAGGGTTTGAGGCCTCTTTCTTTCCTAGGCCTTTGAAACACATGAAAAAATGGAAGCAAAAAATGGGTTTCAGGGCATATTTTTGCTGTCACCTGGAGGACAGACTGGATAAGAATATCTGTTGAGTATTTGTCATTTTCTCCTGAATATAAAGTCCCACAAGTCTATGAGAACCTTGTGTACTCACATAAGTTTATTTCATAGACTCAAACGATGGTTCGGGTTGGAAGGGACCTTAAAAATAATCTAATTCCAATTTTTTTTTTTTTTCATATTTCTCCACTCTTTGCTTTTGCAGTCAGTATATGAAAGGCCTAAAAGCTGCCTTGTTTCTCCAGAGGTTTTGACAGAGCTGCTCTCTGTAAAGCTTTTCAGAGACGGATGGAGGCTTGAGTAAAAGCCAAAAGACATTTAGAAGGAAATGTCCTATGGAAAGAGAGTGCCCAGGCCTGGGATAATGGAAAGAATAAGGTGGTTTTGACAACCACGAGGGAAGCAAAGGGGAGAAAAATCAAAAAGAGGTGAAGTGAGTCTTTAGGCAGCAGCTTTTTGTTGTTGTTTTCCATTTTGCCTGAAAAACTGGACTGGCAGACAGCAGTCAGAGGGCCCTGGTAGGCTGAAAGTTAAGAAATGAACCTCTGATTTTACTCAGTTTCTCTCCTTCCCAGTACACTGATCATTGCAACTACTCAAAACCTCAATCAAACTTATTTGAACCTTCTGTCAAGGTCTTTCCCTGTATGCTCTGCATCTGCCAACTCCCCTATTTCAGTGTCTCTCAAAACAAATGATACTTTACATTAAAAGCATATCAGTCAAACCAAATGGCTTGCAGGGTTATATTAAACTACCTATTGACACAAAGACTCACAAAAATTAAGTAATACATCATATGGAATTCAGCAGCTCTGTATCTGAGCAAACCTATATCACTCAGGGCATCTCGCAAAACTGTTTCAAATATTTGCTAAAACAAGGTGACAAAAGCACTTAATGAAACAAAATTACATCTCTGTTTATCATTGCTGCATTTATTTCTTGCAAGTATTTAACCTTTGCACATTCACAGACTATTTATTTTCCATGAGTATAGTGAAAATGAAATGAGATACACTAATTATAAAAAGCACAGCCATCACTCACCAGCAAATTGTACTTCCCTGCACTCGTTCTAGCTGCAGAAATACAACTTTTTTTAACATTACCAATACCCACAAACTATTTCAAGACAGGAAAATCGTATTTTACGAAGAAATAATTATTTAGCAAGAAAATGTTTGTCTCGATTGAGATACAGGAT